>NC_052665.1:15102500-16352500 GCF_016802725.1 Solenopsis invicta
ACATTTTTATATTTTGTGATAGTTTTGTACATATACCCTCAAGTATTATTACAGACACGAAACTCAACATTAAATTGACACGAGTATTAAAATGTACTCAACTGCGTAGCATCTTAACAATCATCATTTATGTATATAAATCGCTATCCGCTATTGGAGCATGCATTGTGCATACACTTTTTTCTCTTTATGTATACTGTAGTTACAAGTATTCTATTTTCATCGAGAATCGAGAGAAGTTAATTTAAATACAAAAGATTTTTAGAAGAACGATGTTTATTCTTGATTAAAAATGCGCAAAAAATTTAGGTAGAACTGTAATAGATTTGTCTGCAGCATATATATGTATACATACATGTATACATATATATATTTTTCCTTGCGGGCGATACCCTTGTAAGAATTAAAAAAAGGACATCCTGATCATAAATGTTCGAAGAATAACTAGATTTTTATTAGGAAACTATGAGAGAATCGTGGATCGATTTTAAAATTTTGTCAACAATGTTTTTCTCCCCAATTTCCTCGGAGAAATTAGAGACTATTGATGATATCGTTAGTTTTACTTGTCCTGCGTTTTCAATTTTTCTTCTCGAGGCTTTGCACCTCCGTAAATGGAACTTGTTTTACTCGATTCTGCAATTGCATTCACAGGCTCTTTAATAGTTCTTGGTTTGAGCTCCAAACGTTTTCTTCCAGTAGTGTCTAAGATAAAAAATGCAATTAAATATTAATTATATGAATATATAAAATTATATAAGATTATAATTTTAACGAGTATTTTTCAAATGTTGTTTAGATCGATTATTTCGTCCAGCAAACGAGTTTAATTTCTAGTCACTCTAAATATATTACAAGAAATTTTAAGTGGAAAAAGATTATTCTTCCATGCCGAGAAATAAACTAAAAAATGTAAATCCAAAATCTATTATTTAATATTAAAGATGTGCGAATAGTTCAAATTCAATCGAATCTGAAAGATTTAAATTCAAGTAGTTTGAGAATTTTGAATCATCGACAATTACTTATTAAATCTGAAAAAATTTGATTAGACATGAAAACTTTAAATTCGTTTTAATTCAGTCTCACAAATGGTTCACACACTTATTCAACATAGTTTTCTATTCTATTCGGATTTTATATCCTTATTATAGTAGTGATCGTGGCGCAGAGTTGTGCGTCTACTCTCTATGCTGAAGATCTGGGTTCAAACTGATCATGACACATGTGATTTTATTCGATCACTATCTCTCGGAAAGTAATGAAAAACCACCGAGAGTATCTTGCCAAAAGAACCCCTCTAAATTAAGTTCGGAATCGGCGTTTAAACTGTAGGTCCCATATATCTATGTAAATTGCAATCATCATTACAAACGAATAAATTGTAAAAAGTGCATACCACAGAAATACATGAAGGGTCACTATGCTCTGACAAAAGCTAAAAACTCGAGAGATAAAAAAAAAAATAAAAAATAAAACTTTAATTTTTAATAAGCAACTACAAGTGATAATATGAAATTGCAATCTGTTTTGAAATAAACTAATACATAAATTTCTTAGATAGATTTTTCATTAAAATACTAATTCATGGTGATTAGCAATGCATTTTCAAAGATGATATCATAGACATACCTGGAGGAGGTGCATCCTTCTGATAAAGGTCATCTTGAAAAGGTTTTCGGTCTGAACCAGTTCCCCGAAGTGGAGGTTTATTAACGTACGCTCTGCTAGACGTACTTCGTGACCAATCACGATTTCCACCTGTGTCATCGTTGAATTGGCCATAATTGCCTCTATTACTTCTAGAATCCCATCTATCGTTACCTTGCCTACTACCTCCGTGTGAGGCTCTATCGCTGTATCCTGCGTATCGAGACAAACTATTAAAATCTTTATTTTTTTATAGAGATTTGCAGCACGTTAAATTTCACGTGCTACGATAGATGAAGAAAGAATTAGTTTGGCACTATAAGCATTAGTATTGTGTTAGTATACAAATGCAAGATATGCATTGCATTCTATTATTATCATCATTTGTGAAAGCCCATAATGTTTACTTAAATATGAGGATTTACTATCAAAATCATCGCCGAATCCGCTACGGCCGGAATCTCGTCCTTTAAATCCGCTACCACTGCCGCCGCTGCCACCGCGACCTCTCCTGTCGAAGCCGCCACCGCGGTCGTTTCTTTTTCCTTCCGCTACATCAATTTTGATCAGACATTTGTCAACTTCTACTGCCCCATCCATTTCCAATGCCGCCTCTAGATCGGTCAAGTCTTCAAACTCGACATAGCAAAAGCCTTTAAATCTATAAAGTAAAATAATTAAAAAATCAATTTTGATATATTTCCTTCTTCTGTTTTTCCTGCAATTAATACGTACTTGTCAGTGTCTCTGTCTTTAACCAGTCTGATGACTTTGACATTGAGCTTCTCGAAGATTTTGTCAACGTCGCCTTGCACAATTCCATTCGGCAAATTTCCCACATATGCAGTATATGGAGGTTCTGTTGGCAACGGTTTTCTACTTCGATGAGTAGGGTAATCTCTGAACAGAGAAAAAACATTAAAGTCATTATCAGATCTATTTTTTTTTTTTTAAGTTAAACTTGTTACATAGTCTTTACCTTTTCTTTTTCTTTATGCTTCAATATAAAAAGAAAAAGAATATATGAACTGTGCACCAGGCACAGCTAAAAAGAACAAGCCTTGTTTTAAAATCCTATTACATGCATGTATGGTTTAAACTATTACGTCCACCTGTGAAGCAGTTGTGGACGTTTTTATATTACACTTCTTTAGTTATACAAGTTCTTCAAAGAGAAAAGACTCGTCTTTTCTCTCAATAAAATCAAACATCATCATTACAAACGAATACCAGCGTAATGTATAGAAACAAATATCTGTTAATATCAGTTGTATTCGACTGCTCCAAAATGACAGATAATGATATGTTCATGGAAGCTATGAAGAAGCTACGGATTTGTTTTATCTTTCTCCCCATTATCGCACGTTTCAAGTGAACACGTTTTTTAAATGAAAAAGCTCGCCTACACGCAAGTACGTGCGCGCGCGCGCGCGCGCGCATATTGTGCGTGTGTGAAGCGAGAAGAGCATTGTGTACAGAGAAGGCACGTCGACGCGCGCCACTCGAGACATTCACGCGTAAAGCGACGGCGAAGCCGGAGCGAGACTGCTCTGACAGCAATTGACCAAAATTCGCCAAAACTCGCGATGCTGCGCTGCACGTTGCGCGCTGTCGCGCAAAACGATCCTTCCTCCCTCTCTGTCTGTGCTCCGCGTCACCTTCTTCCTCATCCTCGCGCGGCGTGCACCGCACGTGCACTGTTTCTCCCGGTCAACGAGGACGCTTCGTCGCATTGCGGCGCGCTGTCGCACGGCCGGAATCCGCGGCCCCCCGGGCGAGCCTAGCCGGCCAAAATAAAGCCGCGTGTCGCGGCGCCTCGCAAGGTGTTGCGCCCGCACTCGCCGTAACACTTAACCTTAAAACCGGGAGATGTACGCGTGCGAGACGGGACCGTCCCCGGCGGCGCGACTTGTCGCACGCACGGCCCACGCTCGCGGTCGCTCGGAACACCACCGGCCGCGTGACACGACCGCAAACACGGCTGATACTTGCCTTGAATCGTCGTAACCACCTCGACCAGCCATATTGAATGCACGGAACTGATCGGAACCGTGTGAGTCGAATCAGTCACCGTGTGCGAGCGACACCATCGCGCCCGGCACCAGACGGCGCCCGGCGAGACGCTTCGACGACGCGTTTACCGACACTGAATCTCGGGGCGTAGGCCGACGCGGCCGCGTTCACTGAAAGAATTTAGCCGATCGAAACGACGAGCCGGAGCGAGATGACAAGTGATGACAAGCGACACGGAACGCACTTCAGGCTCGGGATCGAGGCCTCTCGCTTCGGCCCCGCACGTCGAATCGACCAATCGCGCATCCGACATCGAGAGCGCAGCTGTACGGCTTTCAGAGACTAGACGCGTGATTGGCCGACGGCTGCTCGATGCGCGCCGGCGCGGCCAATGAGAATCGCCGCGACCATCGTCTCATTCGAACGATCCACGATTGCATCGTTCTCTCGATATTGTAAATAAAAAATAAAAGGAAAGATTCTTAAAAGGATAAAATTTGTGTTCCGAAGGGCTGTACGATTGGCGACGATTAAAGAGAAATTAATGCGTACACATGCGTGACTTTCGAACGGAGGGCAATCCATCCCGCTTTCTCGCGAATTTTGATGGCAGACGCTTCCGATTGATTTAATCGGTGATTTTATCACGTATATTATTTTGCTAGACTATTGCGATAAAAATGAGGAGAGGATTATCAATTGTTTGACGTAAGCAAAAAAAAAGGTTGGGGACAAATTATATACAGTTAAAAAGCAATTAAAAAATCGTCAATTAAATTATCTATGCTACTTTTTATGAACGTGAACAGCATTGTTAATTTCTGGTCATTTAATACATGCAAGAAATGATTAAAGATAACAAATTATACAAAATTTTTCTTTCATTTATAATCACATTGATCAAATTGATCGGAGTTTTGTCGTTCTTTGTCTTCCTCGTCGTGCGTTCGATTCGCACACGCATATGTGCGTCATGTGCGATTGACGAACGTAGTCCCGCACCGCTCGCAGAACATCGGCAGGATCAAGATGGCCGCCGCGGTGCACGTACCGCATGTTCCGCGCGACATGCACATGGCAGAGGCAATTTCGGATGAATCAGAGCAGCGGAAGATTGGCAGAATGAACTCCACCATACTCGACAATTTTACCAAGCTGAAGGATGGCAACGATTCCGTGAGACTGAACGCCGGAGTTACGCTACTGAATTACCTACGTCAACATAATGCGGTAAATTACATTAACCTCATTGAGCAAACTGTCTGGTGGGAAGGAGATAGATCTAATTCGTATGAGATACACGGCAAACTGTCACATCGCAGCGTTTGTCTGTCCTTGCAGGATCAGGATGACAAGGAGTTGAATTACGCGCTAGCTAGACTGGTGCGCACTCTGGGATCCTCGATGACTGACACCAGAAGAGGTGTCTATAGCACCCTGACAGTCTTTCTGATGATGCATCCCGACACGCCGGTGGAAAAACTCTTGTCCATAATGAACACCCAATTGCAACCAGCTAGCAGTAATGCTAAAGGAGTAGGACTGCAATCTTGTTTTTGTTTTATCCAATATCATGAAAATAATGTTTAATATAGTATTATTTAATAATATTTAATATAATACTTGAATTTTTCTTTTCATAGGAGAACGCCGACATATATATGGGTCGTATACTGTTATGCGGTGCTTTGATAAGGTCCAAATTACTCGTTCGCAACAGCGTCGAGATGCAACAGCAGATTACAGAGATCTTATTGAATTCTGGTAAACAACGCAGTTATCTGTCATTCATCTCTGTTACATTTCTTAGCGAGTTTGTTGTTCAGCTTGATATTGAATCTATGAAGAATGTTTGGCCAATTATTGAGAAGGAAATTGGCAAGCCGTGGTCTGAACAAACTTTAGATACATTTTATGTACTGCTTATCATTAGAGACAAACATCCATCACTGGTTAATCACAAATTTTTAAAGGAACACTTGGGTGTGAAGGAAATTATTACTAAGGAATCTATGGAAGACATCGTTAAAGTGTTAACGGTATGTTGGTTAGCAGAAAATAATCTTTATTTTGTTATGGATTTCCATCTCTCTTATATGATTTACAGTAAGCTGGTATATCATTTGATTACTTTGAAATTTGTTCTTCACTTTTGTTTTTATCACAGTAGAATGATAGCCATTCAAAATTGCTTGCATTATATCACATAATAATAAAATTAGATTCTAGAAATTAAATCCTAATTTTTTATATGATGAATATCTGTTCTTTTACTAAGCTATTTAGTTTTAAATTTAGCATCTCTAATCTTTAATAAGAATAAAATATGTTTGTGATTTTTATGTCACAATGCTTATATAATTTTTTTTTGTTATTTAGGCATTACCTAGAATTATATCGTATCAACACCCAGTGTTTAAACTATTTTGTGAAAAGCTGGTAGCGACCGAATTTGTGGCAGATTTTTGGAAAGGCATTGATCAAAAATTTGTAAAACCATCATGGACTGATGAATATGTTGCTGTAGAAATTTTACGACTGATACTTCTTAATGTTACGGATAAAACTGTAATTCCATCATTATTATCTCCAAATCTTTTACAACACATGTTAAAAAGATTTTCCAATTGTAAGAGGAACAATAATGATGCAATTTTAGTAGCCTTCAGAAAAGTTTTACATTTAATGGTGTCTGCTACAAATGATGAAGATATTAAGATGAAGACACAGCTGAGTATATTGAAGAAGCTTATATTGCATCCTGGTGATTTGATGATAGAAAAGAAAACGGGTGTCAAGGTGATTCAAATAATTACGGGAAATCTGAAGATTGATGGTATCAAGAAATTGTGTCAATTGTACAGAGACATTATAGAAAATAAGATGACTAAAGAAAAAGAAGGGATAAAGGTAGAATCATGGACGAACGCCGAGAGAAGTTACACAGCACAGCTATTAACAAAGTAAGTACATTTGGCATAGAAGATATAAGTAATTATTTAATGGATACATATTCTATCAGATTAATGGGTCGTCAAGATACATTGTTGGATCAGGACTGGAGACTTGAACAACTGATGTTTCTGTTCAATTACGGACTATGTGAAGTGTCGAATGTTGGAATAGAATTAGCGCGTAAGTGTATTAGATATGTGTATTTGTTTAAATTATTGAGATGAAATGTATAAATTGTAATTATTATTTTCAGAACAATTTAAAGATTCTTTTTATCGTGCTCTGGATTATAAATTACCAAAGTTGGATAATGCACGGAATCTATTAAGTGCTCTCGTTCATAATTTAGATTCAAAATTGCAATCCGATACGATACAATTAAGATCTCCATTAAACAACACGGCATCCGATGCTTGGAAAAAAGTGATAGCCTTGATTGAAAACCTAGAGAAAAATACAAAAAATTTGGAAGCTTTACCGATATTTCATACAATGAATTTACACATGGGTCTGCAGTTATTCTCAGATCCTGAAACGGCGATTATGTCGATCAATGAACTTCAGTGTTGTTACGAGAGATTAAGTAAAAAATCCAAGGGACAGAAAAAGCTCAATGTAGTTACGGAAGAAGAACCAGAATGGGTCGAAGTAGTAGTGGATCTTCTGTTATCGCTTTTGTCTAAAAACGATCATTTGTTCCGTTCGTTAGTTGCTTGTGTATTTCCACATATCTGTCCTTATCTAACTCCATCTGCAGTTCATCAGATATTGGCTGTAAGTGTTTTTTACTTATTCATGATTCTTAAGTTAATCTGTTTTTTTAACTGTAAAATTTTAATTTGTTTTATGGAGTATGTGAAGAATATATAAGTTACAGATGTGTTATATTTTATTTTAGGTGTTAGATATAAAAAATACTCGAAAAACACTTATGACAAAGCGAAATGATGATGAAGATTCTTCAGGTATTGAAAGCGAATCAGATAATGGCGAGGATGAAGAGGATGAGAGTACTTCAAACAATGAAGTTTTATCGAATAGTGAATCCGAGTCTGACGAAAGTAAGGATGAGGATGAAAACGAGGATGAGGATGAAACGGAGACCGATAAATTGAGAATGGCGCTGCATCAAGTTTTGGGTAATGCTGCAATGCAAACCGACGACGAAGATATCGACGTAGATGAGATAGGCGAAGAAGAGGGCAAGCGATTGGATGAATCATTAGCGGCGGCTTTTAAACTCTTCCGAGAAAATCGTCAAGCTCATTCTAAGAAGCAGGGAAAAACGAGTCAGGCGTTGATGCATTTCAGGGCTCGTGTTATAGATTTGTTACATATTTATTTAGATATTTGCCCGTCTATGGCAGTCACTTTAGATATGATCGTGCCGCTTTTTGCTCTACTGGAATTCTGTATAAAGGACCCACATCAGGAACCACTCGCGCATAGAATTCGGACTTGCTTAAAAAAGTTATCAACTGTGAAAAAGTTTAAAGATACAACCGACGTCGACGACACTTTATTAACAACAGTGTTGAAGGTAAATATTTCTAACAATTCAGTGCAAGTTTGTTAATTAAGTGACATATGATGTGTTTCTTTAAGGCTTTGATCGAAAAAGGAGAGCGTTCTGCTTCAATCTGTCAAGAGCTCAATGATAAATTGGCAGAATGCTGCACCTTCCTCGTGAGATGCGCGCAACAGGCCAATTTGTCTACCAAAAGTATCGTAGAAATTTATGGTGAAAATTTAACTGCGTTCTTTAAGAAAAGAGACTGCGTACTTTCGTCTATGTTATTTAAAGGCGTGTTACAATTGTGTTGGGAAGATAATTGGCAGCTGGCGCTTCTACTGGTATGTATTTAAATACACAAGAAATTAATACGCGTTTTTTAATATCTTTATATAAAATGTTTTGTTCTATAGAATATCATTTGATTGTTTAGGTGGACTTTGCTTTTGACAGCAGTATTCGATACTTTCGTAGGAATCAGGCGCTGGAGCTATTATTAATTTTCTATAACAATAACCGACTGCTGAACATGAATACGAAATATGTCGACGTGAGAATGAAATTGGAAACGACGCTTTGCAAAAACGTCATAGACACACTCGAGGAGATATGTGATCTGAATAATGATAATGTCAGCGTACAGAAAAAAGTTCGTCAGAGATTTATTGGGCATCTTTTGACGCTATTGCGGATCATTCACGCGCGCCATTTGCCGCAAGCGTGGGATTGGCAAGCAGTTAAAACGGTATTAACAAAGTACAGAAGTCGAAGTGCTCTTTTTGGAGATGCGAAAATTGCCTATAACAAGCTGGCAACAGAGATTGGAGTGCCTCTCAATGTGTGAGTGTAATAAATTAATCTCGGGCTTTTTTGTATACATTTTTTTAATTTACAAAGTTTATTTATATTGTTTGGTATTTTGTCGTCAGGTCATCAATGAAGAATACTACGTTGAATAGTTCCGGTAATCCTGTTTCACAAAGTAATGGCAAGCAAAGCAATGTCGGATCTCAAAATGGAAAAGCAAGCAATTCGGAAGAAGAGGAAAAAGAAGGAGAGGCTACACACGATGATCAAGAGCGGAAGAAACGAAGAAAAAATAAAAGCAAACAAAGAGATAAGCGATTACTGAAGAAAGAAGCACGTGAATTACGCGCGAAAGTTATGTCTCAAGATATGGAGCTGTTTAAATTTAGCAGTGTTAGTTTAGCGGAAAACGAAGACGCGACGGAAGTCATTCAAAACGGGAAGTCGCACGACAAGTCTACGAACTCGTCACAGAAAAGAAACCAGACGACGGAAGACGGTCGCGAGCCTAAAAGAAGGAAAAGCACCAGTCGTACTTGATACAACTTATAAACTTGGAAGAATAAAAAATGATAAAATACGTACATAATATGGAAATTAGGATGACTGTTTAGAACATGCCTATCCGCATTTCAAATTCTAACGGAATATTTTTATATGCGACATAAGGTCTGTGCACACGTACAGCTATGGTTATTATGTTATAATTATTTTGTTTTTTTGTTTAACGAAAAACGAGTAATAAGCGATGCATTATTTAAAAATTTACATGTTGATTTGATTTTCTTTATTTTTTTGATCAAATGTTATGGAACTGAACATATATAAAAGCAAACTAGAGAGTTTCAACAATAAGTGTGGGATTTATTTTTTAAATACTAAACAAACAAAAGTGTGAAGGTCTGCAAGAAGAGTGAAGGTGGCATTTGGATGATATATCTGCTCTATAACAGAATAAAGAAAACCTTGATTATCTCAATTTGTTGTTTTATTAAAAAAACTAATCCTACACTTCTTGTTGAAACACTGCAACTTTTTATCAATTAGTGAGTCCAAAGATAAGTAACTATTTTTAAAATAACCGACAAGTTATCCTTATCATAATATTATTTACATTATATCTTGATTGGTTTTAACGTTTCCAACAATTTCTGTTTTTTGTTGGAAAAGTTTTACCTTAATTCTATGCAGATATATTTTGATTAACATTTATTAAATATTTTATACTTTATTTTCAATTGTTCATATGTATAATTTTTCATTAATTTAGCTTGCTGAAATTAGTGTAATGGTAAGTTTATATGTGTGAACATATTCTAAACATTGGCCAAAATATCTTCTATTGAAAGACTATTCTCGTTTTTCACAATGTTATACAATGTTATACAATAGAACATTTTGTATAATTCCTATGTTGTATTAATATTAAATAACTCTTTGTACAGAGAATGTACATAAATCTCGATATACGTGAACATCTTGAAATTGATCCATGGCTTCTCAGAGTGGAATCCTTTCTATATTCTCAGTTTTCGGAGTACAATTGGCAAAATTGATCATTGCGAACAAACCTCGTCAATTACTGTCAATCACGAGTTTTTGTTCGTCTAAAGGGCGACTGAAGGCGACTACCCGATCGCAAAATTGCGTATAAAAAAAAAGACAGAAAGAGAGAGAACGCAGATACGACCGAAATATTACTAGTGAGTCTTCAAACGTGCCGCAAATAGAGCACGCGCGTTCAGCGGCGGTGGTGCAGAGTTACTAGAAAGGAGGGAGAAGAACAGCAGCGGTGACTACATGTGACGCATTCTGTGGCAACAGTATCAGTCTTTTCCTTTCGATTCGAGAGAACGTATTGTCTCACCGAACGTGTCGACATGTTGCGCATGCTGAAGAGGTTCCAACATCTGCGACGCTACTCGACCGCGGCACTGCCAGCGCCGGAGACGAACCCGCCGATCCTATACACAGGCGTAAGTGCGAGCTAGTTTCGAGCGAAAAATTCGAGAAATGAATGTACTACGAGATGCAATATTGTTCCGCTGGGATGCGTGAAAAAGGACATGATCGCGCGCGCCTCACAAGATTCTCGCAAGTGTTGCAAAGAGCGTCGAAGAGGGTGAAAGGGAAGGAGGCCGGTCGATATCTCGTGGTTTGCGATAAAAAATGTAACTTTCGCAGTTTGCGCCCCGTCGTTGATGGATTTCCTAAAATTTACGCATTTAAACTAACGAGAAATGACGATCTAATATCTATGCATCTAATCTCTGCTCGTTTTTACGTTTATCTGTGAGCGCAGGCTCACAGATAGCGCGATATATCTGTGTACGATTGGGAGCGATTGAAAAATGAAAGGAGCCGACTGGGATTTATATAAACGCGGAATTTGAATTTTTTGTCTCCCCCCCCCCTTCTTCCCTCCCCCATTTTATCTAGATAATTTTTATCATAATTTTGCACAATATTGAGCAAAACCATTTGGGATATATGAGAATAATAGGTTACAATTTTTTTGTTTTTAAATTTTTATTTCTTAAAAATAAAAATTCTTTAAATACATAGAAGAAGAAGAAGAATACATAGATATATAATGTAATTTGAAAAAAAATTTCTCTTTGAATTTCAATCAATAAAAATCAAAGTTAAAAAATAGAATGAACATATAGCTCACATGATTTTACAATGAGTAATAAAATTCATATAATGAAGTTATACTACATTATATTTTTTCCCAAAATAAGATATAGACATTTGTTCTAAGCATTTGAAAGTACGTTCATAAATTTTTAGAAATTTTTTTAAACCACTTTAAATATGTAAAAAGTAATAGGACTCGAGATACCTCTGTTTAAAGGATACCGGTTTTTCACATTGTATTGTTAACCAGAGCTTAATTGGCAAGATGTCCTTAGTCTGTTCAGAAAAGACTACATAACAAGAACATTAATAACGAGAACTTGAAGGCCGTTGACCACTTGAAATATAATTCGCATTAAATTTTTTTATGCACTAACATGATATCGTATAAAGGTTCTAGAATAATGAGATATAATTCGCCAGATTTTTATTTCATTTTATCTTTTCTTTTATTTTATTTTTATTTCATTTGTATTTTTATTTATAATTTATTTATAATTCAGTTTACACTTTATCGCGTTTATTTGAGAGCAAGTTGTGTATATTTTAATACATGTTTGAAGCATAATTCCTCAATCAAATTTGAATTCCGAGATATACATACATGTAAAGCGTGTATATCTTGGAATTCAAATTTGAATTATGCATATGTATTATATGCAACGAGAAGATCCATTAAACATCCATAACGATAAATTTATACCCATGCTCTTGTGCAATCTTTAGAGCAGCTGTTGATATGTTATAAATAAAACATTTGAGGATTAAGTATTTTTTTATTACCAATGAGAGTTACAAAGTAGCTGGAACTAAACCCAGCAAACACCACGTTACATGTAACGTAAATGTTAGTTGTAATTTCCCACTCAACAATGTAACTGTTATATAACACACTTGTTATATAACAGTTATATTGTTGAGTGGGAAATTACAACTAACATTTACGTTACATGTAACGTTGTGTTTGGTGGGAAATATTTCGACATTTAAGACAAAAGAAAGAATAAACGCTCTTATAAAGAATATTTCTTTTTCGACATGTAATAAGAAATGTAATATTAATTAATGGTATTTAATATATTAACAAATTTAATAGGATTAAATTAATATTAAATATATTAATATTAGTTTAATAAAAACATAATCACATGTAGTACATGTTACAAATGTGCATACAATAAACATGTACATTATAAACAAATGAAACTTCCACGTGAAATCACTGTTACCAGAATAATTAAAACTATTTTTTAACTGTGCCATTTTCAAGTTTGAATACAATTCGGTTCAAGAGTATTTGTAATATAATTTTCAAATGTTTCAAATAGAAAAACTTACGTTTAAATTAGAAAGTATAATATTGATGCTACTTGCTGTTTGAAATTTAAAATCTTGGAACAAAGTTTAAATGTATTTAGATCATTTACATTACTTTAAATTTATATTGTCATTTTTGTGTCCTTTTTTTACTTGAAGCAAGTGCTCATTCGTCGCATCTTAATCCCAGTTCTGCTCACTAACATTGAATATATGAAGGTGAGGGAAAAGAGAATGTTGTATTCAGCCATTCATTACGCACAAGGATATTCTGTGAGTTAACTAGACCTGATTATTACCTCTTCAAGGTAACATCTTTATTTTTGTTTTTTAATCCAACACGTTCGGATTGAATCAGGTCCAAACTTTAGATCATTTATCATTTCATTTATAACTTCTTGTGCATAATGTGAGAAAAATTGAGGATTCAATAGACGCATATAAATGTGAAGTGTATATTTAAATGAAGTTTGCCATCAGTTTTCAATGCAAAACAGTTGCGAGCGTATCGTTATCTTATCGAATTCTTGCCGTATTTGTTGAGAGTGGAACTTCTTCGATTTTATTTTGCGATAGGAAATCGTTATTATTACAATGTAAAATTAGAGAACGCTTTATCTGCATGACTGTGTTCAATTGATTTCAGAAGCGGCAATATCGCAAATCAATACAGCTTGCATGATAAATATTGTATAATATCGAGTTATATAATTAATGATAATATTTTCAAATACGAATGTAACTGTACTAACAAGTTATAAATGAACGACAGTTTATATCTTGCTTGTGTGATACTCTTATCAAGAAGAAACGAGATCTGACTGCTATAACGAAGTATAGCATACGTTTTATGTATATTTTGTATGCGACTATAAAACATTGAATATGTTTAGAAGATATTTGCATATGAACGAATGCATTCTATCTAGATATGCGATATGCAGTTCTTGCTTTGTAACTGCTTGACGTGTACACGATACGTTTCCAACGTATTTCGTTTTATTTTTGCAGATATTCATCAATAATGAATGGCACAAATCCAAGAGCCAGAAGACCTTTCCCACCATCAATCCTTCTACGGGTGAGGTAATTGCTGAGGTGCAAGAAAGTGACAATGCAGACATCGATTTCGCGGTGCAAGCTGCTAATAAAGCTTTCAAGAGGAATTCACCATGGAGAACCATGGACGCCTCTCAAAGGGGGCTTCTCTTGAACAGATTGGCAGATTTGCTCGAACGCGATCGGAAATATCTCGCGGTAATAAAAAATGTCAATATTTAATACAGTATACAGAACTGGAATTACCGACATATACAGGCTTTGATAACAATTTTCGGAGGTCATAGTAGAAATATTTGCGTTTTTTAAACCCTTTTTGTTTTAAATTGTTGCGAAGAAATTGCAATATTTTTTTACTTCTATTCTTTGATTTATTTAACATCGTAATTACAAGTAAATAATAATAATTTACTTATAATAATAATTTACTAAATAATAATAATTTATCTGCAAGCAAATATTGTGTGGGTTTTTTTCAAACAATGTATTTTACGACTCATTTATTAGCAATTAAAATAAGCACTTGATGTTTACGAGAAAAGACCTTTTTTTTTACATTTTAATCGCATTTGCACTTATTTGAATAAATTAATATGACATTTACTTACAAGTGACTTGTAAATTATTATTTGTTATTTTAAATAAATATTATTATTAGTTAATGTCAGATTAGGCAAAGAATAAAAGTTAAAAAATATTTTTTAAAAACTTTTATACTGCAATCATTACAAGATGGTTTTATTATACAATCGTTTAAAAAAAATTTAGAGAGTATTTGGAATATGTAAGATGTAAATAGCAACGTTTTATACACATTTACTTCGTTTATTAAAAAATGATTATTAATGAATATCAAACTACTTGGCCGAAAGCAAATAAATGCAATATTCTTGTTTAAAATTTTTATACGAGCTAATTCATCGTCTATCTTTCAGTCCTTAGAAACCCTAGACAATGGCAAACCTTATTCGAATTCATACAACGTAGACGTACCCATGAGCATTGGGATATTGAGATATTACGCAGGATGGGCTGATAAATGGCATGGGAAGGTTATTCCAGCTGATGGAAAGGTCTTTGCGTATACCAGACATGAGCCAGTAGGAGTATGTGGTCAAATTATCCCATGGAACTTCCCTATGTTGATGATGGCATGGAAACTAGCACCAGCTTTAGCTACAGGTAATCATGGGCACACAGATTATCTATTTTGTTATAAAGCTTTACTTTCTTTAGTTCACTGTAACGAATAAAATTTTTAGTGTCCATAAGTTCTGTAATAACATAAAGTTGAAATAATTATTTTATTTTTCAGGAAATGTTGTCGTTCTGAAACCGGCTGAACAGACTCCGCTAACGGCTCTTTATATGGCACAATTGACCAAGGAAGCTGGCTTCCCTGACGGAGTGGTCAATGTCGTTCCTGGTTTTGGTAAAGCTGGTGCCGCGTTAGTCGCTCACAACAATGTCGACAAGATCGCATTTACGGGTTCTACCGAGGTTGGCCAAGAAATAAAAAAAAATGCTGCTATTTACAATTTAAAGAGAACCTCGTTGGAGTTGGGTGGAAAGTCCCCTAACATTATTCTTAACGATGTTGATATAAATCAAGCGGTAGAAATGGCGCATTTTGGATTATTCTTTAATATGGTAATCTATTTTGTGGACATGTTATTTACACACAGGCGATTCCTCTTTTCCATTTTTCGATTCACGTTTTGCTTATTTTTAAATTGGTTTTTTTTCAGGGTCAATGCTGTTGCGCAGGATCAAGGACCTTCGTTCAATCGAACATTTATGACGAATTCGTTGAAAAAAGTGCGCTTCGCGCCAAATCCAAGACGGTGGGAGATCCATTTGACTTGAAAATAGAACAGGGGCCACAGGTACATACAAATTTGTACAGATTAGAGCCTACTTTAATCGATATATTATTAATCGTATAACTAATATTATTATGCTATTAATATTGTTATTTAAGATCGACGAGACGCAATTGAACAAAATTATGGGTATGATAGAATCTGGTAAAGATCAAGGCGCTAGCTTGGTAACAGGTGGCGAACGCGTTGGTGACAGGGGTTATTTCATTGCACCAACTGTATTTGCGAACGTTCAAGACGATATGACTATAGCCAAAGAGGAGGTAAGCATTAAAATCATAATTAACCTGTAAAACGTAACATCTTTCAAGTTGTGCCTTCACGGACATGGATGAAGCGGTCTTCATTTGATGAATTATTGAGAAAAAACTATGCTGTTTTTTGGCAGATATTTGGTCCAGTTCAACAAATTTTGAAGTTCGACGATTTGGAGGAAGTTATTGATCGTGCTAATAACACTCATTACGGATTAGCTGCTGCAGTTTTTACGAAAAATCTCGATAAAGCGAATTACATAGTGCAAAATCTTCGTGCTGGCACTGTATGGTAAGCCGTTTGTAAATATTGTAAAGAATGTTATGTGAATTCTTAAAAAACAGATGTAAGTTAATCTTATCCTTCTGTTAATTTTTATATGTAGGGTCAACACATATAATACATTATGTCCTCAAGTACCATTTGGCGGCTACAAAATGTCTGGACATGGCAGAGAAAATGGAGAATATGGTCTTGAAGCATATACGGAAGTGAAAAGTGTAATTACACAACTTGATGTGAAAAATTCATAAAAGTATCAAGATCGTTAAAGAATCGTTTTACAGCATTTTTTTATTGGAGAAGACAGATATGATTGTACAGGTGTAATTTTACAGGTAACAGGTATATTTTATATAAATTTAAAATTTATAAATTTTTAATCTCTGTTAGATTGCAGTTAAAGCTCTTGTATTTTCCTTAAAATCATTTATCAGTACAAAATTCAGCACACATAAAGTGGTACAATAATGACTTTTATATAACACAAGCTGTAACACGATAGTGAGACATGCCAAAAAAAAACAAATCGTATAGCGAAGATTCTTTTAATTCTTGAATATGAAATAAATAAATAAATGAATAAATAAATAAATAAATAAATAAATATATATATATATATATATATATATATATATATATTTAATATCCATTTTATATCAAGTTCGTCTTAAGTAATGTCTTAAGATGTTAATACAGTTTTGTGCAATAGTTTATGATTGCGACAGTCTTAAATATAAGAATCGACTATGATACAAACCCAAAATAATTGAAATTTTATTTTTTAAAGTTTATAATAAAATATTAAATTTGTATTTTAATAACATTAAATATAATAAAATTAAATAACACACACACACACACACACACACACACACACACACACACACACACACACACATATTTAAAACTTATATGTATATGTATACACATACACGTACATATTTTTCAATAATATAGATTATAACATTTTTTTCTATTTTTTTCATTTTTTCTACCTCATTAAATGTTCTTAGGATTATAGAATTGATATCAATTTTATATCAAGTTCGTCTTAAGTAATGTCTTAAGATGTTAATACAGTTTTGTGCAATAGTTTATGATTGTGACAGTCTTAAATATAAGAACCGACTATGATACAAACCCAAAATAATTGAAATTTTCTTATTTTTTAAAGTTTATAATAAAGTTTTTTATGCTTTTAATGTTTAAAGTTTTTAATGTTTATAATAAAATATTAAATTTGTATTTTAATAACAATACAATAAAATTAAATAACACATTTATATGTATATTAATATAATATTATATATTATAAATTTATTTTAGTAATATAATATTATATATTATAAATTTATTTTTTATTAGTGAAATGTTTCATAGATGTATCGCAAACATTTGCTTTCAGCGGACATATCTCGTCTTCTAGAGCCTCTTCTAAATCTTTTTTGCAAAAATGAGATATGATGCTTGCACCCAGCGCGTCACCTATAATATTGATTGTTGTTCTGAAACGGTCGCTGCAAAATAATATATTTTCTTTTTTACTGCGGAAGAAGAATTCTATATTTATACGAAATTCACCTGGAATATATTCATTTGACAGATATATTCATATGAATTTATATAGATTTATATTCGAAAATAATTTTACTTATACAATTTTATTTATTTCATTTATTCATTTTACTTATTTTTATTTATAAGCGATACTTACACAAGCCAGTCAACAGCGATAATCAAAGTAACATCTTCAACAGGTACTCCTATAGAATTTAACACCATTATTAACATCATATAACCACCACTTGGTATACCAGCAGCGCCTATGCAGGATACTGTACATGTAATACTGTAAAATAGAAAATGTTAAAGTTACATTAACGCGATTAAAATTAAATTTTTTCAAGTAGAAAGATATTCGACCGTTCATGTAACATACAAATCTAAACAAGAACGCCTTCCACGATAAATTTTTTCAGATTACGCAGTATATTTCTCTAAAAAATTACAGTTTAATCGCGTTCACGTTTTAATCACTGACCTGATAATTATTATTTTCAACAATGAGAACTGCAACCCACGTAATTGTATAATAAATATCGCCCCGATAGTTTCGTACAAGGCTATCCCGTCCATATTTATCGCTGCTCCAATCGGTACAATAAACTTTGTTATTTTAGGATTTATATCCAGATCTTCTAAACATCGTATTGTGTAGGGAACCGTGGCGGTACTAGATTATACGTTTCATTAGAATACAAAACTCTACTTGAATTGCACATCAATCTTTTTGTTATACCTCGACGATGTTCCAATGGCTGTTGCAAAAGCTGGGCCGAGCTTGGATATAATTTTATATGGGGATTTACGTGTGACGATCCAGTGAAGAAGAGGCAGGATTACAAAACCTTGCAATATTAATCCAACAAACACTGTTAGGATATAATATCCGAGACGGCTTACTATATCGTTAAAATTATTTATTTCCAGCATTCGACCAGCGATAAGAAACGACACGCCTATTGGTGCCAATCTAAATTAAAAAGTTTTATTTTATCGTATATGCACACATATAATAATGAATATATTTTAATGTATTTATACATGTTGCATATGTCTTTTATCAGGATTAAATTATTAAAGTTTTATATGTATAAACGCTCAAAATAAAATTAATGCAAAACTAGAATAAATATTGTAAATTGAGGTTTTTTTTTACGATAATACAATTATACAATATTAAACATGTAATAGTAATGTAATAATATAATAGAATGAATATACAGCAACGTACTGTGTTACCCATGTCATAATTTTCATGATGACATCGGCCAAGGAATTAAAAAAATCCAACAGTGGCTTTCCTGTTACACCTATTTTTTCAATTGCCAAACTTATTAACAGGCTATGAAATACTAAGCCAACGACGTTTGTTCCTGCCACATATTCGCCCGTTATACGCCATTCTTCTATCGGTACTATAGCGAATTGAAAATACTCTTTTTTATCAAATGTTCATAATTTTTAACCAATTATGTTTAAAAAATTAGCTTATATTTTTATTCTGTGTATTTTTGTAAATAGCTTTGAAGCAATTTTCTTTAAATTTATTAATATTTATGCTACTCAAAAAAGTATATAGAATTAAAGAATTGAGTCCCCTCCCAGTTTATTGAAAAAATAAGAAATCGAAAGGACTGCTGTGAATAAAAATGTGTTATTTTAGCATGTTACAGTACCTGATGCATTGGCTGGCTGATGTAAAACAGTTTGATACTGCAATGAGACAAATTTTTTAAAGATTTTCTTTAGGTGAAGCAGTAGGAGATTTATACTTTTGCGGAGAGATTATGCAGTATAATATCTGTAATATACGTATAACATACGTAAACATACCTGACGTATGCATGCATCTATCAAATTTTCGGGAAGGAGATTGCTATGATGTAAGAAAAGAAATATATGTATATATGATTATATAAGATTTTTCTTTCATATAACAAATTATTTTTGAATTTTACTAAGAAATTATTATGTATTATACATGTATATGAAACACACAGATAATTATTAATCTATCAACTAAATTATTTTTCACTTAATTTCTTTTTTTTACTACTGTTACTTTTATATTTTTATATTTATACGTGCAGAAAAAATTAGTTTCAGTGTTACCAGAGAAAACTTTAAACGTATGACAATAGAACTTGTAAATTACAATACACGTGCACTTAATTACCGAAACAAATCCAGAATTGTATCTATTGTCATAAAGGTTTTTGTGGTCTTTGGTAGAACTTCATTTTCTATTAATTTGCCTGGTCGAATAGTTTCGACAAGTATGACACATAAAGTTATTCCAATCGTAGTAGTCGTTAGATAATAGCACAATGCCAACCGTCCAATAGGTCCTGTACAATTATAATGAACTCTAAAAAAGTAACTTTCGAACTCTCGTTATATTTTCTTATAATATTCTTTATGTAAAATGTTTTAACAAATTTAATATAACAATTTTTCTAACTATTTTATATGTTTGATATGTTGTATAATATGTATAATTAAAAATGTATTTTATATTTTTTATTAATACTTTTTTAGAATAAAAAAATACGTATGTATCTCGTCAAGAACTTTTTAATAATCTTAAAGGTCTTACCAGATTTGGTGAGATTACAAGTGGCACTTATAATACTGGACGTGACGAGCGGCAATATTAAACAGTTCACCACTCTGAGAAATATCTCTCCAGGAAATTTGATGTACATGATATCTCGATGAGACCATATTTTTCCGCTGTAATACTTGAGACTTAGGCCACATAAAATCCCAATAGTCACACCAATCAGTGTTGTTACTATCAACTTGTGTTTCAACAGCAAAAGTTTCAATTTGGACATTGCAGCTGATTTTACAGAATACACTGTGTTATAGCAATAACATATAATTAAGAATTATTTATAGAAACTGGGAAAAGGAACAACTAAAAATTTAGCAAATTAAATTTCAAAAAATTCTTAGTATAATTTCAACAAAATGACTCATAATTTCAACAAATTGACTCGTTAACATCTAACTGCAGTTACAAATTCATGAACAGTATGAGTAGTTTGATGCGCGATCGTGCGTGCGAGCAATCAAATTTGATTAATAAGTATTGAATGTGATTTCTTTTACAAACACTATTTTGTCTCTAATAATTTGTAGTTACATTTTAATGGCGTGACAATTAAATTTAATTAGTTGCACGCACAAAACGCATTTGATTAGTTGAATACACCAGACTCATGCTGATCGTCAACAGACATTATATTAGCATTGTAAATATTGTTTATAAGAATTTCTTACGAACCATTGACTCGAATCGGCCTCTACTTTTTCTTTCATTTCTCTGATTTAAAATTCATTAAATTCAAGAATTAGTAAAGCATGTTGAATAATTTATACTTACCTCGTATAAATATGCGTATCGCTTGGTTTTTTATTTAATCACAACGAAGAGGTAAAATATAAAAATTTCGGTCACATTGTAATAAGCGTTATGAAAGTAACTTGAGTTTGAGAAAATTTGAAGAACACTGAATGATGTTTCGAGAAATGGAGATTTTATCAAGGTGTATTATCTAAGACGAGACACTTTTATCAGGAAATGTTTTATTTAAGCAAACGTACTTAGCGAAAGATACTCTCTATATCGGTTGCAATTTACTTGACTCTTTCTATTCACTATTTTATTATCTAAATTGAAGATGTCCTTTATTATCCATGTTAAAAATGTTTTCTTGACCTAGCATGCAGATACCTTTTAAATTCTTGTTCTTCTTGATTTTCTGGTTCTAGAGCAGCCACAATACGTTTGAATGTCTTTTAAATTAGCAGTTTAGAAAAGGAAAAGGATAAATTAAGACAATGGGACAATGAGATAAGTGAAACGGCATAATATAATTGGATAATTAGAAAATTGTCTCAAACGGGCAAATTGTTAATAATGCAAAAAAGATTAGTTTTATTGTTGTAGTATCTCTATAGCATATACGTCTTTATATTAATGTTAAATTTTAAATATTCATTCGTTTTGATATGTTCCGAGATATAAGAGATTACATTATCTTCCGTCATGATATCATAAATCATCTCATCGTACCTCCATGTTCATTTCGAATGATTTATCATTGGATAGAATATATGCAAAAAAAAAAAAAATGATGGCAATCGCGATAATATAAAAAGCAACAAATAATTACGCTGATGATTATGTGTAATATTCTTTTCTAGTTTTATTTATTTCGTACCTATTACAGTATAATAAATATGTTGCGTGAGACATTACGAGGGGATATTTACAACATGTTCCTCATTTTCAGGCCATAACTTTACGTATTCGTAATGAGTTCATAATATCGTTTTTTTTTCTTTAACTTTTTCTCCTAATATAATTTATACATATCTTTACAATATTAATCTCTTCGATTTAAAGTTATCCATTAAAAGATCACATATGCATTCTGTTTGCATCCAGTCTTCTGAAGAAATTTTCATCGTTAAACTTCATTATCTAACCTGGCATTAACATCACGACTAAAATTCTTTCTTCTCTGTGTGTTTCTCTCTCAAGATTTTAATAATAATTTTTTAAATATATATACAGAATACCTCAAAAGCTGATCAATTTCTCTCGATAACAAACTTTTATGGCTTTTCTTTTTACTTACGCGAACTTAAGTAGCTTCTTCTCTAAAATCGATGATTCGGAGACTGGACAGTGTTTACGATATTCTGTATAAGCGTCACACATACAGGCATACACATACACACACCTAATACGAATGCATATATATGTGTATGCATGTATTACATTAGTGAGATCAGTAAATAATTCCATTAACGTTATATTTATACAAAGTCATGTTCCGTAAGTTTACATATCTATGTCTACATATACTTTCTCTATGCAACATAATATTTGGTTTTGTGCTACGCGATCTCCGTTTCTTTTTTCACGCTCATTCACTCTCCCTTCCTCTTCCTCTTTATTTGAGGTAATTTGATTTTGCTCAAATAAACAGAGAAAAATTTGTTTATTGACTTACGCTTTTTGTTCGCGACAGATCGCCATCCACGGTGTTGGCTCACAGGTCTTCGTCGAGACAATCCGTAAGGTACAGCCTGTGATAGTAGAAAACAAATACAGTTCACTATATTTCATATAATCGCATTTATATAATTATATTCATTAATATAAATTATTTATTATTGTGTCATTTTATGAGAGTTCGCAATACATGATTAATAAAAAATATCCTTTCATTGTGATACATTTTATTTGTTGTTGTAAAATAGTAAAATAAATTTTAAGATATTTTAAAATATTTTATAACGTTAGTAAATCAGCAAATTTAAGTGCGAACTATATTTGTGGTGAAATACTTTTTAGACTACTTGAAATAGTTATTTGCTATCCTTTGTAAAATAATAACGGTTATTGTTTTTTAACTTTTACCAAATAGAAGGAGAGAAAAATTGTTAATAAATAGACGATACCTGTCCCTATAAGGGCGTTTCCTTGCGCGCTTCCGCCTTCCATTGAAATCCATTTACACGCGTTGTAATAGGCTTATTTCTATTTGTAGCATTCTCAATTCCGTTTCTAACGCCCGCTACTAATCTCATGGCTGGGTTGGATACCAAGCCATTACGCTTTGGTTTTACATTACTTGCACTGAAATGAAATATAAAACACTTAAGATGAAATGTGCTTATATGAATGACACATATATGTATATTATTTTGTTTCGTCAAAGAGTTGACGTGAAAAATGTAAGTTAAAAGGAAAAGTAATGATGTATAAAGATTTTAGAAAAGAAAAAAAAGCGTATCTCATTATCGTTAATACAAGTCTCTGATCAGCGATACATTTTAAACAAAAACGATGTTAATAACCAATTGATACATAGCATGATAAATATGTCTAACATTGTCGTATGTCCTCCTTGACTATATATTCTATCTTTTTTCGCTCGGGAAGGTTGAAAAAGGAAGGAAAGCCTATCGCTCATGAAGCGGTGTGTCTTCCTTATACGACCATTGTGATTTCTGCAAAGTCTAAAGAATTGCATTGAAAAAAATTAAGATAATAAGTATGTTTAATAAAATTTCGAAAGATGGAATTATGTACGCATGATTTTTGTGAATGATGTACACGTGTGAAACATAAGATAAATGTGCACATGATATTTGGATTGACGCTCGTCGAATCTTGTTAATGTATGCCTGAATAAATAATTTATGATCTCTAATATGTAGTCTGATGTCGTGTCTTGTGGATGAACAAAAACATTTCACGATGACGAAAATGTTAATTGTGTGCTGTGATAAACATAATTAAGTTAGTATAATGTTTATAGTTTTTGTATATATATAAGTTATTTCTTATTAATTACTTACCTTCCAGGTGCGTGGCCTTCCGAAACGTGTTTAATGCTTCTACCAACGCCAGCGCCGCTGTTTCCCAATATTATTCTCATATGGGTGTCTCGCGTAAAATGCGTGTCGGCCGAATTTCGTTTTTCCTCATATCCGTTCTCCTTATCCTTCCCAATGTTTAAGCCCAACATCTCGTTTGTTAATTCGAACGGCTTGCTAATGTTATTCCTGTCGATAATCTCGGTTTTGATGTTGATAGGCTCGTAGATGACTGGCGTGTGTTTGTATCCTCCTAGCTGCGCTTTGTACGGCATATTTGGATTCGCTGCCAACAACGATACACCCAACTGACTCTGTATCACGTTAACGGCCGTTTGAGCACTCGGTGGACTCGTGTTTGTAGGCGAATAAGGAATAAGGCTGTCGCTTAACGGAGAATGCGGAGGCGAGGCGTATATCGGGCTCTGCGGTTCACTTTTCAAAGGTGATAATAATTTGCTGAGTGGCCGACTCTTTGCTCCCCTTGAGCATTGCTGCAGTTGTTGCGTGAAAGATAATGGGGTCTAAAATTATGAAAATTAGACAATTTAGACTGGTTGTATAGGGATTAAATAATTATAATATAGCCATGTGCAAATTGCTTTAATTTCAGCGAGCGTTGCGGCATGGTGCCGTGCACTTTAATTACCTGACAGTTAACCATCGAATTTTGATTAAACTTTCCTTGATCGCTCTTGGTGCTACCAGTTAAATTACTGCTTGACTTGCTATTGCTGGAATTGTTGCCTAGAGAAACGCAACTGCGTCGTTTAGTCGAGTCTGGTGATTCCGCTGGGCTGTATTGCGTCGACAGTGGGTTCAGAATCGCCGACGAAGGTTTAGTCTCAGCCGTCGAATTGGATGTGACTGAAGTAGCACTACTGCTACCACCTGAAAATGATATAATGTAACATTAATATTTGACCTTTTTTCGATTAATTTATCAAAAGAAAAATTTCAACATAACAAATATAAAAAATTTTTGTAGCGCAAGAGAAGTAAAATCCTGTTAAAATAATTTCAGAATCAATAATTTGTATTTTGTTTTTACAAGAGAAGCGAGAGGAACGATATTTCAAATCCTTTTTTTAAATATGTTCAAATTTAACTTTAAATTAACCGAAAACCAGAGTATCAATTGACCTCCATTAATACCGGGCCTCAAACTGCGTTGATTCGCAGAATGCTCTTCTAATAGCCTGACAACTGTATCGTGACCGCTTTTAGCAGCTACTTTAATGGCATTACGTCCACAGTGATCGGAGTGATTGGGATCGGCTCCGTGGTTCAAAAGCGCCCGGACACAGTGCTCATGTCCTTCCTGAGCAGCTATACCTGCAAATTGCATTCTCCTATCAGCTAACATGCCCTAGTTTACACAACCAGTTATAATGTTATAAAAATATTTTGACAGATATCATATTTTATTCATACAGCTGTAGAGAGACATTATTCGTAACGCACCTAAAGCCGTTGCACCTTGATTACAAGTGTGATCAGGAGTGGCACCATGTTCTAAGAGCAGCCTAACGATCGCTGCGTGTCCTTGCCAAGCGGCTGAATGAAGCGGCGTTCTATTTTCATTGTCGCAGGCGTTTACGCTAGCTCCACCCTCGCTTAGTAACAACGCTACCATTTCTACGTGTCCTTGCCAGGCGCTTACGTGTAACGATGTTCTACCCTGTACAACACAAATGTAACAATTTCCAGGCGTATTATATAAAGCACGAGTGAATTTATGAATGTTAAAATAATAAATTATTATTGAGTTTTCTTCCCCTCTCTATGTGATTACTTACTTCTGAATCTCTACTTTCTATGTCTGCGTTCGCATGTTCTAGCAGAAACCTCGCCATAGCTAATCTGTTTTCTAACGCAAGGATATAGAGAGTGCTCCTCCCATCGGCATCTTTCGCGTTAACGTCAGCATTATGAGATAACAATATCTTTACGGTATCATAATGTCCTTCCAGAGCCGCAAGCCTATGAAGAGAATAATTTTTTAAATACTGATATAATCTTATAATTTTATTTGTTTAGAATAATATAATCAAGGGCGGCGCAACAATATAGGCAAACTAGGCGATCGCCTAGGGCGGCAAAACTCGGGCGGGCGGCACTTGTGATTGTTCCGGTTCGAAAGCGTCACTACATGATACCATATGATACCAATCGAACATTAATATATTGTCGTTATTGGTAACAGTGACGTCTAAAAAGTTGATTTTATATATATTAATTATGAAATATCCTAAGATTTCTAATAAAATTTAACAGAATTTATTTATCGCAGTGATACAAATCATGAAAGAAATTTAGAGATTGTAAAACGTAGAGAAGTTTGGCTAGTTTTTATGCCAAGTATATTTAATATTTTTGTGTTTTGCATATATGTGTGTGCATGTACGTGTGTTTGATTATTCCTTAATCATATTTAAAATGTGTATTTGCGTGCTCTGAGGGGACTGGGGCGCACATATTATTCATTCGCCTAGGGCGTCAACTTTTCTTGCGCCGGCCCTGAATATAATTCATCAATTATAGTGTACAATAACTGAATTTATTTTAAAAAAAGTTATTCTTTTTTAAAAGATATCAAATGCACAAATAATAATTTGTTTTTTAAATTATTTTAATTATGATATGTAAATAGCAGCTCTTTCTCAATTAATTCAAAATTAGTTTAAAAATAATAATGTGTAAAATAATGGAATTATTAATATCAATACGGTACCTTAAAGCGGTTTTACCGTCGTGGGCATGCTGATCTATAGGCGCGTTGTGTTGTTTCAGCAATCTCTCTACTAACGACGTGTGTCCCTCCTGCGCTGCGAGCATAATAGCGCTCTTTCCATCATTGTCAGTCTCGTCAATCTTCGCGCCAGCCTCTAGTAACGCCTCGCAAACTTCGATATGACCCTCGAACGCCGCATAGTGTAGCGGGGTCCAGCCAGAATTGTCTCTATGTTGCTCGTCTAGGCCTTACGTGGAAATTTATACGTCTCTTTATACACTTGTGATGAAGGGAGTGGGGGAGAGAAAAAGACAGAGGCAGAGATCAGGCACAATATGCTTGCGCCATTTAAACTAATTCTACAATATACCTCTGGCGAGCAATTGCTTCACGACGTCCGTGCCGCCCTGGGCAGCGGCTACGCTGAGAACGGTCCTGCCTTCGTTGTCTATAGTGTCGACGCAGCAGCCCCAATACAGTAAGAGCTTGACGACCGATCCGTGTCCCATGCTCGCGGCCGCCCACAAAGGCGTTCTCCCGGTGACGTCGCAATGATCCATATCCGCGTCGAATTCTAGAAGCAAATCGCAAACGTCGCGATGACCCTCGAACGCGGCGACCAGCAGCGGAGTCATGCCGTCTTTGTCCTCGTGATCTACGGTAGCACCTCGCTCTAAAAGTATCGTCACTACCTGCAACAGACAATTAACATACAATGTATATTATTATAATATACATTAACATACAATGAGCATTATTATTTGATGCAACATATCTGTTTAATGTGATGTATTTAATAATATAATAATGTAATGTATTTAATAATATAATAATGTAATGTATTTAATGATATATCTGATATTAAGTCTTTAATAATAAATATTTATAATTTATTTAAAAAATTTTTGAATGCTGACAACAGTGCAACAATTTACAGCAGTTTAATTGATTTGTCTAATTGGTATTCATGTGACGAACCTTAGCGTATCCGTGATTGGCAGGAACACAAAGGGCGGCGACGCTGAGCGCGGTTCTGCCGTCGCTGTCCGCGTGATCGATCTCGGCACCGAAATCCAAAAGATGTTCCACTATCTCGCTGTGACCCATATACGCCGCGGCGATTAAAGCGGTTCTACCTTCGTCGTCTGTTCTGTTAACATCCGCACCGTGTTTTAAGAGAGCCTTGACGATATCTTCGTGACCGCCCCATGCGGCGGCTCTCAACGCAGTTCGTTGATCCCAATCGGCGCAATCTACCATAGCACCGTGCATCAGAAGTTGCTCGACCACCTGAAACAAAACTCGTGAGAAACACCTGTTTTATTTACGACTCGCGAGACCGGCAATTTAATGGCCTTGCTCAATGAGACTGTCTTTTACATGTATATAACGAGGAGTTAATGAGACTTGCATATGTTCTTAGAAATTCGCCACTTAATCTAATTATACCTGAGTATGCCCTCCCCAGGCAGCGGCCCTGAGGGCGGTCCAGCCGTCACAGTCCGCATGATCCGCCCTCGCACCGGCAGCTAAAAGAACACGTACCACATCCGAGTAACCGTGCCTGGCGGCCAAGTTCAGTGGCGTTTGTCCATTCCGATCGACTGCTTCCAATTTCGCCTGTACGCAAATTTAGAAATTCATCAAAACTATTTCAGTATCACATGAAAAAAATATGGAACAGTTTTTTTTTTCAAACGTACAACTGCCTTTATATAAAAAAAACTATACCTTGCCAAAAAATAAAAAAATACACAAATAGAAATCAAGTTTACAGTTAATAATAATTTAGTATGCTTGGTCTTATACTTCAATTGTAATAAGATTATCGCTCAAAGAAAAAAAAATAATGCTTAATATTTTGAGATATTAGAATATTTTATATGTGTCTCTATTCGTTAAGCAATTAAAAAAACTGCTTTTGTTTTAAAAGGTGTTTAGATTTAAAACGTTGAAGCATTTTTAAACTGAAATCTTTAACAGTTTTAAAGATTTAGTGTTTTGAATCTAAATACATACCGTTTAATTAAGTACTCAAAAAAAGACAGAAATAACACATTTTAATATATTAAAATTAAATACTTGTTTTTTGAGTGATATCACTCTCCTGATTATTATAAGTTAAAAACACAGTTTGTATACCTGGGGACAGGCTGCAAGCGCCAATTCCAACAGAGATGCATTGCCATCGGCGGCTAAAGTGTGCAACACCGTTCGTCCGCAAGAGTCTGTTTGATTGATATCTCCGCTTTCACCGAGAAGCTCTGTTAACGGTTCACTCGCAGATTCCTCAATGGGGCTTACGTCTTGCGAAACCTTTGTGTAGAAAACGCAAAATTAAATTTTCCCTCGCCACAATACTTTCAAAACTTCTACTGCACATATTTTTCATGATAATTAGTGAACTTAGCGGCGTAGCGTTATCAATTGTATAATGAATCATATCACGTTGGCGACATTTGCGCCTCAATGACGTTAATGACGAATTTTCTATGGGTCGCATTGTTCTTTCTTATCACAAAATGTATGTTGGCCTCAAAAAAACTTAGATTAGATATTATTATATTTTATCATAATTTTCTGAGACCTAAATGTTTCTATCATAACTAAAGATTAGATATTATTGTTACGTTCATTACAGTTTCCGGAGAGATTTTCAAAAATGAATTCATAATGAACTTTAATCCCCATTGGTTTGTCTTAAATAAAAAAATATATCTAAAAAAAAAAAACAAAAATACGTATAACATTTTAAACATATATCTCTAAAACATTTAAAACATTTAAAACTAAAATCTTCAACAACTTTAAATGTTTTAGTCTTTTAAATTTAAGTCAGTTTAAAATTAACGCATTTTTAACATTTAAAAAATAAAAAAAAAATATATTAATATCTTACAATTAAACTTTTTTTTTAACACGTTTACTCCGATTTTTCTTTTAATAAATAAATAAAAAAACGCTACCTGACTAGAAGAAATAGCATCTTTGCTAGCGTCGTCGTCAATCGTTTTCTCGGAGGGCCTAGCGCCGGCGTCGATCAGCAGTCTCAGAAGCTTAACATCCTGCCTGGGCCAAAGAATGCACTCGGAGCTATCCAGATAACAGCCCTCGATGGGCGCGTTACTACCGATCATCCAGAGCACTTGAAGAGTGTGGACATCCAACGTAGTGTTAAGCGGAATGCTCGTTATCGCGCGTTGCAGGTGTTGCGCCAGCACGCAGATCTCGTCGGGATTGAGCTCGGAGCCGCGTAGGGTGTAGTAGGCCGCCAGCATGGCATGGCCCTCGGTGGCCGAACAGAGATACTTCTGGGTGCAGTGCTTCACGTCGAGTAGCCATTCGGCGAAGCTGTGATGAAAGAGCATCAATGCGCCGGCACGCGAGACCGATATCACTCGGCGCAGCAAATGCAGCCGGCGATTGAAGTCCTCGACGGTGATACCGACGCAGGTCGTCTTCACGCTCTCGTACAGGATCTCCTGAGTGATGGGCAATTTGGCGGCGAGAATGACGTTGAGCAGGGGCTGCACCTTGTTGAATTGCTTCCTGCTGAAGAGTCGCTGGCAGAGCCAGAGGTATAGGCCGTTCAGCGTTCCCGGGATCTCCCGCACCTCGCGCAGAACAATAAAGTTCTCTGCCACGCCGTCGAGAACTTTCTCCAGGTACAGAAAGCAGCCGTTGCTCTTTATGTGCAGCTGGTTCAGCATCTCGGCGGTGTCGCGCGAGATGTGCTGCCTGTGAAAGTAGTTTATAGAAGCATTAGCGAAACGATTACTCACGAGTGACAGGCACGTCGAGTGAAACGGAAGTTTTGAATATCTCTGTTGTTAATAAACTTGCGCAAACTTTTTTGCGTCAACTATTTAAGTTTACCTAAGTTTAATGTATTCATTTATTAAGAGGCATTTTCTCGCAACAAAAAAATTAAATCTTTATACTTTCTCAATTAATTGTTTTCTCAAAAATTAACTATCGACCAAATTAATGCAAATGTATCAATTTAATTGTATAAAACTTATGAATAATGTACGAGAGCAAAATATACACCGTAAAAAAATTATATGTAAAATTGCACCTATTATAGTTAGTAATTTTAAAACTCATAATTTCAATTGGTTTCCAATATATGTACAAGAATAAAATTAGTGTCTTAATTTTAATAAATTAGAAGTAAATTTATAGTATGTATGAAAAAAATATAAAAATGACAATTTAAAATTTTTTGTTCAATTGTATTATTATACATTAAAATATTGACTGTGTCACAAGTGTTGTAAACAATAGAATAACTGCGCCTGCAAACAATGATGCTAAGCAGGACAGAATTTTCGCGCATGCTGGGAACGCTGATCGCGCTAAAGTTCACAGCAACACAAAATGTTACTGTTGTACTTTTACACAATGTTACAAAAATTTGAATAACTACATCAAATATTTAAAATATTCTGTCATGTACTTCATTTTCTATTTAAAATAAAATTTACACAATAAAAGCAAACTATACATTTTTTGTCAAGTTACATAATTTCTGTAAAATTACAGACTTTATATTTACAGGACTAATCATGTAAATTTTACATCTATTATTTGCGTAAATTTATTAAATTTTTTTACAGTGCGTACAGTTCCATACAAATATACGGCAATCTACGAGAGTCCTGTCGTTACCTGAGCGCGTCCTCCTGATCCAGCCGGGCGAGAATATACTGCTGAACGTCCCTAACGACCTGGGACTTTCTCAGGTCGTCCAGCGAGATCTTGCGAAAGCCGGTGAACATGCGCGAGATGGTCTTGCTCTGCCGTCGAGCGGTACAGACTAACAAGAGCCACTGTGGGAACAGATGGTGATGATTAGCCAGCAATTCAGCTATTGTACGACTGACGTTGTCGTTCTCTCTCCGCGAGTCCCTGGTGCCAGTCTGCGGTGGATTCAACGTCTGACCCTCGTCGATGGAGTCCACTAGTAGGAAGAGACAGTTCTTCGGCGGGTCGACTTCCAGCAGTGGGAACAGCAGGGCCTTCTTCAGGGCATCGTCCGGGTCTCGATCCAAGACGTCCGGTTGCAACGCGGCCTGTATATCCGGATCGGTCCGCAGCTTCTCGGCGTAGGCCTCCGCGATGGCCTCCCTAGACGTGAGAGGCGGCGCGGTCGCGATAATCGTCGTCGTCGTCGTCGTCGCCGCTGTCGGTGTCGTCGTCGTCATTGTCGTCGTCGTCGTCGTAGGCATCACCGCCGCGGTCGTCGTCGCCGTCGTCGCCGTCGTCGTCGTGTCGCCGTGAGCATCGTTGTGGTAACCGCCGCCGTTGCCGATGAGTTCGACACGGACGACGCTCGATGATGATGTGATGATGATGATGATGCTGCTGCTGCTGCTGCTGCTGATGATGATGGGCGGCGCCGTCCGAGCTCGCCTGGAGCAGCTGGGCCACCAGGGATCGCACGAATTGAGCGGGCGACAGGGAGGCCTCGCTCCTAGCCTGACAGAAGTGTCGGGCTAGCAGACGGCGATTCAGGGACCGCTGATGCCGCGCGGAGGCGCCGTTCGACGGCCACGCCAGTTCGGCGCAGAGAGCCGTCTTCCCGCTACCCGGCCCGCCTACGATCAGGGCGCCGCACGTCTTCGACTGCGGCCGCTGCTCCAGGCAGTGCGACAGCTTCGTGAAGGCCCACTCCCGGCAGAAGAAACGCTTCTTCTCGATCACCGGCGCCGCCATCTCGCGATGTCTCCTACTCCTCAGGTTCAATTGAACAGATGAATCTCTCCCTCCTTCTCTTTCGCTTATCCGCGATCGAGTCTCTATCGGGGTGCCCTAGCGTAAATCGATTGGCGTAAGTAGATCTTTGGCATGGGTTTCACTATATCGGTTTCAATTCGCGTGTACGTGTGTTGCGTTTCAGGTTGCCTGGACGTATCTGATCGGATATCTGATCGGATGAGCTGTTCTCTCCCTCTCTCTCCTGCGCTGTCTCTCCGGAGTGCCGCGACTAAATGCAGATCTGGTGTAAACGGTGAGGTGGGTAACGGCTCAGATCGGCTTAAGTGCAGCGACAAGATTGACCCGGCTGCGTTGCTCTGTCAACGGAACATCGGCGGGAGCCCCAGGGGGCTCTGAGGCTTCCTCTGACTCCATTCAGGCTTCTCATCGCCTTGTAACCGCCGAACAATGCGCCTCGCGTCCTTGCATGCTATCTGGAACAAAAGAAGAGACCCGTTTTTTTCCCCTCTTGCTTCTCTCCTCCTCCTTCGGTAGTACGACAATTTCGCGAGTGCTTGGAAAACGAAGCGAACGGACGGAACGTAAAACTAATTTCTCGCCACAGGTCGATTATCGGCCACGAGCGATAAAATCGCCTCGGAACGAAACGGAACGGGGGAAAAATCTATATTTAAATCTACAGCGAGAGAGATAAAGCACGCGAAGTATACTCTCGCTGAACTTATTCGGAAACGCGAGTTGCGCAGCGCCACGATAAAATACGCGTTTGCAGCACGACAGGCACGGTAATGTAGCAGTTCGTAAAGTAAACCCAGAGGACTTTTATTCCCCGGTATAAAAGCGCAGCTCGATCGCGTAGTCTGCGCGAGCAATCCGGATATATATCGCGCGCAGACTTTTAAAAAAGATCCTACTACCCCCCTCGGTCCTCGGTCGCAATTAGCCGGTCCAACTAACCGTCTAATTGATTCGCTCAGTGTTAATCTTTGGGGCGCGCCGGGGCGGCTAGACGGCCAGGATGGCCCTCCTCTTCCGAGGAGGCTTTAATCGTTCCTCACCCGTAACTTTGCGCGATCTTCCGCCCGGAGGTAAAACGATATTAACTTAAGACGGTGTTCCGTTTAGCAGGATAGACGATTAGCGCGCTGTCCATTAATGCGATAATTAATAATCCTAACACGGACGAGACGGAGGAATAAGGTTCGACGACCTCGCGTCGGCGCGCGGCGTCGCGTTCCGGCGGATGCGCGTTTATTATCACGCTGGCGAGGGGATAAATAACCGTATCGCGAGCGAGTGTGCTGCGGGCCCTCGCGCAATCTTTACGCGTTTAACGATTTCCACCGACGACGGACGGGGAGTTCGTCGCGCTGAACGTTTTTACTTCCAGGTTGTGCGACGTCGTAAAAGCCTCGATAAAACGCTCGCTCTCGCTCTCGCTGACACTCGGTTTCCGCTATCTAGATGTGCGTTCTGCAAGAAAACGCACCCCTTCAACCCCCCCCCCTCTCTCTCTCACACATTCTTTTCTCGCCTCGATAAATTATAAATACGTTCCGCGGCGTATCGCATATCGATTCGATTACGTGCCCGGGGACCGTTAGCGTATAATTGCGTTACGCGCGACGAAATTGCCACACGACCGTTTCTGACCATCGCTATCACCGATCTCCCTTTTCCTCTCTCTCTCTTTTTTTTGCCTCCCCTTCTCGCTCGGGCAATCTGGGAAAATGTGTTGAGCGAGAAAACGTGAAAACGGTTTTCCCCGAAAGCCACAAATTCGCCTGTCACGTCGGCCGACACACACGTACGCGTCGTGGCAGCGTCCGCGGATGTAACGAAAGATCGTTCGGCGCGTCGGCCCCGCGAGTGCGCGCGGGCGGGCGAAGGACCGCAAATCTAACTCTCGCGCCCCCGGAACTGGCGCGATAAATTTCGCGTTTATCCGCCCGACCGAGAGGCAGGCAATCGCGGCCAGCCCCTCCCCCCCTTTCCTCTTCCGTCCCGATATACGTTTCCCTTTATTTTCTTAATTGGACAACTGCTTAGTTACGGTCTCCTCGTAGCCGAGGCGCAAATTAAAATTCCGCTAAAAGTAGAATCCGCTTGAAATTAATGGAGATAAACGGGCTCTCCTGATTTGCCCGCCTGAAACTTTGTTCGGGTTGAACTTTGTTCCGCGAGCGTCCGCAACTTTAAGAAGAGAGTCGCGTGGAGACACTTAAAAAAGGGAGGGGGGGGGGGAGAGGATCATCGCGCACTTTCGCAATATCGTCACCCGGATTCGGGGCATTTACCCCGTCGGTGCATCTTGATCTATTTCCCTGCACTGTAGAAGAATTTTATGTGAAATTGCAGCTTGTTATACATAGAAAAAATTTAGTATCAAATCAACAATGCATTGTTTCGTGTATAAGAAAGAATATAAAATCTACTTGGAAGAATTTATAATCTTAAACAGACGTAATTTGCTTACATGAAGAGAACAATTTTTTTCCATGTAAGCAAATTATGTCTGTTTAAGATTGTAAATTTTTCCAAGATTTTATATTCTCGCTGCTTATATATGTATATGAAACAATGAATTGTTGATTTAATATTAAATTTTATCTGCGTAGTGGATAATTGAGATCCACTATACACTGATGAAAAAAAAACATTTGATGAAAAACTAAAATATTTAGTTCGATTCGTGCAACTAAATATTGAGTTGGTTTAATTAAGTCTTGGTCAACATGAATAAACTACACCTTTTTTGTGCAACTAAATACCTGCTGAATCAATCCACTGTTTAGTTGATCGTATCGGACTAAATATTTTACTTTTTTCAACCAATTTGTTTCTTCAGTATAATAGCAGCAATTTTTATAATTTACGATATGTAATGGTTATGAATTTATATAAGTTGTAAATTTCAAGTATTCGTAAATTTTCGATATACAATACAAGAATAAAATTAATTTCTTGATTTGTAATTAAGCAGAAACAAATTTACAATATGTATGGAAAATTATAGAAATGCAACAATACTATTTGCAATTGTATTATTTACATGTTCAAATATTGTTTCTCTATCACGTATGTTGAAACAATAAAGTGCTGTGCGTGCACACGGTACGCTAAACGCGACAAAATCTTTGCGCATGCACGGTGAATGCTAGTTGTCAATAGTTGTAAATTTTCACTCGTTCGTAAATTTTCAATATACGATCGTAAAATTAAATTCCTAATTTATAACTGAGCAGAAATAAATTTACAATATGTTTGGAAAATTATAGAAACGATAATACGATGCACATCTTGCAATTGTATTATTATATAATATCTTCAAATATTGTCTGTATCATACGTGTTGTAAACAATAGAATAACTACTGCACGCGAACAATGATTTTAAGCAGAACAGAATTTACTCGCATATTGGGAACGCTGATCGTACTATTATATATTTCACAGCGACACATGTAATATTACTGTTACATTTTTTACATATTACAAAAATTTTGACAATTACAACAAATAATTAAAGTATCTCATCATATGCGCAATTTTTTTCATATAAAATAAGTATATTTACAACTCTCTAAAATTTTTGAAGTGAAATTTCATCTAAAAGAGTGGAATTCCATTCTAAAAGTGTGAAAATCCTGCCACTCTTTAAGACTGGCAGGATTTTTACACTTTTAGAGTGGGATTCCACTCCAAAGAATTTAGAGAGAAATACAATTAAAACAAATCCTATATATTTTTTTGTAGAATTACATAACTTCTGTAAAATTACGCGATTCTCTTATATTTATAAAACTAACCATATAATTTTTACATCTATCATTCGTGCAAATTTACTGCATTTCTTTACAATGTACGATGAGCCTCGTCGCGGTGAAGACCAAACTACCAAAGTCTTTCATTCAGGCGCGAAGTTGATAACTGTGTCGCGTCTCGCGGTCCATTCACTCGACGACGTTCGCCGCGGAACTTGTAAGCAACCGCGAGGGACTTGAAAACTCGCGGTAAGATAAATGCGCGCTTACAGCATGCGCACACACGAAAGTGACGTTTCGTAAACGGCTCGGTAAATGCCAGGAGGCTCGACCTATATTCCGACAATGGCCGCCGACCCGTTTATTATTAGATGCGGTGGCACAGAACGCCATAAAGATGACACCGTCAACGTGCGCGCGCGGCGCGTTGCATTGTCGCCCCGATGCAACCAGAACCGCCGGCGTTGACAACCCTTTCGGTCTCGTCACCCTCCCCTTCGCCGCTACGCCCTAACCGACGATCATTATGGCCGAATGATACGCGAGCCAAGGAACCCGAGAAACGCGCGCGAGGAACGAAGCGAGAACCTGTTTCACACGAGGCAAGGCCCCACCATGCACGCTCGGTCAATTAAAACTCCTCGAGGCGGAAGCGCGTATCGAAATTGAAACCATTCATTTCCTACTGCGCCGTTTAATGACGATAATTAATATTATTTTAATCGCGACGCACACTGTTGGCAAATTACCACCCGGAAATATTCGAGAGAAATATATTCGCTGATATTTTCGCAAACAGTACCCGCCATATAGTTTGGAAACACTTGCGATCTTCCTGCATCTCACGAAAAGTTAAATATCTCGTTTTAAAGAGCAGACATAGGGCCTTAAATCTGTGTTTGAATTTTGTTTCCACAACAATTTCTTTCTAAATTATATAAAATTGAGGAATAATACTTTTTGCAATATTTTCGTTTTACTTTGAAGCACTGCAGTTTCCGATGAAACATCATTAAACAAAATTTAATAATCAAAAGCATTTTAAAGTAGGCATTTAAAATTTTTAAATGCTTTTTAAAAGAAATTGATACGATAATTTTTGGCAATAATATCAAATTTTTAGTGTACGTTAAACTTATTTTTTAATTTTAAAACTAAAAGGGTTTACGAAAAAAAAAGAGAAAAAAATGTTATTGAGCTCCAAATTTCCACAATTTTTCAACGTTTCAACATTTTTTAAATAAATGCGATTATTTGCCCGTAAAGAATGTTTTCAAACTTATGGACGGTACACTGTAGAGCAATTGTGCTCTAGATACAACGCGTTTTCGTCGCAATTAAATGTATCGAACTATTGACCGTGTCCATTAAAAAAAAAAATAACTGATTGTTACAATAAAACACGTTTTTATCGACGGAAAGTTTTATTTTTTTTTTAAATAAAGGTTTATATATTAAGCTCCAAGGACTGCCTGCTTTCATTCTTTTTTCTGTGGAAACGTCTATTACACATCTTATTCAAAGGAATTGAAACGACGCAAGACGATTTGAATAATTTAGTTGGGGAAACTGATTGTCGCAATAAAACGTGATTTGGGGGGGGGGGGGGGGAAACTTTTTTTGCCAGAAGCCCGTATATTAATAACCGGGGGGGCAGAGCTCCGCCAACTTTTCCATTTTTTTTTCTTTTTTGATATGGGAATGTCTCTTACATATATCTCGTTCAGTTCAAAAGAATTGAAACGGTGCAAGAAGATTTGAATAATTTTATTCGATCCCGCCTCCCCCCGCGTGCGCTATCGACAGAAGGGGTTGGGAAACGTCACGGTTGTAAGCCTTGGGCAAAGGGGGGCAAGCAAAGGGGAACGAGCGGAGGGGACAGCGCCCGATGTTTCCTTTCTCACGTTATGCTTTCTCTCCCTCTGTCTGTCTTGCACCCCTAACCGATCGATTCCCGTTCCCCGCCCCGCGCGAACTCCGCGTGCCGACTTCGGGCGAACGCGAAATTTATCCTCGGCAGAGGCCGCGGAGCTGGATTCAATCAACGAATATAGGCGCTGGGCCCATTTACATGCAAAAAAGTAATACGCCATCATCGATAAACGGTAGCGCGATTCATTTCGCGAAGAATACAGACAAAAGCGGGGGAGGGGAGGGGGAAGGGACGTAGAAGAGCGATTCTTTTTTTTTCTTTCTCGCGCGGATCCACGCGGACGATAATAAAGGCGGCAAAATTGTTTCGCGCAACTCATTTTTAAAATTTTTAATTCACGACTGGCAATTTACCTTTCCCGATTTAAAAATTCCTTTCAGCTTGGAATTGGTAATTAAGATTTCTTTTCCCCCCTCTTACGCTGAACAATGAAAAAAACCATTTCGTAGATTCGTTTTTTTTTTTCGTTTCTCTGTTTCGCTTTCACGCAGCTTGGTTGTTACACATATGAAATATAATCATGCAAATTTATTTTCCTTCGGGAAGATTCGCACGCGTATAATTCCGATCGCCGTTTCGCTCTTTACAGAAAAGGAATCTAAGAAATTTCTCGGCGAAAGTTCCGACGGTTTACGTCGGAAAATAGCGGCGCAATTTTGGTCGCCGGCTAGGCAGCGAACGGCTGCGAGACGCGTTTCCCCCCATTTCTCATCGCGCAATGGCAGCAGAAACGGAGATAAAAGCGTGTGATTTTCTCAAGGTGGAATGATCTCGTCGTTTGTCTGTATGTACAAGGGAGGCGACCGCTCCAATATCACACAAAAGTTCGTCTAGACTTCGGATCGCGCTTGCCGCAGGACGAAGAAGGAGCAGCGGCTTGGAATAGCAAAGGGAAGAATATATTCAAAGAAAGCTCCGGCTAAGCCGGATTTAGGGCTAATCCGAGAAAGAGAGAGAGAGAGAGAGAGAGAGAGAGAGAGAGAGAGAGAGACCACGGCCAGAATCAGCGGCAGATCGGTCAAGCGGAATACTCGTGGAATAATTATCCGCTGCGCTTAAGTGCTCAACGTCGGAAAAATACTCACTGGAATAATAATTGCAAAAAAGAAAGAAATAGAATGTATTACATAATTGGACAAACGTATGAAAATAAAATAGAACGTATCTCAGATATAATCAAACATACTCTACGAAACACAGGATATTCCAGAACTGTCCGTCCATTCATCGATTACCTCGGAATTCATTTAGAATCTGGATTTAATTGCATTTAATTCGCTATCTTTCTCGCTGCTTTTAATCCTTCTATCTTAAATATCTCATTAGTTTTAACATCGCGAATTAAAATTCTCTGCCTAATTAACTTATATTGGAAACAAATTGCAATAAAATTGGCAATTTCGCAATTTCCATCTCATTTTCAATCACGTTTTCAAAATACTCGCAGAGTTGATCCTGATTAGAAATCATTAATAAATCAGCTATTATCCTATTAAATTTGTTAATTTGCGTTGGCCTTAAAATCCATCAGGTAAACCACTCCTTCACATTTAAATTTCATCGTTATAAATTACTGAAATATCGACATTATTGTGTATCTTCCAAGATTTTATCGTCAGATCAATTTATATGAAGTCGAAACATCGTACACTTATTGTTAAATGTTAAAGACATATTATTATTTTAACACCTAATTATTTGCTCGTTTTAATTGACCTTTTTGTACATCGTTTATTATATTATATTATTTTTTTATTGATAAATCAATTCCTATCGTGCGAAATTTAATTAACGAAGGTCAGAGCAAAAATGGTTTTAAATAAGAAACAGTAAAAAAAATAGTCCACAATTATTGAAGCTTCGTGCAAAGTTTTTGTAGAAAAAAATTTTTTTCCGAAGCTCGATGTGAAGAGAGAACAATATCAGATATAAAGAGACACCACCGATTCATCCCTCTCTTTTAATTCGGTCACACGGCGCTGCTCCGTTGCACTCGTTGCACCCGAATGCATTATGCATCGGGTTGCACGCGTGCTGGCCTAGCACCTACGCAGCCATGCATGCCAGAAGTCTCGTTTAAAGACACAGGAAGTTCTTCCTGCGTGAAAAGAAAGAGAGAGAGAGAGAGAGAGAGACAGCCTCATTCGATCACGGTCTTGTATTACGAGTCGTAAAATGTAGGCAAGCCGTCTCCTTTATATAAAAGGCGTTTCATATTCCAGCGGAGAGAATCCCGCGGACGGAAGTTAAAAACGTTGTCGCGCGCGAAGATTAATGCGGCGCGTCTATTTTCGAGTGCGCAGCCGAGTTTGTATATATTTTCTAACTTTAAAATAAATATTCTTTCGCGACGTCGACGATACGGCGAAAAACTTTGAAAACGCCTTCCCGAAAAGAGTGAATCGCGCGGCGAGTTTCTTTCTTACACGATACACTCGAGCCGTTCACGCTTCGAGGACTTTTGCGAAAGTATGAAATATGTTTCCGTTTAAAATTCTCTTTGCCTAACCGATGTAAGAAGTGTATATTGTACTTCTCCTACAGGTTCAGAGATTTCTCCCTTGGCGACGAAGATAAACGCGTTGTCAACTTAACGGACGCGTGGGCTTGACAAAGCGCGCATTTTCATCCCGTTGCGTCACCAGACGAGCCGCTCCTCCATCTCTTCCTCCTGCTCTCCTCAAGGACGCAATCCGAAATCGAGTTCGGACAAATGGGGTCGATTCTCTCTCTCTCTCTCTCTCTCTCTCTCTTCGGGAGCGGCGCGGATTAACTTTCCGCCGGCGTAAAGCCGCGCGCGAACTTGCCCGCAAAATAGAGCTGACCGTCGTTTAATCCGTTCACGTCAGAGTACGTGCCCGCTGGACCGATTCCGCCGCAATTGCATTCCAATTAGCGCGAAAACGCAGACGCCGCGCCCGAGCTGAGACTGCAGGGCTCCGCAGGTTCCGTGCCGCATCTTACGGCGTCAGCATCAGCGGCGATAATCGCTTCAGTTCAAATATTTTATGTATTTAAGCTAAATATATGATTGCTTAAATCGAAGTTCAAGTATTTTATGTACTTAAGTCAGATATATAAATACTCGAACTGTGAAAAGAAGTTAATCGAGTTGAAAAATTTAGTTGACGGTTTTTTTTTCTCAACGTATACAGAGTGTAAACGAACAAGTATCAAATATTCTAGGGACGTATTCCGCGATCGAGCAAACATTAAGAAAGTTCATGCAAATATGAGTTTAGAAACTAGTTTCTGAGATAAGGAGAATTTTATTGTGAAATATTACAGTGGAATATATCTTGAAAATGAAGCGACTGATGTGATATCAAAATATAGTGCCGAGTAAAGAGTATAAAATATTTCGCAAACCACTGATTTTCTTTTTATAGCTCTTAGTACTTTTATATGTAGAATAATTAGACGAATTAGATTATGTATAAAAAATCATAATTCCATTAAAAAAATGGAACCCTTATGTATTATAATTTTGAAAAATCCATTCTTTCGAAAATTGATTTTACCATTATTTATCTCCCTTCGGACAATTTTTTTTTTGAGCATTTCTCTGTCAACTGCTACGACTTCAAGATATTCCACTGTTTCATAAAAATTCTACCCTATGAAAATTAAGCGTTTCTAGAATTATGTTTATACGAACATTTTTTTAAAGTTTGGTCGATAAGAATATGTCCCTAAAACAGGGATTTCAAAAAGTATGAATCGCAAAAAATGTGTCATCTATAGTAAGAATCAAAAACCAAATTTTAAAATAAATTATGAATTTCTTTGTATATAAAAATAATTCACTTCGTTGCAAAAATATCATCAAATAGAAATAGAAAATAAGTACATTCTCCACACCTTTATGTCTTATATTTTGAAAAATAGATTCATAAAATTATATTCAACAAAAAGTCATAAAAAGTAAGAAGAGTAAAGTGATATAAATAAATAATCAGCTTACTCCTCTCCTCCCCACTTTTCCATAATCCCTAAAGCTAGATGGATCTCGGATGTTTGCCGTTTCACAAAAATGGGTCACGAGTTCACGTGAGTTTGAGAAATTGTGCCCTAGTACATTCGACACTTATTCTCGTTTACACCTCGTGTATACTCGACTGAATCCTAAAATAAAAATTCGAGCACACTTCGACACGTCATACGCGGTGCGGACGTGTCCTCCGCGCCGGATTCCGAGGACCTTACGGATCCCTCGAGGAGCGTAAATTTTGCCTTCGTTTTATCTCTCGCACTTCGCGAATGTTACCGAACTACGCGAAACGAAAGCGTCATTCGCTCCTTATTTAGCAGGGACACGTATACCCGCGTCGCGAGTTTTATGATTACGGGGAACGCGAAACGACAAGTCGCCTTTACATTCGAGCGTATAAATAGCCAAATGAAGTCGTCAAAGAAGCGACATTATTGCGCATTACAGCGCATTACCGCGAAACGAATTACGATCCAATATAAAGGACTCCTTTATATCGAACGCATCAAATATTTACTACGATCATTGAGCACACTGCGCACAGCGAAATTAATTTCCTGCGTAGTTCACTTTGTTTCGTTCGATTTTATTTTTTTCATTATACCGCGCAACATAAAATCATCTTCCTTTAATAAGCGTTTTACTCTGGTATAATGCGGAACATAAAATTATTATATAATTAACAGAATTATTGTATAATTAAATATTCAGAGATCCTGTGTCGGTGGAAATTAATTTCTAACCGGGAAATCGTTCCGCGTTTCTCGCCCAAATATATTATTCCGACGGAACAAGCTTTTGAACAAGAGGCTGCAGTATAAAATACGGGTGACATATAATTTCCATTTTAACTCCGCTCTCGCAGGTTGCAGGCATCTCGCCGGCGCGCGCGCGCGAGCTTTCCGAGAGCGTACGTGAAACATACGTCCGACGATGTGTACGTACGTACGAGGCACGCTAGTCGCTTCCGAAAGAAGATTAGAGATCCGTGTGCCAGATCCGTGGGCTATTGTGTCACTTCCGAGTTTCCGCCCCCGATTGCGATCCGCGCGCCGTGTGCATACACGCGTCGGTCTAATCACGCCAATTAATTCCGGCCGCCTTTTGTACGGGCGCGTCGACACACGCGGCGCGTGCATAAATTTTGCAATGCACACACCCGGGGAACGTGTGCGTCCCCGAGTGGCGCGCTTAAACCGGTTTCCGGTGGCATTCAGTGCTCTCGCTCTCGCGTGTACATGTGGCCGCGCACGATCGCGGAGTTCGGGGGCGCGGAGAAGTTATACGAAATTAACGAGTCGCTTGTATCACCTTTCTCTCTCTTTCTCTCTCTCTCCTCTCTCGCGAATTCGTTCGCTTTTCATGCGCTGAAAAACGCTCGCAGTCGTTACGTCATGTTTCAATCAACGACGCGATCTTCGCTCAGAAAAATGGCCTCGCAAGTAACATAATTTTTTGATTGCCAAAAATTAACTAAGGTGGATAAATAATTAGCAAACATTGTGACATCGTATACGTGTTTGTTACTTTAACCAATTTAAGTAACAGAGACAGAATTTGTGTCCAAATTGCTTGACGTGAAATTTAGGAAAAAAATTGCGAAGCAAACTTTCAAAATACGTTTCGCCCATTTTCAGAAGACAGGATAAAAAACTATAAAGAAAGCTATGCGCTCTACAGAAAATAACAATATGCCAGCGAGTAAGATGTGAATTGTTGAAAAGAATTGTGCCATATCAAAAATCAATTTCTAAATTTTTCAAAAAATTGTCCAAGATAAAATTTTGGACAAAATGCATGTTGATTTGTTCCTCAATTTTTCTACAGCATCTATTAACATTGAGACCAATTGTACAATTGTTATAAAATTGGACTGTATAATTGGTTATGAAGAAGAATTGCTAAAATACCGCTGCTATAAATTCTATTTGTAAACAAACAATATTTCAGCAAGCAAAAAAATTAGCAATAAATTTTTGTTGTGACACCTAGAAATCTACACAGAAAAAAATTAGTATCGAATCAACAATTATCTTTTTAAAAGAATTTATATGTATAATCTTAAACAGATATAGTAATTTGCTAACACGAAGAAATTTTGTTTAAGATTATGTTCGTTTAAGATTAACAAATTCTTTCAAAGAGATTTTATATTCTTGCTTATACAAAGAAACAATAAATTGATTAATTTTTTTTCCATGTACCTACATCATTTTCTTGAGCGCTCATCCGTAGCTCATCAGTCCAATTCTAATTCTCTAGAGACCAATTCCAATTTCAATTTAAGCTTCTTTACGTTCCTCTACTTACACCTATTGACGCGATGCATCAATAAGTCGACTTCAATTATTACTTAACAGGCGCGCACAGCGCTTGCATTGTAAATGCAGCTTGGGACGCGTCAAAGTGAAATTCTGTTATTTCGCAATTCTCCCTGTGGAGAATCGATTGTGTAATTTTGCGCGAAACTTTTCACACGTCACACGCGCATAATCCCCCTGAAAAATTCTCATTAGCGTTGCCATCGACAGAAGAAATATTATGCACATATACGAAGCGTGAAAAGTTTCTCACGTGAAATTACCACGATCGATCCCCCCCCCCACCCCCCGGACGCGCCAGTTCTCGGCTTGAATTCGAGACAAGTACCGACACACCTCTCCTGACTATACGCGAATCTGAAGCGCGTGCACGCCTTCAGAATAATGCCCCTCCTGACGTTGCAAATGCAAAAAAGTGCTCGGTGCATTCAATTGACCGCGATAAACTTATGCGCTTTTCATCGGCGGGAATAATAATTTCTTCACTGGCATTCTATATCCGTCGCGATCGAAAAGTCTCGAGCATATAACATGTAATATCACGGGTGCACAACACTCTGCCGCCGTATCGATAAAGGGTGCAAGTCTGCGTAAAGCTACGCGAAACCCCGCGCTGTGCGACGCGGTATACGATCGAAGCGGAGGAAAACGTCGGTCGTTGCAAATAATGCCCAAGATCTTACGGGGAAAGCAAACTATCTTCGTCGCGAGTTAGCCGCGAGATCGGCTCTTAATGAATCCTCCGAGAGCGCGGGCGGAGATGAAAAAGCGCGAATCGCATTAGAGCGGGAATACGCGCGGTATTTACTCAAAGGGTTTTCCCTCTCGCGTTTCGCGGAGAGCGCGCGGTGAATCCCCGTTCCAACTAATTGGAATTGCGCGCGAGAGTCTGCGGAGCTTTAATTACAACTCGAGAGTGTTTTTAATCCGCTAAAAACGCTCCGATTTGCCGAATATCCTACGTCCCACCCCTCCCGCTGTTTCGCTTGAACGGCGACAGCAAAAAGTGCATGCCGCAAAATTGAGAAATAGGGAAATAGGGTCGGCCGATGACTGCCGTATGAATATTCAGGCTCCTCATATCGTCGCTCTTAGCCGGCCCCCGATTAAATGAAGAGAGCCGGTGGTACGTCACAATCGTACTCTCTCACCGTCCCTCTCCCGCCCTCGAAGGCTTTTAACCTAATTAGCATAATGTCAGCGGTAACGAAGTGAGCCGATAGAACACGCAATAGAGCGAGGTCTGTCTATCTCTCGGCGGGAAGATTAAAAGCGCAACGTAAAACGACCGGGGCGAGTCTGACGGTCGCCGTATAACGGAAAAGTTGCTCTCTCGCCGCAAGGAGCGAAAATTTAATTATTCGAGATGTCTCGCGGGCACATAGTGGCCTCTATTATTCTCGTGCAAATCTTGCGCTTGAACGCGAATGGTGCCCTTTGAGCGTTTCACTCCGCAAAGAGCAACAAACGAATATCTCGAAACCGCGCTCGAGCTTACGAGGGTGAGGTAACAAGACGGCGCCGGCAGGAGGAATTCCCTTCTCTTTCGCATTTGATCGCTCAATTCTCCCCAATTTGTAGACTTATACTTACACAGGTACTTTATCCGACAGGTTTTATCGTAAGAATTTTTTTTTATCGCAAACACATATAATAAAAAAATAAATACTTTACGATAATAAAAAAATAAATATTTTACGATACGATTAAATAAGATTTTGTACGTGTACTTTTTATTTATAGGTTCTTGTCTACGCTGAAAAAAAAAGACTGGCAATACCTACCAAATGTATAATGAAATAGTATCAATTAAATATTTGGTTAATGTAGCAAAAATTATTTTACTTTTCTGAATATTTATATCTTATACCAGATTTGATAATACTTACTAAACATTTAGAAAGATAAAATTATTTTTGGTTATATTGACAAAATATTTAATTGATACTATTTCACCATACATTTGATAGTTATAACTAGACTTTTTTTTCGGTGCAGCTATTTATGCGATTTAAAAGTTTATGTTAAACATTTAAAGAATTCAAAAACGCCGATCATCAGGCTGCTACTGAAAAGTCAGGCACAAATGGCGGTCAACGCACGTGTTAAACAAACTTCTGTACCTCTGAATCTCATACAGAAACTTCTAAAAGAAAATTGAACCATTCAAGTAATTGCCACTCTAATAAGAGACAAAAAATAATACTTTATACAGAAATAACCATTTTGCTGAAATACAGATCTGAAAATAATTGTTTAATCATTTTAAAAATTATATCTGATATTTAACTTGATTGCTAGAATGTAAAACTGGTTGCAGCAATGTTATCACCCTTGGGTGCCCTACAAAATTATTTTCTGACGGCTCCACATAAAATTATTTCAAATAATTGCAAACAAGCTTTTCTATGAGCCACCGCGGTTGTATGTGCGTACAAATAAAATCAATTATTATTAACAACAATATTCAATTCAAACGTTTCGATTCTCTATTGAATCTTCTTCAGTGAAGCATGCGTAAATTACACCCGTAAATGAAGTTCATAAAGCAATATATTGCTTCCTCCCGCTCCAAGCAAGCTCAAAATATTCACATTTTTCGTCTATTTTGTCCTTACACCGACATGGGCTCGTCGTCTCACCACTCGGATTGCCTGTTTTCCGTTCTTCAATAATGACGAACGAACATAATCAATTTCGAACATTTGAATATTTTGAGCTTGCTTGGAACGGGAGGAGGCAATATATTGCTTTATAAACTTCATTCACGGATGTAATTTACGCACGTTTCACTGAAGAGAATCCAATAGAGGATTAAAACGTTTGAATTAAATATTGTTAATAATAGTAATCGATTTTATTTGTATGCACAAACAACCGCGGTACAGGAAGGTTTTACGTTTGTAATCATTTGATTAATTCATTTGAACCAAAAACTCTGTACTTTATTAATTATAAAATTACTTCTTGATTTGTATCTAAATAGCTAAAATTTTTAGATACTGCAGTAAAATCGTTCTTTCCGTGCATCTACAGAAAATTACCACGTTTAACGAAAACTATAACTTCATGAAGAGAACACGATCGACTCGAGAACAAAACGGCGGAATCGAGACAGCCTGCCTCTTGTTTCGAGAACGAGCTTCCCTTTTCCTCTCGAGATTATTCGAGATATCCGAATGCACGATAACGCGCGTATAATCTTTGCGCTGCGCGACGCTCGTCCTCGCTATCGAACCAGAGCTACGTACAACAAACTCACTTTGCACCGCGTCACCCTTTCGGAGATCCGTCCGCTCGTCGTGCATACTGGCTTCGAGCGGACGTGCCGAGCCGAGCCGCGGACAGAGCTCCGAAACGTGTCCGACACGCGGGAGAGATAACATATGCCGCCCGCGCGAGAGGATGCGATAAAAATAGCTTCTCGAAAAACCTTACCGATTGTACCCGCTTCCCGTCGCTTTCGTCTCGAGGCGAACATCTGACTCGGGTATTCTGCGCGCGAAACGCGTTTCCTCTCCTTCCCCTACGAGAAAGAGAGAGAGAGAGAGAGAGAAAGTTTCGCGAAAACTTTTACGCGGATCGAGTTATCGCGTTTCGGCGCTCCGCTATTTTGTTTGTCTTGTTCGATTTGCCAGGGAGCCGCCTTCGTCGTAAATTCGAGTTAGGTAACTCGCACCGGAGGCGGCCGTAGGCACTATGAATCATCTCTCGCTCCGCGCGCTACGTGGTCCCGGTCTGAAATTCTAAAATTCGCGATCGTCCCTCTGTTATATTTCGCCGCGAGAAGGAGGGAAAGGAAGCGTGAAAGGACGAGGAAAAGGTAAAACGCGACGCTCTTTGCCCTCGGAGTAACAAGTAAAAAACGGTAACTGTTTCCCTCTTTGGTAGCTCATGAGCTGTCGAATCTGATTCTGAACTTTGAAAAATTTTAATTTGTCAGAAAATTTATAATTAATATTAAAATCTGCACGTAAAACGATTAAATATATAAGAAACTATTGTGAGAACAGTATATTAATCCTCAGCTGACACACTGGGTGTCGTACACCCGGACTGTACAAAAATGCTCGGCATTCATAAATCGTTAGCTCCTTTTCTTCTGAATATTTTGATTTTCGCACCATTCAGTCTTCTTCTTGACCTTCTGGTGTATTGATCAAAAAAAAGTTGTTTAAATTCTATGTATTACGTATCGAGATACGCGCAATTAAAAATGATCGGGTGACGTACACCCATGTACGGCAAAAAATCAAATTCAATATAGTGTGTCAACTGGGGATCAATAAAAATATTAAATTATAGTAAAATAAATAATACTAAACAAATTTCTTTAATTCTAATAAAGGAAACAACTCACAAATTTCTTGATCAATCAAAGAAACCGTGTACGCATAAATTTCTTTGGTTCAAACAAATTATTTTTTTACTTGAAGAAACTTTTCTCTGAGCGTATTTTCTCGATTTAAATGTATGACACTCTTCGCGAAGGGTCTATCTTTTATAAGTATACATTATTTATGCTGTTAAAAATTTTTTGAAAGTCAAAATCACAGATTCACACAGCAGCTCTAAAATTACAAAATGTATACAGTTTTTATACTTGCCACTACGAGCAAAAGTCGGCTCATTTTACACACACTCATTGTCGTTTCAGGGATAGAAGGGGAAACGATCATCTCTCTTCTGCCGCCGGTTCCATTCAAAGTAATTTATTTATCGGTACGTGCATCGTTCGTAGGTCGTATGGATCTCTCTATCGCGCAAGCTCTCAAATGCGCGATGTCATTTCTCGCATAACGTATCGGCCAAAGTTCGCCCAGCTTGCGCGACTCCGCATACTCACACATATATCGCGATAGTAACGCGTATGATTTCTCGGGTGTTTCAGGCGGAAAGCCGGGGAACGAATGCCGGAAATATATGTGGAACGACGTGCACGCGCTATCTACCGCCGCGGGCGCAGGAAGCGCGCCCAGGACCGGAAATGAAGGATGTAACCGGGGCGGTGAGAAGAGCCGACCGCGCGTACACATGTTCCTAATGAAATTCTAACGACGCGTGCATAGAAATTCTTGCAGATACATTTACACAAATACACAGAAAGAATGGTTTTGCTAAAGCAGGGATGTGGCAAGTAACGTGTTACAGTAAGTAACGCCGTTACTCGTTAACTCTTTTGTAATACTTTTTTATAATTTGGTGATAATGTTACAATTTTTCATAAAAGTGATAGTAAGGCCAGGATTGGAATAATCACTTTTGACAATTAACTCGTTATCATTATGCATTACTTATTAAAAAATACCAATTTGAAATTTTTCTCGTTACGTAACGAGTCAAAGTAACGCGTCACTTTTTGCAACTTTTGTCAACTAACGAGTTACCTTTTTCAATGAATATTGCATAATGACAATAAGTGTGTTAAAAATGACTGTTCTCCAAAACTCTAGCGTTATTATCATAATAAAAAATTCTAACGCCATTACCAAATCGTTATTATAAAAAAATAAAAGTAACGAAGAAGCAACGACTTGCCATCCCCCGTGCTAAAGTATTCATCTAAAAATTTAGCTGGATACAGATCTAAAAATAATTTTGTTAGACCATAAAAATAATTATTGTTGGACTCTCAAATTAATTGCCAGAATGTCAAAATTTTTTGCAGCTTTGCTCATCGTGCTTGAACAACGGTCATAATTAATTTTGATGACCTAATAAAATTATTTTCAGATCTCTATTCAATAAAATGTTTACACGGAAAAAAAGATTTTATTTGAATTAATATTCCTACAGTTATTTGACTGATTGTGAACGTTGTTTTGTTGAAACAACATATGCTTATAAAAAAAATTATTTGTTTGAATAAAAATGTTTCATTCAAACGACAGCTATTATTTGACGAAAATTAAACACTACTACTAGTCGTTCTTATTGATTGAAACATTGGTTTATTTGGACCATTCCAAATAAATTTGTTTACACAAATGGATACAATAAAAAAAGAAATATTACAAGTAACATTCGCTTCTGAATATTTCGATTATTTTTTCTCAGTGCAAGTTTAATTTTTCAACACCATCAATAAAAGACACAAGCTCGCGAGAGATTTAAAATTTATCAAGCCCAAAGAAATCGTTTCACACCGGAGCGCAACTTGGTCGCGGATTTGAGATTTTCGATGTTACAGATGTTACGGAGGAAAAAAGCATACTTCGCATGGATCGCGATGAAAAGTCGCATTGTTTCACCTCGCGATTTTAGACAACAACGATTTTGTAACGTCATCGATAACGTAAATCGAGAGAAAGCCGAATGCACGCGCAAAGTCATGAAAACTGCATTTAGCGGATGTGCCTGAGCCCCGGGTATCGGAAACGGGGATCGGTCGTGTTACAATTCGTACAGATTATATATACGGACGCGATTTCGTATCGGCGCACTGCACCGCGTCGATTCGATTCGGCTCGATCCGATAAGTTTCGCAGTCGAATCTACAGTCGAAGTTAAGCGGATTGCTAAGTTCGGGAAAGGATTGCCGAACCGCTGCCATGCCGCGGCCGGCACGATCGTAACTTTCGATCCCGCCGAACGCTGCAATTCGTAATCCGTTATCGATCGCATCCCTCCCGACGTCTGTCTTTCCTCTCTTTCTCACTTTCCCTCTATTACACTTCTCGCGCAGCAGAATAACGCCCTTATCGTCGCGATAACGTCGTCTACGTCTACGAAATTTTTCGTGAATGAAATCTTTGGCGCAGGTACGTTCTCATCGATCTCTCGCGAGCTCGTGTCTTTTATCGGAGGTGTGTTGAAAAAATTGAACTTGCGCTGAGAAAAAATAATCGAAATATTCGGAAGCAAATATGTTACTTGTAACATTTTTTTCGATATTTATTGCTTCAAAAATTTGATTGCAATGATGAAACAAACATTTCTATAAAATATATATTTTTCATTTACTAGTTGCTTTGCTAGAAATGCAATTTTATTTCGCTATATTTGAAAAAAATTTATTTATTAAAAATAAATTTATATACTACAAATGAATTTTTAAGTATCTTTTTCTCAGTATGTTTAAAGAGATTGTCCCAGTTTCTTTACTTTATTTTATATAATTTTATAGTAATTACTACTGTGAGAAAAAATAAATATATATTTACACTGCGTGCATTACGAGATTTATTGAAACTTATTTTACTTGTTTCAAATAATTACAAAAATGTGCGAATTATATATATATATATAAAAAAAATCTCTATTCGAATCCAAATTATTAAAAAATTTCGAATTTGAAATATCATATTTTCATATATTAATAAAATCATATTAATCATCTTTAAAGTGAACTTTTATCATATAAGCAATACTTATTATTTTTTCTCATAACGTAGAAATCTTTTATTATCTATATATTAATATTCAATCTAATAACAATTATGTTGTAAATTATTAAAATTATATATATCACGATTCAACTCGATTCGACTTCATTCAGGGTCTTGATTTGCACATCTCTAACTTATGCATTTCTAAACAAGAAACCAAGGTTGTCGATAAAATATAATTCACGTCAGAATTAAGTAACAATTGAAAAAAAGTTGTACAAAAATATAATTTTAATTTAATTGTTATAATGCTACACGTATCACGTAATACGAGAAAATAGTCGGGACGAGAACGTCCTTTCGCTCTTGAGAATCGTCAAATCTTTTATCGACCGGCGTACAATTTAATCCAAAAGAGCGCGAGAGCCTTAACTATACGGGCAAGAGTCATTAAAATTTCGCCCGTGATTTGAGGGGTCGCACGAGAGGTCGACGGCGATCTCGCTCGCGGAGAGTGCCCCACCTGCATTAACAACTCGGGGCGCGTCAATTCGCGGCGATCGACGACAAGGGGGAGGGCCACCCCTTCGATATCGACGGCGACGACGAACGCCCGGAGGAGACTTCCTTTCTTCGCGCTCTCTCTCCGCACGTGCCCACGATGTTTAATGCAATTTCCTTTATCGCGGCGACGAGTTTCCTCGTCCTGCCCGTCGCCGCCTCCGCGTCCGTCTCGCCCCCGCCCTTTCCGCGGGAGAAAAACTCTCGGTGCGCCGCGCCGTGGAGCGCGTGGAGCAATAAATTGCAGCTACTCGAATCAACTTTTGAATTACGACTCGGGAGAGCTCGTTACGACAACCAGCGAAATCCTGTTAGCCGCATTGCAACCGTAATGAACTCGTCCCGACGTGGCTGGTGGCGCGCGAAAGGAAGACCATGCCGTCTCGCCGATTCGCCGTCGTGCAGCGGGAGTGCAGCGGGAGTGCAGCGGGAGTGCAGCGCGATACCGAGAGCACTCCGCGATCGTGCTATCGAGGCAGAGAGTTGATTTCACTCGGCCCCGCTGGAAAACCTCTTGATTATTAATAGCCAATTCGACCTGCCTTACCGCGATTTATTCAGACGCGTATCGTATGCTATCGTATTCCCTTTAACGTTAACCTCGTTTATTCCGCAAAACTTCACCGTATTACCGCCCGAAGGTGTATTCTCCCCTCGAGTAGCACAATGATTCTCGCGTATTTACTTTCGATTCGTTAAGAAGCGAGAGAAACCTGTCCGGAGATAAAATATTCCCGTGAATATTATTGCGACAACGTGCACGCGATAAGATGCTTGACGCCGTACGCTGTAAATTAAATTTCAAGCAAACGTCGAATTTTATCCAATTTATATTATTGATTTTTAATCATTCCTTTAAGCCGCCTTGCTCTTGCTCAACGTTAATTTACTGCCGTCAATTTTACTAAAACAACGGAGTTGAACAATTCAATTCATTAAAATTAAATTTAGTTTATTACGTATCAGGTTCACACACGGAAAGAACGGTTTTGCAGTCGGATACAAATCTGAAAATAATAATTAATTAGTTTAACTAAAATAATTACGTTGGACTCTCTCAAACTGAATTGCTGGAACTACACAGGAAATAAATTAGCATCGAATCAACAAAATTTATTATTTCATATAAGCAAGAATATAAAATCTTCTTGGAAAAATTTATAATCTTAAACAAACATAATTTACTTACACGAAGAAAATTTACCTCTTTATGTAAGCAAATTATGTCCTGTTTAAGATTATAAATTCTTTCAAAATTTTATACTTTTGCTTATAAAATAATAAATTGTTAATTTGATACTAATCTTTTTTTTCTGTGTAGAATGTTGAAATTTTTTTTTCAGCATTACTCATCACGCTCGAACATCCGTTACAACTATTTTAACGGTCCAATAAAATTATTTTTTCAGATCTGTATCCACACTGAGAGAAATGTTTGGTAAAATCAATCAACGTTGGGTCGAATAGTGATCAAATAAATTTTATAGTTATAACTACTAGATATATAGTTGTTTCGACCAAACAATTTGTAGCCTTAATAATTATTTTCGTACAACAAATTACAAAAAGTTTTGTTAAATGTAATCAAGTTCTTGGCACCAGTAACAAAATTCATTTGATCACTATTCAACCAAACGTTAATTGATCTTAGCAAACGATTTCTCTCGGTGCAGCTAAATATTTAAATACTTCAACAAAGTCGTTCTTCCCGTGTACGTAATACATCATACTTTAAAACTAATCTAATCTAACGTTGATTAGGTGAGGTTGTTCTTTCAACTGCACGTTTCGTGTTAATGGAATAAATTCCACGCGCACGAAAGTTAAAAATAACAAAACGTTATCTAACTCAAGGAACTGGTTTAAATTCCATTCCTCCATATTTAACAGCGTGAACACATTTCAAACGTCGCGTAACGAAATTTTGGTACCTGAGCTTCATGGCTCAGAGGATTAGAGGACCATCTACGCGACAATGGCAGTCGCTTTCCTTTGTTTATCGTCCGCACTGTACAAAGTCACGTGCAACATCGTGCGTGCATTCGTACGCTCGACAGTTTGAGGAAATAGCGCGGAGTTTAAGAGTAGGCGAGCATAAAGCTTCCGCAGTCACAGATCCGCCGTGTACTTTATGTTCAGGACGTTTTTACGCGGCGAGTATGTAAGAAGTGACGGAAACTAGGAGGAGGAGAGCTCACGGGCGTACGGTCGCTCGTTCGAGGTCTGCTTCTTGCAGCTACTAAAAAGTTTGTTACCTTTTTAGGAGGGTATTGTCTTTAGCGAGGCCAGGAGGGAGAGAGAAACGCCGGGACTAAAGAGGGTTTTCACGCGAGCCACCGCGAGATAAGGCGGACGGGGGATGGGGAATGGGCGTCGCTACGACGTACGACGGGATAGATGCCGATAAGAGCAATCCTGAGGGTGCGTTTCCACATAGCACGACCTAAGTGTCGACGACGAGAATGCACGATAAAGATCGGCGAGACGAAGGGCGAGGGCGCGTCGCGCCGGCGCGATATTATTAGCGCGTAACTCTCGGAAATAATATAGCGCGCATATTGCATGTATTATGCCTCGGAAAGTTATTATTAAGGTACCATCGAAAAATTATATTCTCCAAGTAAGACGATTGTACTATATACTTTGCAAACTCTTTTAGCAGATATAATCCACTCTCTCAGTGGATGAGAATGTATTCTTCTCTTTCAAAATATCCTTTAAAACTGAAAATATATTCTTTCTAATGAACTTTTGGACAATGCCATGCAAACCATGTTTTATTTGTAATAATTATAATCGTTATAATTTTCACACTGAAAAGAGAGTTTGGTAATAAAGTTACCAAGCGCTGAATAGTGAAATAATGCCAATTAAATTTTCAATTACTGGGTTGCGCAATCTGATGTATTTTTTTCAATTAAATTAAGTTACAATTTGTGGTTTATAAAATTAATTTAGTTACGTTAAGATTAAATTAAGTTAAATTAAAAATTAATTTTTGAAAAGTATTATTCACATATTAAATTAGAAGTTTCTAATTTTTTAAAATTAGATCGCTCAAAATAATTATAACAAATTTTTAATATTTTATTTGTAAATTAAGTTTATATGATATAACAAAGAAATATTGTTTTTTGTTTAATGTAAGAATGTATTTTTTTATTTAAACTTTTAATTTGAAATAAAAAATAAAAGTTTGAATTTCAAAAAAGAACTAGTTATTAAAGTTAAAAAATAAAATGCTCAATTTAAAATTAACTGAATTAAATTAAAAGTTTTTAATTTACTTTTCTAAATATTACTAAGTTTGATTACTATAATTATTAAATATTTAAAAAAGTAAAATTATTTTCGCTCATATCAATCAAATATTTAATTGGCATTCTTTTACTCAACATTTAACAGTTATCATCAAACTTTCTTCAGTGTAAAATTAAAATAGATCGCAAGCAGGATAACTGAAATGTCCAAACGGAGATGTCCAATGCTAACCGCGCGAAATGTATTTTTCGTAACGCGAATTCTAATTTGCCGCTGGACGTCATTTCGCTGTCGAGCAAATACGACGATTTAATTTCACGCGCAAAGGAAAAGTTTACCGAGGAATCTACCGTGCGCTCCTCGCTTCTCCTATTACAATAGCACACGTTCCGCGGAGCGATATCACCGGCTCGATAAGGGCTTCGGAGACCAAACGCCGGAGATCGCATCTGCGAATAATGCAACCTCCTCCGAAATAACGTCATGATTTACTATGGCGTAGGATATAATCAACAATTCCAATTCTCGACCGTTACCCCCGATCTTTATCGCGCACAAATTTATCCGTGGATTTGCCCGTGTATTTCCTTTGCGGATTCCGCATTCTCTGATACTCTCTCATTGACGAGCCGGTCCAACTAAATGTCATAAAAAAAAGAGAAATATAATTTAAAGAATTAATGGCTTCATCGATCGCTTCCATACGTTTTACAATTCAAGAAAAAAAAAGGCTTCTCTTCATTATCACATATTTTACTTTCAAATGGCCACTGTGCAATTATATTATTTTTGTGATATTAAACGGCCGCGTCTCGTCGCGAGATTTCACTGCGCTCGTATCCGTGACCCATTTAGTTATTTTTCAGATAAATGGCGCAAATAATACTGGCGAATATACGCGCGCAGTGTACGCGACACGGGGCGATCCACCGAGAGTCGCCCTAGCTTCGCGGCACATTAAATTGCATTTATTATTCTCGCGACACACCGCCGTAATACATTTCGTCGACAGCAACGCTAATCTACACTCTCACAATGAATGCGCTCAGGCAGCACGCCTCATCAATCACACTCGCGAGGAAAGTCCTCCGGTCCCCGGAGAAACTGATTTTCATTAAATTGATATACCGATTCCCCGTATCTCCCGCGCGAACCTCTGGCAGCCGCTATTTCCTAGCAGATGATTGCGTGCGCGCGCTAGAAGTTAAAGGGATCGTTCTCGTGCCACTACTTAGACACAAAAATACATCAAGAAATTTTCATACGAAAGGTAGCCATCAATAAAGAAAAATTTAATATATTTAAGTATATTTAAAGTGCTTGAATTTTTTCCTGAAATTTTGATAAAATCATTTCACCGGAAGAGCGTTTCCGACAAAATCTTTGACAAATCTATAATGCAGTTCAATTTCTCTAATTTGTAAGCAAACGTATAATATTTGTTGTATTTGTTAAAAAAAATATGTCTATACTGAAAGAAAAAATATCTTATTACAGAAAATTTTACTTAGCACAAAAGAATTATTTACTCGGTGGGTCCCAATGGCTTATTTACTTGTAATAAAATTAAAAATTTTTTAATTGAAATATTTACGTAAATAAAATAAAGAAATGAGTTAATGAAATAATTTTTCTAGTTCTATAATATTTACTGTTAGACTACTTTTCAATGTAATCAGATTTATTAATTTAAGGAAACAATTAAGTTCAATAATATTACTAGCTTATTTGTAAAATAATTATTTAAATGTAAAAATACAAAATTATATACTTAAAGTAATATGTCTATTTGTTCTGTTTAAACTTAAAGCTAAATATTTTTACTTAAACAGAACAAACGAATGCTTGCATCAAAATATAGTTTTGAGAAAATGTTTTTCATTAAAAAAAAAGTTTCTCTCTCAGCTTCTCTCTAATTTTTTTATTAATTTATTTGTAATTCATTTATTTCCTTCGCTAATTCCCCCGAGTGTTTTGAATTTAAAATATGATTAGAAATATAATTAGATTAAAAGTAATATGCGCTCGCTTACAATCAATTGACTTCTTCAATTTTATTTATCCGCAGCAACGTTTATGTAGATCGATCCGTTTACGATGATTAAAAAAGACGAAGAAGGACGAAAAATAGGAGAAAGGGCGTAGAAACGGGCCAGAAATGGGCGACAGGTAGATGACACCGAGAGGCAGAGTTCGCGTCTTGGAAATGCTATAAGCAAGCCTGTATTGCAGAGTAGACCTCCGCTGCCATTGTCCGCAGGCGTGCGGGCGAACCATAGGTCTTAAGATCCACAGTCTGGTTAGTCGGGACAAAGCCTCGACGACGAGGCCGCCAACAGGGGAGTGCACAATTACACACGCGTCGTCTGCTCCGTCCCGTCTGCTAAGAAGCCTTAATTAACGCGGGCTTTCGACGACGACGACGACGACGACGACGACGACGACGACGGCGACGACGTCTCGCCGCCGAAGTGCATCTCGCTTCTCCTTCGCGCACGGGGTGTCCCGGCCTTTCTTTCTCCCGTCGCGACGACAACGCGATAATCCTTTAATGCGTTTACGATTAAATCGTGTCACCCTCCGACGCGAATTACGTAATAGGAATAAAGCGGGCGAATTAATCGAGAGACGCACAATGGTCGTCGCCAAAGTTGTCGGCAGCTCGAGGGGATGCTGTCCGCTCTAAGCGAAACAAAACTCTCGACTCCCATCGAGTTTCATCCGCGACGATATCTCCAATCTTCAGGAGCAACGGAGATGACTCTATAAATATGTATATTTCTCCCCTTCGGCTGCCCCATTTTGTACGATCGACCCTTAATCCGGTTGTAACTCCGAATCCGGTATTCCTTCCGCGGCTACTGTCCGCTCGGAATAGCGCGCATCGCACTCGTAGATTCTGATTGGAGAGACGATCGCGCGCGTGGTATAAGAACGAGGCGCGTTATGTGCTCTGCATTATGGAGGTCGTCCGGCCACCCGAGAATGTCAGGGCGTTACATAAAGGCCGTTACCAGGCACACGGTGAACGACGAGAATCGTCGGGGGGGGAGAGAGGGAAGAGGACAGGGAGCGAGGAGGCACTCCGCTGCGATCCTCCTCCCTCGTCGCGCGCCAGTCCCGAAAAGGTCAAACGTGAGGGAAAGACGAGCACTCCTGGCATTCGACAGCATCATCAGCGGCAGACTCTGGCAACGATCCTCCCCTCGAGCACCAAAGAAAAACGAGAGACTCCGGGCTGCCGCTTGAGCGAGCGACTTTTCGGTCGTCTAAAATCTCTTTTCATGTTCCTTTAAAAACGCACCGGCAGACAGCGGCGAAAGCGATGAATTATTCGAGATTGGATTTTATTCAAATTATTATCTACGAAAACTCTCTCCACGCGTGTCACGCGAATAAATTGCCGACTTTTTCAAATCAACGTTTAAGGATGTTTTGGCTGTACAATATATGAGCTAAAAGTTATCGGAATTTAAAAACTGGAAAGGCTTCTCTAATTTTATTTTTTTTTTTTACCCGATTAACAACGAAAAATTTTGGTCGCGAGTGCCCGAATTTTAACCCTGAAACTAGCTGCAAAGAAGAAAAAGATTTATAATGGTTTTCGCAACAAAAATCGTTATATTGTGCTGCGATTTTGAATAAATAACTTTTAATCGAGCGAGTGAGTCTTAATGACTTTTTGCACGAATATTTATTAGAGTTTTATTAGTACAATATACGTAAAAATTTTTACTCAATTGGTAATACAACTTTCCCATCAAATTTGCAAATAAGTATAATAAAATATAATATTAGTATATAAATATATAAATATAATTATATTTAGTTTATGAAAAACCAATAAATGAATTATGCTCAAATTTTACACTCAGATACTCAAACGTAATACTAGAATATTCTATGAAATTTTTATATTCTTAGTAACGTTTTGAGATAGATGACCCATACACATCCTTAAAAAAGAACGTTGAAAGTTAATGACTGTACGAAGTACAGGCAGGCAGTGCGCGTGAGTATTTGCCGTTACGTCTAACGAAATAAAGATTAAAGTGTTTTATTGTGCCGGTCCTTTTGGACAGCTGGGAGCGATCCCTCGAAGTTTCGAGCTTTCACAGCCCTTTCCCTCTCGATAACTACATAGGTACACATAAAAATAGCTGGTAACCTCTTCAGGTGAAGGGCTCCTGCGGGAACTACGTTAGAAGCACGTGCCGTGAATTTTGGATGCGATCCCGAGCGCGCACCTTCGTCATCCTTCCCCTCGTACCCCCGCAGCAGCATCCCCGCGCGCGCAGCACGACATCGCCAACATTCGACGTCCCGAATCCACCTTTCGCCCCTTTTGCCCGTCCGCCCGACCACGATCGTGTTGTCTCCCAAAATCTATAGACGACGCGCCCGGAAGATCCAATGTTCGCGACGACAATAAAGTATAATTCGATTCTCGGCCGCGCACTGGGCCGGAAAGAAAAACGCCTGATTTATGCCACCTACCGCGAACACGAGCGTAATACATCGGCGTTTTACGGCGACGACGTATACACTGGATCACGAATGAAAATTTTTCATCCGAGCGCGGCGACAGGATAAAAAGATTTGGCGCGAATCAAGCCGCGAAAAAAGAAAGCGTAATCGCGGCTATCTCAATGGCTCTCCGTAAGACTTTTCCGCAGTTACTTTTTATCACGGACGGGAAGGAGCTTTAATACGACAGCGCGAGCGAATTTCCCGCGAGGAACCGAAACTCTTTTACGCGCGGCATCGACGCGCGGCGCAACAAAGTTTTGCGCGTTAGCGCCGCATAAAAACAAAAAAAGGGGAAAGAATATTTTTCACCCGCCGCCGGGACTCGTTTTGGATAAGTTTTCGTGCTAGTCGGAAGGACGCGCGCGGCTCTCGAAGGACTTCAAAAATTACTTACCAACAACAAGTCCGCCGAGGTAGACTAATTTCCCGACAAGTACGTGACCTGAAAAAAGAAACGGGCCATTTGATTGGTCACGATTTTTTAATTTACTTTATAAAGTTGAAAGCTTGGAGTGCATGTAAAAAAAAAAGTGCGCGACGTGAGAACAAAGATCAACATGCGCCGCATCGCGTCTTTAATTCAAGACGTTGCGCTTCTAATAAATATGCAAACATGAGGAGGACCATGCTCACGAAAACATTCCACTGCTAAGAAAAGCTCAATTTACGTTATTTCTTCGAATAGATAACGGTTTGACAAAGAATATTTTCTTACACCCAGAAAAAATTATGTTTAAATATTTGATAAAATCGTTTCTTCAACTTGGGTTTTCTTTTTTAAATTGAAATGAAAATACCTTTGAGACAAATAAAAATTTATTTGATTACAAGAAACGACCTTATTAGCCTTTTTCAAAGTAAACTATTTGTTTAATTTAAACAAATAATTTTTCAATTCAAAGAAAGTACTGACAGAAATCTAAAAAATAATTTAGTCGTTCTCATTATTTTTTAAAATAGGGATATTTTTTTTATTTAAAAAAGATTTGCATTACACAATCAAACTATTTCTTTAATTCTAATAAAAATAACAAAAAAGTTTCTTCAAATATATAATAATGCACAAATTTCTTCGGTTTAAGCAAATTCTTTTTATTCGAAAAAACTTTTCTCTGGGTGTAATAAATGTCTTAAAATATATTCATTGCAAATTTTAGAAAAATTCAGTATCGTATACTGTTATGAAAAAAGTATACTCTTACAAAAAATATTATAAAATTATATCAAAGAAAAATCAGAAAAAACAAAGCGAATTTTAAATTAATATTTTTGAATAAAATATTAAATTATTAGTTTGAAATATGTTATGAATAAATTTTATAATAAAGTTAAAAAATATGTTAAATAAATAATATATATTTATACTTAATTTAAATATAATATATATTTTTCTATGTGTACAGAGAAGTTTATTTTAAATAAATATTACATATTTTAATGAAATATGATAAGTATATTTTAAGATTATTATTAAGAGAATATTCTTTATGAAAATGAATTTATAAACATCAAACATTACTAAAAAAAAAAAAAAAATATATATATATATATTAATCGCTTTTCTTAACACGAGAATAATATTTCTCTACTTCCGCCGATTTGCAACCTTGTCTTATTGAAAATTTCATAACGTTTACTACAGATTTCGCTCGTCCTAATTCGCAAATAGAACGAAGAAATAGATAGGTTTATCAATCCGTATACAGAGACGTTATTACATTTTACAGACAAGAGATAAACTTTGCGTGGAGTTTCGTTTTTTTTTTCTAACACTGCGAGATTATCTCCGTATACAACAGCGAGAGATTATCTCTGTGAACAACAGCGTTTGCTTAAGATTCATTCAATTATTTACACGTCATTGCGTACGTGAAAGACTCCAGTTCTCGTCGCTCGATAGCATTAAACTTTCGGCTGCGCGACAGTATAGCCCGCGCAGATTTCAGTTATGAGTCGCGCGCGGGGCACGATTAGTTCGTAACAATCTCAGACAGCCCGAGAAGTTATATCCGCTGCACGGTTGCACAACAGTAGTTACAAAGCCAGATACAGTAATGAGCGGTTTCTCGCGTCGCGAGGTAACGCGCGCGCGGACCGGGGGGACTAAAGATTAATTTCGTGTCAGGGGCACACGCAAATCCGCGAGTGGCATAAATCTCCAGGCTCGAGGAGCCCCGGTTCCCTCTTAAGGAGCGAGTAACGCCGTGAGTTCACCTCGGTTTACCTCCACGTTATATCGGCGTCACTTTATCGTCATCGCTTTTGTTCACTTGTATCTTTGTATGGGAGGAGACAGACTGGAGACAGACTGGAGAAATCGGATGCGCTTCGCTTCCGTGCTTATGTATTGCCGTGATTTCAAAAACAAAGGGATAATTACGTGTAACGGATGAAGATTATAAGGAATAATTGTGAGTTTTGATCCCTCGCCTTTCCTTTTTTCGACAAACTTGAGGATATTAATAAAAAATTATTAATCAAGTTATGTATATTTATACACAATTTAATTAATGATTATAGTTATTAGGCATGTGCAAATTATTCAAATCAGGTAAGATTTTATTCGATTCGAATACGAATCTTATACGTTGACAATTTTACAAAACATTTAAATTGGCACAGAATATTTAAATGACTTACATTCAATGTCAACTGATATTAAATTGACTTTATATCATATAATCAAAATATATTCAGTCAAATATATATGAATTATATATATTGACAATTTTATAAAATATTTAAACTAACATTGAATATTTAAATTGACTTTGTGTCGTATAATCAAAATTATTTTTCTTACAATATAAAAATCTTCTGTTATTATCTATATATTACGACTAAATTAATAATTATTTTATTGTTAATTGAGTTATGTATCAATTTGATTTGGATTCAAGCAAAAAAATTAAATTTTGATTTGACTTGGCACAAAAACAATCCCGATCTTTAAATAGTTTGACCAGATGTATTTATTTAATTGCGATGTTAGGAACGCTTTACGAATGATAGTCCTCTGAAGTCTTTTCTGTTATTTTTTTTTGTAGACAACAGTGCTGAATGCTTTCGCATCAGTTCCGCAAACGATTCCTCGCGTACGTCATTAAATTCCAAAATCACAAGCCAGACGAAATGTCTAAATCCAACAGACGAGACCGGCATTCGTTCCCAGTCTGTTCCACTCGTCTAGATAATGTAAGCTGTGCGAGAGAGGGCAAAAAAGCATGGAACAAAGTTGAATTGATGCAGCAGCCGGGGCGCCCATTTAGTAACTTCAGTAAGTTATAAAGCAACTTTCTCGTTTAAGACCAAAGTAAACTGAACTGAATCGAACTGTGAGCTGAATAGACGGCGGAGTGTACTAGCCTGCCTCGGACTATGACACATTGCGCGGCGAGATCAAGATCGATAGTCGTAATTAGACGGTGGCCTGCCTTGGGAAAAGGGGCGAGTAAAATGTGCAATGTGCTTTCCACAATGTCGACGATGTGTATCGCGATAAAAAGACGTAATATAAAGCGCCCGGCGTCGAATAAATCAACGTTCGCTGCATCCGCGTCTCTCGGTCGCAATTCCGACGTCCGCCGCGCCTGTGTTCATGTTCGCGGAACCAGCAGCTAGCTGTGTTTGCCTTCATTGAATCGCCATTGAGCGAACGCGTTCTGTCGATCTCGGACGAGAAGAAGTAAGTTAGCGAGCGAGCCAGCGATCGACCGACCGACCGACCGACCGACCGACTTTCTTCAATTCATCACGGCGATAATTGTTTCTGCAATACGGAACGATTACACCCACATTGCAGAAATAGTTCAGAATTCAGTGCTGTTATTCGATGTCTTTTCTCTGTATTATAAAAATCAGACTGATGTAAGGACAATCATAATTCTTGTTGCAAGATTTTATTCTCAAATGGAAAAATCCTTATCTAGAATAAAATAATCTCGGTGCGGTCCCATCAACTTGCTCAGCCATTTGGATTCACGTAATCACACAATTATTTTTGCATCCGTATTTTCAACAAAATCGCTCTTTCAGTGCACAAGGTTGCAATAGGATTAAGCACGCCGAGAACAATTTTCAGGCTTGCTGTTAGAAATCTTTTCTGGGGAGGACACTAATCGCTCGTTGTCGCCTTGTACGCGTTACGAAAATTATATCGTTTGCGTTTAATTTTGCAACTAATTCCGGTTAAGACGGAGCGTCGAATCTGTTTGTCCGGGGTCCTAATGGAAAACGAAGGTAATTTCGGAGCTCTTACAGATATGGGGAAAATTGCAGCGTGCCATCCCCGAACGCTTCTTAACATTTACGATACACTGACGAAATGTAACGATGGGGTCAAAGTTACAGGATTCGTCCACACTTTCCACCGTTTTGTAAACGACTTACGTACGTACGGTACCTCGGGGAGAGCTTTCGTATATATTTCTTTTACGCGAACGGCTCGCATAAAGACGCCATTATCAAAACGTCTAGACGGAAAATTCCTTCGGGGGAGGAGAGGTGCGTTCGATACGCACCGTCGGCATTATCTGTCGGACATTACGGCGCGGCGAAAGAGCCAGGTGGAAACTGCCGCAGAATAAAAGCGAAACGAGACCACCGTGCCAATTATTAAAAACCGATGCAGGATTATTAGCGATCGGCAAAAAGAGCAGTGCAAAGGCGCTCCTCGAGAGCTCACGTTTCATAATTTAATTAATCGCGCGCGAGAGGCAACGGCCTTCGATCGAACGCGCGTTGTTTTCGCGGATGCGGCGAGTTCTACGTTATATGCCCCGCGATTATATGACAGCGGAATTTTGCATACTATTGCATATTCATTCAGTATTTAGCGCCGGCAACGAGTTCGCGGCATTAAATAAAAATGTGATTTGCCGCTCTGTAATTTTGAGGCTGTTTCACCGCGGGTGTGATTCAATTAGCGGGAATGCAAATTGCGTGACGTGCCCGTTTATTTTCGCACAGCGGTCGCGCCGATGTAGAAGAATAACAGTTAGTATCAGGTAACCAAAAACGCGTATTCGTAACACGCCTCCCAAGAAATTTAGGGGAGAATCGCCAAATGCGTACTACTTGAGCCACTTTTTTTTATTATATTTCACATTTGGTACTGTTTCGAATGCAAATCCAAGTTCAAAGTTACAGCACAATTTTTCAATCATCTATTATTACATGTTTAATCTTTCAGTAATAATAAATTAGTTTGTTATAAGTTTTTTTTCTATAATATGCTGCGGAAGGTGTGATTTACGGTTCGTCTTCAAAAATATCAAACTTATAAATTAAAATAATTAAATATAAGAAACCATTAACTAATATTTATTTATTTATCAAATTTATTCAAAGAGCAAACAAATATTCAATAATTAATAAATAACAGAAAAGGTAAGAACACCAAAATAAAACTGGCTTGAATTTATTTTTGTATTAACATTTGTTATTCATAGCAATTACTATAGTTTTTATTATTATCACTTATCAATCTCGCATTAGTATCATTTCTTCATAGTAAAATTTGTGATGATACAAATTAAGGAAACTTGATAGAGGTTATAAAAACACCAATTTAATTTTTATTATAATTGCAAACATGTATGTACAATGAACATAAAATATTCCACAACAAGCCTTCTTTCATGAAAACATAACAGTCTAAAATAAAATTGCGTAATTATCAGCCACGTAAGTTAATAAAAAATTTTCGTCAGATGTATCTGATTTTCCAAAATGTTGGTAACATGGACAAAGCGAAATAAACTTTATTAAATTTTGGTCTGTATTACTTAGGTCTTATTTACTTTTTTATTTTTGTCGCTAAATGTTACTTATGTGATATAAAAATGTAAAATATTGAATAGGTACGCTTTAGGAGACCGCGCAAAAACAAATTTAGTATCAAATCAACAATTCATTGTTTCATAATATAAGCAAGAATATAAAATCTTCTTGGAAGAATTTCTAATCTTAAACAGACAATTCGCTTGCATGAAGAGAAAAATTTTCTTCAAGTAAGTAAATTATATTTGTTTAAAATTATAAATTCTTCCAGGAAGATTTCATATTCTTGCTTATATATAAAACAATTGTTGATTTGATATCACCTTTTTCCTGTGTGATTTGCATTCAACAACTTTTCCCTACTGCCCGGATTAAAAAGGATTTATTGAGTTTTTTTTTGTATCGCGCGAAGAAATACTCGTAGAACGCTCTTGAGTTTCAAACGACACAGCCGATTTTTACAAGTGCCATATGCGCTCGCGACATCGAGTTAGACGCTGCTCCGAGAGGGAAAGGCGATATTACCACGTTGGTGCGCGCTCAATATAACATCGCCGCGCGACGGCGAAAAAACAGCGTATACTTTTATTTAATAAACCGATGTTTATCGCGGGGTATCTCGACGTCGCTCGTCATTAAAACATTCAGCGTCCACTGAGGGCACTGCAATTACTGTGGAGAGCGAATGGAATCTGGCAGCTGGCGAATCCGCGGCGTTTCGAATGGGGGAACGAAAGCGCGACAGTCGCATTTCAAGCACGATCGAATTCCTGGCGTTCTCGCGTTGCCCGGGCAACCGGATTTTTTTTCTCCAGCGTCGATGGAATTACGCTGTTAATTGCAGTCAGGCACGAGATCTGTATAAAGTGCGACAACGAAGTGGCAATTACGCTCTATCGTCGAGCGAAATGTGTTCATCGGCCTAGTGCCCCGTCATCGATCGTCGCGGAGGCGATAATTTTATCCCCGCGTGGAACACCACATTTTTAGAATTTTCGATACAAGTCGATAAAGCTTTGGATTTTAAGTCCAAAGAATTTTTAGTTTCGACGCGATCGAGAAAGAATGTTGGAAATTAAAAGCGGGAAAATGGTCTTTTTAGTGACACAACCAGCTCCCCTTTCCCCTCTCATCGCTCTTTCCCTCTTTTTTTTTATCACTTATCCGTTCGTCTATTTTCCTCTTTTCCCTTTCCGCTTCTCTGTTCCCTTTGTAATACTCCTCGCATTGCTGTGACTTTGATTTTCTAAAGTACAAAGAGCAAACCGTTGAAAAATGTCGGTGTAAAAGGGACGCCGGCAGAAATTAGCGTGTACTACCAAACGTGACGCATAGAGAAGAGTTGCAAAGCTAAAATAGAGAAAAATTACAGCTTCCAAAAATTTAATTCGGATACTGACATAAAAATAATTAAATAGCACAATCCAAAAAATTACAAAGGATTATGTGTACATTGCTAACTGAAAATAACGTAACTGAGAATTAAATATTAGAATTAAATTTGCTTCTCGATTTTAACGCTCCCTTCACTTGGACACAAGGTGCGACAGACCCTCGATTTATAGCGCTCTCTCTTGTAAAATTTAATCTAAAAATTTAGTTTAAATTTATATAAAATTTAATTCGTGTATAGACTTAATACGGAAGTATCCTCCGTAGGTCTATCCGGCTATCCTGTCCATCGATTCACTTTCGAGAGATGTTCGCCGACGGCGGGCTTAGTTGATTGAAAGCTAGATTAAAGTTTTTCGCGGATTCCATTTTCGTGGATATGAAACGGCTAAAAGTTCATTTCGCCTCACAAACCGTCCGTCGGCTCCGGGGACCTGGATTAAACATCCGGGGTTATCGAATTCAATCGGAAAAATATGTTCATTTGCATTCGTGATGAGAATACAGATTTGAGGAGAGTACCTGTCCCTTTTTATCTCCCTCTTTCGCTTTTTGCGTGTGTCGCGTTATGTAACTTTCGAAATAAGTTTATTTAAATGCATAAATGTATGCGTGTTTATGGCAAATGGAAACTGGAGAGAGAGGGAGAGAGAGAGAGAGAAGAGGAAAAGCTCGCTATCGTCCAATACATGTCATAACGATTATTTGTGCCCCAAGGAAAAAATTTTTTAACGAAAAAGAAATACGTTTTCTTAACCATATATTTTGATTAATAACCAAGTATTTGTTTGCTCCATTTAAATAATGATTTTATAAATAAACGAACAACATTACTGAATTTAATTAAATTGTTTACTTAAATTAATAAGTTTGATTATCTTTAAAAGTAGTCTAACGATAAATATCATACAACTGCAAGAAAAATTCTATTTGCATAAATATTTCAATTAAGAAATTTTTAACTCGATCACAACCTAAATTAAACCATTGGGATCCACAGAGTAAATAATTTTTTTGTATCAAGTAAAATTTTTTTTTGTTTTAAAATATTTTTTCTCTCCGGGTGGCAACATTATTTTTTTGACAAAAAAAATACATACGTACATATTTAAACGTTTCTCTTATTGCATGCCTCTCATGCGCTTCGTTTTGGGACACATTTTTACTTCCAACTAATAAAATAAAATTTCAACGAAATTCACAGTTGGTCTTTCCGAAATAGAAACACTAGAATATTTCGGCAAATTGCATAACGTGTATCACCGAGAAGTTTCAAAACGCTTTCTCGTGTTGTAGCCAGGGACCTATTAATTTTCCGGCACATCGCCATGCAGAGACAAATCGGTTTCAAATATCAAATAATGCTAACCGTCTGTTTGCCGTAAATTCTGCGTGTAACGAGAGCCCGAAGCTCAACCCGGATGCTCACGACGACGTCGCGATACGATACCGCGATCGAGCTTGTTGCGAACACATGGTGCCCCGGGAGTGCGGTGCGAAGACTCGACGACACGTACACGGTCGGCTCTATAATGACGCACGCGTCGCACGCGGAAAGCGTGTATATATATATATATATAAAAACAAACAAACACACACACACATATATATAAACACACACACACACACACACACACACACACACACACACACACACACACACACACACACACACACACACACACGCGAACACACACAAACACACACACACACACACACACACACGAACGCGCGCGCGCGCTTATATTAGATATATATGCACACGTTTCCGCGATACGAGCGTGCGTGCACACGTGCGAGCACGGCTGTCGGTCGTTGAGGACATCGGAGAGCCCGAGACATCCGGTACAATACCCTCTCGTCGGCGACTCATATAATGGGCCGCCAGTTCCACGCATTGTTCGAAAGCAACATTATATGCGCGCGTTTAAAATTACCGCGACGCGAAATCCGCGTTTACCAGACGCGGAAGTCTCGCGGGCAAGAGATGCTCCGCCCTCCGTCGAGAAAGAATGAAAAACGATGACTAAGAAACACGTACTCGTGTACCCTAATTCCACGATCGACTTTTATTAAAGACGATTCTCAAAATTGTTCTCTTATAATTAAAGAGAGAAAAATGCTTGAATTAAATAAAATTTCTCAAACATACGGGGAAATAACGAGGGGTCACTTCTCTGGTCGCAGAGCTATACCGTGTACGTTGTTGGACTGCGTAGATTATTAGTGTTACGCACGGAATCGTGCGCGGGGTTCATTACCGCGCTTCCGGTAGCGCTTCGCGAAAGACTCGCCAGGTGATTACCGCGTTCCGCGTTCGCGTCGGGTACTTCGCGTACTTCGCACAGACTCCCTTCCATAATGAATTTCATTCTGCCCCGTGACATTATTAGCCCGGAGCAAAAGAGGCGACGGCTCATTAGGGAAGTGTTATGGCTTTTGATCTGTGCGGATCCATCCTTTGCGCAATATGAATGTACGCTTGATTGCCAGATAACAAGTCGCGCACCGCAGACCCAAGCGCGTTGCACCAACGTTCGAAATGCGAAAACACCGGTCCGGTCGAATCTCGACGCGGATGTAACAAATCGTTTAGTGCAAACTGCACGGTACGATATTTATTTTATCATGCTAGTTACTCCCGCGCGCGTCCTTTGCAGCAGAAATAATAGACAGCAATTTTGTATTTGCGTGTGATTCAGCAACGTTGACACAAGCGCAGAGATCGCAAAGAAATTTTGTCTCTCTCTCTCTCGTACACAGAAAAAAATTAGTGTCGATAATTTATTGTTTTATATATAAGCAAAAATATAAAATCTCTTTGAAAGATTTGGATAATCTTAGACACACATTTTGCTAAAGTTCATTTTATTATACACAGAAAAAAAATTTGTATCCAATCAACAATCATTGTTTCATACATAAGCAAGAATATCAAATTTTCTTGAAAGAATTTAATATTCTTGTTTATGTATAAAACAATGATTGCTGATTTGATACCAAATTTTTTTCTGTGTATTGAAACACTACCCCAATTTTATGAGTTTGTAACCAAAAGGCTTAACAGACTCTTTGAGAGAAAAAGTTCACTCATTTATTTTTTTTTCTTTTAAACCGACTTTAGTCCCCAATTTTTCTTGATTTTTTTTCGTTACACAGTAAGAAATACCACGTTCGTGCATTATTATTTATTATATAAAACTCAAGTAAAAAATGTAAGGATTAAAAATTTTTAGCAAGACTTAATAACAAAATTAGTTTCTCAACATCTTTTTATCTATAAAGAAAAACTGATCCGATTCGCCTCGGTCTACCTTACATCGACGCAGGCGTCAATAAAAATATAAGGCGATTATTTCAGGTACTAATAATCAAATATCCCTCGATCGGGAGCAAAAGCGCTCGGGCGACGTATTTAGCGCGAATAAGAGGATAGCGGGTACTCGGAGAGACGTCTTTCTCAACGTCTCGTGAGCGAGGTGCGCCGCGATTATCGGAGGCAAGTAAATACGCGCGAGCGTCATATCCCCTCAGCCGCGAAGTTCTCATTTTACAAGCCCGAGGCGAGGCAACACCCAATTTGGGAACCTAATCACTCCTGGCGGCGGGCGCGCGGATAAGATGCTGCTCCATTCTTCGCCCACTCGCTCTCGCTGCTCGCTCGACAAGCGCGCAAGATTAATACGCGGATAATTCATCTTCCTTCGAAGACACCGCCGCGCCGCCGCGCTGGATCCCTCTCATCTCGCGATCCTCGCTAATCTGCGCGCGAACGAGCGAGCGCGAGACTAATTTATTTCGCGCTAGTATTACGACGGATATAATTAATCTCTAGCATGTGACCTTAGGCGGGAGCAGCCACGAAGAGAAGGAGGAGAAGGAGGAGGAGGAGGAGGAGGATCGGAAGCAACGCGGTTGAGGGTCCATTTTCGCGTAACACCCGTCGATCGCGATCGCTCTCGCGTCGCGCGACTCTCCAGCCGCGAGGTTCCATTCTCGTGCTATTTTCAACTCGGCACGTTCGCGCCGCGGACGCCCCGAGTGGGCTGAAACGTTTACGTAATATCGTAGCACGTCGGCCTTAAAATCGCGACAGCTACGTGACAGCCGAACGTCACGAATCACACGGGCGAGAGTGTACGCCGACTTTTGTAAAAAGAAAAGCTAGGGGTCGGGAACGTAATTGAATCTCGCGAGAATCCCGTCTTCCTCCGAGCTGTTTTCTTACAATTTTCGCGCTGACGCGAATCACGCAACGTCGCGGCGAAAACACGCCAAGTTTATACACCGTGAGCGGCGCGGCATGGCGCGCGGTTGCGCGAGGAGAAGATGTTTCTGTAATCCACACGCGGCGCCGACCAGTTTTTCATCGGCCTCCCCCCGGAGAAATAAAACGCCGAGGCAAGGGGCCTGGCCCCGCACTAAATATATCCGGAATATACCCCCGGACAAGAAAGCGGCGTGTCGAGTCCTCGAAACCTACGACCAGCCTACTCGGCTCGACGACCCTGCTGCCTCGAGAGTGCCCGCGGAGAGTGTATAAGCGGTAGCGAGCTAATGACCGCGTCGGCTATTAACCTCTTTCGAGTTATCGTCACCTATATGGCCATTAATAACGTCGGCGCGTCGTACGTTGTTTCTAATGAAGCTTCTAGTTATAAGGTACTCGCTATTAAATTTCAAACATCGATCCCGCCTCGTTCAAAGTTTCGCGTTTGTCTATTCGATAACAAGTTTATGTTGTGGACGCTCTCGCCTCGCGCGAGCTGATTACCTTCCCAAGTAATACGTCTGATGTATCTTCGTTAAGGCATTAATGCATTAGGGTAAAAGTAAATTCATTTATTCCTTACGTAGTGCAAAAATATTAAATATCAGGTAATTGTGAGTACTAGTGGTCAATTTGGATTTTTCTGTCATTGCTATATAAAAGTTGGTTATTAAAAATAAAATACATTTGCTGCAAGATCTTTGACAGAACGACAGCTTTTCTATTTTTAAGAGCACCTCTTAAGCCCTAATCACACTAGCGACTGCGATTAACGATTGGCGATTACTTTCCAACCAATCAGAACAAAGCAGTCGCCGACTGAGATTAATGATTGCCATTTAGAAAATGCTCTATTTTGTAATCGTTAATCGACAATCGTAGTCGCAATCCAATCGGCAATCGCTAGTGTGATTAGGTTTAGCTTTAGCGTTGGTTAATCCTTTTTCTTTCCCTTTTGCGCAGAGATGATTTTTTTGTTCCCGTCGAAGCCACGTATATGCATCACTTCCGTAACCTCTCGCCACTGGCGTAGCGCAGCAGTTTCTTTTAATGATCTAAACAAATGGAAATAAAAAGGAACAAAGTCGGGACTGAACGTTGGGAGAAGTTTAAATTTCAATTGCCAGAGTTTCAATGGTTGTAACTGTCGAATGTGGAAGAGCGTTATCATAAAGTAGAAGCACACCTTTGACAGAAGACGAGCTATAATTCTGACCTTGCTCCTTTTGATCTACATTTGTTTGGACCATTAAAGGAAGCTCTGCGTGGCCGGCGGTACGCCAATGATGAGGAAGTTTAGAAAATTGTGCACACGTGGTTTCGAAGGCAGACTCAAAAATCTTCGCAGACGGAATCGGGTCCAAGACTTGTGGATCGTTATACAAAGTTTCTTTGCAAAGTTGAGCAATTATGTTAGCAAATAATATTATATATATTAAGTTAAAACAAAAGTTCGTACAAAAAATAAGTTTAAAAAAATACCAAATTATAAAAAACATTATTCGAACAGTACTAATAAAATATTTACTGAATGTAAATATTTATTTAATACAAGAACCAGTAATATAAGTATTTTTTTTTTCTTAGAAAATAAATGTTTCGTTAGTACTATTCAAGTGAACATATTTATTGAAATTTAGGAATTTTTTCTCTCAATGTATAATAGCATCTAAAAATTTAGTTAGAGATCAAAAAATAATTTTATGTTGGACTATAAAAATAATTATGTAAGACGTTCAAGCATGATGATTCTGCTGCAAAAAGTTTTGACATTCCAGCAACCAATTTAAATGTCCTTAAAAAAAATTGAATTTTTTAATGGTTTAACATAATTATTTTTATCTGTATTTCAGCAAAGTTGTCCTTTCCGTGTAAATATATTTAACCACATACATAATTAAATTTATGTATCTGAATACTGTCTTTGAATTTCACCTTAAACAACGTGCAACGAGCTTTCGTTCCAACTCAATATTTTGCTAGACTGTGTTTTTATGTAGAAAAACAAATAAATTTCCTGTACTTTCCAATTTATCCTGATATAATTGATTGATTTTGATTCTCGCGTGCGCGGTACGGTTCGTCGAGTTTGCAATGAAAGTAACTCTGCGCCAAGTCGAGCGGCGAGCTTATTGTCAGCAGCAACAGCAGCAACAGCAGTAGCAGCGGCAGACACGTATACGAAGAAATAACGACGGCTCAAGCCTTAAAGGTATATACTATACGCAATAAAGTGTGTCTCTGATCCCCGAAGGATTTTCTCTCGGCCGTGATTTTCTCGAAACCCGGCTAATTTGGAGCGATCGCATCGGAAGTAACGTTGTTAAGTCTCGCAAGTCTTGTCTCTCTCTCTCTCTCTCTCTCTGTGCACTCCGGAGCGTAACACGTCGCCCGGGCGGGTGCGCGCACGCGCCCACATGTTTAATTCATGACGACGCATTACTCATTCATTCATTCATGCGATCATGCGGAAGGCACTTCCGAGAAGAATGCCGCAATAAGATTCTGGGAGAGGAGACGTCTTCCTCAGGTTTCCTTCCCTCCCTCTCGCGTTTGATACTGTTAGACGGCGGCAATCGGAGCAACGGAGGCCAGGGGGGGGGACGATATAAATCGCGCGGACCGAACGAAAATAAAGAAATTCTCGGGTCCGAATTGACTTCTCGAGGCGAGCAAGAGGAATCGCCGAGCCGAGAGAAAATTCCCGAGGCGAGGGACCGCGCGTCGCGATGCTTTCCCGTATCGCATGGCGACAGTGACCAGATGCGACGTCGCGGTTAATGTACAAAGATACGTTACAGCTGCCTCGCGCAAATTGGAGAAATACAAAGCCGCGATGAAAGCTAATAATTCTCTCTCTCTCTCTCTCTCGCGAACTAGATCGCACGCGCTCGTCCAATCAAACCTCTACGTGACTCATCAATAACGGGGCCCTTCGAGCGAAACTTTCAGATGAAGGAAAAAAAAAAAAAAAAAAATAGGAAGAACCGCCCGCGTTGAGAATTACCTCTGATTAGGGGGCATCCGTCGCGCACGACCGCGTCGTCAACGGAATTATTATTATATCCCTTCCTTTCGCCTTAGGTACATTACCGGAGCACTGTACCGGCGCGCCGCCGACGAACGCTCATGCCGATGCTCGCATACCGTTGCATAGAATGCAATCAAACCGCATCCGGAGCATCGAATGCACGGTAAACGCGGCACGATAACTATTCCGTCAAGGTTTTACCGGATCGAAAAGATCATCCGAGTATAAAAGAGAAGATCAAGTTAGGTGAATGCATCCGTTTTCCCTTTGAAATGCGTTAAGCGCAGACGATTTAGAGATCCGCCTTTCTAACGCACAAACGGTAAACAATCGAAACAGTGAGCAATCCAACAATTCCCGCATCGATCGCTGTATCGACAGATTTTCAACTGTGAAACGCGAAAGAAAAATTGTCTTGGCGGAAATAACATTTTCTCGTGTACAGAGCGCGTACACAACAGGATAGAAAATATATTGACACGAGAATGCGTATTTATCAAGTTGAGAATTTTAGCTCGGCGATATCCGCCGAAGATAAGAATGTGTGTGTTACATATTAATGTTATTAATCATAAAAATATAGACGATTACAGCAACTAGTGCGCGAAAAGGACAATTTTATCGCGGCATCTAAAAATTTAACTAGATACAGATCGTAGAATAATTTTGTTGGGCCATCAAAATAATTATGTTGAATGTCCAAGTATGATAACGTTGTCACTCAAAAAACAGTTTTGCTGTATTGAAAACCAGGCTTTTTCAAGTTCACGCAAATATATTTATTTTAATATCATTTCCTTGATTTAAATAAATATTAGTATAAAATAATCTATTTTTAAGAAATATTTTTTTTAATCAAGGAAATGTGATGTTAAAATAAATCTCAATATTTGCTATTTATCTATTTCAGTTAATTTTTTGCAGATGCGCCTGCAACACCATTTTTTTTTCGAGTGGTTGCTGCAAATAGATTTGACATTCTAGCAATCATGTTGTACACGTTCGATACAATTTTTTAAACGACTCAACATAATTATTTTCAAAACTGTATTTCAGCAAAATTGTTCCTCCCGTGTACTGTACGTTATGCGTGATATTTTTTCATCGGCCTCAAGGGTGCCTACGAAACTCGAGGCGTAATGCATCCGCGTAATTTATTTCTGACGATGTCGTCTAAATATAAGCACATCCAATGTACTCTCACTTCGGATGATTCATCCGAGACTCATAGTCGAGAATAAAGCATGCAAATTTGTCTCCCTTATCTAATCTACCGCTATACATCTTGCGCACCGACGTTATATTTAGCAATAAAGGCACTCTGGCTTCCTGGAGTCGATAAAACTTCCTCGACGGCGACCGTCACTCACGTCGGCCCGAAAGTTTTGCGGTCGAGCAGAAGTTGCGACGTTAAGACACACGGGCAGGATCGTGGGACGACCGACGACGGCGCGTATGGAAAGAAAAAAACGCACTCGGACTCGCGATATATATATATATATATATTTCTCCGTGCCCCGCGGGATTTGTATAATCGACGCATAAAGAAACTCGTTTAAAGTCGCCTTCGTCTTTTATGCGGCGCGCCGCGGCGGCCGTCGAGTGGGCGCGAGAAAAATCGAGCCGAACCTCACCGGGCGTAACGAACGTTACGGAAAAATATAACGACGTCTCGCGCCGTTGCGCGAATCCCGAGACCTAAGGCAAGGGTTAACCTGGATTTTCTCCTGTGATCCCCGAGCAACGGGGCGTAGATTTTCGTCGCTACATACTCTCCACCGCGCGCGTTCTCTCTTTTTTTTTTCGCCTCTCTACATAATGCGCTTCAAAGAGCGGCTTTTTAAAAGATTGCAAATGCACGGCGTGCAATTTGTCCTTTCTTTTTATAACGAAGACTGCAGAGCAATTATGCGATGCGTACTACGAGCGTATAAAAAAAAAAAGTCGGACACCCCTAGAGAACATAATTAATTTTCTCTAGAAAATAATATTTCCTTTCTCTCGGAAGAGAATAAAAATAAAATAATTAGATATTTCGAGGCTACCGAAATGAATAATTCGAAAGTATCCGGCAGGAGGAAGCGTCTATTTCGAACTTGTCTTGAAATAAAAATTATTTGTCATTTAAAATGAATATTTTTCTTTCGCGATACGTTTCCTTCTACATGTACATGTAGTAAATAATTCTTCAAATCGCAGTGTCTCGCGGCGTGTGATGCAGGTCGAGATACGTTCTTCCTTCTAGTTTAGTATATTTGAAGCCACGGAGGACCTGTTTGTCGACGCGGATCGATAAGGTGCGACCTGATTTAGTGAAGATTCCGGCGAGAGGCGGTGCTCCCGAAACCGTGCCAGCGGCAGATCGAAGAACACGCGAGTAATATTCAAGTTTTTCTTTTTGGCTTTACCCGCACTCGATTTGCGTATTCCGGCGACAATCTGAACCTTCTCCCCTCCTCCCTTTCGTTTCTGGTCATCGACAAATTTCCTCGGACGCGAGTAGGAGCGACAATTATCGAGCGATATAACGCAGTGATCCGGTTAGCTAATTAGCTTTCATTTTCTCGTGGGAATAAATCTGTACGAGTCACGTATGGGAATGAAAAGCGTTGCGATCCGTTTACAGTCGAGTGCATCAAACGAGCGAGCGCAGACGTCAGGGAGGTAGATTAGAGCCGTTCGGTGCAGCTGCACCGGGCGAATTTAATGCGTACGACTGCACGGCTGCGTGGAACAATAACTTCCGACGCAGATGCACGAGGCACCGCTGCACCGTAGCCGCACTGCATCCGCCCTGGTTCGCTGCGCCTACATTGCGAGCCGCCGCCGCCGCCGCTGCATTCGTAGACAATTGAAAGCGACAATAGCGTCCCGCGGTAAATTCACGTTCTAAATTATACTGCCTAATAGTTAACGACGCGAAGAGAAGCGGAGCAACGAGAGTTTTGAGGTACATTTGCCGTGGAACTCTCCTTGCGCGCGTGCTTTCGTCGCGAAAGTAATCAACAACCGCGTTTCTCCCGCGATCGGTATTCGATTTTCTCCTCGCGCACTGCGAAGAAGAAATCAAATAGCTGTTGAAAATCTGGAAACTTTTGTAAAAGCTCGACATTAGGGGGACATCAATTCGCTGCTTTTCTTCGCGCTTAACTTTTCGCTTTACGAATCTAGCGGCGAGCTCATGCCTGACGAGGTTCTCGTGGTTTCCAGCGGACAGACCGCGACCGGAAGCGACGTTTCCTTCCTCGTGTACATAAGGATAGCGTTAGAGAATGTGGCTACACGGCTCCGTTCGCTCCGTTACCGCTTGACAATGCAAGGAAAACCGATTGTATCAATGGAAAAACCAACCCATATCAAACAGGAACCAAAGGCGACGACTGAAAGCGACTTTTAACAGCTGGAATAAAAGATTTCGCCTCGAAGAGACTCCGAATGCTCTTTCCAAAGTATTTTCAAAGTCGATTTCTCTAACTTTCTTGGTTCAACACATTCGGTTTCCCTCGTTGTCAAATTAATATTAGATTCTCTTTGATGTTACATGAATCAGTCAATAAGTAATCGCAAAGTGATATAATCTGCGAACAAAACCACATTGAGAAAAAAAAGTTGACTAAAATTTTCAACACAATTAAACTTTTTCAGTTGAGGTATTTGTTCAGTTGTGTATTTAATTTAAATACATAAAATACTTGAGCTTGGATTTAAGCATTTATATATTTAATTTAAATACATAAATACTTTAATTAAAGAAATTTAATCAAATTGAAAATTTTAGTCCAGTTAACAACTTTTTTTTCTCAGCTGAGAATTATTTCGAGAATTAGACAAATTGCATCTTTTTTTTCAATAAATAGGCCAAGTATAAATACTGAAAAAACTGTCCGATCAAATTATTATTTTAAAAAGTGACGGACAAATATTTGTTTTCATTTCTGGACATAAGTACTGATAATTTCATTCCCAATGAAACGTAATCAAATTTTTGTCCACTCGAAATGGTCGTGAATATCCGTTTGTTACTTTTAGAAAAGATCGATCAAACAGATTTTTATGTGACCTATATACATTTATAGAAAGAAACGCATCATACATTTTAAATTATATGATTCACTTTTTAGAACATGTTAAGATAAAAAGTAAAAAAATATTGTCTCGTATATTCTGTTAAAATTAATTTGGCATCTTTCATACAAAAATAATATTCCACGAAAAATATATATTATACAATATAAGATATTATACATTAAATATTTTAAATTATCCAATTATTTTTTTTATAAAATGTTAAGATACCAGCATTTAAAGAGTGGAAAATTATTTTCTCGTAACTCGAAAATTCTGTCGAGAAATTAATTTAGTATCTTTTATATAAAAATGAAATTCCACTTAAAATATATATTATGCATTATACATTTAAAATTATTCGCGCGACTATTTTTTTAGAAAATTTTAAAATACTGGTGTCTAAAAAAAGAGAAATTATTTTCTCGTAAATCGAAAATTCTGTTGAGATTCATTTAGTATCTTTCATGTAAAAATAATATTTCACTAAAAATATATATTATACAGTAAGATATACATTATACATTTTAAATTATCCAACTAATTTTTTTTGAAACTTTTAAGATACTGACTATTAAAGAGTGAGAAATTATTCTCTTGTAAATCACAAATTCTGTTAAAATTAATTTAGCTTCTTAAACTTTGACCCTATGGAGCGATAAGAGCGGAATGCCAAAATTATCAAATACCCTCACCACAGGTATTTGCGCGAGCAAAGTACACAGTGATTGGTAGACTCTTACTGTGGTGAGGGTATTCTATAAAAGGAAGGAGTATGATATTAGTATTTGTGAAAGTACGTGTGAAGAAATGCAATGATTACATAGGGCCAAAATTAAAGAGTTTCTACTGTATTATGCATTATACATTTTAAATTATTCACAACTAATTTTTTAGAAAACTTTAAGATACTGGCGTCTGAAGACTGAGAAGTTATTTTCTCGCAAATCAAAAATTCTATTGAAATTAATTTAGTATCTTTCATATAAAAATAACATTGCACTGAAAATATATTAATAGTAAAATACAATGAAAAATAAAATTCTACTAAAACACTAATACATTTACATAATAATTCTGTAGAAAGAAGAGGTCTCTTGCTTTGTGTTCAGATATGTTTAATCTGCGTGTCTAAATCAAATCGATTTCTAGAAAGGCCCTTTTGAGTCACTGATGATTACAGATTTGAGATAAAAACCATTAAACTTAATACGATGGCTTTGGAGATTCCATTACGGACATCATTCCGCACGGTATTATTCGAGCCTGGTACATAGTACATCTCGTTCAATTTCTGACTTAGGTACTAGATAAATGGCCACCATATAAATGGCCAGTCGTCGTCGAGTAACCAGTTGGAGTAACAACTCTATGGCGTAGTTTCCAACTCGCATCTCGCATTGGGACAGAACGAGAGAAAGAGGAAGGGAAAGAGACAGAGAGAGAGGGAGAGAGAGATAGGGATCGTGCTTTTAGCCGCGCCGAGCCGGACGCGTTGATATCACGTGGGATTTGAGACAAGGTGGCCTCGAGTTGTTTCCACGTTATATACGACGAGCGGGTTATTATTGCGCGAGACGGGAAAACGTCGACTACGGCGAATACGTGCCGCCTCGTATAAAGCGATTACATTATCCGGGCGCGGTGGCTTCCACCTTCGGGAGGAATAACTCGCGACGCGGTTTCGAATCAATTTTTGCGGAGGGATCGACCCGCGAGATGATTTAATATCTTCCGCATCGGCGATATCAGCGAAATCAATACGCGACCGAGATAATAAAGGAGAGAGAGAGAGGGACCACGAGACGCGTATCGCGCGAAGCGCCGGTTGTGTTATCGTCCGTTACCGAACGACGTGCAGGTATCTACCGTGTAGCAACTTACGCAGAGTATTCATCCGTAAACTGGGGCGCGCCGCGTGCTTTTGTAATTCTATCTCCGAAACGTCATCGTAACGGCGATGCCGGTAAAAGCTCGCGATAACGAGTTTAGTTATCCTCTCTCTCTCTCTCTCTCTCTCTCTCTCTCTGCGCAAGTAAATTTGCAATCTCGGCTTCCTTCCGCCTGCATACCGTCCGCTAGCGAATCTCCGCGTTATCATTTGTCTCTCATAAGGAAATTAAATATTCCGTTGCTCGTATTAAATTCCAATTACACTGTGCATTATTCGTTTTCAGTCAGAGAATTAAAATTACATTTTAAGATTGACTAACCGTCAATTAATATTACTCCATTATTTATTTTATTAGTAATCCTGCAGAATTTTTCGTTCCTCCTTTATTCAGGTCCAGATTTTTATTTCAAAATGCAATTACCTCTTCCAACGACGAAAAGAGCTCGGTATCGTTAACGTCACATGCATCAACTGACGGTTCAAATAAAAAAAAAAACTCACCGTCATACGAAAAAAAAAAAAATTTTTTTATGTTGAAGTAGATATATTTATTTCAACATCATTTCCTTGCTTTAAATAAATATTAGTTAGTGCAAAATGGATTTGTTTTTGAGAAATATTTTTTAACTAAAAAAATGATGTTAAAATAAATATTATATAAATACATAAATAAAAAATAATAATATAACTTCTGTATTATTATTATAATATTTACTCGAACATAAAAAATTTTTTCAAGCGTACGTATTTAACGATCATGTTACGATGAGATTTCATTTTTTACATTTACCGGAGAAATGACCTGTGTGATCAGCACGAGTCTTCCTACATCGTGTTATTCGGGGCATACAATACGCATTCGCATGCATCGATCCGCTAACAACGGAAATATTCGGGGTAATCGAGTTATGCGATTCACTCAATCGCGTCGTTTCTGTCGGTTCCCGAAGATTGATGCGGAACGAAAATAATCGACGGCGATCGTGAAATTGATGCCGCGTCGGAAAAACGATGAACAAGCGGAACGAGAGATAAAGTCGCCAGTACCATCTTCCCAATAACGTAGTTGAAAAGAAACCCATGTCGAGGCGGTAAAGTATATATGAGACGCGGGAAAAGCCCCGTAACCGTTAGGTGTGAAAAAAAGTCCATCGGTGGAAAAACTCGACGACCTGCGTGAGACTTACGTGTAAACACGTATACGCCCACGAACGCACTCGTTCGCTTCCGTCGCTCATGATTTCCAAAGCGAGAGTACGAATTTTGCGGCGGGCGGTACGTTAATTTTATCGCGCCCCGAGTTTCTCGAATTCGCTGCTTCAGCTGTGCCTACCAGTTTACGGGAGGATCAGGTGTCTCCCGTCGCGTTCCTTGCCGAACGTCTCGCCTTGCGAAACCTAACGCGCGTGTAAATCGCGGAAAATGGAGCGAGCCCGGTCGACGGAAATCGTTAATCGCGGTACGCACGCGAGCAAGGTTTATTAAATCTGCAAATTCTTGAAAAAAATTCCGCCGGATAAACAATTCGAGACTTTAATACAGCGTGTTTCTCCGAAATCGTAAATTACGGGAATTCAGGTGCGCCCGTCTCGCTGGAAGATCCAGATCAGCTTATGCGGACATTGAAGGCACGTAATACGTGTATGTACACTCGCGCAATATTCTCTCTCATATACTCATACACACGCATGCACGTATACAGTCTCTGTGCTCTACCGATAGAGCACGTTTAGGCAGAAGGGCGCGCTACGTTGCACACATACAGATACAATCAAGAATAGATGGTAACCGGGTGGAGAGGGGAATGAGGGAGGACTGCTAGGAAAACGGAAGCAACGTCGTTGCTTCGGCCTTCGGTGGCGGTAGTTTAATTAGTTTGTTATCCTTTTCATTTAACTTTGTTTTTCCCCTCCCTCCTTGCCACCGAGCGACGACCGTATGCTGTTTATCGCGCGTGAAGATTTTGCGAAATATCTCGAGTCACGAGCAGACTCGGCTCTACTTTTCTTTTATGTCATTTGATAATTTTTCTACGGAATTAAAATAGGATTAAATTATGTTTACATATGTGCGCAGATAAAGAATCTGTAAAGATTTTTCTCCTAAGTAAAACGAATCTGCGCACGGAAAATTATAATTCTACTGGTAAGAAAAGCAATTACTAAATTTATTTTCTTTTCTCTTAGCAAGTGACGGTGTTATCTTTAAGAAAAAATATTTTTTTGACAATGGTCTTAAAATATATTCGTCACAAATTTTAGAAAAATTTATTTGAAAATAAATTTAATTTTTGAGTAAATGACGATGAATTTTTTTTTTAAGTATATATTTTTAAAAATATTATAAAATTACTGAAAAAAATCTCAAAATAATAAACGAAATCGAATTGTTGTTTTAACTTAACATTTTTGATTGATGTATTAAATTACTAGAATTTAAAGTAAATTTAATTCTTATGATGAGCTCACGATAGATTTGCAGATATATGAACTTGAGGAATAAGTAATTTACTTATAGCAAATTCGGTTGGATTGCACTAGTGTGCACTGGTGCATATTAAAGCTGCTGTACATTGATCTATTGAAAAATAAAATATAAGTACGTTGAATGGTACAATAAATATTTTACGAAATAGCATAATAAAATATCGATTGAAGATTTCACACTTTAATCTGTTTATATATTTATATTAAATACATATCCTTCGTCGATTAATATACGGCGATTTTAATAGCCAGTGTGCACTAGTGCGTCCAACCGAATTCGCTATTAATTTACAGAATATATTTTTCTGTGTGCGCATAGAAGTTTACTTTAAGTAAATATTACTTGTTTCAAATAAATGAGATGAATGTATTTTAATACTATCATCGAGATGCTAATTCTTCGTAAAAATAATCATTATCTGAAAAAAGAAAACTAAAATTAAGCACTCGCTTTACTTACAAGAAATCTGTCAGAAGTGTCCGCCTCAGATTTAGACGAGCCTTTAATATGTTGCAGTACAGATCAAAATAAGGGACACGTATTTTTTTATACATACGTGCCCTAGTACAGTTTTAGGCGAAACACTTCTTTGAAGTAAATTGTTTTTTTTTCTTTCAAAGTATATCGTCAAAACTATAAGATAGAAAAAAAAATGTTCTGATTAAAAGTTAAATAACTTGAAGAGTACTTTATAACAGTGATAAAAAAATGTTTTTTAATTTTTTTTTACACTTTTCCTCACTACTTATCTTTTTAAGATTTTTTTTATCACTGTTATAAAGTACTCTTCAAGCCATTCAACTTTCAGTCAGAACATTTTTTTTCTATCTCCTATAGTTTCGACGATATACGCTTCGAAAGAAAACCGATTTTCTTCAAAGGGGTGTTTCGTCCCCTAAAAGTGCGCTATAAAAATACGTGTCCCTTATTTTGATCTATACTACAACATGTTAAAGGCTCGTTTAAATCTGAGACGGACACTTTCGAAAGGTTCCTTGTTAGTATAAGAATGATGTTGTTTGCCTAATGATATTTGACATTTTCTGACCTAATATCTTTCAATAGCTTGAATTATTTTAAATGTCGTTCAATGTCTTTTAAAGCTGTCTCTTGTAATGCGTTTATCTTCTTCGCTCCAAAAAAATCGCCTGATATTAATCAAGGCTGGAAGTTAGGAGGTCGAAAGGAAAAAAGCGTAAATTAAAGGACATAAAATTCAGAGAGATTTGAAAGTTCCCATAGTTCGTAAAGGGTTAAACAGACTCGATCGATCACAGTCGAATACACAGAAAAAAATTATTATTAAATCAACAATTCATTGTTTCATATATAAGCAAGAATATAAATCTTCTTGGAAGAATTTCTAATCTTAAACAGACGTAATTTTGCTTACATAAAGAAAATTCTTTTCTTCGTGCAAGCAAATTATATCTGTTTAAGATTATAAATTCTACCAGGAAAATTTTCTATTCTTGCTTATATATGAAACAATGAATTGTTAATTTAATACTATTTTTTTCTCTTTCAAGCAAGACTGCGGTTTTGAAAACCCTCGATCGATCGATCGGTCTACCGTGTAAATCTTACTGCTTACATATTAGTCTCTCGAGCGCTTCGGCTCCGACGATTGCTCATCGAGAGACTTTATGATGACAAACCGGGTATAAGCGTATAATACTCCGCGACAGTTATTCCTAGCCGTGAGCGGTCGATGTAAATTTCGAACTCGCGGTGAATCGGTTCGAGTGATTCAGCTGTATAAACTGTTATGCAAGGTCGTAAAAGTGCAAACGCCGTTTCGCGACGGCTATAAGGCGTTGCGGAGGTGGAAACCTGTGACAGGGGAACGTGTTCGGGTAACGCCGAGGGTTCGAGGAATCTCGATCTCCCACTGAGGCAACGCGCGTCGATTTAGGAGACGCGTCGTTACGGTATTCCCCTCGGGATGATATCGACAGGGAGTAAATTACGCGGCGCATTACGCGACGCTCGCCGCTTACGTACGAGAGCGCCAGGCTCCGTTCGTTATTTATTGCGACTTTTATCCGTGATTATGGACACGGCGAACGGGAGCCTTGGGAAGGTCGCGGTACCGACGTCCCGACGGTAACTCGAGATTCGGAAATGCATCTATCGGGAAGGCTTGTTACGGCGATGGGGCGCGCGTTATCGAGTGCTCCGGTATTCCGAAACCCGAGACGGGATCCTCGCCGTGATGCTATTGCCGTGTACACGTCCTTTTTACGTGAAACTGAGAGATCCAATGAGATACGCGAGAAAGTATCTCCGAGTCTTCAAACAGATGCATAGCGCGAGGTGCATCGCCATTTCCCTCCCGACATTGGACACCGAGTAAACGTACTTGAAGGCTCTGTAAATCCTCTACGTGTCGTTATCAAGGATCATCTCGCGTAAATAGACCTTTCACCTCGTCGACACGACGAGAAATCGGCGAGATAAGGTCGATCGTGAAGTTAAAGGAACGGAGAGAGGGAGAATTGCGGAAGGAGAGAATCGCTATTATCCCCCGTTTGCACAACGTCGATTACGCATCGTACTTCTGACAGGCGTCTATCGGACATCAATATCTAACGATAACTAACCTAACGAAGAGAGAGGGAGTGAGAGAACGTGCAAAACAATTCGTATCGGGCATTGTTCGATGATACCGTTCGCGTAATCAAGCGGAACGCGTTTCTTGCGTGTCGCCTCTGTTCTCGCGTTCTCGGGAGATTTCATCGATCGAGAAAATCGTCGTCGTCGTCGTCGTCGTCGTCGTCGTCCTTCGAGCGATAGTTATTCGGATGCACTTTGCACCACGACCGGCTACTGCAGCTCGCCCTGTCTGGTCCGCACGCGCGCGCGTCGCGATAAATAAAGCGATATTACAGTCCGGCAACGATCGTGTAGTTCCCCGATGCTTTCACCTGCATCCAGCGCTTGGGGCGCTTAAGAGGCGACCAGAATTCCCGTGTTGTTCCATCACTTCTGCTCTCATGGAGAGAGAGAGAGAGAGAGAGAGAGAGAGAGAGAGAGAACTAGTGGAGAGAAATTCTACCTTCCCAAGATTCTCTCAATTGTTTTAATCTTGTTATCAAATCATAATTTACAAGATACACTGATTGTAAGAGAAAAATACTTAAAAATTTATTTATATAATAATGTGATATATGTTTTATATATATATATATCACATTATTATATAAATAAATTTTTAAGTATTTTTCTCTTACAATCAGTGTATCTTGTAAATTATGATTTGATAACAAGATTAAAACAATTGATCTATATATATATATATATATATATATATATATATATATATATATAATATATTATATAAATATTTTATATTATTAATTCGTGAGATATAAATTTATTTCGTTAAAATAAAGCTTTATTCAAATATCGTGAAATAAAATTTCATTTCCTAGTAAATAAATTAATTGATAAAAATATAAGATATATTTCACGGAAATGAGATATAGTTCGTATAAATGTATATACATTTCGTTATCAAACTTTTTTTTATAAGCATCGAAAAAACCCATTATAAATAATATTTGTCTCTGAATATTTTGACTGACTTTCTCTCATTGTCAATATAGCACAATTTGTGCGAAACAAGATTGCTCTAAAAAAAAATTAGAAATTTATGTAAGATACTAATATTTGACAATTATTTATTATTTGTCTAAATATACTGAGAAAAAGATGCTTAAAAAATTCAATTGTGAAATGTAATGTTCATTTCACTGAAAACACTGTTATAATTACAACAAAATAAAATTTTACTTCTGGCAAAGAAACCATTTAATAGAAAAAGATATATTTTACAGAAACGTATATTCCGTCATCGCAGATAAATTTTTTTCACAACTAATAAACGTATCAAAGAAAATCTCACGAGCAATGCGCGCCTGTTAATAGCTCGACTTTTTTGTAGTTTATTTCAAATCGATGTCAAAGAAACGCGTCTGAATTGCGTTAAATTGATATCAATTGCATTTTCATAGCAGAAAATAAATTTATATAAAAACGGATTAACCTCGTGGTCGTAGCAGTAAATTTGTTACACAAATTGTTTGCTCAAATATGTTTATCCTGATCGAGATACATTCGGGGGAGACTCACACCTGCGCTGAATCGATGTTAATTGAATTTTCAGTGCTGCTGCTATTGTAGGGGCCCGCTTAAAGTGCAAATGGGATTAGAATTCATTGGAACAACGGTAACGGCGTAATTTTAGGATCGTCGTCGTTTAATTCGAGCTCTTCGAATCGCGCCGATATCCAGCTCGCGCGTTCACCGAGTAAACGCGCGGAGGCTTGATCATTTCATTACGACATAATCGCGCGAAATTATGCAATTTTAAAGGCGCGCTACGTCGAATCGGATTGACGGACGCGGACTGTCCGGCATCTCTATCAAATCTTTTTTTTTTTTCCATCGACGCGCGCGAATCGGCGTTTAATCGGGTCTTCAGGCACGAGAATGAATTCACATTGGCGCGCATTGTGCCAGCTGTCAACGCTCTCTTTCTCTCTGCCTGTCTGCGAATTACGCGGCTTACGGCGCGAATAACAGCGCGTTGTACAGGCTCGAAATTTACCCAACGACCGGATTTGTCTGGAATCCCTAGGAAAATGCGCAGCGATTCACACTGGGCGCTGATCGATCGAATTGCATTCTCTTCTGTCGCATTTCGACCGGAAAATGTGAACGCTGATGCATCTGGAATTTACACGGCCGACGTGCCGCCGCCTATATGTTGATATATTCTCTCCAATGAATGCCGACAGTTTATCATTTTACAATTATAATTCTATGAAATATCTGATGCCGCGCTGTTATCCAGTCTGTTAAATACAGACGCGAGATGCGATCGGCGCACAATAACAATGTTTCATTATCGAAAACCGCACCTGCTCTCTTCCCTGCTCTTGCAATACTAATATTAATAATTTTTCGAAGCCCGAATAAAAATCAATAAATCTCCATCATCAATATTTATCAGGCTAGCTATTAGCCGTTGTTTTCTACCCGGGCTACTCTGTTTGCGCGTTATTATACGCGCGTATATAACATTTCCGTAACGAAGAAAACACAATTATACAAAAGCCGCTCGCTGAACAAAACCCAGCCGAGCCCTTTTAGTAAGAGGCAAACGCATTAACTATAATTATCTTATTAGTGATTCAATTATCTTCAGCAATTACCGTAATGCGTTTTTAATGTAATTGAATTTAATCGCGAAAACTAGAATTACGCCTTCGGCGTGCCATATATATTCGGAATGTATAAAAGAAGTTATGCGCGCGTTTTACATTCGCGTTTTACGCGATTCCATTACGAGATTGCGTTCTGAAATTCCTACAACCGACGGATCGTATCGGAACTGCAGTCTCGTCGGGAATAGCATTTCATCGCCGTATGCAACCGCGAGACGCATAACGGATTTTCAAAGCAGCGATTTCCCCTGAAATTCCAATTTCGAAATTCCCGCCTGATCTCGAAAAACTCGACCTCTGCCCCAATCTAACCGCGCCGATGTAATTGAGCGAAGTGGCACAGGAATTCGTAACACGGACGACATAATTTGAGTAATTAGGTTGACGTCATTGATAAATTGGGAGGATAACGAGAGCGTGGGACTCGAACCGTGGAAAAATGCCTTCTGACTGCTGATGCGTAAATTTCTCGGAGCGCAGCATTAATATTCGCGGATGTGAAGGAAATTTAATTTCGAGGAGAGAATCATTTCCTCCCCCCCGAACCGCGTCGCCACCCTTACGCCCGACGTAAACGTTCATTAATTCGCGAATTGTGCTACTAGCGTTCTATTTCCTCGAGTGGCTCCTTTTTATACGTATCCGAAAGCTGTGTGGGCGAGAGAGAAAGAAAAAAAATTGTACGCAGGCGAAAAAGCTTCACGTATATAGTACCAGCCGATGTATTTCGGCGCCGAAACGCAATAATTTGCGTGGGCAGAATGAGCTCCGCGGAATACAAATGCTCAATAATGAAACGCTGATGGTGATATTTGCGTATTCCTTGCTCCGCGCTATCGCGCGCGTTATCGCGCATTTTAACGTTTCAATGTCGCGCACTCGGCGAGTTACGCGTATACGGGGAGAGAAAGAAAATTATTTACATGCGGTTACATGACCTCGGACGCCGCGTTGGGATACTCGCGATAAATCGTATCAATTACCATATGCAAATGCAAGACAAAGCACCGTTTAATAAGAGGGACGCCCGCGTGACTCATGCGTGTAACGATCGTGGGCGATCGAACGACGTTTCGTCTCGCGACGGTCCGCCGATTGTCGCTTAATTAATCCGAATAAAAATCCTCCGGAAATGAGCGCTCTTAGAGATAATTTCCTCTCCCTCTTGCCCCTTCGCACCGACGACACCTCTTTGAGCGTATTTTACGCGAATAAACGCTCACTGCCTTTCTGAAAACAAAAATGAAACGACCAAAATGCGGAGCACTTGATTATTTATGGACTTTCCGATCGAATGTCCGTAAAGAAAACCGGTTTGCATAATAAAAATTATGGCGCTCGAGAACTAAAAGTCCAAATAAAGGAAACGGCTCTGATAAAACCCCAAATATAATGAATGAACGTTCACACATACGTTATATTAAATTTATTATTACTTATAAATAGTTTTCCTTTTTCTATTTAGCATTAATTTTTTTATTTTATATATTACCTTTTTTTTAATTAGTTCTGACTAAATTGTAAATTCTAAATATACCACAGGTTTTATTTCGAAGAAACATATATTCTCCTTCTGGCATAATTTAAAGCTTTTATAATTTTTTTAAAAATACATTATATTAAGTTAAATTGCACATTTTTACCATCATTATTTTTTTAAAGAAAATTAGAAACATTACTACTTGGATTTCTTGAGTTGGATTACACAATTTTGTGATATTATTTTTTTTAACGAGATTAAAGACATTGCTACTTGGATTTTTTTGTACAACGATAAAAGTTACGGCGCTCGAGAACGGCGTGATGCAGAGAGCTTTTCCCGTTTTAAATGTAACGAGAGATTGTTACGAACGATTTGTCTTTCTACGTACCACTTGTTTGTTTTGGAGATAACACTTGCTGCCCCATTACCAAAATGTTGACATGAGTCACCAATTCATTGCGCATCGGAAGAATATTATATTTGCAATTAGCCACGATTCGTATACGCATGCTTGTTAGCACGCTTGTTAAACAATCAATCGATGTTACAATGCCCGTCCCACGTACGCTACCTTGCGACCGTACAAGGTAATAAACACAATCTCGTTAATGAGTAAAGTACACACGCGCATAGTGGCACGGTCTATCCTTCGTGCTGATTATTGACGTTGACGCAGGTGAATCACGTCATTTGGCAAAATAGACTGCAGAAATTAGTCACGTTACAGCACATATTAAATCCTCCCTACGGCTGTAAGCCACGATATCCGAGCCGTTTCGTCGGGATTATATCTCCACGGTTCGACCGCAGGCGTTTAAACTAATATCATTTAAGCGGAAAATATGCGTTAAATTATAGCACTAGACTGTATTTATCAACAACGTAACGGATACATGTGTAATTAAAATTTGAAGTGTTAAAGGTCCACCACATTAAAATATTTCGAATTCATTTCTCTCTTTCGTAACTTCTTTATTATTGTTTTCAATTCAAGCAAAAGCATTGTTGAAGCATTAACGATTTAGAGCTACAACTATGCACGCATTCGAAATTCGCGAAATTTTACAAATTAATTCGGAAACAGGTTAAATATTTTTGCGAATTAAGCATAATAAAAAGTAGTCATTTATTTAATTATTAGGAAATAACGTCATGTAAAATCGAATGTTATAAAAATTGATGGGAAACAGGAAATATGTAATAACACGTTGCCAAAAATATAAATTAATTTCGATAATTATTTTTAAAAAATAAAGTCATAAAACAGTCTGTAGATAAAAAATGAGATATCGAAAATTAAAATATTTCAATTAAAGAGCACTAAACGAAAAAACAGAAATACAAGAAACGAAAAAAAAAAGTAATATCAATTAAAAAAACAGTACCGTTCAAATGGAACACTTTTAACGTAATGGATATCTGTGTAATTAAAACTTGAAGTGTTAAAGGTCCGCTGCCCAACGTATCAAAATATTTCGAATTCAATCCTCCCTCTTTCCCTCCTGTAAATTCTTTATTATTGGTTTCATTCGAACGAACGCATTGTTGAAGCATTAACGATTTAAAAATACGACTGCGCACATATTTGAAAAATTCTACAAATTGCTATTTAGAAACGAAATACATATTTTTACGGGTTAAACCTCCGACGCATAATAAAAAGTAATCATTCATTCAATTGTTAAAAATTAGGTTCATAGAAAATCTAATGTTGCAAAAATTGATGGAAAACGGGAAACGTCTAACGTATGAGTTAAAATTATAAATCGATTTCGATAATTGTTTTCGAAAGTAAATCGATAAAACAATCCGTAGATAAAAAGTGAGATATCAGAAATTAAAATATCATATTTAAATAATACTAAATAAAAACAAAGCAATACAAAATACGAAAAAAGAACAGCAACATTCAAATGGCATACTTTTAAATAATACGATGTATAGTGCATAGACCGCTATGTCATTATCGAATAGTCTCTCGTTCTGGGTTATTGACATGTAGATCGTCAGGAAGCAAATCGATGCAGCGAAAGGTCCGGTGATACCCGCCCACGGAAGAGGCATACTGATTGCCAGTATAAAGGCCATTCTGCCGGTGTGCTCGCCGTTTAAATATGGATCACGGAGGCATGATCGTTCCATTCCTTGGAAACGCGCGTAGCGCACGCGAGGATGGTTGAAGCGTCGAACGCGGGCGTCTGTTAGCAGCACGCCGAGAATCGCGTTCGACGAAACGCGATTCGCCTGTCACGGCACAGAGAAGAATAACTCTCTGCCAAGATTCCGGAAAAAAAAAATTATCTAAACACGAGTACGGAAATAGGTTTCCCGCCGCCGACGATTACGCCATCGTTTCGAAATAGCGTCGGCAACGCACGCGAAAGCGATAACGACGGCCCGCTTTTTCGCTTCGTCCTATTAGAACCTACACTGTGAGATTGTGAGAAAGATACTTAAAAATTTATTTATGAGATCTTTTATTTCATCGAAATAAATCTTCATTTAATTATGACGAAATAAAACTTTTTATTTCTCACAAATTAAATCAATTAATAAGAAAAATGAAATATACTTCACACAAATGTATATTTCGTCATAATCAAATTTGTTTATAATCATTAAATATCGAAGAAAATGTCACAAGTAATATTTGCTCCTGAATATTTCAACTTTTCTTTCTCAGTGTACATACCTAGAAAAAATGTTTCGTTATTATAACAAATAATTTGATTGAAGCGTATCGAATAAAACTATTCAGTTAATATAAACAAATATTTAGTTAGTATAAACTGTTTTTTTTTTAAGTGCATTTCGCAGAGGCAATAAAACTTTTTGCTGTATAAAACAAAATATTTCATCGTTGTTGAAAAATGCTTCGCCTGAACAGCCTTTGTTGGAGGCACTAAAATTGTTTCTTATTGTTAGTGCAGATTCGACAGATACGAGGATGTGTTTAGTATCTATTTTTGAAATATTAGAAATTTAACAAAAATTTTACAAACTGTTTTCACACATGTTTAGGAATTTGTAAAAAAATTCGATGTCGATTTACTGAAGCAATAAAAAGTTATAAGGATCAGTTTGCTACAAATTTACCTGCAACTTTATGGAAAACGTGACTAAAATTATTTAATAAAATATTTCTTCTATATCTAAAATACTTTTTAAATTTAAAAAGTATAATTTAAATATAAAAGAAACATTTCAATAAATAATTTTGATCAAGTACTGAATGATTCCAAAGATATTAAGGATACTGCGGAAAATAGAATCATTTTCGCTAAAAAAAAAAAAACTATTATAAATCAAATTTTTCGTTTTCTTCTTTGCAGTCGATTTCAGGTCGAAAACTTTTGTCGTTGATTAGAAAAAAAAAGTAAGTAAACCTAAAAAATCTTCAGTTTTTAAGTTTCGATAACTAATAGCTCATATATTGTATGACCGAAATATTCTTAATTTTCCACTCATTGGTATCTTTGATACAGCATTACGGTTATTTTGTTTTTAATCTGATAGACAGTTTCAAGCGTCAGCGGCGGACTAGCTCATCGATCCGCGTATAGCCTTCGTACAAATTGTAATCATGTAACGACGGACAAAGCCAAACCTTTCTCGTGTCCACACAGCGGATATGCATATATGGTGTGTACACACGGGCGTGTAGGACGCGCCTATTTCATATTCGACACGACGATAGTAACGCAACAACAGCGGAGTGCCGCGACCGGACATAATGGAAAAATTGCGAAAGCAGAACCGCACTGGAGACGGCTAGCTATGCGACACAGACATTTGCAAGTGAGATCCGATCTGGGACGCGCGCCGCAGTAAATTATTCGTTTGTAATAGTTCGTTCGTAATTTCCTCGATTTAAAACGAAACAGATTAGACATCTTTGCGAATTAAACCTCCGACGCGTAATAAAGCAATCATTCGTTTAATTGTTAAAAAATATATAGATTCATATAAAATCAAATGTTGTAAAGATTGAAAAAAAAAACAGTGAATGTCTAATAATATATTAATCGAAATCAATTTATATTAATATATTAATATAAATCGATTCGATCATCGTTTTCAAAAATAAATCGATACTTGAAACAATCTGCAGATAAAAATTGAGATATCAGAAATTAAAATATTCTATTTAAAGAATACTAAACAAAAAAACCAGTAATATTCAAATAGTACATTTTTAAATAATGCGATGTGTATGTAGGAAAAATAAATATTGGGGAATGGAGGAGAGAAGAAGCGACCTAATTGCAGGGCTTAATCAAACTGTTCGCTGCTATCTATTCTCGTATATTCTCCAGGAGAGAATTTTCCGGGGGAATGCATAAAACTCAAGCTAAAATATTACTAATCGCTGTACGTGAAATATATCATGGATATGCATATGCGCGCAAAACGCCAGTCAATTCAACCCGTGAGAATCTCGATCAAATGTCAGGTCGTAATATGCAGATATTTACACCTCAAATACACCGATAAATCTAACAGTAAACGCGGAGAGATAAGATCACTTGCGCACACCTCGCCACGAGGTTTATCTAAATGGGGAAAAGAAAAAAAGCATCCGCCGCTAGCGGAGTCTTTACGAGGCGACACATCGATCAAACAGATTATCTCGGGCGATCGCCCGGGACGTCTTGGCGTGCATTCGTACGTTCGAGCGTATTGATTGATAGATAGCGCGCTCTCTTCGCGGCGAAAAATCGGTCGTGAATGGCCGAGACGCGCGATTTAATTTATGACCACGGGGGAACACGATCGTTTCTAGGAATCGAACGATTATCGGCTCTTTCTCCCCGCCTGCTTTCTCCGAAAGTCCGCAATGCATTTCTCACGGAAGCGTGTCGAACCGAGGCGAATGAAAAAATAATTTTCTTGTCGTGACCAAAATTTGATGGACCTAACCAAATAATTTGGTTAATACAGGCTCAACCGAATGTTTAATAATTGCAAAAATCTGATTACTTCTATTTAGTTCCAGTTACAAAAACATTTTTCTTTCTTTGAAGACAAATATTATATTTGTGAACAATAATATTTTAGTATATTGAAAAAAAGAATTTCAGCGCCAAAAACAATTTTATAAGTAAATATTTAGAAGAAAATATTATTTTATAAGTAAATATTCTTCGTAAGTAAATATATGCTACTTGAATTCAGTCATTTCTATTTGTAAAAATCATAGTTTTATTTGACTGATAAAAATTCATATTTTTAATACTATATTTAATAATGTCGGAAAAATAACTTATTATTAATAAACTATATATTAGTAACAAAATTCATAATCTATATTTGCAAATTAAAATACATACCTTCACAAAAAGTATATAATAAAAATATTTAAAAAATTTCATATTTCATAAGGTAAAAATCTACTATATCAATATATATATATATAAAACATTTAATATTAAATAAAATATAATTAGAAATTTTTTTTTAATCCAAATACTTATAACACAAATTGTTTTATTAATAACAAATTTTAAATTGATGTTAATGAAAAACATTAAGCAAATAATTTGGTTGCGCCGATGAACGAATTTGTGATTTTTACTCTGTCTACAATAAATTTGATTGGCACAAATAAAATATTTTGCATTGCCAATCGCAATGTGTGCCAAATGCGTTGATAGCAATTTAAAAAAAAAAAACTGATTTTTTTCAGTGTTGTGACAACAACGACGCTACAACAACGCTCGGGGATACGTAAATATATACATTGTAATTGTATGTAATGAAATATGGAAACGAGAGAAACGAAATTGTATCGGAGAGAAACTACAAAGTCAACGCTGAATATCGCTGTATCGGTAAAGCGTGCGGAACGGTCAATTTAGACTTGGCGAAACACGAATGTACCTCGAGGAATGAAATCGACAGCGCGCTTTCCCTCTCTCGCGCACGTCTATGATTTATTCGTTGCCATTTTATTCGTATTTTACGAACCGCCTCGGCTCGTATAGGACGAGAGAATAATAAAAGTCCTACGCCCGAGGAATCATCTCTCTCGCGCGAGATGATTCACGATCCGTTGCAATAAACGATTGAGATGCTGCGACGTTTCTTCCTCCTCTTCTGCAGCGTTTTCTTCACGGAAGCAATAATTTCTATAGAACGAATCGGCGACGTTGCACACGTTGCACCGAAAAATCGAAACCAACGCGGATAAGCGCGACGAATTTATCTGATCCGCGATAACCGTGCGCTAGTGTTATCACTGCGCGGCTTGTTTTTATCGTATCACAAATTTTGTAGAAATCGCGGTGGAGTGTGCGCTGCGCGACTGAAACTGCAGGAAAAAAGCCCAGATATATTTATTCAAGAAAATGAGTCGACACAGGCCTTCGTGTTTTCACAGAAAACATAGAACGGAAAATATTTGCGGAAGAGATATAACGGCACGATGTCGATAGCAATAATGGTAATAATAAAGCAGCGCTAATAAATGCCTCGGGAGGAGAATTTAAAAAGGGATAAACGGTAAATATATACATGCATATGACGAAGAGTTTATAACTCGCTAGACAAAATATTTTCTATCATACCGAGCGCGTGGTATGCGTGTAAGACTGCGTTGCGATGCGTGATATCACGTTGAATAAATTACTAAATATGATAAGCGAATCGTTAAGCCGAAAGAAATCGATTAAACGCGCGTATGTCGGATGGTACGGGTATACCTACGTAAACGCGCATATCCGTTCCCATCTATATTTCCACGCAATTGCATGTGTTTAATTACGCGTTTAATTACCACGTTTAATCCGGGGAAAGATACGACTCGATCGAGCAGCATTTTCTGCGAGGCACGATCCTATCCGCGATTATTCTCGAGTCCACCGTCCGGTGCCGGGCTAATTCGACGAGCGAAAGGTAGAAAATCAATTAAGCCGCGGCAACTGTACGTGGGAGATACGTTCGATACCTCGGGTTTTGCACTTTGCACTTTCTCTCGGCCGTGAATTCGCCAGCATGTCGAAAAACGATTCTTTTTTTTTTTCATCTTCACAATTCGACAAGCATAGCTTTTTCATGTAACTTGAAGCGGGAAAGGTTCATAAAGATATATAAGTTGCAAGTAATGTAGTAAATTACACAAAAATGATGTTGTTGAATCAACAGCATCGGTTTAATTGGAAATATCTTGTTAATTCAACAACAGTATTAATGAAACAAAAGGAATAACAAATATAGTTGAATGAAATTTAGTTCAATCAACGGCATATATTAATGACAGCCCGTGATTCGATGTTTAATCGAATCAAACTACGTTTTAATTCATATTACAGCATTTTGTCAGTGCAGCAATAGCATCATAGTCAAAAATATATTTTTTTAAATTTGTTTTATAATAAAAATATAAATAGATTAGATTAGCATGCAAGCGCACTTAAATAAATTACAGGTGCGTTTTGAGATGGCAAAAGATTAGCGTATTCATACCGAGAAAAAGAATTGTCAAATTGACTAAATTTTTCAACTTGATTAAATTTTTTTAGTTCAAGTATTTAAATGTTTCGAGTTTAAATATTTTGTATATTTACTTAAATATATAAATACTTGAACAAAAGAAATAATCAAGTTGAAAAATTTAGTCAAACTATCAAGTTTTTTCTCGGTGTGATTTTATCATAAAATAACTGATATTAATTGTTAATTTCCTTAGAATCTTTTGTCACATTTTGCTTACACAGAAAAAATTATATTAAATAAGCAATTCAAGGTTTCCTATTTTAACAAGAGTATAAAATCTTCTCAAGAGATTTGTTTCTTTATGTGAGCAATTATGTCAGTTTAAGCTTGTCAAATTCTTACAAGATTTTATATTCTTACTTACATATGAAACAATAAATTGTTGATTTGATACTAATTTTTTTTTAGTATCGTTAATTATAATCGAAGATAAAAATTTCACTTTTTTTTTTAAATGTCCGAAAACCTCGAATTTGTCGAAATGTGAATGGCAGCGAATTCGATACTCCTGAAAGAAGCATCTCAACGTAATAATTTCAGTTGAAACGTTCAGCGGTACAAAGTGGCTCTAACGCAGCTTCCATCTGGCGTGCACGGTCCATACGTTATATCTGCACGTGCCAATATTAAATTCACGTACATTCCAGGGCGCGGTCCGACCACGAGCCGATAGCGCGCACATTTGCCCGCATTCGCATATTATAACGTTGTATTCTCTAGCGAACAGAACAAACCACCGTACTGCACTCCGTCCTCGATTATGGTCAAAGACGTCTATTAAGCTGACACAACCGTTTGAACGCAATGCAATGGAAACTGCGCAAACTATTATATGTACATACAGAAATATTTACTACCGTTTTGCCGTAAACTTCTTGCTCCGTTCTCAATTTTTGCTGCGCTTCGCGAAGAATAATGGTTATGTCTCGAGTTTAAAATTGAAGTCGAACGAAAGAGAAAGAAAAAGCGAAAAAAAAAAAACAAAAAAAATACACGTATGGCGGCTGCTAGTTAAGCCTTCGGGAAAAAGATAAGCAAAAGTTTTAAATGAGCCACGTGTTAGATGCGTTCTCCGCGGAACGTTTAAAGGAAAAAGGGAAAGGACGGTAAGTCTGCGTAAATCTGCTGCAGTTCGAGAAAGCCGAGAGGAATATTGTGGGAACTGCTCGACGTTTTACCGCCTGATAAATCTGATATCGCTGACGTTTTATCTGCACGCCACGTAACTTTTAGCACCGACAGATCCAGAAAGGGCGCTTGTCTCTCTCGCAGATTTGAACGCGATAATACCGTAAACATTTTATCGCGGACGATCCATAATCGTTATCGCATACGCTTATCCCTCCGCTAGTCACTCGTTGAGCCGATGCAACCGCGAGTGATTTTCTCTCGCGAGCTTTTCCACGTACAATGCACCGACTCGCAGCATACTGACGCAGATGCCGCCGCGCTCGGATACAGTCCCGCGGAACGGGACAGGAAAAGCGAGATAATTCGGGGACTCGGGAAAGAGGAGAGCTAAATTGGGAGGCGCGAGCGTGCAGACATCCGCTCGACGGGATCGCGCTCTCCTCGTCGTGTTGTCGGAGCGCGGACAATCTCGGCTGCACGCGGATAATAACTCTATACGCGCGCGCGCGCGCGCGCGACCGCGATTTGCATATCGTACGTTATACGTGTCGGTACGCTGCTGGTAGGCGAGATATCTCGCGGAAAGACGTGCATAAGGGACGAGCAGCTGGGTCAATGACGTCAAGAGTCACCTTATACATCCTCGCAGCTACCTCTACCGCCGGAAGGGAATTCATAGGAAGTAACCGACACGCGCGCTCGCGAAACTGCGACAACTATCTTTGCGCTTACATAGCGAGTGCTCTATGATGAATACGGAACGCGGCGATCGCGAGTGCACCGCCGAGATAAGCGCGAGCGACGTTGTACAGCGCGGCCGCGTAATCGCGCCGCGATACGGGTTATATCTGTACCGGTAGATCGAGATACTTCACCTGCGTGTTACGAGTCCCTCGAGTCGTCAAGCGACAACGTTTATTAAATTGTTACACTTAAATTCTGCGAACCGCGCGAATGCGAATCATCTCATTTTCTCTTATTTTTCGTATCGTCGGGTCGTGGGATTCTTCCAATTACCGCTAGCTTCAAGAACCTAATGGCAGTTGATATTATTATGCAGTTTTCTAAATATAACAAACCTTCTTTTTCATCGGTGTTCAAGTAAAAACTTTAATACGCGAAATAAAAGAAACAAACTCGAGAAATTAACTAATCGAGTATTTATTATAAATATAACGAAAGAAATAAAAATGTAAGTATGTAATTATATTTTGTAGTTTTTTAAATATAAAATAAATATTCTTTCTCATTATTGAAGTAAAAATTTTAATATAAAATTAATTAACGTTATGAAACAATTTTGTAATGCAAAATAAAAACAACAAGCTCGAGAAAACTAATTAATTATTTTAATATAATAAGATAAAAGAAATAAAAATACAAGATGCGAATCTTGTTACTCGTCGTACCAGTCAGTGCTACCTCTCCTCTCTTTTCCTCGATTACTATCGCATATCTAATAATTGCATCCTTATTTATTATTGCCACATATTCATTTATGGTTATATGATAATCTCATAGTTTAACATTAAAATATTTTTAATACAAAATGCTCTTATATTTGTTATTTTAATACTGTAATCGAAACAGTTACCCTATCTCTTTCAACATTCTCGAGAAAACTCACTTCTGTGCAGAGTTGATGAAAATCATGTTTGAAACATATTTTAAACACATAATGTATTTAAAACATTAAAAATATGTATGTATTGAAAAAAAACACGATTTTAAATTCAGAGTTTATCAACTCTGCTTCTGTGATTTCGGAATAAATTTTCTGCGCTATCACATGTCGCCAAGACTACGTTCACGGTTCTTAAAAGCGATTGGATAATAAGTACGTTTCTTTTTTTTTGTTTTCTTTTGCCGCAATGTTTCGATTCGGTCTTTTGAAGTACGCCCGAAGTTCCGTGCTCTTAAAATGTACAAATCATAAATTTTTAAGATCGAGTGTACTCAAAACCTATTTGCAAATCACGAAGTTTCGACGATGTTTGAATTTCAGTGACAGCGATAATAATTTATGTATAGTTCTTTGCTAATAGCATACGAAAGTTACGGGCAACTCACCGCAAATAGGTGGTTGCCCGACGGGTTTCGGTGACCGTTCCCATCCCACACATCCTCTGTCACATCAAGCACACTCTCGCGTGCACAAGACTTGACCACCGGCAAAATTCATCGTCGAGAATTGTCGACTTGCGCCGCTGCTGGTATCGATGGTTCCCGAAAGGCTCAGTCAATATCCAACAAAGACTACTTGTACTCCAACTGCTATGCTTACGAAGACGTCTCATCTCATATGAAACGAGATGTCTTCGTAAGTATATTTGAAATCTTTGATACATTTTAAATAAATTCAGTCACGCAAAACAGACAGAACTAATGCAGTTTCTGCACTGAGAAAAAAGTTATTAACTCGATTAAAATTGTCAACTCGATTGAATTTCTTCAGTTCGAGTATTTACGCATGTAAATTAGATATATATGTAGTTAAGTATGTACAATTACATTTAAATGTTAAATATTAATGAATCAAATTAAAACAAATTTTTTGGGTTAAATAACATTTCGTTATTTTTAACTTCTGTGTGTATCGAAATTTACTACTTTTAACACAAAATATGTAGCTAAAAGAACTTCACTTAATCAAATCGTTTCTGTGGCTACATGCTGCGGTTATTGCTTTTTGTTAGTTTCAAAGTAAATCGTGTCTGTATCAACGTATGCATCTGGTAAATAATAAATTAAATTTAAATCAAATTTTATATAGTTAACTTGTTTAACTTCATTGTTTTAGTTTAAACTGACGACACATTAAGTAGGAGCAATGACGACCTATAAAAATAATTTAAAAAACTTAAATTAGGTAGAATTTGACACTACAAAATTAACAATGAATAATATAAATGCTGAAGTTAAAGTTCATTTTATATATTTGACTTAAATGCACAAATATTTAAATTGAAAAAATTTAAAAGGTTTGAAAAATTTAGTCAAGTTACCAATTTTTTCTCAGTGCATTCGTATAAAAAAACCGATCTCAGCGTATTAAGTAGAAGTCTTAGAATTTATATTTATTTCGTCTCGGTCGTTTTCTTTAATATCTCGTTTCTTCAGTGCACGTTCGAATGTAATCGTCTTACTCTACTAGTTAGTCCAGTACAATATGATACAAAATAGAAGTTGCGATACGATGTAAGAAGGGCTATATGTCTCTACGTGACATCTTTTTTAATAAATTCTAGAAGAACTCTCGAACGAGCTCTCCTCCAGCCGGAAAGGAGATCCTCTCGATTCCTTCTTGAAATAATATTTCAGTACGTACACGTTCGCGTATTACGTTTAACGCAAGCCCCGGAGCTATTACACGGCGAACGTCTTCGAGAGAGGAAAGACGAGCACAAAAGAGAGAAGCAGCTGGATCGATGACGTCACTACCTGTCTTGCAACTCTGGTAGCACCCTAGGGTATGGGTCAGCATCGCAGCTTGTACACGAGGAAGAGAGAGAGAGAGAGAGAGAGAGAGAGAGAGAGAGAGAGAGAGAAGAGCTCTGCATTCTCTGGCCACCATATGAATTTATGAAACACTATCTGTGTAAAGGGCTTTCTCATAACAGAAGCCAAGTCCTAATTCGCGCAGGCGGAGAAACTCGTAAACTCGATTTACATTAATTTCCCCGTCAACCGCGAAAATCACCGACGCGACGGCTCGCGCGTAAATTCTAATCGAAATAATAAATTAATTCAATATTATTTTATTTATAAATGATATAAAATTAAACGATAAATTGATTTTCTAAAGAAGAATCGCATCGTCCTTTTCGAGCGAGATTATTCCATTTTCGGAATCATTTAGTCACAGGGGACCGCGACGAGCGACTTGGCCGGCAATTCGAACCCAAGAAAGCTGATACGTCGAACTAAACACAGAAATCCTATCCAAATGTAGAGAGGTAAAGAGCGGGGAGGAGAGAGAGAGAGAGAGAGAGAGAGAGAGAGAGAGAGAGAGAGAGAGAATAAACGCCGGAATGGCTAATTAGCTGACAATAAATTTACGTTACGGTCGACGGTACGTCACGCGAGATTAGTTACCGCACCACCGAGATCGATTATATCAATGACTAATGTCCGTAAGTTATATCCGCGTTCGGTGCGACGCGACGCGAACCGCGCCGAGCGCGAGATTTATATTCGGAACTTGCTATTCAACTTTTTGAAGTGCCGGGATTAATTCGCACAGCCAGCCGGACGGCGGCGATAAAGACATCTCGATCCGCCGCCGTATCTCGAGCCGAATCCAATTTTTCAACTTTGCCGAACAACTCGGGGGGGACGAACTCGGGGCGGGGAATTTGCATCGCCGTGCACACGTTGTGCTCTCGCGCCGATTTAACAATAATTTAACCAGCGCGAGACACGCCGGATTTTTCAGTCCTCGCGCGCGCCGCGCCGGCCGCCCGACGTAATTTCGCGTAAACATTATAAGCGCGTTTCACGTTAGAAAATTTCATTAAAAGTTCTATTAAGGGAACAAACTTGCTTGGACCATTCGCGAGTTTAATAGAGAATGCCGAGAGAATTAATGTTGAGTGCGTCTGTTACGTTCTCAGATGAAATATTGCGCGAATGTACCATCTGCGCAAAGAGTAATGCGCCGCACTTTGCACTTTTCATATGGCTTTCTCTTTTTTGTAAAGCGAGAATAATGTCCTACTTTCCCGGAAATTCAAGCACTATTATGGAACTGTAACTGTTAACGATGTGGTTCGAATCGTTCCGCCTCGTCTCGAGTAATCGTAAAACATTATTTTACTTAAGCCAACGAAACTTGATAAAAGTACAGATATACTTAAATCGGAATCGGTGTATCATTCACTGAAAGATAATGAATAGTTTGATTTCAACGCTATATATAATTATATCAATCAGTGATACGTGCACTGGAGTTCAGTAATATAATACGCTGATTCCGATCAGTAAGAATTCTTTTTCCCCTTTTAATCAGAAAAATTGAGAAATAGTGAATGATCACTGATAATTATAAGTACAGCACTGTAAGTCAATTGGATTTGAATTCAGAAAATAGTAAAAAAAAAGTACTTTTTACATTATAAAGAAATATTTTTATTTAATATCATTTTCTTGATTTAAAAAGTATTTCCTTTCCTCTCCTTCTTCATCAGAATCACTAAAAATAAATAATCACTAATAATCATAATTATGACTACATTATATAAGTAATGATCATAATTATAATCACTAATAATCATAATTATAAGTACATTATATAAGTAATGATCATCGTAATTATAAATAAGACTGCAAGTCAGATTCAGATTTAGAAAGTAGATAGATCTGAGTAAAAAAATATTTTTATACTGAAATAAAATTTTATGCTCAAGTAAATATATTTTAATATCATTTTCTTGATTAAAAAACAATATCTGTTAAGTTTAAAAATAAATTATTTTATACTAGCTAATATTGATTATTTAAATCAATGAAATGATGTTCAAGTAAATATATCACTTGAATATAAAAATTTTTTTCCTAGTGCAGAGATTTCTCGTGAGTCAATTACCTCGGAAATCAGCATTCCGTTTTAGATTTTGACGTCTTAATTATTCCTTATTACAACCGTCAAAAAAAATGGCGAAAATCATTCGTCGAAATATCGAAAAGTGAAAAAAAATTAAACATTAAGTTACCAATACGTTTCCCTTCGCTTGTCGATTCAATTTCAAACGACGAAATAGCAAAATACGACAGCTGACAGTTTGGAATTTAAAACAACTTTTGACAAATAGACATTTAAAAATTGTATTTTATTCATAGGTTGACAGGAACACATCCCATTTTTATGGCATCGTTTTTGACACTTACCTCTTCGGCGTCGCTTCACTTTTTAGTTTCGACTTTTAGTTCCCAGACTTTTGTTTCAATTGCTGCCTGCGGCAGATATGAAGCGCAAAAAAAAAAAATCGCGAAGGACCGTAACAAAGCGTCTCTTTTCAACAGGGAGCTTTCCCCGACGTATCAAGCGGCGATTAAATATTAACTCGAACTGCATGTTTTAATCCTTTGTTTCTACATCTTTCCGAGGATGTAAAGCTGAAAGTACGAAATTATTCTAGCGTCTGTGCAAAAGATCGGACACAGACCTACAAAGATTAATATTAAATTTGCCGGGACTATTAATAGTCGTCTCTACGAGGTTTTGATTTTATCTTGCGGCGTCGCGTGTCCGCGAAATTTTATACCCAAACGGAAATTCGTCAAAGTTTCGCTAAATACGTCGCAAATGTTGATTCAAAGGAGCAATTAAGATATCAAATTTCAAAATGATTCTCAAAGTGATTCGATTGATTCGCGCGATTTCTACATTGAAAAAAGAGTTTATCTTCAAGTAATAAATATAGTTACATTACTTCCTTGATTTAAATAATAAATATTAGTTACTATAAAATCATTTATTTTTAAACTTGGGAAATATTTTTTTAATCAAGAAAATGATGTTAAAACAAATGCATTTCTTGAGCGTAAAAAAATTTTTTTCAGTGTAAAATATTTTTTTACATATAACCATCTGCTCTCTAAATTAAATCTAATAATTTGCAATAGTAAACTTATAATTATGGTTATCAACGATTCAATGATTATGATTAAGAGAAGGGAGAAAGGATATTCTTTTTAAATAAAAAAAAAATATTAAAATACATTTACTTTAAATATAAATTCTTTTCTTCGGTGTAAAAACACTTTTTTTGCTTATATCCGTTCTCTCTAAATCTGAATCTAACTGACTTGCAGTGTTGCAACGTCGAAAACGCTGATTCCGTTAATCGATCCGGGATGGACTCGGTGCAACGCAGTAAGTTGCATCCAGACAACTTGCCGCCAAGCAGCCGATCACGAGTATTGATCGACGCGTCAAACGAGCGACGGCGCCGTCAAATCGTTTCAGCCGATTTTCATCAATTCGCAGCCCAGTAATCGCAATGTAAAGACAAAGTAAAGCGAACGAATCTGGACGACGCGCGACGCATCCGATACGTTCTCCGTCGTCCACGCGAGCTGAACGGGGGCGTTGACAGCTCCTCCGTTCGTTAACTCGTCGCACGAGCCGATATCGCGATGGTTGGGAGGGGCTCTGCGGAAAGTGTCGAGAATCGCGGAGGTAACTCGGCGAAGTGCCAGGCGGACGAACCCGCGATCTCGCGATAGGAATCGGGCCGCGTCCCGCGGCCGACGGCGATGGTGGTGGTGGTGGTGGTGGCCGGGTTAAAGAGCCGAGGATTGAGGCATCTCCGAGTACGCTCGTCGTTACCGTCGTCAGGTTACCACCGCGACTTTTGTCTCGCTGCCTTTAATTAGGCCTCGCGTGCAACGAAAGTACGACTCGCGCGCGTAGGAGACGAGGAGGCGCATGCACGTCTAATTAGCGACGGTACGCCCCGTCGCACGACATAATCTCCGCCGTCCTGGAAGACGTATTATCACCGGTGCAGCGGCGGCTTTCGCGAACGAGGTGCACGTGCACGAGCAAGCGAGCACGCCCAGCAGGCATATGGCTGTCACGGCCGTTAGAACGCGATAATACGGAAAAGAAAACACGTGTGTGTGTCTGTGTGTGTGTGTGCGCGCTTTTGCGAGGATCGAGCGCTCCAAACGAACTCTCCGTCGCGTTGTCGTTTCTCGACTGAAAGCGGCGTAATCGGGATTACTGAGTGCCTCGGCGACGTATCTTAATCCTTTATCTTTAAATCTTTTCAAGGAAGCTTCGTACACGCACGAAATTTTTCCGTCGCGTCTGTGTGCGAAAAACAAACGTGGTCTAAGGAGGAAGACTCGCCTTTCTCAAACTCCTTTTGATCGAGGACGAGCTGCCGTCAAAAGATAAAGACCGGTGGTGTACCATCGTCCATCGCGAACACGTTTCGCTTCCTACTTGTTAATCATTATACCGTAAGTTTATCGTGGCCGCAGAACACTGTTTTTTAAATGCAAAAAAATTACGACTCAACGCGAAATTAGATATGGTTGAGATATTTTTTAACGAGCTGTGTAATTTATGGACGGTTTTAAACGTCCTTATCGTTGCAACGGTGTCGATTAATAGTCGCTTTGAAATTTTAGTGTTGAATATGTGTCTCGTCACCAGTTTTTAAAGTATTAAATCAATATCAGTATATATGTGTATTCCTTTTTTGCCAAAAAATTGGAACGTTAAATTGTAAAACCGCAACGTTATTGCATCGCAACTAATTCGTAAAATTGGCGTTTCTGTGATACTTTCCGTTATAATAGAATATGTATATAAGATAAAATATGTTACATAGTAAAAAATATCGTAAATAATAGTGCCATAAATAACGGCACAGGCATTCGCATAAAGAAATTTTCGTTTTCGAGAATTGTTTTGACGTTAAACGAATGTGGACAAGATTATTCATGGTTCTATTAGGGTATCATATTGTATTGTTTACAATATTTTATAGGGTGAAAGAAAATATTAAATTTAAATATGTAATTAGTACTATTCAAATAAATTTATTTACTTCAAACAAGTGAAAATTATTTGTTTGTAATAAATATTATTGGTTTGATATAAAACAGTTATTTGAATAGCATTAATAACATACATTTATTAAAATTTTATAATTTTTTTCTCTCTGTACTATATAATACAGTAGTATATTATCTGTTATTTTATTATATACAATTGCTATTTTAACGGAAAGTATTTAAAAAACGCTAATTATATAAATTGCAATGTAACGACGTTTATTATAAACGCTCCGATTTTTTAACGCGAAAGTTTTTATTTTCAAACATTGTTTTGGCGTTATACAAATATAGACGATATTATTTACGGATCTATTATCGTATCATATTGTATCGTTTGCGATATTTTATACTGAGAAAAACAATTATTAAATTCAAATAAATATGTTAGTAACACTATTCAAATAAATTATTTTAATATTTACAACAATTTTCACTTGTTTGAAATAAATAAGTTATTTGAATAGTACTAATAACATATTTGTTTAAATAATACCTTTTCTAAAGTTTATTAAATTTATGTAACAAATTTTATTATTTATTTTTTATTAAAATGTTTTTCTCTCAGTGTATAAAATATGGCAAACGAAACAATATGATGCAATAATACTAATGGTAGAGTCATAAATAATCTCGTTCACATTCGTTCAACGGCAAAACAATGCTCGAAAATTTTGCCGTGCATGCCAAAAAACCGAAGCGTTCATAATATTCGCAACGTCGTTACGTTGCAATTAATTTGTGAAATTGGCGTTTTTCATGATACTTTGCGTTAATAGCGATTGCATATTATAACAGATTATAATATATATGCGTTATATGATATAAAATACCGTAAACAACACAATATGATACGATAATAGCGCTGAAAATAATTTCGTAAATAGCATTCGTTTTAACGACACTCGTAAATCAAAACTCTTTCAACAATATCATTGCCGATATCAATTTTTTTTCGCAATTTTAGATAACAAAGATAATAAAAAAAAAACACACAAAAAATTCTTAATGAATAAAATACAACAGTCAAATTTATATTGTTTAAAATATAAACTCGCGCGGAACGGGAAATTTTACGAGCCGCGCGAGGCAAAACGCACTTTCACCGATATTGCCGTTAAAGACTTGGAGCAAGTGTTATAATGTAAACGTATCGCAGAGGAAAATACGATCGTCGGAAAGTGACAGGTGCCTTGCGAGGGGACGGTCCCGATAGGACGCGCCAAATGGATCTAAATGTATCTCGTAACTTCGAATGCTCGGCGTTTGACATCCTATCTGGGAGACAGGCGAAACAACACCAAAGACGTGAAATGAGCACTCTCTTGTTGCGTTGATCGTGAACTTGGTTTGATGCGTAGGAAAACAGTTACCGGCGAAGGTCATTCCGGTTCGCGCGACTCACGTTCCCGAGAAAATAATTCCGAGGCACATTATTCGAAGCGTGCGTTATCCTATCACACGTGGGCCCCCCTCCGTCCTAATGGTTTCTCCATTAAAGCGGGACCGTCGGACGAAGGGCAACGCCAAACGAGGAGGGAGAACGGAGCGTCCCATTCTCCGTCCTTGTGTTCTCAGCGGAGAAGACACCGGACGAGGATCAGATAGACGCAGTGGTACAAAACTCATCGACTCACGTCAAGTGGGACCAGCTCTCGATCGATACGACGACTGTATGTGTGCTTCTCTGTCTCTTTCTCTCTTGTCCGCTGTTGGCTTCCCTCGCTGTCTCCCCCTTTGTTCCCTCGGCGCTAACGGGGCCTCGGCGGAGAAAACACTCGGTGCACACAGCAGACGCGAGAATCGCGGTGGAAAAGGAAAACCCGACGCGACTTAACCCCGCGATCCGAAATGCACAGAACAGAGGATTACAAACGAGAGAACACAGAACACGGCATAATACACTCGCCTCCCCCCCCGAGAGCGTGTAGCGCGTAACCACAGCTGGTACAGTCGTCGCGTCTCGTAGAACAGCCCGATGTCGTCGCTCTCCGTCGAACGTACGAAACGCACGCGCGCGCGCGCGCGTTCGCGACAAAGAGTGAGAGAGACGTGCGTATATATACGGCCGGTCGGTCGGTACTTCTGCTGCTAGAATCGCGATTGGCTAGCCTTGCCGCTGGAACGCGAAAAAAGGCATATAACGCGATATTTTTCTCTCTTTCTCTCCCTGCCTCCCAGTCCCGCAGGAGCGTCTCTCAACGGCGAACGGCCGAGCCGTGAGAAAGAGAGAGAGAGAGAGAGGGACAGACCGCTTTCGTTCCGAGCGGAGAGAACGCGTCGCAGACACACACCTCGACAGACACCGCGAGACTGATGACTGAGGCGCCGGCGTGTTTGCCCCTCCTCCCACAGATGCCGCTCCTATCCCCTCCACGCGCCCCCGTCAGCCGAACGCGAGCGCTCGGGTATCTTCGTGACTCCTCGCCGCCCAGCCTAACCGCGTCACTGTTTCCACCGCGAGAGCCTCTCTCGCTCTTTCCACCATTCATTCTCTCTTTCTCTCTTTCTCTTTGCTTTCTATCTTGCCCCTTCATTCTGTGCTCCCTCTCGGGAAACTATGTAGCTCTCCTACCTATCTACCTCCACCGAGAGACTCACCTGTCGTTCGGTGCGCTCCGGTTAAAGAGCCTTCGTCCTTTTCTTTCTCCTTTCCTCCTCATCCTCCTCCACTTTTTTACCCTCGTATTACCTTCGTCCCTTCGATCCTTCTCCTCTCGTAATCGTCTCTCGGTGTACCGCGCCCCCCCCCCGCGATTTCTCCTCTTCTCCGATTCTTCCCGTGATTCTCCTCGCTTTACCACCTCCTGCGTCCACATCGTTTTATCCCTCCGTAACGCTTACGTGTAATGACGCGCTTCTCAAGTTCTGTGTACATAAATACGTGTGTTGTAAGCGTTATGACCATGATCTTCTTTCCACTCCGAATTTATTCCGCGACGAATTGAAAATACAATCGCTCGATCAAAACGAAAAAAGAATAACTACGTATGCATATATCTTAGAAATGCCTTAAATTAATATATGTATTAATATCGATATAGACGTTAATATTAAAAATTATATAAATTCTATTCAGATGTATTAACAAAAATATTTCTATTGAAGCATCGCGATTGATTATGATACGATAGTATTTATATCTTCCTGCGTAAGTCCATGATCCGCGACGACGTCGATGGGTGACGTCGCACGTGCGTATATTTTCGGTTAGCGAAGGCTCGTGTGGGTGTACGTGCGTCAAAATAACGTCGCCGTTCATAATAATGTCATCGCGCGTCCATTCTCGCTCTTACGTAAGTCCGTCCGACGCTATTATAAATTACGATGGGCGGTTAAAGACGCAAAGACGCCGAGGATACGGTGGCGAAAACCCTCGACCGCTGCTAAATCATTCACGGGAGTTTCAATCCGTTTCCGGCGCCGGTTTCTCCGCCGTTTCTCGGTTTTGCCCTTCCTCGCCTTTCGTCGCTCGAACGCGAATTCGAATGGTACATCTGGAACTCGTGGAAATATAAGGGGCAATCGCGTGGACAAGCAAACGAAGTTTTCGTGTCGAGCAAAATTTACGTCCACTTCCACCAACGCGGATTAACTTCAATCTGGACTTAACTTACTCTCTATCTTGTTTCCTAATTCTTAAAACTGGAATGAGATAAGGAATAAGGAATTAAATCGAGATCAAAATAAATCTGCATTGATGAAAATGAAAATTAGAAGTTTCTCTGAACAGTTCTTCAATTATCGTCAACGTAATATTGAAAATAACAGTTCCATTTATTTTCAAACATCGTCGATCATTATTTTACGAGCGCAAGCGTAGGTTCGTGATTATTTTAACTGATTTAAGGCCTGCATTCATAGTCGTAAATAATTTTTAATCTTTGAAAGAAATAAATGAACGAATAAATCTGTAATTAATTACATTTCCAATCAAAAATTGAAAATTGTTTATGACTACGAATACTGGCCTAAGATTGATTATTCATCATTCTGTAAAAATCTTTGATTTGCACCTTCGTTTGCGAAATGTCGCAAAACATTGCGAGATTTCGAACCACCATGACGAGCTGCGTTTTTGTTCGCAACTTTGCTCTGTAAAAGCTGCATTTCGCGCATATTGCTGATCGATCGATAGGTTAAAAAAACTTGCATCCATCTTTTACACGTTACATTCCGTCTGTCCCGCGGCGCGAATGAAAAATAGAAAATCAAACATTAGCAATTAAGTGTGTACATATGAAGATGTGCTCGATTTCCGCGTAATTTTGATCAAACACACAACGCATCATGCCAGAAGCTTTGCTCGGTAATACTGTGATTTTTAATATTGTTAACAATAAAAATCTTGCGAATGGGCCGAAATAAAATATTTAAATCATTTTTTAACACGATCTGTGTCATAATCAGAATACAAAAAACATTTTTTTATATAAAATTTTCGAATATGTGAAAGCGCGAATTTATGCATAAATAACAGGTAATGTAGAATTTTACGAATATTAAAATTATATTTCGTATAACATTCGCGTGTGTCAAACGTGTAAAATAGAACGCAGTGCAGCTAAAAAGAATAGATTACACTGCATATTCAGTCATTTGCAATAGTCGCTCTTTTTCCGAGGGGAAAAATTAATTTAATGCATCAAACTGATAATTTCGCATATTTTGCGTTGCGAATTTTATTTATCATCCTCATATATTTGTCACGTATTTTTGCATTCTCAATTGCAGCCTAAATATGCGAACCTGACATTCTTCGCATCTCCAATTTAATTTAATATCTTTCACATAGTTACGAGATTTTACGAAATCTGTGCGTTCAATATTTCTCAAATATATAAATATGAATCTGCTTTATTGCAATTTTCATGTCATTTATTAAATTTTTACTTACGTGTCTTTACAGATTTAATATCCTTCGAGATCCTTGAAACTTTTGTATCCATTTACGAGTATATATATCTGTGTATTTTCTTGAATGAATTTATAACCACGACTTTCCGCACAGTTTTATTGACTTAATTAAATTTTTCAACTCTCTTGATTAAATTTCTTCAGTCCAAGTATTTATTTCATATATTTAAGACAAATACAAAAATATTTATACCAAAAAAATTGAATTGAACAAACTTTTTTCTCAATATGCTGTATTTATATTTGTACATTTTTAAGTGAAAAAAAAAAAATGGCGTCGCAATAAGTAATAGTCTGAAATAGAGCGTCCCACGATAGTGATACGTCTAGTGTTATGTGACAGCAATGATGCGCACCGAATTGTCTAGTTTCGCATCCTTGAGGGAGATAAGACGTATCTTATTACGCGTGACCCTCTCTTCCCCTTTCCACTCTCCTTACCCCCGCCACTTCTAATATGCACACCGAATAAATTAGCATTATTTCGCCGCGGCATCTCGTATATAGCTGCGTGAACCGTTATACATTTTGCATGCAAAGTAATGACGTTGAGCGCACGTGACATAGTAGCGTTGCTAGTCTACGGATGTCTATTTGAACTTTGTCAACGCTCCTCGTGCCTAGCGCCATCCCTCCGTCAAAGTACGCGTGTCTAATGTCCCTTTACAATATTCTACCGTTCCGAGATCGCGTTACACGGATTACCGCGCTTAACGACGTAACTTGACTTGAATCGCGTTCGTGACAGACTTTCGGACGAAGATGCCTTTTCGCGCAGCAGAAGCAAGCGAAGAGAGAGACTTCGCCGGCGCCGGCGAAGAGATATCGGCGCTTTTGCTTGACCGATTTTTCCTTAACGTTATGAAACGCGAATCCGCGTGTATTCGTACCGGCGCGCATTGAAATCAACGAATTTCTCAAGCGAAAAATACGAAACAGTATCGGTGCCGGAAGGAACGACGTCGAGTATCGAAAAACCATCCGTACCTCCGTACTCGTCACACTACTTCGAGAACGATGGAAAACACGTCAAATATTTTCGTACGTGCTTTTTAGAAAATAAATTAATATACGATCCATTCAGTGACACTTGCGAAAATAAGAAAAGTACAGTTTTCACGGTGGCCTGATTCAGTTTCATATTTCTCAAGTTTTCTGAGACACTGCGAAAGAATAGTCAATTTTAATAGAGAGAACTTTCTATTCAATGACTCCTTTTATTTTGCATCTACGCGGAGAGAGAAAAATTAGAAAGAATTTAATATCTTCATAGAATTTAGAGAGAGAGAGAAAGAGAGCAACATCTTCGTTCGTTGCACTGGACGCAAAATGAGAAAGAATATAATGTTAAACACTGAAAAAGAGTTTGGGAATAACTACCAAATGTTAGTGAAAAATAACATGAATTAAATATTTAGATGATATAACGAAAAATAATTTTGCTTTTCTAAATATTTTGTGAATATCACTAAATTTGATAACACCAGCTAAATACTCAGAAAAGTAAAATCAGTTTAAGTTATATTAATTAAATATTTAATTGGTTTGATACCTGTTACTAAACTCTTTCCTCGTTACACGTTAATAAAAAAAAATGCTTTCATGCATACTGAAAAAAAGTTTGATTAATAATGAAAAATAATTTTAATTTTCTGAATACTTACTGTTAGTAAGTATATTATCAAATACTAATATTTACAAAATATTTTAGAAAATTATTTTTGCTTAACTAGCCAAATATTTAATTGGTTTATTTCGTCACTTGGTTAGTTATTACCAAACTCTTTTTTTCAGCGTGCATATTAAAAATTTAACTGTACTAGCAAAGATGTAAAATAAAAGATCCTTTCGTTTGCGTCTCTGTTCTTTCGATACCGCGAGATATATCGACGTAAAGCGAACTCTTCTGGACTATTTGACAGGGTGAATATGATACGAAATAACTTGTTGTCGTCGTCCTTATTTCATTTCCGTGGGCTTCGCGACCCCGCCAAGCGGAGGTAACCCTGGCTAGTTCAATATCTTTCTGTTACTTTTGCCCTATTTACCCTCCGTGGTACCATTTATTTTCGTGCGCTCGGCTGCTCGCGGAATTGAGGCAGCAGAATCGCGGGCTTCCAATTAGTTCACTTTAAGTCGACCAGTTTTTCTAACGCGCTATTTCCGACAGATAAACCGGTTCACCAATTCCAAGCGTTTCTCCTTTGTAACAGTCTCTTTCCTCTCGCAATAAAATAGAAATACTTCATACGCTATCGTTGATATGTGAGACAAATCTAAAGATTTATATTATTCTACAATATATAACTGACATTCTTTAACAAACAGAAAAACACATCTAGGAAAAATGTAATTGTGTTGATTAAAATTCGTAGGAATGCCTAATTCAGTCTAAATGTAATAAAACGTAATAATAGACCACATAGATAAATAATAAAAAAAAGTATCATGTTCTGTTAGTTACAATCGTGACATTTGAACAACGCCAAAATAAACATTTGAGAGGCATATAAAGATTTGTTAACATGTTTTCTCGTATGAATTTCGTTCAAATGCCATAACTCTCAAGTGGTTAGCTGCAGTACTGGCCATACGGTTGACACGATCACGTCTCGAAGATCACGTCATACTCACAATATCTCTTCAGGGGCGGGATTGCGGCTTTGCAAAAGATAGTTTAAAGAAACGGAGACACGCGAAAAGACGGAGCGAGGGGACGAAGAAGAGGTGAAGGGGGAGATAGTTTCTCGATATTCAGGAAAAGCGGCCAATCTAAGGGGACACGATCCTGCGGATCTCTGCTGCGGACAGACTTTCGCGAACGTGGCCAAGGTAGGTGCCAACGCGGCCCATCGGCGAATTCGAACGACGCTATATCGAGCTATATACGTGAGGAGCGGAGGAGGCTCGGTGCTCATAGCTTTAAAACTAGAACTCGCCAGCTTGCACATCCAGAAAGAAAAGACCATCCAGGAGAAGATCACCTGGAGACTCTCGCGCGAAGCGCTTTGGACAGCACTATAGCCCGCAGGTCTAGTGGGTTGTTTCCTCTTTAAAGATGTAGGAGAGTACGTGGTCTATCTAGCGGCGGTGGTATGAACGATGTGAAAAATGCAGCTAGACATTTGTCCGCGTGAAGTATTTACGTTGCCCACGAGCTTCCTCGGGAATGTGCGGATAGTTCCACGTTACGGTAAATTCATTAATAATGTGGAATGCGTGGTATTACGCGGCTAAGATCGTTTCTCTTGAAATACGCGCTCTTTAGATCGAGGGAGGGCATCTTCGCAATATAACTTCGTAAATTGAGGTAAACGCTTGCAATTAAAAATAATAGCTGGATTAAAAGTTAGCTAATAAAAACTAGTTTTATTACGGTGAGAAAAGAAGTTGAAACTTTTTATTTTTTAGAACAAGTTTTATTACACTGAAATAAAAAGGATCTTTTGCTCTTTTAGTCCAAGTATTTATTTGTATATTTAAGTTAAATATAAAAATGTTTAAACCAAAGAGTTCAAGTACTTTAAGTATTTTATTCAAATACATAAATACTTGGATTGAAAAAATTTAATCGAGTTGAAAAATTTAGTCAAGTTAATTTTTTTCTCATTGTAACAATTTATTTATTAATACTGAATTAAATAAATATATACGATAATTATGCAAAAAGATTAGCAGCACCGTGAAATTGTATCAACAGTGCACTAACTTAGTGCCAGAGTGTAAACAAATTTTTGGAAGGTAAACATGGAAATTTATTTAAGTAAAAATGTAGTGCAATCATGGAATTGACGATCCATGGAGACCCGTATGAACTTTTAGTAGATTGAACGCGGGTCAAAGGGTTCATCGGTATAATCGCTTAACTTGCTCGAGCAAACCGTATCTCGTAGTATATACGAGAAAGCCCGTCACGGGGCTTTGCGAAGCCAACTAAATCGGGCTTACATCGCGGGAGGATGAGACGAGGCCCCGAGCTGAAGCGCAAACCCCGGAATTGTCATTTTATCTCGCTCGGTTGAAGTCACTCGAGGACTTCTGTTTTACGAAAAGTACGAAACTTGGAGGGAGAATTATGTATACGGCAAGCGCAGCTTGACACCGGGCGTACCAGAGTTTTAAAGCAATCAAAATCAATTTTGATTTTCGCGACGGTGGGTTGAAGATTCCAGAATACATAATACAGAACTTTTCCTTGCACAGTCGGCGATATATTGATCGCGTTCCTATAAGACGCTATTCGGGGGATAACCCTCATTTATATAACATGAGCTGTAAAAAAAAAACATCGAACTCGCGCTGACTATGGGATTAAAATTGACGAGGGTAGTCGTATAAATAAAAGTATCCACTGATACGAGTGGGCGCATTCGTGGACCATACAATTACGAATTCTAGCACGTGTTACGGTGGCCGTAAGAAGGAGCCAGTTCCCCCCTTCCCCCTTGCTTGGTGCAATAACGATCTTGTGTCTCGTTCGCGCCGAGCGCCCGGAATACTTTAACACTTCGTAGTCAAAGATACTGAATAGGCTATAACGATAACCGTTATCGTTACCCACCTCATCCCCCCGACGCGTCCAATCAAACGGCGCCGGTCCTGCATTAGGTATCAACCTCGGACGTCCGTAACGCCGTGCCGCTGTGTGCACAGGTACGAGACGATGAACATCTTACGAGCTCGCACACACGTATCGACACACGTAAAGGTGTCGATGGCGGTGCCGACGGTGGTATCGGCCATGTACATGTACATACGCGAGCACATAACCGTACATATGTACACGTACGTTTTAAGCTCCCGAGTTTCCTGCATCAAACATCTCGAGTCCCTCGTCGGTGGCCTCCAAGGGGTGTTACAGTTTCACCGACAGCACGTTCGAGCGTGTTCGAGGAGGTCGGCCAGAGAGGCGAAGTTAAAACCCGGAAAACCAAATTATATTCGCGATTACGTCATCGGAAACGCGTCCCTAATGTCGCATATGATATATCGTACGAATATTATGATATCATACGAATACATTACGATATTATACGAACATTCGTACGATATTATGAATATTCTAGAATATTCATAGGCTATCTTGTGCTGCGGCTTTGAACCGCGATGGCGATCAAATTCATTGGGAGATTCTCGGGTTTTTCGGCTCGATCTGCGGAGATTGAGGCCGCGTGTTGCCACTCCGTTCTCTTTTGTAAAAAAAAAAAAAAAAGAGTTTATATATCTCTGTCGTTATTTCGCGTATTTTTACCGCTCGCTCGTCCGCTGCTTAAAGCGCAAGTTTATGCGGTGGTTACGTTAAAAATTCAACGCGTTTGATATGCATTGCCGCAACTGCACGCGCAGGTACATACCGAGCCCGTTCCCGCGTATCTAGAAATAGCCTCTCGACGCTTATTTATGCGCGATCTGCCCCCCTCCCCCCTCTCTTTTACCCCCGTGGCCCCTTCGCCCCCGCGGTCCCAAATGCATCGCGTGGTATTTGCATCGGGATCAACAATGCACTTTTGCGAATTGTTGAAGCACGATGCGCGGCGTACAAATGATGAATGCGACAAACAACAACGCGTCCAACCTGTCCCACCTTTCACCATATGAATGGCACGAAAATGACTGCCCGGTGTCCGACATACAAGCGCTCCATTTTTTTTTTTTTTTTTATTCTCCTACTTCGCATCGCCACATCAGCTCCTGTTCTCTCTATCTGAGCAAACAGCAATTTTTCCTCCCTCCCGTGAAAGGAACGGTTGCCTCGCGTGGCATTGAAACGCGGAGGAAATCATTTAATGTAACGGCGAGGAAATGTGTGCAAATTGCACGGTACCATCCTCTCCTTAGAGGATTAAGATAATTACGTTTTAAAGGAAGAAGCTGCGATAAAAGTGCGTAATGTCGTCTTTCCTGTGCGTAATGTCGTCTTTCCTGTGTCTTTTCGCAGGTTAATAAATCGCCGTGTCTTCAACGTCGAGCGAAAATATAGCGACTGAAGGGTAGACCGAATTGGATTATTACAAGTTGTGTCATAATTTTTTTTTTTTTTTATTCTGTTTTATCATACTAATTACTTCCGCGCGCTTTCTTTGCAGCGGAAACAATAGACAACAATTTTGAATTGCGTGTGATTCAGTGTTAGTCGATGATACAAACGCCAGTGAGTGCACGAAAAAATTTTGTCTCTCGCATGAAAACAATTTGATGAGTTTTTAACGAAATGGCTTAATAGACTCTTTCAGAGAATTTAGTCGTTTAGTTTTATTTCTTGTAGATTCTATGTCTTTTAAATCGGTGTTCCGCTTCGCTCCCAATGTTAGAGCAAATCCGACGATTTTCCTATTCTTGTTTTCTTTTTCAATAAGAAATACTATGTTCATGTATTATTGTATTATACAACATTATATTAAAAATATATTATATAATAGTAAAGCGCTTCACAGAAGCAAATGATTCCTTTCAATCGGAGGAGACGACGTTACAACAAGAGCAATGCCCGTTAAAAAACAATCGATAGGTCAATACCTGGCACACGTGTCAACGCTCCTTACGATCAATTCGCGAACATGCAGCTGCTCGCATTTAAATGCAAAGCGTGTTTGTGTATCAATGTCTGGCAGCGGTTGGAATATATTATACTCGCCAAGAATTATCACGCTATTTACGTTTCCTCCTCGGAGAGCAGAGCGCGCGGCGATAAGTAAAATAAAAGATGGCGTAATTGATAAAAAGCCCTCGATCGCCGTCGTGATGGGCGAGGGCGCCTTCCGCTCTCGGCGGTCGCTAAGCCCGTCCATTCATTCCGGGAGACGGGAAAGGGTTGGAAGGATTGAGAAAGGATCGTCGAAAGAGGCGGGTGGCGAGCCCGTAGTTACGGATATCTGCATGCAGGGAGGAATGCGCAATACGCGAGTTCTCAAATGACTCGAAAACAATGGGAGTCGACGCGTCGCAGATTTAATGACGCGGCGATGAACACAAGGAGAGAAGAAAACCCCTGAAATGGAGAAACGTTCGTGTAACACATTACAGAATTGTATCATTTCTGGTAGCGCTGCGACATTCTGCGCGTCCGCGAAATTGCAGACGAAATTTGGTGACTCGATTTACAGAACGGATATTATATGCAAAACGGATCTCTGTCTCCGTTTCGGAAGCGAAGACAGAGAGAAAATTTTCATGACAAAAAAACTGGAGAAACTTTTCGCTTTGATATCCGTGCCTCGGAGAGGCGCACGTCCGACGCTGAATACTTTTTCAGCGTATCGTGATTCAGTATAGATTCGAAACTGTGAAATGTCGTACTAAACACGCGGCACGGAGTACTCTCCTCGGGCACGTTGCAGATGCGAGCGGAATCGAAAGAGCTTCGTTACCCTGACAGAGGGCTGAATCGCTCGAATCGGGTCTCGCACTCGATCTACGTCGGGAGAAAACGGGTACCATCGCCGTCATACATTTTCTTTACCGTTGAGATGAGATCGTCGTTTCCTTCGCAAACAGTGATTACGCGGCAGCAAAGAAATTCCGATTTTAACGATTTCGTGCCCGTTGCTCCGAATGTAAATCGAACGCGGGAGGAATCGCGGTTTAAGAAGGTTTAATCCCCAATGGCGCGTACCGTTTTTTTACGCCGTCGTAAAATAAGGCCTTTTGAAGCTTTTCAGCGTCGCAATACGGAAGTTTCGAATAACATCAGAGATTTTAGACTAGTATACTTCAAAAGTTTAACAAATTTTTATGATTAAATTCATTAAAAATGAAACTAATGAATTTTATTGAGAAATCAGAGTAATATTTTATAACATTTAGTCGAAAATATGTCATGTAGCAACCTAACCATTCGGTTTTATCCAACGTTTTTATTGGGTCTCCCCTACCTTTTGCGAAATAAGCGAATATACCCCGGCTTGATCCGCTTACTCCGGTTTTACCCCAGTTTCCTCCTAAGTATAATATACATACGACAACCCTCTATAACATATATAAACATGGCACGTAGATATATCGCACCGACACGGGGTTATTCACGAATGCACTTCTGTTAATATAACTTTTAGTAACGTTGGGAAAACGTACGAAAATGTATAGAGTGTTCAAAAGCACAAGAACATATCCAAAAGTGCAGGGGTCGGTAGTAACCAGTTAAAGTTTAAAGTTAAATAGTAAAGTTAAAAAGTTAATAACTTTTAACTTATTTCAATTTTTAACCTTGATTAGTTATTTTTAAAACACAAATTTTAATTTATTAACTTTTTTCTTAGATTAAAAATTGTGAAACAAAAAAATTATAAAAAAAAATACAGTTTCACAAAAACAATTTCTAAATTAATATGAATAACGCCTGTGAAAATTAACTTTTAATTTAATTTAATCTTAACAAAACTTTTAACTAGTTAACTTTTGAGCCATTAATTTTAATATAATTTAGTTAAAAAAATATATTACTTATCCAACCAAGCAAAAATGTTATGTGTGAACGCGATTCGCTTTTGAAATAAATTTCATCGTAAAAAGAGATCAGATCTTTCTTTAAAAAATGAATTTTAAAACGCAGCTACTAAGCGAGTTTCTCAAAATTCGGCGGCTTTTCCCTCGAAAATCTAAAATTCATACCAAAATACATTGATTTGCCCCCGCTTTAAAATGTTTCACCCTGAACATGCCGAGCTTGCGAGTGAGTTAAGGCGCGTTTTGTACTTACAGATATGCCAGAACTGGCGTTTTACAGCCGGGAGAGATTCGACGGAAGCTGCTAGCGAGTGCTTACACATGTACGTGTGCCTATGTATATCGTGTATATACAGCATAACGGAAAGAGAGACACGTGTGGAGGCTGTCATGCTATACATGCCGGCTATGTACACACACATGCACACAGAGAATACAGCTCTCGATTCTCTGAGGACATGTTAGCTTCGCACGTGATACTCCCAGCCTGCCGTCTTTACGACAAGAGTTCCCGGCTAGTCTTCAGTTCCACGCACTATATGAGAAAAGAGAGAGAGAGAGAGAGCAGTTTCTTCACACATCTTAAAATTCCTCTACATTCGCAATCTTTTTCCCTACAAACCAGAGATCATAATAAAAATCACAAAATAAAACGAAAAGTCGCAATATTTGAAATTTTAGTCCTAAATTGCCAACAAATTTATCGTATAGTATTGAAAAATTTAACTAAATACAGAACAGAAGATAATTTTATGTTGGATTATCAAAATTATTATGTAGGACATTCAAACATGATGATACAGCTGCAAAAAATTGTTATATTCTAGCAATCACCTTAAACGTCCAATATAAAATTTTTTAACGGTTCAACATAATTATCTTCAGATCTGTATTTCAGCAAAATTGTTCTTTCCGTGTATGTATTAAACGTAATGAATATTTTAACAATCATACTTAAAAAAAAAGTATGTACACCTAGATATGCAGATATTACGATTATTCGTAGGAAGAAGATAGGTAATATTATTCGAACAACAATTGATTGACAGGTAGCTTACTCGAATGAACGTGCGTTTCGCATAAAATTATAAATGATTGATATTTCGTATCAAACAAATTAAACAGCAGTTCATGTTACTTCGGTTTTCATTTCGCAGAATCAAGTTTCAACAATCTGACGTGATTTATCGACGCAGCTTTATTAATTTCGATGCTGGTCATTGCTGTATCCTCAATAAATATTCTCAATAAGTTTATTAATAGTTATGGCACGGATTAAGGACATCGGAATTATTATTTACTAACACCCACGCGATCCGGACAGGTTCTTCAGTCGAATAGACAGAATCGCAAGGGGTTATAAATATCTACACGCGTCTTTCATTTCTGAAGACAGCGGAGACATTCGTGTGTGCGTAATGTGTGCGCACACCCTTGATTTTCTTTTCCCTCCGCCGCTTTTACGCTACTCGAATGACAAAGCCGCCATTGTTTTCTTTCCAGCTTGAGTCCTAATCCAGGGGATTCCGTCGTTGTCACGGCGACAGTCTCAAGAGCGAAAATTTTGTCGCGCGCTATATGTTACTTATCGCTATATTATCCGCACTGCTGTCGTCAAGCTGTGTCGACATGTGATAAGAATTATTATCCCACGAGTATTGCTAACGTATTTTTATAACAATTAATAAGTACATACATATACGATCTATTTCCATTGAGGAGAAAGTGACAGTGTCTTCAAAGAAAATTGTACTAACATACAAAATAAATTAGTGAAAAGAGCGCGTAATTATTTCTCAAAAATAAATCTAGATTAAGGACGTTTAGGCCAATACGAAATAAAAATTATGGAAGTTTAAAAACTAAACAATCCTCCAGATTATTCCTTTTTTTCGTAATCAACAACAAATAATTTTGTTCGCAAATACCTAAATGTTGGCCCTGAAACTAATTGTAAAAAAATAAACAATGAAAAGTTTGATTTATAATGGTTTTTACAGCGAAAATTACTGTATTTTGCTGCAGTTTTAAACAAATAACTTTTAAACGAGCAAGTGGATCTAAATGAATTTTTGCACTAATATTTATTAGTATATGTAACAATTTTGATTTAATTGGTAATTCTACGTTTCCATCAAATTTGTAAATAAACACTGCAAAATGCAATTTTACACAAGAATCAAGAGAACAAAAAATCAACAACTTTTAAACCGATAAGTTATGCTCACATTTTATTATATATTAATTTTTATATTTTTGGTAATATTTTGAGATATATGACTTATACATACTTAAGCTTTAAGCTCAGTAGGGTAAAGTCACCAATCATGAGATACCTTTTTTTTTAAAAAACTTATAATTTATTTAATTTATACCATTAACTTCTATTTTTATATCCAAATTATAATAAATATATTTAAGTTTCATCGTCAAAAGTTAGCAATCAATAATAGTTATACTTTGTTGTACGTGAAATTTTTTATCAAAACTGCCGATTTTGCTAATTCAAAAAAAAAGGGTTCTAATATGAGACACAAAGTTTCTTTTATAAGAGATGGGTCTTATCGATTTGGACCTTACTAGATTTAAATTAGACTCCAGACTCAAAAACGTTCGTACGTAACATTTTTCTTCAAAATCTATTTGGAGATATTTTAAAGTCTCATGTTAATGCTGGGGGCAATAACTTTCAAGCTTCATAATTCGAAAGTTCTCAATAAAAAACTTTATTATAGCATTTTGAAAAGCTCTCGAAGTCAGAATATGATATAACAAATATGGATTTTCTCTCATATTACGAGCTTCACGCTTTGCGGCTTCACGATCACCAAAGCTAATTTTATAATTAAGCAAATTATACATCCCGTATTTTTCTATTGATACGACTTTACTCTATCATTGCATGCAGAATTTATTACTAAATACTTGTTTATTTTACAAGATTTAAAGATTCATCTCAATAAATCTTGACAACATCCAATTTCAAAAAAACTTTTTTTCAACGACTGCATGCATGATCTCATAATGAATTTTCTACTAATTAGATTTCACCCCCAGAGTAATAAATTTATAATGGCACTAGCCATATGCGTTTATTAATGTAGTAGAAACCTCGCTATCACCGTTTAGGAACCTAATAATAGACTTTACTTTAATTCGTTTCTTGTAACTGTCTGATTTTCGCGAAAGCCTGGGCTTACTCGACTGATGTCCTTTTACACGCAGACGCGTTAATTTATTAAAACAGTAAGATGGTAATAATAAATAACACATTGACGTTTCGAACTGGATTAAACACGCGTGGACGTTAAGGTCAAACGTGAACTCTCACGTTGCGAAAATACACTCGTTAAACACGTCGGCATTAACAACGTATTTGTCCCCTTCTCGAGAACTATCGTCCAGAAGCTTCTATTCCAGATGACAATACCTCTTTATGTTTTAATGCCACGCTCCGTGAAACTTTCACATTCACAAAGATAAAGCTCCTTCTTCCATTTTTCATTCTAATCCCACATTGCCGCGCGGTATTTTTTATACACCGCGGCGCCATTCAAAGTCCATTGTCGTACAACAGGCGATATTATAATTCATAATATCGTATAGTCCCCATCCAAGAAAGCTGTAACTTTCAGAATTTCCTTTCATGGCGCCAGCCGGTGTATATACCTAGCGAAGACTCGTGTTGCACATTATCTCGCGCTATCCGCACCAAAAAAAAAAAACTGTATAAATTGTCCATATAGTTTAATGATTTTATCGGGAGGATGATAAGAGATTACGAAAGATAAAGATAACAAATCCATCCTAATATAGACCGAGGAAAGATACTTATTTTAAAACGTCTGATTAATAGGTATTATTGTTCGACAAACATTGTTTACACACTCGATGACGAATGGATGCAGCTGTGCAATATGCAATCGACTCCGATAACCAGTTTATTGATTGGTCACAGCGAATCGTTAACAAAAAAAAAAGGAAAGAAAAAATATTACGTGTAAAACGCCACTGTCCGGTATCACAGAAAAAAAAATAACCATTAAATTAAACAGTCCATTGGAAATATCTTTCTAAAATTTCGGCGCGCTTCGAGTTTGATTAAACCGATGGCTGCGCTATACGAAGCCAAAAATTCCAATAACGATAGCGATTCTGTATCGCGTAATTGATATCGGGATATTGCGGTGCCGAGGAACACGCGCGAAAATTGACATAAACTCTAATAAAGCAGCGCGTGCGGCCCACGCGCGGGCGGGTCGCAGCGCGCGGTAATTAAATAAATTCTGCGGGGGCGGGCGGTCGCACCGTAAATACTGCTGAAAGTAGCCGGGAATTCACTGCGCGACCACTTTTTCCACGGTGGTTAGGTTTTCCCCGCCGGCACGGACGACCGGGGCGGTATTACCCGTGGCACGCGAGCACGCAGTAAATGGACAGTAAGGCGGAAAACTCGCCCGTAATTCAAGCAGCCGGGCGAGAGAAACGAGACGTCTCGGTGCGGGCGGCAGCGGCGCGGCGGTGCAAAACTGCCCGTTAGACGTAAGGTGAGCCTTCCGGATGAAGGAAGAGAGGAAAGAAGATGACGAGGGGTGGGAAGGGGGCAGGTGAGGACGCTTTATTACACACCATCCGACCAAGTTTTATGTTCTTTAATCTGCGCGACGCTCTCCTCTCGTTTCACTTCGACGCCGCGCGCATTCGCGAAATTTTATGTCCATTTAGGACGAGCGGAGCTTTGTAAATGATGCAGTTAAGCGCCCACCGGGAAATTCAGACGCGCACGGATTCACGACAACCGGAATTTTCCGCTGAGGAGAGAGAGAGAGAGACGGAGGGGAGATGAGCGAGAGAGATCGGTAATAACACCTACGTGGTTATTAATGAGAAGTATCCCTCTTCATTTTCATCCTTCCACTTTATCCTCTCATTCCTCTTTTGCCTCGTTACTTTTATTCGTATTTTAGACGACGTCGCGACGCGTCGTGTTCCGGCGCACGAAAACTTTTACGCGCCATGCGCTTTGTATACGGTTGCCATCTCTACGGTTTTCGAACAGAGACTTTGGCATTTTTAATAAATCTCCAGTTTTAATGAACATCCGGCAGATAGGAAAAAAAAAATTCAAATTGCAAAATCTGACTCTTTAGCCAGTTTCGTAGCTTCGTAAAGCTACTGGCATAAGCCAGAAAAAAGCTCATAGCAAAATATTACTTCTATGAAAAACAAAACTATAAGGTAGAACGCGATTCTGCATCGCGGATAAAAGGCAGATTATATTATTCATTACCGTAGTTTTAAGTGCAAAATTTATTTACGTGTGTTTTGTAACTTTTACTATTATAAATAAGGTATTGCATTATTTCTTTCAGTTTCATTTATTTTTGTTACTTATATCTGATTATTACGTAATAATACTTTAATTTCTAATTTAATAATTAATAATTTTAAAAATACTTATCTTAAAAATTATTTTAGGTTTGAAAAGATACTAATAAATTGTTGGTTTTGTCTAATCAAGAACTGATGAATAATCAATTGAGTCGTGTCAAACTACCTTGCTACTCCTTTCAGAAAACACGAATACTTCGATATATTCCTGCTTTCTTATTCCGGATAGATTGTAATTTATATTTTCATAATGACGTACACTTGATTTTGTACCGATAAGGAACGAGTGCAACGGACCTGTCACAATGTCGAAAGCAGAAAAATAAATATAATTTTAAATACATAAAATAACAAAGTAATGATAAGTTTAATTGTAGATTCGATAACACTTTTTTAGAGATTGAAAGAATCTAGACTGTAGTGATCGATTTCAGATAGGTAGCAATCGTGTTTGTTTATAACGCGTTATTTACGAGCAAGATAATAATTCGACATAATTCGAGTGTCTCGAATTATTATCCATGACGATCCGGATATGTCATAAACCGGACCTGATCGATCGCTCGCGTACACACGCGCGACAGGAGAGGTGACGGTGACGGTACAAAACATTTGACTCCGGTTATAACCGGCCTTCCTGCCTTCAAGCGCAACGCCTGCGCCGCTGCCCATTAAATGCATTTCAACTGCAGCACGTGCAACGCGACGTAACGTTTTCAATCTGAATATAAGTGCGCATTCCCACCCCAAGTCTCTTACAGAGATTAAAATCGATCCCGGCGGCGAGGCGCGGCGGTGGGCCGCCCTTAGTGCACCGTCGCGATTCGCGAGAACCCACATCGTCTGATTAAAAAAATTGCCCGATCCTCTTCGCTCCCGTTACGTACGGAATAGCTCGCGCGCCGCGGTTTTTATTCGATTTAATCGAGCAAATGAAATTCTGCAGAATAAAGAATAATGGCAAAAAAATCTTAGAATGCGAGAAAGACGAAAACGAAGCTGTGTCGCACTCGAAGCTCGGCATCCTTGCGAATGAGCGACGCATAACATAAATTGGTATCGTGAAAGCGCAACTTTATCGCTTGGATAAAATCAGTAATATTCCATTAGAGTTCCAGTATTTTTACTATTATAGCATAATTTTTTTGAAACTAATGTTAGAATGGATTTATTATTCTCAACAGCCAAAGAAAAATTTCTTCGAGTAAAAAAGAATTTATTTGAATAAAAAAAGTGCATAAAGTTAAAGAAAAATTTCTTTGTATTAAAGAGATTTTTTGATTGACCCTTTTATTTGAATTAAAGAAATGGTTCGATTGTGCTACGCAAATCTGTTTTTAAATAAAAAAAAATATTTTAAAACCAGAAGAACTAAATTATTTCTTACATTCTGTTAGTACTTTCTTTAAAATATAAAATTATTTGTTTAAAATAAACAAGTAACTTAAACAAATAATTTATTAATTTAAAAAAAAGAAACTAATGATGTCATTTCTTGAAATCAAATAAATTCTTATTTTAACTTGAAAAAACCAAATTGAAGAAATAATATCATCAATTAAATTTAAACATAACTTTTTTCTGAGTTCATAATCTTCTGTCTGTCGACAAGAAGTATAGGAAGGAGTCAGTGTGAAGAATTGTACACTATTTGACGGAAGTGAGCAAATTCAAAGACATGTCACAAGGGAAAGTGTGATTTGTGCAACATACTACTACATTTTTCAAAATCGCTCCTGTTACTACTCCTTATAATTCATGATACGTCAATTTTTTTGGTCCTATCAAACATGCCGCAGTTTTTTAAGCACACCTTTAGAGGAGGTTGCGACAAACGCGAACAGCGTGGCGCCAGCACGGCGAGATTCCCGCAGCAAAAGGTTGAGGGAAGGCAAGAAAGCTCGAAGCATCGACCGCATTTCCGCAAGTATTTGATACTTGGAAGCAGGCGCCGCGGCGTCTAGACGCCCCGCCGTCCGCGTCCGTCGCGAACGGGTCGTTCCCATCCCACCCGCGACATATCCCACTTTCGCGGCGAGAAACAAACCACCTCCTGCGCGAATATGCGGAATATTCATCGTGCCAGGAAAAAAAAAAAAACAAACGACCGATTTCAGCGTGACACGTCGAGGATACGAAAAGACCCACGCGTGAGATTTCGCTTAGCCAAACCTCCTCGCGAATTTACGAGAATGTATTTTACAGTCTTCACGCACGCGTAATGATGTAAATAATTTGCACGTACGGGAGAATGATGCGTGGCAATTAGCGGAGACTAATTTTCATTCTCGCGACTGACATGTGGGAAAGGAAACCGAAGAGAGATGCGAGGCGTCAATGGCGGATCGGGATATTTTAAGACCCTGAAGGCGCAATCCCGTGGAGAAACGCGATCCGAGATGGCCTAAAATCCAAATCACACCTAGCGATTGACGATTGCGATTGACGATTGGCGATTACTTTTCAACCAATTAGAGCAAAGCAGCCATCGACTGTTTTGCTCTGATTGGTTTAAAAAGTAATCGCCAATCGTCAATCGCAATTGTCAATCGCTAGTGTGATTTGGGCGTAAGACCAATTCTAGATATTTAAGAACAATTCAGGCCTAATGTAGTTTAGTTTTAAGAATTTATTTCAATTATTGATGATTTACCTACTGTTTAATTAAATGCTAATATATTCACTTTAAATAACTATGGTTTTACAGTAACTCTTTATAAAGTTTAACATTCACGATGACATTTAACGATTTGACGCACACTTTAACGGGAATGGAACAGATTTAAAAAATTTTACTAAAACATGAAGAGAACTGAATTACGATTGAACGTATGCGCATTCAAATAATAGGCAATCTTTATGAATTTAATCAAAGTTGGGAATTACCTTACAAAAATAGCGCATTACTTTTTGTAAAAAAAAGTTATCGTTTTCATACCGATTGTACTAGTTATTAATTTAAAAAAATAATGCGTTATCATTACTTGAAAAGTAACATTCTACGCTATTGTAAATCATTAGATTCTAAAATTACGTTATTTGATAATCAATATGTTGAATGTAATAATAAATGTTGAAACTTGAAACTTTCTAAGTTGTTCTATATATAAAGCAAGAGCTTCTTTACATTTGTCTAATAATTTTTCTGATTCTTTATTTTTTTAGTGTACTCCTTTTTACATGAACTTGGATTAACAATTTTTTAAACAGTAACGTTATTGAAAATGCATTTCAATAATTACTGCCAATATTGAAAACCTTTAGATTACATGTAATGTAAATTATTCAATACCGACAGTGGCTATCGGAATACATCCCAAGATATAAAATACTGTATCGGAATATTTCCATCCGATCACGTAATTAGCGCGCGATTCATTGAATAAATATAACGATAATAGAAAACTAAAGTAATGATGAAAGTAATGACTAAACTCGTTAACGTTACTGTAAAAATATAACGTGACATTACCGTTATTATTACAGATAGCAAAAAAAAAGTAAATAACGATCGTTACGGAAAAAAAAATAACACAAATGGTAACTGCGGCGTTACAAGTGACGCATCACTTCCTAATCCTGAATTTAATTATTATTCTCAGAATTATGTATTATTTATTCGTTTTAAGAATTAGTGAAAAAATAGAAAATAAGTCAAACCGAGTTTAAAGTTAAGCCACGTTGGTGCAAACGGATTTTAGGAGCAAGTCGTTGCGTTGAACACGTTCGCGTATTTATTTCGACAGAAACGCAAATTTGAGAAATCTCACAAGAAGGACGCACGACATACGTATGTATAAGAGAGACGGAGTTCGGTCTCCATTCATTTAATACAGATTTGCAAATCAAATCGACTGAGGAGTTACAGGGCAATTCACTTCATTCGTGAAAGTCAAACTGCACGATGATACGTTCAACGACGTGACACGATTGAGACCGATGGCGTGACGAAACATTGATAAGAGGAGCAAATTCCGCAAACTCAATTGTTCGTCATGGCGCATTTGCGTACAGATCGCTTCTGCAAATAAAGTAAATCACCCGTGATCGGTCTGTCAATTTGCGGATCTATATTAATTTCACACTTTCTATTTTTACGAGTGTCGTGCTCCCCCGCGGATTTCTCAAACATTTTTTTTTTTTTTTTTTCTTAATTATTTCGTGTCCATCTCAAAAGTACCTCAAAATCATCGACGCCGGTTTATCTAAAATTTGTTTGCAATCACGAGCCTTTCGAAAGAGTCGATCCTGTAGAGACGTTTACGATTTTAAGCGTATGCTTAGACAGATAATCGCACTAACATCGAACAATAATCTCTTGCGAAACTCGCTTTTCACTCGCTTCTTTCCGTCCTCGTTGTAGCAAGAATCCCAGGATGCAGACCCTCTCCCCGTCCCTCTTTCTCTGGCCTTCCCACTGTCTCGCTCTCTCACCGCGAGACGCGCATTTAATATGGGAGAGTAATCCCCGCTTTTTATACATTGTCGAAAGTGGGCCAGAAGGTTACAGCATGATCGCGGCTGAGTACCTGACTATCGTAACTGGGTCGAGTACAGAACGCAGAGATTAATTAGCAACTTCGTGGCCGTGTGTAGCGGTTTAGGAACTCAAACCAATATATCGAGAGTTTCAACTAAAACAGGTCGAACGCTACGTGTATCGGTCAATACATAGCAATTTTATAAGATCCTTCCCCAGTATTGCTCATCATCGTTCGCGCGGAAAAAATAAGGCGAATAAAAATTTATCCCGGACAAAGTTTTAACATACTTATCGAATTTAGCTCAATTGGCTCACGTAATTAAACAGAGAAACGGAGAGACAATCGGATTTATCATATATTTTAATATTCCAATCTTACCTCGTAAAGTTCTATTGCTATTCGTGAAAACTATTATTTCGTTCAGAATACTCGTGAAGAAATAGAGACCACATTGTAAAGCGCGAATTAGCGTCTTTCTGACATTTAAACAGTGTCATTGTGGTGCTAAAATGTTACATGGACGTTGAGGTGTCGGGTCATGACCCGAATATTTTATGATTATAGTGTGAGAAAATAAACCTCTAAGTACATATTAAAAGCATTTTTATTACAATGTTAAATTCGTTGTGTCAAATTCTATCCAATTTAAGTTATTTTTAATCATTTTTATTGTCTTTGCTCTTAAGTCGTCAATTTAAATTAAAACAATCAAGTTAAATAAGTTATAAGAATGTTGAATTTGACTGAAATTTAATTTATTATTTACTAAATGCGCTAATGCAGACATTACTTACTTTGAAATTGAGCAATTTAACTCACAGAAATAAGTTAATTAAATAAAGTTGTCCTTTTACTTACATATTTTGTGTTAAAAATAATAAATTTCAACATACATAAAAGTTAAAAATAACAAAATGAGACTTAACTAAAAGAATTGGTTCAATTTTGATTCTTTAACTTTATAACATAATAAGTATGTTATAACGTAACAAGATATAAATGTTAAAAAATATCTCGAGTCATTATGACGCCGGGTTAAATTGAAGAAACAGAATTATGAATGTGATTTATGCGTACCAAACTTTTCTCTTTCTCTCGATTGTTATTTCCTACACTGAGAGAAAGAATATCTTAAAATAAAAAATTTGTAGTACGCAAAAGAATTATTTACCTAGTAAGGCTAAATTATTTACATGCAGTCGAGTTAAACTTTTTTAAATATCTTTATGTAAATAAAATAAAAACATAATTTTTAATCAAATATCTTTTTCTGATAGTTCTCGAGAATATTGTTAGATTATTTTTATATATTCAAGACAATTAAATATTTTAATCTAAGAAAACAATTTAATTAAGTTTAATAATATTATTAATTTTTTATAAAATCATTTAAACGTAAAAAATATAATAATACAAAATTGTATACTTAAAATAATATGTTTATCTACTTAAATATAAATATTTTTACTTAAACATAACAAACAAGTGCTTGCATCAAAATATGTATATATGATTTTAAGAAAATGTACTTTTTTCATTAAAAAAACTTTTTCTCTCAGCGAAAGTATATCTTCGGCAACACAAATGCAAATTATAAAAGTGCTTAAAAGATATCTTTCAATCATCTTCATTTCTCTGGCTTTTTACATCGACAAAATGATCGCTGCTACATAGTTATAAAGTTTATATAAGTACAGAATAAAACATATTTAATTTTAAAATATTTTATTTGATTACGCTTTAATTAAGTACGGCGCTCGTTGTACTTACCATTAATTAAATCTTCTTCCTCGATGCTTCGCGCGTAACGCCCGCAGTAAACGAGGAACCAAACGGCGCGTCCAGAAGACATTTTTACAAACTTTTCTTCGCAGCATCCCTTAGATGCCTGCCTGAGTAATAACGCTACTTTATACGCGCGTCTCCAACAGCATTTTCTGAAAAATAAATTAGCAGCGGGTATTATATGCTATGCATAACGCGTAGCGCGCGTTATGGCATTAATCCTGCATGGAAGAAGCCACTTACTCGCAACAAGGCGTGAAATATATCTTCGGGACGCCAGGCTGCAATTTCGCCGGCAAGAGGAAAAGAGAAGAGGAAGAGAGAGAGAGAGAGAGAGAGAGAGAAAGAGGGTGGGAGATGGAGAAAGGGATGCTCGACGCCTATAACAATGCGAAAACGCGCTTTCTCGCGCCGATTCGGGCGCGGATTTGCCCTTGTATCCGCTGAATTACGGCGAGCGCGGAATAATGAAGTTCACGTAATACTGTAAACGAGCGTACGACCGACGAGGGTGTAACCGCAGCCGGGCGTGTAACGACGGGATCACGTAATCGGCCAATTATACGAACGATCTGGACTCGATTACGGCGAAGGTACTGCAATGGTGTTGCGTAACATCTGCCATGACTGCACAATGTGTCGTTCTGACTGATTGATTAAAACCGTAAGATAATTAGCAATTAGCTGCCGCGTCTGCCGGCGCGACGCGGAGTGGCGCCGGGCGTCGGGGCGCCGGGCGTCGACCAGGCCCAGCCACTTTCCATAACGAACATGCCAAGAGTTGAAATGCCAGAGGGTGAAGCACGTGCGCACGTCGATAACCCTAATAAAGTCGTTACCGCGCGCGCTATACCATCTTCCGTGGATGAAGCCGCACGGTAAAGGGCATGGACCGAAGCCGGGCTCGATGAGCGGGAATAAATCAGCGGGATAAAACATCGACGTGCGACAGCGCCACTAGACCAAATTGATCGACTTTATGACTCGCTATTAAGTTTCGAGGGAGACAAGAGATATTTTTCAGCGTGACAATTACTCTGATTGACGTTGAGTGCCTCGCTTATGCACGTAGATGTACTTGTCAGTTTCAACTAAAATTTATAAATGAAACTTTTATACATCGCTTCTTTAAATTGAAAATAATACTCATAAATGTTTGTTTTTTGTTTCTCTTTTAGGCGATATAATAAACGAGTTCGTGAAACAGAAGAGTAACGCCGTATGTGTTAGTAATTCATAAACCCATTGAATATTACACGAGATACATGTTAAGTCAACATATACGTAATTTTTTGTTTTAATAAAAAATTTTATATAGATTTCTATTTAAGAAATAATAAAACAAAAAAAAATTTTATAAATCTAGTATTACAAAATTAAAATTAATTACTTAAACGCTGAAAAAACGAATTTGCTAGAGTATCTAAAAATTTAATTGGATAAAGATTTAAAAATAATGTTGGTAGGTCATTAAAATAATTATGTTGTCCAAATTTTTTGCAGCGTTACTCACCATGCTTGAGCATGCGTCACAATTATTTTAATGATCCAATAAAATTATTTTCAGATCTGTATCCAGATAAATATTTAGACACTTCAACAATAAACGTTCTTACCATGCAGATTAACTTTAATAAATAATTAGAAAATAATACTGTTTTTTAAACTTTTAATATAATATTTTAGTATTATAAAATTAATATTTAATTAAGATCACTGAATAAAGCTATAACATGGCTTTTCGCCGACGATAACTCCCCAATGGGTACGATCTTGGAAAGGTAGGATGGTTCAATACCCCGAGGGTTTGAAAACACAAAGACGGAGAAACTAACTGTATCCGTTGCAATGTTAACATAGCATTACCACGAGTCGCTCAATGGCTCTTACGTGACGATTTGAAGGTGATAATCTAGTACCCGGAAGGTGTAAAAACCTGACAGAGAAGAGCAATCGGAGACGGAAAGGTTGCATCTACAGTTTAATTCAATTTAATCATGAACTTAAAAGCTTTTACGCCCCCCTACCCCTCTTTAAAATCTCATATCTCCCTGATCTCGACTAATTTTAATTATACGAATAAGTAGAAATGTGATGCGAATAGGAAAATATAATTGGATAGATAAAAATAAGGAAAGATAGGAATATTATCGTATAAGAATAAATAAGAAATACGTAAAGATAAATACGGATAAAAAGAAACATGAATAAGAATACGGAGAAATCATATAATTCAAAAATGTGATGTTAATTTAATAGAACGATTGTGTTAAAATTATGTTATTGATACTAATGCGAGAAATATTATACGTAATAATATAAAATTTGCTAAATTAGCGCTTAATTAATTTTTATTATTCTTAGTTAATTTTTAAAAATTTCAACAGTTTTTATTTTTTATTCATATACTTCATAGCTTTGCTTTTCAACAACCAAATACTTAATTTAAAAATAAATTTTAGTATTATTATACTTATTTCGATGCCTTTGTGTAATATGACATAAATAAGATATCTAAACTAAAAAAGCAATTTCTTTGTAATATATTTCATAATTTTATATTTTGTATGCTTTTTGTTATTTCATGCAAAATAAATTGTAAATTAGAAATTGTATGATGAATAAATTGCAATGCTATGTATTAATACGCACTGCAAATTTATCAATATGCGTTGTTAAATAAAAAAATAAATAAATAATAAAAAGAGCACACGTCGGAAGAAAAAAAGACCACCGATTGAAGTCGGTAGGGGTGATGAAAGATCTGTACAGATTAATCTGTTTCTACTAGATAAAATTTTAGTTAAAACTTGAAATAAAAACTAACATTTAATTAAAAAAATATAAAGTCAAGTTTAACCAAAATTTACTTAATCATACAATGATATTCGATAAAAAGGAAACAGCCTTGCGAAAAGATAACGCTGCTTACTCCTTTATCTCGCGATCATTGTCAGATAACTGTCTGATATAATTAAATCGTGCATCAGACTGGCAAAACCGCGCCACTCTATTCATCGTGTAATAAAGCATAAAGAAAAACGTTTAATATGTCTAGAAAGATAATTTATAATTTTCTATTTGAACTTTGACAAGTTCAATTTCCGTTGGAATACCTCCTCCGCTCTGAGACGCAATGTTATCTTTGCCGATCTAATCTCATCTCTACTTTATGATGCATCTGATCTCCCAGCGTTCTTTCAGCGATGAGAGGTATCTCAGGAGAATATTCCAAGCGCCAAACCTATCGAATACGATGCTCTCCGGTGGAAGAACATAGCAACAAATTGAAAGCAACGGCACATCGGTAAAACTATCGTATTACATGGTAGGTATAATCTTAATATTACGTAGATCACTTCTGTGCTTCTGGTTACACGATATTTCTTTTTAAACTGCCTTAGTTTGGTCGTCTAAACAAATGTACGTGAAATTTGCCACGTGCGATATTTATCCGGAAATAACTGTCTCTCCACAGAAGAAAAAAAAAAAAAAATATATATATATATATATATATATAATAAAACTTGTGTACACATCGTTGAAATCAAACGCACGCGTTCATTTCTACATTTCGTTAAAACAAACTCCATTTTAGTAATAAAAATAATTTTACAGAGGCAAACTGAAGTAATTAGAGAAATATATAATGAAAAATACCAAGCTTTAGTTTCTCATTGCCGGTTATTATTTACTACAAATCCACACTACAAAGAACGCGTACGCAAACACATGCGATTACGAAAACAAGCAACATATGTCGTAGAGAAAGTTTTCAATAAACTATCTCGAAATAAAAATATTTTTATTTACAAAAAATTTTTTTTTCATGCAGAATGCATATGATGAAAGCATACGATGAAAAAAGCAAACGCCATGTGTCTCACACGGAAGATCTCCTTCAGCAAACTATCTCGAAATAAAGTTAACTAAATTTTTATTACGTTTCCAATTTATATATCCCGTAAAAATATCACGATATTCAAAGGTTGCACAACCATTTACGCAATCCATTCACGCAAGCTTTTGAATAACGAATCTATATATACGCAATAAATTCTGGATTTTAACATTGTTAACGCAGTTTATTGCGCGAGAGAGGGAAACAAAGAGAGAGAAACAGGGCTTATATAACAAAGTTCTCTCCCGTACTAAATCGATATGGATAATCAAGAGCAAACTCCAATGTAAGCTGCTATATATTTTTTTTTATTTTCCATTGTTGCGAGGTATACGTTTCACGCAGGTATCAGTTGCGCATTCCTCGAAACTGGAAAACATCTGGTGAAATAAAATTTGGAACATTCCATCGCGCGGACGCGAAATAAACTTCCGGAATTCGCAAAATTCTCGAATCGCACGCCAGTGGTGCATGATACACGGTCACGTGTCTTCTCGTCGTGCCGTAAACGGGATGCGTTACTTGCGGACGGCAATCGCAATTAATATTAATCTCGTCATAAAGTTATTCGATTGAGATTATCGGTGGTTAATTCAGGAAGCCGTTGAAACACGCCGTAATTTCACTAATACCCGTTGCACAAATCTCATTAAAATCAGAATGACGTACTGCTTTAATCATGACCGTGCCGGCGGCTCGGCGCGGCCGGCGCGGCGTTACGTTTGCACGGAAGATGTGGAGTGTGTATGCACGTGTTTTGTAATGTATGGCAGACGGTAATCATCAAGAATCCTGTTTAGCCATATGTCGTCCACCAATTTGCGTCACGGCAATTGGCCGCAAAATTTAATCGCGTTATCGAGAGAGATTTTCCCCCATTGACAGTTGCGCTGCGTGACGGTTCTCCAATTAAATAATCTGACTGGCAGCAACGAATTTGCCCACCGGCTGTGGCTTATACAAATGTAATTCCGGTTCGAAAATATGAGGACTCGTCCAAAACGCGCCGTGTAATACCGTGTAAATACTGCAAATTCTCCGAAAGCTCAGTAATATTCCATTTAAAATTGCACGAGGGCGTCGAAAAAATTGAAGCATTTAATTATTGTTTTTTTCACGTTTATTTCAGAAAACATTCGCTTTATATAAATCTCTGATTATGTCCTTTGTGCCATTCATGAGGACTCTCATGTAAAATCGGAACTCGATGACATTAAACTACGGACGTAATTTCTTAGATGCACTTTAAATAGCGAAAGACTGACATCATATAAATAATAAGGATTAAAATAGCACTGTCAATCCTTAAATACCATGTGACACAAATAAATGCTTTTGCCACGATAACATGCGTACACTGAGAAAAAAAAAAGTTGTCAGCTTGACTAAATTTTTCAACTGGATTAAATTTCTTCAGTTCAAATATTTATGTATTTTACTTAAACACACAAAGTACTTGAACTTCAGTCTAAGCATTCATATATTTAACTGTGTAATTAAATTAAATATTATATGTAAATACTTGAACTAAAAAAATTCAATCGAGATAAAAAATTTAGTTAAGTCAACAACTTTTTCTTCTCAACGTATATGGCATAATTGTATGCGTAATATCAAGAATATTTCATATTTAAAAAGAAACAAAGAGATCTGAAAACGACAGTCTGTACAATTTTTCCTAGAGAATACCAAGTTACAGTTTTATAACAAGTGCATTATATAACAGTTATATATATTGCTAAGTGAAAAATTACAACTAACATTTATACAACTGTAGCTTGGCGTTTGCTGGGGATTAGAGACTCGTCAGCAATATTTAAAATATTCCGCCAATCCTTTTGTCGTCTTATTTATCTCTAATTAGATGACTTACGAAACGCTATCTTGCGTCCATGTCGTCGTCACGGTGTTCTTAATAATCGTAGGATCGCGTTTTCAGAGGCAAATGTAATCGCAATGCAGCTACGTGAAAAAGAAACAGTGCTACGCCACTGGACGGAATATTGATCGAGAGGGTGTAGAGAGACCCTTATACACCGGGAACGAGTCGCGAGCCAACCCTTGCGTAGGCTCTCTCGCATACTCGCATTTATGCCTCCGATGCCAACGAAATCAGGACCATTAGGCTGGAGGCATTGACGAATTTTATGTCTCTTTAAAAAAATCGACAACATCGCCGGTGCTGCCTCGCAGCACGTGTCCCATTATACCGTCTCATACCGTGTCATGCAGAGTGTTCGGTAAATCGTGGTAACAATTTTTCGCGAGAAAAAGCAAGTGAAGAATATAGAATAATATTGGGTGCTTTCCAACAAGAGTGCCACAGTGTGACACAGTGTCACACAGAGAGACACAGTGTAACACAGTTGTGTAGTCTAATTGGAACAGATAAGTTACCAAACACGGTCACTAGAGTGCGTAAAAGACTGACTTAGTAAAAAATTCAAATTGAATCAGAAATCTATCCGTAGAAAATCCAGACCTGTTAAAGAAGGAATTTTACATTATCCAACGTAGGAATAACTTCTTTACAATGCCGACAAAAGAATAAACATGCAAATTAATCCGATGAAATACGCATGAATAATGAATAATCAACGAATGCATTGTTTCTTAGGCTTACAATTCTTTAAATAAAAATAATGAATATTGATTACCATCTAAGAATTCTGGGTCTGGTACGTTATTTTCGAAACACGAAACATTTTTAGTAAAAATATAAGTCCATTGTGCTAATTTAAAAATGTAGTATGTAAAGAAACGAAAAGTTCAAACTATAATTTTAATTTTGTATGTTAAGGCGACAAAACATAACTGAACATGACTAAAATGTACCAGTACCACACTTGAAAAAATAATTTATTTGCCCGATGTGTTGGCACTATTGATGGCTGACACGGCCAAACTTAAGATTAAGCTGTGTTTTGCAGTGTCGCTCTGTGTCTCTCTGTGTCATAGTTGGAAAGCACCAATGTAGACACTGTGTTACACAGTGTCGCCTGTGTCTCTTGTTGGAAAGCACCCATTGTTTCCTCGAGTGCACGCGTAGTAGCTCTTGAGAGAAAATTTTAAGGTTTTGCACGTGAAAGTGGTGTACGTGTGCGAGTGTGTCGGTCCATTTGACCAGAAATTCACATCTGTTTATAACGCACAGTTGTTACACACAATTGTAGAATTTACGATAATATATTGTGATGCCAGTGTCACCAATAACGGTAATTTCACGTTAATCTCTCGAAATGGCAAAGTACAATCGCGAATGTATGCTAAAGTGGCATTAAAAGCTGATGGTAATGTTTTAGTTACGAGCAATTACAAAAACTGTTTAAAAACTCTGTTCAATTAAGCAGACGACGCACCAGACACTTTCATGTTCGAAATCACTTTTTCTTGAGAACAAGAGTTAGTTTATAATAGCTGATAATGGCGGTAACCGTAAGAAATTGGCCAATCGTAGTCGATTATTCTTCTATAAATCGACTATGATTGGCCAATTTCTTACGGCAACGGCTATTATCAGTTATTATAGACCGATTCTTTCGCAAAAAAAGAAACACATTTGTTCTATATCTTTCATTTATTTCATCGCATGCTACACCATGAACATATTTCTTTCAGCTGAGAATAATATTTGAGAATTTGCTCGGATAATAATTTTATCTACACAGAAAACAATTAGTATCGAATCAACAATTCGTTGTTTCATATATGTATATGCAAAAATATAAAAATCTTCTTGGAAGAATTTGATAATCTTAAACAGACATAATTTGCTCACATGAAGAAACAGAATTATGTCTGTTTAAAATTATTAAATTCTTTCAAAAAGATTTCATGTTCTTGCTTATACACGAAACGATGAATTGTTGATTCGGTACTCTCTAAATTCTTTGGAATGGAATCCTACTCTAAAAGTGTGAAAATCCTGCCAGTCTTGATAAAGAGTGGCAGGATTTTCACACTTTTAAAGTGAAATTCCACTCTAAAAATTTTAGAGAGTACTAATCTTTTTCCGTGTAAATGAGAGGAATTCTCGAATCTCTGGTACCTCCATGTTCACCTCAATACCCTCAACTCTCCTACATAAATCAGGCTCGATCGAGGGTCGAGATGCTAACTGACCGTTGAAATGGATTCGAAACGGAGTGAATTGATATCCGTTCGCCGGCCTGAATTTGTCAGTCTCGCAACCTTCGAAATCCCTTTCGCCCCTTCCTCCTCCGTCTGATCGGTTTTGCTTTTGAGAAAATCAAACTTGCGATGCGCCAATGGCTACCACCACCGGGCGCCTCTCTCTTCTGACGGGAGACAAAGGGACGCAGAGAGAATGGAAACCGTCACCTTGATGCTCGTGGTGAACCACGATAATTGGATCAACCCACCCCTATGAGTCGCGACTGAAATTAAGTAACCTCCGGCGCGTATTCCTGCGACAGGCTGATGATTTCGTCGGGGACAATCTGAAAAGCTCGCCCGTCGCCGCGAAATAATGTTAGCGCTAGAGAGAATAAAGCAGAGAGATATAGGGGAATGCAACAAGCGCACTTTGTCCGCATACCAAATCGCAGATAAAGCATGGAGCAAATAATTGCGTAAATTAAAAGAAATGTCGTTTTCTTCATCAAAAATAATCGTGTGCATGTAATATATTTTTATGCACGGGAATAATAATCAAATTACGTAAAGGCCACGTAATTCTGCTGAAAAATAAAGCGGTTGCGCAAAGCAATTGTACAAATCGATGTACCTTTGCGAGAGAATGCAACCTGGATCGCCGTAAGATAAAGCCATGCAAAGTTGTTCCCTATAATTTCCTTTTATTCTTGAATAAAAGAAAAGAGCTATAGCCCGTTCCCGTTTGCAGAATCACTCGGTATAAATCAAGCCCGTTGTACGTGGCAGAGCGCGAAAATATTTTTCTCCGGTAAAATAAATATTACATCTCGTTAGGGGGGGTTGGCGTTACGCGAGCTCGGCTAAGAAAGGACTTAAGCCGTCAGAATGGCGTGGCCGTAAAGAAAGCGAGCGGAAAAAGCTTCTTCGGTGCGCGCGACGAGGATGCTTTGTGCGAGTACGGCGACAAAGCCACCCGAGTCGTCGGGAAAAGGCAATTTGTACAGAGGTGCTTAAGTTACACGTATTAGTCATAACGTCGTACTTTCGCGATAACGACCAATTACATCGTGACAAAAAAGCCACGATGTCCCAGATCGAGCCATCCTTTATCTAGGAATTCTTGGACCGATTCTTTGGAATCGAATTCCTTGAATTTCTTCCTTGACAAAGACTCGTTAATTTCGGCGAACACGAGCGAAGGATTCTTCGCGAATAAAACCTCAGGAATGCACGAAAGAATAAGATAAAATTATCTACTCTTCATTTTTAATTACACAAAATATTTACACTCTCGTAAATCTCGTAGAGCAAAAAAAAAATACACAGACTCAATTTTTATTCTGTAGGAGTGAATTTTTATTCTAATTAGAATGACAAATTACTTGAAAAATTGTACACAGAAAAAAATTAGTATCGAATCAACAATTCATTGTTTTATACATGAGCAAGAATACAAAATCTTCTTGGAAGAATTTATAATCTTAAACAGACATAATTTGCTCACATAAAGAAAAAAATGTTCTCCACGTAAGCAAATTATGTCTGTTTAAGATTATAAATTCTTCCAAGAAGATTTTATATTCTTGCTCATGTATGAAACAATAAATTGTCGATTTGATACTAATTTTCTTTTTGTGTACAAATTCAATTTTCACTCTAGAAGAATAGATTTACACGGAAAGAACAATTTTACTGCAGCATCTAAAAATTTAGTTGAATACAGATCGGAAAATACTTTTATGTTGGACCATGAAAATAATTATGCAGAACACTCAAGCGTGATAATGTTGCTGCAAGCAGTTTTGACGTTCCAGTAACCAAGTTAAACGTCCTATACAATTTTTCAAACGATTCAACATAATTATTTTCAAATCTGTATCTCAGCAAAATTGTTCTTTCCGTGTGTATACAATGTTTCTTCCACTAGAAATAAAATACCTCAAGGGAGGAACTTAAAACGCTGAGTGGATTGTACGAGAAGCAAGTGGACCTCACTTTGAATTTCTAATTTGAAGATTAGAAGATTATACAGTAATATTTCATGCAGGCAGTTTATAGCACTCGCGGGATAATGATGACAGAGGATATCACAACGGTAAGGAGAACATAATTTTTTAAGACGAGAAGCTTAGATCTTTTCTTCGCGTAGAAGTAGCATCGGAAGAAAATCTCCTCGATGTCCGCCAACAGCAAAATATCCGAGGTTATTACTCGGTTGCGCGAATAGACAGATCCCCCGGGATGAGGAGGGGGAGGGGGTAAAAAGTAGTTTCAAAGCGTCTAGTCTAACAATGAGAAGCGCATAAAAAGGGAGGAAAGGAGAGAAAAAAACGACGGGCATGAAAAGCGTCCCGGAAAATAAAGGGTAGATACGGTGGAAAAAGCACGCAAAAGGCCCCGGGAATTCAATGCCAAGGTTGGCGTACATCTGAAGGTAAATCGATATTCAATACTCCACGTATAGGAGCCGATATAGTGACATTTCGTACAGAAAATTTAATCGTACTTTACAAATGATATCTTCGATTATGTGGCATCTTGAAGATCGAAGTGACCGTAAGTTTCGTTTCGTTAAAGATCTTTTCGTAATTTCTTGCAAAACTATTAAAAGATAATTTAAAATATAGACTTTTCAACTTTGTCAAGTATAGAGGAAATGCGAACGATTGGATAAAGTCATTTTGTAGCGTTTCAAAAATTATGTTACATACGCAAACGTTTTAGTAAATAATAATTCAAAACACGTAATCTATTATTCATTTTTTATTTATTTTACTATTTCATTTTTTATTTATTTTATTATTTAATTTTATATTTATTAAAACATTATATTTATTAAAAAGATAAATCTTCGAAGAATACATTGCTACTCAATAAATTTAATTTGATACTTTTTCGAAGAGAAATACAAGCACTCTAAATCGATCTTGTAAAAAAAAAAAAAATAATAAATTTCTAAGATTTGTGATAATTTTTTTCTAACGTCAATTTATAAAATCTTGAAAAAATTAAAATATATTAAGAATGTATAAAAATATGATTGTAAGATAAAATCGTTTATCTGATTCATTTTTCCAGGTTCTTTGAGATTCTTTGTTTTTAGTTTTAGTAAAAAGCATAAACCCATTTCTCGCGTTTGAAATGCGCAATGCAATTCGCGCGTGAATTCAAGACGCAATTGTGAGAGAATAATAGGTTTTTGTCATATACGATTCTTGTTTTCCAGTTGGTTTCGCGTAGTGAACACTTCGTTTTTCGTCAAATGTATTTCCGGATTATACATTCTATATGGGATATACGTTGCGTTGCTCGTGAGTATTTTGCGGCTTCGATTGATCTACCCGACTAAACGAAAGAAATCAATTGTGTGAGTTGTTCCGTGAATGACATCGATAGGCTCCATTTGATACCGTTTGAATAAGAACGCAAAATCTGCCCCGCGATTTTCAGATTTTCTCGCAAATTTAACAGATATTCGATAATGCGAAATCTTGAGCCGTTAATTAAATGTTTAACTGCTTAATCCGACTGGATAATATTTAATGACATTTTAATTTTCTGATTGATCGAGTCAATGATATTGATATGTATCAATATATGGTATTATCTTAAATAAACATATTATAAATATTATCCATTCATGAAACACACATAATTAGCTATGATTAAATATTAATGATAAAACTTTCTTATTTTTCCTCAGTTTAAAAATTTTTATTTGTAAGAAAATATAAATATATTAATACATAAATATATTCATTACATATATATATATATATATATATATATGTGTGTGTAATGAGTATAAATATAGGTATAAATCAAATAAAAATATTTTTAGAAACATTTCGTTTTTAAGTTTCGCAAAACAATTTGTATATCATTTCACCTGACATATTCTTTTGCTACAAACTTTAATCTCAATGTAAAAAAGTCTTTTGAAAAGCACTACTTCTTCCTAATCTCTTTCTCATCCTAAAGATGTTCTAATGTCTTATTTCAATCAAATTTCTTTTTAACGTAAATGACACAGCGCGTTTGAAAGGATCGATTGATATTGCATATTGACGATTGTGAATAGGAAACGCGAAAGATCGTTGCTTCTCGATTCTCGGAAGTAACGACCGAATACAAGGATTTTCCGCCGGAGGCACGTGGGCACGTCCTTAAATCCTGCCTAAAGCGAGCTATTCGGCGCATACAGTGTACCCCTCATGCAAAATGTAGCCGAGGTTCGAGACAACAGCGGAGACAGAACGGAACAGTATGCGCCCGAACTTTCCCGATAGCGGGATAGAATTCGCAGATTGCATGCTAAAACTTTCAGGCAAGACGAAACGAGGAGCGTGTTCTCGGGAAGCAAAAAGATAATTGTATGAGGATACAATAATAAAATCATATTCATGCCGATCGCGTCTGCCATACATGTAGACCGATATTCTCTTATCGACGGTACGAGGAGCGGAAAGAAAAAGATTTTTCGCGCGAAAAAGATAGAAAAAAAACGACGAAAGTCATCAAATAAAATTTCTCATGAAACTGTATTTTCAATTTTTAATTATAATTTAATTTTCTGACTTTAAAAGTTTTTTAACCTTGATAATTTTTAATTATTTTGCGATCTCTTAATCATCCAATTGTATTTATCATATTTTTTGTTCTTATCTCGATACGTAATATAGTAATATAATTAAAACACAAAAGATTCATTATATATATAATACAGTTCATAAATGATGCTCGAGTATAATCGAGTCTTACTTTTTATCCTCGGTAAAAAAAATCTAGCTTCAGAAATAAGAGATTAAACCGCAATTGTCCGTCTGTCGCAATTGCAACCTTCTTCCTACAACATTCGCGCGCGATGCGGAATACACCCTCCTCTTTTCCCTCCTTGTAGTCGACTGTACTTCTGCTAGCAGCAAGGGAAAAGGCACGTTAGCACGTGACTGGAATTCGTTTTACAAATTCTCCGCAACCACGCATACAGAGCTCCCGTTTTAGGCGGCCGCATTGTACGACATAAAGTGGAATCCATTTCTCTGAGATAAACTACCCAGGAGAAGTGTTGTGAGAGACGTAACAAAGAAATAAATAAGTAGAATAAACTACAAGCATTCAAATAAAAGAATAACATTACAGTGCAGTGAAGTCGCAAAATATGCGTTAAGAACTTACAAGACTTAAGATATTTAAATTATTTAAAATTTAATAATTATTATGCATGTTTGTGTTTTTTTTTTTTTTTGTACTTTGTGCATTTAGAATATCAGTTTCTCTCTCTCTCTCTCTCTCTCTTTCTTTCTCTTCAATGTCTAAGTGTATATTCATCACATTTTAAATGCCAAAATTTTTGAAGATTTCAAGCAACAAAACAAATCCATTATTGTTAAACAATAAAAGACGACCATAAATTAATCGCGTTTTTGATATGCGTTTTAAATTTTTTAATATAAAAGTTCCATTGCTATTTCGTCAATTTTGTAATATGTTAATGATAATTATTTATTTTTTTATAATATTACATTACAAATATTAAAAAAGTAATTAATATAATTGATCAAGTATTTTAATATGACTCATATGTAACCAATAAAATTAGAAATAATATAAATAAAGACAATTTTCTGTGTGTGTGAAGCTGGTGTATCATTTCGTGGAAACTCAGGAAATGTTGAGAGTTCTGGCTTTATTTACAATAGTTCTATAGTTCCTGATAGATAAAACAAATAGTTCTGGCCTTTAAAGCGAAAAAAACGTATAGGACAAAGTGAGACGCCAGGTTCACGCAGCGTCTCAGTTTGTCCTGCGTCATTTTCCAGACCCAATTCTTGTAGGATTTTAAAAGATCTATAGTTCTAGATGAGTTCTAGAAAGAGTTCTAGCGTTTAACATAGTTTATTTAATAAAAAAAAAAATTATTATAAAATATTTATTTTATAATATTACATAATAGAGTTCCGTGTACAAAAAAATATTTTTCCTCCAGTTCTGAATGTATATAAACGCCTTCCGAAGAGTTCCAGTCAATTGCATTATTTATTAGTTAATAATAAATTATTAATTACCGCCAAACACGTAGTCTGTCATATATGGGTGAGACGCTGGTCTTTATTCGAGAGTTCTGTGTACCAAAAAATATTTTTCCAATAGTTCTTAACACAACAAAGCGCCTTGCGAAGAGTTCCGGTCGATTCGATTCCGTTATTTAATATTTAATAAAAAATTATTAACTCCCGCCAAACACGTATTTTGTCATATATGGGTGAGACGCTGCAGCGTCAACTAATAAATTATGTATGGTAAATTATGTATGGAAAAATACGTGTTTGGCGGGAGTTAATAATTTTTTATTAAATATTAAATAACGGAATCGACCGGAACTCTTCGGAAGGCGTTTATATACATTCAGAACTAGAGAAGAAATATTTTTCTGTACACAGAACTCTCGAATAAAGACCAGCGTCTCACCCATATATGACAAAATACGTGTTTGGCGGGAGTTAACAATTTATTATTAACTAATAAATTATGCAATCGCCCGGAACTCTTCGGAAGGCGTTTATATACATTCAGAACTAGAGAAAAAATATTTTTTTGTACACAGAACTCTCGAATAAACACCAGCGTCTCACCCATATGACAAAATACGTGTTTCGCGGGAGTTAACAATTTATTATTAACTAATAAATTATGCAATTGCCCGGAACTCTTCGGAAGGCGCTTTGTTGTGTTAAGAACTATTGGAAAAATATTTTTTGGTACACAGAACTCTCGAATAAAGACCAGCGTCTCACCCATATATGACAAAATACGTGTTTGGCGGGAGTTAACAATTTATTATTAACTAATAAATTATGCAATCGCCCGGAACTCTTCGGAAGGCGCTTTGTTGTGTTAAGAACTATTGCAAAAATATTTTTTGGTACACAGAACTCTCGAATAAAGACCAGCGTCTCACCCATATATGACAAAATACGTGTTTGGCGGGAGTTAACAATTTATTATTAACTAATAAATTAAGCAATCGCCCGGAACTCTTCGGAAGGCGCTTTGTTGTGTTAAGAACTATTGCAAAAATATTTTTTGGTACACAGAACTCTCGAATAAAGACCAGCGTCTCACCCATATATGACAAAATACGTGTTTGGCGGGAGTTAACAATTTATTATTAACTAATAAATTATGCAATCGCCCGGAACTCTTCGGAAGGCGCTTTGTTGTGTTAAGAACTATTGCAAAAATATTTTTTGGTACACAGAACTCTCGAATAAAGACCAGCGTCTCACCCATATATGACAAAATACGTGTTTGGCGGGAGTTAACAATTTATTATTAACTAATAAATTAAGCAATCGCCCGGAACTCTTCGGAAGGCGCTTTGTTGTGTTAAGAACTATTGCAAAAATATTTTTTGGTACACAGAACTCTCGAATAAAGACCAGCGTCTCACCCATATATGACAGACTACGTGTTTGGCGGTAATTAATAATTTATTATTAACTAATAAATTATGCAATTGACCGGAACTCTTCGGAAGGCGTTTATATACATTCAGAACTGGAGGAAAAATATTTTTTTGTACACGGAACTCTATTATGTAATATTATAAAATAAATATTTTATAATAATTTTTTTTTTTATTAAATAAACTATGTTAAACGCTAGAACTCTTTCTAGAACTCATCTAGAACTATAGATCTTTTAAAATCCTACAAGAATTGGGTCTGGAAAATGACGCAGGACAAACTGAGACGCTGCGTGAACCTGGCGTCTCACTTTGTCCTATACGTTTTTTTCGCTTTAAAGGCCAGAACTATTTGTTTTATCTATCAGGAACTATAGAATCATTGTAAATAAAGCCAGAACTCTCAACATTTCGTGAGTTTCCACGAAATGATACGCCAGCTTCACACACACCAATTTTCTGTAAAGTAAAAGACATATATTTACTAGTCTCATAGCTCTGTTCATCACATATCATTTTTTTTCATATGTATGACATAAACACAAATCATCACTAAACAAGAAAAAATAAGTTATAAAAAAAATAGAAAAATAATAATAATTCTATAAGTTTATATGTGGCTAAGAATAATATTGTAGTTAAATATTTGCAATTTATTTTTGCTCATTTATTTCAATACACCAGAAGACATTAAATTATAATACGTTTCCTTTCAATTTTTTAATTCTTTGTCGTTTACACTAATAAAGTATGATTATGGACAACCAGCCAAAGAAGATTACAGAAAGGTCTGCTTTAGCTGTACTTACAATTAGAGAAACTAAAACAGACATTTTGTTAATAGTTTTTGAAATGAACAGTCTGATGGTACCCAGCAATCATCAAGTTATATAAATGAAAGTTGTAATTTTTTTTTCCACAAATGTGTTATAAAAGTTTACCCTAATAGCATTTTCTACAGAGCAGAATCTGCGTGCAGTTAAATGCAGCAGAATTTAATCATACGTGTAAAAGGTTATTCTTAATATAGTCCTGTTGACAGTCTGTTAGATTCATGCAATGTACATGCAAATAAACTGTTTGCAGATACTTGCTGCAAAAATCAAACTTAATTCTTAGCAGATTCTTCCTCTAACTGCAGTGTGTAAATAAAATGCTGCATTTCTTGCAGCAGATACGTTTAAGTTTCTTGCAAGATCAGCCTTATAGAATCTTTTGAAGAACTTCAACAGAATGAAAAAGCAGATCATAACGTCCTGCTAACAGAATTTGTCAAAATCTGCTGCAAGATTTTGACAGATTCTGCCAACAGAATGTTATGATCTGCTTCCTCAATCTGCTCAAGTCTTGCAAAAGATTCTAAATATCATTTCTGTTGAAAGAATCTTATGTCAGTCTGCTGACAGACTGTTAGCAGACTATTTATAAACTGCAGTTACAAGAAGAATCTGCTTCCAGATAGCTCGATTTCTGCAGCAAGTATCTGCAAATAGTTCATTTGCATATACAGTGCATGAATCTTGCAAGCAGACTGACAGACTGCCAGCAAGACTGTATTGAAAATAATTGTTACATACCTGAGTTAATTCTGCTGCGACAAATACTCAAACAATTTGCTCTGCAGAAAATGCTACTAGAATATATAATTGTAACTTTATACTTGTTGGGTGTTAACTAAAATTGCGTCATATAATAAAAATGAATAAAAAATTCAATTTAAATCACCAAAATTCATAAAGTCACAATCATTCATGAGACGATTGTAGAAATGGGAAGATGAAATGATGATAGAGGATAGAATTTCCTGAGCACAGCGAAAACACCTTTTCGTAACAGAGAGAAGTTTGAAAGTGATCACAGCCGTGATCTAGCTATGTCTTTACTCTCAGATCTCATATCTCAAGCCCATCTTTGTCTCATAAAACGCAAAACAAAGATGGACTGATCTTGAGATTTGGGAAGGATTATGAAATCGAACCTCGATCTCTCAGGCTTCTCTTTGCCAAAGAACGCATAAGTTAACTAATAAAATAATACACTTACCAAGTTGCTTCACAGATGTCTCGCTTTCTCGCTGTTCTCGGACATTCCACACAGCAACAATAACGACTATCCAATACTTCATTGGCTCCCACCAATTCAGCACGCGAATGCGAATAAAACACGAAACGCGGAATACGCGGGCGAGAGTTTAACTTGTCGCAATCATATTCGTCACCTTCGACACCGTATCAATGTACATTTGCACTTGAAAAATGCGGAAGGTCAGAGCCGTTCGACCGAAATCGACGACGACACGAAAATCAACATGGCAGCGACAAGGAGAAGCGAGAAGACGCGTGACGTCACAGTGCCTGACGTCATCCGGAAGAAATGGCAAGAGCCGTTCAGAGTCGTTTGAACGAATGCACACGTAGACACAACTAGTAAACAAAGAACTCAACAATTCACTTCGGTTCCAGGATTTTCTGTCTAATACAATCGCGCGACGACCACGCACTTCTCTCGACACATTCGCGGTATTCCACCGCACGGACGACGAGCGAATACGCGCGCGAAAATTCTCGAAGCAACGCGACAAGCAAATGACGCCGCGCTTCGTAAACAAACAATCACGCCTTCTACGCACCGTGTGACCCACGTATCGAAACAATCGTTCGCTATTACTAACGGCACTCCGAATATCGTATCTACGCACAATTCAGATTTTAGAGTACACGTAAAATACGGAGCAACTGGCGCGGCGGAAAAGCAAACATGGCAGTAGCGCCTGGTGGCGCCAAGACAGCGGCGAGCGGCGACGAAGGCAACCGAGCGATCGCGACGGCGCAGTATGTACATACCACTACGCTTGACATGTAGCTTTAACTAACACGACTTCGCATCATTCATCGTATCCGACTGACGACGGACGTTGGCACGAACGCCCGACATTTCAATTCACTTTTGATACTTCACGGCATTCTCGAAACACTCACTCGCATCAAAAACTCGTACGGGAAGATGAGGATGCGAGTTGAGATGCGCCACGACACGTCGCCGTCCCTCCCGCCTGATCTCCCGACCGGTCGACCGTTGCGGAGTACTGCGTGTTAACGACGTAGGCGGCGCAGGTGCGCAGGCGCGGCCGATCATCGTCACCGCTACGCAGTACGGCGACGGTGATCGGTCTCAGTCGGTCAGGCAGGACGGCGATGTCTATACGCGTTCAATTCGTATTCTCCGCGTAGTCACGTGCTTCTGGCATCCCAGCTTGGTAGCGATCATGTAACTTTTTCCCTAAGGCGGAAAGGTGAAAAGTGAAATCTTTCGCCATTGAAATTAATTGCGAAATTTTTCACTTTTCATCTTTCCGCCCTAGAGAAAAAGTTACATGATCGCTACCCTTATGTAAACCTGAATATAGCCGAACACTGTGGAAATAGCCGAAGTGCTGGTAATCTCAGCTACCCTTCGTAAAAAGGCTTCGTCTACCTTAGTCTACGATTGGGCGCTTTCCATTTAAAACACAAGTCAACACAAACATCTTGAAAGAGCAGAATGAAATGTCTGCAAGAGAATTTCAACGAGGGGATGGCATCCCGGATGGCAGCTCGGTAAGTTTATTATTTTATTAATTACTATTTTTTATTATTTTATTACTACATAGGTCTATGTTTATAAATTTCGTAAATAATTCTCATACATAGTTCAGAAGTGAGGTAGAAAACAGTCTACCAGGACTGTTTCACGAAGTAGAATACATTTTTGTTAACAAAACATCTTTTCATCACTTGCTCTTAATTTAGGCTCAATCAATACAACTGCTTAAACCTTTATGTCTATTTCTACCAATGCAGCAGATTAAGGAAAGGAGGAGAGGGGAGGATTTCAGCTCAGCGTCAACTCATAATCATCATCATCTATCTTTTCATCAGTTGTCTCGTCAGCTCCGCGGATTGAGAGTACTAATATATTCCACTGCATTGCCATTAAATGACGGATTATACTTCATAGGGTGCACATTGTACATTTCCTCTCTGGTTCTGTCTGGCTAGTCAGACTTTGATCTCAGTTTAACAGTTGCTTTTAATCTTTTAGTTTTAAAAATTGGAAAAAGGTAAAGAGTAAGTTAAACTGAGATCTAAGTTAATCTACATTGGTGGAAATGAGCACTAAGAATTAAAACAAAGTTATAAAGATTGAATTTGTGGACGCGGTTGAGGTTTTTAAAGAAAAAAACTGTTGGTGTATTAAAAAAATATACACAGGCTAAGGAAGAATTTCAACTCTTTATTTTTTAAAAGATTGTGAATCTTATCAGCATTTCTGGTATGCAATTGGACTGACTAATCAGAATCAGAGAGGAAATGTACAATGTGCACCCTATGAAGTATAATCCGTCATTTAATGACAATGCAGTGGAATATATTAGTACCCTGGATCCGTGGGGCTGACGAGACGACTAATGAAAAGAAAGATGATGATGATTATGAGTTGATGCCGAGCTGAAATCTTCCCTCCCTCTTTCCCTTTTTCATCCATAATCTCTACCTCATCGTTGAAATATATCCTTTTTTTAACTAGACATCTTTATTACTGCTGCTTATAAGTTTGCTAAACAAAAAATTGATATTTAGTTAAATATCTATCTAAAAAAAAATATATTTATCATTATCGCAACAGCAATACTTTACTTTCAAAATAACACAAATATCACAAAATTGCTGATTATGCAATTTGATTATACAATTATTTTTGTCCACGGATATCGTGGCATTAAGCTTCAAAAATAATTTATTTCTTCCTTTTTTTTCTAGATTTCAGATAAATTATATAAATGTATAAATGTACTAAAATAAAATGATCTTAGGTACCAACCTAACGCTAGTTATCGATCGTAATACATAACGTCGAGAACAGCAATCGACGCGATTACGCGTTAATTAACTTATTAACTCGAGACTAATCCTTTGGCGTGCCAGTTCGATGGCAACTACCTTCACTTCCACTCGCTGCCCTATATACAGATCTTTTTTCATACGGGTGACGTGTATCAATCCCTCCCTACCAACACCCACGTCTACGAACGATCCAAAATGCGTGACATTTCGCACGACGCCGCTCAATACGGTACCGATAGTCAAATCGTCGATACATCGTACGCTGTTGCGGAACAACGGCTGGCTCAATTTCGATCGTATATCCTCGTCCTTCTGCATGGTCAGGGCTTTAACTATGGTTTCCATTGTAGTCTCATCGGTGCCGTACTGCGCGGCTAGCTTTCCATATTCAGTTTTCGCGTGAGAATTTATTTTCTCGATAAATGTCAGAGTGCCAATATCGTCTAAATTGCATTGGCAGTATTTTACGAATTTATTCGCTATCGCGTACGATTCCGGATGGATCCACGTCTGATCTAAAGGATTGAAATCCCTCTCCCATTTTTTGCCCCGTTCCGACGGGGTATTGCTAACCGTTGCCGTCTCCGGTAGAATTCTTATGAATCCTGCACACTGTTCGAAAGTTTTGCTGCCGATACCCTTCACCTTCAGCAACTGCTCTCTATTTCTGAACGGTCCGTTTTTGGTCCGCCATTCTATGATGCTCTTAGACCTAGAAGGCGTGAGGCCGGCTACGTGCTGTAGAAGATAATGGGAAGCTGTATTGATATCGACTCCTACAAAACTCACAACCTCTGTAACAACCTGTAACAATTGACACTAATATCTCTCTGGTACATTGAATGTCCTAAAAAAAAATACTATTACGTTATTACCGGAGGAACAAATTTTTATTGTAATTTTTTGTTTCATAAAAATAAAATAAGAATTAATTTGAAGCGCATCTACTTGGATTTCTACAATTATTGCTAAGAAAAATATCAACTTCTGGGATTTTTGGTGGAAATTAAAAAATAATTTTTTTTTTACACAATTATATAACAGCATGATATCATGTAACGCCAAAAATGTTCAAGTTATCTATATTTTCAAGTTCTTCATTAATTAACATATTAAATAGCGAATCCATACTAACTTCGGATAGCGTCTTCGTCAGTTTCGTCTCCGAAAGATCGTGCTGATACATCCCGACTCCTAAATGCTTCGGCTCTATCTTAACTAATTCGGCCAACGGATCCTGCAAACGTCTCGCTATCGAGATCGCCGACACCAGATTCGGATCGAGATCGGGGAACTCTGATTTCGCCTGTGGGCTACAGCTGTAAATCGAGGCCCCGCTTTCGTCAACGATGGTATACATCGCGTTCAGCCGGCCAATCATCTTCGACCCTAATACCTTTGTCAGAAACAGCTCGGTTTCCCTGCACGCAGTGGCGTTTCCCAGAGCTATTACCGTACACCCGTATTTGTTCACCAATTTCGCCAACTCGCCAGCCGCGTCTTTAAACGACGACGAACGGTCGTGGGGATGTATCACGGCGGTCTCAAGGAGGTCGCCCTGCTCCGACACGACGGCGAGCTTACATCCGTGACGGTAACCCGGGTCTATACCGAGAACGATTTTACCTCGCACGGGAGGAATGAGCAGCAGTTGCTTAACGTTAGTCGCGAAAACCTCTATGGACGCCCTTTCCGCGTTTTCCTTCATCTCGCTCCTCATGCGACGTATCATCTGAGGTTTAATCTGTTTCTTGTAAGCGTAATCGATACTGTCGCTGAGTAAATCCCAATGCATTTTCATGTTATCTCCTCGCTCCTGCTGAACGCGCCAAGCAATCCTGCTGTATCGCGACAAGCAATATTTCTTGAACGCGCGCTCGAACGCGTCGGGGACGGCGATCTTCACGCTGATGATCTTCTGCGACTCGGCCCGATTGATGGCCAGTATGTGATGCGGCTTGATGTAGTTCACGTTCAACTTAAAATCGAAGTACTGCTCGTACTTCTTCTGCTCGTCCACCTTCTTCGAATCCTCGGGCGTTTTACACTGTGTCGTTTGTATCTCTATAGCAAACGTTTTCCGGAGAGATGTCACCTCGTCGAAGATCTCCTTGTTCTTGCTGATGGCGTCCGCTATTATATGCACGATACCGCTTCTCACTTCCTGCTCGTTTCGCAAGCCTTCCCTTTGTTCGTCTATCAGGGATGTCAACGGCGGCAGATCCTGCCCTTGTAAAACGGCATCGCCAACAACACCCAGGCCCAACTGTCGCGCCTTCTCCGCAAGACTTCGCTTCGATGTCGAGGGCTTATACAGAGAATAAATATAGTCGAGATCGGCGAGAGACTTCACAGATGTGATAGCAGAGTGAACTTCCGGCGACCACTTTCCCAACTTGTCGATGCTCTTGATAATCGTCGCGGCACGGAGCTTGATCGCCTTCGCCTGTTCAAAACTGTCCAGAAGTGCCCTGAGTTTATCCGGCTCCATGGATCCAGTCATGTTCTTTCTGTATCTCGCGATAAACGGTATGGTGTTGTCTTCCTTGAAAAGTTTCACCACGTTCTCCGTGATACGCCTATCCACATTGTTGATCTCGCTTATATAGTCGACCTCGGTCCATTCCGTGCATTGCGAGACATCGAAGTTGAACTTCTCTTCGAACTTTACGTCTTCCTTCACACGAGTGTCGATTAAATCCTTCCGGTCTTCTTCCAACACTATTGCGGAGTCTGCAGCGTCAGTGCACGACAATTCTTCTTTGAGCTTTATTCTCTTGTTACTCAACGTCTCCGAGGTTACTTTTTCACTCTTTCTTTTGACAGACTTAACATTCTTGGTCTGCGTATTTCTCCTCGCCCTTTTCACTGGCTCTTTCTTAACCGCCGTGATTTTTCCCTTGCTCTGTTCTGCTGCATAGTCCTCGTCTTTGGATCGTTTAGATGTTTTACAATCATCGTCAGAATCTGACAGTTCAATTATTGGCTGATTATAATTAATTCGTAAATTTCTTTTCATCGTTTCTCTTTCAGCGTTTTCTTGCTCTCTGTTAAATTAATAAGACCAGTTTTCTCAGAAATACATATACAGATAAGACAGGTATCTCATTCACTCTGTTCAAATTACATATATGATTACATGACAATTGCATCATTATCAAGAATCTTATAGAAATCAGTATAAATATAAATACTTTAATACGTTTGCAACAATTTTCTTAAAATTGTACTTTTCATGTATACCAAGCAGCAAAATATCTTTTCTAGTTATATCTCGATGCAAAGTCTGTAATAGAGTTAAAGAGAAAAATTTTTCACGTTAAAGGAAAGTTCTGATTAAATTGATAACATTAATTATTGTTCGTGTGATAAAATATTAATTACCTAATTGATTTAAACCGAAATTCGATGTAAATTCTCTGCAACGACCGTCAATGCGAACTCGACGTGAGTGGCGATCCTAACCTTACCTAACCTGTCGCGACGCGTGACTGGGACGAATTTGTAAACACCATTGCCGACATTTGAAATTTCATTTTTAGGACGCCTACTGCCATCTCTCGACATATATTTCAGTATATTTGTCGTAAAATGCAACGTAAGCCCGTTGTTTAATTAGATAATTTATATTATCGAAAAATTTAATTAAAGAAATGGAAAAATATTTAGATAAACTCTGTAAAGTTCAATCTTTCCTATTTTTAATAAAAATAATATTCAAGATTTAATATAATGAATCAAAATAATTTATAATAAATCTTGAAAATTATTTTTAATAATAAAAGTTGGAAAGATTGAACTTTATACAGTTTTTCAATTTTAATTACGGACTTGAATCATTTTTATCGGCAGTGTCGCCAAATTATTTTAGTTCCACACGCGAAACTTGACGTGGTGACACCGGTGACACGTGACATTAGTGTGCAGAACAGTGCAGAAAAGAAAGACCGTAATGGGAATGATTGTTCTTACGTTTTTTTCTGATTGAATTTAACCTTTTCCGCGCGGCAGAAAATTTGATTGACCGTACCAATTTCCGCCGTGTGACAAGCACTATCACCTCCAATAGGTCATAAGATTGAACTAGTCTCCGCATTATATTTTTGCTAGCATCTACCGGCGTGTAATAACCTAATATAGTCTTATTTTTTACATCATAACCTTTCGCTTGACGTAATGATCAAATATCACCGGCAGCTAATAAAACTAATAAGCGAACAAGTGAAGAAATACAAATTGCTTCACAGTGCAAAGGGGATCGTAGAAAATGCCACGGAAAAGGCACAGAGCAAACTCTCCAATGCACAGAATGTCGCAACCGAAAAATACAATATTGTTGCGAAAGTAAGTAGCAAATCTGTAACATGTCTGTTGTACAAGTGTTTTTGTTTGGAACAATTGTTCTGTACTTACAAATCCTGATTTCCAATCAACTTACAGTCTTTTTAGGATACGTGACGATACAAAATTTCATTTGCATTTGATACATTGTCTTGTGTATTTACACAAAAAATATCTTTCAACATTTTTCAGTGAATCATTAAAAATTTTGCAAATTTTAAATATATTAAATATATTAGATGTAATTATTAAGTAAATCAAATTTTTAAGTGCTTTTTGTTTCAACATTTTTCAGTTTTACTTCTCTTGCCCCAACAGTATTGTATATAAAACCATTCTGATTTATGCTGTTTATATTGTAGAAACTTAATGACCAGGTTGTCATAATGCAAGATTTAAATGCCAAGGCACTAGAACCAAATGCACCGTTGCCAGGAAAAATCATTAAATGGTGGCAATGGTACAATCAGTTAATAGGAATGGACACAGTTGAAGCATCCAGGAGACAAGTAATTGCCCTTCAGGATAAGCTATTTAAATGTCATGACAATAGGATAACTCTGAATAAAGAATTCATAAATATTACTTATAAACTGCAAGATCTCTACGCAGAGTTGTTATTAACGAAGCGAGAGGATCCAAAGTTTTTGCAGTTAACAACGGAGGAACACAGGTCTTTACAGGAAAAACAGAAGTTCCTTAACCAGATAGAATTATTGGAGAAAGAAGAGAGGGACAGTTTCACACAGTTGGCAACTGCTCTGAAAGACTATCAAGTTAACCAAAACTTAAATGCACAGAAATACAAGTATTTATCTATCATCGCTTCTGCCATAATAGCGATCGCATCATTAATCGGTTCAATAGTAGTTAACAACAAGAGGATACTAGACGTACGATGTACCATAGAAGTAGCACAAGAAAAAAATATGCACGAATTATCCAACATTCAAAATATGTTGAAATCAGTCGAAACCAAATTTTCCCAACAATTAGCAAATATCTATAAAAAACAAGAAAAAGTAGATGCAATAGATGTAAAGAAAGAAACAAGTAATACGTCTAATATTCTTGTATCTTCTGCCAAGTATTCAGCAAATTTGTTAATTTCAGGATTAAGTTATATTAAGAAGGGTATATATCTATGTGGATCTTATATTTTTTACAAGTAACAGTTTATGTACAAAATTTACTATTATTTACTATAATTGGTAACATACATAAAAATTGGACAATTATTATCAAGAGCTATTGGTAAAAATATGCAAGACTGACATAAAGTTTTCTCTTGTAAGGTGATAGAAATCGTGCTTGCTGTATACTTGCCAGGCAAATTGTTTCCTATTTTTTTATAACTTTTACATAAAAACGCATGTTGTAAGCATTTATTTTCACTAGAACATCATATGCATTATAATATCGTACAATTTTAACTATAAATTATATATCTAGTTAAATCGAAGTGTTACAGATCATAATATATGTAATGTTAATGACTTCATATATTTAATTGTAACATAAAATTTTATAAGTGCAAATTATTAAATAGTCGTGTAATGGAAAGACGAAATTCTCATTCTCAGGTATTAATTGATATATGTATACCTTGTCATATAAAAAATGTGATGTGTAAATGTAACTGAGGATTGAACATAATTATTGCATGCAAGAAACAATGAAAATTTAATTAAGTTAATTTAAAAAATTATTTGTTACGACTGCCAAGATTTCCACTCCATGCCATCTGGTGGTTTTCTTTCGACAGTTTTTTGCCCTACCTCTTCCCAATTAGTGCTTAAGACAGTGCCACCAGATTCTAGCTGCAGACAAAATATTTCTTATGAGTGAATTGCAACAACTCGTCAATATGTTTTACATGTGTACATCTGTACTTTTAATCAATTATCTTTAAGAGAGAAATTCAGAATTTCATTGTGTATGCAAAAAATGTTTAACATATTGATTTTTACTTGTAAATATACAAGTGTCTTCTGTTTTATAAAAAATTACATTTGACGAAAAAATCAATTTTATAAACTAACTACAATTTCTTCTGTTCAATTTGTTAACAATGAGCATTTTACTTACAAAAGACTTGTTCATTGCGCGTCTCACTTCGTCGGATCCGTTACCATATATCTTTTGGAAGAGAGCATTCACAGCACTCTCACTATCATTCTCCTCTGATGCCTCTTCCTTCGCTATTTCCTTTTCTACCTGATTCCAATCTTTGGATTTTTTACAGGAGCTTGGATACTTGGGCGGTGTTCCGCTGGCTTGAAGTATTTCTGAAATAGTATATTTAATTTTAAAAAAAGATAATATACAATTATCCACATATTTTTTTATTATTTTATTCATACACATTTTTAATGGATCTGGACATTGCAGAAGAAATATGTATTAATCAAAATGATATATAAGTTTGAAGTTTTATTGTGTTTTCAATAAAGTTATAAATGTTGTACAACAGCTTATTAATGACAAACCGAGTAAATTTTAATATTATCTTGAACAAGCATATGCCAATATTGTTAAATTTAGTTATTTGTTAACATTTGTACTTTTGTCTTGCATTTTATTGCTTGGCATCTTATATTTTTAGATTTTTTTTATAATGATTTACAACTTACCACGTGGTATAGGTTTCACTTTACATAGACCTTCTGGACTTCCTTCTAAATTTGTCCATCTAATACCCTCCTGTTTTTTCAGTTTAATTTCTAGCTTGGATGGCCATACCTTGTGCGAACATTTTTCTGGTACTATAAAGTTAGCCAAATCTAGTTCTAAACTATACTCGTTACCAGATGGTAATGCTGCAGATACACTTAGCTGAAATACAATTTATGTGATTGAGTTTCATAACTTATTCAAAATTTCACCTAATTTTAGTTTTTACTAACTCTCTTAGTTTGTAATATTATCTCTTAACCAACAAAATGCGATATACAATACAGTGTCTGCAGTTTCAAAAATTTATTTTTTTCTCATTTGTTAATTCAATTTTTTTTACGACTTTAGTAAAAAATATAAAATTATGAAATACTTCAAACTAGTATTCCACTATTCAGATATCTCGGGTATCACTCAGACATTCGAATATCGAAAAACGCACAGTTTGGAGGGTAATACGAAAGGAAATAGTGCATCTCTTAGAACCACTATGGGATACCGTGTTCGACATTTTTCTTTATAGTTCAGCAGCGAACAAGCCAATAAAGATACGTACTGTACATTCTCCGTATTGGACTTTCACATTTTCCAAATTTTTGGCGAGTACTATCACGACTACGTAAGCTTCTGTTTGGTACCAATCGTGCTTCATCTTCGGTTTGGATATCTGCAAGTGTCACAAGCGTCAGTAGAAATTTTTTCCTCGTGGTTATCTATTTACGTTAAATTATTCATATCGCTTGCACTCACCTCATTATGTTCAGTTTTCGTCTCGTCTGCATCCATTGTAGGTTTATTGCTCGAACATATCACATCAAACGGTTAAGCGTGAAATATCAAGTCCGCAATCTTCAATCTTCTAGAATCTTCTCGATCTTCTCACAGTGTAATCGAATATCTGAATGAAGTGATCCGAAGAGGGATGCTTTGCAAAACAACAGACAAAGCACGTTGGTATCGTCCGGTTGGTCACGAGTCTCCGGCCAATCAGCTGCGAGAAACGTGCGATTTTGATCTTAGGCAATGGTGTTCCATTCATTGAGATTTTTCGAGGTTTTCATAAATTCCTGCAGATAATAAAAATTCTTTAATTTATGTCCATGTATTTAAGTTTATGTTGATGAGCTGCTTGATTCTTGCATATTTGAATTAAATTTTGAAAATTCAAATAAATTTCAAATAATTAATTATAAATTAAATTTTCTTTATAATTAAAATTTCACTCACAAAATTATAAGAATTAAAATGATTATTTTTATTTATAATATATCAAATAATTAATTATAAATTAAATTTTATTTATAATTAAACTTTCACTCACAATTACAAGAATTAAAATTTAATGATTATTTTTATAATATTTAATTATTTAATATTAAATTTTATTAGAGTGTTCATGAAGATCAGCCTAAAGTTAGATCTTTACATAAAGATGGCGCTTTAACATCAAGCGCTAATTATAGCGTTTTTCATTGGGAAATCTAGTGCGCACTGAGTGTGCACTCACCGCTGGCAATTGGACGTCTCGGTTCGCGCGATGACGGTGCCAACGGAAACGCCCAATTACCTGCAGCAAGTGCACATTCAGTGCGCACTAGTTTTCCCAATGAAAAACGCTATTAGTGAAAAACGAGTAGTGGGAGTAAATAGCGGCACCGTTTTCTTGCTTTTTACCTCCTCATTATCTGTTTTCACCAATCAGCGTTTAATATTAAAACATCGTAGGTTTGTTCGCGTCGCATGCTCTAATATACTCCAACGTGCTTCAATGCATTTATAGCAAACATACTTGAGCACGCTCCAATATATTGGAGCATACGATGAGAACAAATCTCTCGTGTCTGCATGAGGCCGGAAAGGAACCTTAGAGCTATGTCGGAAGAATAACCAATTACAAAACATTTTCTTTTAAATTAAAGGCCGGTATTCATAGTCGATTTATATTTAAGATCATCTTAAGTATCACCTTAAGATGTCATCAACCAATCAGAGAACTTTATTAGCATCTTAAGACGTTATTTAAGACGATCTTGAAATAAGAATCGACTATGAATACCGGCCATAGTATATTTGTATAAATTAATATTTTAAATTAATAATTAATTTTTTAATAAAAATAATTAAAAAATTAGGCTAGGGATGATCGGTGATCAAATTTCGCACTTGGGAATTGATGCGGCCAATTGGAATTGGTGAAACGGGTACTAAAATCGCAGAATTCCTATTGGCGAACATCAGCGACACCTCCGACCGCGATCCAGCTGCGGCAGCAGCTGTTTCCACGTGACGTCTTAACGGTGGAGACGGCGCGCCGTCTAGGTCCGCGCGGTTGCCCCGTGCCAATGCAACAGCGACTGATTTCAGAATGGCGACTGTCTCAATCTAGGAGGGTACTGGATTCACGCTCGTTTGTGGCACTCTGTGTGACTGACGCGTGTCCGCGAGGCCTTCTATGCCAGACCGTGACGTGGGATTCGCTGAGAATGATAATCGACAATCCGGACCAGTTCAAGGCGTGGCTCACCGCCGTGCTGGAGCCGCTGTAAGTAGGCCAGGTCTCGTGCCCCCCTGTGAGAAGAGTGCACCACTCCGCGCGTATGTGTGTACCCGCGCGCACGGTGTTCGTAAATGGCCGTACATGTGGCTGGCGCAGCGTTTTCCGTGTGACACGGTATTTACATACGGAGTTGCATCCCCGATTGCCATCTCCCTTTCCCCCCCCCCGCTCTTGCCACCCCCATTCCCCGAGAGCGCTCTTGCACCTGTCTTCCTGTCCGAGGCACCAGCCTCGTCATCAACGAACCCGTCGAATTCACTCAATCGACTTGTCTATTGAGTGCGAATGTTAAATTCTGGAACCGTATTATGTTGCTACTTGTTGGTCTCTCGCTTAATACATCGCAGGCAGTGCACAGCAACGACATTCATATTGGAACGACTCGTTGAAAGTTTTGGTATTTTTTTACTTGTGGTGACTTCAGCTCTGTATATTCTGCAATGATTAAGACGATTAGGAAATTATTTCATTGAGTGCCAGTAGACATTACGCGTCTCCTGAATGTTTTTAACATATAATTTTGAATCTCAGTAAACAAACATGGTGTTGTATATTTCTGTTTGATGTTACTGACGTTTGTTGTAATCTGTGTAATAGCTTAAAGAAGAAGCACATTTTTATCTCAGGGATGTGAAAGTGGTATAATTTCTGTTTCACCTTCAATTAAAGACTAACTACTGATTGAATACAAGCTCTGCTTTCATTAAGTTTTACAAAGTATTAAATAACCCGCTTGCATTGCCATTTACTATATAATATACAAAATACTTTTTATTTACGCAGTTTTTTTACAGTTGAAGATTTTTTATCTCTCAATTTAAAGCAAACTCTCAGCTGTAGAAAATTTGTTAATATTTATGATTCTTACTTTTGTTACAAATTGTAGATTATAAGATTATGATTAATAGAACTGGAAGAGTAAAGCAAAATGTAAATAAGTTAGTTTTTATCTTAAAAAGATAGAAAACAACTAAGTTGTCAGCAATATAAAATAATTATTTATCATGTCCATTGTAAAATCTAATTTAGCTAGTACAAAAAGTATGAATTATGAATTAAAGTTTTGTGAATATGGTTTATATTCATGCATATGAACATCCATTATGTTTCCTCTTACCTTGCTTTATATATGAGCTACAAGTAATGTATGATAATCTTATTTAAATCGAAACATTTTTGTATGTATTTGTGTTTTATTTATGTATTAGTATTGTATAGTTGATTAATTTACATATTTTAAATGTCATAACAAGAAGTTTTTGCTAATAGCATCATTAAATTTTATTAAATATAAAAAGCATTCTGTATTTAACTTATGTGTAAGAGAGTGAGTTACATGTAATAATATTTACATTTTTTAGTAACAAATCTTTCAGGTATTTATAGAAGTTTTTTCTTGAACAAAGTCTGTTGTTAAATGAGTTGTTTTCTTTTGCTAGATGTGATGCAGATCCTGCTGCTTTGGCTAAATATGTCTATGCTTTGGTTAAGAAAGACAAAACTTGGGAAGAACTACGAGGTGGTATGGTTGAACAGTTGGATGTATTTTTGCAGCAAGGTGCGTTTATACAAAATATTCATGAATGCTAGTTGCAAATCTAATTGTCTGTTATTTTAATATTAAAGGCACATTATAACTTTTTTTTGCAGAAACCAAAAACTTTGTGGAATTGCTCTTTAAGACATTGGAGACACAGGAGTATGTGTTTCCACCACCTAAAAACGACCCAGATGGAGGTGGGACACCACCTGGCGTAAATCCAGCAGCCCCCCCAATTGTATCATCGTCAACAGAGAAAGTAATAGATGCGACAATTCCGCTAGTACCTATGATTACAAATCCCCCCACTCCACTTCAAATTAATGGATCTGCACCTGCTGTAATTAGTAAACGCGAGACTAGAAAATCTGATTCGGATAAGGATAAAGAAAAGGAAAAGCGATCTCGAAGCAGGTATGGTAATTTTTTCTTTTCTTTTTTACGAGAGGATAAAATCGATGCATATGATTCAATGCTTATAGCTTATATGAAACGAGGAGAGCTAAAAAGAAAATACGAGAATTTTAGTACATTAAGTTTCAATAATGTTAGAATTTCAATTCTATTGTCATACTGTGTAAAATATAGGAGTGGGAGAATGAGATCAAGAACACGATCACGATCGCGATCATGGGAAAGAGACAGACGTAGATCCAGAAGTAGGGAACACATCCGGCGTGATAGAGAAAGAGATAGAAGTCGCCCGTGGCGAAACGAATCTCCACCGATTAGTACCAGACGACATGATCGCCGGTACGATCTATACTTGAAATGTCTAATAAGAATTTTATTAGAATTTTAATAAAGCTTTTATTATGTTTGTGATAAATATTGAACTTGATATTTCATTTTTAATGCTTTAAGAAAAAAAAGATTTTACTGAGTTACAGCTATTTCACAGTAATTTCCTAATGAGATGATCCAGGTGTATATTAAACTGGTTTTTTTAAATGTTTATTAAATTGTAAATAACCTTTCTTTGTGAATTTCTTTTGTTTAAATTAATTATTGAACTAAACCTGGAATATTTTACTATGTATTTTTATCTTTCAGGCGTACCAGGAGTCGCAGTACATCACCGATACGACCTAGGATACGTGACGGTCCAGATAATCGCGATCATCGAGCGAGGTTCAGGAACAGATCTCCAACGCCACTTCGATCTCGATCGCGTTCAAGATCAGTAGAGCGGAAGAAGATTGATCGCTTCGAGAGGATAGAGGTAGATAGAACGGATCGAATTGAGGGAAGTCCCGGTGGTGGTACACCGACTCAAGATAGTAATCACGGGGATGTAGACATGAGATTGTCTACGACTAGTCAATCGATACAAAGTGTTGTCGCTGTTGCGAGTAGTATTCCAAATAATCAGACAAGTTCTTTTCAACCACAAACAAAGAGACGTTGCAGAGATTTTGACGGTATGTATTTCAATTTCTTTGGTTTACAAGACAAAATGACTATCGTATTTGAAAAAAATTGCTGTTTAAAGATTTAAGCTGACAGCTGTCAAATAAAATGATTCTCAAAGTCGAAAAGAACACGTTTTTTTTAATGGTATTATATTTGAACATTGCTTGTTATTTCTTTCATATTTATATTTGTAGAAAAGGGATATTGCATGAGGGGAGACCTTTGTCCTTACGATCATGGTACGGATCCAGTTATATTGGAAGATGTGGCACTTAGTGTTTTGAATTTTGGACCTCATGGCGCTCAAGGTCCAGGAACAGTTCCAGTGGGCACGGTATCAGAACCACCGCAGGGTCCTAATGGTAACCCACCACCGCCACATCTTCCTCTTACTACTTTACCACCTCCTCACTTAAGAAACCACCATTCTAATATGGGTATGTGTTTCTATATTTTGTAATTATTTTAATAGCTTCATATAATGTTGTAGCAAAGCTATAATTTTTTAAAATAATTTTTTACTAAACATTATTAAAAGAAACTTTAGTGGAAATTACGAAATTATCGATTTTTCCATCAATTAATTAAAGATATGAATACACGTAAACTTTTGACTTTGGTTTGAATTGAAATAGAAAATTATAAAAGAGAGTGGCTATAAAGTTGTATTATGATTGTATAAAGTTATGACTGTATTGTTGCGTTACAGTTTATAAGAGTAATATTTTATATTTTCTGAAATGTAATGAATTAAATATGTTAGATGCTTTTGCAGAATATAATCCAGACGCACCTAGCATGGAGCCACGAATGCAATGGGGTAGACACCCGCAACCCACATCTGGGATCTATGGCAGGGGGCAAAGGGAGCTAATCAGTGTGCCGGTTATTCCTCACACAAACTCATCAGAAATAACTCATACTCAGAACAACCCGCTAAAACGCAAACAAACGTTCGACTTTAATCGACTTGGACCGAAGCAGAGAGTAGTGCATAATCCTGCCAATTGTTCTCTCGAATTGAAAAAGGTTCCGCGAAGTTTAAACAATATAACTCAATTGAATAATCACTTTTCCAAATTCGGTAAAATTGTAAATATCCAAGTTAATTTTGGCGGCGATCCTGAGGCAGCGTTGGTTACCTTTCAACTGCCAGCTGAAGCAAAGTCTGCTTATAGAAGCACAGAGGCTGTGTTAAATAATAGATTTATTAAAGTATTTTGGCATAATAACGTCAATAATAACGCGGCTGGTGGAGCTATCGAAAATGTGCCACCCGGTAAGATAAAACGCTTTTTATCATTCACAATAAATATTGTAAACATTAAATTACTAAGCGTGCGTGACTTAGTAATGAGAAAATTTATTGTTTTCAGGTCGTCCCTCTGTGAAAGAAAGGCTAGGCGCCGCGGTAACATTACCGACGAAAACTGAAGATAACGAGTACGTTCCCACGCGTCGTTCGACCGAGGAACAAATCACGCAAACCTTAGTTCCAACCTCACCTAAAGCTGCCGTTGTTCCTACTCGAGAAGATAAGGTTCTAGCGATAAAGAAAACGCAAGAGATATTAGCGGCTAAGGAAACATTAAAGAAGAAGCAAGAGGAGAAGCGTAAGGAGGCGATAAAGCTGACCGCTGATTTGCGCAAGAGGAAACAAGAACTCCTAGACAAGCATCTGATCGAGTTACGCGTCCTGATTGACAAAGCTGAGAAGAATCCGGAGCAAAAGGAGTCTATTATGTCGACGATAAAAGCTATGCAACAGTCGGTTGACAATTTGCGCAAGGATTTGGCCGCGAACGGTCAAATTGGCGGTAACAAATCGCAAGTGAAGTCTAGGGAGCAGGCCCAAAAGGAAATACTAGATGCCGAGTTAGATTTAATGACTGCGCAACAAGAGGGTCAAGACGCTGGCGAATTGCAAAAAAGATTGAATGAACTTCGGGCCCAAGCGGCCGCGTTGGGTTTGAACACTAATCCCGGCGTAGGTAGAGGCACGAAAGTCAGCCGGGTCGCACGCAGCGCCCACGTGCTATCCTTCAGAGGCCGTGGCAGAGGGAGTTTTGCCCATGTCTCGGTGGATCATCGGCCAACAGGTCTTTTAGTTTCCGGTTATGAAACTGAAGAGAAAGCGGAAGTTCTAGCACATTTTCAAGTAAGAGTTAGACATTCATAATATTTTTAATATTTTGATACAGAGCGAAGTGTCGTTCAAAAATAAAAGAAAGATATACTAAATCTGTTTCCCGAGAGGGTAACCACTCTTGAATTCTAGTGTACAACCTATTAGAAGTCTGTTAAATTCTCTGAAGTCCATTGAATTCCTTGAAGTCTGATATCTAATGAATTTCATGTGTTATGCTATAAATTTTTTGTTGAAATCAGTTATTAGAGCGAGATTTTTGATGATTTTTTTTAGAGAAATCTTAGCAATCGTAATAAATTCCAACAAAGTCCGATGAAGTCCGCAGTTCAGTGTACACCTATTTTCTGAGTGATTACCCCCTTGGTGTTTCCTGAAATAATAATAATTATTTAATTTTAATTTGTAATTTGTTTCTGAAATAGATAACAATTTATATTACTTCTTTACTTGCATCAAAACTCCATTTCTCATACATTAAGATACACAAGGGATAAAAGTCGAAATTGAACCCAAGACCCTTTTATTGATAAATAAAGTGCTCTAATACAAAGCCACATATCATCTCATATCTTGAAATAATTTTCATTATTTTTTATAAACTTATTTTTTGTCAATAGAAACAAATTAACATTAGATTAATTAATGTTCTTTTATGGCCAATATTTTGGAGCTACATGTTACAAATATATAATTCAGATTTATGGTATATACAGGATGAAATTTGAGAATTAAAATACAATACTGTAGCAAAAAAGTTCTCGAAAAATTAAGTATAATTATTTGTAAATTTTTAGTTTTAATTATTTTTAAGATATAAGAGTTTAAAACTGGCAAATGACAAATTTAAAGTGCTTGAAATAATCTATTAATGACAAATGACTATTTTACTTAATTTTTCAAAAACTTTGTTACTGTGATATTTTGATTCGCAAATTTCAGGCCACCATGTATATTCTTTTTATTAACAAGTACATGGCATGTAATTAATATTATCAATTTTTCTCTTGTGCTTCAGCAATTTGGTGAAATAGTGAATCAAATAGTTGATGATGCGACTCCTTCGATCGTGATCAATTTCAAATCGAGAAAGGAGGCTGAGGTGGCCTTAGTGAAGGGACGCACATTTCAAGACAGATTGTTATCGATAACTTGGGTGTCAGGCCATCATCTACATCGTGGAGGAGCTGGCACTAACTCGAGCACATCTATGCAACTCTCATCGCGTTCCGAACAGACTGCACCTACTGCAGATGAAGATATTGACTTAGAAGTAAAAGTTTTAGTACAAGATACCGATTTTAACAAGAACAATAATCCATTAAGTACAATATAGAAAGTTTAATTAATATAAATATTTTATAATAAGAGCACACATTTTCATATTTTCTGCTAGTTATCAAAGGTTCTAAAGACGTAATTCAATTTTCCAGGGAACGGAGGCGTTACTCTTAGAGGAAAATGAGGAGGAGGAAGACGAGGACGGTGAGTCGCGTAGCTGGCGACGATAGCAGCATCGGCGTCAACATCAGTATCGTTTATGACAGGAGCTTGGTGTCAAATGTAACGACAGCGTGATTATCCAGGCCGATTATCGTACGCGACCTGGTATTTACGCATACATTGTCGCACCATCGTTTGATGCATTCATTGCCATGATTTTCACGAAGAAATCGAATTACATCATGCTCATCATCAGCGTTATCATGAGTGTTACACTATTTGTTAATATTTTATTGAATATACTACACACACATGCGCACCAGTGACGGTACGATGTACCATATTATGCGGTGCAAATAGAGAAAGGAAAAAAAAGGAGAAAAATGAATCAACATGCAAGAACAAAAATAACTAACCAAAATTTATCCCCATTATTTGTAGAATAAAATCGCTATGTTTTGTATGGGAAGAAAAAAAACATCTGTCATTCTGAGTTTTACAAGTCCTCTTCTTTTGTACGTAGAAACTCGAACTCGTTTTCCTAGCTCTTGTTGTTTTAAAGGCTCGTTAACATACGGTAGACGAACTTAGGATAAGTAGGAGCTTGTAATTTCGAGGATATATTCAGAAATTTTTCATTCGAAGATGAGGAAACTATATTTGTAATTTATACAATACAAATAGGTATCTATATTGTATAATTCAATCGTAAGTCGTAACCTCTTGCTCGATTGGCTGTTGACTTTTATCTATTGTATCTATTTAAAATGGTTCTTGTAATAATGAGCAGTACAATGTATTATCCCTATTGTTTCTTTTTAAAAACTGTCAATGAATTAGATTGCTAAAAGACGCAACGAGATATATATCTATATATATATATATATATGAAATATTCGCGCATTATTTACATAAATTCCTTCAATCCAAGACTAAAGCAGTAAAACATAATTCTTACACACAAACCATTCCATCCAGTTTCCAAGGTAAGTATCAAATTACACAATATATAACAATTACAAGTAACATAAATTCATATGCAAAATTGTTCGTTCGTACATGCATCAAAACGTAATCTTTCCAGAGAATTTCATTAACGAACGAATAAAATTTATTTGATAAAATATAAAATGTTTTTTTTTTGCAGTGAGTGCTTACCTAGTTCATCCTTAAAAAATCGAATAATGGTCGACAATCGATATATATATATATTTTTTTCTAATCTATGCTTTGTAACAAACTTAATTCAATTTGATTAAAACTAAAATTGATTTGTAATAATTTTTACTGGCCATTTCTTTTAAGATGTGAAGGTAGAGCATAAAAATATAATTTTTATGCTCTTTAATTATCGTACTTTTCACAGAGATGAAAAGCTTGAAAGATAAAACAATGTTTCTCTATAAATCTCTATAAAACGATCTCTATCGAAATATAAACGTTGAGTAAGATTAATGTTTTTTTCTTACGGCGCCAGCCAGCTGGCTAATAAACTACCTAACAACAATTGTGCAACGGGTAAAATCGTCAATGGTAAATTCACTGCTGGCCCATGAGCCGAGCCGTGATACGCTCCACGCAAGATCCAACCACCGAGACTAACAGATTTGTGAGTGCTAGTAAATAATGCAGCTAGAAGAATATTCCGTGGCATCCATTGAGAACACAAGATCCAGCACAGACTGCTAAGAAGAAGCTGGCCCAGGCATGCTTAAAAAAAAAAGTAGTGTTAAATATGTGGAACGAAAAAGGCTGCTCAGGAAATTAACAATCCAGTACAAACGCCAATTAGAAATAACACAATATTAATATTATAATTAATATTGTAATAAACTCATCAATATAAATACAATATGTGTCGTATCTTAGAATTATATTGCTGAGTAGGAAATTATAATATTAACGTTATGTTATTAATTGCTTACTGGGAAGTTAAATAACTCACCAATAAGTACGCAAAACAGTATATCCACCGCTTGCAATGATGAAGCATCAACCAGAACAGCATCGCAAAACCAGTGATACGCTATTGTTAGCAATAAACCCTGAGAAAACCAACTCGTATTAATATTCAAGCACTTGTCTTTCAGTATAAACATCCGTAGAATGATACCCGTTCCCAATGGAATAAGTGTGCTGTATATAGTCTCTCTGATGTTAATCCCAACTAATGGTGGAGTAGATGTTCCTAACTGTTAAAAGAAATTGTTTAGAGCGTCTTGTAATCTTTTAAAATAGCAATTTAAACTTTAATTATATATAATAAATAATATAAATTGTAAAGATAAATAATACAAAAAAATTATTGAATATGTAACAGTAAGAAAATTATATTTCTTGTGAAGAATTTATATACCATTAAATAGAGCAAAATGGGAGATAAAAATAATCCTCCAAAGTGCGATACTAGCGTGGTAATTACACTCGTAGGCAAATCAGCCTGTGCCAAACGGCACAAAGCAAGACCCGTACTAAATGGTGGTGGCATGCAGTAAAGTACCTAAAATATATGATAATAATCGTTATCATATGCAGCTACAAGTATATTATATAGCCACCAAGTCTGTGGTATGTCTATTGTGTCTTAACAAAAAGATTAATTAGAGATTACAAAAATTTTTCATCACCTCCATCCCTTTGAGTAGCCATACATTAACTTTCGCGTAGGTCAATAGGTACGTCCCGATTCGTGCTAAAAAAGGCATCAAAATGTACACGAAGACCATCACAAATGTCAGGAGATAGCCATCCTTCAATGTCAAATAAAGAGACTTTGGATCGCACAATAATCCAGCTTCCAAATACATCAAAGGCACAGCGAAACAGCGAATAATAAAATTACCATTTATTATGCCTGTAACAAAAAACGTAATGCTATAACATCAATGTACCATTATCTCAAGTGACATGATAAAATTATTGCAAGAATTCTTTTTGTGTACATGTATATATATTTTTTCCTTACTGAAGTATTTATTGGTTTAGAAAAACTGATTACCGTTTGTTCCACCAATATGTGGTTGAATAGTAGCAAATACCATGCATGCAAGCATCAAGATAACATATCCATATCGATAGAAGAGATTTTTCTTTCTTGGCTGTAGATTGATTTTTACACACATTTTCAATTACTTTGAAAAGTATCTAAATAAAAGAAAATGTATTTTTTATATCATCTTACAATAGAGATTATTTGTGCATAAAATGCATTTATAAGATAATAGTTACTTTTGATAATCTTACCTAAAGAAGCATGCGTGAAAGCTAAATTTTCAGGCTACAACCGTCAATAAAGTGAAAAGAGCAAAGTGAGATATATAAAATGATTCTCCAACTTTAAGGCATTATTATCATTAGCAGAAATCTATTTGTGACACTTAATTTAATTGTATACATACTTGATTCTCAAGTAATTTAAATTGATAATAACTGTACATACATTGATCAATCTCATCGAATGAAATAGCATAAACATTAACGCTCTTAGAAACAAGATGCATAAAATTGTAAAAAACTTGCTGCAAATCCTATTAGTATAATTATAATTGGAGCTAGTAAAATTATATAGGATTAAATAGGATAATAATTAGAAATAACTTCAATATAAATTTTTATTCTTATATATCTAATCATTCAAATTTTATTGCAGAGAAATCAATACTACGCAAAAGAGGATTGATTAGTGTAGACAAACAAGTCCTGTAAAAATGTGTCTAATTATAAATAAATCTTGAGGCACAAGCGCCGGCTTTGGCGACTCGTCTACGCAATCGTCTATTGCACTTCTACCGTCTTGTCGCGCTACATAAAAGCAAATATTGCGCAGGTATTTGGAATAAGCGATGAACGAGATTGTGAAAAAAGAAACGTGTTGCCACAGGACTACCTCCCGTGACATATTCAAGGAATTGAAATGTGCCAATCGAATAAAACGATTCCTTTTGTACATAAAGGTTGATTGTTTATTTGACAGCTATTATGCGCGATCGTTACATGCACTCTGTGTTACGCGCTATTATACATCATCTATAGTTGATAAAATGTAAACGAGAATATTTGCGAGCTATATATTTGTGTATCTAAGAAGGAACACGTGAACTTATCATAAAAAATAGCGTTTCGCAGACGTAATAACATGCGGAATTTATTTACGACGTTGTAGGTTATCTATTATAGGGTTATCTATTATAGTCAACGACGCACACGCACACGCACACGCGCAAGACACGCAGTTTACGCAGAAAATTTATTATTCCCCGTTTTTAATTTCGAAACTCCTGCGTTCATATAGTAATAGAATAACGAGCAACGTGATCATCTGTTATCGACACAAGCCACAATTCTCTGTCGTTTTCAGGAAAGAATGGGGAAGAATGAAACGTTTCCATGGATACGGATGACGTAAGCAATTTCGACACACTGACAAAATTTGAAATGGAATATGTTGCCGAATAATTTCATACATATGAGAAATCTCGTATTTTTATTATAATGAAAGCTAGCCAATCAAGTGAGAGTGAGAGGTCATTTTTATAATTTTCAATCGACTAACAGAGGATATATAAATCTTGGACTACATTCGAAAACATCAGTCGACGGCACTCACATTTTATTTTCATTTTTAATATTCTGTGATATTGGATACTAACTAGTTAAAAAGTTAAGAGTTAAATAATAAAGTTAAAAGTTAATAACTTGTAACTTAACTTAGTTAATTTTAAATGATTTAATTTTTAACTTTAACTATAGTTATATTTTTGAAACACATGAACTTTAATTATTAATTTTTTTTTAGAAAATAATATTTTTTGTTATTTTATGTAAACTTTACAAATAAAATATTAAATTCGTTTGATGATTTATATTATAATTGTTTTTAGTAATCTAATTTTAAAAATATACGAATGTTTCATAAAATATAAGAATAAAATGCTTTTCAAAATAAATTTAAGTTAAAATTAATTTAATTTTATGTAAATATTAATTAATTAGTATTTTGTTCATGTTCTTAATGTAACTAATTTAATTTACAAGCCATTAATTTTAATTTAGTTTAAAAAAAAGTCTTTACTACGACATCATCGTTGCTGTCGAAATAAAACTGGCTTGAAATTATTTTTGCAATTGAGATATTTTTATTCATATTATTTAATTATTACTTTTATCAATATTACTTATCAGTTTATATTAATATTATTTATTAAACTGCACCTTACGTGCGTGCAAATTCCATGTAAAAAATAAAGGTAATTAATAAAGAAAATGTAATAAATATTCATACTTTTAATTAATATGTATACTATTTAACATTAAATTATTATTAAATAATAACGAGAAACATATGCCGCATTCATTGAGATGTTGGAGAGATCATAAAAACAGCCAAGAAGCAGTATAAGATAGTTGAGAGAGTTCAGTTTGTCCGTTATTCAGTTTGCCTGTTCTTTAGTTTGCTGGTCTTTAGTTTGCTGGTTTGCCCGTACCGGGATTTCGGGACCGTCAAGTCGCTCCTGGTATTAGAGAATCATGTAGAGCAAAGAGGTTGCAGGAGGTATTCTAGATTTTACCCCGATTTATTCACTTCCTACCTTATCGATACTCGATGATCGCACCGTAGATACCTATATGTTAGCTACGCGCTGTTATCGAGTATCGATAAGGTAGGAAGTGAATAAATCGGGGTAAAGTCTAGAATACCTCCTGCAACCTCTTTGCTCTACATGATTCTCTAATACCAGGAGCGACTTGACGGTCCCCAAAATCGCGGTACGGGCAAACCAGCAAACTGAAGAACGGGCAAACCAGCAAACTGAAGAACGGGCAAACCAGCAAACTGAAGAACGGGCAAACCAGCAAACTGAAGAACGGGCAAACCAGCAAACTGAAGAACGGGCAAACCAGCAAACTGGAGCCCAGCAAACTGACAAAGAACAGACAAATTGAATAACGGGCAAACTGAACTCTCTCATCTATTTTATAATACGGCTTCTTGGCTGTTTTTATGATCTCTCCAGCATTTCAATGAATGCGGCACATGTTCCTCGCTATTATTTAATAATAATTTAATATTAAATAGTATACATATTAATAAAAAGTATGTATAATTTATTAAATTTTCTTTACTACTTTTATTCTTTAGATGGAATTCACACGCACGCAAGATGCAGCGTAATAAATAATATTATTATAAGGCTGATAAGTGATATTAGTAAAAGTAACAATTAAATAATATAAATAAAAATATCTCAATTGTAAAAATAATTTTAAGCCAGTTTTATTTCGAAAGCGTCGTAATAATTTATTAAAAAAAAAAAGATTAAAGATATCACCACTTGGGTTTTATTAAAATAAAAATACTACCACTTGGATTTATTTATTGAAGTAAATAGTTTTTTTAAGAATTGAAGTTACAACCATTTAGATTGGAATAAGAAAAGCCTTAATTAAATGAAAATACAAATTAAGATACTATCGTTTGAATGTTATTTAATAAAAATAGTACAACAGTTATTTCAAAGAATGTAATATATGCTGTTCATAATTGACGCAATTTAAAGATTTCACACATTTTTTGGTTGAATTAAATTACACAATTTTAAGATATTTTTTTTTTTTTTCAAGTGCGCATCACTTAGATTGGAATAATTTTGTTTATATGAACAAGGATAAAATGATGCATGACTTGAGATGCGTGTTTTCACCAAATAATTGTATGTGGCTATCTCAAAGTCGCTGTTCGTGTAAAAGTCGATTTTTTATTTGTTTTACTGTTAAATTTGGACAATTTCTACTATTGATTTCTTTGACCTTACTGATGTAAGTGCAATGCGTAAATGTCTATCATTTAAATTCATTATAGACAGAAAATTTTAACTTTCCAAATATGGATCGTTTTGTCCTACCATTTTATTCTATCCGGAGATGTTTTCTAATGTCACAAAATTTATACAGAAATTTTGAAAAATTTTGTTCAAAGAAAAAATTTTCATCAGAATATGTAAGAGAATCTTCAACGAATATCCTCCTTCTGCGAAGTCTCTTGGGATGAACTGTTATGGTGGGGTGTATTATTCATCGTTAAACATTTTGAATAATTTTTCTCTCCTTTATTGATTTGGAAATGTAACGTTATCTCACAAAATGTCAATGGAAAGAAATTCAATGATGTGGGAGAAACGCAAACCGTACAACTTTAATTAACAATAATTTTTTTGCAATCAAATCACAATACGCTCATTGTGAAGTTAGACGACACTAAAACTGTTAATTTTTACATAGAGACTCTCCTACGAGCTAAGTTCGCTAATTCGTATGCGCCGATAGCACATTTATCAGTGCTCGCCAAAACTATCCGAGTTAGATTTTGCCCGAGGTAACATTCTTTGTAATTTACACGATGGATATTGTAAGAATGGAAAGCATAACAATCAGTTAATCATTATTTATAATAATAATATTAATAATTATAATTATACAATAATTAATGATAATTGAAACAATTTATTTTAATGCTAAACATTTACTTAAACAAGATACGAACTTGTTCAAGTCCTAAAATTGTCCTGCTGCTCGTACATCTTACAACTTCGCTTTCCCTTCTTCGTTTAAAGACACATTTACATATATTTTTTTATGTTTTCGGAATGGTTTCAATATATAAATATAATATCTTAAAACTAGGTTTATTATGCGAATACACGAAAATCGTAAACTTTTGCTTTATATGTATCACATTCGATAAACAAACGTAAAAGATTTCCGGCTTCGTGTCAAAAAAAGAGACAATGTTTTTATATAATAAACTAGCGACAGATACGCATAATTATATATAATCAGCGATATATTTATAGGAAATGTAAATATATTGATTGGCATGCTTTATATTCGTAATAATTGATGGAAATCAATCTTATACAAGGTGAGCTTGTAACACGCGACTGACAGGTACTTTTTATCTTTTGCGAGCATGATGCAGCTTACGTGTGAAAAATATATTTACATAATAAAAATATATTAAAATGTTATATAAAAATATAAAAATATTATTTGTTATATAAAGCGATACAAGTCTCAATATAAAAAGCAAAATATAATTCAATTTATTTTACATGCGTGTATCACGTCAATGTTGTCGATCAAACAATTTGATATTATTATTTGATACAATTATGAAGTTTGATTAAAAAAAAATTGTGCTATGTTTGATATTTAATAGTGACAGTTATGTTCTATTCTTGATGGTTGGTTTTTTTTCTTAAAACGCTATTCTTAAAAAAACACGCTGTTTTATTTTGTATAGTTGCACAATGCTGCTCACTTGCTTGCAACAGACAAAAACAATCGCACAATTCGTGTTTTACAAGCTTCTTTTGTTAATACCAAAGATTTAAATTATCAGCATGCTATACAACTTGCAAAATAACATTGGCTTTAGAGAAACGTTTAATCATTCTTTGGGAACTCATAAAATCTTGCAAACGAATACTAATATATCACCTGAGCAGCATGCATATCTATTCTCAGCAATTGTTCCCACCATGAAAATAAAAGCTTCAATATGTGAAGCAATATGTGAAGAAAGAGTTGACATGTAAAACGTAGAATCTATCAATTTGTCACTTTTGATTGAAAGCTGTTATTTGTATATTAATACTTTTTCATGTCACACTCTTATTTCGAACACAACTCAATTTGTAATATTTTCGATTCAGTCTAAAATTGAAGAAACAGATTTTTAATTTTATTATCTCATCGTTTAAGTTTTGTAATAACTGTAACATTAATTATTTAATAGTATTTTAATAGAAACAAATTAAAGAAACGCGTACAAGTATCTGTCAAAAATCATTTTGAACACTTGCAAGATCAACTAGTAGCAATTTAAATTTGATTGAAATATCTGATCCTAGTTTTTAATGTTTTTAATTGTAAAAGAATAACTCAACCTTTATATATGTATATTATTAAAAATAATCTTTGACATATAACATGTATATTGACCTACATTTCTTTAATTTGTCCAATACTGTTAAATAAATGCTAATTACTGTACAAAAATTAAAGTTTACAAGATATTAAAACCTATTTCTTAAATTATACCTGTTCAAAATCGAATATTGTGCTTGTCATTTCATAAACTGATTGTTATCTTGTTTAATTTTGTAAGATAGAAAATAGTTTATCTCTGAATTAGACAAAATATGGACAAAATATTATTTGATAATATTATTTTGTGTCGTAACTGATAAAAGTAACTAGCGAAAACATGCGTGTCAATGGAAATGCTGATGTAACAAGGAACGTTAGTTTCTTATACTATAGCATAAACGTAAAGGCACAGCGGTAAATAGTTGTCTAAATGTTACATACTTTTAATACTTAACTAATCTCTATTGAAATAAAAAGTTAAATTTTTATATTAATGAATCACGAATCATTAATATAAAAATATTTTTTCTTTACATTATGGAGTTTATGCAGTTAATAATCTGTATAATATCACAATGCAAAATTTTTAGCTTTATGGTGAATGATAAAGGCACTTGTTGATCAGCTAAGTGTAGTAATTGTGGCGCAGAGTTTGTGTCTACTTTTCATGCCAAAAAACTTGGGTTTAAATCCGACTGATCAGACATTTTACTCGATCGCTACTTCTCGGAAGGCAATAACAAACGATTGATTGTGAAAGCATCTTGTCATGAGAGCCTCTCTAAATTAAACCGTTCAGAATCGCTGTTTACAGGTCTTGTATAAATTGTAAAAAAGCGTATATTACAGAAATGCACCGAGCAATCATTACGCTCTGACAGAGCTAAGGATTGAAGAGAAAGAGATCAGCTAAGTAATAAACGGTACGTTATATATAAAACGTTATAATACAATAGAAAAATATATTTAACCTGAGATTTCGCGTTATAGCTAAGCTTAAGTTACGTCTTATAGACATAGATAATGACATTTCTATTATTTTTTGGCAAAATACTGACTGAAGTAAAAAGATGATAAAGACAATAGACAAAGTGTATGTGTGGGCGTACTTATTATTTTTTGTACAGATAAAACACTTGTTTTCATGAGGTACAAAATAGTTCGTGCATTATTGTTGAGATTGTAAAGAAAGCGTTACAATCAGCAAGCAAAAGCAGGTTAAAAGGACATAAAGAGGATAAGAATAATTTTTGTTATTATTAATGCAATTGGAACATATTGTGTTCGATCGTGCATTGTTATTTTTATAAAAAAAAAAGTTCGTTATTTATACAGTATAAAAGAAAATTATAAACCTACGAATTCCTAAAAAATGAGATAACTTTATATTTTGTAACGTATAAATATTGAGAACGTGCAAAACTTGTAAAAGTCGCAATAATTATTTCAATTTGCTCGCATGCGAATTTTACTTATTATTACTCCGCATGCACTGCATACAGAGAAATAGAATAAAATTGCTTTAATCAAAATTTTATATTGAAATAAGAAAAGTTTTAGAGTCCAGAATGAAACAAAAAAGAATCGATGAGATTACAAGAGATTCTATCAGGATTGTGAAATCAGAAAATACATTAAGTGGCCTCAAAAACTTTCTTACTGCACAAAATTAGCCTGCTATAATGCAGTTTTATTCCACAATTTAGAAAAAAATTTTATCGACTTTACTAATATTATATTATTTTGTCACATTTGAGTGTAATTTGATTAAACCAAATTTTGCTCCCTCAGTACTCTTTTAGAAATTAACTGCAAACTTTGTTTGATACACGTTCGTATACTAACAAATTTCGTTTTCGATAACAATCCAAAAAAAAATACACAACCATATTATAGTATATTAAGAATATTGTCTACAGCTATAAAGTAAACGTCAATCGCATTACAAAAGAGTCATCATAGGGAAAATTATAGATATAGCATAAATAAATGGAGCCATACCATGTGATATGGTATGTTCGCTTTATTTATACTATATCTATAATTTTGGTTTACGAGTGGCCCGCGCACGAGAGAGAGAAAGAGAGAGAGAAAAGTCCTTTTTCTCTCTCTAACAAAAGACTGACATGTTCGTATCAACGTAGAATTAACTTTAAATATGGTTTAACTTACTTTTTAATCCTTTACTAATTATTAGGAAGTTGAACCGTACTTAAAAGTAATCTACATTGTTGCAAACGGGCTTTAGAAAGAGAAGAGAGATCCAAGTTATGTTCTTGTCTCTCTCAGCACACGCGAGTCAGGTCCCACGCGTGATGCTTGGTCTACATGTGTAAACGTCTTACTTTACTGGAAAATAATCATACTTAGAAAAACTAGATACGGTATCACATGTTAAGGTGACTTGAGGAAACCGATCGCTGTCTCAAGTTCTACCTTCTGAAACTTTACTGATGTCAAAAATTCAACGAAAAAAAGAATTCAAAAGTTCGTAGTGCTATTACTACGATTGACCTTTTTGCCTATGATACGAGATGACGATAATCTGGTGGCTATTGGACGCAATTGTCGGTCGGAATTACCCTCGACGACAACGTTTGGTGTAATAGACTTCAGGTACATCGCCGCGTCATGGAGTCGTTTCGATAAGATCTCGTTCTTTAGTTTTTCAGCGTTCAATTCTCTTCGCAGTTGTGCTTTGGTTTTCTTCCCGATCGGACATAAAACTCGGTGTTGCATCAAAGATTCCGCCGATGGCCTCATTTCCGGATCGTAGCTAATCATCAGCTGCACAGAACAGAAATGTCAAAAAGATATTAAAATATTTATAACGATTTTTCGATAAATCGCTAAAAGAAGAAATTATTTATTCTAAAATGCTATTCTAAATAAATTTTCACTCAAGTGTAATTCAGGTTTAGTACAGCTTTTTTTTACTAAAATTTTATTACTAAAGTTTTGTTAAATTTTGATAGTTTAAAATATCCAATAAGATTTGACATTAACATAATGTTAGTTTAGTTATTCTAATACTTTGCCTATAAAATAGAAAAGTGTAAAAATCTTTAAAAAAATTCTTAATTTTACGAGTGAATTTTTATGAATAAAAATTCTCTTGAATTTTCATCCAGAGTAATATTACAAAATGTGGATAACATTCTGAGTCTAGAAATAAGATCTCACCTTCAACAAGTTGATCAGATCGCGAGTGCAGTGCGGCAAGTCTGCTAATTTTCCGTGTCTAATGTCGTGCCATGCAGGTCCATTTTTCGGCAGAGATCCACCGCCACCTGCTTCATAAACGGTCAATCCTAGAGCAAAGATATCAGCTTTGGGTAGATGAGTGAAGTTTTCTCTTAGAATTTCTGTCGGAAGGTATCTGCAATCGCCTTCCTCCACCTGTGGATTACTGATGGAAGTAACGTGACCCAAATCGCCAATTTTGTATGTGATCTCCTCGTCGACAGTTTCGTCGATGTCATCGAAACCATCATCCGCGGAATCATAATTGATGGCGCGCAATTTCTTTTCCTTGGTGATGAAGATGTTGCCAGGTTTGATGTCCATATGCACAAGCTGCATGCTGTGTATATACCTCAGTCCTTCAGCCACGTGCAGCAGCAGTTGGCGCATTTCAGCCTGACTGAAGTGTTGATTCTGCGTTCGCATTAAGGCAATTGTGTCTGCGAGACTGCCGCCGTTGCAATATTCATTCTGGATGAGCATATGATTGTTTTCCGCCCAAGCGGAGTAATAGCGAACCACATACGGATGTTTGCCGAGCACCGAGTGTGCATACACCTCATTTAGTGCATTCTTCTCAGTGGTGCTGCCCGCCACAGGTTTGATGCTCTTCTTGATGGCGTACGTACATCCGTCCAATCGATTGATGCACTTGTGCACGGAACCGAATTCGCCGGTTCCGATCAAACAAAGTTCGAGAAATTCTTCATGGTAACGTGATATATTCGAATCCTGTAGTGCTATACGTTTCGTCGCGTGCTCGTATTCGTTGTCTGAGTCTTCTGAGTCGTCGAGGTCACATTTTGCCACTTGCACATCCGGTGAACTACCACAACTGCTGTTATAAAAGAAAATAATGTAGTTACGAATTTGAAGCAGCAACAATCTTTCTCTAAGACGAAAATTTAATAACACACTAATATATTCTAGTTGTAAGACAGCTTGAATACGTACCTATTGAGACTACGTTTGGATCTGCTTCTTTTTCTTGCCGTTATTAACATGCCAGTAGGTGTGAATGGATTTACATTTGCGGCAGGTTTCTCCGATTTATTATAAGTGGGACTTATCTTGGGAAATCTAGGTTTGTCTAGATTTAAAAGTCTAGAACATCTTACGGGTACCGGAGTTTGTAATACGCTCTTCTCTATCAAGGTTTTTGGGGTGGTGGGCGAATCAAACAGACGTAACGCCCTGACACGTTTGTAGGGTGGACTACATCCCATTGAGCTCTTGAGGAGAATACTTTCACGACTGATAGGAGCTTTGATAGCTGGAGTATCTGCAAGTAAACGTTTCTTCGCTATAGAAAATTTGTAGTCATTAAAATGCATTGCAAATGACAAGAATGTTCTCAAGCATTTTATACGTAATTAAAATGTTGATTTAAATGTTGAGCTTCTTATTATGCTATACCTTTAAATTACATTTTCTTTTCTCTTAGAATAATTTCAAAGAAATGGTTTAATATCATTAGAATAATACATTAAAATAATATAAAACAAATTAAAAAAAAAAATATATATATATACATATATATAACTATAATAATGGATTTTCTTAGAACACAAATAGTAAAAAATGTTTAATAAGAAATAAAGAGAAAATAAAATAATATTAATATACTTAAATGTGACTAATAAGAATTGGCTATAATTTTATCCCGTTAAACAAAGTAAATTCAAGGCAATAAAAAAATAAAATTTAGAAACTTATTTACAAGAATGATATCTCGTAACTATTAAACAATTTACTTAAACATATATGTATTTTGCCAATAATCAAAGCATCCTATACATGTGATACTGCATGATGATTAGATATTACATTTACTTGTCATTAATATACAAAAAATTCATAGAATCACTGATAGTGAGTGATTTCAACTCTAGAGACAATCGTAATCAAAGTGTCGTATAATTTACGATCGCAACTTCAGAGATTGAAATTTATTTTACTTCAAAAAGTACTTACGCACGATGGAAAATAATTGTCTAAACATATCGATATCAATCACTTCGCACCATGCGTCAGTACAATTTTATAAATTTGATACATGCCATATATATACATGCTTAAAATGTTATCGAGAAGTTATAGAAGAAAAAAAAAAAGGTAACATAAAAAAGTGGTTTCAGCAGAAAAAGCAGTTTTCCAATTGTGTAAGATTTTTTAATATGATTAGTTTATACATTTAATATGGTAGGAATCAATCATATTAACCCTTGATTCCCAAGTTCAGCCACTCGCCTCATAAATGAATACAAGAATTATAATAGTTTTGTTATGTAATTATAACTTTAAAGATCTGTATTGATACAAATAAATGACAGTATATTATACATATGCAATTTTTTAAGCTTCATTAATCATTTTAAAAATTTTCATAAATATCTTGGCATTTTAAGAGGTTCCCTTGTTAGAAACTTATAACAAATTTAACAGCTTGCACCAAAAGCATAAACTTTTTCGGTGTAAACTTTTTTGGTGCCACATATTCGATCAATATCCTCTGTCTCAGTGTTTAAATCTTCACATTTAGTTAGACTGCACTACTGGACTGTTACCACGCAAATTCTATGTTGTGTTCAACAAATAAAAACTAAATAATGCTAATATCAACAAAATACTAAAATTTACATTAAAAAATTTTTTTTAAATAAGCAGTAAGTATGAGATCTTTATCATTTTCATGATAAAAAGTTATTAAATAATTTATGTATTTGTTGCAATATACATAACAATATAAAATTTAAATATGCAATGAATGGCCTCAAAATGGATAGCAAATGCAGATAAAATTCACTACTAAATGTATGAAAAATTTGCATGGGAATCAAAAGGTTAAAGAATCTCCAAAGTTGCAGAGCTACTTTTTCTGCTAAACACACAGTCAATAAAAAAAAAACACAAAGAAATATAAGAAGAAAGGAGCAGAGTCTGAAGGTAACGTGCAAGCAGAGCTTCTTTGACGAAACAAAGGTGAGATATATCTAATTCTCACATCTGTATCTATCAACACAAAGAATTCAAAATCCTTAATTTGAATTCAAGTTTGCTGTGCAAAACCGATGGATTTTTGCTAAATTTTTCCAACATACAGCCCATGTAAACAAAAAAATATCTTTTCCCAGCAAATACCAAGTTACAATTATATAAATATTAGTTGTAACTTCTCAATCAACAATATAACTGTTATGAGTGTATTATACATCTATTACATTATTGAGTAAGAAATTGAAACTATCATTTATATAGCTTTGTATTTGCTAGGTTTAGATTTCTTGTCAGGTTTTGAGGTCTTGCATTCTTTTTTTTTTAATTTTATAAAGACAGCTTTTTATAGTGATCTAAAGATATCTTGTGCAACATTTTGAAGCATCATTTCCAACATACAGAAAAATAATTAGTATCAAATCAACAATCGTTCTCATATATATATAAACAAGAATATAAGAATTTTATAATCTTAAACAAACATAACTTGCTTACACAAAGAAACAAATTTCTTCATGCAAGCAAGTTATGTTTAAAATTATTCAAATTCTTTAAAAACAAAACTATATTTTTTGCTTACATATATGAATATAATTAATTTAAAAATATTTTTTCTGTATATCTGTGAAGATATCTTTCAGAAGTCTTAAAGATCCTTTTAAAAAAATCTCTTGTGTGACAAATATATCTTAAAGATATATTTTAAGATATCTATTAGACATCTAGAAGATCAAGTATCTCGAAGATATCTTTTAGATATCCACAAAAATGCTTTCTGGGAGAAGTCCATTATTATTAGTTTTTTTAATTAGAAATTAAAGAGAGAATTCGCAAAAATTCATGTTTTCTTGGAAACAGTTTCTCTGTAAACTGTTCACTCGTGGGCGGGATCATTTCCGGATGAATTTGACTCGTAAATGAAAGCACGAGGTCACGTCCGAGTCTCGCATCAGGGAAGAAAGGGAACAGAGGGGGGTAACAGGGACGCCGTGGCGTAACGTAGAGAGAAAGGGTCTCCTCTCCGCACCACGTGGTACTACGGATCTCAAATAAAGCAGATATATATATATATATATATATATAGACTCAAAAAAGAGATATATATATATATATATATATATTAGACGTCGACGAGAGAAAGATGGAAAATACAAAGAAATCAGGTTTCTCTTACTACACGAAAAAAACATGAAAGTTTTATGTAGTGAAACGTGTGAGTCATTCGTGGTAGGGCCGCTTTACGTGCACCGTGTTGCACTTTCTACACGTAAAGCGGCGCACAAATAAAGTGCGTGACTGGAACAGGTGACGAGTGGACAAAAGTTGGCGAAAGAAAGACGGAAAGTACAAGCAGCTCACGCGCGAGAGAAAAAAAACGTCAAGTTCCCTGTTATACCTTCTGCATTCAAATACAAATTCATATACAAACGTACAATGGATGATAAATAGATAAATAGAGAGGATTGGCCAATCGCATTAGTCAGTTGGTCGAATTATTCAAATGCGATTGGTCAATTTTAGTCGAGATATCCCGCACCGATTTCCAGCATCGCGAACGCGATGCATAATGGGAGGTTAAATGGATTCTAACCTGTCACGAAGATCGGAATCTTGTTGTTGTTATTCGTAGGCTGGTCCTCGTTGTCGTTGTAGTCCGTCGCGTCGAACAACTTGCGCGGCTGCAGCGGCGGTGGTGGCGAGGACGACGACGACGGGTCATCGTAGTTTTCTACGGAGCAGTCGAGGATGTCGCACTCGTTGGGGCTGCTGCCGCCGACGCTGCCGTTGCCGCCGCAGCTCCAAGTGAGTTCGCCGTTCTGCATGTCGCACGCGTCATAGTGCACCTTCCGCGCGACCTCCATGTTCGCGGGCCGTGCGATCACGTCATGCACGTGCGGCGTGCGGGAGCGCCGCGACGCTCGCGATTCACGCTGCACTTTTCACGGGGAATCGAAGGAAAAAGCGGCCGCTGAGGATACGGACGTGGACGAGGAACTCGGAGGGGGAAGGGAGGGAGGGATCAACCGGATCACCAACGACGTCGACGTTAACACGCTCACGGTCGCGCACGTTCAAATCAACTGAAATCAACGGAGTACCGCTCGCTCCAGCGCTCGCATTCATTATGGCCGCTGCGCCATCGCACATCGCACCGCTGCCGCACCGGTGTAGCACTATCGGCAGCCGGCTCGGTCGGCGCTCGGCCAATCGGCGCGCGCGACACGGAAGCCCGACCGATGTAACGCGGCTACCGATTGGTCGAACGCGAGGTGCACCGTCGTCCGCTCCACCACCCCCACCACCAACACCACCGCTGCTACCACCACCACTGTCGCCGGGTACCTACCGGTCGCGCTTGATCGAGGGTTGTTCTCAAGAAAATTTACCTTTCCTCCACGCGAGATTTACCCGCAGGCGACGAGAAATCGCAAAAAAAATAGGGCTACTTCCCCGTTGCGCTTCCTTTCGTCTCAAACAACGTCTCGGCCGCGGCACGAATTTCGAACCGCCGCGCTGCCCGAGTTCGGCTGCCCGAGTTCGAGTTTCTCTTCGACATGCGCGACCACCACACGAGCGGAATGGCGTACAAAATTCTTTTTCAAAATTTAAACTGCCCGTACGCTCGCGACGGCGACCCCTCTCATCGCGGTGGTTATCGCCGAGCGATGGCGCAAATGAGCGCGCCTCAGATATTTCCTTTATACGCGTGTAATAGAATGCGTGGTAAGTAGTACTATTTGCGACGCTATTATACTGAGGGAAGCTCGCTTCTAGAATACCGTTTGGAAAGAATAGCGTAAAGATGAAAGATGAAAAGATAAAGATGAAGAGATGCAAGGTCGAACAGCGATAGACATCTAACTCATGGTGGAAGGATGATAACATTATCCTTTCACCATGATCTAACTACGATATAGTTCAAAAAAGTAGAAAGTAAAATGTAGAATAGAAAGTAAAATATAAAATGGAATAGAAATCAATTGTACATGAAGTGCTTATATTTTCAACAGTTTATATTACAAAATATGTAATTATATAATTTTATTATACAATATTATTTTAGTATATCATGTAATTTTATTATGTAATATACGTCATATAATTTTCTTTTTAAGAAAAATTATTGGATTTACGATGATCAAAAACATTAATTAATATTTATTTATCCTATGCATATCGATCGCTAACTTACTTATCAACCCTTTGCAGATCAAAGTACCTTTTGTAAATGAGCGACGATCAAATATCTTGATCTCAATCTAATTGGCTGATCTAATATATGTCGAATAATTTTCATTACTTGGAGGACTTTATGAGGATTTGAACAAATATATATGTCGACTGCATAGACTATAGATCATTTAGAAATCAATTGGACATGAAATACTTGTATTTTCAAGGGTAAGAGTTTATATTACAAAATACGTAATTATATAATTTTATTATACAATATTATTTTATTACATCATGTAATTTTATTATGTAATATACGTCATATAATTTTTTTAAGAAAAATTATCGGATTTACGATCTATTCATAATGACTAAAAATTAACATTAATTAATATTCATTTATCCTATACATATCAATCACTAATTTACTTATCAATCCTTTGCAGATCAAACTACCTTTTGCAAATGAGCGACGATCAAATACCTTGATCTCAATCTAATCGGCTGATCTAATATATGCCGAAGAATTTTCATTACTTGGATGACTTTACGAGGATTTGAAAAAATTTATATGTCGATTGCATAGACTATAGACCATTACGACGAATCACATCGAGTCACACGTCTTGTCATAGGACGAAAGATTAAAGAGAAAAAGACATCTTCGGAATATTTTCGAATATTTTACTTAAGGTAGAATTAAATCCCAGGCGATTAAGAGCCCAGTTCTATATTCTTGCTAATATAAAATTGAATAATTTAATTGATTCAGTTAATATTATAAATGATATTAATATCTATAAATGGATTTCTTGTTAAACAAATTAAAAGTTATTTAAATAATCCATGAATTATTATTCCTCGACAGAATGACAAAGAGATGGATAAAACACAAACACGTATGTCTGTTTCGACGTTTAAATCGCTCATCACTCGTGGCTCGCTTAATAGGATTCCATCAACTGCCATGTTCCATCAATTCTCAATTCTTAAATGATCGTCGACGCGGCGCAAGAGAGTCACGCGAAGATCATCGCGAAGTAGCAATTATCGGGCCTCGTGTATCGCGGGCGATATCTACGCTGTGCGATACTGCAGCAGCTGTTCGGGGCCCGGCCGGACATCTGCCGTCGACTATTTCATCTCTTTGGGCCCGCCTTGTCCCGTCAGAGACCGAAGGCCGAAGATTTTAAATGACGAGCTATGCCGACAATCTTGTCACCGAGTTCGATTTATATTAGCTGTTAAATGACACAGTTTTCTACGGTATGTATATGTCTCGTTGCGGTACCTATAACAACAAGCGAGCGGCTTCTTGCGGGAGTACCTCATCTTCATTTGCGGAACAAAGAAACGTGTTAGAAGTTTTATGGCGAAGGAATTTTCGCTGAGCAGCTGCAACCTGTGGCTGGCTAATGTGGAAAGAGGCGTACATCAGGGACGGCTTTTGCGGTAGCAGCACCCTTACGCTGATATCTCTTTAAAGAAGTCCTTTGTCATCCTATTTCTCCAGCTTTTATTTGACAGATGTGTGAACTACTTATTTGGATATAATTATTTTTATTAGTTTGTTAAGTATAATTTTTTGACGATTTTTTAAGACTCTCCTTATATTTTTACAGCTTTAAAACATACTGTGTTTATTTGTGTTTCTATCTTTACCTTTCTAGCTAGGAATAATGATTTATAGTTATTTAAATAGATTTTAAATTTATTTAAGACCGCAAGGAATTTTTTTTATACTAATGTCGTTTATAATATTAATTAATTGAATTAATTATTTTATTTAATTTTTATATTATCAATTAATAGCTAATATGAAATAATTAAAACAAAATAAAATGCACCACAAACGATAAACATAAATGGACAATCTAGATGATATAGAAATAATACGGTACTGAAAAAAATCGAATTGAGGACAAGAACAAGGCCATTGACAAATTACGTCAACAAGTTTTATTTATTTCTTTACGCAAAATCAAAATTGTCTTATTTCACGATTACACCTTATTTAATTTCTGACTAAATTAAGGAAAGATAGATAATTTTTTCCGCACTTGCACGTATTATTTTATACTTATGCTAGACAATAAAAACTATATAATACATATATAAATTTATTTAACTCTTTCGGGTTTAGTACATCGGTGCCTTAAAAAAAAATCATCAATTAATATGGATGAAAAAAAGGTGTGAATTAAAAAGAAAACTACGACAAATGAGAATTTAACTCACATACTTATCTAGGATGAAAAGTAAAAACTTTTAGTAAAAATTCTTTGCTTTAAATTTCTTTGCTTTATTATATATAATTTTCTTTATGTATAATAGAAAATTATTATGTAAGGATAGTAACCTAAATTTACAATAATATATCTCTCAGATGTGTGTGCAAAAAATTAAAATTTTTTTTTTATAAATTATAAAGATTAAACATTAATTTTTAAGTTATTTATTACTTTCTATTTATTATTTTTATTTCCATTTTTTAATTATTTTATAGAGAAAATTTATATTATACACATATATACGACGCAGATAAAATTATAAATGAAATTTTATTCCAAAGTTTAAAGATTGTATATAGATAATTCGGTTATTATGCCTTTTGCATGAATAATTGAAGGTCACCCGGTATAAATCCATTTGTTCCGCAGCGTCTCTTCGTGTTTTTTTGCTGTTAAAGGGACTATTAAGAGAAATATGCGTGTCTACGCTTTTTGAGAAAAGAGTGAATACAAGGTACGGAATAAAGTTAAGTAAACAGAGAAATTGTAAGGTGAAATAATTGAGCGGACTGACAGGCCAACAAAAGACCAGGATCTTTAGAAACAAAGAAGACTTTTAGAGTGAGCGAGAATCGTCGTGCCATAAAAAATCATGGCATACGTGGCAGTCCCGATGGGAGAGATGCAGGCTTCGCCAGAAAATCAAGAAAATCATAAAGCTACGAACGGGTAATGAATATAAACTTTTTTTTTAGATTTACCTAGGATTCATACTTAACTTAACCTTTAAACGCTTTGAACGCATGGAATGTGAATTGATGAGCAATACAGGGAGATTATGGTTTAATTATCAGCTTGTCACGAATTATTATTAATTAACGTTAATTCAAATATATTTTGTAAATGCCATTTTTGATAATGAATGAATAATTGGAAGTGAAAGTTAAAAATTAGGTTCCAGGAGACTAGAATCTAGGGCATCTGATTTATTTGTGCTGTGTTAATCGATTTTTTTGTTTACGTTGTTCCACAGATTTGAATTTTTGCAACTACCTCAGCTACCGCTTGGACAGATAGGCTACCCTCAAGCCCATGACTGGATTGAACACAGAAAAGCGAATATTCGGCCGTGGTCATTGTTCCTTAACACAAACAACATTAGGCCACCGCCAAGTATAAGCAGACTGAGCAAGCGAATTGTGAAGAACATTGAATATTTCCAGAGCAATTACCTGTTTGTGTTTATTGGACTCGTCATATATTGCTTGTAAGAGACACTTCATCATATTCTATTTGCTATTTAATGTTTATTCTAAAATGTGCTTATATAATTTTATATATTATTTATTTTTAATACATTTTTTCTTTCTTTTTTTTTTTAGAATTACCTCACCTCTATTGCTGCTGACGGTCGTTGGTTCTCTTGGAATATGTTACAAACTGTCTCAGCGGCATGCAAGGCAAGAATTGATGGTACTGAATCATAGATTAACTCTCGCACAAGTGTATTCTCTAGTTGGAATCTGTTCACTGCCCATATTTTTCCTCGTTGGGGCTCACGCGGTTGTTTTTTGGGTACTTGGTAAGTAAAAAAGCATCATCGAAATATAATTTTGTAACAGAAAATGCAATTCTACATGTATTCCTCTCTTTCAGGGGTCTCTTGGTTTATGATAACACTCCATGCTGCCTTTTATAACATTGACGCAGTACTGTGCCCAGGAGAGGAGGAACTCAATGCATTAGTTATGCAAGAAGTATGATTACAAAACGCTTAACTTACCATTAAAAGAATAATTAATCCTTCAATCTCTCTAAAATATTCAGGATAATACAGAAATTATATACAATTATATATTATTTAATAATTTGATAAATGTTACTTCCTGTACATAATGTGTGTATATATATATATATATATAGATTTATATAAACAAGTTATATCAAAAATAGATCTGTTCATGTAAAGCTACATATCTCAATAATAAGTATTTTAAATACATTGCAAACTTGTTTATAGAATGATAAGCACATCGCCAAATAGAGTATATTTCTTGTATAAATCTTTAATTATATTATATGATGTAAAGATGATAGGTTTGTATTTGTATGAGGAATGTATAACATTTTTATAATTCACTCAAATTAGTAACAGCATTTGAAAAATGATGTAAGTTGGACTCTTTGTACACGAATTTTAAATAAACTTCCAAATTACAAAGTAACGCTGCAATAAAATGGATTGAAGAACTAATCATTAAATGGAATGTTTCCTACGATAGCGTGTAGTATCTCTACGGAAATTCACTTCCGACATTATATATATAATATTTTTTCTCGATACGATTTACAGGACGCGGTTTATGATTTTGCAATCAGCCACGGAAAAAATCATTTATGTCAATTGTGCTATGACAACTAAGAAAATTGTAATTCTTTAATTGTCTGTAAAGGAAAGAGAATTCTGAAGAATTGAATGTATTAACAATGAGTGAAAAACTATAATGACGCTTTTATTCCTTTTTAAAATTAGTAGACTATATCGTTACATTAAAATTGCATTTAAAAATATCATAAAATTTTTAATGATATAATTTTTAATGATTCTGGAAAATTTTTTTAGTCATGTCATTTTGTGTGAACAGTTGTTAAATGAACAATTTGTTAAATAATTTATTTTTTTTAATATCAATACAAAAGACAAGAATTTATATCGTATTCGAAAAATGATGAACAAAATCGAAATGTACCGTTTCGATTCTAAACGAACGAAAATAAAATCTAAAAATAAAAGTCTGAAGTCTAATAATTTTAGACTTGTAAATAAAATTGAAATGCATCGTTTCAGGTCTAAACGAAAATAAAATCTAAAAATAAAATCTAAAGTCTAACAATTTATTTAGATTTCATAAGAGACGAGCGAGCCTTGTTGAATCTCTTTTCAGGATTCTCTTTAACAATTAATTGTAATGCGTGAAATATCCACGTTTTAAATTCTTTTTCACAAGAATTGAAGCAGATGTACAGAGTTTTCGCGTTTTGCGGCGGTAGACGTGATGCGGCCGTAAAATGAACAAAGTTGAAGGACTTTTAGTCTGTTTAATCATGACTTGGCAGCGATAATCAGCGATAATAGCAACAAATAGCAACCAGTAGTCACAAACGTCGCGTGCGTGTGAATCAGTGTGCACGCTACTGACTGCGCCCCTCACCTCTGTGCGCCTCTGTGCCTCACCGCCGGTCCCAGCGGGATCCAGCGGGATCTAAAAGGAGACGGCCATGCATGTGACGTATGTATATGTATACATACGTCCTAGCATCATACGGTATGTGACACAGCACATGTAACGTTTCGAAGTTCGCGTCATGTAGCAAGAACAATGATAACTGTAAGGTTCTCATTCGGTCTATTTTTTTCCTCGTAACAATGCAGCCGTGCCCCGCGAGAGCAGTTGTGGATCAACGAACCGTAGTCTTCCAGAGATAAACGTGGCAGTATCGCACGGTATATGGACCCGAAAGCGATATTAGGTAAGGAGAGTACGACACTTCTTCTGCGATGACATTGGTGGTATAAAAAGAAAAGTCGAGAGCACGGTCTCGAAAAATGGATCTTCGCGATTGAGCTTTCCCGGCGCGAGCCTGACCTCGGAAGCATATTACGTTCTTGGTTAGCTTAAAGTAAGTGGAAACAACAGGCTGTTGCAATTTGCTTGTAATCAATTTAATTTCCATACGCGCACGAATATATGCACACAATATATATTAAAGAAAAAAAACGTGTATGTGTCAGAGAATGGAGATCCATGCGTTGCAAAACTGTGGGAGCGTGGGAAACCTTTCAGTTGCAGATTTTCATTTGTTCAAATCACTGTGCTAAGATATCTATATTATATAAGAATATGTAACGATGGGAACGTTTTTTTTGCTTTGGATCGCTTTTTTTGAGTTCTCTTTTCTTCTTTGGGTTTTGCATGATGCACACGTTTATTTGGTTTGCAAAAAAATAGGGCTTGACAATCAAATTTATTGAGCGATGGAAGAGGATGATGAGGAGGTTTCTCTTACAAGAGTGCAACGACGTGAAAGCAGTGTGCCTGGGTCGAGTGCCTATCAGTCGGTGCAGGACAGTTTGAATCAGAGTTCACAGCAGACATTGTATCAAAGCGTTCGCAACACTTTGTACGAGGACGCTATAAGTATGAACAGCATGCGCAGCGCTGTCTCCCTTGATAATCTCTACCCTACATGTACGGATGACTCATCCACTGTAAATAATGACACAAACGAAACAGTTATGGATGGGAGTTATACAGAAAATACGAAAAATAATGTACATGAATCAAGATTGGTAAGAATTAATTTCTTCATGTGTGTTCTGTAATTTTTATGTAAGATTATAAGTATAATATTGTATTTCTTTTATTACTTTTGTTTATTTTTATTATTTATATCTCATTGTTATGTAATATACATTTTAATTTATAATTTAATCATTAATTTTAATTAATAACATGAATTGATTGACCAGAACAATGTATATCTCTAAAAATATTTATTTTAAACTTATTCTAAGATTAAAAAGATACAATACTATTGAATTGTTAGTTTTGTATGACTAGAGACTGATGAGTAATATGTGAGTCATAGATGTTAAACTGCTTGCTACTTTTTCTTTTTTTAGAAAATAGAATGTAATATTTCAATATATTCCAGCTTTCCCATTCTGGTACAAGATACAGTTTATATTTTCATGATGAAGTACGCTCAGTTGACTTTGTACTCGTATGGGACGAGTATAATGGAGAGGCACAGATCTATCGTAATATCGAACGCAGAAGAGTAAGTATAAATTTTAAATAGATAAGAAGTAAATACCAATCTGACATTAGATTTTTGTGTGTACTATAAAATTTATATTTGAAACGATTGTGATTAAAAAAAGATATATATTAAACACTAAACGCTGGGACGTATAAACATTAAAGGATGTAAATAATTTTATTCACATTTCAAGTTCACTTCTTAAATAGGTATAACAAATAAAATTTTAATTTATGAAAACGATGTAAAATCTTTTTGCATCCAAATCTTTAAAAAAAGTCATCAAAAGATGAATTCAAAAATATATATTTTGTGGTCAACAAGTCTTAAAAATTTCAGAAAATCAAAATTTAAAAGTAAAATTATATGAATAATTGTATATTAAAAGTTAAATATTTGGACTCAGAGAGGTCAACAAAGTAAATAAATACATAGTAATAAGGATTATTTTATATATTTTTTTGCATTTAGCATTTTATACGTGGTTTTTTTAATTACAACAATTAGGCTTTATATTTTTTTATCACAATTGTTTTAATAGAATAAAATTAAATGAAAATTGTAGGCTTTTGTGAATAAAATTCAAAGATAACAAAATGGTCTGCTACACAACATATTGTTCTATTACTTAAATTTGCGTCATATTTTCAGATATTTGAAAAAAATCTAGAAAAAGAAGGATTGCAATTGGAATATGAACAAGCAGAACCAAACGGCCTGCACTTTATAAAAATTCATGCGCCCAAAGGAGTCTTACGACGATATGCCGAAATATTAAAACTCAGACTGCCAATGAGAGAACTGCCTGGTTGCCAAATGCCTGAGTCAAGCAGTAACATTATCATCAAAGAAGTTAATTCGTTTTTTCGACGGATCATGAACAAATATTATGTTGACACGACTATCTTTCCGACGATGAAGCAGAACTTTACAGCTGTGTACAGCAGAGACAAGGATTACTTATTCGATCTGGATTCGCCAAATTTTTTCACATCAGCAACTAGATCGCGCATCGTGCAATTTATATTAGACAGAACTAGATTTACAGAAACGAAGGAGGACGATTTTGCATTTGGCATGGAAAGATTGATATCCGAGCATGCGTATATTGCGGCGTATCCACTTCATGATGTGAGTTTTTTATTTCTATAATCACAGTTCAAAAATTATAAAATTTATTTCCGAATATAAAACAAAATAATTTACTTGGTATATATGATGAACTTGTTATTTATGTTGTTATTTATGTTGTTTCAGGGAAATTTACAAACTCCAGACTCGATGCGATATCTCTTGTATACTGAATGGGCCAGTTTGAGAAAATGCCTTCATTATCAACCCTTGGATTATGTCAAGGAGTACTTTGGAGTGAAAATCGGGCTTTATTTCGCCTGGCTAGGATTTTACACTCACATGCTGATCCCAGCTAGTATTGTCGGTCTCTTGTGCTTCATATATAGTTGTGCTACTTTATATCATAACGAACCGAGCGAAGATATTTGTAGCAGTAATGGCACTATCGCGATGTGTCCATTGTGTGATAATTTGTGTAAATATTGGGACCTGAAAGAGACATGTTTACATTCGAGAATTACATATCTGTTCGACAATCCATCAACAGTGTTTTTCTCAATATTTATGTCGTTATGGGGTATGCCACAATTATTAATAACTTATTATTGAATAGTTTAGAAAATTTTATCATTTTTGAATAATGCTTTTATATAATATGAGATATTATGTTTACAGCTACACTATTCCTTGAACTATGGAAAAAATATTCTGCTGAAATAACCCATAGATGGGATTTGACTGGTTTAGATGCTCAAGAAGAATATCCTAGGCCACAGTACTTAGCACGCGTTGCGCATATTAAAAAGAAATCTATCAATATTGTTACAAATGCGGAAGAACCAAAAGTGTCATTCTGGAAGATGAGAATGCCCGCTATGATTCTCAGTTTTTCAGTTGTCTTACTTTTGGTACGTCTAATTCTACAATATTAAACAACAATTGTTATTAAAAAAGATATCACAAGAGTAATTTAACATTATACCTTTAATTTTATTATAATTTTATTCTTATAAATACTTGTAATAATTTTATATTATAACTTTTTAGATAGCAGTAGCTATGGCTGCTGTGCTTGGTGTAGTCTTATACAGAATGTCTGTATTAACTGCATTAAGCGTTTCAGGACACCCTATGGTAAACAGTTACGCTATATTATTCACTACGGCAACCGCTGCGTGCATTAATCTCTGCTGCATCATTTTGTTCAACTGGCTGTATGTTTGGCTGGCAGAATATTTAACAGAGGTCAGTTTTTATAAAAAAATTTATCTTATTTATTTATCAACATTTATTGTAATGAAAAATTGATTTACAATAATTCGAATTAAATTATTTTATGTATATATTTGTTAATAATTCTTAAGAAGTATGAAGTAAAATATTATTGCGAAATACAATTTGAATAAATTATGAAAATTAAGACTTGAAAGGTATTTTATTAGTTTTGGTAAATAAAAATTTTTGTTATTTTCAGATTGAATTACTTCGTACTCAGACTGAGTTTGATGATAGCTTGACCCTAAAGATTTACTTATTGGAATTTGTAAATTATTACGCTTCTATATTTTACATAGCATTTTTCAAGGGAAAGTTCACTGGTTATCCAGGAAATTATAATCGTTTTTTGGACTTTCGGCAAGAAGAATGCGGACCAGGCGGTTGTCTCTTAGAATTATGTATTCAATTAAGCATTATTATGATCGGCAAACAAGCCATGAACACTATTTTGGAAATGCTTTTTCCGCTATTTTACAAATGGTTGAACACGTTGAAAGTTCACATGGGCTCGAAAAAAATGGAAGATTCTGATAAAAAATATTCAACTAGAAAATATTTGCAATGGGTCAGAGATTATAAATTGGTCCAATGGGGACCTAGAAGTCTTTTTCCCGAATATTTAGAAATGGGTAGGTACAAAGAAAACGAAACATTGTTTATTATATTGGAGAATAATGAATAATTACGCGATATTAAAGTAATATATGTTAGAAACACATGATGGCGTGTAACAAAAAAAATTTTTTTTTAAATTATGATGCTTCTTTTGCAGTACTGCAATACGGATTTGTCACAATCTTTGTCGCTGCATTTCCGTTAGCGCCATTCTTCGCATTATTGAATAACATTTTTGAGATGAGATTGGATGCGAAAAAATTATTGACCATGTACAGGAGGCCAGTCGGACAGCGTGTCAGGGACATAGGCATATGGTATCGCATTCTCGATTCCATTTCCAAAATATCCGTTATCACAAACGTAAGTTTTATAATTCAAGATCTAATGTAACTTTTGAAGATTATAACTTGAAATTTATCAAAGTTTTTATATTTGTGAAAAAGTATTATTTTGCAAAGATATAATTATTTTTATTCAATAATTATATTATTTTTTTTAAATAACACAATAACGTTTTTTTAGGCATTCATCATAGCTTTTACCTCGAACTTTATACCGAGGCTAGTTTATAGTATAACTATTTCTGATAATTATTCATTAGAAGGTTTCCTGGATCACTCTCTATCAAAGTTTGATATTAATGATCTGAAAAATAACACTCTGACAAACGCGACGTTAAATGGTGAACGTGTCGATATCTGCCGCTATCCAGATTATAGAGAGCCACCAGACTCACCAAATAAGTACGAATACAACACCATGTTCTGGCATGTACTAGCGGCTAGATTAGCTTTTATTGTCGTTTTCGAGGTATGTTTTTTTCAGATTATTATATATATATATATAATAATTATTATCTTCCTATTTGTTAAATTTATATATATATATATATATATATATATATATATATATATATATATATATATAATATATAAAATATATATTATATATATATAAATTTAACAAATAGGAAGATAATAATTATTATACTGTAATATATTTGCATATTTTTCAGAATGTTGTGGCAGTCGTAATGATCCTCATACGATGGTGCATTCCTGATATGAGCGTTAAGTTGCGCAACAAAATACGTCGCGAAGCGTATATTACCAACGAAATTATTATACATCAAGAGGCACTACGAGCTTCCGAAAGAAGCGATGTAGATGACATAGAGCCGAAAATTGCGAAAACGTATGTAGTTGCCAACGAGAGTGCGGACAGATGGAACCGAGTCATGGGAAATTGTCTGACGACCTCAGAATTCGATCTTGAAGTTCATGGGAGTCCTGTTTCGCCCGTCAATGCAACTCCGCGTATCAGTCCGGTTGTGATCTGACAGATACCCAGGATTCGTCAAATCTGTGGGATTCGTAAATAGTGTAGGTTTTTAGAAACTTATTAAGTCGGTGCAAAAAGTTCATTGTCTATGCCAAAAACTGGAATTAATGAAATTTAAAAAATAATTTTTATAAGATAAATATGATCAGAAAAAGCTGTAGGAGTTACGCTATAAGAGATGTGTAAAAAGATATTGTTGTTTCACATAACTTAGAATTTTAATGCATAGAAAACATATTACAAATTAACTTGTACGTTTTGGCTCTAAAATTGTTTTTATAAATAATTGTTATGAATTACAATAGTCTTATAATTGTGATTTTAATATGTATATTTTTTTTATCTAGATAAGAAAGATGAGAATTTTTATTTCTCATTTTTAGAAGACTTATGAGTAATTCTAAAAACTATAAATGAAAAAACGACAAACTTTTTGCACTTTAGTAAAATCGTGATTTGTCACTAGTCGTGATACAGACTTGTTCTGCAGATCTGATGAGAAAAAGGATATTATTTTTGAAACTATACATACATCGAAAGTATATTTTTAATGCAATGATTATTATTATAAATATCTTTACCTTTTTTAATTGTAATAGATGCCATATAAAACTTATGCTATATTTTTATAGCGAATAAGAATTTTAACTTTTATAAACTTTAATAACATGTTAACTGCCGTGGTGATCAGCCGTGATTAGCGTCTGACTTTTTAATAGCACGCTTGTGATCACTATCGACGCTATCAAAAAATTTGAAAACGTTTATGAAGCTAAACATTTAATATAAAATTGCGAATGATATAAATAGCTGGGTGGCAATGTAAAGTAAAAAGAATGAAATTTGGCCCACTTTACTATCCATAAGAATATAGTCTTAATTAATCAAACTATATAATACTTTATTGTTAATATTTATGGTGATGAGAAATCTACTTGTATACATAATAAGATATATAAAACTCATTGAGACAACAGAATTGAAAATCGATGTTAAAGTACTCATTTACATTATGACCAAAAATGAATTTTTCTAAACAATATTATTACAAAATTGATATATATTTTATTGTATAAAGATTGATATATATATATATATATATCAATCATATATATATATATATATATATCTGGAAGTATATTAACTTTATTACAAACGATTTTATTGTTGTTAACAAAGTTTCTTAATATATATATATATATATATACCTGGAAGTATATTAACTTTATTACAAACGATTTTATTGTTGTTAACAAAGTTTCTTAATTATAATTTTTATTGTGAATTTCTATTATTTTTGTAACGTTATGTAAAATAGTGAAGTATGCGATATAATCTCTGTTGTACCCAATGATTTAATTTTGGTGGAAATGGAATTGATGATATCATCATCAATCATCTGTATACATATGGTTAATAATACAGCAAGTATGTTACAAATTCTATAAACGCCTGACAGTATTAGATATTGCGATCTCTGTTTATAAATTTTATATACGCACAGTAATTGTATTTTGGAATATCAAAAATGCATTAATTGTCAATTGATTAAAAATTATTACATATCCGAAGTAAAGCATTGGGCACAATATTAGATATTAAAAAATATCGTAATGTATTGCCGAAGATTTTATTATAAAATTTTATTATAAAGTTATCTATATATTATCATGTTAAAACCATGGACTTTTCTCAGAAAAATAATAACGGATGTCCCATTAAAAAAATATATGTTTAAATATCTAAAAAACGTTACAGAAGAAATTTTCAAATAAAACTTATATGGGGGATAAAGAATGGTCAACTTTTGAAAAAATCAGAGATATTACGAAAATGGTAGATTTGGATGATTCTCGTAATATTTCATGTTAATATTTAATTTAATATTAATATTTTTTTAAATTAAATTAAAGTTAACGGCTATTTTTTTAAATGGGACACACTATATAAATGTATGGAATATTTTGGGAAGAATCTCAGGTTTAAGTAATTATTGGAGCACTGCTGCGAGATATTCGCAAATACTATTATATTTCTTTGATCTGTAAACAAACTAATTGTTCCTTCTTTCAATATTTTATTGTTATATAATAGGATATACATCTCATTTATAATCTCAACGTACTATATTTAAATATTTTAAATAAAAGAAAAAAGAATAATTGAACTGCTGTTAAATTGATTTATTAGGTACATGCAAGTTATAGCTTTTTTTAAATTTTTATTTGTTTACTGTACTCCTTTAACATTTATTTTTTTAATAATTTTTTTCTTGATACAAACTCGTTTAGCAATAAATATGGTATTCTCTTGTGATTTCTTATAAAACGTGCGAATTTTTATAAAAAAAATAGAATAGTAAATAGAAAACAATATATTGTTTTATATTCTCGTTGCATGTATAATCAACTTTTGAATTTTGTACTTCTGATAAGCTATTGCAGACAGATTGTTATAAATCATATTTTATTTCTTTTTAGTATTATTTTAAGTTTAATATTCAAAACTACAAGTTTGCTTTTGCAAAAGAATAAAAAATACATTTTTTATAAACTTTAAATGCAATTTGATCTCCCTAGCTTCAATTTTCTTGATGTTGTAATATGTATTTAATATATTAATTTTTCTTCAGTTATTCATTTATTTCGGCACAGGAAAAAAATGCGATATCGAATCGAGATGAATGCAATTTCGAATTTGTTCCGGACACCCTGTATAAAAGGGACGTATCACGTGTCGCGTTCTGATGCGTGGTGCTGCTATCGTCGTACCGGCCAGTGACGGCTTGACGGCACGCGGTCCGTGATTCGGCGAATGGTTCTTATTCACATTCGATATTTTTAAATTGCAAGTTCATCGTACGTTTTACTCGACGCGTGGACGCCGTCGCACCGATTTTGGCATGAGATTTTAGCACGGCAACCTGTACGAAAAGACAGGCAGAAATTTGTCGAAACAATGGGCACTGTCCACGCTAAAGTACGTATTTATTATTAGAAGTTACGGCATAACCTAAGATCCCTATCGGGACCCTCCGAATGAGTAATCTCTAATAATACCTCATGATGGATAATTTTAATTTTCATCCGAAGTTCCATGACATCAGTCCTCAGTGATGATTGGCATAAATTTTGACATAACTCGTGGATTTTTTCTGAGAAATGTCATGTATGCAAATATGGTCTGTAAAGGAGAGATTTCTTTTTATTTTGTAGGAACCCTGTAATCCTTCAGGTTTGGGTCAATTACCTAAGGAGAATACCACCGCAAATAAACACAATGATCCACCGAACGCAACTAATGACTTTGTACGTCTATGATTAATATGATGTAATAGTTGTATTTATTATAGTCTGCTTGTGTTATAGTCTTCAGTTTTGTTGCTTTAAAAATTAATATTAAATCTAAAATCCCATTATATTAGATCTAAAATCCTATTCATTTTTTTGCAGTCATCATTTTCTGATAACAGACCTCAGTTACATAGAGAAGAAGAGAATGCACAGACAAAAAGCATCCTTTTGCAGACAGTACAGGTACATTGATAAAATTATTTTAATAGCAGTAGTAGTAGTCGTAGTATGTTGCTGGTTGTGGACATTTAAAAATTGCTTTTCATTCTACCTTTTTCAGGCACGAGTCGACAAAATACACGTAGATGGACTTATACGAACGAAGGACGATATAATCAAGTCGCAAGTGAGGGACTTGTTTAAAGCGAGGAATTTCGAGGATGTTATTATACGTGCTTACAAAGTGCGGGAAAAGCTGGACGCCTTGGGATGCTTTAGGAATATCGGGATTTACATAGACACCAGTCAAGGACCTGACGCCACCCCTGACGGTGTTGAAGTGGGTCTATATAATTACACAATTAATTCGAGAACAGAGAATAAGTAATTTTTCAGATTTAAACGTGACGCGGTTTGTTCTCTTTATACGCTGCACGCGAGGATGCGCTTAACGTTCACCTGATCGTTTTTGTTATTAGGTCACTTTCAAGGTACGCGAGATGAGGCGTCTGGTCGGTGGCATCAGCACAATGGTCGGGAACAACGAGGGATCCCTGATTGTCGGCGCGAGAGCGCCGAATCTGTTCGGCAGGGCGGAACGCCTTCAGATGGAATACTCTCACGGTAACAAAAGTTCGATCAACTTCAATGTATCCGCCATTAAACCGTTTCCACAGAGCTTGTACAACGCAGTGTGAGTCGGGATATATCCGTATCTGTATTATTCTTAATGCGTACAATAATTAAAGTCGCATTAACAGTTGGATTGACGCTTTGCAGATTAACTGGTACAGTGTTTAGTACGACGCACGATTTTCCGTGGTCTGGTTTCAAACAAAACGACAAGGGACTGCTCTTCGATATGGAGCTCAATCAGACGGATACCTCCAAGCACAACATACAGTACGAAGCTGCATTTAGGAACATTAGTTGTTCGAAACAGGCGGCCTTTTGCGTTCGGGAACAGTGCGGCCCGAATTTGAAGTCCGCGCTGAGGTACATCTGGACGATAGACAAAAGGGATTCTCCTATATTTCCCGTTGTCGGGAGTCTCATGCGATTAACGACGGAAATGGCCGGCCTAGGCGGTGATATCGGTTTCTTGAAGAACGAGCTTGCCCTGCAGACTAATTGGTCGCCGCACGAGTACCTTGTAAGTGTATTAGCTCTTGTTGAATATTTTTTTATGTCTAATTGATTCGACAATTTCTATAAAACATTTTATCATGAATTTTTCTTTGAACAGACATTCCAGCTGGGCTTTCAATCGGGACTGTTGAGTGCAATCAGTAACGACATGAAAATAAGTATTGCTGATCACTTTTTCTTGGGTGGTCCACTGAATCTACGCGGTTTCGACATGAGGGGATGTGGGCCTCGCTACGAGGGAAATTCCGTGGGTGGCGAGATGTATTGGGCAGCCGCTCTTCATATGTACACGCCGCTCCCATTCAGACCAGGTCGTAACAGTTTCGGAGATTTGTTTAGGTTACACGGTTTCATCAACGGCGGCAATCTTTCCAATTTCACGTATGCATACGGTGAGTGAAATAATTCGATAGATTATTTCTATCGTTAATGCACAGAAATTTCTTATTAGGAATTGATTATCTAATTTACTTTATTACTTAATTTATTTTTTTGATTTGAAATTTTGATCAATTCTATGGTAAATAAAATTGATTTAAGAAGTAAAAGAATCCATTGATAATTACTTGATCAATTTCTGGATAATTGTCTATTTTTCCATTCATGCCAATATTCTGCTTATGAAGCATTATATGTCCTCTGAGTTGATATTTATTAATTGCTTATATTTCAATAATTCTAGTTCTATTAATTTATGCTAGTGTGCATATGTGTGTTCGAAATTTTCAGGTAATCTGTACAATGAAAACATGAAGATTTTCACAGAGAACGTTCGCTGTGCCATTGGTGGGGGCATCGCTATGAAACTGGGGAACATCGCCCGCATAGAATTGAACCTGATTACACCATTGTTGTTCATGAGGAGCGACGTGCTCCAACAATTTCAATTTGGTATTGGCGTTCAATATCTTTGAGCATTTTTACCTCTCGATAGTCTTGTATTATTATGATGGATTTGAATGTAAAAAAAAAAAAATAGTGGGATTATGTGTAAATTTGTTTCCGTCAACTCGTGTCCGAGAGAGATTCGGAGTGTAAAATGTTTGTAATAAAATTGCAAAGAAGTCAAACTCGTATCTTTATCAGTTTTTGCGAGCGCAGTGAAAACGACACGGTTATTCGAAACCGTAGTTACGTTGCTAATCAATTGAATTGCAGCGGATTAAGAATACGAATTTGGTTTTTAGTGTATACATCTTGCAGAATTAATAAATATAATTATTTAATGTTTGTAATAGAGAGAAAGGGAAAAAAATAATAATTTATTTTCCTAATAATATACTTTAATCTGGGAATAATTATCTAATTTTTTTTATAAACATATTCTAGAATGATTTTTACATCCCAATTAAAAATCTATTTCTAATTGCACATTATTTATTATTGGTTTTTTCTAAAATTTATTGGTATTTAAAATTATTATTTATAATAGATTTAAAATTATTTATAGATTTCAATATTTTCTGAAAAAGTAAGGAGAAATAAAAATAAACATTAATTTTCTTAATCAAAGAGGAAATTGCTGTGATTGAGCTTCATTTTTTTGATACTGGAATGTAAAAATTAGGTAATTATTAATGCGAATACATCATTTTCTTTCTTTTCTTTTGCTTCTTATAGTAGAAGAGCCATTTGACAAAAAAATACGTTATACTGTCATACAGTGCTACATATTTTGAAACTCAGATATTACACTGAAAAGTTAAAAATAGTGGACTTCGTTATTTTTGAATTCAACGTAAGAACAAAAGAACTGTTAATAAGATATTGCATACAGTTGAAACTGAATGTCTCCGTTTTATTGCAAATTATAACGGTTGTACTTCGACTTCGAATGTAAAGTCCTGCCGACCTTTGTTCACGCGTTTTCTGATGCAATTCTCTCACATGTTCCGTCGTTCCTGATTTACACATGTTTGGTAATGCCATTAACATATATTGCTCAAAGCGTTCATTGACAGTAATAATTTTGCATACGTGTGATAGATAGGATAGACGATAAGAGGGGGTGGAAGAGGAAAGGCGGAGGGATCTGGAAAGTTACTCATGACCCCGAGTAATCGGTACGGAGGAAAAAAAAGAGCATTGGAGCAACTAGAAACGACGAGAGCTACGCCAAATTGCTTTTCGCTAGATATCTCGGCAACGAATGTTGAATGTACTCCCGTTATGCAACTACTTTACATTCATTATACGCATTACTTGTTTATTCGCGCTGCTCTTATGTATATACCTTACCGATACACACGATACAACTTCGAGAAACATTTCGTCACGTTGCATACGTGAATCAGCAATTGTTTATAAAGAGGAAACCTCAATGACTCAGGCTGGTTATTCTTAGAATTTTTTTTCAGCGACAAATATTAGTAGATCGGTATCTGTTGTTAAGTTCGTTATGATTTTCGGTCATTGAACGGGAAATTTTAATAATAATTTTTATTTGTGCGTTTTATACACTTCTGCTTTCATTAACATCACCTGCAACATCAACATCAATGTTTTATTCCAATTTCTGACTTTAAAGAATGCTAAAATTGAGAATTGGCATAAGATGATGTCAGAACGAATAAATAACTGGCGATTCAGAAACAAATGCATAATGTATGAAATTAAAATCATGATGGTTCTGGAAATTTCAAAATTACGTCTACATGAATTGTTTAAAATATTGTTTACATTATATTTATACGAATCTTTTTCATGTAGACAATACAAGCAATGTAAATTGGATAATTTAACTTAAAAAAAAAAAACAATTGAGTTATAAAATTAATGTTTGACTTTAGTATTGATATTTAGTATTGAACTTTTTCATTATCTTTGATGAAATCTGAATGAAACATAATCCCGTTCGATAATGGAAAATTTATTTATTATGTTACACATTGCCTGGGAATGTTTATCCGTTACATTTTTTTGCTCTTCAGTTTTAAAGTTATAACTTATTGCAATGTTTTCTCTCTCCTTTTCCCTCTCTTCTCTTTTTCCGAATGTTTTCTATTTCTATTTGAAAGTACCTGTAGGCCTATTCTGTAACTCTTTAGCAACAATTCGGTATCGTTACAGCATCGTTGCGCAGATATTATATATGGTAGAAAAGCTGCTCTACGATACTGTAACGATACCGAATTGTTGCTAAAGAATTACAGAACAGGCCTACTGAGTGTGTAACTGAAATAGAAATAAAAACATGCATTCGAGAAAACGAAAGATATTTTATTTATGATCTGTTATTCTTGAGATTGATTTTTTTTTGTTATTAGATTCAATGGTGATCAGGAGAGTGTCTCTGTCCTCAGGCTTTTGACTCGAATCCTTAAGAACGATCGAGCATAGTCGTCCATTCTCAGACTGGCTTTTAGACACAGAGACGACTGATAGAACGTATTATCAATTTAGATAATGTTACATTGATAACGCGATATACGCATTCTTCAGCCAACCGAAATGCAATTTGTCACTGAACAATACAAGTCTAATGATACATTCAAAATGTGTATGATAATTACGGTGGAAAAATCAATTATATGAACAAGATTCCATCACAAATAAATAAGGAAAAAATGATGTTTTACCAAGTTGTTTGCTCATTGCTCTTTATTGTTATTATTACAATATTCGAGTCTTCTTTCTTATTGTTAATAGGATAATGTTTAATTCTTTATCATTATAATTAGAAGAATTTTCATCATAGAATTTCAATTTTTTCATTATGCGAATGTTGCACGTTTTTTATTGTTTTAAAATTTAATAGAAGAAAATAACAATCCCGTACGTGCCGTTTAGCAGATACACAAGCTGTGAGAGTTATTCTAAAATACTATTGCAAAATATGATGACATTTACACGTCATCATTAATTGAATTTACTACATTTACACGTCACCATTAATCGGATTTACTACATTGATAAAAAGATTATTCAATTCAAATAAATGCTATTAGTAGTAATAATTCAAATTACCTATTTACATTAAACAAATAAATATTAGTTTGTAATAAATATATTTTAGTTCGATATAAAATAATGATTTGGATAGTACTACGTAATGACGTACTTATTTAAATCAAATAATTTTTTTTTTCCTCAATGTAACATTCGTTGTTATAACACAGAAAAATATTATTCTCGCTAAGAAATTACTCAATTTTTAGTTTTCTTCTTTTAACAATTAGCTGTGCAAAGAATTTTCTTAACAATACTTTTAAAATATACTTATCTTCTTGACATAGATAATATTTACTTAAAATAAACTTCTGTATGCACATAGAAAAATGTATGTTTAAATTAAGTAAATATTACTTATTTCAAATATTTCACAAGTTTTTTATATCTGCAAATCTATCATAAGTTCGTCATAAGCATCAAATATCTTCAAAACATTCTGAATCCTAGTAATTTATTACTTCAATTATAAATGTTAATTTAACATTTATAAATGTTATTAAAAACATTCAAGTTGCTTATTATTCTGACTTTTCTTCAATACAATTTTATAATATTCTTCGTAAGAGTATAAATTCTCTTTTTTACTAGTATAATGATAATGAATTTTTTTTTAATTTGTGAGAATTGTATATTTTAAGACAATTATCGAGAAAATATTCGTTGTTAAAAATAATCGATACTTACAAGAAGAAACAAAGTAAATTGAATAAACGCTTTTCTTGGCACTAGAATTAAATGTTTTGTGTGAACAACTAATGTTCGCTGAACACGTAGGAGAAAGTATAGATATAAAAAAAGCCTTCCCCGGATCAAACTAGCTGTTACCTAGCTCTTACCGACTTCCTTCACTCTCGATACTGCCTTGAATTCTTCATGTTATCTAGGCAAAAGCGCAAAAAGTAAAAGGAGTTAACGAAATAATATCGACTCGATGAAGCATATGCGCTTTCCTGACAAAAAGATTCTCATATATATTTCGTAATTTTTTTAAAGAATTTTTTATATTTAAAATTTACGGCGATTTTTGAAGAAATATTTTTATATTTTACAATTCTTCGAAAATTTATAGATTATTTAGAATCTTTTGTTTCTTCGCGCACGATTTCATCGAAATTGGCGAGATAAAAGTTATAAACTTCGAAAAAGATAACATAATAATATGTTGATAAAATAGTGCGCGATGAGGTAAAAAGAGCAAGAAAGGAAGAAAGGCGCTGTAGATTTGCTTTTTAAAACTATAGAGCTTTCGTCCGAGATATTCTTTTTCGAAAAGAGAGAGAACAAAGATGCCTGGAGATAAATGGACCACCCTGTATAAAACGGCGGAGAGAGGGCGCATGCGCGGCTCTCCCCCCGCCGTTCATTCAGCTCGTGACGTTTGTGCGCCCTGGTGCGCCCTCGCTGGACTCTCGCACTTTGTAGCATTTGTAGTTGAAAATGGCCGCTTGAAGTATCTCGTCAACAAGTATCTCGTGTGTTCTGCAAAAATGTACTCGTACGAGCAATTAGATTGCCCCGAAATCTGGAATCAAGCCATTCGCGGTTTGGAGGAAGAGATTCCACGGTTTGGAGGAAAAGGTTCTACAGTGTGTTGGATCGGTTCGTTAGATTCGAGACAGTTTTACGAACATAATTGTCCGTCCGTCTACAGCCGTTTGAGTAAGTTGCCATGACTAAGTGTGCGCGTCACGCTGTATATGTATACGGATGACTTTTGTATTGACGACTGATTCTACGTCATATGCTAAATTACATGCGCTGAATAATGCAATATCGTTATATGGTCTTTTTCTTGAAAATAATTAATCATCGAACTTTCGTGTTTAAGAAATCGCCAGATTTATTAACATTTTTCATCAGATTTTTAAAAAGCACAACACGTGGGTTTATAAGAACGGTCTCGCCTACTACGATTAGTTGAAATTAAAAAATAGCTGCAAAATTTAAAATTGATCATATTATTTTGTTTTCTCTGTCCAACTTTTGCAAATTGTAATTTATTTATGTACAAAAAATATACTTTAAATTTCTACTAAATTAATAATTAACAAATATACTTGAAATTAATAATTAAATATTTTTTAAAATTAAAATTATCAAAACAAGTGTGAAATGCCTTAAAATAATTAAAATAATTAAAAAATTAGGTTAAATGTGATCAGTTTTAAATTGTGCAATTAACAATTTTATAAAATTTAATCAATCGAGATTAATCGGCATTTGTGAGACCGCGGCCCTAACTCTGATTAATTTTAATCAGTGATCAAATCAAGCGATAGAATTGTCAATATGGAAAGGAAAACAGTTTATTATTAAGATGTAAAATTTGCTTCTTTTTTTTATAATTTATATTTTATATTTTATTGATAGCAACCTAATATACTTTAGTTTTAACATAGATAAAAATTATTGAATTTTTAATTATTTATCCAGACAGCACACAATAATTATAAGATTTACAAAATATAATTATTTGAATATTTTATTAATATTTATAAAATATTTATAAAATATTTATAAAATATTTATAAAATATGTACAAAATATTATTATAAATATTAATTTTTTTATTCACTGTAAATGTTATATAAATGCATAATCTATATTATAATAACATTTTAAATAATCATTTTAAGATTTTTTTTCTTCAAGTATATAAAATATCTGTAAAATATTTATATAATATAGGTGTGCACATAAAAGATTAAATAATATTTATAAATATTTATTATAAATATTATATGCTGTGTGGATAATGAATGCAAGCTGTTAGCAATTTTGGTAATATAGCTAATCATTGATTAAAGATAATTGAAGTAATTCTTAGAAAAAAAAATAATTTCTTTTTTACCGAATAAAGGATATAATCAAGAGATAATTAAAAATCTCCAAATCTGGTGAAAAATCACCAGAAACGACGCATTAATGGACACTCTATGGTTAGAACTTCCCCTCCTTCTGCATTCGATGCTCCGCCGTAGCACGTATCGCTGCCATACTCGACATTTCCCCGAGACGTGTTATCAATATGTTTACACAGAAAGAAATCCTCGATATATATATGTTATCGATAGCATTTGTATAAAGAGAAATTGTGATAACATTGCTATCCTTGTTCACGTGTTAAGCAGTTGACATAAAAAAGCTTGAGCAATAAAATTTGAGCAGTAAATGAATTAGCTAATTGTAGTTAGGATCTTAAAGGCATAACGTAGGCGGCAAATCCAAACTGTTAATTTTTTTACAGCTTAATTTTTAAATAAAATTTATTGATTTATTTTTTTTTTGTAAAAGTATAATAAACTTATAAAGGAGGATTCATAAATAAATTCAATATAGATTCATAAATAAATTCAAAATTTTGTATTTTATAGTAAAAAATTTAATTTTGTTTAATTTAAGTTTTTTTAAATACATGACATAATCTTTTTGGTTTATATATGAACATGATCTAAGGATGTGTATGTATTTTTTCAGAATTGAAGCATTTTGAAAATCAAAGAAGATCAAAGCTTCAGAGAGGACAAAATACCAGTATAAGACAAAATACCAATAAAGACAAAATACCAAATTGAGTCCAAATTCACCAGGGATTCCTTTGCTCTTTGGATCTGCACGTTTAGACCTTTCTAATATCACTTGTATAATATCGGTTTTTTTTTTCCTGTCAAGATGTATTCCACACAGCATCAGACAATGACTCACTTAAGTGCAATGAAAAAATGGCAAAGTCAGGATTTACGTGGAGAAGATAGTTCACCATCTACGAATGGTCAGAGAACATCTTTCATCCGAACATGGACTAATTTTGTTAGTGGAAATTATTTACCAAGTATGTGGTCGGGAAATAATCCGCTGTCTGTCACTATCGTAAACGGCGAAATATTGAATTCTAATCTTCTGGAAAATTCGTCAATGAAGAACAAGGATCTGACATACATTTCACAAGAAAAAAAGCTTTTACCTGGTTTGAGCAAGCCAAATTATCCTCAGAATTATGTCCTTCCAATGCTTTCTATGTTAGAACATGTGCCTATGAATCAATATTGGCCTAGTCTAACTAACAAGATTAAAAATGATGTGAATCTTTTGAAGAACTTTGGTAATACATTCAAGGGTAATAGCAAAATGGAATCTCATTCTTTGCTGCGCGTCAATAAGGCAGAGAAGTCAATTGAAAGTACTATAAACTACCCTAATCCTTTGAATGTTAATCCACAGAAAGGTGACATTTACGAAGATATGGATGTCGAATCTTTCTTCGTCGTTTCTCACTCAGATGTCTCAGCTGCACCCATAAATTTTAGGGAAAACCCAATGTCGCGTCTCTCCAACGTCTGTCGAAATATTTGGAACAGCTTGACTAGTCGACTATACTGCAAACCAGAGTCCACGAGAATGTTTGTCAAGCGTCCTCTGTATTTAGCGAAGCATCGGAGAAAGGCCAATGCCATTACGGTAGGCCGGGGTCGCGGCAGAGCGAAGTGTCAATTAAGACGTTCTGGGGTGAGTCAAACCATATGGAACCGAAAGGAATGTATTAAGTCTGACGATGAGACATGTTGGCAGAACAATCTTGTCGATATAACAGTAAATGATTGTTCATTGGATAATAATCTTGACAGTTTAGGATCCAATGTGGATACTGTGGATTTCGCTCAAGCCACAAGACAGATTACTAGTCCGACAATACCTAGCTCTTCCAGAGCAACATCTACAAAAGGAAAGCCGAAGGCGCGTAAAAAGAAGAAAACTAAAGCAAAAAACATTACCAAAGTGCATTACATATCTAATTCTTCGAGGATGAATGATTGTTGCGAGGACAGCAATGGCGAAATGTCTAATGTACGAGAAGATTCGTTTCGATTACGGACATTGTCGGAGAACTCCAGTGATGGTTGGATCGTTTTCGAGGATGACCACGACGATGACGAATGGCTGGAGATACGTGAGAAACAAGAAGCGACAGAATACCCTACCGAAGGATGTTGTGTAAATAATTTTTCAATAAGGATGAGCGATCGTACCTGCAAGGATTCTGAAATTTACAAGCTCGAGCAAGCTTCGTTTCGATTGCGGTTGTCATCAGAAAGTTCTACCGATTCTGAAAACAGCAGTCGCAGTTCTACAGACTCGAAGCAGCAGGTCACGGAATACCCGAGAATGCATTATGATCATTTGTTGAAGATTAGCGACAAAAACCGCAAAGATTATAGTAGTATAATGCAAAAGACTGTGTATCAACCCTGCCGATTATTGTTGAACTGCTCCAATGATTCTGATGATTCCAAGTCTGATATTTCTGATAGTTCCTCTGAAGAAAATGACGTTGACGATTGTGACGAAGTAAGCTTCCACGGTGGAGATAGCCAACTAGAGGACGATTTGGTTGTTTTTACCGAGGAAGACAATGAGGAATTAACAGCGCAAACAAAGAAGGTATTTTAGGATCTTTGATACTTACGTCGGACATCATTGATTGTGATTTTAAAAGCAAGAAAATTATGAAATAGCAAATTCTACTATAAATATGATAATATTAACATTGATACAAAATGTTTAAACATCATCGTAGTTTTCAAAATATTATTTTGTAAATGCATAAATTGCATTTACAAGATTTTGTATGTATTTTCTCTTCAACATATTTTCGCTTTTGATATTGTAATCTAAGATTATTAATGTAACAGAATTCCTAATAATTTTTTTTTATTAACATTTTTATTAACTTTTTTATTAACGTTAAATGAATTAGAAATTATAAAGAATATTGTTCTTGTATATTAATATATCTCTTATATTTTAATATCTTGATGCATCCTACGTGTACATATATTAGCACAAAATATTGAAATTTAAAATTTTCCTTTTAGGTAAAGTTTAACCTGCAACCTGTCGTACACGTCATGATAGCATGGGATTATGCGTATCGAGCAGCCCGAAGAGGTCATTGGGAACAATTCGCGCGGGATAACGAAAGATTTAGAGGACGTATAAATTCCATCTCAATCGTTCTCGATCCAATTTTAAAAAATCAGCACCGCTCGCAAGTTTGGCAGGAACGATTCGCTTTTCCGGATTAACATTAGCCTAATTTATGATTTAAAATAAAATAATTTAATACATTACTATAAAAAAATTTTCTTTTAACATGTGACTAAAATATATGTGATATGCGATATAGTTTGTTATACGAATCTTTATTCATCAAAATAGTTATTGTCGGCGATACTTGTGATACTTCTTTCTGTCTTTAAAGAAATTTCTCAATTTTTCTGATTGAAAACGGGAGTTAATAGGATAATAATAAGTTTTTTTCGTCAATTTAGTGAAATTTGCTTTACTTCTCGAGATACATTTCACATGAAAAATGCGAGTTTCAAAAAAAAAAAAATTGAAATACATGTGAACATAAATTGTTCAATTCTCTTTTATATATATAAAGCTTTGAAAGAAGTATGTATATTGCTTATCTTTATCATGAAAAAATGTGAGCGAATTTTTATTCAATGTTACATAGTGTTTTTTTTCTAGAGACAATATAGTCGTTTTTCAGCTAATACATTTTCCACGTAATCCATCAAGAATTAATCAGAGATACATTTAAGATAATTACGTTTAAAATCATCTAAAGGCAAAATTTTTCATTGCTTTATATACTTGTGACACAGAAAATTTTTCTGTTAAATCCTATTTTAAATTAGAATGCTGAATTAGGTTTTTATTTTTATTTTTTTTTAAATAAAAATAAAACGAGAGAGGGGGGAGGGGAGAGAGAGAAATCGCTGATAACTATTTTGATTAATAAAGATTTTTATGCTACTGAATATCATGTGTATTTCAGCTATATGGTAATAGAAACTTTTTATAGATGATGTTCACAGTCATCTGTACAAATGTTACAAGTTTTATAAGAAAATGAGGAATTTTATCTTTGGTTTTTTAAAACGTTTAAATTTTGAATGTGAACAGAACACATGATCAACACATGTATATATGTATATTACGATAACGACAACAAAAGTACGTTTACTCAAGAAAGGAACATCTATTAAATGTCAACTATCAAATGTATCTCTTAATAGATTAGAAAATGTATTAGTTGAAAGATGGTTGTACATTTGTTCTTGTTGTCTTATCGTTATCTTAAAAGTAACGTTGTACAATATATTGTAACATAATAAAAATTCAGAAACTTTTTCCATGATAACAAGATATACGACATACTCAAACGAGTAACATAAGAAGACTGTTCATCAGAGAATTCATACATTGGTAAAGAAAAATCAACAGACGCGGTTTTGGGAGAGAAACGATAGCTTGGGTGCGAATTGTATAATATATTAAATGGCATAAAAATATTAATACGTAAAATTTTTTTGTTTGCTTTATTATACATTCATCTTTTGCGTTATTGCACTTCTTTATCTATTCTTTTCGTGTGCTTCTTATATAACATTACAAATAAACATATTCAAATTCTGTATTGTGTGTTCTTATGTTACTCTTTTGATTTATCAATAAACTTTGTGTATGATTTGTAGTAACGTGTGTATCACTCTTATAATACTCGTATGTTTTGTTTTTCGAGCAAGTGATATGGAAATGAAGGAAATAAGTGTATAAAGAAGAAAAGTTTTATTTGGGTTCGTCACAAAGTTTATTTTTTGCGACAAGCCGAAAGAAATGTTACGTGTGCAAACAGAATAATTGTCGTTTACACTTGTGCTAATTGAGATCGTGACTTTCGTGAAACATTTTCTTATTAATATGGGTGCAAAGCAAATATTTTTTTCGGAATTAATTGACGATTTTATGTGCTTAAAATTAAACTGCCGATGACACTGACATTGAAATGTAGGACAATATATCGAAAAGAATAAATTTGTAAATTTTTATATTATGTTTTTCAGTAGTGTTGAGTATGACAGACATTTTCTGACAAAATTTCTTCGGAGACTCATTCTTTATTAACGTCTCTTGGTGCAAAATTTAATTAGCTTATAATTCAAACATGGCTTTATATTGTTTCCCAATGATTTAATATTAATATTAAATTATTCTTATAAATATAAATATTTATATTCTATCTTTTGTAATGGCGATTTCTTTCTCATAAATATCTCATAGTGTGTCATCTCTCATGCGTGTCTACAAGCCACTTTGCACCATCTCGCGAGCACAATTTTCAGACGCATCGATTTCATTTTTCTCGCCGATTGTCTACGCAGATATCCACACGTTCGCTTATAATAATTGCGATACTTGTACTGGGAAATTTCTCATGATAACGTAACAATAGGAAAATGATAGGACTAGAACTGTGTCAAGGACAAGTTACGTGACTATCGCTTAACGAGCCTATCACTAAAAATTGAGAATTTGAATTAAAATTTATGATCATCAAGATTCTGTAATGAGAAAGGTGACAAATTATTTAAAAAATACATCGTGACATCATCTAGACGTTTTAAAATTTCGAAAAATTTTTTATGGGATTATTGTTAGAAATAGAACCTATGTGACTTATGTATTTGCAGCGTCTTGTGCTCTAATTAGACATCTCTAAGACAGTATTTTAAAATGTATTTAGGACGTTTTATTTGCTTTGTTTATCGTTTTTAATATGTACAATTTCAATCGGCAAAACAAATAATAATGCACATTTATGTTAACGTGTAAACAGAAAAAGGAACCAAGAAATTATATCAATAATTTATTGTAATGTATATGTTTTTTAGTAACGACAATATACCCAGCAAACGGAAATGGATTTAAAAAATTAAAAATTTGGATTTGGCAATAATCACACGAATTCATTTCTATCCAATTAAAGTTTAAGAATTCCTAAATCCATTTTAATTCAGGAAGTGAGATTAAAATTGCGGGATTTTTTTTTTAATCCAAAAAGTTATGCAGTCCATATAATCCATTGTGATTCATGAAACGAGATTGAAATGAAGTGATTTCTATTCTTTCAATCTAAAAGAAGTTTTCGCGGATTATCCAAATCATTTTAATCCATAGGATTGAAATGACTTAATTGCTGTCTTTTAATTCAAAATGTATTCAAATGAATTAAAAAATGAATTATAAATTTTCAATCCATTTTCGTTTACTGGGTATTTGTTGCAAATTTCATGTAATTAATGTTAATAGTGTTAATAGAGAAAAGATCTACATATACAAATATGCACATATGTATATATGTATCATTACATGTACATGTGTCACTAGTAATGTATATTTTTAATGTAATATATAATTTTTATATGTAATTTATAAAAGTGTAATAAAATTCAAAATTTGTCTCTAAGAATTTTTATAATTTCTAAGAATTCAAGATTTCAAATAGAGGAGATATATGAAAAGTTTTGAAAATTAGTCAAAATATTAAATATAAGATGAAATAAACCGTAATTTTAAGCAATTAAAGTTTGATTATATCTTTCGGTTTTTTTTTCATTGTAAGCAAGATTATGATTACATACATGACTTTAATCAACGTCAGGATAGCATTAAATACCGAAAAGAGTTCACAGAGGGTCAAGTTATAACGGGCAAGCAGAAAGCGAACAGGAAGAGGATGGGCATGGCTTTAATTGACTGGGCCGGATAGATGACAGGTCCTCATCGCGAGCTATTGCAACAAGCGCGTTATGCGCCGTTGCATTGACCTAGCACGTTTACGCGTTGTGAAAAAAAAACGGCGAGGCGCATCATAAATCTCGGCAATCTCCATTATGGAAATTTCCGTCGCGGCTTGGCCAATTTCCATAATGTAATCCGCCTAATATTCGTATACAAATCTATAAGGAGTCAAATTAATTAATTCTGCTTTTAGTCGAAACCTTGCTATCCATTAAAGTGAAAATAAAACTATCGAAGAACTTAAATATATTTTTATATTATAAATTACATGTATCCTATTTTAATACGTGCATTTCTTTTTACTCAACACGTTAGGAAAATTAACAATCCAACAAATTAGAATAGACACTCTGGTGACAATCCACTCGGAATAGTCATTCGGTTCTGCGAACCGAATCGCCTTCAATCGTTGGTTCTGAAATATTCACAGACGAAATAAACAACTTCTTAAATTTCAATAAAATCGTTTTACAAAAAATGCGGAGTAGAATAGAATTTAAATACCTTCAGCATACAAAAGCTAAGAAGGAAACTTGGTTTACAGTTGATCCTTATACATTCATTTATCCATATCTTTACATACCGGTGCTAACTATACCTCCCTATACTTATTCTTTTACCTACTATCCTTAGGACAGCACTGCGCAACAATCCGTCTAGACAAAAACCGTAACATACAACAAACTTGTCCCACCGCACCGCATCTGTGCCTATATCTACGTATGCCTAAATTCTCTTTCCATCTTGTATTCTAATTTACATTCTTCTTTCACGTATCCTCACAATTCTTCTTTCTTTCTTTGTACCTCCATTCCTTGGTTTCTCCCTTTGTTCTTCTCGGTTCTTCATTTGCCTCCTTAAAAAATGCGGAGTATAGAAATTTATTCTACATATATTTTCATTTAAGCTACACCAAGAAACTCTGGCATTGCATCAGACTCAAGGAATAAAGGCTGCTTTATAAACCTGAAAACTTGAGACTATGTTATGTCTAAAAATACTTAAGAGATTGATTAATTAATTTCTTTGTTTATGATGTGTTGATCATAAGACCCAGGAACTAGGTTGCCTGCACACGTTCTAAAGACAAGAACGCAATAAACGGAAATGGATTTAAATAGATTTAAACATTTATAATTTATTTTAATACATTTTGGATTAAAGAATAGCATCATTTCAATTCTATATTATAGATTAAAATGAATTGCACGATCTTCAAAAACTTCTTTTGGATTGAAAGAATAGGAATTACTCATTTCAATCCCTTTTTATGGATTACATGGTCCACATATAATAATTTGTTTTAATTAAAAAATAAGAATCCCGTAGTTTCAAATCCTACATAAATTAAAATGGGTTCAAGGAATTTTTAAACTTTAATTAGATTGAAATAAATTTAAAAATTCAAGAATTTGGATTTGGCAATGACGCCACTCACGAATTTATTTCTATTTATTTTAATTCTATTTTATTTCCATTTACTGGAAAGAAGCGGGAGAAAAAATTCTTTAAAACTCTTTAAAATTCTTAAAGAACGTCTGGAAATGTATCTTTAAGAGGTCTTAAAACTCGATTTGAAACTTTACGTTGCCTGGATTAGTATCAGACGGAATAAATGGAGATATTATACATAGATGAAGCATTAGAATAAATGATTGTTTTGCCATTCGGTGTGTCGACTCGTTAATACAACTTATTTATTAATTATTAATATATAATGTAACTTTAGAACTTACGAATCGCGGTAAAAATTGAATTTTAATAAGTTTATTGAATTTGTATATTGCACACAGGTAGCATCTTCACTTGCACTTTCACGTGGAAAGTTTCAAAAGTTCACTGCCACTTTCTCGCCTATTCTCCACAAACAACTATTTACCGTGTTACTTTAGTTTCTCCTCGACACGCGACAAATAACAACGAATTGGTATCCACTCAAACCATAATTGCATTAAACATACACCTTTCGCACATAAACCATAATAATATGGACAAAAAAATAATACTCGAGCATAGGAGAAATTCAGATATAAAATAATTCTGTGAGATTTATCGAATTCACATCGTTTTGATATCGAATTGACATCGATTCCATTATCATTTCTCGCTGAGAAAGATTTTTTCATTTCAGTTCTTGGTGTTTTACAACTCGATTTATTTCGGTACACGTAAAACGATCGAATATGCGTAATAACTAGATTATTATATAACAATATTCAAATGCTTTAATAAATGTGCATCTCGCAAATAACGATCTAAATTCTGCCATCCGGCGGTGTCAAGGCTCAATTCCAGATTCGTCATACACGAGAACGTGCTTGAGAGATCGTTGTCTCTTCTTTTTTTTTTTATTGCACGGGACTTCTCTCCCTGGATAATTCCATACGCTCTGCTTTCACCTTTTCACGCCGGAACCGACCCGGCTACATATGCGAGAGTGGATGCGATATATATGTATTTATTATATATTTCAGGGTAATAATATGTTGATAATATGCAAGATTAAATACAAGATAAAATATTAAAATAAAACACAATGAATAACAGCTAAGAATATAAATGTAAGAAATTAAAAGTGATGTGATAAATAAAATAAAATTTTAACACGTGTATCGCTCTCGTCGCGCCAACTCGGTGCCACATTTTAATATTATTATAATATTATGTTAAAAGATATTCATGCGTGATAAGTTTTAATTAATTTATATTTAAAGATTCAGCTAGGAGATATCGAACGTTCGACTACAGAAGGGTCAGTAGCGGGAACGTAACTGCAATTTTATAAGAAAAATTTGAGCATTGCTAACTCTGTACTCTATTTTTTGATGTACGCTCACATTTTTCCTGCGTTATGTTCTTTCAGGCGTTATTTCGTGTCTTACAATTCGCTAGCTCATTCCTGAAACTTAAATACACGCCTCAGCCTTCCTATTGCCCTATATTTGACGACGTGCGTTACGAACGATAACGCATAGTTATTCTTACATAGGCAGTCTTACATAAGCCGGATTCTCAATTAGTTACACCCAGCAACATTCGACTTTCCTGCGTCAAAGAGTGTTTCTCTGCGATTTATTTCTACAATTATCTCAAACGCGGCACGAGTTAAACACGGCGTTACCGGTGTACTCGTACGCAGCCGGTGCAGTGGTAGAAATATTAGAAATCACATATGTGATGTAATTGAGGAAGTTGTCCCATTAGAAGTATCATAACCAATCATGACAGATATGAAAAATAAATTTTACGACTGTCTTCGAGAGATATATCTTGGATTGATATTACAGGATTGCTAGACAGATATATTTTCTATGTAACGCGCTGTCTTATCTCCTCTCTCGTCATTTCGACGAAAAGGCGTCGAACGACAAAGTAAATAGCGTGTGCAACGATTCTCGCGTGCGAAGATCGGAGAACTTTCTCCAATTTGGGCAGATCCCAAATTATCATTAGGCGTTGGCCGTTTCACGCTCCCCGATGCCGTGCCCAGTCGACAAGCGCGGCCGTTGTCCCGCAATCTCGGCGCACAATATCGCCCCAATTGAGTCCCGTCGGCTTCGCAACAATTACATCACTCGCTCGCATCCGGCACGGATTCAAGTACGCTTTGCCGGAGGCTTCTTTCCCCGAGTCTGTGACAGATTACTTCCTCTCTCTTTCTCTTCATCTCTTGATTTTACTGCACACAGCAATGCTCAGTATAAAAATTAATTTTTTCTTTTTAATAATCAATACAACTTGAGAAGTTAAATTTATTAATATAAATTTATTAGTATAAAGAAATCGTTAAATATTCCCATCAAGTTTTTCATCCAGACAGCGTCGATTTCAATTCATAGTTTGATCACAGAATTTCGGTATTTCGGTATTCAAAATATGAAATGAAATTGACGCTGTCTGGATGAAAAACTCGATGGGTATATTTAACGATTTTTTTATTTCTCACCTGGGTGTAAGAACGAAATTAACATATTATATTAAAGAAAGAGTATGAAACATCATTCTTGGAAACTACAATGAAATCAAGTAGTTGGAATACGATTCTTTCCTTCTTGCGACATGATTAAACGGCAAACACGATGTACATACATAAGCGAGTTCGAGAAATCTCTTTGGCTCCTTCTTTCGATTTCTTTTCGAATTGTTAAGTAAATATTAGCGATTGACGAACGAACGGTGTCTCTCATCAGCCCGGAGCAGTTGCTCACCGCTGTGTCCTTCCTCGTCGTCGTTCTTTTCACGACGAACAACTTCTTTTCAGCAATCGAGCCAAGTCAAAGGCTGAGTTCAGGTGGAAGCGTTCAACGCTATTGGTTATCGAGATCAAAGTGATCGAGGTCGGACCTGGCGAAGGCCGAGGTCAAGGCGAAGACTGAGATCAAGGCTGTCGCTGTCGATGCCAATTCTACTGCCGAGATCGTCGGCTATAACTGGATCAAGAAGGACGAGTTGATGGACTCCAGTCCATTGCTCAAAATCGCTAGTCACCGCCGATGTGACTAACGCAAGAGCGAGATCTCGATCAACCGAGATCACGAAGTCAAGGGTGCCATCGTTCACGTTGGCATCACCAGCGCTCTGCGGTAAGAGGCATCTCCTCGGCGTCTGCGCTTCGTCGGACGCCGAGGCCGACAGCCAGGTGGTGAAGGTTTCTTGGTGAACGACGCAACCCACTGCCTCCCCTCCAATCGCGTCCGTACACGTATAGTAGAATGCTTTTCCGGCAGCGGAGAATATTGGTAGACTAACGAGACTGAAGAGCCAAATTTAAGCAAAAGTAAAAGTGAGACGAAGAATTAAATAAAGAAGAAATGTTGTGTAAATCGTACTTGCTACTAAATTTAGCAGTCTGCTCCAAATCTTTCATCTCTACGATTCTCTTTCATGCATCGATCCATTCATTATCAACATATACTTATTCTTACCAATGTGATTAACTTTAATCTTATACAGAAAAAAACGTAGTATCAAATCAACAATTTATTGTTTCATATATGAGCAAGAATATAAAATCTTCTTGGAAGAATTTATAATTATAAACAGACATAATAATTTACTTACATGAAGAAAATTTTCCTCTTCACGTAAGCAAATTATGTCTATTTAAGATTATAAATTCTTCCAAGAAGATTTTATATTTTTGCTTATATATGAAACAATAAATTATTAATTTGATACTATTTTTTTCTGTGTAGTTCAACTTGCTTTTTATCTTTCTCTATTGTAGCTCTACCATGGAAAAAAAATATTTGCAAAAACAATTAAGAACTTCGTTGATCCAGCAGATCTAGAGCCGCGATATACGGCCAGTTTTCTATGTCAATGCAGCAAAGTTTTACAGCTGAATAAAATTAGGGATTATATATAATTAATCATATTTGTTAACGCAGCAAGACAACTTTCCGCTAATCTAATCAGTCGAATATATCGGATTACAATTTTAAATGAAATATACTAGTTGAGATGGCGCATACTTTCGCTGCTGCAGTGAAGAAAACTCGTCACATTAGCAATTTTCATTGTAGCAAAGAATTAGGTGCTCTAACATTTCATGTATTGCTTTCAGACATGGTTTCTTTGTTGAACAGTCAAATCTTTTCAATCATAGACGTTGAATTCTTGCAGCCAACTTTATTTGGAAAGACTCAATGTTTTTTTTCTGTGATAAGAATTAAAAAAAAAATAAAAAGTAAATAAAACCAAAATTAAAATCACTCTACATTGGTAGAAATGAACATCGGACAGGACTTTCGAACAAACGCCGCTATATTCAGTACTTTTTTATTATAGATTTCGTCAATTAACATTTGCACATGGAAGAAAATATTTGTTAAAACAACCGAGGACTCCGCTGATTTCATAGTTTGCTATGTTAAATTATCAGTTTTATTTTAAATAAAATTAGCGATGATAACTAATCACATTTGCTAAAATAGCACAGCAAATTTGTTAACACAATATAACTTTTTGCGATAATCAATCAAATATATGGATTAAAATTTTCAATAGAGCATCCTAGCTAAAGTAGCTCATTTTTTTCGCTGCTGCTGTAATGAAGGAACTCGTTAGCAAGTTTTCACTGTAGCATAGAATTAATTGCTCTAACAATTCATTCATTGCTTTCAGACATAATTTCCTTGCTGAAATATCAAATCTCCATAGTTATAAGCTGCAGAGCTCGTGCAGCAAGCTGAATCACCCAATCTATTTTTTTCCGTGCGCTTTATATTGCGTATGCCACAACCAGTCTTCTTCGCGGGATATATTCCACAGCGCAGCGTGCATATTAAATAAAAGGCGGCATTCAAATAAAAGAATTACACATTCAGAGATTCAATCTCGCGTGTGTGGGACGGAGGGGTGGGGGGAAGGGGAGGATAATATTATGCAACGCGCGCGCGATATTGCCCAACGTGCGTTTCCGCGCTTAATCGGCATTACTTACAAAACATACGAATTATATTATACAAACGGGTCGCGCCTTTAAGCAACTCCTTCACGCTGAAATGAATCAGCGGCTGCCCGCGGCTTTCCTAACGCTCGCGGTCACTAATGGCTATGTTAATTTCTTCCGAGAAGCCCGTAATTAATGGCGCTTCATGAAATTCGTGTGTATATCGACCGTTGCCCAATTGCTCGACGGAGAAAAAATCTCGCGCGAGTTATACAAAACGTAAATCATCATTCTGCAACGCTATATTGCAGTGAATAAAATAGAGACTAATTATCGTGATAAATTGCGGGACGCTAATATCTCGATCTATTTTTGTTATAGTCCCCCGAAAAGTGTCACCAGTTTTTTTTTTTTCAGCTGGTTCTGTCATTGTATAACCGCGTCCGCTTCGTAAATTATTCATTCGCTATAAATCTCGTTCTACATCGGGTTTAAGGAATTTAAATTCCGATTAAATTTATGAATATTTGGAGAGAGGATTTCGTAGCAAGTAAAATTCCCCCGGATTCTCCTCTTTCCTTCTCTCTTTCTTTTAAAATGTTGAGGCTACGTAGTACGACCCGTGGAACCACATCACGGAAAAAAAAAGATTTATTAAAATAACTAAAAACTTCATCGATTCAGCAGAGCGATAGCCATAATATATACGGACAGTCAGTTTTCTATATTAAAATAGCAAAGTTTTATAACTGAATAAAATTAGCGATTATAATTAATCATTATTTGTTAAAATAGCACAGCAGACTTGTTAATGTACAGCGAGACGACTTTCTGCGAAAATCAATCGAAGATATGAATTAAAATTTTTAACAAAACTGCCATAGCTAAGATACTTTTGCTGCTGTAATGAAGAAAGCTCGTTACGTCAGCAATTTTCATTGTAGACCTAATTGTTTCAAAGAAGCAATTAATTCATTGCTTCCAGACAATTTCTTTGTTAAATCATCAAACATCCTTAGTTACAGGTGTTGAACTCGCGCAGCAAGCTATTAGTTTTGCTGAATCACCCGAACTACTTTTTTTCCGCGTTTCCTCTTCGCGCGGGTGCTTCCAAATTGTAACTAAACACAAACGGTACTTTATCATCATTTTATCGCGTTAATACTTCAATGCGTATATTACTGTTATTAAGCGTAATGGATGAAAACGAGCGCTGTGGATTTTCCACGCTATTATCCTAATGTGACAACTGTTCTTCTCTCGCATGTTGCACGTAGCGCGCACGGGACCGCGACGCGTACGCACGCATCTTAATATACAGGGTGTATAAAAGTAAATTACAATTTATTTAGCTGACCGAGTAACAGGATAACTGTATAATTAAAGACGCGCGGTTACTAATCTTCCACGTTTATACGGAGCACCTCCGAGTCAAGGCATTTTTTTCCACGTGACGTCATTCGACTATCGCCGATCTAAAATTATACCAATTCAGAACAGATAAGAGAATCTTTCAAACGCGACGTTGTCGCGTTACAAAAATGTTAATATGCCCGCTCGCGTCAGAGATTTACTGATGAACGGATGAAAGTTAACGACAGCCCGTTAGTCTCCGAAGACATTGCTTGCAGCAACCTCGCGATTACAGTATACGATAATAAACAGTTGTTCGTCGATTATCTCTCGCTGTGTGCTTTATTAACTCGCGTCGATCTATAATCTATAAATCACGATATTTGGACTGTCACAAAGTGAGAGTGCTATCGATACATTGAAAATAATATTGTTAAATTGACTAAATTCTTCAACTTGATTAAATTTCTTCAGTTCAAGTATTTATGCATTTAATTCAAATACATAAAATACTTGAACTTTAATTTGAGAATTTATTTAATTTAAGCATATATATATATATATATATATATATAGTGTGTACATACATATTTAATTTAAATACATAAATATTTGAATTGAAGAAACTGAATCAAGTTGAAAATTTTAATCAAGTTAATTTATTTTTTCTCAGTATATTGCAATGAATATACAAAAGGATTTATAAATACGTGTTAGTACTTCAGAAGGTTCGCGGAACGTGCTGTCAGAGCTATTTATTCTTGTTTTATGTCGAATGACCGAGAAAGATAGCTCTCCGAATGCAGTCAAGACGTGCAGTAGTGTGTTGACGCACAAAGCACGCATTTTGAACATTTTCTCTAATCATTCATAATTATTGAAAAGTAAAGTATGTAGGCCATATGACGGTTTTTACTTATTTTAGTGTGTAGATTCACTCCTTGAATTATTGACATCTATTTACGAACCATCAATATATAAGAGATAGACAAAATAATAACAGAACAGTTAAAAGATACAATACTTATTTTATTAATAAGTGATTGATCCATTTCAATCTCAATGTTTAATACAGATTTTATTCTTGGAATAAAATCATACAATGCTTAAATAATCACCGGTACAATGTTATATTATTCTTCTAAAAAAATATTTTTTAAGAATTATTTACGAATGCGTAAGAGGTATTGGAAGAGAAAATCTGTTTTTATTCTGCTCTACAAAACTGCTCACAATAACTCGATAACACTTTAATCAAGAAATTACGCTAACCAGGAAAATGTTGAAGTTTTAAAGAGCAGGAAGTAATTTTGGAAAATAGTACGAGAAGAAAGATTTCTTTCTCCAATTTTCTTTATATAACAAATTAAAAGATGTTTTGCTAACAGAATAGTTCAACATTCTGTTGATGACTATTCAAACATTGTTATACAGAATCTGTATTAAAAAATAAATCGTAGATTAATCTGTTATTAAAAAAAAGTAGTGTATTTCCTAGATGAAAAGTATCCCATTAGCAAACAATGTTTTTTAAATGTTTTTTAAATATTTATTCTTCATCATAACGTTTTTTTAAATATTTAAGAAACAAATGAAAAGTATTGTTTCCTGATAGAGTAGCGTAGTTTATATTATTTTGTTCATTCCCTGTATATTGCGCTTTGATACATTTTAATCTACTGTCGAAAGCACTTGCTAAGCAAAAGAATCTTAAAATAATTTATTACATTTCATGTATTGAAACTAATCAACTTGGCGTTATAAGAGGAACATTTCTAAAAATAAAACTCTTCTTGTACACGTACTACTTTACATATTATCTCAAGGACTCTTAAAAAAATTCATCATTTATTGCAGTTTTTCAATTTCCTGCATCTAAGCGCTAAATTTTTTAATAAAACTCCGTTGAAGTAAATTCTGCCTGAAATTGATCGAAGAACGTGGTTTGCCAATCATTTGGCTCTCTCTCTCAATCTTGCGAGGATCATCGACGTCCTGATGTCAGCCACAAACTTTTCTCTCAAGTCGAACGAATCTGGCAGCAGAACGAGACACGACCAAGATCAGCGACTACGTCGTCGGTCCCCCATGCGTAAGTACGCATCCCTACCTAGTTGCCGCGTGGACCCCGACGGTGTCCCCGACGTCACTCGCAAGCCCCGGTCGCGAACGATGCCTCGGTGACTGGTGGTTCAAGAGGTGAGAGACCAGGTCTGATCCTGGTGGGGATAACAGGGACCCCGCCCGATGGACGGCTATAAAATGCCGCCACGGGGACCGGGCCCAACCAGTCGTAATCGATACGATAAGAAGCTCCATTTTTCTGCTCCTCTTCACTTCATCCCTCCCATCCCGCAGGAGGCCACCCCTCGTGAATCTATCTACCGCCCGACTCGAGATCATGAAGATCGTCTTCGCCCTGTGCGTCGCGGTGGCCTTCGTCGCCGCGAATGCCGAGGAGCAGGAGCGGCCGAAAACCTTCCGGAGACTGATACCCGCTGACGTCCTCCGCGGTGAGTTAACCCGAGTCGATCCTTTTGAGGGTGAGAGAGGGGGATGAATCTTACTCCCACGCAAGCTCGCGATTCGAGAGACAGTCATGTATAGAAAAAGAACAATTTTTTTGCTGAAATATTGATCTAAAAATAATGTTGCATTATTAAAAAACCCCAAAAAAATGAAACTCTTATATTAGATGTTCGAACCGATTGCTAGAACGTCAAAGCGGAGATCTTTTTGCGGAGATTTTATCGTGCTTGCCTTTAAAAAAAAATCTTTCGATAAATCGATGTTTCGTCAGTTACTGACGTAGCTAATCAGTTTATTGAAACTTTTTTTTCAAAGTTGAGCATTATTATCTTTTGATGGTCTAACACTTAATCACTTTCTGATCTGTAACCGATTAATTTTTTAGATACTGCAGTTAAAAAAATTGTTCTTTCCATGTGCAGTTGTTCCCTCCTACATAACGTCATTGCGAGAGTTTTATCCATTTCTTAAGATCGCTGAATAAATTAAATGTCATTTGGAGGAGTTTCAATTTTACATATTCAATTGTGGGCATTGTATTCGATAGTTGTACGAGCATCGCGGTTTGCTCGATGAAAGATAGCTTTGAAAAGTATCTCTTTCGCGAAAAGATATTTTATCAAATCGCGATCTTTATCTTTATAACACGATACTAGTATCGCTTGATTATCATCGAGCCAGATAGAAGCAATTAAATAATACATCTGACAGCAGAAACCCGCGTCAATTATATGTCAGCTATTAGCGTAATAAATTGTATGCTAATTCGTTGTCGAAGGAGAGATATCGTGTTTAGAATGGCGAGATCTTTGAGATCTTAGCTCGCGCAAAAAACTAAGGAATATAATATGCATTAATTAGATATTTTCACCAATAAAGACAAATTTTTATTTATTAATTAATTCCAAAGTAAATTAACTAGAAAGACGACGAAATAAAAGTACCGTTAATAAAGATATTGCTAGTAAAATAAGATAAAATGATAATTTTATAAACACGCGAGCGAATTAGCGTTCGCACTTTGTAGCTAGTATAATATTTTATATAAATATTAAAGGTTTATTTCTCCTAAAGGTTTATATCAAGTAGATTCAAATTGACACGTAGATTCGCCTGTGTAAAGAACACTGGTTGAGAATCACTGTGCCAGGTGTCTGGTCGAATTCAAAGAATTGTATGTACATGACCGACAAGTGGGACGATTGTTGTTATTTTCAAGCGGCACTTGGAAGACATTCGGCTTTCTTATGATACCTTGTCACGCGTATTAAACAGTTGTCTTCGGAATCCCGATGCCGTACCATAAGTATCACGAATGCCGTTCGCGGCGGAAATAAGCGAGTCGTTCTCGATTCGGTCAAAAAGTACAAAAAGGAAGAAAATGTTCTCTTAGAATTGCGCACAGAGAGTCGCTCTACATAAAATCCAAGCCAGGAGACGTGGAGTCGTTTCCACTTCTTCATAATTGACTTTAGAGTTTATCAATTCTGCAAAAGAAAACTTTCAATTAAAAATGTACCAGGCCTCGCGTTATTTCGAACACAATCTTGCTTAAAGAGCAACTGAACCGAGAGAGTCGCTCTCAGGTTTACGTGAGCGGACAATTTTTCTCACCCACAGCGAGAAGTCGCAAGAGATATTACACCGACGAAACTGTTTTGTCGAAAAAAATCATGTTGCTCTGAAAATAATTGGTACTCGACAGCTTTATCAAATTAATAATAAAATAATAGTTGCCAAATCCTTTCTCCAGTGCAATGTAACCGTTTTAACGGTCCAGCGTGATTATTTTCACATCTGTATTTCAACAAAATCGCTCTTTCCGCGCAGGATCGCCGGAGCCCCCCTTATGAATTCCTAGACAGACAATTAATTCTCGCCTACGCCTCGCGATCCTTCGCTTCCGTTCTCGGCCTTGTTTATCGCTTTTTTTTTCTTCTCGCTCCATAGTTATCGCATCTCGACTCGCATTATGTCTCGTTATTTATCCATGCGTGAGTCGACCCTGATAATCGTAACCGGACGTCTTTTTTTTGCGTCGGCTCGCCTATTATCTCGTATAATCGCGGGGCGCGGTCCCTGTGAATCAGGATTCGCGGGGACACAGACACGGTCGTGTATCGCGGCTGGCGAGCACGACGAGATATCCCACGGACAGGTGGGTCGAGAAAAATAGCAAAGCTCCGCAGGCTCCGCTCGCGTCGCGTTCGCGTCGTCAAGATCACGAGACAGCGTGAAAGTTTCGTTGCCGTAACCATCACCTTATGATCCTCGCGCCGATATAATTCCCTCTCCCCCTCTCCTCTCTTCCTTCTCCCTTTCTCGATATCACTTTCTTCTTTATACGGACCGCAGGGTGCAGTGATGCGTTTCTCTTCGTTTCAACAAGCTTCGTTTCAACAAGGAGAGGACCGTTACGAAACGGACCGTGTTACTTTTCGGAGAAGCGTCCCGATCAAAAAATGCATGCGCAATTGGCTTTGCTGAATATCTAAAAATTTAGCTGGGACGCAGAGATTTTAACATCTGATTGCGTCATCAAAATAATTATGAGGGACGTTCGAGCTGCAAATTCAAACGACACACTTTATTCGAAGGATGTCCCGCGAATGTCCCTGGGAGGTTTGCGCTATAAGAGGGGTTTTGATATTCGAGCAATCAGTTTGAACATTTTGTACGAATTATTTCGATAACAAAAATTATTTTCAGATCTATACCTAGCTAAACGTTCAAACACTTCGGCAAAATCATTTTTTCCCACGTGTAAAGAAAAGTGTCGTTTAGGTATATAAAATAAGACGAGCCAAAATGTGCCGCTAAGTGATAGTACTCGCGAGATTAATGATTATATGCTACATTGAAAAAATTAATTAATTGATGCGCGACAAATTACAACAAGCGACACCGTTTACTTGTATAAAGCACTTGGCAGGTTGGGACGCCGCAAAATTACGTTCTGCGTAATGAAACTGCGTAACCGTCAGCGCCTTAAATCAATTTGAGCGCCTTCCAGAGCGAATATCCTTGATGTTCCGCGTAGACGCAACGATCGCTCCCGCCGGTCCTTAATTACCCATGGCCGCGTTCTTTCTTATTTGTCGGCGCAGACCTGGATTTCCATGAATAATCGAATTAGTCACGGCAAGCGACGAGGAGGGAATTACGAGCGACCTCGTTGCTCGAATTGTGGCTCGAAGCGAGAAGGCAGGATATCGCACAGGTGTGGAAGCTCGCGCGCGGGAAGGATAGAATCATTTACCTGTCGTCTCTCGCGGAAGGTCGCGGATCTGCGAAGGCCTCGAATGAGCGACGAGCTCAACCGCGGTAACGAGTCTCGACACAACGTGCAAACAATGGCACCTACACGTAAGAACGGCGAACAGTCGCCTTCTTTCTTAGCGCGAAAGGAGAGTGCCGATGGATCTTTTCGTGCACGTATCCCATTTTCTTTAATGTCCACTTGTGCCAATGTAGAGATTAACTTTAATCTCGGTTTAATTTAATCTTACAACTCTTGGAACCAGAAAAAGATAAAAAGTAAGAACGAGGTTAAAGATAATCTGCGTTAGTAGAGGTAAGAAGATAAGATACAACCACTCCGACACTATTGTTTGATCGAAATCACGGCGACTCGCGTTTATCGTAGAAGGCATCCTCGCTATTTGAAAGCGAGAAGCGCGCACTTATAAGGAAAGTAGCGCCCAGATCATAAATGACAAGCGGCGCGATGAAAGTGTGGGCGGGATCAAACGCGGCTTTGAAATCAGGGAAAACGATACAACTGCGGGACTTTCGAGATTAGAATCGAGGCAAGAATCGTGCATCTGTGTCACTGGGTAACATGACAATAAATTGTAATGTCGCTTTCAAGTATCTCCCTGACTCTTGATGACCCGACCAGTTTCGCCTAGAAGGATGTAAGATCAAGAAGGAGACAAGCATCAACGTTTTCGTATTTTGAAAAAAAATGCAGACAACACGTTCTCGCAGTTACGAACGATTTCGATTAGATTCCACATTAAGAATTCGGAATTCATCGCGCGATCATTGTTTTAAACAAATCGTGGAGAGTCTGGAGAGTCGTTGCTTGCCTCTTGCCTTGCAGGCCCCAGTGAAAGTTGGTCCCATAATATTTTCCTTACTTCTCCTTTTAGTAGGTATTTTTTCTTTTACGATTAGATTCTTATCGATTGGCGATACTTTAGTCATTTATATCTTGAGCAAGAAAATTCATTTTTTTTTCCTTCTTTTATTCCCAAGACTCAACTGAAGTATTAACCAACAGTAAAGCAGGAAGCGTACAAATGAGTTATGTACGTCCTTTATTCTAAAGGATACAGTCCTTTATTTCGGTTGGCTGTCCTTTAGATTTATTTATCTTCACAAAACTCAATTTATTATTTATGAAACAACTGACAAATTTAGTTGTTTAAACTGGTTTGGAATTATGTAGGAAGAAAACCCAAAAATTTTCAGATTTTCTCGAAGAAAATAAAGGACAACTGATCATTGCAATTATATCGAATATAAATCGCATATAAACGTCAAGTTCCGATGTTCATAGGAAATTCATCTTGTCGAAATTTCATTAAATCGTTCTACCTTTTAATTTGAAATCTGCCTTCTGCGTTTCTAATTGAATCGGCATAAAGATTGCAATTTCTGCCTCGTTGACGAGTGTCCTTGTTTACTATTTTCATGGCAACCGGTAAAACGAGAAAAACCGCAGCGGCGCATTAGCGGCAACCGTAAACGCCGATCACGTCGCGACTCCGATCGGCATTGAGAAAACGGTAACGAACACGTCATTGTTTAAGCCAGCTCGTGCAGGCAATAAAGCCTCGCTTTGGGATCGCGCCGGATTGCACGGCCAGACGTCCTGACGTCTGTCCTGAAGCCACCGTAATCCTCTACTCGATCTTATCTGCTTAACGGATGTCACACGTAGATGTGAAATTGCGGCGAGAGATACCCGTGACTCATAAATTACAATATGAAACACGCGCCTTTCAGGCTACGCAATGATCATGCGGGAATGAGAAAATGATACAGATATACGTATTAAAAATCGATTAGAGATGTAAATGAGGAAAAATAAATTAGAAACTTTGAATAAAAAGCTCAGTAAGAAAAATATAGTTTTATCGGGATTGGATAATGATTAGTTAAAAAGTTATAAGTTAAATCAAGTTGAAAAGGTAATAACCTTCAACTTAACTTAGTTAATTTCAAATAATTTAATTTTTAACTTTAACTAATTATTTTTTAAACGCGTAAATGTTACATTTATTAACTGGTCTTCTAAGTTAAAAATTTATCCGTGTAAAAGAAAAAATTAAAAAAGAAACAATATGTTCTCACATAAGAAACAATGTTTCATATAGATTTAATTTACAAATAAAATATTAAATTTATTTGTCAATTCGCATTATAATTGTTTTAAGTAATTTAACTTAAAAAAATTACGAATTTCTAATTTAATATAAACAGATTTTTAAAATAAATTTTTAATTTAACTTAATTTAATCTTAACGTAACTTTTAATCGAGTTAGTTTTTTGTTCATGTAACGTAACTAAATTAATTTTACAAGTCATTAACTTTACATTAACTTGTGCAATTTTGGTTTTTACTTAAAATTTCTAGTTTTCTTCAGTCATTGAAATCTCTAAAATTGATAGATTGGGCGGATGCCCAATCGAGTTCGCTATTTTTCTTTGCTTTTTTTTTTAAATTTCTGCAGCTTCGATTCAAAGAATCACGATCGTCGAGCGGGAATCTTTCAAAGATTCGTCCTCGCTCCGAGACAGTTACCTCGGGTGAAACGATCTCGTCGTGAGTCATCGCGAGACCAGGCCTCGAAGGGCTGATGTAATCGTGAGCCGTAAAACCAACGCGTCGACGTCCGTCGTAACGACGCCCAACATTTGTCGTCGACGCGTTGCGTAAAAGCGGCGATCGCAACCGACCGGCCCGGTGTATGACAGTGAAAGTGTCTCTCCTTGAAGTTTCCAGCACGATTACCGCCGCCGACGATGACGACGACAAAAGCGTTCCCCGTTTCTCGGTCGTCGTCGTCGTCGTCGTTGTCGTCGTCGTCGTCGTCGATTACAAATCAAATTAGCCCCATAATGCTGTCATCCATTGCGCCCGTCGTCATCGTCGTTGCCGTCGTTCCGTAGCTCCGTATCGAGGAAGTGAAATTCGTCATTAACGTGTTGCAGACACGGGCTAGCTCGGAAATAGGATGCCGAACCCAGCGGGAGTGTTGCGTTCGTTGTCAAGTCGTTTACAATAAGGATAATGAATATAATGATGCAAACGCTGATATCGTAGAGTAAAGCGTTTCTGCGAGAGCGAGAAGATTATTTCCAAATGTTCAAACTATATTCGATCGAAAAGATTTAAAGAAATAATAATATTACAATTAAATAATTATAAAGAAATAATAAAATAAGTAAAATAATGAAATAAAAGACAGAAAAAGAATCGGCTCAAACGTAGACTTGCGATTAAAATATATTATTTTATCGCTGGCGACAATAGACAGAAAAAACAGTATTAAATATTAGTGTCAAATTAAAATTAATATATTCTTTCCAACATTGTTTCATATATGTATAAGCAAAAAATTCTATTCTTGCTTATATATGAAATCGTTATAATCTTATTAATAATTTAATCTTCTTTAAAAAAATTTAATAATCTTAAATATCAGTAAAATATTACATTTTTATTTTAATATTATAATAGCGCAATATAATTGTTCTGACATTAATAATAACAACATTTAAAAATTCTTATACTTAATTGGTTTGAAGATATTATTTTGTATCCGATACTTTTTCCTCCCAATTCATGAAAAGTTATTATTGAATGAAAATATATTTTTCTTGATAAATCTACACAAAATTTCTTCACGTATAAATTTTGTTTAATTTCTTTCCAATATTTAACATTTCGAAAATAAGAATATTCTCAAAATAAGAATGTTGTTTCTTCTGTGTAGAAAGACTATAATAGCGCAATGTGTTGGAACCTGACAATTTTTTGCCAAGGAAAAATCTAATTTCACTGTGCATTGCGACGTGTGTAACGCAACATAAAAAATCGCGCCTGCTCTCTCGCATCAACTCTTTCATCTGTCCGAACATTCAGGCCGGGATAATTAATGGGCAACATTGTGCGGCCAAGCATTAGCGGTCGTTTAGGTCCGGCGCGTTAGAAAGTAACGACACTTTTGCGGAATTGCGCGTGACGAGGTAACGAGATAACGCGCGGGCGAGTGAGCGCGTTATTAAGGAAACATGATCGTTGCCTTATTTCGTCGTTCGACTTCGGCGATTCAGATGGCCTTTTACTCTCGTCACCACCGGTGAAATCCGAGTGAAAGAGATCCCTACATGGAAAGAACTTTTCTGAAGTACTTAAAAATTTATCAGGTAAATGCAGTTGTGAAAATAATTTTGATGGACCATCAAAAGTTTATAGTACTTAGCTCAATTTTTAGACATTTTAATTAAACCGTTCTCTCCATTAAGAGAAATGCAAGAAGGAAATTGTAATAATGGGGTAACAAAAAAAGAAAATTATTTACAAGCCTCTCGAAATGACCGCAAATACGTGTTTCATAAATACGTTTTTCATCATTTTGGGCCATTTCCGAAATATAAGGGTGGGACCGGACTTCACAAACACTCCGCTCTCTAAATCGGAATCAGTATATTTTTCATTGAAAGACAATAAACAGATCTGATTTCAATAATAAACTTATAACTACATCAATCAGTGCAGCTTTTCAGTGATATTACACTGATTCCAATTAGTGAGAGCGGGGTGAGAGATAGTGAATATTGATCACAGTTATAAGTATAGCACTGTAAATCAATAAGATTTCAAATAGAGAGCGTGAACGTATATTGTATATACATATATAAATATATATAAACAATAATATACATTATACATATTTTATTATTGTTTATATATTAATAATTATATTCAACAGTAATTTGTTATACTATTTACACATGGAAAGAAAGTTTTACAAAAACTTTATAGCTGGATACAAAAATAATTTTGTTTTAAATCATCGAAATAATTGTATCAAGCTGATTGTTAGAATGTCAAAATTTTATGCAACATTACTCATTACGCTTTAATGCGTCCTTCTTAATTAGTCTCGTAATCCAATCAAATTATTTTCAGATCTGTATCTGAGTTAAATTTTTACGTACTTTAAAAAAATCGTTTTTTCCGTGCATAATATGTCTAAAAATAGAAGACAAACGATCATTAAGCTCTCTTTCCTTGGCTCTTTTTCTTTGGAAGCTTTATGCGACTCTAATAAGAGCAATGCGCCCTTTGCAGACTTCCCCGGCATGTGCTTCGCGTCGACCAAGTGCGCGACCATCGAGCCGTTGAAGTCGTGGGAGCTGTCGCCGTTCTGCGGTCGTTCCACCTGCGTGCTCGCCGACGACAACTCTGGCCGTCTGTTCGAGCTAGTGGAGGACTGCGGCCCGCTGCCGAAGGCCAATCCTAAGTGCAAGCTCTCCGACAAGACCAACAAGACCGCGAGCTTCCCCGACTGCTGTCCGCTCTTCGAGTGCGAGGAAGGCGCCAAGCTCGAATATCCGGAAATCCCGACTCTGCCACCACCAAGCGGCGTGGACGCCACGGCGACCGCGAAGGCGCAACCGGAAGCGCCGCAGTCCTAAAAAGCCCGAAACACAGCAGCGAAAGGCCACCCTGTCCCGCCCTGGGGTGAAGGTTGCGGTGTAGCCTCGACGAAATCGATCGGACTCGATTACGTTCCATTGCTAAACGGACAGCGATCTGTCGGCTCACGATCTGTCGGCTCAATCGACGAGAGAGTCAGGGCGGTGAACGTACATTCGAGGACTCTGCCTACCCGGGAGCGAACGGAAAGACCTCTTCTCGACAGAAAAAAACCAGCGGACTCCTAGCGTAACGCGAAGTAAAAAACGCGCGCATAAACCTCGATTTTATTTTGCATTGGTATTCGAGTACCAAGATCTGTTTCGACACAACAGAACGATTAGTCATGCTGTTTTACGATACCTTCTCGAGGAGAGGATAAATTGTCGTGGCAATAGCCCTCGAACGACGTGAACATCGAGCGTCGCTGTACGTTGCGCTGGGACGCAGATCTCCTCGTATCCGGCTCGATCGTGGACCGTTCGACAGGATTGTGCAACGTTTGTGCCGATCGCGACGAGGCCATACCGTGGTACCGCTCACCGTCTAACGCGATTCGATCCCATACATGATCCCAGATTAAGCTAATTGTACATAAATTCAGGCCGCGCCTTCGCAAACTATGGAGCACGATAAAAGCTTTTTCGACGCACTCCTCCCTCTCCCACATCTCCGATTTGTAATCTTATCGTAATTCACCCCGACCCTCTCGTTAGCTTCCCCAATAGTTTTTTAGCTGCTCAACCCACGAACGTATGGTTTGCTTATGAAAATCTAAAAAAAAAAAAAGAAAAGAATAATTTTGCCAATAGTACATCGGGTACCTCAAAGTCTAACAGAAGACCTCTCTAACAGGACAAGATGTTGTACGAATATTCTAGAATATTCTAGATATTGTGCGAATATTCATGCGATATCAGCTCATGATATTGAACGGATATTCATGCGATATCAGCACATGATATTGAACGGATATTCATGCGATATCAGCACATGATATTGAACGGATATTCATGCGATATCAGCACATGATATTGAACGGATATCACATGCTCACATGCTGTTAGAGCTGACAGAGATCTTTGGCTTTGATCTTAAAAGAAAGATAAATATACGAGAAAAGTTCAATCAGTGTACTGCTTTGTGATCACTCTATTGTATCTCGCACAGGAGCGTTTGAAAAGTTTAGACGCTTTTCGACGATGTATCTTTTAATGATATAAATCGGTAAGGGCGCACTTTCGTCTAGTTAAGTCGACTTAAGCTCTTTCTCAACATATGACAAATTTATACTCCGTAGCAAAGTCTGGCAGTATGTATCGCAAATATGTGTGATTGTAATTATATGTGATTAAATTAATACTTATTTAATTCAATGCGTGTCGCGCACTTGTCTCCCTCACCCATTCCCATTTCTTCCTTTCAGAATTAAGTTCCAGAAATAAAAAATCGTTTAACCATAAATTATACGACTCTTATCGCGATTTCGATAAAGACGTAAAAAAATTTTATTTTTTAAATTACGGTTGTTGATAATGTTATTTTTTATTTAAAAGATCGTAAAAAAAAAATGAATGGAATTCCTTAATATCGCGAGAATAGACTCGAATAACAACTAAAGATGTGGGCAGCATAAAAAATGATAGTCAACCACGCCTACGTTTCTGAGGCAATCAAATTAACTTATACATGCAAATTTATATATGCGTATTGAAAATCAACTAAGAGAACAAACAATTAATTACAGAAACAGTTAATTATAGCTTATACATTATTGCATATTTAATATACGTTAAATTAGATATTAATTGTGTTGAATTTTAAATTGTGCATTTATCGCATTAACAAACATATTATTAATATAAATTATTAATATTAATTATAAATAAAAAGTTTAAAATTAATTATACTGAAGCTGCATGCAAATTACATCAAGCAAGTGAAAAAATGAGGTGCTGCCTTTCAATTTCAATTTCACTCCAATTTAGAGAAATCTGATTAAAAAATAGCGCGCGCTAAAGTGATTAAAAACACACGTAATTAAAAATCGCATGGTCCATCATCTCGTCCTAATTAACCTCAAGTTCTTGTTTTTATTTTACGAATTTACGAACAAATTTGTATTCGTGGTATTTATCTATGGGAAGCGAGGTTTCGACTCTGCAAAGTTTTCTGACTTCTTTCTTTCTTTCTTTTCTTTTTTAATGCAACGATGTGCCTCGAGAAAACGCAAGTGGTGACAAACGCCGTAAAAGTAGGCGAGGAGCAAACGAGATTTTTGGTCTCTACCCGAATAGACTGCAAGACCTACTTTCACCCGGCTATCGTCTCCGCTATCCGCCTCTCATTTCGAGTTTCGACTTTGATTAAAGGACGGGAGAGAGACCGGGTGGACGTTATAATAACTACGTTACCGGTTCGTCGCGTCGCGGCGCGCGAGATATTTGCGAGCCTGCAAGCTAATTAAATGCCGATTTCGTAACTCGGGGTCAAGTTTAGCAGTAACGAAATCAGATGTTATTTAAATTCGCACGAGACATCGATAAGGCTGCAAAACACCTTTCCGCCCGATTGCGTCTTCGGGAATATCGAATGACGTTAATTAGCATCGCGACATCGATTTTGCTCGTCGATTTTTATGCCACTGGTTTGCGCGCACGTCTTTTTGCGTAATTAATTAAAAATTGTGTTGTAATAGTTTAAATCGTAATTCGGTTGTGATAATTTTTTAAAAATATTGTTCTTCTAATAATTTTCGTTTTTTATATTATTTAAACATGAGATATATTTAATTAAAAAAAAAGAAAAAATTTTAAATTTAAATTTAAATCTTTGCCAATTTGATGACGCATTTTCATTGACCATGACGTTATATTTTATATAAAAGTAAACAGGGTGCATTAATGTGATCTTTTAAGTGATCTTTTAGGGTAGCTAGTGTGGAAGATCAAACTAAATCATGTAAGGTATGACGTTGAAGCGTTTGTTTGTCTACATATTTAAATTAAAAGAATTGCTATTATTTATTATTTAAAAAAATTATTTTAATATTTAACTTTAAATATATTGATTTTGCGCCAATGCAAAAAAATTATTATAAAAGTCGTATTTAATCTATTTAATAATTGTTTTAAAATTTATGTCGCAACCAAATTGCCACTTTTAAGAGATTTTCGTCAACGCAACATTAGATGTGTACAAAAATTCTAGAAATTCTTGAAAATTTAATTAGAACAAGTTTGTAACAAAATACGTGTTTGAAGAATTTATGATAATAAACGATTTTATGTTCAATTTACTGTCCTCATCTGTCCTCGAAAAGAAAATTCATTAAGAATTCATAAATTTATTTCAGAGGCGATTTATTCAGAGAACATCCTGTTCACGCAGACTCATCGTTGAGTAATTCGCGATTAATTTGTCTGCGAAATCGTGAAATTTCGTAATATATTCTATATAGTGTTTTTTTTTTCAAGCTTGCGAAATATGTCAAGGATAACGATTAAAAACACAGGTTCTATTCCATCGCAACCTGCGAAATGTCAACGTGATTAGCGCTCAGGTTTGTATTCTATGCATATTTATATGGACCACAATCTGCATGGAGAAATCAATTTTGTTTTTTTAATCGATCAGTGGCAGTAAAACATCTTTTTCCGCGTTAATATCGAAAAAATATATTCTTTGTATTAAATTTAAAATATATATTATAATTAAGCAAAATAATTTCATTTTTAGGCTGTTGGAAAAGGAGATTTAAAATTCAGATAGCAAGTACGTTTCAAAACCGTTTTATAAATGGCTATCTGAAACGTTTTATAACGGATTTCTTTAAACATTAGTTAAATCCATTTGAAAAGTTTTGAATAAAATATTTCTTTTCTGGTAAAAATACGTTTAAGACATTATTATAAAAATATTTATCTTATAGATGAACATGAAAATGTTCCAAAAATTATAAATAAAATTCTTTCAACAAACTATAATATACACTACATATTCAAATCTATATTCAGTATATTAAAAAATATACTATTAATTAATGTTTCAAAACTCGCGTTTATTCACACATAGAATGTGGAACTGTTTGGTGGATCACACATCAAGATCAATTAATAAACATTAATAGAACATATATAAGAAAATATATTGATTATGTTATTTATAAAGACAACAAGTAATATGTATGATAATAATAGATAATGTTATTATAAATAAAGGAAATTAAATATTAATTGCAAATGAAAAATGTTCTTAACCAATAGTATAAAAACGCAAAACATTCCATAATAAATTATTAAATTATTTCTAATATAATGTTCTTTGTTTGTCATTTAAAATTATAAAACTGTATACATGTTTATAAAACATAACGCAAGCAGAAAACAAAATTTTTTAAAATATTTTTAAATTATTTGAAAGCCATTTTAAAAAACGTTAAAAATAATGAATTAAATTTACTTAATTTCATTAAAAAAAATTTTATTTATTTTAATGACAAAGAAATTTTTAACGTGTGGAAAATGTTTATTTCAATACAAAGGTTTATTTTAATGAAAGGATTATTTTCAACATGTGGAAAACGTTTTATTTCAACACTTAAAAAACTGTGTTCTTTAATATCGAATAGATGATATTTAAAACATTTATTGTTGTTTTATAAGTGTTGAAAAACGTTTTCCAAACGTTAAAAATTGTTTTTTAAGAGGGATGCGTACTTGAAAACATAAAAAAAGTAATTTTTAAAAATTTTGTAAAATAAAAATAAAAAAAGTCATCTTTTTAAAACTTTAAGACTTGTTTTGCAAACATTTAAAGAAAACATAAAACAATTTTTATTACAAAATAATAATTTTTATATGTAATCATTGATAGTCAGTCGTTACCGGAAATGTGATCTTTGTGTACATTCTAGCAAACCTAATTTTTGCCTGAGAAAATCAAACAAATTTTTAATTTTCATAAAGGTTTATCTTAAATAAACCAAAAAACTTATAAAAATTTATAAAAATAAAAATTCTGTAAAACTTAAAAAAAAACAAAATGATTTTTGTAAAAAAATTTTTTTTTAAGTCATAGAATTTTTTTTCATACATTTTTATCATTCTTTTTGTTTAGAACAAAATTTCATAAAAATTAAAAATCTGTTTAATTTTTTTCAGGCAAAAAATGGACTCGCTAAAATATACATAAAGATCACATCTCCGGTAACGGCTATCAATAATTACATATAAAAATCATTATTTTATAATAAAAATTTTTTATATTTTCTTTAAATGTTTACGAAAGTAGAATTTCAATTTTTAAAATATAAACCGTTTTATTTTTGTTTAAAAAAGTCTAAATATTACCTTTTTTTAAGGTTTTAAAGAAGGTATTCCTTTAATAAATGTTTTTTTTTAAATAAAATAAAGAGGATTTAATCTATTGTTTCAGAATTTTTAGAAATGGTTTATATGTTTCATAAATATTTTTTAAATCTTTGCTGCTTGATATATGAAATACCAACATGCATTATATACATGAGTATTTAGGATCCACTTATTTTATTAATTAATTATTCTTATATCAGTATTGTTTTAAAAATGACAATCAAAGTTCAACTTTAATTTCTTTTTGTTATTTGTCCAATTAACTTAATTCTAATTTAACACGATGGCAAAACCTATAATAAATACTTGTAGAGCAGATTTTCAAAATATTACTTGCAGAAAAAATTTTTGAGAATTCTATACAAATTTAAGAAATGGTAGAAAAATTATAAAAACTTCTGGATTGGAACACTTTTGTTAATATTAATTAAATGTATATTTCTAAAAAAATGAATATATGTAAAAAAATGAATATATGTACGGAAAAATAAATATTTTTGAAAAAAAAAACTAATAATTTCTATAAATTTTTATTGCTAGTAGAACTGCTTTGTATTTATTTATAGAACATTTTTTTTGCCAGAGTAAGCTACTTAAAAATGTGTAGGCTATAATGTTGGAGTTGTAGTTTAACATACTTTCACCGAAACATTTAGAGAAATCGCAGAAGCGCCGCCTTACAAAAGTACAAAAATTTATAAAAATTTAGGAAAGCGTTCCAATCTAGCATAATTTTTATAAAAATTTGTATAGAATTTTACAATATTTTTTCCAGGGATGCTATCAATTTTTGTTAGCAAAAAGTAAACAAATTGCACATAGAGAGTCTCAAATATCTGATAATGTCGGCGATTAAATTGCCGTCATAAATAAGACGAAGCCTCTGGTTTGCTATGTCAGCAAAATGGCGCGGCAGAAAGCACAAGATTCGCAGCTCGTGCTCATTTCTGCTGCCAGTCTGCCAGATTGCTCGCTCTCACACAGATTCTGCTCGACTTCTGCTATTAGACTACTCACATAGCTTATCAGCAGAATTTGTCGACGTATCGTAAGCAAATTGATCAGACTGCCATAAGTCTGCAGTCAAAATCTGATCAAGTTATTGCCAATTTGCCAGCAAATTGCTGTAACACTTTCTATCTCCGGGTAGTTAACATACAATATAAATTTTGGGGCATTCATCGTTTCGCTTTTCTGATGATATATTAAACGCGTAGTGAAAAGTGATTACCTTCCGCGTCGTTTTCTCTCGCGCTCTCACACGGATTGCGCAAAATTGAGGAAGCGTGTCGACACTGTCGACATCGCGGCGCGAGTTTGCGGCAAAGTGATGTATGACAAAATTCAAATCGCACAGGCCGAGTTTCCAAATCGCGACTCGCGACAGGTCTAGGGTGCGTTCCGTTTCTCACGCATAATGCGTGCGCTGCATCATGTACTCTTGTTGTTCAACTAATGTTAAACAAGGATATATGACGCATATGTTACGCGTATCACGCGTGAAACAACAGGACGCACCTCCATCTACTCGACGCGGCGGACAATGGCGGACGACAGCGCGCCTCGCTCGCTCCGGCGATCGAGTATCGATATATATCTCGACATCACGGCGTATCGATCTCCCTCCCGAGATCGATATACTCTCTTCGAGAAGTGAGAGGAGACCGCACGCTACCGCCGCGAGTAATGCACTCGATTGCACTCGGTCGATAAGGGAGGCGAGGCGAACAGGTGACGACATCGTTGTCATACTCTCGTGATTTCATAACACGCCATTTTCTTTGTGCGAAGCGCTGGAGCGCGGAGGTGTTTTCACAGACCGTGTTCCCTGACGAGTGCCCCAGGTAACGTGCCCGCGACGAACTTGCCGATGACGTCTGCCGGACGGGTTCGCGTCGTCGACGCGGATCGCGTCCGTCCATCCGGGTGCGGGCTTCGCTCGTTTCTTCTGCGAGTCCGAGATCCGAGAGTGGCTCCGAATCTCCCTACGCGTGTGACAGGAGGTTCCGTCGGAGGAGGCGTCGGAGCAAATTCCGCTCGCGTTGCGACGCAATCCTCGTGCCCGTGCTACCCCCCGTCGTCCGCCTGGCACCGCCGATATCCCGGACGTGTCGCGGATTTTCCCCCGAGAGTGTCGTTCGACGATAACCGCCAAAAACCTCGCGTTCGAACGGAGAAAGTCGAGCTCGTGTTCTCTCTCTCTCTCTCTCTCTCTCTCTCTCGGAAGCTTTTTTTTCTCCTCTCGGCGAGTGCGTTGTTACATACGTCATTGCCACTCGGAGATCTTCTCGTTAACGTTGCGAGATGATTCACTTGATTGGTCATTCCTTGCGGATGCTCGGCATCCGATCGCTGGCACGGTAGTAATTGGTGCCTTTTTAATTCGGTGCACGCGACGAATTGCGACAAGTAGCGCGAAAGGGCACGAGTGGACTGTAAATGTCAGGAAGCTGCAGTCTCTCTCTCTCTGGTATTTACAGTCCAGGTGTTCACACTTTGACGTTCGAAATTTTTTGTACCTTCCCTTCATATATAACATGGTGATATTTTTACAACTGCAGTCACATTTTAATATTAATGCAATTTAAAAATTATTTCGTAATGTAAATTTAAATTTAAAACACAAGCTATCGAATATCGCTAGAAGAAATTAATTATCGCTGGAGCAAATTACTTATTGAAGATTCAGCTTACAGTAGATTATTTTTAAGCAAAATTCAAAAATCTCAGATTTGCATATAGAGATTTTAAATTAAAAAAAATATGATGTTAACTTACTTTCTAGTCTTAATTTTTGAGAAGTATAAGGATGCGATACATGTATAATTTTTACATATTTATCAAAACAAAATAAGAATATGAATTATGTGTCTTGTTTACTGACATTCTATGTCTGTTAAAATTTTGTATATGATATCAAATATTCTAACGTTCTTCATAAATATAAAAAATTTGAAAGATTCAAGTTGATATAATTTCTTATGAAGTGATAGTCGCATTAAAAGTTCTTTTCATATCATTTGATTATGAATCATCGACAACTTGATATCATATCATAGTTATATTAAAGAAGATTCATATTGCATATTATAAACATGCTTAATAATAAGAAATTTCTTAGAAATTTCTTATGTTAGTGACATAATGACTACTGTATTTTAATCACACACTTTGTTTATTCTCGCAGGAATTAATTTTTAACATTGTTTTTATATCTTTCCAGCAAAGAATGGCGTCCCGCAAGAAAGTGTTGCTGAAAGTCATTATCCTTGGGGATTCAGGAGTTGGGAAAACTTCTTTGATGAATCAATATGTCAATAAGAAGTTTAGCAACCAATACAAAGCAACAATAGGAGCAGATTTTTTGACCAAGGAAGTTATGGTGGAGGATAGAATAGTCACTATGCAGGTAATCTTTGTGTTTAATTATCTTAACATGTGTCGCCATTATCGTGCACTTCTAACAGAGTTCTTTTTGCCTTAGATTTGGGATACTGCCGGACAAGAGAGGTTTCAATCGTTAGGAGTGGCTTTTTACAGAGGCGCGGATTGTTGCGTGCTAGTATTTGATGTATCTGCTCCGACTAGCTTTAAATCTCTAGATTCATGGAGGGATGAATTTTTAATTCAAGCCTCGCCTCGGGATCCAGATAACTTTCCATTTGTCGTGCTTGGGAACAAAGTAGATCTTGAATCAAGAGCGGTGAGTAAAATAATTGAAATATTTTTAAAATAATTGTTATCTCACACAGTTTTGTTTTATGTTTTAACATATAATAAATATGCTAACTTAAATATTATTTAAAGTAGTACTTTTATTTAATTCTTTTTACTAAACGTAATATTTTATCTGATTTAAGGTAATTACATTTTATCAAATTTTATCTAAGATAATTGTAACTTGTGTTTATTTTATACATTCTTTCTATATCTTGTGTTTTAGGTCTCAAGCAAGAGAGCACAACAGTGGTGTCAGTCGAAGAACAATATTCCATATTTCGAAACTAGTGCAAAAGAGGCTATTAATGTCGAGCAAGCTTTCCAAACGATAGCTAAGAACGCTTTAGCTCAAGAAAGTGAAGTGAGTGTATTAGGCGTAGCGAAAGTTTTTTTTCAATCTACATATATCTCTATTTTAACTTTATATTTTTGTGAATTCCAGGTCGAACTTTACAATGAATTCCCGGATCAAATCAAACTGACCAACGACCAAAGAAGCAATGGTAGAGGTGATTCATGTGCTTGCTAGGTCTTGAAACAGTGGTAATATCTTGAATGACTAATAAAGAATGCACAGGTCAGATACATTCACGTCACCTGCGCATGAAGGACGCGGAGAATATATTGCGATGAGCTTTTATGTGTGCAGGAAGTCACGAAATTTCTTTCTTTGTCTCAACGTGTTATACAATCTTTCCTTGTGCCCGTAAAACAAAAAAAAACGTCTCAATATCCTTGAAATAATTTTGTTGAAACAGTCACATTAGTATACGGTAAAAAAAAAATAACGAGTTAAATTCATACGTAAAGAAATGTGTACAAATTATCTTGATATACATACATCTATATATATTATATATAATTGTTTTTATAAACCTGCGTGGGAATAAGATATATTTATCCGACTTCCTGACCTACTAGAATATCGCAATTTTGAATTATGTACTCCCGCTGGACTTGACTTGTCATATAGGTCCTCTATGTCTACGTTATTCTTTAAGTCAAGGATTCGCATCTCGTTTTTTAATAAGTATTGTAATATGCTCTCTTATCGGGTATGGCGAAACATATGAATTATCTTTTCTCTTTTTTTTTTTTAAATCTCGAGCATTGATTGAGTTTGTTGTCTATTGATTTTCACCGAAACGATAATAGCTCGAGGTTTTCGAATAATATATAGGAGTCGTTGTTGCACCAGAGAGGATAATATATGGGTCGGGAACACAGTTAGCGGTACACTGTTAGTAAATTATAATAAAAGAATTTGCTCATAATTTGTTAAGTACAATTGCATTTACAGAGGAGCTCTAGTGCATATAGCTTATTATATACTTAGAACCGAATATTTGCTGTCAGTAAAAAAATGGTTCGTATGAAATAGAACGAAAGATAAGATAAAGTTACAATAAAGTTACTAAGATACTTTGTAGTATGTCTCATAAGGTGTTTTAACGAGTCTGAGATTTTCACGCGAATGGCATGGTGTAAAACTCCTCGAATCTTTGTTTTCTATTCGGAAAACTTCTCAATTGTTATATATATATATATATATATAAATATATATTGAAATATAAAATTATATTATGAAGATTCTCTGGCTTGTTGCGCACGTATTGTAATGCTAGGCATGTTGTTTTGTTTATATAAATTATTGTTTTAAATTTAGGGATGTTTATATGGCCATCCCGATTTAGAAAGGAAAAAAATTCGTTGCAGATTTAGAAAAAATGTCCCTTTCATTGAATGTATCGTCCGTAATAAGCGTTTTGCAAAAGATACTTTTGAAGTTTTCAAGCGTTTTAAGTTTTCGGCGAAGTCCCGAGAATTCCTCTTCTAAAACGAGATTCCTCTTCTTGTACCGCGATGCACACATCGATTTTTAAGATTTTTTACTGTACATAAGACAATGGGATCCCAAATGCGCGGTGAGTTAATCGTCAATTGTATGGTCTATCGAACAGTTCTATGCGGACTACATTTTGTAAATAAGACAGCATATATAATCCACTTAGGAAAATTTAACGTTATATAAAAAGAATGAATCTTTATATCCTGATAGCCATATCAATAAGTATGCTTATAATATTTTAATTCTACTTATAGTCTTTATTAGAGCAGTAATTAAATCTAAACGGCGTGTGATATTTATTTCGATGAAGGGAGAGCAAGCTTTTGCATAGTTCGTATGAGAGACACAAGAAATATGCACATTAATGCTGTATTTCAGATTTTTGTAGTAAAAAAAAAATGATTGTGGGCTCACATTAAGATGTGTTTAAATGTTTTAAAATTTGATTTCTCCTAGGAAGATAGAGCAAGGTAAGCATGCTTTTCCGCAATAGCAACGTAGTAAAACGATAGTATTATGCATCGCGGTACCGGTAATTGCGCATCCGTGTCGCAAGTCATTTTGTTGATCTTTGATTGTTTGCCAGTCTCTGGATTTATAATTAAATTTGTGAGATTTTGATTTCGTTAGGACTTCTAACACACAATCCCTCCCTTCACCCGTTCTAAGTTGCGTTATTACGTTCGCTTAATTATATGACCATCAGCGGGCGCACTGATTCTAATGACCAAATTACTTTCCGTACGAATTTTCCCAGCGAGATATCTAATCAATTGACTTTATATATTTACTTCACCAAGGAACAATCGAACTCGGCTATTGTCACCTGCTATTTCTGGGCCACCCTGTGTATATATAACATTCTTACGAGATAAAAACTTAGCGTGTGAAATATATGCATACGCAGGGTGTTCCACAAATCGTGCACATCTTCTAAATCGTAGACTGATTCCACCGAAGAATGATTAGCTGTTCCAATAGACTGCTGAACGATTAACACTTAATCGGCTCTTGACGGGGTTTAGGAGCTCTAAAGATGCATACAAATAAGAATGTAAACAGACTTCTAATACTTAAGGCGCAATTGTCAACATGTTTTGATATGTGTGAAGTGTAATAGATGTAAAAAAAAAGCGAAGTCCACAATCAAGCTTTCGTTACGGAAAAGTTGACTTTAAAAATTTGTCGAAGAATTAACAGAGAAAGTGCGCGATTTCTGAGACGCTCTGTATATAAATATATACATATTCGACAACGCGAAACGTTCGCGTTGTCAAGTGTGCTTTCATGGGTCTACGCATATATACGTATGCACGTGTATATAAGTGAAGATAATCATGACACCATGGCGATTATGATTAATGATATGTATAATTCTATCGAAGTATGTTAATGATAAATATAATTATAAATAATACTATTGTTATTATTGCTGCCGCTATTACTGTGTTGTTGCTGTTGCTATTCCCACTACTATCATTGTTCCTACGGAACAAACATTGTTGGCAATTAACACATTTATGGTGAAGCCTGAATTAATCGAATATATGTCTTCTGATAGAATTTTTATTTTTAACATTTCTGTGCAATTACGATTCGAAGCGACATGCGTTCGATTGTACAATGAATACGAAAACAATTTGATATCTATAACTACATTATATAACATTATTTACAGAGAAAAAACGCAAAAATATGGTGGTCTATTTTAATGACAAGATTATTTCATTTTTAAATATTAATGTTTTTAATTAAGAGCAAAATTAGATAAATAAAAAGGGTATAGATTAGTTGTTGGCTTGAGAATGTCCTTAGGTGCATTTCTTATGCAATTATCGGTAAAGATAATGATATTCGTGCTGGAAGTGCGGACGTCAGAGGTATTTATCGCGATGCAACTTCTCACGTCTATAATCGTCTTCGCGTACGTGACTGCTGCGGTACCTGTCACCTGCTTGGCATTGCTTTCAATACGTTTCAGCGATGATCTAGTCAGGTAGAGATTTGCCACGACGCAGGCTCGCATTTTAATGAAGCTTGGAGAATAACAATTCGGTACGATAACGTCCAAATCGATCAATAATTTTTGTACCGCCTGGAAAAATATTAGTTTTCAACTCTATAGTATCCATTTACAAACTGCAACACTTTTTTTATCATATGTCACAGGATTATATAGGAATTGAATTAGTTATATAAATTGATTCCAATAATTATTATTAACATAGAGAGTGAAATTTTATAGTATATTGATAGATTAAGATTTTATTGTTTTTATAAATTGGGAAATTAACGTATAAAATTTTAAAGTTGTGAATTAAAAATGTAACAATTACCTCAACACTTTTGGCCACGTTTGCTAACGGTTCTTCCATGGCGGTGTGACCGTTTTGGGCGCAAGTATCCAATCCAGCAATGGCATTTGTGTTTTTCATCTCAAGTTTATTCCTCGCATAAGCCTCACATTGATTTACGCTTTTACCCTCTTCTTTTCCCTTGTTGATAGCCAACTGGAAAAGTAATAAATATATTCTATATGAATATCAAATTTTATACAAAACATCTTCATTTTAAAAACTAGTACTATGATATTGACTTAGATGTATTGTAATTATAATATTGAAAATTTTTGGGAGGCCCTTGGTTGGGATGATATTTTTCTAAGCTTTTACAATTTTAATACTTATCTGTATAGCGTTATTATTAAATTTGACAATCACATTAATTCTTAAATATTATTTTTAGCTTAATCAGTTTACGATTGCGTTTTAAGTCCAACAAATATTTCGACACGCAGTTTGTAGAACTGAAGAATATATAGTATATGTACTGTCGAAGCAAGTACAACTGAAGACTATATATAATGACCGATATAAAAATATTATGGAGCACCAAAATTCACTCCAACCGAGAAATGACACTTCCTCTTATTATTTCTTGTTTTCTTATTAATTTCAATTCGCGCAAGTGATTCGCCTTCTTCATTTCTATTAAATGTGATAAAAATGAATGATACTCACATTGACTTGTTCAAATGCTGTATTGATAGTAGTATGGATATCAACCAAAGCTTCAGTTTTCAATTCGTTAAGTTTTATCTCAAGTTTCTGCGTTGTTTCCTGCTGGAAAAACTGTAGACTTCTAAGTAAAGCTTCGGCGACTACTTTTTGTACGTTCACCAATCGTTCGAGATCGCGCGAGGGGTCTGTCACATCAAATGCCTTAAAAAAAGAGATACATAAATCTATTATTAAAATATAACGTAAAAGTTTCTGTGATGTGCATCTTTAAAAAAAGGAAAAAATTATTTTATATAATTATAAGAATTATAAGAGAATTTAATAAGCATAAAATAATTGAACATAAATTGTAGATATTTTCAATCTTTCAAGACTCATCGGTATAACTTTGGTTCAAAAGCAAAAGAAACTATCAATTATATTATTTTTCTAATGCCCATTTCCACCAATATAGATTAACTTTGATCTCAGTTCAACTTACTCCTTATCTTTTTCCAATTCTTAAAACTAAAGAAAGATAAAGAGTAAGTTAAACTGAGATCAAAGTTAATCTGCGTTGATGGAAATAGGCATAAATAGTTTAGTTTATAACTAGATTAGATTTTCTCTTTACTTAAAAATAAATTATGTTAAATGTAATTTATAGGACTCACGTAAACTGATGTGCACAGCAGTGCGAAGATACAAAAAACGTTCCTCATTTTTGCTGTTTAATTGCGATTGCGTGGAAGAAATGAGATTCTTTGAGTGCTGTCACTTTCATTCCATTTTTATATATCCAGAACAACTTATGATAAAGAATGATAATGATATTAGTCAATTTTATCTATCAAGGTAAAGATATAATCTGAATAATGATATCTAAATACTTAATATACAAGTGCTATCAATCTTCGTCAACTATATGTTTTGCCACTTATTTATAACAAGAAAATGCAACTTTATATGTTATAAAATTTGTAACATATAAAAGAATTGATCATGAAGTAAAAGCAGAAAAATGATTAATACAAGTAAATTTAGGATCTCAGAAAGGAAAACATTTGCGAACGAGAAGATTGGTTTATCAAATACTATTGTTATGTTGCAATTATCAGATTATGATAAGAAATCGCATATTATACACAATCTAGAAAATACGGAATTTTCCTAATTTACTTTTCCCACTCCTTTCTTGTTTATCAATTTTCTTAAAGATTTCTTTAGAAATATTTTATACTAAGTTTTATTGCATTTAAAAATTTATATTTTGTAACGTATAAAATATTTTTTGCAAGATTCTTATTTTTACGTTATACAAAAATAATGCAAGTAAAAAATACAACAAATAAAATTCCGCAGAAAAATCAATATACAAAATCTATATATCAAGAATTGATATTTTACATTACTTTAAAAAATTCTTCCGTAAAAACAAAAATTATCATAAGAAAAATAATTAAAAAATGATATGTATTAAAACATATACATTTATATATTAAGATATAAACGTCAAAAGATGTTATTTATAAATTAATAGATTATTTTCTCCAACTAAAGATTTAAAAATCATTAAAGAAGACTCGAGAAAAGATATATGTTAATCATATGATATGCTAATCAGACTTATAATCTAACGTACTTTGTACGCTCATCGAAAAATACATCGTCTCTTTTGTACTCTGCACTCCGGACTAAACACAGGTGGATACTGATAATGATCTGCCTAAAAGTCTTATCTAACGCAGTAGTTTTCCTTAGATTTAGAATCGCTAGAACAGATTCATATTTCATGGATCACGTATATATGAATAAATTAGTTAATCTGTTTTACATACTGTACTTATGTCAGAGGAATTTCAAAATTTGTTATTTAAAATATTGAGTATAGGCTTTTTATTATAACAGTTAATTCTTTTTAACACGTTATACAGAAAATTTCATAAATTGTATATGCAATTTGTATAGAGGTTTATCAATGATAAAAACGAATGTATAACATATACTTTCTGCGCGCACATGTACCATTTTAGAATTTTTGAAGGCCCATCTATGGAGATATTTTCAGTACTTTTAAATTTATAGAATAGGCATGTGGCGTTAATCCTTAAGAAATTAATAATTTAGTTAATTTTACATCTTTGAAAAATCACATTTTATTTCAGCAAATTTAACAGAACAGATCCTTTATTATTAATAAAAAATTTAATTTATATTAATAAAATTTTCATTGATGAGTCAAGCTTGGCAGGACTTGAAACCGAATGAAGATCGCTACATATCGAATGCGCACGTGTTGAGATTGATAGATTTAATATTAAGATAAATCTGGTTACTCATCGGAAAAGCCGACGTTCCCGTCGCAATGGGTATCGTCCAAGCGCTTATCAACAAACGCAACGAACTCTTCATGACCCCAATCAATCTGGAAGAACCACTGTGCATTCCTTGTTTCGAGGAGGTGGACTGGAAGCCCGGTAATCCCGGCAGCTTCGAGGACCTCCACGCGAAAACCAAAGAGCTCTATCCGCAGAACTTCGAGGGCGCGTACTTGCTGTTGAGGAAAACCCTGAGTAAGCACTTCAACGTGACTTACAGGTTGACCCTGAGTTCCGTGACACCGTACGGCCTCAAGTTCGGCGCGAATTATGTTGGCACCAAGGAGGTGGGATTCACGGAGAAATACCCAGTGATCTCGGGCGAGATCACACCCAGCGGTAACATGAGCGCCAGCTTCGTGCACACTCTCGGTTGTAGATACAGATTCAAGCTTGCTACGCAGATCGTCGATAAAAAGTACAGAGCGTTCAGTTCCGGTTTGGAGTATCGCTCGGACGACTGTACTGCGGCGCTCACCCTGGCGAATCCAGATCTCACGAGGCTGCACGGCACGCTGGTGTTGCACTACCTGCAGGCGATCACGCCGAGGATTACTCTTGGTACGGAGCTCGCGTATCTACGCGGCTCCCTGATACCTGGCGGCCAGCAGACGGTGATGTGCGCTGCGTTCCGGCACAGCACCGGTCCTACTACGCTGTCCGCAACGTTCGGCGAGGCCGGCATCCACGTCTGTTATCACCGAAAGGCGAGTGAGCAGTTGCAGCTCGGCGTCGAGATCGAGACCAACACGCGGATACAGGAATCCGTGGGCACGATTGTGTATCGCGTAGACATCCCATACGCGGACTTTATCTGCCGGGGATTCGTCAACTCGGAGACCAGCATGGGCGCCGTGTTCGAGAAGAGGCTGTCCCCGATCCCCGGGGCCTCGTTAATCATAAGCGGCTTCTTGAATCACAAGAAGCAACAGTTCCGCATCGGCGTCGGTCTGAACGTCGGCTAACGATGTTTTTTAATTTTTGACCGAAAGTAGAATATTGTATGTTGTATATCAAATTTTGAACATTTTCTCAGAAACGTTGTTCCGTAGAATCTCAGATTTTATTTCATGTATCTCGATATCATTCGGGTAGAGAAGATAAGAAATAGAAAGTTTCACGAACGTCCTTAATTCAGCTTAAAGAAAATTATTTTCCAAAAGTTTGAACATCGCGAAATATATTATATTATAAACCTAATACAATGGAACACGATTTTGATATGCACTTTTATGGGAACATATTTACGCGCGAAAACTATTAAATACTTATATTTTGTTAGATTAGTTTGGAATGCTAGTCTTTTTCCGATAACACAAAACGCAATCGTGTAATCTAGTTGACTAATTTCAATCTCAATCATACATGTATTATAGAATGTCATTTTTTATACTCAATAAATCATAAACGTTTTTACAATTGTGATATTTAAATAATAATGGCTTTAATAGTTTTCAACCAACATCAAGAAAATAAATCGATTTATTTAATCATCTCCGTTCGCTATTCGTTCATCTAAATTGTCCTGTTCCGCGTGCAAGGCTGTAGACTTCAGTTTATCGAAATTCGCTTCGAACTTGTCGCTCAGAAGTCCATTTTCGTCGGCGTATTCTAAGATATCACAGATCAATGGTGATTCAACTCCTAGAACGTATTCACACATTTTTGGTTCTAATAAAAATAATGATACACTAGATGGGCTTGCGGTATGATTCTCTACGCATTTCAATTTTACCTAGAACAAGAACAAACGATAAAAAAAATTACAGAAAATCATTTGACAAGTTATGATAATAAAAAGCCATTTTTGGTTTGGAAGGCCAATACAGATCAAAACTCGAAAATTTTAGATGAAGCATTTAAAAAATTGTGACAGAAACGAATATTTTAATTTGAAAAGATGTGTAATTATTATTAAGAAAATTCAATCTCTGTTTATCACAATTACAGAGAAGTTTATCTTGCAATTATCATAAACTGAAAACTGAAGATCCTTATTTTTTCCAAACCAATAATTTTTTAACAAGCTAATGGCATAGCATACTTCAGTTTGCCTGGAAGTACCAGTCTTATCACAGCTACTTCCGTCGCTGTAGAAATGCGAGAGATGTTTCCTTAATTCTAACGGTTTGGGTTTTTTGTGTGGATGCGCAGCAATCCACTCCAAATGCTTCTGTTTGTCAAATCTACCAAGATTGACGATTGTCTTCGTACCATCTCGTTCTATGTGGTACTGAACGACGGAACGCCCGTAACAAAACTCGTATTTCCACCAGCCGTTGCCCTATAACGATGCATTAAAAAACATCATTATACATATGTACACATACACCTGCAATGAAAATAAAATAAATTATAACTATGGATACTTGCTCCGTGCAGGCAATTTTTTCCACTGAGGAAATTCTGGACAGGACTAACTTCGGCAGGACTAACATTCTCAGTTTGAATTGCACTGATAGATTCATCAATATTATGTTTATCTGGGACATCCAGTGGATGTATCTCAACCCTCACTCTTGGTTCACCATCCTGTAGTGAATTCATTATAATAGACACAGATCATATAATTAACATTTGTAAAGAGCACCCCATTTCTTTTATTTTATCATGAAAACGATGATTATCGTGCATACACAATTAATGTGCAAACTGTAGCATGATATAATGGATTTCCCTCAAGTGCATATAAAGTGATTATATATTATTATTCTTTTTCATTCAATGCTATTATTACTAATGTATATATAGCAATGACATACATATAATCACATAATGTATATAATTCTAGCAAGGATAAGAAAATATCTTATGTAATAATTTTACAAATGTCAAAAAGGACAAAGTACATGAATATTGGTGAAATAACAGTAAACAATGTGTCGTAATATGTAGATAAAGAAGGGACAGAATGAAAATAACATCCGCACAAGCTAATGGTACTACATAATGATTAACAAGCCATTAATCCTGTTCCCATATATACAAAATATTCTGACCTGGCCCTCCTTATCTACATGGAGGATTGCAAACACTTTCTGCTGCTTGTCATCCTGTGCAACAAATAATTAAGACAGTAAATAAATAGTAAACAAACTGGAACAAAAAGAAATCAAATGTCTATCAAAAACTAAAAAGTTATAGAATTCTATTAGATTTTGTTAATTAAATCTAAGTGTACTAATTGTTCAGAGAATAGAAACAGTGTTTTCTTCTATATTACTTTGTGAAATTTTCAGCTCTAAAATCACTTAAAGATTGTAATATGTGACATAAGCCTTTACTATCAATACATATCCTTATTTTTGCATAATACTTGGTTCAATTGATAAAAATTAAAAAGATACAGTTATATTAATATACGTAAACAAAATATAAATATGTGCCAAACAATATCTCAAGATAGCAAGTAAAGAAAAATAATATGCAAACGCCAAGTACTCTTTGCAAATTTACCCTCGCTTGTTGATGCCGCAGTTTTAGGCTCTCAAGCTCCATCATCATGAGTGACTTTGGTTTCTTTGGTGCATTGTCCATAGGCTGGCATGTAATTTGATTCTCCCCAGTGTCTTGCGGCTTGTAGTCAGGGTGATTGCACAATACCGGCGACAGTACGATCGCTTCGTATTCGCAGGACATGGTCTCTTTGAGTGAATATACATCATGCTTACCATGCTTATAACAGACATATAGTACCCTGACAGTCCTCGGTTTGTTATTCAAATCGCACATTGTACCATCGCTCATCTCGATCTCGACGTACGGCATATTAATCCCGTCGATTTTCTTAATAGGGATGTTCAACTTCCTGTTTGGATTTTTCGCCTGCTCATCGTAATAGGCCGAAAGCTTCATCTTTTGTGCCTTGTCCAGTGTGCCAAGGTAATATTCCTGCATTTTGATCTTCTTTCCTTCTCTGTCTTCATGGTACTGCCGTACATATTTACCATGACACAATTCGTAAGTCCAGTATGACTCTAGCTATGTGTCAAAATTAAACCAAGATTAAAATCTATATACAATGAGCAGTGTTTATTAATTAAAGTGTACAAAAATTAAGATGTATACAAGTAATCAAAATACATTAAATTTTTAACCTTTTACTTTAAGCTCTTTAAACTTCACAGTTAAGATATGTCCAGAATAACGATCATGTAACTTCAACGATAAAACATTTTACAATTCAAATTTTCAAACTGGGAAAAATCACATAACAGCTGTCCAGTTTATGGAATAGAAAACACGGTTCAAAGCTTAGAAATGGCATGGCTAAAGGCTTATTACTATTATCTATTCCCAAGTAACCACTATTGTTATGATAAGGTAAAACAATATCAATTTGATTCATACGACGAAAAGTTTCTTCTTGATCTTACTGCGTATCAATAAGGTTAAGTAACACAATCATATGTTATTTGGATTGATATGAACTTGAAGGAAGTAAAAGATCATATAAACGCCTGTCACGTACCCTGTAGGAGCAACTGTTTTGAGCAAATATTGGTTGCAGAAGCTGTATGGGATTCGGCCCGTCGTACGTCTCGCTGTACTCATGCTCCTGCTCGGTCGCATCCGGGATCACGCACCTGTACCGTTCGTTGTTCGCGGTGGTGATGAAGTACGGCTCCGCGTTCGGGAGAGGTTCCTGGAACGGGAGTAACCGGAGCGGAGCACACGTCTGACAAATAGGACGGTATCGTCGCTCGCGAGTGCACGGCGAACGGTTGGTTACAGATGAGACAGCGTCGGGTGTACTCACCAGTAATTCCGCGCTTTTCCCGGGCCAGTTTATTTTGAATATGACCGTGTCGTCGAAATGCCGGAAATCGTGCCCGTGGCCGAGAGTGATCAACACACACAGCGCATTGCAGACGCCCCAGTAGTTACCCCACATCTTTCACGGCTATTCTTTCATGTTTTGATCGCCGCGTATACGATCATGTGCGTCAAACGTGTACAACGTAATTGACAGTTTGCGCTTCGTGTCCGTTCGCGATTGCCTGCGATGACAGATGGACGAGGGGCGCGAAGGGGAACGAACGAGAATCGGTAAAAAAAAATATTCTCCAAATATTGTCCGTATTTTACGACGTGATCAGCCGCGCATGAACACGCGTTCGTCGAGTTGATTGGTTGCCAAAAAGAAAGTTTATTTTGACGATAAGCTTTTTGACTATTGGCCAATGGCCAATCCAATCCAATGGTCAATCAGTAAGCGAGACTTCGATTTGCGCTTCTCTGATTGGGCCGTCTTGCACATGATGCTACACCGCCAGCCCGAGGAGCAGCACTCGTTGCACTCGAGTGTAGCATCGTATGGGCTGTAAACAGCGCCTCACCGACGGCTCTGCACTCGTTTCCGGAAAATTTCTCGTTTCCGCCACCAGATGTCCCGGCGAAAGCCATTCAGTGGCGACACTCACTGCCGTTCTTGTCGATCTCTGGCGATTACACGGCCGTTCGGTTTTCTTTGACGAGAGTGTGCAAGAGTGTGGGCGACGAGAGATCGGTCTAACGCATCGCGAGGTGTTTCGCGAATAATTAGTACGGTTTTTTTCCCGTCTGTTTTGACACGAGGAAACGAAGCGCGTTAATCCCACCGCAGCACGCAGCGATGTCGGACACACGGCGACGTCGTAAATCCAATCAGTCATGTGGTTCGGACGATCTCTCGGACTCGTACGAGGAGCTGAACGCGACGAAGGAGACCCAGGTAAGCACAGCAGGGCACGGCGTTTATCGTCGCGGGTGGATCCCCGAAAGGCGAGTCTCACCTCGCGGAATCCTCCCCCTCCGCTCGGCGTCGCGTCGCGTTTTCCGCGCGGAGCTCGGAGGGTGAGTCTGACGTGCGAACGAGTGGAGACGGAATGAGAGTCCGTGAGAATTTGTTGAAAACAGGCGGCAGTTAGGCGAACCGCGACATTTATCAATTTTATTTTCGATACGATCACGGAAGTCGACGCTTCATGGCCTCGTCGTTGATCTGCGTCTACATCGTCTGATGCGTCCTGGTGAAAAATTTTTCTTAGAATATGCCATATCATTTTCATATAATTTTTCAGAATTCACATATATGAAAAAAATCTAAGACCCGTATAATAAAACAATATTAAAAATACAAAGTTTTAAAATCAGTTTCCTCAATAAGCATTGCAGATAAGTAATAAATTTTGTTGTATCTCGTACATATTTATGTGGCACATTTATGTCTTATGTCTTATTCATATTCATTGTGCATTAATATTCATTAAGAAAACTGATTCTAAAATTTTAATTCCTATTTCTAATAATGTAATTTTTCTTTATTATACACAGGGCCTAGGAAAAGATGTAGACTTTTTTTCACTATTTCTAAAAAATGGTCCAATTTGTATAAAAATTTTGAGGAAAACTTTAGATCAACGATTAAATCATCTTTTTCTCACAAATATGTGCTATTATATATAATGCTATTTGCATAATGTATTTGATACATCTGGAATGAGTCTTATGCAATTTACATTGTATACTACTAAAATTGAAACTATGTGTAAGAGGGATAATAAACTTGTAAATTATGATTAAGAAATAATGTATAAATCAGGCTTGGAAATGTCTTGTTTGGTAGTTAATCTCTCATTTGAATTTTATTTCAATATTTAAAATTAATTAGCAAAGTGCTTGTATTATCAGATATTTTGAAATTAATGAAGAAGCCTTTGCACTTATTTTTAATTGTTTAATAAAGAAGCATTATGATTAATCAAATCTTCTGTTAATTTGCCAAAGAATTATTGAATAACAGCATTTATAGATTAGTTAGAAAAACATTTTAGGTTTCAATGTTGCAATGTTGCTGGAATATGTATTATGCTATCTAAGGCAGGGAAAGAAAGAAAGAAAACTATTAGCCCTACTTTAGTTAGTCTACGTAACTTAACAAGATTTTGTATGATAGTACTGTTTTTCTGCCTTTCTTTTGATCATACTGTTGATCAAACAAAGAACCACAGATAGCTAATCAGTGGGATTAATCAACAGACTAAAGACTTTTTAGTTAAGAAAACAATAAAATGTAATCAACATATGTACTTTTAAAACATGTAATTGATAAATAATTAAAAATTGATTAACTTTTGAGTTATTAAGTTTGTTCTTTTTCCACACACTGCAACTGAACTTTTTGTATGATTCATCTTTTCTCTTTTTTCTTTTCAATATAAGAAGAAAAAGATGAAAGGTGAACCATTTAAGAAGTTTAGTCCTGAAGTGTGAAAAAAGAACTAATTTATTAATACATACTTACAAAGTGCTTAACAGTAATTTGAACATGTTGTTGCATTGATCAATCTTTTTTCTACAGAGTAGCGAACAGACTGATGGACATCAAGATTCGGAATGTGACATTTATGAAAGCGACTCTGATGCCGATTCGCAGGAAGGTGGAGAACAACGTGAGAGCGGGGATGGGCAAGAAGAGGAAAAACCGCAGAAGAAATTAGACGACGACGAAGACCGACGTAACCCACAGTACATACCGAAACGTGGAACGTTTTACGAGCATGATGATCGTACGACCGACGAAGTAACTGATAATAATACAGAACAGCAGACGAATGTAAAAGAAACCAAGGAAAAGAAGGTGTGGAAGGATAAAGAAGATAGGTGGGACCACGACCGATACAATGACGAAGAACAAGCTCCAAAGAGACCTGAAGAATTGATAGCGACGTATGGTTATGATATTAGAAATGAAGAAGGACCACCTAGAGCTAGAAGGAGAAGAAGATACGGGTGAGCTTATCAGAGCTTTGTTTTTCTTATATTCTGTAATTTTATGGTGTAATGTATATCATGTATATGTATTTTTTCAGTCGTGGACCAAACAAATACACGAGGAATTGGGAGGATGAAGATGCTTATGGAAAGACTATGCCTAGTAGAGGAAACAGTAGACGTTTTCAGAAAAATAATGAAGATTTTCCTGCTCTTGGTAATAATAAGGTAAATATGTGATGGGATATGTAATTATTATGATTAACCATTATAAATTTTATTATTTTATTATTTTTTATTTTTTATTTGATACAGAACACTCCGAGCAAAGTAGAAGAACCTGTGATTTCGTCGGCTTGGTACAGCAGCAAGAATAAAACACAGAATAAAACCCAAAACTTCCCGCCGCTTCAGTCACAGCAGGATAATGCAAAATCTAAGCCTGCTACTTCCTCCAATGCATCCACGTATGTATAATATTTTTTTGTATTACATTTATAAAACGAGTTTTTTATTGATGAAATCTTGAGCGAAAATGTTATTACAGAAACGAAAATAAATCATTGGATGAATCCACCAATACATCTTGGAAAAAGGACAGTAGACATGTTACTCAGAATCAAAGTACAAATGGAAACACTGGTTCTAGCAGTGACGTGGATAAATTAACTAATATTAAGCCATCACCAAGAGAGAATAACAAAAGGAATACCCAAGAGTCTGTAAGCTTGATCGCCAGTAGAACGCGTGGAAGAGGTTTCAAGCCCAATGCTAATAACAACATGGTCACTAACAGAATAGTTGAGAATAAATCGAAGGGACGTGGTCCAGGTCCAGTTACAGTAGAGAATAGAAGAAATAATACTGTACAGCATAATGAAGAGCATCAACTTGCTCACGATATGAAACAGCAACTTAATATTAATGATGGTAGTCAATATCATCAGCCTGCACGACACAACAGTGAGTGTTTGTCACGCATTATGGTATTAAAGGGGAACAAGAAATTTATAAAAATTAAATATAAATTTTATAAATATATTAATAATAACTAAATTTTTTTGATTATAAGATTTTTTTGTAAAGATCATCTTTAGGTAAAAGATTAGAGAAAATTATAAAATTGACAATTTAATTTATCGATTAATTTAAAATATAATACTTCTTTTTCTAATTGTTTGCGAGATTATTTTTAATTGCTTTAATAATAGTTAAAAAAATATTTAATTAAAAAAAATTTATTTGATAATTAAAATCGTGTAAAAATTGATTTAGACATTTTCAGAAATATCTTTAGAAATTTTTAGAGATATCTATAGATATAAAAATTTGATTTTTTTTTTAGATAATTTTTTATTGATTTTCAGTTTAAATTTTTATTACATATATGCAGTGTTTAATTATATTTTTTCTAATTTGTACAGAAGGTTTTTTTACATCCTCCAACCAACACAGATCAAACACAGTACCACCTAGAATGCAGCAGCAACAGCAGCAGCAGCAACAACAGCAACAATCACATCAGCAACAAACACACTCACAACAACAGACAATACAACAGCAACAACAGGATAATTCTGGAAACAGACCTAAACGGTATTCCAGTCTTCGTCAACGACCTACTATTTCGGAAACTCCCGCACAACAGAATTATCCATCTCAACATGCTCAACATGGGTATTTTCCACCTCAAGGTACAGACATACATTAACATTTTATCTTTAACGCATGTTTCTAATCTATTTCTTATTTTATATGCTTTTACATGGCCTAATACAAGCATGTACTTAACATTAATGTGTTGCTTCTGCATATGCATACCTAGCTGGAAATTCAAGAGCCGTTCTAGAATCTCAAGGTAAGAAAAATATATATAGAAATTATCCAATTATCTTTATATAGATATATCATTATTTTTAATTATTTTACGAAGTACTGCAAATTGATTTATCAACATTGCAGGTTATCCCCAAGGTCATTTTGAGCAGTCTTCTCCAGTCGCTCCAGCTGCAGCACCCATGGCAGGGCAACCTGTTATTCCTTTACCACCAGGTGGACAAGCTGCTAGTTATCCGCCACCACCATTCTTAGTACCACCACCGCAGTTTATACCACCTCAAACGGCACCTCCTAGTATAATTAATTATGTTCCTGGTCCAAATGGCCCGACGTTTCCACCAAACTTTCAAGGTTATCAAGGATATAATCCTTCCGTGCAGGTGAGAAGAATAATTTTTTTTTTTAATGTCAAAAGAAAAATGGTAAAAAATAGATGTAATATAATATGAACACTGTATTTAATTTTGCATATTTTAATATTACAGCCTCAGGGTCCACCGCCACCTCAAGAATTATTCCAACCGCAAGGGTGTACTTACTACAGTCCCGCGCAGCAGCAGCAGCAGCAGCAACAAACAGCTCCTATACGGCGACCGAAAGCGGCGATACCTATTCTTCCACCACCTGATAATCAGCAGAGCGGCAGAGGAAGAGGTAGAAGCACTCAACAGTATCAGAATAATCAATCTGGTGGTGGTGGTAATGGGCAACAGACTGAACAAGAAATCAAGAGTGGAAACGCGGTAGAAAGTGATGAGAAACCTGTGCCGGGACAATTCGACAGTGCACAAATCGAACAGCCGAGCCCAACGCCGAGTCAGGAATCCCAGAAGAATCTGGTTCCGGATACAGTCAGAACAGTGAATGATGTAGATGAAAAGGTAGAGATGGTCACCAATGCTGATATTCATATAAAGATCGACACGTTACCTGTTAAAAAAGATAATCTGGACGATAACGTTAGTGTTAAAGAACTATTAGAAGCAACTTCTAACGAAAAGAACACGGTTTCGCACAGTCCAACGACATTGGCTAGCGTCGAGACTGAATTAGGTAATATCGAATCTGCAATTCCCGAAAGTACTATCGTCGAGAAAGCTGCAGCCTAAAGAGCGTGATTGTTATCATTTGCGCTTCGTATTCACATGATGTTTTCTCCCTCTCGCTATTTATCGCGAATTGAAGAGTCTCGATCCGCGGATTATATGCGATGCGCTTGTGCGAAACATTGCTTTGGAAGCATCTAGTTCATTCGTATACTTATAATCGTATATTTATTCTGTAATGCAAAAGCGCCATCTTTCGCTATAGGATCAGGGACGCAGAATAATTATTAATCAAGCCAATTCATATTCGGGGAAGTGCGTTAGTGAATGCACTATATTTTATAACAGATCAAGGTATATTAAAATTAAAATGCTCTCAAACGCAGTCACCTACAGTAAACTAATTAAGCAGTAAAGCTATTTGACATATACATCGCAACATAAAGCTTTAAGGCTATTGATCCGCCACTATAGCTATTTATATATTATTTTAAAAGAAAAATCATATGCGATTTATTTCATAGTAAGGAATGTCGTGTGAGAGCGATATAAGTGACAGATCGCGAATTTGATAACACATCCCGTATATATGGATTTTAAAATTAATCTTTAATAGAAGTCACAGAAAAATTCTTTAGATCTAGATGACGTATGTATAAGGATAGTCACATCTACTCTCATTACTAATACTATTGTTTTATGGTAATTGATTTATTTTACCATTCATATAATTTATTTTGTGTAATCCAAATAAATTAGTTTTTCACTGATATTAGTCTCATGGAATGAAATACCTCGTACGGTAGAACAAACTGATACACACAATGTATTCATATAAATGAAAAAATTCGTTTTAGTAGAAAAAAAAAGATTACTGACATCTGTATTGGGAAATTTTCTGCGATTTTATTGAAATTGATTTTTGCAGAAAGTAATGATTCAACATGACTGCAGTGACGGATTTGAAGCTTTGAAAGCTCTATTGATAATTGCTTAGGAGTAAAGTTTTTCAAAGACATTGATACGCGAATAATGTTATTAAATATAAGTTTGAAGCATGTAAAAAGCGTATTAACTTATGGGAATTATAATCCATATTTGTAATAATATCTATATAAAATAGCAGTCTCGTATAAGGCGGTAACGTTATTATTGCCTGAAATATGAAGTAACGATAATTTTTTCATATACGAAGTCTACCTATAACTGGTTACTATTTAGCGAGGAGTATTATCGTGTACCAATGTAATATATTTGGCAGTTGCGCGAGCCATGTGACTGTGACGCGAGATATATACATACATATATATATATATATATATATATATATATGTGTGTGTGTATATATGTATGTATGTATACATACTTTTTTAATGTTATGACTACTTACAGTGCAGAAATGTTTGTAGTTATAATATTAATGAAATATACTTCATTGAGTAACATAAGTGTGCATCTCTTTGTATGTATATAAAAGTAATTTTTTTTTTACACGCAATTGGAATAATGTATTATTGATTTTTTCGCCTGCATTTCTGTACTCTTTTCTCTTATTTCTTAACTTTGTTCAAAATGTAGAGAGGCTAACTTATGTTAGTCTTATTTTACAGAACATAGAAAACATGAGAAAGCAACAGGAATGAACAGTTGTAATGTCTATTCACTTTTCTCATCCGTATTACGCGATGAATCCTCTTTTATTATATTTTATTTACATGTTTTAAGTTTCACAAACTGGTTTTTTCGCAAATTTTAATGAAATATAAATCGGTTGTTGTCACAAAAATTATATAGAATACTTTTTTTTTCTTTTGCGATATATATTAAGCATGCATTTAAAATCTAACTCAAATATACTAGAGTGTTTAATCAATGAAGTAAAATAATATTTTGTGACTATACTGAAAACAGCGAGAGAGCGCATTGAGGCGAAACGTTCAATTAATTTTGCTTCTAATTCGCCATGATTAATTATTATACCTAAGAGTATTATTACGGCAAAGCCTTAAACGATATTCTATGGAGAAAAATGTGTGAAAACTTTCGATAGAAATTTATACATGGTGAACACTTCTGCGCAATAATAAAAATATAAATCTAAGTGGAAACGAAGCGAGCAAAAAAACGTCACATTCGCTGTAGCATATTGTACAGTTTATAAAAACTAATACTATTAGTAATAACTTTATATGACTTTAAGCTTTAAACGTTTAGGAGGGATTACATACACTTTATTAAACTTTGTAGATATATTTTCATTGATATATCGAATGTATTATAGGAAAAAAAAAAATACTGCAAGTGACATGAAAAAGGAGCATAACTGAATATGCTTTAAGTGCCGGAATAGTTAGAATATAAACGCTTTATATTCACATACTTGCGTTTATTTCTTTGAAATTTTATTGTGCGTCTTTTTAGGTCTTCACTTTCAGTTATTGATCTGTGATTGTACATTGTTATCTACATCTATATCTACAGTATAATAAAGTAAAATGTTTAAAGCAGCAAATCTTTCAACGATATCGCACGGACTCGTGTGTACATTACAGTTGCCTATTTACACATTAACATACTATATGTCTCAGTTCATCTCGACTCGGCGAAACTTTGAAAAAAGTTTCCTGAGCGAGGTTTACTTATTTAACATTATACATATAGGAACAACTCTATTACATCTACGAATATACTAAGCTACTGACTTTAAAGAATATATTTTATCCGCTGTATACAAAGCATGCCTTGCCAAGACTAAAATGTTCTTTTAATTAGTTTTCTTCGATGGATTTAGAGACTAACTTTTTTTTCCGAAGATAACAAAGAGTCACTTATCAATTCTTTCCATACACAATTTTTAACGGCTCGTTTTCTCTTGGTCTTATTTCGTTAAGAATTAATCACTTTTAATTGTTAATTATTGGAAACCTATAGACTGCCGAGACATTCTTTTTAAGAGAAGCTGGATTCCACATTTGTCGAAGAGAATTGGTGGAAGAGAGCATACGGTGGAGGATTTAGATACAAGGTCTTCACTCTTCTTTCTCGTTCAGTGGTACATTGATTATGGCACTGAGGGGTATGACCTCGGTGCTCTGCGGAACGTTATTGTTGTTGGACGTCGTGTGAATTGACCTTTTATAATTCTGAGATCTCTGTTTAAGCGGATCCGTGATACCCGGGACGTATCCACGTTTTTGGGCGCAGGCACCGCTCTTGTGAGAACACCGGAAGGTGCGCTTGAACTCCTTGCGAAACTTCCCTGCAACAGACGTGCGCGCATATTGTGTAACTTTCCTTGTTTAAGTTTTCTTGAGTAAAAAAAAAAAAAAAAATGCGTAGAGGAAGAAGTTATGTGAAGGAGCGATTTGTAAGCTTTGTTCTAAAATGGCTTTGTACTCTGGTGGTATTTTAAAAGAAAATTAGAAATTTTTTTTCTCTCAGTGTAGCTAGAGGAATTTGTTGAGTAAGGAATAATCTACGTTAGGATGTACCCAATGTATATTATTTTATTTTTTTTTATATTGTTTTGAAATTATTTTAAGAGTACTTAATAACTTAGATATTTAAGCAAATTATGATTAAAGTCAAAATGTAGAATTATTAGAATTGAAATGAATTACATTTTAATGAAGTATTAAATTCGAGAACCGCATGCTTTTGTTAATGGAACAGAAGATATTGCTGTGTCTGACAGAAAAGCGTGAGAAAAGTGAAAAAGCTCGTGCGATAAAGACATTCTGTATATTTTAAATGATAACATATCTGTAGTCTTTTCCGTAGGATTAAAATTTCACTGAAGAGAATAAATTATTAAATTACGTTAAAAGAAGAATCGAAACGAATGGGAAAGAATGAAATAATCGAAAATCTTTGAATTAGTTGCTAACTTCGAAAATTAGGCGTATAATTTTACGTATCGGTTCTCAAATGTTTCAAACGTTTGAGAGTAACGCGTGTTACTTCCACGATGAAAATAGACAAGTATACGCGGACATGAATTTTAAATTGTTTTTGTCATAGACTAAGGTAGACGGAGCTTATACCGTTAGATAGGACGTAATCTAAAAATTACAAATTATTTAAATACCTTATTATTATTACTATTTAAATACGTATAACATAATTTTTTTATTAAATAATAAATTTCTTGCAAACTTAAAAAATTAACTAATAGATATATTCTATTTACAAATAAAATAAAAAGTTTCCTGTTTCTTTTTCTTTTTCTCGCTGCTCCCAATTTTTTCTTTTGCAGTTATTTCGATCACTGCATCCAGATACAATGCAACAACTCATTGTAAAATATTCAAAAAAGCACAAAAGTATATAATTGAATAATCACAAAATGCAACGAAGCTGTACGCAGTTTGAATTGAAGTGACAGCTAAGAGTCGAATGATTTCGAACAATTTCGAATCAAACCGAGGATGTACTAATAGTCCTCCCTTACCGCTAATCTCAGCTACCTTTCATAAAAAAACTCCGTCTACCTTAGTCTATGGTTTTCACATTTTGATACTTTAATGTATCATCCTCATATCGGAAATCGCGTTAAAAAAAATTATCGCTTATCGTCGAACGTATCAGCGGTATTCATCGAAATATTTCAAATTTCGTTCCTTTATCAATCGACCGCTGCGATTGGTCCGCCGTTTCGTGCGCTGCGTTATATCCGATAGTCACGATTGGCCCGCGCGTCGATTGCCATATCGAAAGTTACGATATTGCGATTCTCGAAGGCTGCTGTATCCTGAAACCCGACAACGTATCGCGACGATGGGACCGCGGTAGCGCGTTCGAATTGCTCGGTACTCGGCAGCTTTGTCTCCTCTCCGGCTTTGATCGTCCAAAAGTGAATCCTAGTGCGCCAGAAATTGTTGGAGGGGCCAAGATTCATCGCATAGTGAGCGCCGTGTGATGGTCGCTGTCGCGCGCGAATAACATCGCATTCCCGTCGTACTTCATACGCACCCAGACGACATGACGTTCAAAATCGAGACAGACGAGACTCTTGGGACGTCTTACGTCCCGATTGATGATTTTCGTATAAAAGAGTATCTCGGTGACGTCTTCGAGACACTTTACGCCGATTTTGACACGCATGTTGCCTGGGCGGGGAGCAGGGGTAAAAGAAGCGACAGGTTGTAACGAAACAATTGAATAATTAGGTTAGGGATTCGATTTTAAATTTCGTATGTGGTAATTTACAAATTTAATTAGTCGACTTTAATCGGAGTCGGTGTAACCGGCCGGTCCTATATCGCGAATTGGGAATTACAAGTGTGTTCTTTTTGGGCTCAACTTTTTGCATTCTTCCCTCTTCCTCTCCGTCATAGACCAAAAAAAAGTCTAGCTGAAAAAGAACAGACCTTGGAATTTAACCAATCGGACCGAAATAGGCAAATGTTAAATTTGTCCGATTGGTCGAATTTTGCTTTTCCGTTTGCAACGCCCTCGATTCCTCGCGTGGGAACGGACTCTAGTGTGCGCCACTGTGCACCCGAGCTACATCTAGCGCGAGGGGATGACGCAAAACGGCGCCAAAATTGTCGAGCCGCGATTGGTCGATTTCGGCAAGAAACTCTATACTTGTGATTTTGGATGGGTGGCGCGATGGTCGCGTTCGAAAATGTCCGTTACGCTAACCAGCGTCTTCGATTTCGACATATTGGCAAAATACGCTGCGATCAGGAGGGTCGGCGGGGAAGTAAGTTTAAGATAATATTGTTGATGAGTCATGCCGGTAATTTTTAAAATAGAAAAATACAAAGTTTCGCTGTATTTTCAGCTTCTTCCGGGAAAAATCACCATGATAATGACGAGAAACGCAAGTCCGAGGAAAAATCTCGTAACTCTGTAAGACGGAGCCGGTCGAAATCGTCCCGGGCTGCATCGAATTGCCTTCTCGCCGGAATGCATCCGAGACGCAATGTTACTTCGATAATTAGTATCAATCGTCAATCAATCATCATCAATTCTCTTTTTTTGGTAATTTTGCTAATTCGATCTGAAGTCTTTCGACGCTTGCGTGTGCGCAAGATGGCGGTTTCATTCGCTCCAGAGCGCGTTTCACCTGACGCTCACGATGCTCATAGAACATGATTTCATCCGATTGTTGTTTAGCGAATGTTGAACAAGGATAAATAATGCGAGCATTTCGAGCTCCAAATGAAATGCACACCTACATCGAATTTTCCGAACTCATTGCTTTTCTTTCTCCTGTTTCTTTCTTAATGTTTGACAAAAATAATTATAACTATGATTATTATTTGTATTGTTATATTCGAGAGCGAATCTCTTGCGCGCGGCGAAACGTGAGTGTCATCCCCAGTAAGCATAAAATCATTACTGCTTGAATATATTAATAGCAGCAGAATAATAAAACTAATTAAAAAATTAAAAGTTGAAAGAAAAAGTTAAAAAATAAATTTAATGTGGTTAATTTTTTATTATTTAATTAACTTTTTTCTAAATTAAAAATTTATGTAAAGGAAAAAAACTATATAAAGAAGTACATTTCCATATAAAAACCGGTATTTCTTTATTATTTTATATAAATTTAATTTACAAATAAAATATTAACTTTCATGATCCATATTGTTTTAAGTAATTTATAACTTTAAAAGATTAATTAATTTTGGAAAACATTATTTATATTGAATTAGAAAATCGTAATTTTTTAAAAGTTCAATTATTTAAAGCAATTATAATATGGATCATTGAACGAATTTAATATTTTATTTGTAAATTAAGTTTATATGCATAACAAAGAAATTATATTGTTTTTTTACAAGTAAAAATATATTGTTTTCTTTTATATTTTTTTGGTTTACGAATAAATTTTTAACTTAAGAAAAAAATTAATAAATAAAAGTTGATTTTAAAAATAACAAGTTAAAATTAAAAACTAAATTATTAAAGATTAATTAAATTAAGTGTTATTAATTTAACTTAAATTAAATTTTAATGTAACTTTTAACTGAATTTTTTAGGCATTTAACGTAACTAAATTAATTTTATGTGGAATTTACTTTAATTTAATTTTAGAAAATATATTAACTTATTTAATCCTATGAATGTTATTGTAATAACATTACAACATTCAATAATGTTGTAATGTTATTAACAATAATGTTGTGATGCTATCAAATATATTGCATTTAACATTGTATTCGTCAATACAAATAAACTTTGATCATAATTTGAATATTGTGTTTTCAAAATATTTTAAAAATCTTAAAAAAAGAATTATCTATTAATTAATCTTTTTGAAATATTTATACAATATTATTTTAAAACGTATCACATAAACTCATATGAAATCAATATTTTTAAATATTATTAATATTAATGTTTTTTTGCTTACTGGGTCTTTTTTAACGTCTTTATATACATATAATTGCGTTTGGTAGATTATAATTTATATTTAAGTTATAATAATATATAAGTTATATAAGTGTGTGTTTGATAAATAATATGATTGATATAACGCACATATACTGACGTTAATATTGTGATTTCAGTATCAACGAACGGAAATCATGTGAAATCCTCTTGACGCTATTGTTATTTCATCGAGGTGCAGCGCAATCAGTGCACGATCATCCTTCAGTAAGTCAATATTCTATAATCCGTTGCGTCGATATTATTTCCTTCAATCTCGTCTACTCACGTACTAAAAGTATATTTTTCGCATCGTCATTCTGTAATGGCAGTCTGTAATATAATAATAATACAGAAAAATCTATCTATTGTGTTTTCTCACATCTGAAATGCTCTATCAAACGGTATCTCACATTTGTTTCAATTAAGACTTACAATTAGACAAAAGAACATATTGTATGTTTGGATTAGTTCGCCGCGGATAGCTGGAAATAGAAAAATGTTTGGAGAGTTTGAAATAAAAAAAAAAGATCAATTAGTTCAAATATTTCTGTGATATCGATTCATTATGTTTGAAGTTTGGACAATAAAAAAGAGATTGAAAACACAATAGGTACGCATTGGAAACAAAAGAGCAGTTTAGCTTAGAGCACGAGTCTTTTCTTTTCTATAACATATTAATATAAGCGAGTTTTTTAATTCAATTCATTGATCGTACGCATTATACGCAAATACAACTTTGCTGTAAAAACTGCATTTGTGCTTATAATGTGATTGATCAATCAATGAATTGAAAAGTTTGTTTTATGTAAAAATATTAGGTTTAAATTATAATAATTTCGAATTATAATACTTTCTTTGAAGTGAGTTGGAACAGCTTGAACATATCTTTAGTCTGAAAAGTTTCATCTATTTGAAGTTCAATCTTGAGATTCAAACTATCCGAAATATTTGATTATTTGTTTTCGAGAACACTAATTTCAATCGATATAGTACAACAAATCATGAATAAATTTGTATAGATAAATCTGAAACGTCATTATTTTGATCGACGATCTCTCAATTAAGGTCCTACTCATCCATAGGTTTCTTAATTATCTAATCAGCAAGCTTTACCCAGCAAACGAAAATAAATTCAAATAAATTGAAAATTTCAATTTATTTTAATTTATCCGAGTTTGCGCTTTAGCGTCTCGGAGTACGTTTTGATTCAAACGGTCTCAAATGAATTGAAATACGAAATGCGCTCTTCGTCATTTTAAATTCGGATGCATTCACGTCTTCATTATGTTACTTTTTAATTCAAATGAAATACGAAATGAACTACTCCTTTATTTATCATGTTGAATTTGAATGTATTCATATCCATATTATATTGTTTTTGGGTTCAAATAGACTTGAAAAATTTGAAGTGCAAATTCGAAAATGTCGAAGTAAATTTATTTCTATTTATTTCAATTCATATTTGTTTGCAGGGTAGCAGTGGAATTTTAATAGCGCTTCGTCAGTGTTCACTATCGACGGGATCGAAGGTGAGAGAGGCCAGCTACTATTTTACGTATTATGGCTCACCCCTTGTCGCTCGTCCTAAGTCGCGATCGGTTTAAGCACGTGCGTCGATATCCGATCCCATTCTCATTTCGCCGTTAAACGCCGTCTCGGCCACGGCACCCGCCACTCGCACGCTAGGTGCCACGTGGTCGAGTATTTTCGATTTCCACGGTACTAGCTTCGTTTCGCGCTGTCAAACCAGTCGATTTCGCAAACTCGTGCGGTACCCTCTCGTGTACTCATCGCTAGTCGGTGGCGGCTGCCGACAGGTTGCTGGCAACGTCATCGCCCGCTCCTTGCTTGGCGTGCCGCACTCCCGAAAACTACGGCGGAACTCCCGCCGGAACTTACCTGCAAAGTAGAGCACCGAGTCATTTCTGGGTAGCTTTTCTTTCTTTTTTTTTTTTTTGTTGTTTCAACGCGTCGTGAATTCTCTACAGCGAGGATTTCTCTCGTTTGCCGACCGGCGCGCGGTGGCTCGCTCAAATCCCACGTTCCACGTGTCACGCGTTCAATCCTATCGTAAATTCGCAAACGTGCCTGGGGTCCACTAAATCGTCACGTTTTCTGTTCTCACACGGGACATTTTCTTTACTTCCCTTCTTTCTAATCTTTCGAGAGTTTTCTATCCAATCCAACGCGCTCCCGAAAACGTTTTTTAATACGTACACAATGCCAAAATTAAAAACTCATTAAATTTTTGCAGAGAAATCTCGTCGATCTTTGAGTTGTTATAACTTTATGAAAAAATTGTACAATCTTCCTAAGATTATTTTAAAGAAAAAAGACCTCTATTTTTTATCTCCTTAAATTTATTTTTGTAGAAGATCTAGCTTTATATAATATTAGAAAGTGAAGGGACATTCAAGAAAAATTTAATCTCGCAAAGTAAAAATTTATGGAGTAGTTAAGACATTTTTTGTGACCCATATTAGCATAAATTTAAAAAGTAAAGTCTGCTCTTTAAAACGACTTTTGAAAAATTGATCTGCGATTTTTTCGCTATTTTATTGCTTTTTAAATAATTTTTCACAAAAATGTTAGGTGTATCGCTGATGTAACTCGAGGTACATCACGAGGAAGTCGGACTTATATCTCACAAATTTGAGTTGCAAAATAAAATTTTGCAACTCCGTAAAGTCGTTCGATTTATCAAACTTTCGTGATTTAAATCCTTCTTAAATTTTCCACTCATTTCCTAGTATAAAACATCTTTGAGAAAAATTAACTTATACTCATTTCCACCAAACTTTGATCTTAGTTTAACTTACTCCTTATTTTTTTCCAATTTTTAGAACTAAAGAAAAAAAGAGTAAGTTAAACTGACATCAAAGTTAATCTGCGTTGGTGGAAATAGGCATTAGGAGGTAAAAGTAAAGAGTTTTGTTCTTTAAAATAAGCCTGCACTGAAAGAATACTGTAATATCAATTAAAACGTAGTTTGATTCAATTAAACATCAAATCACAAATATAATTATCTAAATTTTATTTATTTGTCTATATTTGTTATTGTCTTTTTAATTTTTTTGTTTTATCAATACACTGTTATTAATTTAACTAAATACTTTCAATAAAACTGATGCTATTGATGCTGCAACAGTTTTTTTTCTCAAGAAGATTGTATAATTTTTTTTATGAAGTTCTAACAGTTTAAAGACTGATGAACTTTCTACAAAAATCTAATAATCATATTCTTTAATTTTGACACTAATAATAAGTGTATAATTGTTTGGTCACACCGTACCCAGGTCTTACAAACATTTGTACAATGCTTTAATGGCTTATTCTGGAGATTAATGCAACTTGAAAATCTTAATAGAAAATAGTCAAAATTACTATAATTTCAAATTTATAATTTTTAATAATAATTTCTTGATAAATAACGTAATTGATCAACCATGAATTCTCAATAAACGAAACAATAAAATAAATTATACACTCTGAGAAAAAAGTTGTCAACTTGAATAAATTTTTTCAACTTGATTCAATTTCTTCGATTCAAGTATTTATGCATTTAAGTTAAATATGTATGTATAGTTAAATATATAAACACTTAAGTTTGAATATTTTATATATTTCAGTCGAATACATAATATTGGAACTGAAAAAATTTAATGGAGTTACAAAATTTAGTCAAGTTAACAACTTCTTTGTCAGTGTATGTGTATCGTAATTATATGCGTATAAAAAAATGTATAATTACGATATTGAATAGACAAAATAAAACGCAAAAATGATAGGTAGTATCCTTCATGTAACATGAAATGTATCACGACGATCATGAAATATGCAGAATATTTGACGTATATATTTTAATCCGAGAATTGTATCCGAGTAATTGTAATCCGAGATATATTCTCAACTAAGCGGCTCGCGTATAAATAAAAGTACTTGAGCCCTATTGCGCGCACACTCGACACGCGACACCACTTTTGTGTCCCTCTTGTGTGTCTCTTGTAATAATATTTTGAATATTTTATCAGGATTTCATAGAGTAACGTGTTATAACACGGAAGTATTATACCCTGGCGGAAAAAATTCTACAAAATTCTACGTAAATTTAAGAAATGCTACAAAGATAAATATTTTTTACAAAAAAATTACTTTCTACAAAGTTCTATTTTTAATAGAACTTTTACTTATTTATAGAAATTTTTCCCAGAATAAGTGACTTGAAAATACGTATAGAACATTATAGTTTGATGTAGTTTAACGTAGTTTCACTGAAAAATTTTTATAAATCGCAAAAACGATACACTATAAAAATATAAAAATGTTCTAATTCTGTTCATTTTTTAATAGATATTGTTAATTTTTGTAGATTTGGTAAATTTTGTACATTTTTGTAGTATTTCTTAAATTTATGTAAAATTTTACAGAATTTTTTCCTCCAGGGCAGCTATGGTGTTCGGTGTTCCGAGGCAGCGAAAAAAAAGAGGATTGAAAGAAGAAGAAAAGAGGGGGAAGAGAAAAGAAAAAAGAGAAAGGTTGTTCCGTAGGCGTAAATACCTTTACAACCTAAAATCGTTATCGCTATCATTTGCAAGATGAGATTCTCGATGGGACGGCACGAACTGCTTCGCGGGTCATTCATTCTCGCCACCGCGAGAATTGCGACGAGACGCAAAACGCGATTACTACGACTATTAATTCTCGGGATCATGAACTAACTCGGTTATAACCAACGGATTTGTTATTTTCGTAGCGTTTACTCAGTCGAAATTTATCGTGCCGACATCCAGCGAAGCTGTAACGTTCTCGGATATTTCATTCTGCGATGATATTTACCTTTCATTTTAACTGCGACAAATGCTTTCGGGGATTTCCGTTAATACGCGGTGACAATTCATCTAAAAGGCTAGCTATTATTCGACATTATTATTATTATTATTATACGTGCGGGAAATGCTAGGAGCAACAGGTCATCGCTGTGCACCGTGAAAATCTGCCACGCGCTGATTTTCGCGAATTTCCTGTGCAGTACGAAATTCGTTCATCATGTTCATTAATTCGCAGAGACGTCGCAATCTCGCAGCCTCGCACCGTCGTACGATATTTTCGCATTTTACTTTTTTTATTGCGATATAAAAGTGCGTTCGCCCGTAATTGGCCGACAGAATTAAAAAGAACTAGTATCTCGTTGAAGATGCAATTAATCCCCAGTTGCTGTTTTTCTGGTCATCGGACTATACGTATCGTGATCGTTTTCGACTCTCATGAGAGTCAATAGGCATTACTGAGGTTGAAAAAAGAAGGAGCGTGCGTTGCGTGAGATTAAAATCGGGAGTGCAATCAGCAATTAATCACGTTGTCACGAATGTTGTGCTGTGCAACGACAATCACAAAGGAGAAAGACAGTCCTACCTTGGCGGAAAAAATTCTACACAAATTTAAGAAATGCTACAAAAGTCTATAAAAGAATGCTAGAACTAGGACACTTCGTTAATTTCAAATATAAATTTCTACTTAAAAATAAAAATATTTTTACGAAAAAAAAAAAATAATTTCTACAGAGTTCCATTTTTAGTATAGAACTCCGTACTTATAATTCATAGAAATTTTTTTCACCCGAATAAGTTAAATGTGTAGAAAGTTATAGTTTGACGTCGTTTCACTAAAAAATTCATAGAAATCATAGAAGCGACACATGAAAAAAGTACAAAAATTTAAAAAGAAATTAGAAAAGTGTTTCAAGCATTTTTATGTAAATTTTTTCAAATTTGCGTATAATTTTTTCCGCCAGGATAGGAGAGGCAGCAAACAACCATGGGATATATGTAATATAAATAACGTTATTTATTGTTGTTTGCGCAAAATCAATTATTTTTCAAAAGCAATATGATTGTTTGATTATTTCTATTTGAAGAAAAGAAGAAACTTTCAACGCACGCAATTGTTACTTTTATTATTAACTGTTTTGTGGGCGCTGTTGTAACATGGATATTCGTATTTTACAGATCAATGTAGAGCTGTGCTGCAATCCCTCCATTCGCATCGTATTGGTGAGTGAGATATAATTTTTTATTTTGATTTGCGGTACCTAATGGCTCGATGAAAAATGCCATTTATTTATGCGAACTGTTTGAACTGATATTTTCAGTTTTCTTATGATTTGAAAAGATTAAAAACAAAATAAAAAAATATTTTAGGAAAATTAGCTTGTAGAATAATTTACGACAGTTGCATATTATGTTAAAGTACAATGCTGCGTTGAAAACATTTTCAATCATGTCGGAAATAAATTTAATGTCGTATTGATAGTATGATAACGCGATCTCGACACGACAGTTCTAAAAATACATACCTAAAACATGAGAACTTTGTACTGACAGCAATATTGATTGCGCGAGAAGCATTGCTGTCGTTTTGTATCTTGCGTTATCTCTTGTTGCAGTCAGTCAGTCGTGGCATTTGAAACATTATAACGAATAACTGATCTCTTCCCATTTTATAAGCTTGCTTGTTTATAACTCGATACTTCTGTTACGTCATCGTTTTTTTGCAGCGCTTTCGTTTCTTACGTGAAATGCATCAATCGGTAGTAAATTAATTGTAAATAATGCAAAAAATACTTCATGTTTGTACAATCAGAAATACGGAAATTTACTTTGGTACATAAAAGTCTGATAAGCAGAAAACAGTTCAGTTTGATTAAAAAGATTTTCAATCATATTTATGTACAGATTACATTTCAAATTTTTTTCTTTATTTTGTAAATTTAATTTTGTATTTCAAAGCCGTATTCTAAAATATTTAAATATTGACGTTATTTTTACGTCATGTTTACGTAAAAATGTACATATATGAAAAGAGACAGACGCATGATGTATCGTATCATATAAAAAAATACATATAAAAAAAAATTAAGAGTGACAGGTAGAGACGTAACAAAAAAAATCATCGTTTCCCACAGACACAATTTAAATAAATTTAAAAAAAATACTATTTTTATACTTGGTAATAAAAATTCTCGATGTCTAATTGTCTTCGAGTAACGAACTAATTATAAATGATTGGTTGGGTTAATTTACTTATAAATAAAATGGTCAAGAACGTAGTCCGATTTATTAACGTAAAAGAGCATTTAAAAAATGACTAAAATAATCGTTTTCGATTATTGACATAAACAGCTCAACCAGAAACGACGATAATGAAATGTCGATTTAACATTAAAATCAAATCAATGTCGACTTAATATCGAAATCAGGAAATCGGCATCAAATCGACATCGATTATCGTTTTTGATTGAATATAGCCACGTCCGCGTCATAATGAATATCACCTTTAGATCTCGTTGACAATCAGCCGAGCAGAAAATTAATCCAACATGATAACGGATATCAATACATTACAGATTGGTACGCGTGTCGCGTAATTACGAGTTTTAACGGTTTTACGGGTCATATTAGGCTCATCTACTTTAATTAATCTCCAGGATATGCTATTAAAATATAGCACGGTGATTGCGTGATACTTTGTGCATATACAGTATTATGAAATTACAGTAACGCGCCGTTTTAATCAGTTTTGTACACGTATTCTCGCGGAAACGCATGTAGACTTAATGGACCTGTACGGTGTAGATAAAGGGTTAATATTTTGTAGAATCCAAACGAAACGATATAAGCTTCATGCACACGGAAAGAACGGTTTTTATTAAAGTATCTAAAAATTTAGACAGATGCACACCTGAAAACAATTCGATCAGACCCAAGCAGAACAGGGAGTCATCAAGACGTCAAAATGATGTGACTGCAAAATGATCATTAAAAGTCACTTTTCAATCAATTACGATTCATTTTGATGTCATTTTGACACAATTGTGAATCACTTTGATGTCATTTTGACTTGTTGTTCTGCTTGGGGACCATCAAAATAATTACAAAGGATATTCAAGCACGACGAGCAATGCTACAAAAAAAATATTTAACATTCTTACAACTTGAATGGCCTACATAATTATTTTGTTGATGGTTCAACATTCTTTCAAAATTCTTTTTAGATCTGCATCTAGCTAAATTTTTTGCATCTAGCTAAAAAACTTTATCAAAACTATTTTTTCGTGTAAGTAGAATTAAATCGCTAATCTTTGAAATTAAGTAAAGTTTTAAAATTGCAGAAAGAGAATTACACAATTTTTTCTATTATTTGTAAAAAAGTTGATAGGGAAATTTCTAAAAATATTCATGTTCTTCTCCGTTCATTCTTCCATGATTCTTTCTCTCAATAAAAGGAAATACAAAGGAAGGCAAATTCAATTCTAATTAATTTAAAAATTCCATTTTCAAATTTAGACGTGTGTTTGATAAAGCGTTTAGATGACTCGTTTTCACGTTGCGTTAGTTACGATTTGCGCGAGTTCATTTAAAGTCCAACGGGTACCTCCTCCTCGTTACAGTCTTTTAGAAGTGAGGAAAAAAAAATGAAATGAGATTTTTGGCAACCGTTGCCGCGGGAGTTAATTCAGCGTGAAGAACAGACTAGTTTCGCGTGGTGAATTAAGCAACAGCCGAAACAACGGTAGGCGAGCATTGCGTACCTCGGACACGTCATGCATTTTAATAGAAGTCACTTCGTACATTCGGTAATTTTGCATACGCCTCCGCACATCCGAAAAATATTACCGTATATATCCGTGTGTATGCGCGGGATATACCAGAATAAATTCGATCGGATCGAAGATTTTTTTTCTTTTTTTCTTTTTTTTTTTTTTTAACATGACGGCGTTCGAGAGACGTAACGTTAGGCATTGTGTGTTAGAAAGCGTCGTGTCAATATCTCCGCGAATCCTTACCACTCATAAAATTATAGATGACGGGATTCACCGCGCTGTTGAAATAACAAAGCCAATGGGCGATTAGACTAATGGCGATCGTCCATTGATTCGAGGGTAACGCTACGGTACATCTAAAACAATAAATTTATATTGATTATAAATGATTGTTTAATATATGTTTTTTTTACATCAACGTTAAATATTAAATAAAAAATTGCTTTTTATTATTACGTTAAGATAATTTTTATATATAAAATGACAGGCAGTACTGGTGTTATTAAAATGTAATACTTAGCAATTTGTATAAAACGTTCAGTTATCTAATTTTAATTTACAATTAATTTTTTTTCTATTTTGTTTTAAAATAAAATAATATTTATTTTAACTCATTTATCTTATTATTATTTTTTTATACGAGATAACTCAGATTTCCGTAGATTGTTTTTTACTGATGAATGTCTTTAATTAATTTGAAATTGTTTCTTAATAAGAATAATAAAAATATCCGATTACCATTTAAACTATGAGCGATTGAAATTAAAAATCCAAGTTTTAAAAAACTAAACTTAATATGTGAAATAAATTTATTTTAATAAATATGTGATGGTATACATTGAAAATTGGAACAAAAAACGATAATCTCTATAAAATCGGCTTTAAATTGCCATAAAAGAAATTGTGAATAACAAATGGCTCTAAGTCGAGAGGACGCTTACACAGATTATCTGAGATAAAAGGACAAGAAGAAATATAGTCGATATAACACCAAAATAATTTACAGTTTGGAAATTTACATATTGGAATAATTTACATATTGGAAAAAAATTTTGGTGGGACACCTGGTGTTCCGAAAAATTGGAAATATTATAAATTCTTTACTATGTTTATTTTACATATATATTTTGTATTCGCCGGGATTTTATGTCACAATTATTCTTACGAGATTAATTTGCGTGAATGAAATTTTATGAAATAAAATACATGTCAAAATACAAAACGTTACAGAAACAATGAGAGAATTATCAGCTTTTGATTTTTACCGCTTAATTTAATTCAACGCTCGTAATATAGTATTTAATCCGATTTTGTGAATTTAATGAAATCAAGTAAATGGGATACGTTACGTGTAGAGGATTTATTGTTACTACTGTCTGTCTTTTTTGTAAAAATAATATCTCGACATAATAATAATAATGCAATTTTCACTCTGATGTCGATCATTCGACAAACGAAATCGACATTGAAATCGAAATTAATAAGCATTTTACTGTAACAGTTAAAATATCTTCATGTCAATGAAAATCATAGGTTAGTTAAAATGTTATTACTACAATACAGAGTATATTAGAACGCATTACTGCCGCGAAACACACCTTAGGATAGAAAGCAAATGCACCGGAAAGAAACATATCGCGAATGTAATGACTACGGCGACTAACATCTTCGCTGCTTTCCTTCGAGATCTCAGTTGACCCTCCGGGTTTCCACCCCCAGACAGCGGGACCTGAGTTGAATTAGAGACTCTGGTAGACACTATAAAAATTTATGCAAAATGATTAGTTAATTAACGATCTTATTTCAAACATGCAAATTGAAATAAGATACGTTTCGTCTTTAAAGTTCGTGAAACCGAAATGATTGTTTTTCAGCTATGATAAGAAGTATTCACGATCGAAGTTTGTATAAACAATTTAATTACAAATTTTAACAATATCCGATAAGTGAAATAATGGGTTATATATTATCAATGTAAATGACAATATTGCATTTATTTCTAAATAAACGTTTTGTGTATCTTAAAATAAATTATGACGAAAATAAATTGGTAAAAATTCACTGAGAACTCTTTCTGTGTACAATGAAAAAAATATAAATTAAAATTAATCTGCCTTATTAACTTTTATGGGAAATATAAATTTCTTTAAAATCATATAGCTGTTAAACTTTTATTGCTATAGTTACATTTGCAATTTTTGTTTGATTTTGATCTGCTTTTCCGCAAAATTCAGCTGTTTTAATATTGTTAATAAATTTATTTAAAAAATACGATTCTATACATACATGTATACATATATAGATTGGTATTAATATTGACGAGCTATTTTTCGCATTCAGATCGGATAATTGAGACCTTTTTTTTATTTTAACTAGATACTAGACAAAACAGGCTTGCGCTACAAGATTATTACATAATTTTATATAAATTACAAATTGAATATTACATTATTAACTCCTCAATACATATAATCAAAATACACGATCTCCGCGATGACAGCCGTCTACGAAGTAAACGCTGAATGAAAATCGGCACATTGAAAGAGCAACAACAATAAACTTCGAGATTTCGATTATCGATGCAATGCAATTTTGCAGATAGGATACGGGATTTAAATTGCCTTACAAAATAAGCTGTTTATTACAATCTAAATGTAATATATGAACAATTTTATTTCAATTTCAATTATACTATATAAAACTAGTATTCGCATTGCAGATGACATGGTGAAATTAATGAACTTCCATGAGTTTATATGTACGTTCCATTTATCGCGCGTGAAACTCTCTAAATAGTCTGAATTGTTCCACGAATTATTTTGTATATTGATTATATAATGTATAGATGTAACATATTTCATTGTTAGATCTTTGCGAAGAGCAAAAAAGGATTTACTTCATAATTTTCGATAAAACATTACATAAAGTTTTATGCATTCGATAAAGAACATTTGCGAATTCTCACAAATGTTCTTTATTGTCTGCTCGAAACAAATATTTCTTTCCGAGTCTATACTTTATTTCGAATTGTTATAAGCAACGACAAGAAACATTTTATTGGCCCAATATTTGGCTTATCCTATACGTTCCAATATTACACAATGGATAAGATGAATTCTTCTACTTTTTTCTGTTTGCATTCAGGTTCCCAAGAGAAATTTTCAAGCATACATTGAAACGTATGTTCGCTATTGACATCAAAAAGGTTCTAAACTTTAATTAATATAATAGAGTGTTATTATTTAACAAGAGTTCTCAATAAGTAAAAGTGAAATTGAAAATTCTAATTTATAACAAAGATGAAAAAAATGCATTATGTCATTTACAATCAGTTAGATAATTACTGTAACTATATTAAACTGAAATCTTCCTTACAATTGTGCCCGGGTATATCGCTTTTCCAAAGAACGCGCACAATCTGCCAGTACGCCACGCTCATGAAAAGCAACGGCATCGTGTACAAAAAGATCAGCTTGACAATCGTAAAGATAGTTTGGCTCTCTTGGCTCCACGAGCAGACACACTGCGTGAATAATACAGTCTGCACCCTACTGTTCGACGGCACCGTATGCAACACCAGTAATTCTGGAATGTCTGATCAAAAGACACAAAGAATATTGATACATCGAGTATTGATGAAACAATCGTACACACTTGCTCCGCTTTTTTTCGAAAATTGCGTGAGAAAGAAATTAATGTGAGCAAGTACAATGCATCAATTTTATATCGCGTGCAACTGAAATCCTAAAAATAAAATTTATGGCACTTAAATCTTTGCGGCATGAATGGTCACTCGGCGACCCATTTTTTTCGCTCAGATTTTAATTATTTTTATGAATTTCTTAAGGTCAGTTTTTTTCTGTTTTTGTAAAATTCCTAGTACATGAACATGTGTAAAAAATGTAGAGAGAGATAACCATAAATTTTTATTTGAATAATTACTGCAAATTAACAAATAATCAAAATTGGTACTTAAAAAAAATATTTCTTTTTCTCGTTCTTATTAGCTTCACTTACATTATTTAAATTGATTTTAAATTCATACAAGCGAACTGCATATCAACACTGTATGAATAAATTTATTTTTTATTAAATTATTATCAGTATCGAAATTGCAATTTAGGCATTTAGAACATTTTAAAGAATTTTTTAGAATTTTATCAGATTTTGTTGCTAGGTTGTTTTTTTTATTATAAATTAATAATCTTTAAAAAATATGTTAGGATCAATATTTTCTTCTGTAAATCTAAATAAATAATTTTAATGTTACTAATAATTATGTTTTGGGATTTTCTAAGTCACTGAATCGTATTCGAAGCAAAATTTTTTAGTTAAAAATTTTTGAAATATTAGTAACGCAACTATGTTAGATTGATGAATGTTTTTATTTTTTAATTCTGATTCATAACCAACGAATCAGTTAAAAAAAATCCGGGTACAAAAAGAATCAGTTTGATACAAAAATTCATGACACAGAGTGTTAATATTTAATGTGTGTTTTTTTTAATATTTAAGGTGTATTGCGTTAGGATTGTATGAAATAGTGTTTCAGAATTGGTGCAAAGTAAACACATTCTATAAGTAAACAATGTATTCTGTAACTTCTGTTCGTTGAGTTTTAGAGGTCGATTTTCCCGCGCGAGAACATAACAAGCCATAACAAGTTTCAAATTAAAAATGAAGGATTTTCCACGAATTAAACTTTACACGAACAAATAAATGATGCAGCATCGTTCAGTTCCCATCAATTCTCGAACAAGCAGAGCAAAATTATATTATCGATTAATTAAATTATGGTAATTGATACACGCTCCGATTAGATATCAACCTTTTATTAGTTAAATTTATTACAATAATAATTGAAACAATCTGTCATTAATTAAACATATCTATGAGTCATTACGTATGCTTACCAAAAAGCAGTGATATCATCCAGATCATGATGATGGCGGTTTTCGCTCGGGCTGTCGTCGACTTGAATCTCAATGGGAAGCATATAGCGTACCATCGGTCGATCGATATGAAAGTCAGCGTCAAAACACTGATACTCACCGACACTGTCTAAAATAATAATCTTTAATTAGGACAATTTAATATTTTAAAGATCCAAATGAAAGTATTGTTTTTCTATCAGCAGACAATGTTTTTTAAATGTTTTTTTTTTTAATATTTATTCTTTATTATAACGTTTTTTAAATATTTAAAAAAACATTTAAAAAATATTGTTTCCTGATAGGGTTATAATAAGAATACCATTGATAAAAAGACAAACGAATAAAAACGTTATTCATTGGATAATTAAAATTTATTAAAAATTGATATTTGATCTCTTTTAAATTTCTCTACCGAAACATTTCCGATCTCATTTTCCACGTTTTTCGTGGCTACGATGCAGATCTTTTATATAACGCGAAATTTAATCAAACTTTGAGAGCTTTTCAAAATAATTTACTCATTTTTATGAATATCATATAGTGAGATACTATTAAAATGAGTTAAATGAATTAATATATTTATTTATTTTATAATAAATAAGTAAATTAAAAAATTACTGCATGTCAATTGAGTTTCACTGAATAGAGATAAAGGAATGAACTAGGATGAAAACAGGATAAGAAAAAGGGTTAATGAGATTCATTAGCAATTTTGCAAATAGCAACGTACATTTAATTTTCTCGCTTCTACTCGTGTCCTATTCGATGGATGGTGAGAAATTGTCTGATCGTTAATTGATTCACCGAAGAGAATGAGAATTCTAACTTTGCAGTCTGTTTTGCGTTTGTACTTGTGACTGTAGAACACAATTGAATATTATTCGAGCGCAAAAGCTGCAGAAGAAGGATATCTTACAACCGTATAAATGAGTTTGAGCTAGACAAGCGTGAAATTGAAACAAATTTGTGATACGGAAAAATTGCAATGCAAATATTCAGAAACAAGTTGATATCTAAATGTCATAACTTTATATCGAATATTTGCCTTAAAAGTTTGAGTCAAACATGCGTAAAATTGAAACAAATCTTTGGTCTGGAAAAATCGCAATGCAATTATTCAGAGAAACGAATTATTATCTGAAGGCCGTGATATATCAAATACGTGCATTAAAATGAAATTAATCGCATGGACGAAAATGATTGTCTTTCGAACAGACAGTACCTGACGTCAAAGTTTCGACGTCAATTTTTATCACGTCGGTTATCTCAAATAAAAGATGTAAAGAATTTGTAAGTGAATTTAAAGCTGCCAAAATAAAATAAGAAATCCATACAAATGTGGCCGTTTTTATTGCATTCGAATTAAATTCTTCTTGGTATCGAGAATCGTGCATTCTTGAAATTAGTTTCGTTTGTTTGGTTTCGTTTACGATGCAATTCCTCCGATTTCTTCCATATTTTTTTGTTTGAAATAACTAGAAATGCCTTCACGTTATAAATGCGTGGATTTTACGTGACGATATAAAACGATATAAATTGAAATAAATGTCTGCTAATTAGTCAGATTACATACACGGTGCAACCTAATTGGATTATGCGACTTGATTCATAAAAGAAAGATAATTGAGTCAATGAAAGAGGAAATATTATTTGCAAACAAACATTACTACAATATTTTTGCGTAATACGTGTATTGTTTATTATAAAACTAAAAATAGCTAAAACGAATACAGATATATATATATATTTTTGTAAATTGTATTATCAATCATTCGTATTATTTATATTAATATAATAAAAAATTATATCAAGTAAAATTAAATCGAAAGAACTCTCTCTCTCTCTTTCTCTCTCTCTCTTTGTCGGTTGATTCATAATTGTAAGCAACTACTTAAGAATAAGAAAAATAAGCGCCGTGAATTATTAATATTTTTTGCTCTATTGTCGCGTGTACGTTGTAACGAGGACCAGCAAAGGCAATTTTTTTTTATTTTTACATCAAACACGATACAATTTCGTGAACGTTCTCGCCGTTGTGTGCACACGGCAATGCAGCACGTTTTTAATTAAACCGCGGGTATCACTTACCGTTTGTACTCGCAAGTTATCCGTCACGCTCGTAATTCGTACGATTGCGACATCGGCACACGTGACGTATAATGCACGTGATCGCGTACCGAAATAATTCCTTAATCCTTTCAAAGTCACTCATGCATTTTTGAAAGTTTCCCTTACTGCAATCTTGAGGAGATAAAATTAGACTTTGAGAAATTTAAATTAAGTAATTAAAATTAATTAAATGACTCAACGAGGCAGTCGTATCAAATTTCTCTTGTTCAAATAACGAGAGGAAGTTTTGAGAAAATGCTTGAAATTGATAATGCGTAATAAGTTTAAAATAAATTGCTAAAATTAGTGAAATTTTTTACTTTCTGATAAAATTAATGTGATTTTTCCTTTGTTAAATGATACATTGTTAAAAATTTGCAATCGAATTTAATGTAATATAACGGACGCAAATTTTAAACATTAAAGACATTTATTGTAATTTTAATGTTGTCAAAAGTGCATTAAATTTCATGCACATATTTTTTGGTTATAGATACATTTAATGTATGTTAAATTTAATGTGTACTTTAAAAATACATTAAATTTCAGGAAATGTTTAACAATGTAGCTTTTAATTTATAAGCGATTGAAAATACCAGAAACTTTTTGCTAATTTGCGTGTACAATAAAATAATGATGGAACATTTAATTTACCTTCTTTTTTAATATTATCGCAAAACTTCGTTTGTTTTTCAACTTTCAATAAAGTCAATTATTCTTGTATTGTACACGACATAAACAATTAAGGAAAGACAATTTAGTGCCTGTAACGAAAGTTTGTTGAGGATTTTTTAATAGCAATTAAATATTTTGTTTTATATAACAAAAAATGTAGTTGTTTCTGCTCAATGTAAATAAAAATTATATAAATAAAACAGAAATATTTTAATTAAAGTACAAACAAATGAATTTTTTTATTTGTATCTTTACATTTCGTAAAAGCAATTAAATTTTTCGTTGAGTATTAGGTCGCTGTTAAAAAAAAATGTCTCAATTAAACAGCTTTTGCTGAAGGCACACATTTTTTTTCCTGGTGTGTCATCACGATAATCTTCCGTGTACAGAAACCAGATATTGCTTGTGTTTAAGTCGAGAGATTGTTTGAAGTGTTTAAACGCACTCGAAATTGTAATCGCGGCAACTCGAGCGCGTATCGCGTCATGCGTTAGAAACGTAATTTTCCCGTCGCCGCGAAGATGAGGCTTTTGGCTCCTGGATAGCACCGGGAACTTCGAAAGGGTCTCCTGAAAAATTCATCGCGGTCGATCGCATGGCGGAACAGGCATATTGCCCGGTAAAATATCACTCAGAGCATATCCGGACGCTCGAGATGCGGACCGTCCGCGTTCTTGATATATAGCACATATGCCGCAGTACGCTGCAAGTTTATACGTTAACCGTGCCATATTTTTCCCTTTTCCTCTCTTTTTCTCCCCTTTTCCGTTTTTTTTTCTTCTTCTTTTGTATATTTTCTCTCTCTTTCTCTCTCTCTCTGTTTATTTTTTACTATGAGAAACCAAAAGCTCTCTCATCGACGATCCGGCAGAGTTTTTACCCTCGGCGTTCTATGGTGGCATAAACTTCGATTTACCTGCAATTCAAATTCCGCGAAAGAGGAATAACGCCCACGTACGGGGCGGGTCGATGCGTACGATGCTGCGGCGAAATTATACGCCTACGAAAATGAGAGCGCGTTGATCACGACCGACTGACAGCCATCGATCGGCGTAGGTGGATACACACCCCGCACGACGAATGTGGGTGTTTGCCTAAAGCTTGCGAGAGCAAGTTTGCGAATTATCATGGAGCGATTGCTCGCAAAGAATATTTCCGAAACACTGAGTGTTTTGGACTGAACCGGGAAGAACATCAGATGGCCGCGAACAAGTTTATGAAGTAATTTTGTATTCCGAGGTAAATCTGCGCCGGGAAAATTATTTTCTCGTTACAATGTTCTCAATGAGCAAAACTTTACTGTAGAAATTATCTCGAAGTATATACATATATATTAATCTCGGGAATTTTTCTTTAACTGAGTTAGGAGATTTGATTCCCTTCGCAATCCGTAATCCTGTTTGTTATTTTGAGAGACACTTCGTGATATGCTTGTTTACGATAACGCCGCGTCAGAAGAAACGGCTCGATAAGTAATAAAATAGGCATCGCACGCAATGGCGCGTCTTCGCTCGAACTATTCGTTTTCGCCAATCTCATTATCGTAACACGGAAGTGCGGTGCAAGTTTGAAGTGAGCTCAAACTGCGAAATTGGATTAATATAACCACTCTGGGTGGGCACGAATGAACTCCACACGCGGCAATTTCCTGCTCTCGTTGGAGCTCATCCGTTTCACATTAGGCGTAGTGACGTTAGTTATTTCATGCAAGGATTATTTGCTCTATTAAAAACGGAATGATTCATAGTGCACGATCTTTTTAAATTACGAAGAAATTGAAAAAAAAAAAATAATGAATTTATTCAGACAAATAAAGATCTTAAAAATTCTAGATTTTTTAATTGCAAAGAGATTTGCAATGTATACAACATTTTTATCTTATTTTTCATCGAAAGAATAAAAGTGTTTATAAAAGCGATATGCGCCTTAATATTACGGAAAAATATTAAGGAAGAAATCACATAAATTAGATAGTAATGAGAGTAATGCTTTCAACTAGCGATTCCAATTATCTTTGCATTTATCTCTTCCGGAAATTTTCCGTATGTGGGAAGAAATCGTCTAATGATTATTGACCTTAATTAGTGTGCATTAGGGTACTAAAATCAACAGTGCCGTTTGTTTTTGTACTATTCGCCGTTACAGACCATTAAAATCAGTGAGAGAAGCGTCCCTTTAGAGACTTCTCTGCCCTTTAGCAATAATTACATTGCTTTAGGTAGATCCTTTGATGAGGTGAATTTCACAGATTTTGAGTACCACAATGTCGTCCTTGTAACGCTTGCAAGACGCATATTAACTGCAGTGCACCATTGCATTGCAGTTAATAAATCAACTGTATAAATGTTCTAATATGTATACATTTATTATTAAATTAAAAAAAAACGTTTTAAATCAGGAACTAAAAGTTAGACAAATTACAAAATTTGATTAGAAAAGTTTTAAATAAATTTATTATTTTCTGTAGCTTGTTAATTTTTTTACAATTAATTTTTTGTGTAATAAAGTGTGAAATACAACAGTATGTTGACGTATATTTTATAAAATTGAAATTACTCGCTAACGGATATATTAAATAAATATACTTAGATAGCATGAAATATTTGCTATAAATATTTATAACTATTCCAAACATTTATTTTCAAAAAATATGTAGAGATTTATAAAAAAATTTTTTATAAAAATTTTGAAATAATACAAAAATTACTACTGTAAAATGTATTTTAAAAGTTCAATGTTAAAAAAATATTTTTTATATATATTGTATATAAATGTTTATCGAACATGAAAATATATACAAAATATTTATGTGTGCATTGTATTTAAAATATTTTAATATTTTTTTATAAATTATATTTTAAGAAATATTTTATATTTTCTGTTGTCTGGGTGATAAATAAAAATGCATATTAAATGCATATAGTTAATTAAAGGTCTTTAATTTATTATAAAACAGTCTTCAAATTAGAGGCAACAATACATCAAATTTAAAATAGAATAACTTCATCTTTAATTATTGATAATAAAAAATTTTAAAGACTATTAGCGCCCCGATATTCTTCCATTATAGGCGATATTCATAGTTGATTTTTATTTCAAGAGCATCTTAAATAATGTCTTAAGATGCTGATACGGCTTTCTGATTAGTTGATGGTATCTTAAGATGATATTTAAGACGATCTTAAATATAAAAATAGATTATAAATATCGGCTTATGTATTTATGTCACGAGTTTAATAAGGAATGAATGATTTTGTTTCTGCTGCGCACTTGTGAATCCCTGCATAACGATCTGATGACATTGTGCAGTTACATCCCAAATGTACAATGTAACGTATACAAGTGATGGTTAGCACCATTCTTCATCCTTTCATCTGAACGATTAATCAAACTATTCACACAGAGAGAGATTGCTGTAGTTTTATACACTTTTGCGTGTCAACACAATGATATATATTATATAATATCTCGAGACTTTCCTCCAGTTCAATATTTTCTTGTTCGAGTAAATCTGCTGCCTCTTATAATTTCTTGTTAATCCCATTTTCTTTCTATCATCTGATTAACGACTCTATTTCCTGCTGTGCAACGAGTATTGAAAGTTTACCGTAAGTCTTCACAACTCGTAAGTCTTCACTTTTTCTCAATATAAAAATGTACATGAATTTTGTGTTAAAAATACTTCTGTTATAAAAGATGATTTATTAAATAAATGTCGTCAATCATTAGATAAAAATTTACGAAAGCGTTTAAAATTTAGATTCTTTGCAGTTCGTATCAAGAAATAAAGAATAAATATTGAATTGTGATTTTTATCGAGACTATGTGTGTGTCTTTTGTCTGCAATATTTTTTATTCCGAAGGCAATCAATCAAATCGCACATATGGTGAATTTTATTACGATTTTGAGTATTTTCCTGTATGGTAATATTTACAGCAATCACGAGATTTTTTAAATGCAATTTCCGTTTATTCCGATACATTTTTTTTTCAATTTTTCATAAATTGTTTAAAAAAATTCAAATAGAACAATTTCGCGCTCGGTAAAAAAAAATTCATCCTAAAAAATTTGCAACATCGTTTACATTACATCGTTATTTGACACTTTACGAACTGTTGCGTTCCACGTGTCGTGCATTCGCACTATATTTTATATTCCGTCGTGTCAACATTATCTCTTGAACATACATGTAAGATTTATCGTGTAACACTTTTTTAAATTTTACCTCGCCGCGCCGCGCCGCGCCGTTACATTTCTACACGTTTGCTGTTGTAAAGCTGACAGTTGACTAATCAGGTTCATAAACTGTCGCGCACGATAAAATTGAATATCACTCGCGAAAAATCCGACAAGTTACGTTTTTCCCGACTGAGATACGTTCACAAATAAACGTACGTTTTTGTCAACATCACACACGTGGGAAAGGTACCGAGGTCAGAGCAATGTGTTAGAATAAGAATTTCTATCTTGCCATTCGGTGATTTCAGTGTATAAATTGGCACAGCGAGAAAATAATATTTAACATTGCTAACGAGCTTGGGAAACAGATTGTTCGCAAATTACAGAGAAATCTTCTCTCTCCGCGAACGTATCTTTTTGAGATTAAATCTAATTTACATCTCGCGCGTTTCTTTACGTTATGGAAATCGTGCAATGTGAATCGAAATAATAAAAGTACGTCGAATAATTCGACGGTGAAGTATGCGTAACTACGAACGATCTTTCACGAGTAAATACGAGGAATTTTGCTCGAGAAAAATACAGGGAACTTGTCATTATGGTTATTAATGCCATTTGATTCTTACAAAAAAAAAAGCTCGATGCATTTTCCGCTTGTCTTGTCCGCTCATTCATATTTTCGTTAACGTGATCATTCTATTCAATGAGCTTTCGTACCGTAAGTGCGTCATATACGCGTATTCGTGCTGATGACACGAAGGTAATGAATAGAGACTAACGAGATGGCCAATGAACAGCGACACGTTATAAAATAATGTAATTACGCATTATCGATCGCCGAAGCAATGATACATTGTATCGTAAAACCGACATTACACATTCCTCATAATTTTTTGTAAGGCACGCGCAATGAACTGTTCAAATATTATCACAATAGAATTTATCGAATATTTTTATAACCCGGTGTCGAGTGATCGGACACGGAAATATGGAAATCAGTCATTTGTAACGCGGTACCAGTTTTGTTCCTTGTTTTCAAAACATTTTAAAATAACATTTTAGTATGTGTTACATTATTTTTAATTATTATTTAAAATGGAGATTGTAATTCAATGGTCACTTAGTAGTCAGAAATTTTGATTTGTTTTTTTTTTAAATAACCTTTAGCGAAATATGGAGTTTATTTAAACGCAGTATTCATTAAAGTTGAAATTCATACGAGAACGTTATAATTGTTAGCGAAATATGGAGTAAATTTATTCAATTTATTCAAACGCAGTATTCATTAAAGTTGAAATTCGTACGAGGACGATGTAATTGTATTGCTTTATGCCTGGCTTTATACATATTTTTTTATGTTTTATTAATTAATTAAATTAATAGCGATATTTTTATATTCGTACATTTCGTAGCTGTAACAATCGAGAAATTACAATATACAAAATTTTATTAAATAATATTTTATGTAAATTTTTAATATACTTCAATAATATCACTAACAACAGTATTAGATTTTTGTGCATTTATCAAATAAACAAAGGCAAATCCAAAAAGTTGATTTTTACACAAATATTCAGTTTTTTTACGATGACTGAATAATTTTATTGTTTAAAAATGCCAGATTTTAAAGATAGAATGATCACAATATAAATCTTAAAAATTTATTTTTGTTTACAAGAAATAACAGTCGATGGCTACATGTCAAAGTCTGACTGATCAAATATACGTATTTGTTTGTTAGTCTTTTCAAACGCATATTTGTTTATTTTCATAAATTATATGTTTGTAAATTATGCATTTCATGCTACCGAAACGTATTTGTTTGTCAATCTGTTTCAAACGCATTTCTGTTTATTTTCATAGATTATATGTTCGTAAATTATACATTGCATGCTTCTAAAGTTTTCGACTATTCTTTTCAATCATCCTGTACGCTCGCGGAAAGAATTGTTTTGCTGAAATGTCTAAAAGTTTAGTTGGCTACAGAATTGAAAATAGTTTTGTTTCATCATCGGGATTGTATAAAATGCTTAAACTGGAAGAATGTTAACATTTTTTTAACAGAATTATCCGCTCACACGTTTGAGCGTCCTGCATAACTATTTTGATAAGTCAATAAAATTGTTTTCAGATCTGCACACTGTGAAAAAAAGTTATTAACTCGATAAAATTTTTTAACTTGTTTAAATTTTTTCAGTTTACGTATTTATATATTTAATTTAAATATTACGTAACTATTTAAACCTCAGTTTAAATATTTTATGTACCTAAGGATGTATCGGACATAGAGCCACTGTAAAGTAAATAAAATGTGTTTAATATTGAAATGTGTTTGGAAATGTGGAAATGTGTTTGATTAATATTTCAAATAAACTATATACATATGAAAGTTGTACGAAAAAGATTATATTTTTATGTAATAACATTTTTATGGTTTATTTGTTGTGTAAAAATTGTTTTTTTTACATTAAACAAAAATCTCAATTTTTTGTGTAAGTACTTTAAGTATTCAAGATGATTTACACAAAATTTTTATTACGATTGTCTATTTATAATAGTTATTTTTTAAATAAATAAATAAATGTTGTTTATTTTACAAAACTGATTTTTGCATCGCAATGAAACTTTACATAAATTATCTTGAATATTTAAAGTATTTAAATAAAAAAATTATAATTTTCTAATTATTTTTTTATTTTATTATTTCATTATTAATTTTATTTGTATTGGATGTCTACTTTTTATTGAAATAATTTTTTATTTAAATAGAAAAGTGTCGTCAATTTTTTTTTACTACTTTCGAATGCAGTATAAAACAATCTATAATTTTTTTCTTCACAGTTGTCAATTGTATCTTATTAAATGTTTAGATACTTCAACAAAATCATTCATTTCGTGTACATTCCCAAATTCTTGTATAAAAGCGTCGATAATGCCAATAATGTATTATGGCCGTGATACACTCGGGAAATGATAGATCTTCTATTAATTTATTGAACGACAACGTCGGCCGCGATTGCCTTTGCTGTCGCTTTCAGCTTTGATGCTGCAACGGCGACCGCGCGTAGAGTCCGCTATAAAAGCGTTAATGGTCTGCATTATTTTACCGAGATTCGTTAGCAAGGAGAAAAACGATTCTTTTATGCATAATTATGAGAAAACGCTAGAAACACGTGCGCGATGTACTTACTACGATGGGAATTACAATTTGCGATGGCGAGAGTAAACCAGACAGTTTGGAGGGAACAATCAAACGAAAATGTTCATCAATATTTAGCAGAAACGTATGAATATGTAATAATCAACGTACACAAATGTTTAATGTTAGGAATTATTTCTCTTAATTTGTGATATTTGTTCATGGATTTGTGTTGCTCGAAAGCGGAATAAGGATTATCCTTGGAATGAAGTCAATTAAATAAATCACAACTGTAGTGTAGTGGCGCAGCCACAATCGCGCAGCATCTTCCCCGGGATGCTGATACAGTCGCAAAACAATAGGCGATAAAGCGAATCGATAGAAGTTAGCGTAGCATCGTAAATCCGATTCAGACAACGCGAATGACTTTGCAACACGAATGCATCGAATTATTTTCTTATCCATTATGCGATCTCGTAATTTATCACGACTCCTGCTTTCAATTTTTCTAAATGAAAAATGAAGCGAAAGCACTTCTCCACAAATTTTAACACGATGTACGGTTTTCTACACTGAAAAAAAAAAAAATTGTTAATCTGACTAAAACGTTCAACTTGATTAAATTTCTTTAGTTCAAGTTTATTTATGTATTTAAGTTAAATATATAAATGCTTAAATTAAAGTTTAAATGTTTAATCAAGTTAACAATTTTTTTTTCTCGGTGTAGTAAGATGTAAATTCTATTTCATTGCCTAGATAAAACAATCACTTAGAATGGATCGCATAAATCAACAACGATGATCAATGATACTCTGATTACTCAAGTCCTGAAGTTCCGTAAGACCACAAAGTAACTACTTTCAGTCCTTAGCTAACAATACAAAAGACAAACGGAAGAAGTTTTCCGGCTGAAACTGATCCGAAAGAAAGATCGTCAAGAAAATCTTTTGGGTCGAAGAAATTATTTAAGGATATATAGGACATTTTTTAAAACGTTAAGAAAATTATGAAAAAATTACAGGTTTTATATATCATTTGAAAGTAGTAAAAAAATTTAACAGCAATTTTCTATCTGAATAACAAGTTATTTCGATAAAAAGTAAATATATGCTCTAATGAAAATATAATTAATAATGAGCTAAGAAATAATGAAAAAAATCTAAATTTTCTTTTATTTAAGTACTTTAACTATTCAAGATGATTTATATAAAATTTCCGATGCAAAAATTAGTTGTGTAAAATAAACGAAATTTATTTATTTACAAAATAATTGAACAATTACAAAAAATAACTTTGTATAAATTACCTTGAATATTTGAAGTACTCACGCAAAAAACTCGAGATTTTTCTTAACGTTGTAAAGAATAATTTAATTTTTAATGACAGAGTGAATAAACTATAAAAATATGTTATTAAATAAAGATACAATCTTATTTACACAACTTTCATGTGTAATAGTTTATTTGAAGTATTAATATTGACACATTTCCAAACTTTATTTACTTTGCAGCGACCGTAAGTCCAATACATCCTTAAGAAACCAACAGCTTCGAATTAACACTCATTGAATGACTGACCGTACATTGTATACAATATTTCCTTCACTACAAATATTTGTTAATCCTTCCAAAAATAACTGATTCTCGCGCGTTGTTATGTCAAGAAAATCGAACAGATTAACGTAATGAATCGAATACGTAATGTTTGCGCTACTCTTAGCGCCGGCAGTTTAATTGGCACGGTAATTACGGTGCATTATCCAATATAATTTACAGTGTTAATCAACACGTATGATCTGACTACGAACGATCGGGGTCGAATGCTGCGTTGCTCGCTCGCTCGCTCTCGAATCGCGCGCACGTGCGGATCGATACGACTCGCGGCACGTCGCGTCGGCTTTCCGCCGGCGGTATTTCCCTTCTCGATCTATGGGGCGGAATAATGGTCGCAAAGTTCGTTTGTTCCGAATTTCGCGTGAGCGTTATTTCCGCAAATTTTTATTCGGTCACGTTGCATGACGAGTGAGGTACGTGTTACAAGCGCACGAACGCGAGACGTGACAGATTCCGATGGTATTGACGATCCGGCTTGTCGATCGACGCGAGATACAATAAAAATGTATACCACGAATGTACTCACGGTACTATTCACGTCGTGCATTATATTGTACAATACCCAATGCAGCAAGCACACAGACTAGCAAAAACATTGCAAAATATCGTTACGATGTTTCAGCACTATTGCAGCAACGTTAATACGATGTTGCTGCAAGATTGTGAATCAATATTTCTCAAGCGGACGTTTTATCGTTGCCGCAGTGTTGCTGAGGTAACGATATTTTGCGATGCTTCTTCTATACCGTGCTGTATGGGGAATACGAAATCGCGGCAGCAGGACACATTTTCTTTCGAGGAACGAACGGTGACAGCTGTTCGAGGACTCGTACGAGGTGGACTTTACACCTCGGCGCGGCTGTAACGTCGTACAACGTTTTCAGGCCACGTAATACCGGAAGAGTGCATCGTCCTTTTACGAGGCTTTAATCATTTAATTCATTTTCGCACGTCGCGGATCACCGTCGCGATGTGAGTAATGCGCCGCCGTTTTAAGGAATGTGCAACGAGCAAGTGTGCGCATGGTAAGCGCACATGGCAGTTAGGAACGTATGCGAACGCGAATTATTGGCCACACGGAGGATGTAATGCATTCTGCGGGCACATTCTGCGGGAGTGAACATAACAAATAGAATTTACATATACGGGCACGTACTTGTCTAATCGGGACGCTCACAATCGAGCGCGAGGATAACATGCAAATTCTTTGGCGAGTGCAATAACGAATTGCCTCTACGAAGGTAAGAGCAATCATAAACTGGGCTCTTATCGATCACTCCCGAGACGGTTATCGCGAGATCGAATTTTGTTCCATCATATTCATTATTCCGTCGAACGTTAAAGTTTCGCACGCTTCAAGTGAACGACGACTTGAAACAATCTGCATTTCGTGCAGATTCATACTTTCGCGAAGAAAATCGTTTTTCGTCACGACACTCATTATGCATTCAATTTCAGTTATGCAGGTCTATTAATTACGTGGCTACGTTTGTATTTGTTATGCGTATAATTGTGAATATAAATCAAAATATTAAATTGTTGTATTGCTCGAGTGTGCTTACAATTCTGGGAGATTGATTTTCAAATAAGAATATATAAATTTCTATAAATAGTATAATAATATAATTAAATTACGCTACGATTGCAACAAGTAAAATTTAATTCATCAACGGTGACGAGACAGGAAGCGAAATTGCCTATACTCGTACGTAAAAGAATTGTTTTCTATAGCGTCTTACTGACTTACATATTTCTGCCCTTTGTTGTCTAATTGATCGATTACATACAATGAATTTGCATTTATATACATTTGGGGAAACCAACCATGCTAATTATGAATATGCAACAGCAGAGGATATTATCAAGATACTTTCCACGTTACATGTGGGATCGATATGCCGGTAGAACATGCGTCATTTATAACACGTTCAAAACTGCAGTACTTGTTCATAGATGAGAAGATAAACGGCACACATCGATTTCCCGTCGCATTGCACGCGTAAAAGTAACACATTGGTGAAATAATATTTATTATATTGTCAAACTGCGTCACATCTTTGCTTCACATTTCGCGCGTGCTCTACTTTCACATATGACATTTGCATGTAAATTTATACATCATGTTTCCTCCTAATACACCATACGATCATGTTAACGTCACTCGTACATACTATTTGCATTTAATTCTATGTATTGCGTAGTGAAATTTATTGTATGTACATATCTTAATTGCACTGAAAATTATTAATTAAATCAAACGACATGTATATGATACTAATTTCACTTGTTAGACATAAACTGGGTGAGATAACAACCGTTAATAATTTTTATTATGGGATTTGCATTCTCAGCGAGATCAAGAATAAAATAGACATTTTGGTGCATAGATAGCAATGAGATAAATATTTTTAAATTGGCTATTTTTGTATCTCAGATATATATTCTGTACACGCTTTTTGTTCTTAACGATAGTTGTCGGTGTCGTTGCGCATGGATATTTTACATGGCAAAAAAGCTAACCGTAACGACACTGACAATTATCGTTAAGAACAAAAAGCGTGTACAGAATACATAGGTAGCACAAGTTGACGTTATTTGTCGTCAAAATGTCAAAGACGTTATTTTGACGTTAATATGACGACAAATAATGTCAGCTCGTTTCCTAGAATAATATCCTTGCTAATGTAGCCGAACAAATAATTAATAAATATAAATATAAAACAAAAAATATATCAATTAATATTTAAAATAATATATAATTTATATATATAAAGATAGAAAAATGCCTTTTTATATTGAGGCTTCGATAAAGCGACTTTTTTAATGATCGACAAAAGTGAAGAAAAGAACTTGGACAGGACACAGAACATTAATAAAATCGAGATGTGACTTGAAAGCTTCAGATAATAGAGGGTTGACGTTGGATAACTTACAATTAGCTTGCAACAAGTCGTTTAACATATTTCAACAATAACTTTTAAAACATGAATAAAAAATTCAATGTATTCTGCTTTCAAAGATAACAGGAAATGAGCTAGCCAACTAAATTGTTTGGAAAATCAACATTATCTTTTTATTTCTTTAAATGTTTCGTATTTTTTATCATTTTGTAAAAAATATTGTCTTTTCAATTAAAAATTCAATAATAATAAATTGAATATTAAACGATATATAAATAATATTAGAAATCAGAAGAATTGTCACATTTGAGCAAAGCGAACATTTGACATTTAATATTTTTATATTAATTATTAAATATACACTTTTAGTTTTATAAACTGCCGTCTAATATGAATTGTTGGAGTTGAAATGCAATTGTTAAAAATTTAATTGTCTAAAAAGTACATGAAAAATTTTATTTTCGAATATTTTTTATAAAAACGCGGGCTTCTTTCCAATAGCGTTAAAATAAAAAATAATCAATGGGATTAATAGATATTTTTTAAAAGATAATTAATTTAAAAAATGATAAAATGATTAAAAGATAATGAAGTTAAAAAATCGTGCTTTCTCATATAGTATTTAATTAAATATGATATTGTAGAATGTACATTTTCAAAGAATTTTAATATGTATATATTCTTTTTTTTACGTAAAAAAGTTTTAATTACAATACTACGTTTTAGCTTTATTACTTCTTTCTTGACAGAATACAATATCATGATTCAGTTATTCAGTATTCAAGGCATTAATTATGTACATACATTTTATATAAATAACAATAAACTAAATTCAAAGGAATTTGTAATAAACATTTTGCAAAGTTTTCCCTCTAAAAAAATTTTAGTTAGCGGCATATATTTCATTAATTCTTCATATACGTATGTCTATGCATTTAATCTGGTTAAAACTTTATGCACATAGCACCAACCAAGTTTTCGCGTGAAAAATAGTAATATTATGTAAAGTTTACTTTTTTATGGATCTTTTTCCAATATATCAGATTACAACACTGCATTATTTTACATATATTTGACTGCATTTGTGTTACTAATAGTGCAATAGTAGTTTTTAAAAAGCGAATTGGGAAGCTTGAGAATAAATAAATCATTTAAACAATGTTTACACGATGTATAGATATTTACGATTTGTTTTTAAAGAGTTGAGGTGGAGGCGCCGGTGCTTGTGGCAGCCAACAGCCTCGCGTTTACAAAAATTACGTACTGGGTATGTCTTGATAGCCATACCCCACCATGCTGACATTAAATCGACATGATGCGCTATTGAAGTAGCGAGTACCCTTTTTGATCGGCCTGCTCAACAGCGGCAACTTATAAGTTCTGTATGTTGGAAATTAAACACGAGATACATGCATTCTTTGGCCATCTATCGCATATTGGAGAAACTACTTGTAAGCTATATATAGTACACTGCGGTGACTGACGACAAATCGCAATCAAATATATAACGATTTCTTGATTTATTCTCTATTTTTAACATATTTTGCATTTTGATAGTGGCAAAATTAAGAGTGAATTATATTTAAACATTTATTTTTATATGGGTAGCTGTCAAGGTTACTACATATATCTCTATTAGTTTCAAGCAATTAATTTGTAATACGGTTAGGTAAATTAATATATTTTTTTAATTTAATTAAGTTAAGTAATGACTTTTATCAAATTAATTTAGTTACCTTAAAAGTTTATGAACGAAAAACTAACTTGATTAAAAGTTATATTAAGATTAAATTTAAATTAAATTAAAAATAAATTTTAAAAATCATTATTTATATTAAATTTAAAAATTTATGATTTTTAAAAATTAAATTACTAAGAACAATTATAATATAGATCATTAAACAAATTTAATGTTTTATTTATAAATTAATTTTATATAAGATAACAAAGAAATATTGTTTATATGTGAGAAAGTATTTTTTTTATTATTTTTTTTTACCTAGATAAATTTTTAACTTAGAAGAAAAGTTTATAAATTAAAGTGTATGTGCGTAAAAAATATTTAAAGTTAAAAATTAAATTATTTTAATTAACTAACAATAAATAAAGTTAAAAGTTTAGTTACTAATCTTTTAACTTTATTATTTAACTTTTAACTTTTTATTTACTATTCCTGTTCTAATGATTAGTTTTCTTTTAAACTGATTTTATTATATTATATATTTATTATTTACGAATTTGAGAAACATGTATTATTGTACACACTGTGAAAAAAATTTTCGTAGTTCAAGTAAATATGTTATTAGGACACAAATAAATATTACTTCAAAGAAATAATATTTTCTACAAACGAGTGATATTTATTTATGTAAAGTAAATAATTTGCTTGAATGGTCCTAATAACATTTACTTGAATCACGAAAATTTTTTTCACAGTGTATAATAATTTCATAAATTTTCCATTGAACATTACAAAGGAAAAAGTATTAATTCGGCTTAGGCCATTGTGTAACGTTATATCAGTATAATTCGTATATGGCAAACGAGTGCCAAGGTTTTAATTATCGGATTATGTTCTGTAATAATGGTATCAAATGCTTTAAAGCGCAAAATTTTCCGACGGGGTGAACCATTGGATTTGTATCAAGCGCGTGCTTCGATTCTCTGCGAAGAATTTTATCCCGATAGCTGCAATGCATTGACCAAAAATTGAATTAGTCGTGCACTCAAATTAACAACACTGTAACTCCGTTGAAAAGCGTAACCTCGACAAAGTAGCGTAATTGGTAACCAAGTTAAATGTACCTTGTAGGCAAAAGGATTTTTATTACACAACTGATGTATCAGATTTGCTGATGCGAAATAAAGTTTATCGGGAGAATTTGCATCACATTTATATAATACTATCAAGAATACATACATTTGTTTGTTATGTTTATTTATTTAGTCAATGAACCATAATGTCGATAGAATTATCCGATTCGACAAACTGTTTGAATTAACCGAAATGCTTTAACATAGAAAATAAGCAGTTCTTAATAAATCAATTCATATAAATTATAGACACATGTGTGTGTGCGTGTGTGTGTATGTGTGTGTGTGTGTGTATGTATCAGGATTGGTAAGTTAATATATTTTTTTAACTAAATTAAAATTAATGGTTTATAAAATTAATTTAATTTTATAAACGTTAAAAGTTACATGAACAAAAAATAACTCAGTTAAAACATTATTCAATTACATTAAAATTAAATTAACGTCACTTTCAACTGTTTTAAGTTAAATTAAAATTTAATTTTGAGAAGCATTATTCATATGAAATTAGAAGTTTTTTAAAATTAAATTAGTTGAAACAATTATAATATGGATCATCAGACAAATTTTTAATATTTTATTTGTAAATTAAATTTATATGAATAACAAAAAAATATTGTTTTTTTATGTAGAAATGCATTTTTTTTACATAAGTAAACTTTAACTTCGGAAAAAAGTTAACAAATTAAAGTTTGTGTTTTAAAAACGAATAGTTATAATAATATTAAAAATTAAATAATTTAAAATTGACTAAGTTATATTAAAAGTTATTGACTTTTTAATTAGTTACTACTCACCTCTGATATACATATTTTTTCTTTTATATATTATTTATTATTATTATATTTAATCAAATCAATATTTAATCATCTTTTTTTATAAAACTTTACAACAGTTATAGAACAACATTATAATGATTTTTTTTCTGGCAGATAAGACTTTATTCCGCGGAGGTTCTGCGGTCGAATTTTGCATTGTCCATTTAGATACGATTCAAATTACACATGCAACAAGCGTAATTCGGCCTTCGCCAATAGCTATAGTGAGGGGCTGAAATGTTAATGAGATGCGAGTGCACAGTTTCGAAACAGTCTCGATATACAGGTGCGAAAATACAATATATTCTCGGTAAAAACGAACTTTGAGAAGCCCAACCCTTGGTATGCATAATGCTTCGCGTGACACGTACGGAAAACGCATTTTCATATATATTTATATTTTCAAGGTGTAAAAAAATTTTCTAAAAATGTATTTTTCAGTTATACAGTCAAGTTCGATTACGAACAAAGGGGGAGTGAAAAAGTTGCATATAAAAAACATGCTCGTTTAGTTCGAGGCAACGTCATTCGTGGAATTCGAATGTTCACCAATGTGTGCCAAACGGTTGCGTCTTATGATTTTCCAATCTTACTTTTCGACATCGTGGCAACTGCAGCGATCGATGTCATAGAACCGTGCAGAAGTAGAATGGCATTGCGAAAATCTATCCTCGCACAAATACATATCCTGCTTGACTTCCGTATCGCGACGATTGCATCTGAATTTCGAGAATGCCGCGGCGCGTATGGGAATATCGAAGCGTTTTCTGAAAAGCCGCGGGGAAAACGCTCGCAGAAAATGCGTCGCTCTATCTTCGTGCCCCGAACTGGTATTCGAACGTCAGTTTTTGCCAGTTTCATCACGTGCGCCGTGAATCAGTGCGTCCGCAGAATTTCCGGAATGTATACTTCATGGGTATTACAACGGCGATAATGTAGGGACTGTGAGATTAAATCGCAAGTCTCTGGGCGGACGTACATTCAGAACCGTCGAGATTCGCAAAAGTTTTTCACTCTTGGACTCCTATCGTCTTCGTAAGAAAGTTTCCATGAATAGTTGAGAAGTTCTTTAGCGTCGCTTTTAAAAATCTTCAAACGAAATTTTGAAAAATATAGCCTTGATATATTGGTTGAAAACGATTTCTCTCGAGATAAAAAGGGAATTTTTATACAATAATAATACATACAGTCGTGAAACTAATTATCTGGACACACAGGATGTCGCGAGTTTATTTTATGCCACAAATTCATCGAATATTATAATTTTTTTGAGAAAACTCGATTGGAAATGAAAACTCTTGCCAGTGACATATTTCCATCAAAAGCAAACTTGTGTTCAAAAGCAAACTGGCCTGTAATTAACAAATTCAGATTGAGAGATGTATTTAAATAAAATTGCAACGGAGCGTCGATTTTACTTTATTTTTATTTGTTTTTACTCGATTTTAAAAATGTGACTAAAAAAATAATAAAAATTGTAATAAAGCAATATTAAATAAATGTAAACAAAATAATTTTATATATAATCATAACAAAATTAATTTTATGCGGATGTATATGATATTAAAAATTTATTCCATGCTACAAATCAAAAGCACATTTTGGACGGAAATGCATCACTGGTAACTTTTCATTTTCGCGATCGGATTTTTCCCTAAAAAATGATATTTAATAAATTTAGCATAAAGTAAACTTTCATATGCTGTGTCCCAATAATTAGTTTTGTAACTGTATATTATATGGTTAATAACTGCTACATCGTACCACAAGGGTTATCTAAATTGCAACGTTTATCGAATAATAAGAAAATTGTAAACAAATTTTTGCAGAGAAATATTTTATGTAATGTAATTCCATTTTTTATTTAAATGTATGTTAAAATGAGAATGACTAGATAATTTCATTTGAGCAATTCTGCAGTGTAACAATCTGAAATGAAACCCAAGAATTATTGGGCTAAGTACTAACAGGTCTTACAAGAATTTATTTGTCGAAAGGGGATAATCCTAACTTATCAACCACGAACAAAGGGCAATTTGCGGACTAAGCGTCTCTCCAATTTACCTCGAAAATGGGTATCAGGTATACCAAATACACTGAACTTTAACGAGTATGGTTAAATTACGAAAGATGATTAGGAGGGGAAATAAAACTTTTGACTCAATTAGTATGAGACTCTAATTGTGAAGTAAGAGCATCAGACGATTCGCAAGATTTTCTCGCGTGTGCAATATACATAAAATCGATCAATATTTCTTTCTCTCTCTCTCTCTCTCTCTCTCTCTCTCCTGCATTTTTAATCTTTATCTCATTGAAGGGATATATGGGTGCTTATTTTATTTGTGAAACAATTTTTTACGTTCTCTCTAGTCCTCTCAAATTTCACAAGTGAGAGAATTACATTTTTTACCTAATTTAATTTTTTGTCGAAAATATTATTTTAATATTATTTTAAGATTTTTCTTTTTGCGTGGAAATTTTAATTATGGCTCGAGCAATCGGGCTTTATTTTTTTGTGTACCTATTTTTATCAAAAAAATATCCATACATATGGGAATTTAATGACAAAAATCAAAATTTTAATCTTTGCATTTCTAAATGTTTTATTCATTTGTTTTTTTATCCACAATATTTTATTTACATAATATTATCAAAAATAATATAAAAAATTATATATCATTTATGTAAAATAAGAAAGTGTTTTCTTTTTGGAAAAAATTAAGCTACAATATATAAAAAATGTAAGACCACTAGACATTAAAAAAAAATTATTTCACAATTAAAATGGATAAGGTAAAATTTATAAATTCTCTTTTAAATTCTCTTTCATAATCTCTCATATCGTTTCGGCTGCGAGATCGATTTGATAATTAGATAATCGAGATACAGAAATGCTTCGGCAATTTTTGACGGAATGAAAACGCTTACCTGGAGATACGGCACGGCCTTACAAAGTTTTAATCCGAGGAACCAGGTCTCCGTGACGTCCCACAGAACCGACGGTGGCAGGCAGATCAGCAGGACGAGGAGATCGGCCACCGCCAAGTTGACGATGAAATAATTAGTCACGGTGCGCATCGTGTGATTGCGATAGACGGCCATGCAGACGAGCGCGTTGCCAACCAGGCCGACCACGAAGACGAAGCTGTGCATGGCGATCAGCACCCAGTCGGAGAATTTCGGGAATATATGCTGCACCATCAGGTCGATGTAGTCCTCGTCCGGGATGCAGTAGTCATTCGTGCAATTCGTGATATTGGCGTACTCGAAATTACTCTCGTCGTTATCCGCGAACGAGTAATAATCGGCCGTGTCGAGCGCGTCGCACGAACGCGACGTCGTCGCCAACCAAGCGACGATCATCGGCACAGCGAGTTTCATGTCTCGATCTTATTGCGTCCCCAGGAGAGTAACACTTCCTCAGCCGCGAAATTATCGCCCTTAGTTACGCGCTGTGCAAACGGTTTAATTGCGATCCGCTTTCAGTCGCAGCATCGCGGATTCGTCGACCGGCGGATAAACTTGCTCGTCCGATCATCGATCACATCGGCGAATTTAATGCGAACGGATATTGCGCCGCGTGACGGGTTTCAGTCGAATAAGTCACTCGCCGTCACACGAATCGCATAAATACAAATCTGAGCGCGGATACAGAGCACACTGCGCGGAGATGTCGGTGTTTTCAAAGCTGACCGGTATGCGCTTAAATGTTCGCGACTCCCGTGTTCCTCTTCACAGACAGTGACTGCGTTAATATACGACTCTGGCGTAGAATTTCTTTGAAGCAGGGATAACGCATTCCGCTCTTCGGAACATGATTGTAATCAGTTTCTATCGGTGCGCCTGTAAAGAATGTAATCATCGAAATTGAATTCTTCATCGTCTATACATAATATTCTCGCGCTCGAATTCCGTAACTTCAATATGATCTCCAAATCCCTAATAGCATTGTAATACACTTTGATTGAACCGAATGCCACATAGACGTCCGACTTGTAAGACCCGAATAGTTTCGAGTTCTACCTGCCAAACCGCATTATTCTCATTTAATTGATTTACAGAGTTCAAATATGCTCGTGACAGACGGAATGAGATTCGTAAACGAAATGTATTCGAATTTGGTTCGTCCAAATTAATTTTTATCTGGTCAAGATTAGGTGATCTGTCTGTACATTCAAAGAAAAAATGTTTTATATATAATTGTGTATAAAATATATATAATTATATATATTTTAATGTACATGGACATATTTTCTATATAATCATATTATATAATTTAATATATAAATAAATAAATATATATATATATTTATTTATTTATATGATAAATTATATATAATTATGCATACAATTACACATAATTTCATGTAATTATTATATATAATTGCATATAAAAAAAATTTTTCCTGGAGGTTCTCCAAGCAATGCTTTGTGTTGGAAACACATCCGCTTTTTTTAAGAATTTTTTTATTACGACAAAAATTAACGAATTAAAAATCACGTTGTCAAGTTGGCTATACGAGTAAACTTGCGGACCGACAATGCCGTAGATATTCAATTAAGCTGATACAATCGGTAAAGTACTTTGAAATTGCGCGGATGACAGGAATGAGCGACATAATGACCATCCTGGCGAATAAAGCTAATCAGAATCTACGCAAAAAGCGGCGAATAAAGTGACGATAAGGGAGCGAGAACGAAGCAATGTCATGGCACAGTATTACAAATAAATCAGCTTTCGCGCGATATAGCCGCAGAATGGGCCAACACATATTGCTCTAAAACATAGAGTCGGTCTTTACCACCGAAAATGTCAAGGGGAAATATTCAGCATTATGCAAATGTCGACACTCAATATTTTTAGATTAATCCGCAAGTGTATATACGTTTATATAAATAGATGTGCAGAATGTTACGAATAAGTGTCAAAGATTTCAGGGAGCTATTTTCTCATCGATCAAACACTAAGAAAAGCTCGTATACATGGATTTAGAAACGCTTGGTTTCCGAGAGAGAAAGAATTTTATTGTGGAACAATGAAGTATCTTGAAAGCGAAACAGTTATTTTTATATTCGAAATATATACCGGAGTATAAAATATCGTAATTTTTTAATTTTTTTGATAGCTTTATTTTTATACATTTATATGCGGAATTAGTTGAATTATATTATGCGAAAAAATCATACAGTAGAGCCTCTCATATCTTCAGTTTCATTATCCGAACACTTAATATCCGAACGTTCTACTATTTGAATGTTATAATATATTGTGAAATTAATTTGGTTTTTTTTGAAGTCCTTTTTGTTAAAAATTTAAATTTCTGATTAAATAAATAAAATTTAATATAAAAATGTCTATTCTGAATATTCCTTTATCCGAACAATTTTGTCTCCCTATTATTTCGGATATGGGAGGTTCCACTGTAGTTTTATTAAAATATATTTTTCATTAAAAAAGAAAATTTTCTGCAACCTTGAAAAATGAATTTTTTCGAAAATTGATTTTATCATTTTTTATTCCCTTTCAGACCAATTTTTGTCAAAACATTTTTTGTCAACTTTCGGTTTCAAGCGTTTCTGTTTGTACAAATCTTTTTTTAATATTTGGTCGATGGAAAAAAAACGCCCCTAGAATATTTGACACTTGTTCGTTTAACTCTATATATAAACGTCGAAGATTTACATTTGCAAATTTACGATAAAAATAAATAAAATGGCCAATATCGATTAAGATATTTCATGGTTAATTCACGACGTCGTTATTTCACACGCGGATTAACTGCGGGACTATCGAATCTGGGTAGCTCGACCGTAAGTAATTGCGCGGTATTTTTATCCTTGCTTGTCGGTAAATTTAATAAGGCCTTTTGCACAGCTAAAAGTTTAATAGTTGACGTAAAAGGCCTGCGGTCATCCGCGCTAAGCTTTATTGAATTATAACATAAATATATGGTGAAGTGGACGATTCCGCGAAAGCGACTATTTTTCACGAACATTTAATACGAACCATTTTTTTTTTTTGCTTCAGCCTGTATGCGACGAAACGACGTTCTTAACTCTACGATCTATGAAATGCGATATTCGCCACAGAGATAATATATAACAGATTAGATTGTTAGTGGCATTAATAGCCGGCGTACGTTTATTCGTCTCCGCGTGATACGTTGTGCCGATAGCGAAATTTGCACCATTAACTTGTAGTTTTTGCTATTGACCTATTTTATCGAGTGGAAACGACTTGGTTATAATTTATATCGCAAGTTTGAATTATTCACATGTATTTACAGTTTACGTACGATCAGGTGCATTTTTTATAAATCGTGATCCGAAAGTCATGATTCATTTATGCCATAATTCAAGATGCTTCCCGCGTGTATTTCCCATGCATAAAATAATTCCGCTTTAAACTGAATGAGAAATACCGATTCATTATTTCTTTGCTTCTAAGCTCCATTTACGGGGGAACTTTTCATTCATAATGTGGAATGAAAGGCGAATTGGCGCCTTGATTCGACTACCTCTCATTAACAGAAATTGATTACAAGACCCAGGAATTAAGCTACGTTTATTTTTCCCTAATTCTGGAACATTACAGATATACATTTTGCTTAATAACTTTAATAATTATGTGTGCCAATTGTTTAATAAAAATAAAAGAGCGTCAAAGAGTTACTGAGACTTGCGAACGTTTTTGAGAGAAACTCGGTGTCCTCGAGATTTTTATTTACGTTTTTTCCAGATAATTACATTAAAGCGGCTTAAACAAACGATTAATATTATTGATAAAATTTTATTAGCAATATTAATTACATCAATATTAATATTATTTTTATAATATTAATGTAACTGTAATATTGCTATCGACGCAAAGTGAAATTAATATTAGTGAAATTAATATTGCAATATGAAATATTGTACATAGGCCGCTTAACAATTCCATTGTAGTGACGTAATGAAAATATTACCATTCACATTTGCATAACGTGAAAATACTAAATAATTTTATTTGCTATTTACATTTTTAATAATTATCTACTCTACTCTAGAATTGGTTATCAGAGCTAATCTTATTAGCTACGAAGAGGTTTTATTTGGGGGGGTTATTCTCCCAAGGAGGTTACTCTCGGAAAAAAGATTTTTTTTGAATCAAAAGATATTTGTTCGAATCAAAGAAATTTGCGCGTTACTACGGTCAAAGAAAAATTTCTTTGATTCAAAGAAATGTTTTTCGGTTGCTCTTCTTATTAGAATGAAAAAAAAAAAAATAGTTTGATTGTGCAACGCAAATCTTTTTTAAATGAAAGAAATATATTTTTAAAATCAAACCAACCAAATTATTTTTTATATTTTTACTTTCTTTGAATAAAAAAAAAATTTATTTACTTAAATTAAATAATTTGAACAAATAATTGATTTACTTTTAAAAAAGGCTAATTTTTTAAAATTAAATTTTCATTTTCTAAAAATATTAGAAATATTTTACCTTCAACTTAAAAAAGTCAAATTAAAGAAACGCAATTTCATTAACTAACACACAATTTTTCTCTGGGTGTAATGTTCAAAATTAAAATACCTTCGTCTCTCGGTTTGCATGAATCGCAACGATCTCACTCTCCAAGGTTCACTTTAAACGTCGTGCCGGTAAAAAGAACGTTACAATCTTGATCTTCATCGAAAAGTTCTTATCGTTATTTTTCATCTAATCGTAGGAACTGCTAACTAAATAAAAAAAGTGCTAATGTCCTGTTGAAGTTCCTTCTCTTTCTCTCGTCTTTTTTATCGCGTCGTGATACGAACAACGCGACATTTGCTCGTAAAACTTTCATAGCACCGTCAGGTGTAATTGAAACGACTCTGCCGTATCTTTCGTACGGGTTACTTCCTATTTTAGTTCGAAAATTTCATCCACTCCTACGACATTTATATTTGAAAGAAGTGTTCTGTACCGCGCGATCCGCCCGTTTTCCCCGCTCCTTTGCGGGGAAACGCGAACGTGGTATAAGGCAATTGAGGCACACAATTAATTATACAAGCGAAAAGATACGCTTCCGCAATTACCGGGAAAATTGAACCGTCGTGTGTAGGTGCGCGGAATTATTTCCGTGTGCTTTTCTATCTATCAAAGATTAATTTAACTTTCGATGTACAGGCGAAGCGATCCATTATCGACACGACGCGCGCGGGGCCGACGCGATCGATTGTACGATCGGTCGAAGGACAAGTTTTCGAACGCGCGAAATAAATTTTCTTTTTACTTTCCGAGACGGGTCTGCGTTCGCGTCGGTCCACCGCGATGGATTGGTCTTTACAAGCGAGAACAAATGTTGCTAGATACCTATGCGGCGTATTATGCGGGGAGAAGCCGGGTGCATAAATTTCCGCTGCAAGTACGAATGGAAACGTCGCGGACTTGCAGCATCGGCTCTCGTATAACGCGTCACCCTCAGCGTTGCTGATTTATCGTCGCGTCGTTGCACTGTGCACGTCTCATTCGTTGCGTTACGCATCTCGCGGCTGTTATTCAGCGGGGCCGATTGCCAAAACAACTCGTTAAATTCAATAGCGAGCAAGGGGCCGCCGCTCGTAACGTCGCGTTTCTCTCTCTCTCTCTCTCTCTCTTTCTCTCTTTCTCTTTCTCTTTCTCTCTCTCTCGTTGAAAGCATAAATGCGAAAATACGTAATGGAACTTTAATTTTATCCACGAAGGTACGATCACGTTTGGTTATTCCTCAACGAAAAGTCGCGGGGCTCCCCCTTTCTCCCGGTTGGCTCGTAATAATAACGGCCCTTCCTTGAGCGAATGTATCCGTCGTACCGCAAGATTAGACTCTTATTTCCTGCACACACGCTTGGAGCCGAATATTTAGACAGATTTACACACGTTGCACGTATTCGCGGCACGTTACTTCGAAATTTCAACGTAATGCAGAAGTGAGACTGCAAGATGCGTTTGCACTCTGAATGTTACACTCCCACACATCATGCAGTAAGAGTCCTTACCTTTCTTCGCGTGCGACCGTAATTTTATATTTAAATAGATTTATGCTACAATTAAGCCGCGTTCTGTTGCGCTTTATTTTCTTTCGTGACATTAGGAATAAGGCTAAAGAAAAAGTCCGGAGGATAATCCGAGTTTTACGTTTGCCAAACTCTTCATGAAATTAAATTCGTTTCCTACATTAATCAGACGAACGTCGAATTGTTCACATTTTCCGGATTTCTTGCTTTTCGCGCAACAATAGAGGTAAAGTTAAGAAAATAGTGTGCTCTAATTCTGTTTTATCTTTCAATCTAATAATGTCAGGGTTTTTAACGTAGTTTCTGTTGTCAAAGCGTTCGTTTCTTGGAAATTTTTAATTTAAGTAATTTTGTACGTTCAGGTTCAAAATTTCATTTAAAAAATATTAATAATAAAAATTAAAAAATAAAATTATAAGAATAAAAAAAAAATAAGTAAAAAATATTTATGGTGTAAAAGAGATAATGTTCGGGATATTAATTATATAAATTATTGCGCACAGTAAATATACATTTTACTATTTATACTAATTAGATTTTAACGTTTAATACATGCATATTTTATATAAATTAATATTTTCTAAATGAAACTTTATATATTATATTTAAATTTATATGTGTAATGTAACTTTTTGCAAATACTTTTACGATTTTTTTTATTTTTATGCACTAAATATATTTATTTTATTATATATTTATATTAATTAGATTTTAACATTTAATATATGCCTATTTTATATAAATTAATATTTTCTAAATGGAACTTTATATATTTGAATTTACATGCGTAATGTGACATTTGCAAATACTTTTACAAGTTTTTTTTTTTAAGTTTGCCACCAAAGTTTGGTCAACACATCAAGTTTCAATTTTTGCATTATTCTCCAAAACTAACGCTTTATTTCTTTTAAAAAACATGTAATTTAGACAATCACTAAAAGTCCCGATAACACGCGAAGCTATTACCTTCTATTTGTCAAAGAAAAAATCGTCGACGACTGTATTTGCACGCAAACCTCAGCCAAGTGAAAAATCGAAGATTGCGTTTCCGCGATGCAAAGTTCGCGCGACTTCACAAAGTTTTCAAACCGCATTTCTCTCCGTGCTCGTCATGTTTTCTCCGCACACTTTCCGCAAATCCGGATACGGGCTGTCGCGACAGTTCCTCAGGATCGTTACGGTGTTTGCTCGCGCGTCAGAAGGAAAGGAATGAAGGAGAGGGTGAGAACACCTCGGCGGGACGAGGTACCAGCGTCGAGCTTCTTCCGAGCGGAAGGATGCGAACGCGCCGGCGGACTCTGCGAAACTGAGGTGCGCGGTTTTAACGAGGCCGAGAGGTGTGCACGTCGCTCGGTCACGACGCCGCGCTTGCACGCTGCGAAAATTGCTCAATCCAGGGGGATCAAAATATTCCACCTGTTTATACACCGCCGTTAACTATTTTTTCTCCACCGCAGAATTGCGTAATCTTTGCCGTACGCGGCAGTCTAAAAAATATAGTTTGATGATCCTGTTCTTAATAATGTCTTGAGTAATTTCTTTTTAATTCTCGATAAAAATCCACACGCCGAGAAGGCTTTTTGTAAAATTGTATAAAAAATTATTAGAACTAATAGTGAACAGTAATGGACTCAAATGGTTTTCCAATAGTTTTTTCGAGGGTCCAGTAGTACTTTTCCACTAAGAATTCGTAAAATATTTTCGTATACATTGTGCTTTGATTGAATTTTAATTCACGGCTTTGTTATTTTAAAAAGTCCAACAAAATAGAATAGAATACATCGGAAACTTTACGAGCTGGGCAAATTTGTATTGAATAAATAATAATCTCCGATAGAATGCGTTATTATAGAGAAGTATTAAATTTTCCTTTGACTTTGGCACTGTTTTTCATAAAAGAGACGAGTTATTGAGTTAGATGCACGTGTTCATATTTTTATTTGTTTATTTATTTTTTTTAAATATCTTTTTTTTATTAATAAAGCTGCAATATGAAACAATGCTTACCAGCTTGGAAAATATTGAAATGTTAATACTTTGATCACAGTTTTGCGGGCTCGACACTTAGAAATTACATTTATGAAATTTCGTTATACAAAGGAAAATATTTATTGAATATTGAGATTCGATATTTAATTATAACAGAAGCTTTATTTATTATTTAGTAATCTACTAAGTGATAAGGGTACTTGAAAAAGTGTTCCCTTCATTGTTTCGACGTGAAAAATGGAAATAATCTAGAAAATTATTTTCATCATATACGTACTCTCTCGGCATTAATCCAAATTCGCTTTCTTGGAATAACGCAAAAATGTACATACATTCAAATACACTCCGACTATGAGATCTTTGCATATAAAGTCATTAATCACTTCTATTATTAAAAGTTTATAATTTTGATGTATGATGGTAGTTTCCGGCGATTGTATTACTCAATTTATTTATAATTTCAGAAATACTGTAGCCATTTGTCGTATTAAATGCTAAAAGTATATTTCTTTTAAGTCTGATACAGAGAAGTTATCAAAGATGATCGTTATGCAACTTTTTATATTTTAGCATTTGCTCTAAAAAAAATAATGGTATAATTTTAATTGCAATGGTAAATTTAATAAAACAATTAGTATTTATATAAACATCGACATGATGAGAATTAAATTACAATTAGATATTATTTTTTAGATTTTAGCTTTTAGATTTTAGATTTTTTAGATTTTTAGATTTCTAAGTTCGAGATTAAAAAATTTTCGAGAAAAAATTTTTATATACAATTATATGTAAAATATAATTATATATATATTTCTTATAGATACTTTTTATATATAATAATATATAAATTTAAATAAATATATATAAAAATTCTATATAATTTTATATAAAACATTTTTCTCTAAGATTTTATTATTAAACAAATCCATTTTTGAAAAAAAAATTAGAAACAAAATAAAATTTTGTATTTATTTTGAAAATAAATACAAAATTTTATTTATAAATACAAAAGAAAATCTAAATCTTAATTTCTAAAAAAGTAAACCTTCGTTTTAAATCCTTTTAGAATTCAAAAGCTATCGATGTCTTGATAAACACTTTTGTCGAAAAAGGATTTCTTTCCCAGTTTCGAGGCTTGAACATTTTACATTCTAATCGTAACGTTCCGTGTATCTAAACTATCTAAAGCATTGTGTATCGAGCGCCTGGCACGTTATTTGCGAAACGTTTTTCCAGCAAATCGCGAGGCTTCCCTATCGAACTATTTATCGTCTCTTGATGTTTATTCACAAGTTCATTCATCATCAACCATTGAACCGTCACTGTGCTATCTGTTATCTTCGGCGATTTATCGCGAGCTGCGTTTTCCAGTCGGCACTCGTCGTCCCGCCTTTACGCAATCTGGTTTAATACCTCTTCGTTAACGTTAATTAATCTTATTCCTTTGGGGACGGTGGTACTGGGCATGTTCGTGCAAGATTGCGCGACCAACATGACAGGTGGTTCCTAAAGGTTCCGTGAGACATTTGATTAATAGGATTTTGCACGGTTTACGACCTTCTGTGTCGCTCGCGATAAAAAATTTTTGTCCCGCCGCGATTTCAAGTTCAATACACGATCGACGCCGTTTAGGATAATGCGCGTCTCTTTTTCACTCGCATTATTACGTTAAAAATATAGCGGTGAAGCTTATCTCCGACGATGACTTTTTACGCTTCTCAAATTTCAGCACGAAATAACGGCAAAGCACGTATACCGACATTCTGCACATATTTAAAAAATATAAACTAAATCAACATATAAAAATGAAGATTTGACGTGTTTTTTTAGTTTTTAAATATTTTTCTACTCTTATCTTAATTAAAGAGTTTGCTACAAAAACCAAGCGAGTTCATTTTTTAAAAAATTTGAGTTATAGCGCCAAATTATTCTCTATTAGTGGCGTCACATCGTGAACAATTTTTTAAACAAAAATTAAACAGAAAACGAAAAATATAAATAAATAAATAATAAATATGTAATTTTTTCAAAAACTAAAAATGTTTTATTTTTTTTTTAATAAATCCTCAAAATATTAATCCTAAAATCTAAATCTTTGTACATTTATGTCCAAAAAAAATTGTCATTCACACGAAGAGAAGTATAGAAAAATTATTTTTGTTATAAACAATTTGTAACATTTGTAAAATTTTTAAATTAAAAATAAAAAGGTTATTGCTTCAAATAATAGTTTCTTTTATTATTAATGTTATAAATTGAGGTAAATATAAAATATTACAGGTAATAAAAATTAAGTTAAAAGTATATAGTTTTTTCACAAGAAAATCAAACAAGTCTAGAGGTTTTTATTCCTTTTAAATAAATTCTCAGAATATTAATCAAACACTACAATATTATTCTTGCCTACTTTCCTTATTATATGTCCGAAGAAAAATTGTCATATTTATACAATGAACGGTCTAAAGTTTTTTTGTTTCCTGAAAAATTAATTTTTCAAACTTGTTTGGTTTTTGTAGGGAGCCCTGCAATTATTTCGCTCGGGCATACGCTCGGCAATTTATGGGGGATTCAAAAAGAAAAGTAACATATATTTATAACGTTGGCAAATCTTTTTTTAGAACCTGTACAAATTTTTCCCGAGCATAAAAAGTATTATTCATACACGTAATATAATATTATTCCCGGGGACATTTTCGTGTTCCAGTAGCACCGAGAGGGCGACTGCGAGTAACAAATCATTGCGAGATTAAATTCTCCAAAAACAAAAAATTATAATAGGCTGGGAGGACCCGCGGAATACAGATAAATTCAGTCGCGTACGTACGGGTGAATTTTTGCATCGCCGCTTTTTAATCTTTTTCAATACGCAATTTTTTTTTTTTTCTTTGTGTTTGTTTTGCGAGACAACTTCCACAGCTTCCACTGAATGCACTCGACGAACGAAAGAGATACTACCGCGTCAGGCTTGCAGCACCGTCGACTCCGAGCTTTACGATCCTCTTCAGCGAGACTTGTACGCCCTATATTCCCACCCTCGAGAGAACGTGACCGTAAAGAGTGGAAGAGTGGGTAAAAGTGCAAAAGCAAACAGTTTATTTCATCCGAGTGTACATACCTCGGTATGCCGACAATTCCTTGTCAATACGAAATGTAATCTCGAGGAAAGTTATTTTTCGGATATGAACGGAAAGCCGATTCGTTGCGATCGATTCGTGGCGTAAGTGGTCGGGAAAATAAACGAAAGAGATAAAAAGAGTAAACACTCTGCCACGCTTTCCTTAAACAAAATCCGGTGCCAGTCATCCTCAATCAATACACATTATGACATCGTGATATGGCGTCGAGAAGCTGAATAGCAAGAGCTAACTGTAGCTATATATGTATTGTTTCGCAACAAAAGCAGTTGGGTTATAATCAATCATGATCAAAACCCTCTCCTTTTTTCATTCATTTTTTAACACTATTATATTTTAACAATGATGTATTATGACGGGAATATGTAATGTAATATATCGCAATAAGAATCGAAATGCTCTCAAAATAGGCGTGAAACACGGTTGCGCTATTTAATACTAAATTATGTTTAGCCGACACTTTCAAAAGACGCTTTGAATGAAAATACCCGGTTTATAAGGATTCGATACATGTATAATCGCGATTCTATCATAATTATCGAGGAATTCATTTAACGCAAATAATTTAAATGTTGCGTCAAGCGAGAAATTAAAAATTTCGTTTTTTTTCCAATTTTACATTATACAAAAAGATAACAAAGATAAAAAGATAATAAGTAGACATATATTATTAATTATTTATGAGAAACTTGTAGAAAAAGGGAACATTGAAGTGTACAGGTAATATAACTGGGTACAAGCCAGAAAATGTCATGAAAGATTCAAAGTATTAGATACCCACGAGAGGTGGAGGGCCTAAGATACTTGGAGAGAAAAAGTAAGCCCCCGATATATATCCATATTTAATTACAATTCCAATTTCAAAGACAATGAGAAATTAATGAGTGATCGTTTGATCATAAAATACCGTTCGATAACACTGCAAAAAAGACTTACCTTTTGGCGTATTATTAAATCGTTTCGTGCTCCTCATTAAAGATCCGTTAATTGGGAAATACGCGATATGCAAATTTCTCGGGGCAAGAACGGATAAAAAGATTCGATATATACAAATTACTCTTTAAGAGAGTGCTTCAAATGGCGAGATGTTCTACGCTAATACTATTCAAATTAAATCCCCCGAAGAAGTCACGAACAGAAAGCATCCTTTATACTTAATCAGTGTTCTGGTTCTAGACAACATTAATTTAAAAATCGATCAAAATATTTATTATTAATTGAGGAAAGAAACAGTGTAATTAGCGTAATTTTATAGTTTCAAACTAATTACTTCAAGTAATCCATCAGTTCTTAGAAGAGAAGTGATTCTAAGTTACGTAAGCTTCTCTGATTTGCAGTAAAGGAGCACAAACTTCAGCAAATTACGATACAAGAATTTCATATAATTACAGTGTGTAGGGAAAAGGATATAATGATAACGCGTTTCCATAAAACAGTTTTATATTCTTTTCACATTCGCGCACTTTGTATATCACAGATATTTAGGATTACAATAAGTGTTAAACTTTGATCGTGCATGTCTTGTTACATTTTAAACTGCAAAAAATCAGTATAAAATGATACGAATATTATACAGCGCGCGTTAAATAAGCCGATACGCATCGATGCAGAATTATTAATATATTTTTCTGAATTTTCTGCCATATAGATCTTTCAGTAATTTCGCGTAATGCGATATCTATCATTATTTCATTGTTTCGCAATGTATTCCATAAAGATTCGATATCCAATTTGCAATATTTAATTTTACCGCAATTTAATCATTGTCGCGTGTAATTATTATGAAATAATAGTAAAAATAATTTACAAAGGTATTGAAATTATTTTATTATTAATAGATCGCATTCTATAATAAATCTCGTTACGCGTGATTTTCATAAGTGCCGTATTTGGTGTGTTGCAAATTACGTAATAAGAACATTCTGAATTCGTTACGCATACACATACATTATTGTTCGCATTTTGCTAAGCTGTTTGGCAAAGAGAAGCTACAGAATGAAAAGATTAGACCTAAAATCATAGCGCTTATTATTCCCTACGGCTTTGAGCGTCTTGTGATAACGTTTCCTCTTGCATGCGTGTACATACATACATGTTATTTTACATACAACAGAGGAAACATCGTTGATTTGGAAGAAAATCATCGAAATTCAAAGATTAACATATTTCAAAATTTAATACGACATAAAATTGCAATTTTTTTTATTTTTTATTCGTAGTTGCAAGATCTTATCATTTTTTTTAAATTGAGAGGTTGTTCGTCGCACACGATAAATATTTTTGCTGAAATTTAATAAATTTTAATAAACTATGATAATATTCTTCCAATCTAATAATTTTTCTTGAAATATATTGTTTCTTAAACTTAAACCATTATCCTTACATTGTTATACCTTCGCTACGAAATATCGCGATGAAATCGAGATTTACTCTTAATTTTCCACAGTCGAACTGAAAATGCAGTGATTAAAAATTTAAAATTCTAATTGTTTTAAAATATATCTCGAAACATAATTTACGCATCATGGATTGATATAAGTATTGAAAGTATAAGTTTTAGAATGGTACTTGCTAGTTTATTACAAGTAGAAAATTTACTAGCTGATAAATACTCTATTTTATATATGTTACAGAGTTGACAAAGTGACAATATCTAAAATTTGTTTACGGCTCTATGAAATCACTAAAGTCCTCTGTAAAGAATGTAACACAATAATATCTAGTATCATTAAAATAATATATATATATATATATATATATATATATATATATTCCGCAATATATATTTATAGTCTGGATAAAATATTAGCTAGTAATATTAGCAGATTTTGTTTAATTACACTGTCACATATAACCGATCAAAACGACGTTTTAGTATTTTTCTGAAGATTGTTCCGCCGCATAAATATTTTTTATATTTTAATGTAATATAAAAACTACATTCGTTTCACATCTTGACAAACGTAGAAGTAAATCTTCAATTTAACGTCTTATTGATAGTTGGAACTATACATTATTAATGTTTACTTGCAAATACACTATTAATGGATGCTTATTTGCATCCATAGCTACACTGTAGTAGCTAAAGTAGGCACTTTCGTACCTTCGTGGTACATTAACTATTTCTCATCAAATATTCATAAGACATTGATACAGTCTTACCTCAGCTCTATAATTATACTCAAAATGTAAAGAAAGGAAGCTTGAATACAAAGGCAGCAAAAGAAGCACAAGAAGTAAAGGAAGCGAAGAAAGTAAAGTAATCAAAGAGAAGTAAAAATATTTTAACGTTATTCATGGCACGTAACAGCACAATTAATACAAGTCCGGCGCCAATAAAAATGTAAAACGTTACTTTTGACAGTAACATAAAGTTATGGAATATTTTTATGCATGTGATAAACCTTACTGGAAAATTGTCATTCAACAAAATACAAAAATTTCAGTACTAAACAAGGTCAGCAGGCCTATATATGTCAGTCACAGCGGTTCGTAATGCTGAATAATAATTTTTGCAATCTCGAGCTTATTCGAGCTCTATGTTATATATTCGTCGGACTTGAAACACAATCATGAGGTCGGAATACGTAATAATAATGCTTTAGAAGTATCTGTAAGATCCCCCCCCCCCTGGAAAAAAATTTCAATACTCCTAAATTAATGAATAAAAGAAACTATCTGCATCATGATATATACAAGAAATAATATGAATGCATAAGAGAATAAATTTAAATCTTGGCGTCTGACTTATAATAATCACGCCTGTAAAAGGAAGTAATTACTACATTTCGTCTCTTGTTCTAACATCGCCATCGTACTTGGATATTAATACTTGATCTTCTTCTCCTTGCCATTTTTGTCGTATATAAATGAAGATCCCGATGAAGAGTATTAGAAGTCCGATTCCCGCTATTCCAAAGAAGGTTACAGTACCTAATGATCGAAGAATTATAAATAACTGAACTTTATTCGCGAATTCGGCAGTTAGATTAGCTTCTTGAGTAAACCACAGCATTGGGATGTAAGTCTTCGTTATATTCTCGAATATGCTGAAAAATCAAAAATAAATTGGATAAAACGTTCTCTCATCCATTATCAAATTTTCTATACGCACATAAAAAGATAGCGCCTCCAAATTCTTAACATAATTACAGTATTTTTTTGATTAATTTAAAGTTTATGTTTTTAATTACTTAAAGTAATTTCGATAAAAAGTAATTTTGTTAAAAATTTTTAATAAAATACTGATTTTGTCGCTTTCAGTATTTTTCTATTAAATAAAATCATCTTGTTTTTGATTATGTAGCTATATAGAATAATTAATAACGAAAGAGAAAGAGAGAGAAAGAGAAACCAAAAATTTCTCGTTTCTTTCCGCCTTTAATATTGAGAAAAAAGATATTTACCTCATATCAGGCACTGGTTCCACCAACAAATTTAACTGCAGTTGCGCCTTAATTGCGAGTGGGACACCTGTGGTCTTTAAAATTGTTTTCGTATAATATTCTTCACATAACTTATGCATTTATAGTGATAATTTACGCAAAGTACTTACTGGTTCTAAAGTCATTAATAGTGAATGTTTTTCTTTCTGCGGTAATAATCCCGTTATATTTACTCTGTAACTTGGATCTGCTAGATAGAAGTGTGGTAAACTAACGAAAGCCGGAGCCCCAAATTTGCAAGATGAAATATCTAATGTTCCGCTAGGTCCACAATTCCCTTTAGGACAATAACATTGTCTTGAGGCTACATATTTGCCATTATCGAGCATATATTTATTTGCGGTATATGTACTTCCTTTTATCCCTTCAACTTCCGTTGTTGTTGAATTGTCTTTTGACAAATTCAAAGTCCTAAATAATAAACATATTTTAATGCACATTTTTCCATCATTGTATTCGAGCTCTGATTTTTAAAAAATTAAAATAAATCTTTAGTATTAATTTGTATTCTATAATAAATAAATATGAATAAAATAAATGTATGAATATGACTCGTAAAATATATATTCCATAATTTAACACTACTCGTTTTAAAAACAAATCGAAAATATATTTTTTATATTAACAGCAGGAATTATTAGTAAAAATGAATATTTAATATTTAAATTAAAGCATTATTTATTGTAACGCAATTTAATATAAAGTTTCATATTAACTTAAACGATGTTTATCATAATGCTATTTACTACTTACGTGCAAATATCCGGGATGAATATAGAAAGCGTCTGATTATCTAATAAAGGTGGCCAGAAATCCCCCAATGAACCACCTACAGAACCACACGAACCCTCATACTTATCTGTTCGGTTACTAAAATTCCATTCTTTTAGCAATCCCATCTCGTACAAATTGTTTACTCCAGTTAACATGTTGAACGTGCCATCGTAAGTGTCCGAGCCGTTCCTCTGTGCAAAAAAAAAGAAATAATTAGTTTGCGTTGCTTCAGGCTACGTTAAATTGTTTGAGGTACGTTCGAGCCATTGCACTCACCCCGTAGAACCATGCAAATTTGGAATAAGGTATTTTCGTCACTTTCATCTTTCTCGCAATTTCCAGTAACGTATCATTAAATCCCTCAAATATCAGCGTATTCACGGTTCTAGTAAATACTAGACTTTCTCCTAAACTCACCATAAACTCATTGACTAACTTACGTATGAACGGAGGCTTGGATTTTACCGAGTGTGCAACCGTCTGAAATTAGATTACAGTAAAACATATTTGGATAAAGTTAGGTAATTAGTTATGCGCAGAGCTAGATAAAAGTAAAGTATTTGAAATACAAAATATAAAACTAGCAACCTTAGTATTTGAATTAGAAAAAACAAAATACTTTTAATCTTTCGATTTAAAATATACGATTCTTTGAAATTTTTTATTTGAAAATTACAAAATACTTCTTTGAAATATAAAATACTTATTAATTCGATCTTTTAATTACGATAATATATAATCTTAAATTTCCTCAACAAAAGCGCTACAACATTGGGCGGAAATTTTTAGCTGGCTTTTAGCTGAGCCAAAGAAATTCAAAATATACTTCTTACAATCAATTGTAATAGAATTTTACAGGCAAAAATCCGAATTTAATTAAGATTTTTATTAACCTATAAAAATCGAACTACTGATAGGTAGAAATAATTAACTTATTTTAATTATCTCTCATAAACTTTTCGACATTCCGTGCCTCGTCATAAAAGGTTCATAAAAAGCCAATAAAAGTTATTTGTTCACTACGAATAATGAAATCGTACAAATTCATCGCTATAATCAAGGCTGGGCAAAATACATCATTAAAATATTTGAAACATAAAATACAAAATATCAATCCTAATATTTAAATTACAACATACAAAATACTTTTACATGCTTCACTGAAATACAAAATACAATTTGTATTTCAAATATTGTACCACAAATACAAATATTTCGAATATGCTCAGCCCTGATTGTGCCAAATAATTAAGCCTTACCGCAACTATCGGATTTAAATTGGTGATTTCATCGGTTAGCTTTCCATTAGACAAGCTTTCCTCAAAGAACCATTCCTTCCTTTTTAGAAACGTGGCAGTTCCGTTGTCATTCCATATTATATTCACTTTAGTATCGACTTCTCTATAAAAGAGACACATATAAAACAGGTGTAATAACTTTTAGAATGGTTCTGGTATGTAATAACTTTTAGAATGGAAGAAATTTTACGGAAATAACGTTACCGAAAAACGTAAGGCCCCATTTCCTGAAAATTCGGTTTTGCACCCGGCTTGTAAAACTCCTCTGGATTGGTCCAATTGAACATGTAGAATTTGAAGTACACTGGAATAGGAGTTTTCACCCACAAGTCGTAAGTGAAAGATACTGGCGTTAACGTCAATATCTGTAAAATGCATGGATTATAACTACATGATTCTTAGACATAAATCGATTGAGATAAAGTTTCTCTGCTCTCTTGAAAATACCTTTACAAATATCATATCGTATATCACGGTAGTCCAAAGTGATCCTACGATTATGCCAAGGATCATTATTATTAAACCCACGATTGAGACGATCATAACTTTTGTACGGGATCGCGCCATTTTTACAGGACGTACAGGCCTGAAAATGATAAACAAACAGCAGTTAGTTATTTTTTTCTTAATTTTTATGATCCAAAAACTTTTTCTATTCAATGTGCACAAAAATAGGATCGATTATCATAGCATTTTTTACCTGAATAATTAGAATATTAAAATTGTTTGGAAAGAAGTTGCATTTAGCATTACAAACCCATATTCTGTTAAATACCATGCAATAGATAAATCCCAGAGTTTTAGAGAATATTCGCAATAAGTCACAATATTTTAGAAATAATTCTTTTAGAAATAATTTGCATACATAAGAAGAAGGAGAATTTCATGTTAGACAACTTGAGTTTTGTTACGATTACGACTACAAAAAATCTACACAATATTAGACAAAAAAGATTTGCCATAAAATGTTTTTATTGAAGTTTGAGTTAGATGACACACATATTATATTTGCAACAGGTTACGATTCGTTAGAAACATTTTTTATAAATGTAAGCAGAAAAAAGGTCAAATTTTTGTTCTCGATTTTTGCAATATATTATTAATTACTCTGTCTCTATACAGGTAAATTGTATTACAGTTTGTCACAGAAATGACTTCAACGAATGACATCCGCAAGTTCAAATCTGTACTTGTTTGACTTTTGTGTCAGACGAGTTATTTATTAACATTTATTTTTATTAGTCATTAGGGAACTTGAAAAAAAGTATCAGCTGCTCACAGATAATGCATATTGTTCCACGTACGGAAGTGTAGTAATTACATGCATAATCATTCATGAGACAGCGAGTACATTTGTTAGCTACAAAAGTTATCTGGAGTTATCTGAGAACAGATGAAATGTATCGGGCGGTCGAGGCAAACGTCTCGGATGTGAGATGTTACACGTGGCGATGATTGAAAGCATCAGGTTCCAGTAAAAATCAACTCGGTAACGCTCTGATTATTATGTTTTAATTAAGATCAAAGAACCGCATTGGCTTTCACTCCCACTCACGTGGAAGGGCGCATCATGGACACTTCATGGACACGGTGTATACGTTACATATCAGCACTGTCAGTAGCAGCTGAGCGAAACGTAAACAAGCGAATTTAATAATTGTTATCGGTAATGCATCTCGTGAAAAAACAGCGCTCGCAACCATAATTGGGCTGGGAGTTATTGAGCTGGACGTGAAGATTTGATATATACTGGGTGTATGCTAACCTGTCTTACCGCTATTTATCTCGGTGACAATTGGGAACGGGCGAGAGGTGGGACGTCGCGAATTTTCCCGCGTTAAACGACCCGCAGCGGTGCACCTCGATCGCGGAAAATCGCAATTCTATCACATCCTTGCACGAAAATTTCATGATAAGTTTAGCATTGGAAGACGTCTGCTGATCTCTGCGTTCCTCTCTTTTGTCCTACTGGCCTACTACACTACAATGCACTTTCTACACTCGATACTCCGTATATAGTGGTATTATAATTTTTATAGATATAAGACTGTCTTAAGAAATCCAATAATAAACTGAATGTCGAATTTAGGGACGAGAAACACAAAGATGAAGATAAGAAAGATAGATGTTGTGGTGTTCGATGTATAAAGTCTAAAAGCATGAAAAAATAAAAAAATAAAATAAAATAGGTCAAGTTGCCTAATTAAATCACGATTAAAATATGTGTATCATTGCGACATGATTTAAAACTTTTTCCACTATACAATACACGAAGCATTTGAATGAAACTAAATATTCTTCATCTTGGAGTATAAATTGGAATTTAAATTTATTTAAATTTATTTCATATTTCAAATTAAATTGGGTTGCAATTAAAAAATATAAGATATGAAAATATAAAACTTTTTTCTATAATGTACTTTGTATGTTTATATGAAACGCATGTTATACTTTATATTCTTTTTTTGTAAAAATCTATTTTAGTAATATTTTATATTCCGTGTTCTATACTGGTACAAAAAATATTATATTGTACATGTCTAGCAAATGCCAAGTTACAGTTATAAAACAGAGTCTTACAGTTGGTTATAATTTTCTACTTAACAATATATAATACAACGATGTTGTGTAACAATTATGTTATTGGAAAATTATAACATTTATGTAACTATAATTTGTTTGCCGGGTATATACTTTTTTTTTTAAATTCCAATCCCAAAATTATAAATTTTAATGCCGTAAATTTTCGAATTCATATTTTAGCTTTTCGCTAGTTTTTTGAATAAAAATTATTTCCGTGAAATCGCTTTTTATAAAAGTCTTACGTCCTTACAAAACAACTGTTGAACGTTACGTTACATTGTACGGAATTTTTTGTGAGCGAGAATGAATCATTGAACGCACAGTGTGCGATGACTGGCACTCTATTGTTTCGCTTATTATTTTAAATGTATGACTGCCTTAGCATGTGTCAATGCTGACTGTAGTTACAACGAAAATTGAGTAAAGTAATATATGTCTTGAACTAAATGAAATTGAAGTTTATGACAAATAAAATTTAGTTACGTTAAAAGTTATATGGGCCAAAAAATGCTGAGTTAAAAGTTGCATTAAGATTAAATAAAAAAATAGAGAACAATGACACTATCGGCTTGGTAGTTTCAAAATCAAATGACAGAGTAATTAATGCATTCAAGCCACGTAAGATATTGTAATGCGTGATTATACAATCACTTCTGATGTTAATGTACACAATGTTAAAAATTAACCACATTAATTTTCTGGATATAATGTTGATTGTTGAGAAGATAAATTATTTAACTGTTAGACTGTTACACTTTATATGTTCAAATTACTCTGTCATTTGTTTCTGAAATTTAAATAAAATAAAATTTAAAATTAATTTTGTAAAGCATTACTAATATTAAATTAGAACGTCGTAATTTTCGAAAATTAGATTACTTTAAATTATAAATAATTATGATTATTAAATAAGTTTAATATTTTATTTGTAAATTAAATTTATATGAGAGAGAAAGAGAGAGAGAGAGAGAGAGTAATTTTTTTCCTTTTATATTTTCTTGCTTTTACATAGATAAATTTTTGACTTAGAAAAGAAAGTTAACAAGTTAAAGTTTATGCATTTGAAGAATAATTAACGAAAATTAAAAATTAATTTATTTACAATTAATCAAGTTGAAAGGTTATAAACTTTTTAACTTCATTATTTAACTTTTATTTTTTTTTTAATTACTACCCTGAGTCACAAAGTATTTTCGAAGTATTTAAGAATTACAAAAGCAAACTTATCGCGCTAATGGCATTCGGAAAATTTTTGATCGCAAAGGAGCATCATAAAGGAGTTATTTTCTCGTATATATTCACCATGTACATGTTTCAACTTTTCATCAGAAAATTCCCGGCATTACAATTTTCTATTCTCCTGTAACTTTTAACGACAGTCTTTTTCGTTACTTTGCCGTTGCGCAGTTTTTTATCATATATATTATACATGCACAACGATAACGGCACTATCATTAAAAGTTACAGAATAAGCCTACCGGTATTAGCTGCGTGTCGAAAGTTTTCACAACGTGATGTTTACGATTTCTCTGAACTGATTAACTTCCGTTTATTTCATGTATACAACGTAACGAATAAGTAGATCTCTTTATACTTTATTTAATTTATAACGTTTGCCAAAAGTAAAATTACGAGCAAAAAAATAAGCGACGAAGTAAAAGAAGGAATGGACACGTAGCGACGACGAACAAAGTGATAAGGAAGTAGATAAAAAAGCAATTGGAGGAAATATCCAAAAAAAATTCAGAAATATGACCTTAATCCGCCACACTTCGATAAATATTATACACTCAAAAAAAGAAGCGTTTTATTAGATAATAGAATATTAGATAATAAAATATTTTATTTCCGTTTCTTAAATATTCAATTAGTTATAATTACAGAATTTTTATTATTGTTTTTTTAAATATTTTAATTTTAAATAGGTTTACAGGTTTAAAACGTATAAAGCTGAAATTTTCAATAGTTTTAAACATTTTAGTATTTTTTAAATCTACGTACCGTTGAAAATTAAAACATTTTTAAATATTTGAAAAACGAAGACAGAAATAAAACATTTAAACATTATTTAAAAATTAAATGTTTTTTTCCTGAATGCATATTTTAATTCTAAAAATATAATCTAAAAATCAGATTGCTCTTCATCTATTTTTAATATGATATATCCAATCTTTGACAGTTACTTATTTGAAAGGATTAAAAAAAATGTAAACAAAAAGTCCGCAGATAAATAACGTTCGCCGATTTCTATCAAGATATTTCGATTACGATGCGAGGATTCTTACCGCACTGAGGTCTGCGTAGCGGTTGCATACGTGCGCGTTTTAGGTTCCTTTGGGACTGTCGATTCGATCTCCACATGATCAGCCATTTTTTTCTCCCTCGGATATTTTAAAGGCACATTCGAGAAAGTAGTAATAACAGCAGACCGCTTTTCTCTCCTCTTCACTGAGAAATTAGTTGTGCATTTCAAGCGCAATCGCGCGTCCTCCAAATTACTTTACAATTAGCTTACTTGCACGTTAAAATAATCACAATGAAAGTAGAATGGCAACAAGTAGAGAAATGTGCCGTTTATAAAAATCGAATCTCTGCGGCGTGACTTCCGTGTTATTTTTTTCGTGGATGCGCTTATCCGTATGTCGGGATTAAATAACTGTTGGGCACAAAGTCTAATCACTGATTGAGAATATCGATGACGACGCGCGAGCCGATGTCAGTGTGATTGTCGGATTTCGAGTGCTTTATTACGATAAAATTGAATATTATGAAAAGCGATAGGTTGTCTTACTTTTATCAAGTTACGATAAGATCCCCTTCGAGGTAGCCACGAGATATATTTCTTTGATCCTGACTATAAATTCTTACTTCACGCGAGAATTCGTTTGGGCGACCTGTCCGAGATTAACATTCTTTGAGCTTCTCCAGATTAAAAGTGGCACATCCGTGAGATGGCAGTTTACCGAATCAAAAATTTGCACCGCATCAAACGTGCACGATGTTTGACGAAACTAATTAAAGATCCCCGAAGAGCCCTCAAAGAGCTGGTTGATTAAGAATCGCGAGAGAAGCTTCGAACGCAACTCCGAAGTTTGCACGCGCGAATTTTTCCGCACTTTATTTTTATGCACCATCGCATCGGGCCGCAAGTTATAGCTTGTAAGCGGATGAAGTTGATCCCCTCGTTGAGTTAGAATGAATCGGAAACATCGAGATGTAGCCCGGCACCGTTAGTGCGATCTCGATCATGGTCTCCCTAGCGCGCATGACGTCTCCTCTTGCGCAACTGTACACCTTACTTGATACCTGCGCCGTCTTCTAAAATCGGCCATCTCAATGCTATCGATCATTCCGATAAATGTGATATGCAGCTTCCGTGTGCAGGCAAAAGACTACGCGTACGACGAGCGCGGAGCACAAATAAAAGAGCTTCGCGAACTATAATTCATTAGATGACGAATTAGTGACTAATCGTTTGGCGGAACGAATAACGGAATTGCAAGTGGGAGATAATTACAGTTTTTTTTTTTTTCATGGCTACGTGTTAACAAGCATTGTTTAACTGCTCAAAGTTCAAGTTCATTCTTGCGATTGCACACATGAGTGATATGTGAAACAATAACAATGAAATACTCGCGACTCGCTCGAGGCGACAGATAAAAACATGCTCGCGTCAATGATTCTTTCAGTTGATACGTCGAATAGAAATTAAACAGATACTTTTGCAAGAGTTTCCGAGCAAACGATTAAATATTCACGAATCAAGTAATTTGCTTCAAGAATCGCTCTAGTAATTGAAAGAAATTATTCAGTAATTTAAACGACTTTGATATTAAAATTAACACTGCAAAATAATTTACGAAAACCTGGATTTAAACTGTGAAATAATATAAATTTGAAAAAAATTAACGGTGCATTTCTTGCGAAAAAATATCCAACTAAGACAAATAAATTCCAAATAAACGTCCAGCTTGAGAGTTAACATTCAATTTGAGCGTCATTATGGATCGCAAACGTTTAATTATATATATAATTTTTTCGTAAGGAATGCATCGTTAATTTTTTAAAAATTTATATTTTATAGTTTAAATCCAGATTTTCGTAGATTATTTTGCAATGTTTATATATATAAAACTATAAATAATAAATATTTTATTACTTTAAGTTATTTAGAATCTGTTAAACAACACTTTGTCGAATAGAATCGTTCCATATATTGAAACTGGAACGATTCATCAAAGTGTTGTTTAACAGATTCTAAACTCAAAGTAATGAAATATTTATTACTTAGGACATGATTTATAAAAATGTGACGCAATGCATAATCGGTAGAAGAAATAAAGTGGTGATAATATGGCTAGTCCAAAAATAATTATTTAAAAATCGGTTTAGTTTAAAAAAACAGTATTTTAAAAAATTATATATTTTCAATTTTCCATTGTTTAGAATTTTTTTGATTTAAAATTTTCCTGCGTTCAAAGAGTTTAGAGATATCATGAGAAATATCATTTTATCTCTATTTAACACTTAACATCTTTATTTAACATTAAACAACAAACATAAAACGATATCTTTAATGTTTTTGAACGTCGCCCTTTAGAATAACACTCGATTTATCGAAGAAATATTTCGATATAAAAATTTCATTTAAAAAACCATGTTAACAAAATCCTACGTTATCGTTTAACTTTGCATAACTCGAAGTGTGTACATTAAATAAAAAATTAAATAACAAAAAACACCCGAGTGTGCATATATTTGTGTGATAATACGCTCAAGTTTAAAAACAATGGGGAAATAAATATGTGTAATTAAATGCTAAAATATACTTTGAAAAAGTTTAGAAGTGCTCAAAAGTTAAAATGCCTCATAACAATTGTTAGCTATTGTGTAATAGCATATTAGCGCCACTAAAAAACGGCGAGCTTCTAATTGAATAATTCTATAAACAATTATTAGAATTTGTCACCTATTAACGGAGATAATAGAGGAAGGGGGAAAGAGGGATCATAATATTTACAGTAGCGATAATACTCTCTTGTGTGTGTGTGTGGTGTGTTTATACAAATAAGTATTTATCCTAATTAAATAATTCTTTTTTTAATTAATCTTAAACTTTAACTAATCTTTATTAAATTCTGTTAATTAATTCTTCAACTAAAATAAATATAAGTTATATATATATATATACGTATTTATCTTAAATAAAGAATTTCTTATGTTTTTCTACTTTGTCGATATGACGATCGTTGAAAACAGAATAATCATTATATAGCCAACAACATGACAAAACATGCGACGTGCAAGTAATTGCTAAGCATACAAGCCTCAATTGTATTCAATTCTATTAATGTTTTTGTAAAAGATTGTGGATTAGAATTATTTTTATCACCATTCTGTACAAACAATATAAGATTTTTTTCAGCAGTCGAATGATGTTTTTTTCTGTGTGTATAAATAGCCGTGAATTATAAATTGTAACTATATTTAGCATATTGTAACCTACTATCATATCTGATCATTTATAATGAAAATATCTTGAAAAGAAATGTTGTTTATTAACTGAACATAAAAAATATCCTCACCCATACGTATAAAAATGTATCAATTACAAAAATAGACATGCTCGTGCCGATGCATTAGAAAAGATTTTTTTAAATTAAAATGTTAAGTAAATCATCAAATTGTATTTTATTTAATCGAAAACAAATTTTATATGCTATAGAATCTTCGACTAAAAGTTCGTTATAAAACGTGTTAAGTATATTCTGCTCTCTTCTGATAACTTACGAATATTTTTTTACGTTTATCTCTAGTGGATATTATTGTGATTATTATTGAAACTGATATTAATGAAGAATTCTTCATAATATATTTTTATTATGTATTTAATATATTTTTATATTATTTATGATACATAATATATTTTTATTATGTATCATAATATATTTTTATTACATATATTTCTTAATAATCATGTCACATTTGTTAATAACTCAACTATGTTAAACGAAAAAAGAAACAATTGAATATTTTATACATAATTTGATATAAAATTGTAAATAGAATTTTATCTTGAATTTCTGCAAATTATAGATCGTGTAAAGTGGGCTTTAGAATTTGTTCACGTAATACTCTACATATGAATTTATTATAACAGCCACTTTCACTTCGCTATATTCATCATATATATAACACGGCATTTTTCAACAAACGATACAACCAACACAGTGAATCATTTTACCCTTATTGTTTATCAGTATTAAAGAAAGGATGAAATGATTCACTGTGTTACACTGTGTCCTTCCGTATATTTTGCTGGAAAACGCTAAAAGATATCGCGGCATAAATTATTTTGCATTCGATGATTCATTGGCGAGCTCTCATGAAATGCATACTTTCTTATCAAGTATATTATCAAATATAACTTTGAATTCATTTGCATGTTTATCCAATTTTCCATATTTGAAGAGAATATGTGCGTGCGAAGCAATGCATTTGAACAACATTCGATATGCAGTTTATTTTTTCCAAACTTTTTCTACGTATTATTACGTAACATATACAACATATGTAACAATAATATATTCAATAGGAAACAGCTTGCAATATAAATAATTGCAAACAAATTCTTAATTATTTTATATATATATATTTTTTTAATCTATTACTTATATATTACGTATATATAATTACTTATATTTATTTTAAATATTGTAAATATAATTTTTTTTTAGTATATTTGTATCAATGTGTCGCTTAAAATCTTTTAAATATGGCAAACATCGGGCGCGTTTAAAAATGCAGAGAAAGTGAAAGTAACGCGCGCGAGGAGAAAATATTTCTCCGGCAATTGCGTAGCGATTTGAACGCATCCGAAATAAAGTTATCACATCCTACTACCAGATAGAGATATAACGATGTCGTTATATCTCTAACGTTGTAACACTTTGTTCGCGTTACTGACGAACGCTTGCAAAGTTTAATAAATCAGAGCATTTGTTTCCTTTATTGGGTTATTACGTAAGTTCGTTCGGTCCTGTTACTCTTCTTTTCAATGAAATATAGGTACAATGAAAGTGTTGCGTTTTATTAAAAAAACTTAAAAAAACCGAAATGTAACAATCTAATATTTTCGCTTCGAATTTTCCAAAAAATTGCAAGAGGCGAACGCATTACGCAAATGAATGCGAAAATTTATCGCCTCATAAATGTGATTCCATTATGAAAAGAAAAAAAAGAGTAGGTTTCTCCATAAACTTCGCATTACTCCATAAAAGAGAGATTAAACCAAAATCTACGTTCCTTCGTAAAACAAAAAAAATTTGATGATACTAAGGTGCAATAATAATCGTATGATATACTCGTTAAATTATTTTCTTATCGTATTGATACATTTTCCGATTAAGCACTTTATTATAACAGCGCGTAATTGCAAACACTCATCGTCGGTCAGGTCTTTTTTGTTCGCGGCGAACGATAAAAGCAATGTGTTCGCGGGCACATCGATCTTCGAATCGACAAACAAGGGTGTTCCACTATTCAATTTTAACGATTGAATCCCCGATGGATGTACCAGATAACCGGTTAAAATATCGTCACGGCGATCGTCTTGATTGCCTCACCTCGACATAGCATCGATATTAACGGAGCGAACCGCGAATACGATAAGAGATTCGCGTAAATCGAGCGGAGCGAAAGGGTCTTTCTACGAACCTGTTGTCCTCGAAGTGGCCAAAGGTATTTCTTATCGTGCGTTTCGCCGCGCCGGCACCGACTCGATCCTCGAACCGCGAAACACGCGAATACACGCGAACTCGCCCGCCGACTGCTTCGCGTTGCGCGCGCGAATCGCCACGAATCGCCACGAATCGCCGCGAATAGCGTGACGCAGCGACACATACACAACACACACGCACGCAAGCGCCTCCGTAAATTATTCAATTTTTTCCGTCGGTCACACGTCGTGCGTGCGCACGCGTGATCGACGCTGGTGAATGATTTGGCAACTCTCTTACAAATGTATTTTTTTATTTTTTTCTATCGCGGCAAAATGAGCCCGACACGAATCTTATAAGCGCCCACCACATTCGTAGAATATTGTACAAATATTATTAAAAATGAAAATAATATTGAAATAATGTTCCGAGAATATTATTTTATATTTTTAATATTTTTAATATTTTTACATTATGCGAATATTATGTTAATTAATAAAATACAAAGTCTCTGGCTCAAATGAATTAATGAAATAATTACAACATAAAACCTTTCTATGAGCTACCGCGATTGTTTGTGCGTATAAATAAAATCGATTATTATTAACAATATTCAATTCAAACGTTTCGATCCTTTATTGGATCATCGGTGAAACATGAATGTTTCACTATTGTATTGTTAACACAATATTGTTAATAATAATCGATTTTATTTGTACGCACAAACAACCGCGGTAGCTTGCAGAAAGGCTTTATGTTGAAATTATTAATGTGTCCATTTTTTTTATTCGTGCTACACTATTTCAATATCCGTGGAATATTTTAAAAATGTTCTACGAATATTAATGTATTAAAAAATTATTATGCATAAAATATTCATAAATTTTATAATTATTACATTTAAAAATTATATTTCCAATAATTTAAAATATTAAAATAAATAATAGATTTACTTCTCATATAATATTCGTAATTTTAGGAATATTATTTAATACTAGATAATATTGTAGCGTAAGAAGTGACCGACGCCATTAACTAATAAGAAGGCGTCTGATACAAGTGGAAAGAATAAAACGGGAAGAAAGCGCCAGGAGGGGATGTTTCGGATCGGATAAGACAAGATTGATAAGATCATTGAATAAAAAAAGAAAATAGAGAACGCACACTTTATTCAACGTAATTGAAACTCGGTGACGGTGTCGGTTGATTGCGAGCTAGTATAAAAACGTATAAAGTGTGTAATAAAAAATTCGTGCACCTATTACTGCGATCGATACGACACTTTCAGTTCTACGTAGTTACATGTTGTCGCAACTTCGTTAGAGGCAGAATAATTGGACCCGTGTGTTGACAATATTCATACTCAAGTCTAAACTTCGTAGCGTGACTATCACACGTTGGACGGATTGAAGTATGTGAATATAAGATAAAGATTTGCACACGTGGCGTGCGGGTTAAATCATTACTGAGGTACTCGTGCTATTCATATCCTCTCGTAGCTGCGTACGATCCCGCACTCTCGCACACATTAAGCTGTACTCCAGCACGCCAATTCGAATGTTCATCTCGGAAATCTCGTTTTTCATCCTCGTGATCGTTTTCTTTATGTTGATAAGCGGCGCTGTAAATATTTCAGAGTGAAATTAATAATTTAAATTATCAGAATATTTAAACTTATACATTGAGAAAAAAAATTGTTAATTTGAGACCAGATTTTTCAACTTGATTGAATTTCTTCAGTTCAATTATTTTATATATTTAAATCAAATACATAAATACTTGAACTGAAAAAATTTAATCGAGTTGAACAATTTAGCCAAGTTAACAACTTTTTTTCTCAGTGTACTCACTTCCGTCAGTCATGCTGGAGCCTCTCTCATCCATTTCTCTCTTCACGTGTTCCAACTCTTCCATTAACTTGTTCAGAACCCTCGTTCGTTCGGTAACACCACCACTAACGTCTCTGTATTGTTCCTTGACTTTCGATAGTTCTTCCTAAATTATTATAAATTTACATACCATTTTGTACATGTAAGATTTAACAACACATACAAATATAAATATATTTGGCTTTGACCGAAGTAAATATATCGGGCGTTTGATGATTGATTGCTAATAATTTTGGCCAAAGCTGTATAATAAAATTAAATATAAACTTACTTGCAATGAGCGGTACTCTGTTAAAGACGGATCGAGTTGCCGATTAAGATAAGTTTCTCTAGTTTTGATCTTGTCCAAAGTGTTGCTGATATCGGTGTAAATTTTGTTCAAGTGAGTCTTCGTCCCGCTCAGATTGGTCGCGATATTCGTACGCAATTGTTTCATCTGGTCGATATGCGCCCGCCAATCTCTTGAATCTGCGATAAATTACAGTCTTAGAGTACAGTTCTTCTTCATCTGATTTTTGCTAAAAAAATAGAGATGTATTGGCACCTGAGCTTCGGGTCGGGTCGGGAATTTTTTTTTTCGGGATCGGTCCGGACCCGATGGCTCGGATACCCGAACTTTACGAACTTTCGGGTCCCGACCCGACCCGAACCCAAAATCTCGGGTACGCGCACACCGCTACTAAAAAAACATTCAATACCTGTCTTAACAGTTACTTTCAAACGAGGTAGAACTTTTTCCAATTCTAATTGCCACTCTTCCCTATTAGTCGTCGATTCTAAATAGTTGTCCAGTTTTTGCGTCTCGTTCTGAAACGTAAAAAAAAATTAATGATTCTAACAATGATAGTTTTCTTCTCTCTCAGAATAAAATTTTTACCTACAATATTTTGTCCATAAAGCTTCGTAATGTCGTCTATGTGTAAGATATCTTGATCATCGTCCTCATACTCGGCCATCATTTCCTCTTCTACTTTCTCCAAGATCAACTCCGCGTCGTCATCTTCGATATCCGGTTCCGGGGTAGGCTCATCGGGTGGAATACTTATTCTAACATTGTTTATCACAATTTAATAATTTGTTTAACCTGACAAAAGTTGCGATGAAAACGGCAATTGCTATACCTCTTCCATTTGAATTTTTCCACCTTTAAAACGTGATCGGCCAAATTATCCAAAACGTAAACCGCATGTTCCCCGCTGCCCTGCTTAAGCTTGTTGGGTGGAAACTCCACGGGTATGTCGATCTCTCTGAGATAATCCAATATCAAGGCTATCGTGGAATTGGGATCGTCTGACTCTTGCGGAATCTGAACGCTTTTCCCCGCTTTTCTAATCAGCCATACGGCCAGGCAAGTAAACATGTAAAATTGTTCACCGGGATTCGTCGGAATTACGAAGTGATGCCTGTTTTCGATGTTTACAATTATCTTATCAGATATACAGAACATTATAAAACGGAACATATTGCAGCGATATTACGATACCTTACCTATTGATCGGTTTCATTTTTAGCTCTTGTACGAATTCCGCATCGTAATTCAACAGCTTCAATTTCTCCAGCAGATCTTCCATTCGAATGTTTATGACATACGACGCCGACGGGGCCAGCCCGTCCTCCACGACAATTTTTTGACCGTCTCGAAACATGCCGGCGGTCTTTTTGATATATTTTGCAATCAAATCTGCAAAAATTTTTTTTCCAGTTGCTAATTCCAAATTTGCTATAAATAGATAAAAAAAAGTGATTGGGAGTGAGATACTCATGAAAGTACCTTCAAGAAGATATTTTATATATGATACATTCTTAATCGACAAAATTTTTCAAAATTCTACACAAATTTAAAAAATGCTACAAAAATCTACAAAAAATGTTAGAATTGGAATATATTAATTTTAGTAATTAAATACATATTTCTAAGAAAAAATAAAGATTTCCTGATTTTTATGCAAAAAAATTAATTTCTACAAATTCTATTAGTAGAATTGTAGTACTTATTCATAGAAATGTTTTTTGTCAGAATAAGTTAAATGTGTAGAATGTTGTAGTTTGAGAAATTCATAGAAAGCATAAAAACGCGTTACAAAAATACATGTATACGGAAAGTGCGCAATTTGAAACACGTATATAAAGCAATATTTGTGATAAATAAATATATTTATAAAATTATTGCGCGGAAAGTAAATGCTTGAAAGGAGAAGGAGCTTCAACAATTTTTTATTTAAAACTGAGATTCGGGTTGGGTTGGGTTAGGAAAAGGGGGAGGGACAGGGGGCAGGGCGGGGGCTTCGCTCCTCCCCCTTTCAAGCATTTACTTTCCGCGCGATGATTTCATAAATATATTTATTTATCACTGAAATCACGAATATTGCTTTATATACGTTAATATACGTGTTTCAAATTCGCGCACTTTCCGTATGCAGCCATGGAGCATGCGTGACCACAGCGCATGCCGTAGCTCAAGTCGCTACATTTCGTCGGTATGATAGGTACCCTAACCTCAATAGTCAACTTTAGTCAACTTTAATGCTTGATATCTTGGTTCGCGGGGCAGAGCGACACTTTTTTCTGCCAGATTCATTAGTTTCATATGAAAATGCTTCGAATGAGCCTAATTTTATCAAAATTGAAGGTAGTTGGAATATTCTTAATATTTATCAAAATAAAGTCACGAGCTAAAAAAACTTCTTGATTATCACAATTTTAAATCAGGGTATCTGAAAAAATGTTATGTATAACTTCTTAATATACTTACTAAATACGTGTAAAGTTCTGTGTTTACTTCCCAATTCGCGTGATGTTTACTTCCGAATTCCTGTATGCTAAGAAATGATGACATATTGTATCATTCGTGTGCCGTAGTAGCGACGGAGACCGAAAAATATTACTTAATAAGCAATTGATTAATCAATTGTAATAACAAATTTATCACGAGCCATCGATCGGTACCGGCTCAGGTTAAGGTAATCATCACGTCGACGGCACCACAAATGTAACTATTGAATGGTTCTGAAGATGATCCATAGCCTTTACGATCGACTTTTGGTCGCCGACGAGTTTGATGAACGAGTTTTTAAAGTAAATGCACAGTAAACGATCAATCAGGAGTTGATTCGATTGCCGAGAAGTCTAGCAACAAGTCGGATTGATTTGAACAAGATCTTGTTGGTTCAGTTCTCACTGATCTTGATATCGTAATTATTTTTAAATGTCCGTTCATCGATCTCCGCAATTTCTTTCATGTCCTCGAAGGTCAATTTTTCTGTCACGTCAACCTCGCACCCAACTTTGGGGTTCACTCCGCGATGTGTTGCTGTTCTACGTCTCGTTTAGTCCGCGTCATCACTTCATTTTTTATGTATGAAAAGGAGTTTACTAGTTGGCCACTAGATGGCTAGTGGCTTGAAGCTTGTTCATCATTTCGTCCGATTTTTTAAATAATAATCATAAAATTCTGATTAATGATATGATAACAGATACTTTATTCTTAAATGAATTATTATTAGATGTGCTGAACAATATTGATCGCGTCAGACTCGCTCACAATCTTAGGAGAAGTTTCTCGCATGCACTCCTATAGCGTTGAGTTGCTTTATATAAGACTCGAAAAGTATAGGTCTTTGGAAGCGTGTGCTAGTGATGGCACAACTGAACATCGATCGCTAACGTTAGAGGCATGGCAGATCTGCTCAGTGGGTGTTGTCACATTGTCGTAAAGCTTCAAGTAGCTTGAGTGTCAGACTCCCGATTGCGCATGCATCTTCGTGGCTCTCACGGATTTGCATGCCCGCACGGTCGAGTCTTCACGTCACTCCTCGAAGTACCGCGATTTCCAAATTGGGGGGCAATCGAATAGGTCAGACGAGGTAATTTGTCGCTTCCATATGCAGGCACCGCAGATGGTGGCTCGCCATTTTTTGCTTTTGGGATTTTTCGTAAAATTTGGAAAATTTAGAATTTTTTCTGTCTTCTGTCTCTGGAAGTCTTCAAGTTGACGCTAAGTGTTCTCAACAGTTCAACATTTTGCTCGTAAGCTAAACACTTCCATTAGAATCCGAAATAGTTTTTTCTTAATTTTGGCCGAAATCAAAAACTTCCATAAAAAAGCCACGTTAAAAAAATAGTCTTGCAAGTACAGCTACAATTTTTAGCTGTAAAAACTTAACTAACAATAAGATAGATAAATGATTAGCAAATATTGTGGTATCGCATACGTTTGGTACTTAACCTGAATAACTGAGACAGAATTGATATCGGAACTGTATACTCGTATGCAATCTAGAAAATTTTTCGGCGCCTATTTATTAAGGCCAATCATATTTGTTATAAAATTTGACTGTATAATTAGCAATAAGACTTAAATTTTTTAAAAGGACTAAAATGTTTCTGCTATAAATTCTATATGTGACAATATTTTAGCAATTCTATGTACAGTAGAGCCTCCCATATCCGAAGTTCCATTATCCAGAATTCAGTGGAGCTTCCCATATCTAAAATAATAGGGAGATAAAACTATTCGGGAATTTTCGGATAATAGAATAAACACATTTTTATATTAAATTCCATGTAGGTATTAAAACAGAAATTTAGAGTATTCGGATAATGGAACTTTGGATATGGGAAGCTCCACACTTAATATCCGAACGTTCCACTATCCGAATATTCCATTATCCGAACAGCCTTTTGTAGTAATGTTTACAAGCTGTTTAAGTATACAATACAAAATTTAAATTTCTGTTTGAATACTTACATGGAATTTAATATGAAAATGTGTTTGTTCTATTATCCGAAAATTCCCTTATCCGAACAATTTTGTCTCCCTATTATTTCGGATATGGGAGGCTCCACTGTTTAATAATATTTTAGCAGATACAAAAAATAGTGATATATTTTTGTTGTAACATCTAAAAATCTATCTGCAGAAGCAAAAATTTTTTTGAGTGCATATATAGAATGTCTGATATTAAATCCAACACTGCTTATGATAGAGCAAATTAATTGGAACCAAAGTCGAAAATGGTGTAAGAAACTGAAACTCAATTTTCGGTCGAATTCTAGCCTCCATTTTTCGTTTCGTGAGAGCGAGAGAAAACAAAAAAGACTGCGGTTAGATTAATTTCTAGAACCGTTTTTGATTTTCAAGTTGAGTTTATTTTTGAGGAAACAATTTAAAAACATCAACGAATGATATAATCAAGTAATGTTAAACAAAGTTTCTGTGTTTTTATTTTAAAGTACAAAAATTTTCCGTCAACTTGTAACTTGACGCGTTTTTAGGCCTCGCTCTTTTTCTGCGTCTGCGTTTCGCTATTGATCTCCGAAGAAATTTGCGTGAAGAGGAGATTCCAATTCCAAACTTCATCCGGTTCTTTCACTAATTTCTCATTGTACAGCTTGTCTGCAAGTAGAGAAAGGCTGACGCCGTCCAACGACGTATACGCAGCATTTTTTACCAGATCAGTGTCCAATTCCTCGTATGCAGTCACTCTAGTTGTATTGACTCTGAAAATTATATCCTTATTTTATCTTGCGAGATATAAAAAATTTTTCAAAAATAATACTATCCATATAATTTGATATTCCTTAATATTATAATTTAAATTTGTATTCACATGGTTTTAACTTATATAATTTATTTTTACATAATTTGTTGATAAAAATCTTAAAAATAATGAAAATGAAGAATACTTACATGGGTGCACTTGCAATCTCGGACGAGATATTGTCTTCTTGAATTTCATCCAAATCTGGTATAACTGGAATATCTACAAATACAAATATCAATGATACTGAAGAAAGAATGAGTGATAAAGAGAAAGGCTAAATATGTTAGTTTTTCTATGCTATCCTTTTTTTCAATATTACAAGATTACATCAGTAAAAAAAATTGAAAATGATGGTGACACACAAAATACTTCAACTTTAATAAATGCTCTTATATTGATATGTATATTTACAGTAAAATGCGGATCAGTTCGTACACTTAAAAAAATTGTTTTATGTCCAAGTAAATATATTTATTTAAAACATTATTCCCTTGATTTAAACAAATATTTCCTAAGTTTAAAAACAAATTATTTTACGCTGGCTAATATTTGTTTAAATCAAGGAATTAACAGGGAGTTAAAATAAATATATCTACTTGAACATGAAAAAACTTCTTTTGTCAGTGTATTACAGCTGTAATTCGGTTCACACAGATGATAAAATAAGATACGCGGACTGCATAGTATTAATATTGTATCAAAACGGCTTACCGTCTTCTTGATTCTCCTTTTCAATCATTCGAAAACGCACCCTAAGAAATAATTCGTCAATAGCTAGATACTTGATTTTTTATTTTTATGCATTTTGTACTCACTGTTCAGTGATATTTGACGTCGCCCTTGATCTGCGCAATGAAAAAAAATTGTTTAATTTTGCAACATCTTTTATATTCATTCTTTTCATTCATATGCTCAATTTAACTGCATGTGCAGTAACTATTTCACATTTTCGGGACATAAAAAGATTTATTACATTCATTACAGATGTATGAACGGTTTTATTGCGTATGAATGATAAAGGGAGGGAAGAAATTTTGAAAATTTGTATCGTTCGTACATCTATTAACTTTTTAATAATTTACCTACTTGCCGCTTTTCAATTCGTCGCCCCAGCCGGTTTTCCTGGACCGAGGTGGAACTATCGGTCTCTGCATAGACTTTCCAGATGATAAGGAAATAGGACTCTCGAGAGGATCATCGTCGGACTTGTTCTCTTCTTGCAAATTACCTGCGCGCCTACCTAGGCGAGGTAGCAGCTGCAAATTGATCGGTGTAGTTTGTACTTAAGTTTAACCGTAACAATCGATCAGAATTCCTTAGAACCGCTAAGATTCTTAGATATTAACTTTTTCGTGCCGTTAGGATTTGAGGCAATTACCTTTTTCGAAGTTATCTCGAGATCGTTAGCCCAGTCCATTCTGTTTATTACAATACGTGCGTTAGTACGTTGCGTCGAAGTATCGGGTGATTGTTTCTGCGTTGTAAGCCACTTCAGACTTTACGGTACATTTGACAAGTGTGTGACCGCTACCATCCTGCGTTTACAAGCGGTAACCATGACGACCGACTACACTCTGTTGACAGTGCTTGCTCCGAGTCTGCTCTTGCATTTACACTGGTAGTCACATATTCGATTTTGCATGTGTATAGGATAGGTGTACACACATATATGTATATATTATATAGGAAAACCGAAGATTCCCTGACTTGTTATAATATCTCTGTAATATTTGAAATGAGAAAACAAAAATTCCAAGAATTATTCATGCATCGAAGTGTTCATTCGCTTATCTCACAATGCAATACTCAGATTACCGAATTGCCTGTTTGAAAGAAAATTTCAGATTTCGATCGTTTCCTCTCTTCGCTATCATTTTATGATTTTAGGGAAGACACTAGAGAAAGTCGCATGTTTCTTGGACCGTGTTCCAATGTTACGATTGCCAGTCCTGAAAATCTATAGTATACGTAACGTGAAACTATAGACTTCAGTTCTGGTAGCGTATCGGAACGGCCTTGTCATCTCCCCTATGCTCGTTCGTTTTAAGGCATGTCTACATTAAACGACGAACGAAGCGTCCAACGACCGAACTAAAAGTAATGCGAACAGAATACTATTATTCGTTCGTATTCGGTTCGTGTCAGTTTGGTCCAATTCGCTCATCGAATGGAATGCTATAAGAAAATTTTAAATTTGATTTTGCAATCGCTATTCGTTGCCCATCCGTAAGAATGCGCTATTTTATCACAAATGTACTTTAGAATAGGTGCAATATGAAGACGCTATTATACAAATATTATTTCTTGAAAGCAATATTATTTCTTTAATTATTCATATAAAAGAAAATTATTATCCGATTATTTTCAGATATCTGTACTTGCAGTACTTCCTGCTGATTAATCAGATAACGATTTTTTATGACACTTATCGTTAAAAGTATAAGATAAAAGTATAAGATAAAATTTTAAATATAATAAAACTGTACAGTATAAACATCGATGAAGCAGATTAGATTCGCCAATTATATCGAAAAGTTCTCGTTCGATTTTAAATCAAGCAACGTTGAGAACAGTTGGGAATATGTTACGTTGACATATATATATATATATATATTTTTTTTTTGTTTTTTTTTAATTGAAGCAAAATTATGTTGGATTGATTGTTCAATCAACACTTTTATGAAATTTATCATTACGTAAAATGAGAAAAATTTTACAAATAATACATAATATATTTTAAAACTATAATAATTTATTAATTATAAAATTATTGTCAAAACATTAAGAATATTTCAATATTCTTTGTAAGTGTGGAAAGGGGAAGGTCCCAGATGCGCACAAAACCAGTCGGACACCGCACAGTTTTCCAATCGGACACACGGCGGTCCCAATCAGACACGGTTCCAATTGGACATAAATTAGTAAACACACATGGGGGGTGCAAGGGGGTGGGCCTATGGCCATCTCGTTGGTAGGGGACCTCGTTTACAACCTATCTACCGACGGGGTGGGTGCGGGAGGGGGCGGGCCTAGGCCCACCCTCTTGCCTTTCCCCTCCACCATGTGTGTTTGTGTGTGTTTGTGTTTTCTAACTTATGTCCGATTAGGATCATCATGTGTCCGATTGGAACAGTATCTGATTGGAACCACCGTGTGTCCATTCCAACTTGTGTTCGATTGGAACCATGTCCGATTGAGATCGCCGTGTGTCCGTTTTAACTTGTGTCCGATTGGAACCATGTCTAATTGGGACCGCTGTGTGTCCGCTTGGAATTGTCGTGTGTCCAATTGGAAAACTCTGCGGTGTTCGATTGGTTTTGTGCGCATCTTGACCCTTCCTCAATCCATTCATTATAAAATCGTATACATCATTGCAGAACGTAATTTCAATTGCTATAGACGTACAAATAAAGGATTTTGTTTATTTCTACCTTGATTAGTCATTCTCTGAAATATACTTTATAAACAAATAATGCTTTGAACACCGTGTGATATTGCACATAATTTTGTTTGCATTTTTCTCATTATTTTATCATTAATTCCTCGAGTAATTAATAATTGTTAATAACATTAACATTATCACACGAAATAAAAAATCACACAATATCAAAAATGCATCTTGTTATTATGTAGTAAAATAAATTAAAAGTAATACAAAGGCCGAAAACGAACAAAAATATGAATTTTGTAATATGCAATAAACATACTATAATGTACAAGAAAAAAATTGCAATGCTAGTTTCGACTACAGTCTTCTTTAAATGCATATACATTCAATTAAATTAGTATATGTGATTAAAATCGATCAATAAAACATAGTAAAACAAATATAAAAATATGTTGCGAAGGCTAATGTAAAACGGAAACAAATGTGCGCAAATGAAAAAAAAATAACTTTTACATTGCCAACAACACACGGTATTCTTAAATGATCTTTTCAACATGCGTTGGATGTAAAACTAAAATGTTTAACGTACAAAGATATAGGAAATAAATATGAATTTGTTAGGCTATTCTCTTTTGCGAACACAGTTGAAGTGGAAATTACGCAAGTATTTTTTGTACTTTTTTGTAACCATATTATTGTATCTCAATAATTTTTCGCATTTTCTACTTGACTTTGGTACTCTTCGTTATCCGGGTTCGTCTCGCAGTTATTACCGTTATTTGGTATTCTCGCTTCGTTGTACCTATAATGTAACAAAAATACATAAGAAGTGTGTTCCTTAATTACAAAATAGCAGGATTGGGTAAATGAATATTTTTTTAACTAATTTAAGTTAAAGTTAATTTATAAAATTAATTTAGTTATGTTAAAAGTTACATGAACAAAAAACTAAATAGTTAAAAGTTACGTTAAGATTAAATTAACTTAAATCAAAAGTTAATTTTGAAAAACGTTACTCATATTAAATTAAAAAATTTTTAAAGTTACATTATTCCAAATAATTATAATACCAAATTTAATATTTTATTTGTAAATTAAGTTTATGTAGAATAATAAAGAAATATTATTTTTATATGGACTGAAATATTGTATAAATAAATGTTTAACTTTAAAAATAGTTTGTGTTTCCAAAATAATTATTTCAAGTTAAAATTGAAATCGTTTAAAATGAACAGGACTGTCCCGATTGCGCACATAAACTATTGGGCACGAGAGTATTTCCCAATTGGACACGGACCCGATCAGACACGGTCTCGATCGGACACGGATTCAATTGGATACAGTTATGATCGGACACACATCGTTTCAATAGGACACGGAGTCTATTGCGCACGGACCCAATTGCACACGGTTGAAAACCGCATGATTGGTCGGTACGGGATCGACTGTGACGGGGTAGGTGTGTATATTCTAGCGGTTTCCAATCGTGTGCAATCGGGTCCATGAGCAATAGGCTCCGTGTTCGATTGAAACGATGTGTGTCCGATCATTACTGTGTCCAATTGAATCCGTGTCCGATTGGCACCGTGTCCGATCGGGTTCGTGTGCAGTAGGGTCTGTGTCCGATTGGGAAATGCTCTCGTGTCCGCTAGATTATGTGCGCAATCGGTCCTCACTCACCCAACTGTGCAAAACGGTACATAAGTGAATCGGATTATACGAATTGAATACAAATAGAATGAGAGAATTATTCATGTACTTCCGTTCAGTCTTGTTTATAACATGTCTATCTGCTGAATTTTATATATCACATTTTTATTGAATTTTTATTACAACGTGTAGTAATAATAAAATTCAGTCAAATATAATTAACATAAATATAAAAATATATAAATTATTATTTATTGAATAACACACTTTTTAGTTTATATTTTGATGTTTTATTCTTCTGTCATTCAAAATTTGTTGTTAGATGGCGTTTAGCAAGGGTTTGGCAAGCATTTATAAAAAATTTGATAACGCGCATGATCGCTATAGCAGACTACCACATAGTGTCACAAGATACATAAAATAAAATACCGCTAAAATGTATTCTATTTTGTAAAAAAAAATGTACTACATTGAATGTATCTCATTGTCAGTTGCGAATTTATAAGACGGGCATGTGTCCGATGGATATCGCACGAGAATGCGTACCTCGTGAAGTCGCCCTTGCAAAGCCGCCAAGGCAGCAAATCGATCTTGTCGTGCAGCAGCTCCGAAATGTCCGGGCTGACGATATACGGTGTGCCGGCACCGGAACCGCGAGTCAGTAGTTTTCTTTTCTCATCATAGCAACAATGTTGCACGCTGGCGCTCTCGCTTTCCTGAGACGGTAGAGTCTGCACGCAGTAAACGGCGCCTGGTTTGTAAATCGCGAGCCGGTCCTTCTCGTGACTCACGTCGCGCCACCGAAAGTTCCTCTGCCGCTTCTCGTCCCAAATCTCATTGTTGTAGAAGATGTCGTTCGGATACATGCAGGGACACGCTGGCAAATTGGCGACAGATCCTGCGGACGCACAAACGTTGGATGTTGTTCACGTGAGAAGCGGAAAAAGTTTTACACAAATTTAAAAACATGCTACAAAAATCTGCAATAAAATGCCAGAATTGAAACACTTTTATCAATTTTAGTAATTAAATACATATTGTTAAGAAAAAAATAAATATTTTTACGAAAAAAATTAATAATTTCTACAAATTTCTATTGTTAGTTGAACTTTGTACTTATTCATAGAAATCTTTTTTTAGAGTAAGCTATTTAGAAATGTGTAAAACATTGTAGTTCGTTGTAGTTTCACTGAGAAATTCATAGAAATCGCAGAAACGACGTACTACAAAAACACAAACATTTATAAACTTTAAAAAAGTGTACCAATTCCAGTAATTTTACGTAGATTTTTGTAGCATTTTTTTAATTTATGTAGAATTTTGTAGAATATTTTCCGCCAAGAATATTCTCGTGAAATTCATTCGCTCGATTGTGAAGTATCATTTTTACCCGGAAAAGCTTTCTCGATCTTCTCCCAGTTGTCCAGCCATTTTTGACAACGATCTACATCGTCGAAGCTGCTCACATTGTCGATGACACTCGAGTTCGTTATGTCGGGATCGTCCGTTCTGGAATCGTTCTCCAGCGCTTCGATCAATTTCACCAGAAGCGACTCCAATCCTCCGCGACTGTCCTGAACCAGATAGTCGTGGTATGCGTCGCCTTTCGTTGTGCTTCTCGATTTCGCATTCGACCTCGAACGAGAGCGATGTGTCGGACGATTGTTACGCCTGGGCGGAGGATAAGCACTCCTCCTGCTTTTGTAATCGTCCTCTTCACTTGATGAAACAGGCGTCATCAAAATTTTATCGTGCAACACTCTCGTGCAATCTGCCGTACTCTCGACATCCCGCGCCGTCACGGAATCTTGTTGAACCTGAGATGCAAGTGAAAAACAATCTAGAAGCTCGAATGATCGAGAAAATAAATTTTATGAACAACGAATTTATCAAACGGCAAATAACCCGTCGTCTTGTAGTGTTTCTTTTTTTTGCATTTTTTATATTGAGATATTTAGGCCGATATTCGTAATCGTAAATAATTTTCATTTTTAAAAGAAAAAAAGATGAATGAATGAATCTGTAATTAATTATGTGCGCTTTCAATCAAAAGATTGAAAATTATTTACAATTATGAATACCAGCCTTTAAAGCCTCCATGGTGCAACTAAAATATATTTTTTTGAGACATTAAACTTTGCATGAAATTCGAATGATCTTAAGGCGCGCGACACTTTTCATTCTTTAATTACGACATATTAGAGAATGTGGAATCCTAGAAACATTTTCAAAAAAAAGGGAAATAGAAATAATTGCTCTTCATTCTGTACATTTATTTTTCGCTGCATTTCTTGATATTTTTCAACATTAATTGTGGACAGAATCAAGTTCTATTCGTTTCAGATAAAAAGATGCAATTGGTCGAAATAAGTGGCTCGGATCCCGGAGACTCCACAGTTGATGATTAAAATAAAGTAGTAAAAAAGCAAGCTTCAAAGAAGCTTAAAATAATATAAAAATAGGCAGAATAAAATTTACTAAAATGTCTTTATATCCCAGATATAAAGAACTCGATAAACGAGGATAAAGATTAATGCATTAAAGAATTGCGTCTGTATATATGTATATATGTAAGTTTTCGTAAAAACGATTTTCGTCCAAGATATCGTATCATCGATGCGACTCGCACAATTCCACAATCGCGTTCATCTCGAGCCACATCATAAATGCAATCGGGAATTGCGTATTAGGCCTCGCGCGTATCAAGAGGCGATCTGTCAAAACGGTGAGATCGATGACCGGCGTGACTGGGCGCGATACGTAAAAGGCTGACACGGTCGCAGCGACATCAAAGGACGCCGGCATTTAATGCGTGGATAAGAAGAACGCGGAGGCGCGGTGAGAAGAAGAGGGACGTCGATCACCGGGAACGAAGGGGAGCAGAGCGTCTTGCTTCTTAGAAACGGCACGCCGCAAGATCGTTTCCCTTCAATGGCGTAGCCGCCTGCCGGTAGCGAAACGGATTTTCGAATGCACCGAGCGAAAATTACGTGAGGAAGGACGAACGGGGTAGTTAAGTGAGGATCAAGCGCGAGTTCTTGCTACGGATACTCTCGGAGATCGACGAATGTTTGAGTCCTTATACAAGAATTTTCAAAGCATTCAGTCGTACGAAAATTCGATTTGCAAGCGTCACTTGCGAAACTGAGAATTAATTAAATCTCTATGTTATTTAATATTAAATAATATTTCTCAAATATAGAGTACAAAATATAAAATGGTTGTATGTCCACGCCTGATAATATTATATAAAGAAACAATCTTATTTATTTTAATATTTTTAATTATCGGGAAAATTATAAAATTTATGAAATTTTATATATAATAATTCATATTAATTGTTGACCCAATGATATTCGTAGAACATAATTTTCCACAAGATGTTGAAGTAATATACCACGAATATTATGTAAAAACAGATGTAACATTAACATAGTATTCTCATGATTAAAAACATTGAAGAATATTTTTTGAAATATTATTTTAATTTTTAATAATATTTATGTAATAGTCTAGAAATATTGTATGCAATGGATAAATCTTATTTTACAGACATGAGTATTTCGTGTTCAATCAATTTCTATCCATGGAAATTCGCAAAATTTCAAAGGCAATTAAATTATGCTGCATATTATTTTTTTCTTTTAAAATAAAATACAGACACTTATTTTAGAAACTTTAAAGTGTGCTCAAAAACCTTTCGAGATTTTTTAAAGCACTTGAAACGAATGAAAGTAGTCGGACTCGAAGATACTCATGTTTGTAAAGATAAGGTGCCGTTTTTCATATTGTATTGCAAGGAATCTTCATATCTCGAAAGACTTGCAAGCGCTTCGAAAGTCTTCCTTTCGAAGTGTCCGGTTTGAGATTCTTGAAAATAACACTGTTACCTCTGCATAAGATAAAAAGCGGATTGAAGTAAGATAAAAGTACATTTCCGAAGTACTTGAGACTTTTAATGCAGAGATTTCGAGATATTTCACGCTTTTCAAAATTTTATAATTTTAAATGGCACTCGAAACGGTTCAAGGTTAGCATTATGTTTCCGAGGTACTACCAGAGTCTCGAGTTCGAGAGTGTTTATCCTCAGGTATAAAGTTTCACAGGAACTTCCTACGCCTCATCTTCAAAACGGTTGACCGATGAAGATTTTGTTAAAGAGAACGAACGCCGAAGGTGGGAAATTTCGAAACTTTCAAGATCCTTTTTCTGAAATACCTCGAGTATTAATCCCTTTATAACTAATTCTTGCGATTCGATATGAACGACCCGTTCTTTTCTTCAAAAAACTAAGAGTATCGTAATTATAGTTATAACATTTATGTACAATTTTTTTTTAATAAACAAACATGTAAATATTTTCTAGAGATGTTAAAGTAAAAATTATTTAAGAATTTGTTTATATTTATAAAAATAATAAAAATTAAGTGTCGCGTGTGGAGATGGTACCGAAAAACAGCGTGTGTGCGAAGGGTCAATAAAAGTTTTAATATAAGAGAAAAAGTGCCGCCGATCGTCAAGTGTACAAGAAGAAGAGAATATTAAATTAGAATTGATAATAGGAAGATGAAATGATCAGTAATATTTAAGGATCTTACTAGAAAAAGAACAACAGTATCAAATATTACTGTCAAATTAAAATTAATATGATTTCTCTAACAATCATTGTTCATATATAAGTAAGAAATTATATTCTTGCTTATATAAAAAATAATAATAATCTTCTTTAAAAAATTTGATAATTTCAAATTTCAGTAAGATATTTTATTTTAATATTATAATACATAGTCCTTTAAAAAAAACACAATATGATTACCTTGATAATAATATATTTTTAAAAATTCTCACTTTTTGTTTGAAGCTATTTCCTGTATGATCCTTTTTCCTCTTAATATATGAAAATCTTTATTGAATAATGAGAACGTATTTTTCTTGATGAAGCTATACAAAATTTCTTCATATAAATAAATTATGTCTGTTTAACGCTATGCAATTTGTTTTCAATATCTAACATTTCGCAAGTGAGGATATTTGCAAAACGAAAATATTCTTTTCTTCTATGCACGCAATGTTGACCCAGAAAGATCATTTCGCTTTAAGAATGCGGGATCGTGCACCGCAGGCTTGATCACCTGTAGAAGTTTAATTTCTTCCTCAATCTGCAGATTGAATTCGCGATTTTATGTTCGGTGCGTCGGATAGAACATCAGACTTGAACATCGTTGAAACTGAAGGCGAGTGTTAACTGTAAGCGAGTTAACTTTCTAAAGAGAAGAGTTAACTTGTCGCTTGGCTACTTACTTCATCGTCGCCGCGCGTGGCCACGAAAATCGCCGCGAAAAGTGCCGCGATGCAAATGACGAGCGGCACTTTTGCTCTCATCTTGTCGCTCCGGGCTCCGATCTCGACGGGACGGCGGCGTACCACTTCTCACAATCAGCTGTAATGCCCGACGTTTCGAACATAACTAGCGTGCCGCACACAATCGATATCCGGATACGCAGTAAATCTTTGTCGCCATCAGGACGTGATCTCCCGTGACGTGGTCTCCCGCGTTCCCTTTTCTTTTTTTCTTTTTTTTTTTTTTTGTTCTCGTCGTCGCTCGTCCGCTGACGTTTCTCGAAGAAAAATAAATTGGCGTCCGATTTGTGTTTACCCAATTGTATTCCGTGCGTGCGGAGGCGGGTAATGAGAGCCGTCGACGCGACGTGGGTAACGCGCCGCGGGGAAGCGAGGCCGACCGATGACGCGTGATGTAAGACGGACGATAGGCAAAAGAACGAAAGAACGAGGAGCCGGAGGGTTCGGGAAGATTCCGAACGGGGGGAAAGGTGGGCGCACACGCGGGGCACACCGTTCAAAGACCGCCTTACCGCCTAAGCGCATAGTTGTGAACAACAACCGGTGAAGTCTGTCCCACTGTAACAGCCGGCGTTAGACAGAGGGAAAGATGGAAAGAGGAGGGAAATGGAGGAGAAGAGAGACAGAGCTGCCTGGCCTGGCAGCTAGCCCTGGGTGACACCACGGGACACCATCGTCCCCGTCGTCGTTGGGCGCTATGACGTACGGTCGGCTGCCTCGCAACCCTTAATTATGGACGTGGAGCCGCCGGAACTCCTGCCACTTATTTCGCAATTTTGTCCATTCACGTTTCCTTTCTTCTAGAAAAAACTTGAAATAAAACCTGATTCCGTGCGCACACAATTAATGGTCAAGCGTACAACGTGGTGTAGCGCACGCTTGCGACGTAAATTTCAAGATTGCGTCTACGTGGATTATTTACGCATTGTTTACGTTGCGTTTATAGAAATTTCGTTTTCTTGTTAACAATTCGAGCAATGTGATTTTAAATTGAATACCAGAGTATTAAAAAAGTAATTAAATTATATAATTTTTAATATATCTGGCTTAGGATAAAATAAAAATATTCAATATTAAAAATTAAAAAATGAAATATAATTTTCACTATGTCTGATAAAATCAAGATGTCCTATGGTCCATTAATTAACACAGATGTCACGTAAAATATAAATTACATAGTTTGTAAAAAATTCCAGCAATATGAATTATTATAAACTAAATAGTATAAAAAAATTAAATTATAATAAATATATAATAATTAAGTTTTAAAATTAATATTTCTGGCTTCAATATTGATAAACTAAAACATATAAATTGAAAAAATGGAATCTAATTTTCTAATGTAAATATTTCATTATGTCTGTGTCTCAATAATTTACCTGTCGGTGAAACTTTCTTTTTCCAACGGAGAAAGGAATTTATAGCTTAAAATCCTTTGTTTAAAATGCGGTCCTGACAAAATCCAAGTCCGACGGACTAAATATTTTTTTTTTTTTTTTAACGCCGATTCAAACGATAGGAGAGTTTCAGGATTTATTTGCGAGATCGCGAAGACTTGATGAATTTCCGTACGTCATCGTTATCGTTGTCTTGGAACTCTTCCGCAACCGTCCGAAATGTTCCCAAAATTGTCCCATAATGAAATTCCTTATATGGCTCTTGGGGATGCATGTGTATACACGTGTATATTTTGCGTGGTCGCGCGCGTATTACGAGAATTTAAATACAACAGTGGAATGCGGCGAAACGCGTTCCGGTTATTTTTAGCCGGGCCGATTCGAAAATACACCCACCGCGAATTAAATATAGCCGAGGGAATGTGCATACGCGTACGCGGAATGCAGCGTGGCGCGCGGCGGCACGCGAGCGATCTCGGGTGTCACGCAAAACGATATGCAAATTCGCGCGTCGCCCGCTGCCCCGAGGCGAGCGCATCGTGGATCGGTGTAGAACAGATAAGATAGAACATAGAGATTTATTCGATGTTTCTGTACTTCTCGAAATAATTTTATATTTGAACGTAATATAAAATATATTGAGCAAAAATATGGAAAAGAGGGAATTGTGGAATTACCAGGGTGAATAATAACTAGTTAAAAAGTTTATAACTTTTAATCTAACTTGGTTAATTTCAAATAATTTAATTTTTAACTTTAATTAGTTATCTTTAAAACATATTTTAATTTATTTTTTTTCCAAGTGAAAAATTTATCTACGTAAAAGGAAAAAAATATTAAAAGAAAAAACTTATTTCTACATAAAAAAAACAAGATTTCTTTGTTATTTCATGTATATTTAATTTATAAATAAAATATTTAAAATTTGTTTGATGATCCATAGTATAATTATTCTAAATAATCTTTAGAAAATTGCAACTTTCTAATTTAATATAAATAATGTTTTTCAAAATTAAATATTAATTTAACTAATGTTAATTTAATCTTGACGTAAATAAATTAATTATATATTTTCTAAATGCATATTGATGAGCTAAAATAATAATTTCTTTTTTCCTTTAGTTTTTTATTGAAACAAATGAAGCGTGAAGTAAATGTACGGAATTACGCCACTTTAAACAAAGACTACTTTTGACAAGTTATTTTAGAAAAAATAATAAATAATTTTAAGTAAGACTATCAATTTTATCCAAAGTTACTATTATAAATAAGTGAAAACGTAAATTATAAAATATAATATAATATAATAAATATAATATAATATAATAAAATATAATATAATAAAAATTAAAAATATTTTTATGTACAAAAAAATTAAATATGAACTGCAAATGTCCTGAATTATGCCAGCTTATTCTAATTTACGCCATTAATATGTACCAAATGATGCCACCCTATCTGTGTATTAGCCACCCCTATTATATTTTATAAAAACTCTACAATTATATGATTCTTTACTATTTCATTATTTTTGGAACATATTGCTGGTGCAAAACTAACATTTCGTATTACAATTTAAAATTATTTTATTTTATCATTTTACAGGTTACGTTGTTGTAATAACAATTTAAAAATGAATTTAGCCATTGACAGCAGTTAAAAGTGACAGATCCTTGACATGGGTTTTTGGGAGCGACTTTTCACAAAAAAATCACATTATAATGCTTTTACTTACTTTAACTTTGATGGAGCCATTTGATACACTTTGATGGCTACTTTCCGATAATGTTTAGATGCTTTTAATCAGCTGTGTTTTATCATGGACAAAGAAAAATAAATTACGGCGGCGTCCTTCGGGTCAGTGGCGTAATTCTGTTCCGTATAAATTTACCTTATCATCCCGTGGTTTATGCTCCCACGCGTCTTTACAGATACGAGGGGTGGCATGGATGAATATAAAATTAAAAGACTGAATAATGAGACCTCTCCCCCCCCCCTCTCCTCGTTACACTGGCTCGTGTACTAAAAACGAAGGAGGTCACTGTTCACGTGGGGAGAACGAAAACAAGCCGAGAAACGAAGTGACATTTCGTCGAGCGAGATCGCCCGCAATTTTGTTCAATTTCGCAAAATTGCGCGATTTCACCGTGCGGGGACAATTATTCAATGGAGATCACGGCGTCTTATATTTCGCTCTCTCAAGCTCGCGAGGTCGCGGGCGAGGCGCACGGTTACGACGTAATAAAAATCCCGTGCGATTTACCGTTGCTGGAATGCTGGAACACTGGAAAGAAGCGCGTATTTTTCGTCAAAAGAAAAAAAGAAAAAATATTCTTAATCCTCCACGTGGCTTGAAAATGATATATAATGTTATGACCGCTTTTCGGCTGAGCTTGAGAAGCTGGCCGAAGGAAGGTCGATCGATTTGATAAAAGAAGCGCGGCCGGCTTTTGTTCTGTTCTGGGACGCGGAACTGTCAAGGAATATTTCGAATAATTCCGCCAGGATTTATTTGTATAAAGTCATTAGATTAAAATTAGTATTCCTTTTTATAAAAGAGTGTTCTTTCCTTTCGCATCGTGAAAACGAGTGTCTTTGCGCGAGAGAACTGTGTGCACTCGCTTCCTCGAGTACAACAATATTTTTCATATAATTTTTTCAATCCCAATAATTTAATCAATTGATTTACTTGGTTGTATAATAAAATGAGCGCGGAACCTGAATTCGCAGAGGATCAAAGCATCGTCCGTTTTATATCGGGCGCGCGAGTAGGATCGGGAGAGATATATAAACAAGCGGCTTGTCGCATCGAGTTATGACGAGACGATCGAGCGAGGGGGGAGCCCGATAGAGTAGCAATCTTTCGCATTCCACACGGCTGCAATTGATTCTGCAATTCCAGCGGCGCCGTGCCTGTCTCGCGTCAATGCGGTCGCCGTTATTGTCATCCGGCTCTTGTTCGAGGATCTCTCATCGTTAGTCAAAGAAAGAATCGCGTAAAGGGATAACAGCAATGTGCCCATCAAGTTCCGTTTAATCCCGCGGTCATTGGACCTCTCTTTTTGAGAGATTGGGACGTTTGGGACGGAGGAATCGGGGTTGGCAGTGGCCAATAATTCGAGTCACAATGTAGCTTAAGTATCATTTATTTCTTGTTTTTTTTTGCTCTCTCTTGCCTATAAATAAATTTGCGGGATGCGTCGCCGTTTATATATATATGTACACACACACGCACACACACGCACGCACACGCACACACACGCGCACACACGCGCACACGCACGCACACGCACACACACACACACACACACATACTGCTGAATGTCGTCCTACGCGTTTACGATTGTATCAATAATTTAATGGCACTACGACCTAACAATACACTAATACGGATACACGTCGTTATCATTATATACGTTAATTCTATACGTGGTACATACTACTATGCGCGCACTTGGGAATGTTCTTATGTACGAAGTAGCTGCGTATGGCTTGTCGATCGTCACGTTCTCTCTAAATTGGAATCAGTTGTTTTTATCAGTTGTTATGATTCATAGTCCTATAACTGTGATCATCAGTGGTCCAGTTTTTATTGAGGCATTAATTCATTTCTAACGCAACGTAGAACCAAAATTAAGTCAATAGAAACGCATTAGATTGCGTTTTTATTTTCACGATTACCCACTGATTGTTACAATAAATCAAAAATTATAATTTTGAGGATAAGGCGTTGCCTGCACAGCTATGGCCATATTGTAACACATAGGGGTAAATAATTTCGCGACAGTTTCTTTTATTACAGAAAAGGATTAATCGAACACGCGAATCATTCTCTATTTACCTTTTTCACGTTTCTCCCTTTCCCGCCCTCTAGACATCGCCATTTCCTTCACGCAGCGTTTAATCACGGCCGACACGCGTCTCCTCGCGGCGTATCGCAATCAGGTTTCGCTCCTAACGACACCCGCAACGGTCCGCGATCATATCCTTGTACATCTTGAGCACGACGTTCTCGTTGTCGTCGAAGAAGAGGATGCTGGTGCTGAGCAACTTGGTCGGCACGCAGCACGGCCTCTTAACGTCCTTGGTCATCTTGTGCATGATCGCCTGTATCGTCGCGTGATTCGTCGGCCGCTGATCCTGGCTGAGGGGCGGCTCGCACACGCCCTTGCACTGGTACGCGGAGTAGCCGGCCGGGGCGATTATGAAGGACGACAGCCCGATGTCGCGGAAGTCCACGTAGAGCTCGTGCCTCGTGCACTCGGTCGCGTTCCCCGGCTGCTCCGTCTGCTCGCTCGCCGACCGTGCCGGTCGACGACGCTGCCCCATCGCCGATCTATCTCGCGCCACTTGTCCCAATCGCTCGCGGAGCATCGCTCTCTCGTAGATGTCCATCGACGTGAGGATCCGCCCGATCCGCGAGCGATTCCTCGACACTATGCTGTCGCACCGGCGGCACCCGCGTCCCCCGGAGGACGTTGCATCGCGGCGACGGCGCCTCGTCGCTTCTAGAGGATCTCCGTAACGTAAAGTCTCGTCCCGATCCTCCTCCTCTTCCCTGCGTCTTCTCTTTTGCCGCTGGAAGAGTTCCGATTCGCGTCTGCTCACCAACGAAACCTTCTCGGGCTGACCGCCGACTTCCTGTTGTCTCTTGCGCCTCCTGTAATGCTCGGCGCCATTGTAACCGTTCTCTAGATCAATTTCCTCGTTTTCCGAATCTTTTTCATACGCAGGATCCGTCCCATGGCTGCTCTTGTCGTCGTCCTGATTTCCATATTCGTAATATCGCGGTGCGTCTACTGGCTTTCCACTGAATAGGAAATCATTACTGTCATCATCAAAGAGCACCAGTATCGGCTGCTTGCTGTGATGATAATTGTTTCGACGAGAAAACTCTATCGGCACCTCATCCTCAAACATATTCTGAACTGTCACTAGCAAGCCTAAATTCGGCTCGCCGCTTATCCATCCGAGAACGGCTTGTTTCACGTTGAATATCTGTACAACAAACGTCACCGTTAAAATATCTGACGCGATATTTTTATGAATAACATTGTTTTTTTTTCTTTACGAGTTACTGAATTTGTCAAATTTTTTGTTGAATAAAAATTGGTGATTTAAAATATTTTTTTTTGAATTGATTCTTTGATACGCATAATTTGATAGATTATCGAATAGGAAAAGTCGTATTTCTATAATAAAAGGAAGCTGGCTAATAATGAGAGAGACTTTATTAAACTTTCGGCAAACAATTTGACGATTTTTAAGAATATAACGATTAAAGGTAAAACGTTCTTAAGAATGTATCGGACGTACAGTCCTTGCAAAGTCAATAAAATTTGGAAACGTGTTTAATATTAATACTTGAAATTTTCTGTATACATATGAAAGTTGTGTAAATAAGATTATATTTATTTTTATTTAATAACATATTTTTATAGTTTATTTATTCTATTTGTTATTAAAAATTAAATTATTTTTTGCAACACAAAAATCTTAAATTTTCTGTGTAAATGCTTTAAGTATTCATGATGATTTAAACAAAGTTTTATTGTGATGCGACTGTTTGTGTAATTATTTGGTAAATAAATCAATTTTGTTTATCCTACAAAATTGACTCCGCATTGCAATGAAACTTTACATAAACCATCTTGAATATTTAAAGTACTTAAATAAAAAAAATTAGATTTTTTCATTATTTCGTTATATTACATTTTCATCAGAGCACATATGCTTTTTATTGAAATAATTTTTTATCCAAATAAAAAATTGCCACCAAATTTTTTCCACTACTTCCAAATGCAATATAGAGTCACTGCACTAGTCAATGAACAAATAAGAAATTGGACCAGTCAAGGAACAAACGTAAAATAACTTAATACAATAACATTTTTCAATAAAAAAATTACATTTTAATAAAATCTCCATGAAAATTAGATTTTAACAATATCAATTAATTTTGCAGTTTATTATTTTAAAGTCTTATTATTTTAATAGTTTTTCTAAACAGTCATTTATTGGCGACTGTTCAGCGACTGGTGCAACGACCCTACAGCAATCTATAATTTTTTCATAATTTTCTTAATGCTTTAAGAAATGTCCTATACATCCTTAGACCACTTCGAAAAAAGTTATCATAAATGTTGAGGAAATTATCCTTGTGCAGAAGAAGGCAAGTATTAATTAATGTTTAATCATTAAACGCTCACCTGCCAACCGGAAGCGTGCGCGCCGACGTAACGGACGTTCAGCAATCTGTGAAGATTCGGCACGTCGAGGCTGCGATTATCCAGGACTTGATACACTCTTATCTGCGCGCATATCAAGATCAATACGTTAACGCGGCTGTTCCGCAATGTCGCTTGAGAATCGCGTGCATTATTAAAGATTGACGCTGACCGTGCCAGGCACTTACCCGATAATAGGGACTTGTGGACAGCGGTAGACGCACGTTCCTCGGCGGCGTTTTCTTCCGGTAGAGATGTAGCTCAGCCTCCAATACGGATTCGTTTATCTCCAGCCCCGAGACGTTGAAGAAGTAGAAGTGCGACAGGAAAGGGTCTGACATACGAAACAAAAAGGGGAAGAGGGTTTAGTCTCGTCCGACACGGCGGATTCCGCGAGTGCCGTGTTCGTACGGAAAAAATTACCTCTCTCGACGAAGCTGCGGACGACCCTGGCGTTGTAAGGATTTTGGCCTCGCGTGGCCCCGCTGGGATCGGCGATGGTGTGATACAGCTCCATCATGAATTGCGGCGGTACCTTACGTTGAGCCAGATTCTCGTTCTGATTCCGAATACCGAGGATCTGCAATGCCGTTCGCTGTTTTATCGTTTTGGTGCGAAATTCAGGGTGAAATCGCGTGAAATTTTTTAATATTTTGGGTTGTCATTCCGGGCCAAAACTACGTTTGCTACGTGAAGATTTATTAAAGTTTCACGTCCCCGCGAGAAACGATTTCGGAATATTGGTGATCCCGTTGCCTTAAATCCCGATGTTTGGCCACGTCGAAAGTAAATTTGTTATGTTCCAGTGAATATTTCGAAGAGTTATTCACTTGCGAATAGAATAATTTCTATTTTTGTGATTTCTATTTTTTTTTATAAATTTGAAATAATTTCGTACGGTTCCAAGTGATTTCATGTTTAACTATATGATTTCAATTTGGTTTTTTTAAAGACGATGTCGAAGTGATTTCTGATTTCAAATGTGTGCTTGACTGATCTCGTAAGTGAGCATTGCAGTCCCTTGAAATATTTATTTTAATATCATTTCCTTGATTAATGCAAATAAAAAAAAATACTCAACTGATTTAAAAAAAAAATATTTCCCAAGTTTAAAAATAAGTTATTTTACACTGGCCAATATTTATTTAAATCGAGGAAACGATGTTAAAATACGTATATCTACTTGAACATAAAAAAAAGACTTTTTCTCAGTGTATCATGTGCGACTCGACATGCTCGCGTTAAATATACTTATATCGCGACGCGAGATTGTCATTGTCACCTCTTGAATCTTCTGTAGGGCCTCCTCTCGTCGGGGCACTAGGTCGTTCTCGTTCGTCGGTTGAACGAAGGACAGCTCTTCGAGTTCTTGCTCGAAGCCATCCCTGTCCTCGAGCTGGAGATCCAACTTCGGGTGAGCTTCGTTAACGTCGCAGAGAAACGACAGCGAGAACAGCAGCAGCACTAGGAAGCGGCCCGGCGCGCTTCTCGTCATCATCGTCATGGATATCCGTCACGTGTATCGCGAGAATAGATTGATAAATAGATAGAGCGTTTATTGGCGTTCTAGAGCAAGCCCTCTAAGAACGAACAGTTGACAATCAATCAACAAAAACAGAAAATAAAACAAGATAGCGCTAGATAGTAAAAACTAGTACGAATAAACGGAATAATCGTATAAAAAAGAAAAACAAAGGAAAAGTAACAGAAAGAATAATACGAAAGTAATACAAAGTGCAAATGGTACGGAAAAATAATAGCGTAAAAGAACAACGATTCACAGAACGATAGCAGAGGAGAAAGAGAAGAGAGGTCCACTCGCGATTTCCGTTGCCCGACTTCCGTTTCCTCGATCCACTTTCAAACCCCGGGAAGTCACACGTGAAAATCAGTCGGCACCGTCGTCGCCGTCGCCGTCGTCGTCGGCTTACCCTCTCATCGCGATTGAGAAGGAATCACAAGTACGTCACCTTATCAGCGCGCATAAGGAATTAAGACAGACTGGGACAGAAGTGTCTACCGCGCGCGGAGGAGATTTTGCCGAACCGAACGAGATGCTAAGTGGTATATGGGATGTCTTGGCCGCGAGGAGTCACCTTTATGCTACACCGTTGCCTCCCCCGCAACTCGTTCGCCCCCCGCGGCACATTGGCTCTCTTCTCGCTTCTCCCTCGCCGTCGTCGTCGTCGTAGTTGTCGGGAGTTGGACGGAGGATCCCTTGGCTCTCGTCCCGCGGCACGATCTTTGCAATGTTTGCATCTTTATCGATATATGCCTCGTTCTCTTTAACTGGCTCGTACTCGCTCGTAAAAATACGCAAATCGAATTTGATCGCGTATAAATGAAATGTCGAAATGTCGAAAACAACTCGAAGGCCGCTCGAATATTATTATTTCGAATAGGGAAAGTTTCCTTACATTTTTCCAGCGTCCGAAAGTGCTTCGTCGACAAAGCGGCAAAAAAATCGAACGCTCTAATGGCGAAAGATATTCTCGTGGAGGAGTTTCATGGGCTTCATGGGTCTTTCTCGGGTTGGAAGGGTCGAAAAGATCGATTTTATTTTTTTAATTGAATTTTTTTAAATAGCAAATTAACGACTGGTAAGAAAATTACATCTGGATTATATGCATATGTTGTACAATTAATTCCCCTAAGATTTGTAAGGCGCGCGATTAACGATCGCACTTTTTTTGCGATGACCGATCAACCGGTCGAGATCGATAAGAGAAGCGAGACTTTAAAAAGACCGAGAGATACGAAGTTGCGCTCCGGCGATGACACTGCGTGGCTATTAAAAACGGAGAGCGGCGCTTCCTAAATTCCCGCGGATTCGTAAGTGCCGAGTTATGTGATGATTCGTCACGCGGCGAATATTTAGGCGAATTTGACGTCGGCGATTTATTTATCGCGCTCTAACGAGGTGACTCGCGAGGGCCGATTATTTATTACGGTGAATTTTTCTCGCCCGACGGCTTTATTTTCGTACGGTTTTTGTTTTTCTAATTCGAGGCCTTGCCCAATCCCGAAGCCGGGATCTCGATCGCGCGCTGCATTGTCAAGTCCAATAATCGCGTTATGCAAATACCTTGCTTCGTTATCGATAAACGTCCACCCACGTGGCGGCCGGGCCGGCGCGGCGCGGCGGCGTCGTCGGCGTGCCAAAGTCGCGAAAGAGGTAGCGAGATATTTGCCAATTGCTGGCCGCACGGTAGAATTGTGGAATCTCTAATTTTAGCGCGTGATTGGACTCTATTGTAGCGAACGGTTTCTCGTGGGTGCGCCCCGCTGAAATTGGGGCAATCAGACGCTAGGGGAAGCCTGATTTGCCACTTTAAAGTAAACGTGAGAAGGTATACTCGAAGAATCGTGAAATGTAGTTAGAACTTATTGTTAGTTTCTCTTCGGAAAAGCATTATCACGATAAATGCGTTCCTCCGGAATTAGCAGCAGGAAGTGCAGACGGATGCAGGAAGGAAGGAAGGAAGGAAGGAGGGAAGGCATCGCGTTCTAATCGTGAAAACATCCTTGATTTATTTTGTCACATGGATTTGTACATGATGTACCTAGGAACATGAGTGTACGCGCAAAATGTGCCTAACACGTCGTCTCTTTCTCACTCTTTTTTCTCTCGGAGAGTCTTGCTTTTCTTTTCTCTCGTTTTCTCGTCCCGGATTTCGGCTCGAACAGGATCACTCGCGGTGAAATAATAATTTCAGTCTAAACGCAGGCACACTGAGTGATCTGAATTATTTCTCTCTTCGCTCCTCGCCGAGTTCTAAAAGTTCCAAAAACGCGACGATGTTAAGCACTGACCTCATATTTTTTACACACGTGAAATTAACATTCTTTTCTTCTCCGACATATGCGCGATAGCAATTGGAATTCGTAAATTGGAATAATCGTGGAATAATGATTGTACCTGTACTCGTGCACTTTGAATCTGGCTGGTGTGCAAGTGTGCTGCTTCGAATACAGACCGGCTACACACCTGGACGGCTCCTTCTTGTCCCGCAGAAGACACGTCTCCGTTTCGTTCCCCGGACACGTTCCGACGCATTGACCGACGTTTATTTGCTATCGAAGGCAACAGACAGAAATTGATAGCGTTGAAATAGGAAAGACAAAGCAAAGTCTTAAAAAAAAATATATCGCTTTTTAAAAAGCTTTTGTGTTTTTTGATTATACCTGGGGTCCAGAAAATCCCAAAGGTCGAAGATCAAAGATAACTTTTAACTTGATTAAATTTCTTCAGTTCAAATGTTTATTTAAGTTAAATATACAAGTGCTTAAACTGAAGTTCAAGTATTGAAATTAAATACTGGAAGAAATTTAATCAAGTTGACAACTTTTTTTCTCAACGCATGTAATCCTTCCTTTAAAATTCCTCTTCAATGACTAGTTATATATTTCATACTCGGACCACAGGCCTCACGTCGGTCGTGTTCGTGCCCTCCTCAATCGTCACCTCGCTGTAATCCAGCACAGTTTCCATATGATCCATCCGGTGACAATGACCTGCGCAGCCGCATTTCTCGACCACTTGATAGATTTCATCACCTTGAGAGAAAATGGCACGAATATTTCAGATTTATTTTTATAATTTACTCCTGACTTCAGAAGTTTTAATTCCGCGTTTACATACGTACCGTTTGGTCCTTTGATGCTGATTGTGTTATTCCGGACCGGCTTGCAACCCAGATCTTGAAAAGTGCAAGTAAAACGTTAATTTTCGGATCTTACACAAATTATAGAGATGAAACTAAAGAAGGAGAGAGAAAATATTGAATCAGGATTCGAAACTGTCGCTGAAAACATTGATCTAGTTTCCATCGAAATTCTCAATTTGATTCTACTTTGGCGCTGATCAAAGTGTTAGCGTACTGTTTCTATTGTAAGTAAAATAGAAGTAAAGAATATTGACATTTCAGTAGAATTCAATTTAACTTTTACTTGTGTGAATATATAAAAATAAATAATCTCCATAATTTTTAAAATATTTTTCTTAAAAAAAATTAATGTTAAAGTTTCATCATACAACTAAATCTCACATTTATTTTCCGTTTTTGACGATTAATGAATGGTAACTATTATAAATAATGAAAAATAGAGATTGGCACTATCTACTTTCTCCTGATGAAAATTTTGTGTCAATTCATTGCCAATTCTGATACTGTTTGAACGAAGGTATTGAAATAATACGTAAACAGAAAAAAAATTTAGTATCAAATCAAAATTTATTGTTTCACATATATAAGCAAGAGTATAAAATCTTCTTGGAAGAATTTATAATCTTAAAACAGACATAATTTGCTTACATGAAGAAAATTTTTCTCTTTCTTGCTTATATATATGAAACAATGAATTGTTGATTCGATATTAATTTTTTTTCTGTGTATCCAGCGACTTAAGTTTGGTTCTACTTAAATTAGGTGTAAATTAATGTCTCGGTGAATTAACTAGATTAATGTGTACAAAGCTTGATCATCCTATTTCCTCTTATACAGTCATAATTTGAAGAAGTCTTATCGAGATTGTACCTTTGCCGCAATGGCCGATGCAAACCCCGACGTCCACGACAGCCTGGTGCGGCGTACCAGAATGTACATGATGGGTGTAGGATTCCCGCCTGCAGGACGACTCCGGTGAACACTCACAGGCGTCTATAACTTCGATAACGCGAACACCCTGCAACGTAGACACTCGCTCGAGCTTAGCGGCCCTCACGCGACAGTGGGAATCCGATGAACATTTCTGAAAGGCAGGCAGAGACATTCGTGAACAATCATCAGAGGGAAGAAAAATAGAGTCCTATATACATTTGGCGCACAGATTAACTCTTGGATTCTTAATTTTCTTTGATGAGTTTTGCGAAAGCCCGAATAGTAGAACAATTTGGATTATTTTAAATGAAAAGATGGGCATGCATGTCTTTCAAAAATTTTGTCTGGAAGAAGAAGAAGAAGAAGAAGAAGAAGAAGAAGAAAATTTAATTGATAAGAATATCACAAAATAAAGAATGAATTATCCGTTCTCTTCTCCAGAAGTTACTAGTTCGCGACTGATGAAACCAGCTTGTCCCAACGTTTTTAGCATAAAAAAGAGAATTAGTTGCTTTATGACTTTAAAGGTATGCTCGCGCCTGTGATAGAGGACCATATCGGTCGTTTCAATAAATCTCTCCCTCCTTCAAGCGCCGTCATCCATCCAGCGGAATCCAGCGGGCGCATCCGACGTAGCACATATTGGTCTCAAATACGTTTTTTGAACATATGCATAATTTCATAACTGTAAAGAACCTTAGAAAAACGTTTAAACAGAAACGTTTTTGAAACCATAGTTTAAGAAACGTATTTTTTACGTTTCTTCTTAACTGTAGAAACGTAATAAATACGTTTCTTAAACTATGATTTCAAAAACGTTTCTGTTTAAACGTTTTTCAAAGGCATGTTTCTTCAAAAGAAACATACAAAAGCATGTACATGAGTTATTGGATGAACTCCATTATAATCAGACAGATTCTTGTCAGCCCTCATACATTTTCTCTAAAGTTTCTAAACCATCAACATCACATTCAGTCATTCATGAACATTTAAACTTAGATCAAGATTCAGACTCGAGTTTGGATTTTAGAAACAGTCTACAAGATAATGAATTGAAAGACAAGGAATTACTTGATGAAGCTCCTAATAATATTACACCTGAAATATGTCAAGAAAAACACAATTCTTCAGAGAGTGAAACATCTGACGGTTTTCAAAATAAATTGAGATATTGGGCCTTAAAACATAATATTACATTGTCAGCGTTAGATGATTTATTATCATTATTAAGACAATTTCATGAAAATATACCATTATCTGGAAAATCGTTATTAGACACTCCAAGAACTACTTAATCAATTAATTTGCAAAATGGAAAATTTACTTATTTTGGTATACGTAAGCAGTTAAATCCTTTGTTAAAAAAAAACCATGCTCAAAAATTATTGATTTAGATTTTAATATTGATGGTTTACCCTTATTCAAAAGTAATAATATCTCTGTCTGGCCAATTCTTTGTAGGTCATTAACCTTAAAATCAAATGTATTTATTGTGGGCTTATTTACTGGCAAAGAAAAGCCAAAAACTATTGATCTTTATTTACAAGATTGGATTCAAGAGCTTAATGATATATCAAAGAATTATATTGAAATAGACCATAAAATATTTCAGATTAATTTTAGGTCTCTGATTTGTGATGCTCCTGCATGGGCTTTTCTCAAATGTTGTACAGGTCACAATTCTAAGCATGGATGTGAAAAATGCAATATTGAGGGAGAGTACATGAATCATAAAATAATCTTTCCATGTACAAGTGGACAACTTAGAACAAAAGAGACTTTTGATACACAGATACATGAAGAACATCATAAGAGAATATCCCCATTGTTGAATCTTAACTTAGATTTAGTGAATCAGGTTTCATTAGATCCTATGCATTTAGTTTATTTAGGTGTAATGAGAAAATTGTTAACATTATGGGTATCGAAAGGGAAACCTCCGTTTAGATTGTCGGGAAGAATCATTAATGATTTATCAGACAAATTAATTTCATTGTCCTCTCACATAGTACATGAATTTCCTAGAAAACCTAAAACTATATCAGATTTAAGACGATGCAAAGCAAATGAGTTTATGTTATTCTTGTTGTATGTGGGTCCAGTTTCTTTAATAAACATTCTGCCTAAACAACTGTACGATCATTTCTTAATGTTTCATGTCAATATTACAATTTTGTGCAATGATAATCATATTTCTAAATATATTGACTTTGCAGAAGAAATTTTATGTAATTTTGTTAAGTATTTTGAAAATTCTTATGGAGAAGTAACATATAATGTTCACAGTTTAATTCATTCAGTAGCAGATGTAAAGAATTTTGGTAATTTAAATACTATTAGTTGCTTTCCTTTCGAGAATTATTTGGGGAAATTAAAAAAACTCGTAAGATCTTCCGCAAATCCTCATGCACAACTTTGTAGACGGATACACGAACTTTCTTATTATTCGAAGACTGAATTACCAGCAACTGAATTAGAACCAAGGCAGAAGCATTTTGAAGGACCTATACTTAGAAATACAACAGGCTTGACTTTGCAATATAAAAAATTAAAAACCCCGACATATGTTTTGACAATTTCTTCCCCTAACAATTGTGTTTCGATAGAAGGAGATATTATTGTTCAGATCGTAAACATTCTATGCTTAGAAGACCAATCTTATTCTTTAATTTGTCATCGGTTCTTGAATATTTCTGAATTTTATGATTATCCATGTTCATCCAAATTATTGGACATTTTCAAAGTGTCTCACATATCACCTGCCATTGAAGAATTTCCTCTTGCGTTAGTAAAACATAAAAATATGTTATTACCTGGACATGAAAAAGGGACCTATATTGTGTTTCCTCTCCTTCACGTATCATAGTTAATTTATGTTCCTCTCGTATTGTTATTTTTTTTTAGAAAAGTGTATGTTTTTTATCTATGTAAGTTTATGATTTTGTTTCAAAGAATTTTTAAATTAATATTTATTGATATTAATAATATTTATATTATTTTGATTTAAACACTTATATTTAAAAATAGATTTAAAAAATTATTGATAAAATATGTAATATAAGCACTTTATGTTCACTTTTTACGGTTTTGTTTTCTTTTAGAATACATATAATGTACTCATTAATTGAATTTCCAATGGACGACGGACAGAAACCTGAAGTTGAGGTTGTTCCTAATATTTGGTTGGAAAATAAAGATGAATCATAGAATTGTTTTTGACCCCAAGCAATATCGACAATACAAATTCGTAAAGCTATCGAAAAATGTCATTCACCACAAGTAAATTGGCTAAAATTTAAATGCAGAGTATTACGTACATATGGTAAATTTTTTTTTCTAAATTAAAAAACCACGTATTTGCATTTTCACTTTATTTAATCTATTTTATTATTAGATTCCTCATATTTGTCTTTTGTTTTTTTCAGTATATGACACATACTACTCTATTCACTTGTGATCTTATTATACGTTCTTATATATTATTGGATTAAAGTATTATACATTATATATTTGCGACAAATTTCTTTATTTTCTTTTATTATATGTTCGCAATACATTTTTTCTACCAAATTTTGTATTAAACTTTTACCATACTATGTTCAATTATTTTATATTGTATGCACTTTTAATTTTTGAATTAATAATATTTAATTTTAAAGTTTCTAACTTATAGTTGATTATTTTAGATTCTTATGATGATGCAAGGAAGCGATTAGTAGATGCTGAATTTACATCTACTTTAGAAACTAATGCAGAGCAACATACATACAACCAGCGACCAAAACGAAAATTGAGGAAAACTTCTCATATTTATTCCGATTCCTCAGAGTCTGATAAAAATGAAGAAACAGCACACGATAAAATTCCATCACTTCCTATGTTAGGAACGCCAACAAAAAATAATAATATCTTACTGAAAAGACCTATAATCACTCCTTCCAAACCATCAACATCGACAACTGTCAGTGCTTCAAAACGTACATCTGCTACAATTAATTCTCAAAGGTTTTCAGAAAAACTAGTTAATTCTTCGCAAAATATAGTCAAAACTACAATGACCACTTCGGAGTTTGACGAATCAAGTAAGATATTAATTTTGTGTTTATAAAGCTATTACAATAACAATAATTATTTATAAAAAAACATAACTTACCGATAACATTGAGACATATTATTCAGAATGACATCTTAAATTTCACTTTTATTTATGTGTAAGTCTCTTTTCTTACCGATTTTGGCTTTAATTAATTAATTGTTCACTTTTAACATAGGTTCGTTAATCATCATATTTTGTTCTCTACGTATTGCAAGATTTAGCACTTATTATTTAACTTCTTTATATATTAGTATTTTCTGTCTTTCTTAATTTTTTTTATATTTCTGGAATCAAAAATGGCTTCTATACATATAATTAAACACTATCTCAAGACTATGCTCTTTTCTTGAAAAACAAAATCATCAACAACAAAGTAATCCGAGAAAGAGAGAGAGAGAGAGATTTATTCTTCTTTTTTTTAAACGTTCTAATGTAGAATGTTATTTTCAGATTTTTCTTGCCTCATTTTAACAAATTAGTAAGCATAGAAAATTTTATGAACTTCTTCCGATGCTCAAACAACTCTCTGCACATTTTAAATTATCAAACATATCCCATGTAGAAAATGTTTCTGAAATGCCAGTTGATACCAATGAGAATTTGGAAAATATTGTAAATTTTTAAATATAAGACAAAATTTTGAATATTTGGTAAATAAAACCTTCTTAACAATTTTTAGCATGTCTAGCATTTTTTATCTCAAAAAATGATATTAGTATAAAACTTTAAAAACAATGTTTCACGTTTTAATTAGCATATACATATATATGTTTTTACACCAAAATTAAAATAATTTTTATAAAGAAATCAGAACTTTAAGAAATAGAAAATAGAATCGCTTTACTTTATATTAAAAAGAAAAAAATAACAATTATTATAAATTCAATAAAAGTACATTTGCAGTTTTTAATAAAATAACATAAACTACTATTATTCAAAGACTTATTAGCTTAATGAAAAAATAAAGATTTTTTCATATTTTTAATATAATTTACGATAGATTCTTTTCAAATGTTTTTGCATATTGGTTATTTTTTCTTTTTCTAATCCTTTTTTTTATTAAATTTATATCGTTCTTTTAAAGGTTAACGTCTTAAATATATCGGGTGGTACAACAATTACCCAAATAACAAGAAGAACGTTAGAAAAAATAATTACGGATAATTATGCTAAGAACTTTAATTGGGCAGGAAGAGTACCCAAAAAGGCTATCAAGGTTTTAAAAATAAAAGATTTGACCATAGTTTGTCTTTTTTCCTTTTCCTTTAGAGCCAGTCAGCATTGCAACATTGTCAATCATATTTAGTAAATGTGCTTAAATTTCTTACAGCTACTGTAAAGAGCGTTGAACCAAACGCTGCAGTGAACAAAATTGAAGATTTTATAAAAGATTGGCTGAAGAAGCCATCTGTTCGTATTGCCTTAGCCGTAGGACATTGAAAAAAAACTTGTCAGCAACGACAAAAGGTTAAAATAAAATAGATGACCTGAATTCTCATTTCGCTCCATTCGCGGATATTCAAGCTAAATTAAAAATATTTCCAAATGCAATTAGCAAAAATTATCTCATGTCTAATTGTTTTTACGATTTTGTCGAGACATCATATCATTGTAAACCGACATACGAGTGTATCTTTTATCAAATAACAAGGTTTGAAGGATTTGCAGAAAAAAAACTCCAAAAATCCGTTTCAGTTTTAATACTTTAAAACTTGAAATTTAAAACCTGTAGATATTATTTCACTGCAGATTTAATCGCCATTCCAACATTGTTATAATATGTATTTATTCGAAAAATTTTATCGTTTTCTTGTAATGCGTCGTAACAATAGAACAGCAAATATGGTCATATGGTCTCATCACGTCTCTTCCCTCTTTTCTCTGAGAAGAATCCGATATTGAGTTTGTCACGCGATAACCCCCCCTCCCAAGTGTGTAACATTTATTTTTTTAGTTGTGACTGAACAGACACATGACAATTTTTTTTTTTTTTTACTACAGTAAACGTTAAGCAGAATCAACCTCGTAATCGTTAAACGCAGAATCTTAATGAACGAGAGCGTATATTAGTAGTAGTAGTACGTAAACGAAGATAGACTTGTACGTAGAATGCGCGCGTCTCTTGGCATGATCGATCTTGCAAGGTGCATCGCGAATGCACGAGGCTCTGTCCACGCTAAATCAGACCGGCAATAAGCAATATTGTGTGATACTCAACAAGTCGTTTCGGTTCCTTGATGTTAAAGTGACGCGCGCGTATATCTGTAAAACAAACTCGGCTTCTCGTCACAATGATTTATTATAAGGTCCAGCTAAATGCCGCTGCAACGAAGTACATTGAGTAATCGAAAAGGCCGATACGGATACACATTTTCTATTAAATAATGTAAACAGCGCTTTTTTTCATTTTCCCTTTTTTTAGTTGCAAAGTTGACATTGTAGGTCTTGATATTGAAATATCTCTCTTAGATATAATTTTAATTTTTTATATAAGAATTTTTATTTTGTTTTTAATTTTTTTATTATAAAAATTTAATGTAAAAATTGATGATTTTATGTATTTTATTTTTATGTTTCAATATATATATATATATATATATTATATTTATATAAATGCATTAGTTTATTAACTACCTGAGAAAACAAACCTTTTCACAAATTAAGAAAAAAAACGTTTTTTGACCGTTTCTTTGTCGAAATAGAAACGTATTATTAAACGTTTTATGAGTGAACATTTTTACTCATAAAAAACGTTTCTCGAAACCGGTTATGAAACGTATCGAACAAACGTTCTTGAGACGTTAATTCCGGGATTATATAATTATATAATTCCGGAATTTAGTGGCTGGACACGCCGGCGCCGCGGTCACCGATCCTCTCTCTCCGACGCCAATCCGATCTTCGAAGGACGCAAACCGTAAAAAGTGAACATAAAGTGCTTAAATTACATATTTTATCAATAATTTTTTAAATCTATTTTTAAATATAAGTGTTTAAATCAAAATAATATAAATATTATTAATATCAATAAATATTAATTTAAAAATTCTTTGAAACAAAATCATAAACTTACATAGATAAAAAACGTACACTTTTCTAAAAAAAAATAACAATATGAGAGGAACATAAATTAACTATGATACGTGAAGGAGAGGAAACACAATATAGGTCCCTTTTTCATGTCCAGGTAATAACATATTTTTATGTTTTACTAACGCAAAAGGAAATTCTTCAATGGCAGGTGATATGTGAGACACTTTGAAAATGTCCAATAATTTGGATGAACATGGATAATCATAAAATTCAGAAATATTCAAGAACCGATGACAAATTAAAGAATAAGATTGATCTTCTAAGCATAGAATGTTTACGATCTGAACAATAATATTTCCTTCTATCGAAACACAATTGTTAGGGGAAGAAATCGTCAAAACATATGTCGGGGTTTTTAATTTTTTATATTGCAAAATCAAGCCTGTTGTATTTCTAAGTATAGGTCCTTCAAAATGCTTCTGCCTTGGTTCTAATTCAGTTGCTAGTAATTCAGTCTTCGAATAATAAGAAAGTTCGTGTATCCGTCTACAAAGTTGTGCATGAGGATTTGCGGAAGATCTTACGAGTTTTTTTAATTTCCCCAAATAATTCTCGAAAGGAAAGCAACTAATAGTATTTAAATTACCAAAATTCTTTACATCTGCTACTAAATGAATTAAACTGTGAACATTATACGTTACTTCTCCATAAGAATTTTCAAAATACTTAACAAAATTACATAAAATTTCTTCTGCAAAGTCAATATATTTAGAAATATGATTATCATTGCACAAAATTGTAATACTGACATGAAACATTAAGAAATGATCGTAAAGTTGTTTAGGCAGAATGTTTATTAAAGAAACTGGACCCACATACAACAAGAATAACATAAACTCATTTGCTTTCCATCGGCTTAAATCTGATATAGTTCTAGGTTTTCTAGGAAATTCATGTACTATGTGAGAGGACAATGAAATTAATTTGTCTGATAAATCATTAATGATTCTTCCCGACAATCTAAACGGAGGTTTCCCTTTCGATACCCATAATGTTAACAATTTTCTCATTACACCTAAATAAACTAAATGCATAGGATCTAATGAAACCTGATTCACTAAATCTAAGTTAAGATTCAACAATGGGGATATTCTCTTATGATGTTCTTCATGTATCTGTGTATCAAAAATCTCTTTTGTTCTAAGTTGTCCACTTGTACATGGAAAGATTATTTTATGATTCATGTACTCTCCCTCAATATTGCATTTTTCACATCCATGCTTAGAATTGTGACCTGTACAACATTTGAGAAAAGCCCGTGCAGGAGCATCACAAATCAGAGACCTAAAATTAATCTGAAATATTTTATGGTCTATTTCAATATAATTCTTTGATATATCATTAAGCTCTTGAATCCAATCTTGTAAATAAAGATCAATAGTTTCTAGCTTTTCTTTGCCAGTAAATAAGCCCACAATAAATACATTTGATTTTAAGGTTAATGACCTACAAAGAATTGGCCAGACAGAGATATTATTACTTTTGAACAAGGGTAAACCATCAATATTAAAATCTAAATCAATAATTTTTGAGCATGGTTCTTTTTTTAACAAAGGATTTAACTGCTTACGTATACCAAAATAAGTAAATTTTCCATTTTGCAAATTAATTGATTAAGTAGTTCTTGGAGTGTCTAATAACGATTTTCCAAATAATGGTATATTTTCATGAAATTGTCTTAATAATGATAATAAATCGTCTAACGCTGACAATGTAATATTATGTTTTAAGGCCCAATATCTCAATTTATTTTGAAAACCGTCAGATGTTTCACTCTCTGAAGAATTGTGTTTTTCTCGACATATTTCAGGTGTAATATTATTAGGAGCTTCATCAAGTAATTCCTTGTCTTTCAATTCATTATCTTGTAGACTGTTTCTAAAATCCAAACTCGAGTCTGAATCTTGATCTAAGTTTAAATGTTCATGAATGACTGAATGTGATGTTGATGGTTTAGAAACTTTAGAGAAAATGTATGAGGGCTGACAAGAATCTGTCTGATTATAATGGAGTTCATCCAATAACTCATGTACATGCTTTTGTATGTTTCTTTTGAAGAAACATGCCTTTGAAAAACGTTTAAACAGAAACGTTTTTGAAATCATAGTTTAAGAAACGTATTTATTACGTTTCTACAGTTAAGAAGAAACGTAAAAAATACGTTTCTTAAACTATGGTTTCAAAAACGTTTCTGTTTAAATGTTTTTCTAAGGTTCTTTACGGTTATGAAACTATGGATACGTTCGAAAAACGTATTTGAGACCAATATGTGCTACGTGGGAAACTATAAGTGCCTTCGACGTTATTTTGACATTTAGACAAAACGGCGACAATATTTTCAGTTTGATATCTAGGCATTTGCGTTTGGTATCCAATAATGAGTTTTTAAATTGATTAAAAAAATAACATTCTGAAAATATTATTTCTTCCTTATGAACTAAAATTATTTTTAATTCTAAGATTGCTACTCACACATTTTTCTGATGTTAATACTGCTCTGGGTGAAAACTCGCCCACACAATTAAGAATATTAAAAAACTTTTTTCTATTATACTTGGGAAAAAATTTTTGACATATAATAAAATATCATACATGTCCATATATAAATATAATTATAGTACTGTAATAAGAATTGCATTAGCATTCTTCGTTCGAGAATAACCGCTGAGTAATTAACAAGACCGATGCAAGTTGCAAAATTATCGACGTAAGAATTTCGGACGAATATTATCTCTCCGTAAAAGTCGCAAGGACCGCACGTAGTTTGGCGCGACGCGACGTGGCCGCATTCCAACTCGCGATTGGTCGATTATGCATCTCATAAATCTGCACACGACGTTCCTTCAAGTCTTTTTTCACCCTTTGCGTAGCTCTCGGTTGCACGAGAAGTCTCACCGAGAGCCACGAGCGACGTCGCGTCGCCCTGTCGAGTCGCGTCGCCCTGTCGAAATACTTCAGCGAGCAACGCGGCCTCAGCCAGTGTGCCTTTCTTTTCAAGCGGTCTGTTTGCCATTAAAAAAAATTATATTGAACATTTAAGCTGGTTACTAGACTGTCAAAATTTTGTGCAGCAGTAAATATTGAAGAAAACGTCACAGGCATCATTTGCTTGCTAATACAGTGGAGCTGATATCCGAAGTAATAGAAACAAAATTTTTTGGATAGGGAGTTTCCGAAGGAAATTTTCGGCTAATAGAATGAATACATTTTTATATTAAATTTTATTTATTTAGTCAGAAACTTAAATTTCTAACAGAAAAGACTTCATATATTCAAAAAAACTTAAATTCTTTACGTAAAAAAAAACAAAATTAATTTCACAATATGTTATTACATTTAAATAGTAGAACGTTCGGACATTAAGTGTTCGGATAATGGAACTCCGGATATGGGAGGCTCTACTGTATTTCGATTTTTTTTTCTCAGCGTGATGTTAGGCCTCGCTCTGTCACAAGCTTAAAGGCGGATATCGCGATTCCGCATCATCGATCGGAATTTGATTAAGATAATATATGTTGCCGCCTTCCTTTCACGATCGAAATGAGGAAAATGTTTCTCACCTGCACCGCCGGCCGACTCGCATCCCCGGGATCGTCGGACACGTGTCGCGGGCACAATTTCCGACAGAGTCCAGCGTCGATCTGAATAACTTCCCCAGATATCCCTAAATAAAATTATTCAATTATCCGCATTATAAAAAAAATTAAAAAGAGAGAGAGAAAGAGAGAAAGAGGCGCCAGAACGAGGGTTGAGAGGGGTGGCGCCTAAGGGAGGATGATCGAATCGCGGTGTGTGTACATACAACTCTGCTATTTTTGCGCGCGGACGCGTGGGACTCGGAATGCGCGAGTATTTGTCATCTCGCGTGGGGTGAAAGGGAAGGTTTCCGCGCGATTTATCGCGTTACGTTGCAAAATAAAAATATGAGCCGAGGCTCGAGAGGAGCGCGTCGGTTATCGTCCTAAGTAAGCGCGAATCGAGGGAGGGAACGGACTCGACTTCAGTCGGGAAGAACGTGCGGTGTTTTAATCGAAATATTATTAATTTCAATTAAAGCGCCTGGCAGACGATCGTCTTCGCAAGCGATCAAACGTCGCCGCCGCTCAATTGAAGCTAATAGATCGAGAGAATCCAACGCGCGGGCGACGACGCGTGATGCAAAATTCGGCTTCCAGACCGGAATGACGAAAGTTATTTTATCCAATTGCACACTTAATCGTCTCACTCGTCACTTAGCCCCGATTAAAAATAGAAATTAGAAGAGATAGAAAACATTTCGCAAACGTATTTGAAGAAATTTGTTGATTATTAATTTAATTGATTTGTAAATTCGGTAATTCGCTATTTAACTTTTCACCGAGGGAAAAAAATGTGTTTGAACGAAATCGGTATCGCACAAATCGGACGGACCTGTTTGCGAAGTGCAGACACGTCGTGACCGGATGTTCCGTTCTCTTCTCCCCCCAGTTGGAAACGTTCATTGATTAAGCACGGGGCACGGTATCAATTCGCTGTGCCGTATACGCGAAGGTTGAATCGTTCATTAGCAGGCGCGCCTCCCCAAGTTTTTTTCATGAATATCGCGTTTCTTTCTCTCTATATATTACGTATACGTTGGACCCGATATCCAGGATTAAAGGTAGAAGTAGTTTAGTACTTTAGTATTTTAAACGCTCACCGTTTCCGACGTCGATCATCTTCTCGTGTCGGGCACAGCACGTGTACTGTCGCAGCTCCTCCGAATGCATTTTTCCTTCGTTCTCCGATTCCTCCTCGCAGAAAGCTAGACAACAAAAATGCGCGCGATGAACACGAATGGAACTCGGTCGAGGATTTCGAAATTTGCGATCGTAAAAATTAAACGAGATTAAAAACGAAGTACATCGGGATTTAAACAGAGTTGAAAGCTGAAATTCTATAGATTTAGCTCAGACACGAAATTTGGATTGCAAATTTGAATTTAAATTAAATTGCAGACGAATCTGTTCGAAGAAATAAAAATCGATATAATTTCGGTGAGCTCGATTTTTTATTCCGTGACTTTGGGGAGAAAGATAGATCTGATTTTCTTTCGTCAATCGTTGCGATTCTGTAATCGCGAAAATGAGGAAAGATTATGCCCAGTTCCACCAATGTAGGTTAACAATGATCTCAGTTTAGCTTATTTTTTTCCAATTCTTATTGTTAGAACTAAAGAAAGATTAAGAATAAATTAAGCTGAGATCAAAGTTAATTTGCGTTGGTGGAAATAGGCACCAATGCACATAACATCAAGGTTAATTATTAAAATTCCATTGTTATTAACTTATTAATATTTTGAATATTAATATTTAGTAAAATTGTTTATAAGTCGTAATTATTATTATGTGCTATATGAAAAAGAATTGAAAATTTAATTCTCTCACATCTAAGAACAAAAATTCAGATATTTGGTCTTACACGTCTCCTTCTTTTCATCATTGGAAATTATTCGAAATATTACAAAATTTCGTTTCAAGATAAAAGAGATATAGGAAGTAGAATTTGGAACGTGAAGAATTCAATACATGTCGCTCAGACGCGAAAGGTGGATGAGAAGAAAGTAAAGTAAAGCAGAGCAGTGAAGATAAGGGTAGGGCTTAATCGGCGTTACCTAATCGCAAATTAGCCATGCAAACTATGGCGAAACCAGCGAGGACGGTCCATCGTCCCCTCGTGCTTTGTACGCGCATATCGATATCGATTACCGAGCGGATTACAAACGGATGAGCGAGGCGCCGATACAAGCAGTTACCGAGAAGAAGGAGGAACCGATCGTGTCTCTCTCTCTCTTTCTCCCTCCCTCCCTCTCTTTCTCTCTCTCTCTCTCTCTCTCTCTCTCTCTCTCTCACGATTCTGTCGCGAACCCCCTGATCACCAGAGGACGATTCCGAAGCATCCGGATGTGCGGGACGGATACCGCTCTCTTAAATTCCGGAGAGCGCGAAGGACGAGGGCGAGGACGGCGCGGCGGCCGGTCGAAGATCGGTATCGAAGGAGGATCGATCGATCGCGTATCGGGCTCGTAGACTGCTGCCCACGCGGCTTGCGATCTGCGGGAAGACTGGCCGTCTACCGTGGCCGGTTGGGAGACGTCCGGCTGACAGCGGCGGATCTCTATTAATCTCGTTTGGCGAACGGGGTCCGCCTCGTGACGGACCGTCCGTCACGGTCTCCCGCCGCCGACCGGTCACCGTCGACGACCGGCTGCTCGATTTTGCGCGAGCAGCTACGCTCCGATTGGACGTTCGCGCGTACGTTTTTCACCCTTGCAAATCAGCACGAAGAAGAACAAGGGAATCCACGGTGGAGTTCGTGGAGAAGCGAGCTCGTGGTCAATATTTGTCAGAACTGTCCGTTTTTCTTCGTCGTTATTCTGTGTATTTAGCCGGTCATCGGAAATTCGACCGACTCGAGGAGAGTTCTTGTTTTTATCCCTGAAGAAGTAAGCGACTACTGGACAGTTTAGCTCTGTTGCAACGAGGATTTTGTTTTTATCGCTGATCCGCTATAATTAAGGGTTAATCAGAGCCTTTAACTTTGAGAGCTTGGCTTAATCTGGGAACAGTCATCTGGAATGATTTTTTAATATCCCTGCAGTGAAAGATGAAGTAAATAGGAAAGTTTTCTTTGCTGATCAATCATATCAATTTTTTTTTACATTTTGTAGAAAATGTTGAATAAATCTACGTAATATTCTCAAAGACTAATAAATTGTAGAGTAATCAATAATATTAGATTTATGTGCGAATTAAAAGATTTTTGGTGCCAAACTAAAATTTTACTCGAATCAAATTGGTAAAATACAACTTTTAATTTATACCATAATTATTGTTAGTTATAAAATATTTAACTTTAACTTAATTTAATTTAAAAAATATATTAACCTACCCAACTCTGATTGAATCTTAAGACATAGCATAGATAATGAAGAAAAGATTAGATTCTAGACAGAAGAGAAAAATTACATAAAAAAATAATATTGGTTATATGAAGTATAAAGTCATTTGAAATGTGATTTCATAAAATTGTTAGCATATGTGATTCATATTCGAACTTTTTAGATCAGAAATTTTTTATTGAATTTTATTTGATTCGATCCCATCTGTAACAATAAACATTATGTTAATAATAATGAATGATATGTTAATAATAACAGTTATTAATTATGAGTTTTAGTTGAAATATAAGAATCATGCCAGATAGTTTATACGATAAAAAACTGGACTACTTTCGAAACCGGTTTGTTGATTTAATGCAATTTTACTTGTGTCTCATATTTCAATATTAAAACAATTTATAATTATTTTATAGAAGATAAATCCGCCTTGATTTTTTATTTCTGGTGAATATTTATAGCATCGAGACATTTATCATTGTAAAACCGTTATCTCCTATTATCAATGTAGATTTGAATCTCTACGATAAGCAATTCGAATTCATCAGAAGCGCGTGCGATTAATTTGCGGTATCTCGACTCAATGAAACAGTATAAGAATCTTTCTTGATTAGACATTTATCTTCATCCGGCACAAAGGTATCTAATCTCAATCTAATGTTATTTCAGAAAAGGTAATTCTCGTTTTCTTGGTAAAAAACCTTTGTCCTCTCCCGTTTCTCTAATGGTATTTTCATTCCTGGAATTTAGGGCGGGGAGGACGGATGAGGCAGGTGAAAAAGGAACAAAAGGAATAGGAAAGACTATCCATCCCTTCTGTTTTTTGCCTTGGCGCAGAGGGCGATTTCGTTCGTCCGGTTGCAGCATCATCGCATATGATTACACTGGGAGGCCTCTTGCCCTCCTACCCCGTCCACCGTGCTCGTTAACATCCGTGCTACCGTCAGAATCGTTGAGAGGTCCGCGCGTGAGAGGTCATTATCGTTATCCATAAATTACGCGCGCGCGTGGTTCTCAATTTCGCTCACCACAACCTGCGGGGAGGGGAATCTTTATACTTGACGGAACATCCAGTGGCGTACGGAGGATTAATGCAAAATAGATAAAAGGAAGAGAGAGAGAAAGTTTGATATTTATTATCGTAAATTCGATAAAGAAAATATATATTAGCTAAAAAGTAAATAAATAAATAACATTATCTTTTTTTATCAGAACTCTGAAAATAGAATATTGATTTCAAAACAGAGGATGCACCTTGAGTAAGTTTTAGTTGCAGTGAAATCATTTCTTGTATTTTTCGTACCATGATGTGCAATAGTTTTTTTAATTAGAAATGAAATATAAGAAATTATAAGGCTGTTTGTAAAAAAGTGAATATATTTATTTACTTTTAAAACTATTAATCTCGGCAAAATATTGAAGTTATGATTACAGCATGATAAATTTTTCTACTATGATATTAATTATAAGAATCATTAAAATAATTATTAATAAAGAATTGGCAGGCACAGGCACTCAAAATAGTTTACATTATTGTTACTAATGTAAATAATTTTCTTGGTTTAAAAAGTAAATATTTATATTAGATAATTGAGAATCAATTAGAGATTTTGAAAAATCGACTATCGAAAATAATCGACTCTTCGAGTGCACTTGTAATGCATCACCACTCACCAGTGATTTTAATGAATGTGTATATCTGTTAAGCTGTCTATAATTAAATAACAAACTACTCTTTGCTTTAAGAACACAAAAATTATATAAGAATTGCTTCTTAAGCAGAAAATTTGTGAGAATACTTTAAAGAGAATATTTATTTATACACGGTTCAAATTTGCGCACTTTGCGCATGCGCATATACATGCCATGTCTAGAGTTCTAAAGGTGGTATATTACGTCAGAAAGGATGAGAAAATACCGATAAATTACGGTAATTTTTTTCGTATTATTTTTCCGAGAATTTATGAGAATTTATAAAAGTTTGTAATTTCTATAAAATAAAAATAATTTTCCGTTTTCAAATTGTTTTAATGTTTTTATATAGACATATAGTGAATGTTAGATTAATAATCGTAAATTTGATGGTTGATAGTATTTGATATCGTGGTGGGAATGGGAATATTACTACATACCTACTGCGCTAAGTCCCTAAATTCTGCAAATTTTTCTTACGTTGGTAGTACTCGGTGTAGTTGTAAAACGGCGCTTCAAGGGTAACACTAATCACTAGTTTGTAGCGTTTTTCAAAATGCCGAAACCAAAAAGCATTGTGTGAAAATTTTTTAAAGTAATAAGAAAAGACAAGTGTCTTACAAGTCGTTTGACGACTGAAACAGCTGGAAAATTGACATACATCTCATTTAATTTGAAATTGGAATTATCGAAAAAAAGTTTTCAAAGAGAAAAACAAAAAAGAATTATGTTTATTACTCCGTGGGATGATAAGGAATTTGGTCTTTAGGCAGAAGAGTTAGAAGCCGAATATGCTGAAGATGAAGAAGAGTATAACTTTGAAGATTTGTCTGACAGTTCTGAAGTTGAAAACTAAAACAGTCTATTCTTATTAAAATTTTACGTTAGAGAAAGAATAGCTATTAATTACTGATAGTTAAAAGAGATCAAAGCAGAGATTAACACTTTGTCATTTATGAAGCTAAGTATAATTTATCTACTTAGCTCTATTTGTTCAAAAAGTTATTTAGATTTTAACTTATTAATTTAATCAAAAATCAAATAAATTTTTTAATTAATTTAATAGCTTAAATTAATAATTATTTTTTTGCTAATGTAAAATCTTGATAAGATTGGACTGTTTTATCTTTCAAGAATTTTATTTGATTTTCGATTAGATTGATAAATTTATAATAATTAACGGTATTAATTTTCTGACAGATCAAAACAGTGATATATTATGTGATACCAAAGCAGAGATTAATACTTTGTCATTTATGTAGCTTTAGCTAAGTATACTAAAAATAAATTAAATAAATAAAATTAGATTTAAAAATAAATAAAATTATGCAGTTAATTTTAATTTATAACACTTTTATGCTTTTTTATTTAATTATTAAATTTACATGTTTTAAGTGAATAAACAACAAATAAACATTGATAATGAATCTTCTAATAAATTCTCGTAAATTCTCGTACTAACGGTATAATACGGGAATATTCTTTGATATCTTCTCCGATTTTATTTTACCGAGAATTTTTAAACTCTAGCCATGTCGCTACATTTTATCCATGGAGTAGGAAACCGAACTCGATAGCGCGCGCAAAGCAAAAGTGTTCCTGATTTATGTACACCCAAGGACTTTGATTCTGTCCATGGGGAAATTTTTCAAACTGAGAAGTCGCTATCTTTTTACATACTTACAGTTCATGACTAACGTAGTGACCAATAAGCTCTAGTCGTTTCATTAATCATGAACTGCGAGTATGTGGAAAGTGGTGACTTCTTAGTTTGGAAAATTTCCCCATGGAGAGAATCAAAGTCCTTGGGTGTATATACCTTATTGGGAGGAAGTACGCTAAACGGAATAACTTTTTACCGATGGTCGCCATCTTTAAAAGCCTCTCACACATGCAAAATGTGATGAATTCACGATCACGCATACATCGCATACACGAGATCATATACGAGATGCCAGTTGTTACTCCGATTTTAAAAGAAAATGTTGGAAAATATCATTTTTATTGCAACATTTTTAACAACAAAGTAATATTAATTGAAAACTAATCGTAAATTGTGTACATCGTGTTACAAGCTGAGTCCAATAATTGGAAATGGAAAATAGAAGTTGCGTCAAACAAGCGACAGATATATTATGAAAAAGTACATAATAATTATGAAATAGTATATTTGATTAGTAATTAATACAAAAACTTACATTTTAGGGATATAATGGAAAGAAATTTCACGGAATTATGTCATGCATCACATGAAATTAAATTTAAATATTTGCAACAGAACTTAAATTTAGTGGAGCTGCCTTCTTCGGATTGAGGATTTTTGACTGGAAACGACAAATTCTTTGGTTTTATGAAAGTTGAAAGTGATTTTAGCATAAGAAAAAGAATTGCTGTCTTTCAAAATTTACATGTTAATATTTATATCGATGATGAGATTATGCCCTTTTCAAGATATATTAAAGTATCGAGTATTAATACTTTAAATAAAATTTTGAAAACATTAGATACTGTTTAATTTATACTTTTTTTAACTGTATATATATTTATGGTATATATATTTATACTCCTTGTAATTGTATATATATTTTAAGGATGAAATAATTTAAGTGTGCATCCAAGGAAATTTAAGGAAATTAAGGATTTTACATCAATAATTAAATTTGACAAGTGAAATGGAATCAATCGAGTCATTAAAGAAAACCAATAATCAATTTTGATTTTTGAAGACTATTTGTTTATTATTTACTCTGATATCAAATAGTTTAATATAAGGTTTGAGATTTATATTTCAATGTGTATCGAAGTAACTTTAAGTCTTTATAATTACTTAATGCTGTACGATAAAAGTTTATTTGATATATTTATTCAACCTTTTTTAAATAATTGTACATTTTCATTATAAAAGAAATAATATAAACTTAGTGGTTCATTAAATATCCGTTTCTATGTTCATTTCCTTTTTATTTATCACCATCATATACATTAACAGATGCATAAATTAACATAAACTTATGTAACAACATAAACTTGAGTAACAACATAAAAAACATAGAACATTTTCACAAATTATTATTCCATGTTACAGTAAAAGCTGTAAAAAGACTTTTTTTGTACGAAGTACCACTTTTTCCACCTTTCGTGGTACATTCTCGAATCTAACACGCCATTTCTACGTTTGGTTTACAAATAAATAAACATTTCATTATTCGTGTAGAAACAATGAACTCTATGAAAATACATGAAAAGTCAAGTTAGGGTAACTATTACAAATGGCGCTCATCCGTAAGAAGTTATTCTTTTCAGTGACCATCCTCTCAATAGGGAACACGAAACGAGAACGTAATTGAAGTGCTCAGTTTAGCCTCCTATTCTCCTACTCCATGATTTTATCCTTTCATCGATATAGGTGGGAGGCGGAAGGCGTTTTAGTTCTCTTGGTTCTCCTCAGCCTCCCATATATGTTCTGTACTCCTCAGTTTGCCTCAGTTGTTTGCCTCAGTTGTTTGCCTCAGTCGCACGTCAACGGTAACATGAACACGCTTCTATACCCGCTGTTAGTGCTTGCACATTTCTTACATAGCCTATACTTGGCGATTTGCAACACGTGCATTGTGGTATACCGGTGGTTCACACAGTCCTGGTACAGAACGGCGGAATTCGACGTGCTCGTCCACACGCTCACGAGATTGAGCAAGACACCTAGGCACCTGGTGATCGTACTCGGACTGTACGACGAGTCCGTCCTGGACTTGTGTGTGCGTATAATTGGATGGTGCATTACACTTGATATACCTTACATCAGCTTCTTTGATCATAACGGTAAAAAACCGATTTGATGTTGATATTGATATTATATATCTGTATGTAAACACAGAAATTTGCGCTGAAATGAAAAAAAAAAAATAAATAAAACCAATTGTTTTATATGTATTTATGCATTTATATTAAGGAAGTTCAAAGTGTTATTTATCATACAAATTTATTGTGTGCTTGTTTATCATGTAAAAAATGACAATCACGAAATGTTATATCACATTTCGACTTTTCATCGGATGCAATATCTTGGAGCACATGTACATCCAATGACTTTGATTCTGTCCATGGGAAAATTTTCCAAACTGAGAAGTCACCACTTTCTACATACTCGCATTTCATTATTAATGAAACGACTAGAGCTTATTGGTCGTTACGTTAATCATGAACTGTATGTAGAAAGATAGAACTTCTCAGTTTGGAAAATTTCCCCATGGACAGAATCAAAGTCCTTGGGTGTACTTTGAAATTGTAAATTTTTAAATGCATTATTTCATATCCCTGCAAACGTAAAGATTAAAATCAGATCATTAAGATGTGATTTCACATGACTCTCAAATTGACCATATGAATAACAAAAAATTTTTCATAGAATTATTCCAACTGTTTTACATAAAATAGAATAACGAGGGATAAGCAACTATTCGTATTACAAAATTTTAGTGGTTAATCATTGAATAATTCTATGACAAAAATCATCACTCGATCATATTTTGTTTGTTACTTAAACAGTCGGTTCGAATAGTTTTTGAAGGCTACTTTCTTTTCACTGGAAACAATTGACACAAGCATCATTCTATTCTCTTTTGATATTCAATGAATAACAAAAATAGAACAATGCTCGTTTGTCAACTGTGTTCACTAAATGGAAAGCAGTTGAAATTAATTGTACCTAAAGTGCAATTTTATGGCATACTGAAGCCATTGAAAGGACAAGAAGGATGATGATTTTTATCATAGTATTATCACAGTGGCAATTACTGTCATGAAAAGCAAAAAAACAATAAATTTAAGCAACATATTTCACATTGTTTGTTTACAGTGCAAAACTTATATAAACGTTGATGTTTGTAGTTGAAACTGTTTAAACTTTCAGTTATTGAAATAAGAGCGATAAATCTGTTACTCCAATTGCTTTTGTTCTAACAGCACATTAAAGTGCACTTTAAAACATCTTGAAAACATTTTTTTTTGTTTTTTGTTCAAAGATTTTGTTTAACTCTATAGCATAAAATGGGACTTTTAAAATTGAGAAAAATTGAGAATTATATTGATCTTCAAAAACGATGGGACATGGTACATTTTGTTGTACATTGCACTTTAAAAATGGTTCAAACTAGAGAAAATTGATATGTAATTATACAATTTTGTTTGAGTGAAGAATGTGAATAAATACATTTTGTTACATTTGTGCAATAATGATCACATTAAACTTTTACGTAACTTATTTCTTATTGTTTAGTTATTTTATATTCAGTTCATTGAATCAATTTTAAATTTTGCTTTTTTTGCAAAGATACTTTTAAGACATCCTATAAGTCGATTTTGTGTTATAATGTTTCACGCACTTTCCGAGTCATGCAAAATTATTCAATAGCATAACATTTTAATATTGCTACTTTACTTAAGCGTGCTTGATATAGTATTTTAACTTTAGATAAAGTATATGAGAGTAACGTACGTGAACGGACCTGTTCGAACGTCTTTTGTTCAAGCCCTCTAGTGTATTTAAGGGTTAGACATTAATACATTACATGTATTAATAATATTTTCGTACAATCAAATAATAATTTAAGTTGGTTATACTAATTTTGAGTACAGTTATATGTGTAGTTTAATGTTATATAGTTATGTTACATTTGAAGTAATAAACATCAATTATATTTTATAAAGTGAAATGAGAAACATAGTTTATACATATTATAAAGAAAAATTTACAATTTGTTAGTAAATAATTGCAAACAGAAAATTTACAAAAATATTTAGTGCAAAAATATATAATTCGCCATATCTTTCAATTAAGAAATATGAACAATTATTGTGCGAATTTAAATTTTTTCGATTTACATTATTTTTCTAGGTTTCTTGAAGAAGAATGAAGTTAATCTTAAAGAGGAATTTGCGAGGAACCGGCCTGATCTAGTAGAGCATATTATTTGGAATTCACACGCAAAAGCACCTAGTCAAAATAGAACAACTGGTAGAGTATACATTTTCCGTTTCTCCATATGCTACTTATTTTCAAGAATAATTGAAGTCCTTCAAGTTTAACAATGCTAATATGTGCATTCTCTAATCATGTACGCAATTGTAACATATAAGACATACTGCTGAAATTGAAATAATTATAATTTTTTGATTTTTCCGCAATTCATGATATTTTTATGAAAACTTTCGGAGCCCTTCAACTTTTGAGAAATTTCCTCTTTATCGAGTGAGATGACTTCCAATTTTAAAATTACAAGGATAGGATTAACATATGTTATCTCGAAATTGAAAGTTATCTTACCCGATGCGGCTGCGAAAGATTGCGAAATTTATTTTATGAATATGGGTCACTGATAAAGATTTCAGTATTTATTTTATGCATCACTGATAAAGATATCAGAATATGTAGATTAAGAGAATAGCCAAAACGCTTTAATTTACGCTGACTGATATAACATGTGTTAAAGATCTTACATTTCCTCTAACTTTTTTTCCAAGATATTAATCCTATTTTTCGAATAACTCAATAATATTATAAGTTTAATTTCATAACATTAAGAGTTTTATTGTCTTTTTCAATATAAAACATATTTGAGATAATAAATTTATTTTGACAGCTGACCCAACGGCTATCGTAACATCTTATTATTGAATCGATACTTATATATATCCATATAAATATATACATATGTGTGGAATTCCACACCCAGAATTTGGGGTATTTAAAAAAAATATTTTATTTTTTAATAAATTTCAAGAATTTTTGACAAAAAACAATATTTGACTATGGTGCCCACGTTGCATGCTACCGTCCTGCTTACCCAACTCTCATATCTCATATCCCCCACTTTTTACATATCTTACCTAACCTTCCCATACTTTCGTTGTTAACCGCGCGTGCCTACCTCGTGCTCGAGATCTCATTTCTCTTCATTGAACTGAACATGAGAAATGTTTTTACCTCCATTACATTAGAAAAGATTTCCTTAAATTAAAATGTTACTTAAATAAATCTTTAAATTGTTTTTTATTTAATCTTAAAAAATTTTTTATACGCTACTGGATTTTTGACTGAAACTTCATTATGTAACATTAAGTATACTTTACTTTCTTCTAATATGTCATAACTTACACCAAATATTTCTGTTGTGTTTACGAAGTTTATTTGTACGAGTAGATATTGCTATAATATAATAATATATATATATATATATATATATATCTAAAAAATAGGATAAGATTTCTTGTGATATCTTAAACTTATACATAAAATATATTTCATATATATAACAAAAGCAATATTATTGAAACTACCTACATCCCTTCACCCCTGCTTCAATGAGGTACTCCACACCCAGAAAAATCAGAAGTCTCCGTCCTTGGTGGAATGGGTAATAGCAACGTGAATGGCGCGAGTGTTACGAGCGCCAAGTGAAACGCACCTTTAAAAGGTCTATGCCAATATTGGCAGCTTTCCTCTAATGTAGATTATTTATATTTTACGCGTAAACCGTCATGTTAATGTTACGCTTGTGTCGTTTATGGAATTTATTATCGCTACATGGAATTTACTGCGCTACTGGCTCTGTGAATGTTTGCGTTTACAATGTTAATAACGTCTCCTTGAACGCATTCTTAATTAAAAGTCTAAGCAATAATGCCTCTCAAGAAAGTCATTACTTGTGACCACATATTTCAATTACAGGAAGCAAGTCGAAAATAAATGTATCGTTACTGTCAAACGTAGACGGCAAAGGAAAAATAGTGACGTTGGTGCAGTCGCTGGGAAAAGCCATATCTTCGGGGGACCTCGACCCAAAAGAAATTACGGAAGAACTAATCACTGAAAAATTACAAATAAAAGAGATGCCCGATCCCGATCTCGCTTTAATATATGATTATACTTATTCTACATATGGTATTCTACCATGGCACACGAAAACAACAGAATTTTTGTGAGTTTATAAAAAATTATCAAATATTTGTCAACATCTTTCAAATAATTTTAGTTTTTAAACTCTAACGATTTAATCTCTCTTTCCAGAATGCTGCCGATGTACGGTAGTGTCTCAGTGAAAGATTTCATATATTCATTAGAGAAGTATAGCAAATGTAAACAACGGTATGGTAAATAGTACCCCCTTGCCCATCCGATTCAATACCTCAGTATTGCTCATCTTGTCGTTCCACGGGATACGGAGAATGCGACGATAGGGTCTTGTATTACTCACTGTTTATTTAAGAATGTTACGTCTGACGGATAAAATTTTTTTTTCCTTTTTCTCGCGCTATACGTCTTAAATTTATTCTAGAAAAGCAAATCAAATTTATAAACGCTTTGTAATCAATCAAATTAAAATAAAAATCATATGAAAATAATATTAAAACATTAACTCCTTGATCACATAACGATACTGTATACAAGCCGCTATCATAAACCGTAATCACCAAAAGTGTAACAAATATTTTACAATTGATATTGAGCGCGAAATATGAGTAAGTCACATCGCGGCCCCCGCGATCGCGTCGCGACTCACGCATTGAAATTTCCTCTATCTTCCTGATATAATAAAAAATAATAACGACAGTAAAACATAGACTTTTAAATCGTATAATAATTGCCGTGCCAATTCAGACAACGACGCGTCCTTGTCTGCCGTGCATCGTTGCCACAAGCTAGACGCGATGACGCATCACCGCACATTGGCTCAGACGTTTTATAACTCGATAATTATAGCGAACATTGCAAAATGGTATAAGACTTTTTTGTCCTTTTTCATCTCCTCTATGTTCTCAAAGCGTAAAGAAAGTTCTCCATTTCCCGGACACCCTGTACAACCAAAGGTGTCGAATATTACTTTATATAAAACATAAATGTTGTTTTGATCAATTTTTTCTGTAATCCGGCTTTAATCTTATTTCCAATTTCTATAACTTAAAATATTCTTTTTTCTCTCTGTATCTCTTTCTTTTCGGCATGCAAATGTATTTCTTCTATTTATATAATGTGGTAAACATTTTATTAATCGAATGTTTACTAATCTTTCTTTTCACAATTAAATAATCTTCCCGCTTTTATTTCTGTAGTTTGCGTCTTCCTTAACTGCGTATCTCCGCTACATAGGTAAGCATTCCGGATTCCGGTCCTTATTAGTAATGCAAATTTCAATACGAGACATTTCGCATCTCGTCACGATTATTTTCGTATCGTTTTTTGGTCAATTTTACGGGACTACTGAGAAAAAAAACTTTGCTACTTCAACAAATGTTCAATGCCATCTGCATAAGGAATACTTGTACATGTAGTGACAAATGTTACTTTGTTGTCATTATATCTACAAATTTTGTTAAATTAACAGTCTTTTCTCAGTGCAACTATCATTGATAAAGTTACCTTATCAATCATTTTGTAACGTTTGTTTATTATATAGTTTTGAGAAAATTAGAAAAATGAGACTACGAGAGAAAAATCTTATTAAAAAAAACAATATTTTGCTGAAAAAAAAGTTTACAATATTCTATAATATCAAATATTTGCAAGGCAAACATTTTTCTCTCGTAGTCTTACATTTCTAATTTTCTCAAAACGTGACAAAATGATTGATAAGGTAACCTTATCAGTGATAGTCGCACTGAGAAAAAAGACTTTGTTAATTTAACAAAATTTATAAATATAGTGACAACAAAGTAACATTTGTTGTCACTATATGTACAAGTATTCGTTATAAAGATATTGGGCATTTGTTGAATTAGCAAAATTCTTTTTCTCAGTGCGGTAGTCTCGTGAACGACCAAGAAACGACACGAAAATAGTCGAGACAAGGTATGAGATGTCTCGTATTGAAATTCATTGCTAATGAGGTTGGACCGGAATTCGGAATACACAACAATTATGTAATGGGATACACGGTTAGAGAAGGCAAAAATAACTATAAAAATGAAAACAAGAAAAATATTATTTAAATGTAAAAAGAAGATTAGTAAACAATCGGTTAAAATATTTAGCACTAAAATATAAAAAAATAGACAGAATACATTTACACGATGTCATATTTATTTATTACAAGAAATATTTATTATAATTAATACGATTCATATTTTTATATATGAAAAATGTTCCAACAGATAAAAAATAACAAAAAATTAACAATACAACAATAAAAAGGTATGCATAAACTTATAATTGATTTGATATTTATTTATTAGTCCATTTATACTTATTAATATTTAATATTTTGGGCCAAAATTATAACAAAATTTGAATAAAATTGAACATAATTTAGTTTATGTTATGTAAGAATATGTAACATTAAAAATTAAAAAAATATGCAATGATTCTTTTCGCTAGCTTCGCTAAAAAGATCGTTTTTATATCTGTTTTAAAAGCTCTTAAAAAATAGATTTTGTAATTTATGAGATCGACCAATGTTTAAGAGCTCTGATTTAATCTTAAAGCATAAATGCTTGTTCTAAGGATCCAACGATAATAAAGCGAGATATAGATAGTAATTAGACGGATTTTGGAAAAACCATATATTATAGAATAATAGATTACAATGTTCAATGGTAATAATGATATAATAAACTGCAATATACTTGGACAATAATAATAATAATCAATAAGAATCTAAAATAACACAAATACTAAATACATATTATCGTACGATAATAACTTCTGTATGCGAGACTGAACCTCTTTCATTTGCTTAAAATAAAACGTCTTTTTTTCATTGGCGAAGCTTCGCATTTTACGAAAGGTAAATTGCTATCTATAGCAAACTACAACTTGCACGAGTTTCAGTGAGGTCCATTTATGTTTTCTAGGGGGAAAAATTCCCATCGCGTCTTATAAATTATTCGTGAGGCTGTATTGTCGCTGAATATCCGCGGTTTCCCCTCCGAGTCTGTGCCATTCTCATTCTCGAACGTAAAAATCGCACAAGTAACAACACATCGATTTGCATGACGCGACGCAGTTTAACCGAGTCGTTGCTTTCATGGCGCTTAGTGTACTTAATATAACAATTGTCTACATCGTAGAAGGAACTCGAGTCGCAAAATAATGTCGCTAATGGTGGTTACACAGCCTTAATTACTACACTGTCTAAGAGAATTCAGCCGATACATCGTAATGTCGCGATTTTCAAAAAAACAGAGGTATACTCGCACATCATCACATTTTATGTAGCGCACATTTATCTTATTTTCTTCATTCAACATTTAAAATTGCACTGTGTCTCTTTCTGCGGATTGGTCCTTTCCTTGCGATTGTACATAAACAAGTAATTACTCGAGAGCTGAGATCTCTTTCTTAACGTTATTAACGAAGCACCTCGAATACACTGAACGTGACTAATCTGTCCGGGAATAAAATTCGAGAGCAGGCGATTCTCTTCGGTTCGAACAGCTCACAAGTACATTCTAAAATATCGAAGCATGCGACACGGGGAATCACGATAAAAGTGCGGTTCGCAAATTTAAATAGTTGCAAAGAGTCTCTCCCTATAGTAGTCCGAATCGAGGCCTCTTAAAACTATCAATAGATAATATCAGGAGGCGCAATCGCGTCTCGCGGTATTTTTTTTTTTTTCTTACTTATTTTCATTATTCTTATTTTCATTATCATCATCATCATCATTTACAATACATGTAAATTGATTTATTGCGTATTGCTTATTAATTTATTGCTAATTTATTTCATTGTTAATTGAATTTATTGCTTTATTTATATTTCGATATGTTTAATCTCTAATGTATGATTAAATAAATATACATAAATTTTGTATTTTACATTTATGCAAAATAAAATATGACAATTTTATTTCTACCAGTATTTCCTTCATTTCCCTAATTATTATTAATATTAACTATTACCGACAGATATTGCTTAGTAGCAAGTAGTTCCATTTTACTTGAGATGCAGCGAGGTGGTATGCCATTAACGCTGACTTCATCGAAATACACGGGAGATTGGAAGCCCTGCATCGATATGACAGATTTCCTAACCTGTAAAGTCATCAAATTTAACGATTAATATTTTTAGCGGGGCAAGGCGACATTTTTTTTGTCTGAATCTTTCATTTTGTACATAAACACATCTAATAAAATAATTTCATCGATTTTTGTGCTGGAGTAACTAAACTCGATGCTTACCGCCATCCAACAATACCGCCTCCATGTTTTATAACCTTAAAATGCTTTTCGGGCAGATCGTTGCCTATTCCCAATAAATCATAAAAATAATAAAAACTTATAATTAATATATATGTAAATAGTAATTCAAAAGTTTGCTTTGAAAATATTAGTTTTTATTAAATAGGTAAGAAATAAAAATCTACAAGTTTTACATAGATATGATCATAGGATCAAACTAAAAACAAAATATTACTTTTAATTTCATTCTTCAATAGAAACTGTTTATAATAAACACGATGTTTTAACAATTGTTTAATAATACTCCAAACGATTCGATAATAGTGCTGTCATTTGAATATCTCAATAAATTATTGTTCTTAATATTTTTTTATTTTCCTTATAGAATACAGTGATTTTTGCAGGATGTCTACTAAATCGAGGAAAAGTTTGTCGTCATGGGTGCAATGCGACAAGTGCCAATGCACTCTGTTGCAAAAAAATATTTCTGTACACGAGGCAAGCTGCCCACCAGCTGCAGAAAATTGGGACTATTCTTTCATCTTCAACAAAGTTTTGTACAGCACCCTAGAAATTTTCCAAACACAAGGTAGATGACAATTTTTATAATTCATTGATATGATTCTCATTCGCATCTGGCTTTAGTTAGATACTGTGCATTTCGCAGAATTACCCAAACGCATTTCCGAGAGGGACGCTAATGATATGGTGTTTATGTCGCAGTTTGCCTTGCAACTGTGCGATATTGCGATTGGATCGCCAGCTGTCGTCGCGACGAAAGACGAGGTAGTTGTCAAAACGGCCTGGCCGACTAACGACAAGAGTCTGACAAGTGTCTCCTTAACAAAACATGGTAAGCTAACTTATTCTTCAACCCTTTGTTCTTACAACAAGTTGAACTCGAGGGAAGATTTAATGACAATCACGTTTCTATCTTGTTATTTCTAGCCCTTGAACTGAATAATCTATCAGGATTAGTCAAAGTGTGCGCCTTGACGCCTGATATTCATATTGCAAAGGAAATTGTAGTTAGTCAACAAGGAAAGCGTTTGGTGTCTGACATAAGCGTGGAATTGGACAATGTTATAAAATTTTTTAACGAGCACAAGATATTCACTGTTGGCAATAGGATAAGCGTGCCGTTTTACGGGAAGAAATTGGCATTTAAAATTGTTGAAATCAGAACGGAGGAAAACAAGAAGAAGCACACCGAAGTAGAAGATGTAAATGATCTATCGAAAGCTTTTGAAGATATAAATCTAACAACTTCTTGTACAAACGTGGCCTTTTATAAAGCATTGTATACAACAAAATGGACAATCCTGGATGTTACGGACAAAGAGAAAGCTTCAAAGAGGATATATAAAGTTGAAGATATCGGTGGATACGGCGCTCTTATATCCGACATAAGAGACGTAGTTGCAATAGGCATCGGTAGGTACAGGAGCATCGAGCATTTTGACGTTAGCAAAGGAATATTATTGTATGGTCCCTCTGGCGTTGGTAAATCCATGATAGCTAATGCTATAATCTCAGAATGTAACGTTAGCACGTTCACCGTGTATAGTTCGGACATTTACAGCAAGTCTGTTGGTGAAACGGAAAATAATCTCAAAAAGGTGTTTAGCAAAGCGATTTTGAGCGCCCCCAGTATAATACTGTTGGAAGACGTAGACAGCCTGTGCCCTAGGAGAAGCACTTCCAGCACGGATCACGAGAAGAGAGTTTTGAATCAGTTAGTAACGCTTTTCGACGATCTGCAAAGCATCAACAGCAACGTACTGATAGTGGCCACCACTGCAAAGTCAGATCTTGTGGATAGTTCCCTGAGGAGACCTGGCAGATTAGACATGGAGTTTGAGATTTATGTACCGACTCCGAACATGCGTACGGAAATATTGAAAAAGTTGCTCTCGAAGATCCCCAATGAGCTTTCGTGCAAGGATATACAAAGTATCTCTTTCGTCACTCACGGTTTTGTTGGCGCGGATCTGTATGGTCTGTGTTCCAGAGCGATAATTAACGCAGTAAAACGACATCAGAAGAATGAAGTTATGTCCGACGATGAACTGAAGGTATCGATGATCGATTTTCAATACGCTTTAACTATAACGAAGCCGTCAGCGATGAAGGAAGTTTTGGTGGAGGTACCGAATGTGAGGTGGTCGGACATCGGTGGGCAAGAGGACTTGAAACTGAAATTAAAACAGGCCGTCGAGTGGCCGCTGAAGCATCCCGAGGCGTTTGTGAGACTGGGCATTACACCTCCTAGGGGCGTTTTGATGTTCGGACCACCAGGATGCTCAAAAACCATGATCGCGAAAGCTCTCGCTACCGAGAGCAAAGTTAATTTTCTTAATATTAAGGTAAGTCATTCAATCAAATCTTTTATTTCCATCGTTACATCGCGCGATTGTTTGCAGGGCCCAGAGCTGTTTTCGAAATGGGTGGGCGAATCTGAGAAAGCAGTGAGAGAAGTATTCCGAAAAGCGAGGCAGGTCGCGCCATCCATCATATTTATCGATGAGATAGATGCACTAGGTGGTGAAAGAGGCTCATCTTCCAGTGGTAACGGCAGCAACGTGCAGGAACGAGTGTTGGCACAGTTACTGACTGAACTGGATGGTGTCACAACTTTGGGTAGTGTCACGCTAGTAGCGGCTACTAATCGCCCGGACAAAATTGACAAAGTAATATCTCATAGAATTGATAGAAATATAATTATAGTACGATATAAAATCAGTTCGAAAAATTAGTATTTTTTTGCTACAATATTTTATAATGAAAAGTCCTCTCTAAACTTTATTAAAAAAGAACAGAATAAACGTAACAATGTATATTTTTAAAAAATTATATTATGTAATTATCAAAGATACGAAAAACGAAGTAATCGCAAAATTTTACATGTATTAACATAATTTAATCTTCTGAATGTTTCGATGTTTTGTAATATTATTTATTCGAATATTATTTACTATCGTTTTAAATTATTTTTTCGTCTACAGATTATTATAATTAATAAACTAACTGAATAGTTTAATCGTTACTATTTTATACAACAAAATAAATAATTAACATTTTCTAAATTATATTATTCTTTCGTCATGTATCATGATGGCAACAATAATTATTTCAGGCGCTTCTCCGACCTGGACGATTAGATCGAATCATATACGTGGGATTGCCAGACGAGGAAACCAGACGAGAGATATTCAACATAAAATTGCGAAACATGCCGATCGCGCAGGATGTAAATATCGAGGATCTGGTCTGTCTAACAGAAGGCTATACCGGCGCGGAAATTCAAGCAATATGCCATGAGGCTGCCATGAAGGCACTGGAGAAGAACATCGATGCTACCATCGTTACTAAAGAACATTTCATTGCCGCATTTACAGTCATCGCTCCTAGAACGCCTGTTTCCCTCATCAAGATTTATGAAGACTATATGAATAAAGCTTTATGATAATTACGTGAAGATATGTATTGTATGTGTGTATATATATATGAGTGTCTTTTTATTGCAAGAAGAGGCGTCTTTTAGATTTCAATCTTTTCATGATTTTTCTCTGACGGGTTTATATAAATTTAACTTCTCTCGAGACTAAAATAATCAGATGATTAAAATTTAATGTTTACGATGTTTACGAAATCAACTTTTAGCATATAAGCATATATGTACATATATATACATATATATATTTGATTACAGATTGATTTGCAAATTTTATACAATGGAACAAACTGAATAGAATATCATTTTCAACTTTGATTATTTGTGTATTGCATAATCTTTGTTTCAGGAGTCTTGTTACTTTTTTCGAATCCATTTCATCTATGCTCATTTATTTGCTCATTTATTTGCTCGTTAAACACGCACACCTGCACATACATACATATGCATCTCGAAAAGCCGAAGATAAAAGATTTCGACTGATGCTAAGAAGGAATATAAAGAAGCGACGGTATATATGCTATCGACTGCGCATTTCAAATATATTATGGACGAAAGTTTTTTTTAATTTATCGGTCAATATGCAAAGTTATTTGCGAGGACGCAACTTTGTAAAAGTTGTGTCAATTGATCAGTCGATTTAAATAAAAAAGAAAAACTCGTCTGACATTCAAAACATCATATAAATTACTTCTCCGATGATGTGGACTCGCTCGGCAATTCACCATCTATCTAAACTGCTCGGTGGCGATATTAATACTAATGACGAATTTAGGCAAATTCCTTAATTCATCGATAGATCGATCAATCGCATAATGCAATTGACTAATCAATAAATTAGAAAATTCGCTTTTTTTCTAATTCATTGATTCATTAAATACATTATTTGCATTTTTTTATAAAATTATTTGCGTACAATACGATTGACTTGATCGATGGATTAAAAAGTTCGCATTTTATTGTGTGCAGCAAATAAAAACGTGTAAAGCAAAATATGTCAAGGACAGCCCTCTTCCAATTCTCCCGCCACGTGATTAGCCAGACTACCGTCTGTTTTTTTCCGCGGCGACGACGTTCAGCGGAGCATGGAGCGGTGTATTATCTGAGCGCGATAATCGAAGCAAGTCACTTCATCGCTCGAGTTTTACTTTACACTCGCACGCAAAAGAAGGAACGAGAGAGAAACGCTTTAATTATTAAACAGCACAGGTACGTACGTACACGTCTGCCTGTAAAGTGCGAACGGTGTATAACCACAATTTGTCATCTCTCTCTTTCGCTCTCGCTCTTTTTCCCTCTCCCTCCTCTTTTCGCTCTTTCTCTCTCTTCCCAGAACCCAGATGTTTGTAAGCGTTTCGCTGCTCGCAATCGCTCGTTATTGCGTTCCGCGTTACACGTTGACGGAACCGAAAGAATTATGCGTGTGACGAGGAGGCTGTATGCTTGTCGTAGGTGAAAAGCAGGAAGGTATAGCGCTACGGAGTTCAGCGACGACGTTCCCCGGATTCCCCAGGATCGTCGAATTGTGCCATGAGACATCGCTCCTCGGTGCTGAGGAAGGAGAGCAGCGTTTACCTCGCACTCCCGTGTTGACGAGTTTCCCTTCGGACAAGATAACCTCGTGAAGGAGGACGGTTTCTTGCTTCGCAACCTTGTGATTCTTATGTACGTCACGCTCGTTTCTGATCGCATCTGACAATTGGCGAACGACAATTGGCGTTATCGTGAAACGTGAAAACAAATAATTTCTGTGTTGAATCAGAGTTTAGTTTTAATACCATCTTGATCTAAAGTTTTGAAAGATCGATAACAATATCGCAATGAGGACGATTGTATATATACAATTTATAAATAATGTTGATACCTTAGAATTTGACATTTGCCTGAAGATCGAGATTAAAACCCAGTTTGTCTCTTCGACGTCATTACAATGTAAAAGACAATTTTTACGCATGTCTTGATTGCAAATGAAGAAGTTAGAGATGTATCTCGAAAATTATTTAAGCTTGCTTGCACCAATGTAGCTTAACTTGAAACTTGGTTCAACTTTTTCTTTAAAAGTAGAAAAAGATAGAAAGTAAGTTCTGAGAATTGGAGGAAGACAATAAAGAGTAAATCTACATTGATGGAAGTGGATTTTAATGAATTGTTTATATAAATGTGTGACATTATCACGAGATTTATTCAAGTTGCTTATTTATAAACAGCTTTAGTTGACATTGTGTCATTCATTGTTTTACTGAAGTATATGAAATAACGGTATGTAACATTTTAATATTATTCACATGTTGTAATAGATCCTCGAGTAAGATGTCGCTGATCGAAGGAGTGGGCGACGAAGTCACAGATTTTTTCATCATTATGACCATACTGTTGGTGGGATGGTTTGCTTGGTGCTCGACAAGTATAACAGATCAGCCACTGATACGTACAGTACTTATACTGCGCGACCGAGCGCCAGCGCGTATCACGTCGATAAGAGCTAATCAGCAAAGCGCAAGTAATCTTACTGTCCAAGATGTTGATCGGCCACCCAGTTCAGAGACACCAGAAGAAGAAACACCACCGGAGACATCAAATAATAGCGATGATGTTCAATCCAGCTGTCCAAATACAGCTACCATAGGTAAATATTCCTTTCATTTTCTTCTTTTTTGTGTAGATGTTATTTGAATCTTTTATACATGTATCATAATGACATTAGATACGAACGAATCATCTCAAGAAATCTCGAGACCAACAGAATCTACGACAACAGAAGAAGTACTTATCGAAGCTATGGATTCGTTCAGCAATACTGATCAATCGCTGTCAGAAAAAACTGTTAAAGCAAATAATTCTGACTCGTCGTTGGACCAAACTACTAGTAGCTCGTCAGAACCTGCATTAGAAGAGTCAACTGTAAACAATAGCAGCAATGACATTACTATAAAGCTGAAGTTCATAAATGATGATCAGAAAATAGTTACAGGAAGTCTTAAAGAAACGTTGGGTGATTTTAAAAGGTAATTATAACTCTTCACATACACTTACTCATGACATTAAAGTTACAATAGTTTTTCTGTTACAATCTCTCAAAAAGTAATTCTTTAAGGGGATATTTTTGACTTTTGAGTTTCAAAGAAAATTGATTTTTTTTTTTTTTTTTTAAATAGTTTGAACCTTGAGAAAGACAGAATAGATTAAAAGGTGAGAGACTTTTAAAAGTTTTTACTAATCTGATTGCCAAATTTTTAATACATTTTTTTCGAAATAATATTTTAAAACAGTTGCCATGATAATTTATCCAGTTAATCAAATTGACTCTAAATTTTTTAAAGACATTCACATATATTTCTCTTATTTAAACTACAATTAAATAAAAAATTCATCTGTTTGATTTTCCCGTTAAGGGAATCACGAAAAATCAACTTTTTTCAAAATTACTATTTTTGCAAAAATTAATTTTTTTAACTTGATTGTAGATCAAGAGCTACGTTTATACCGATTAAGAATTTCTTTTAATTTTTTTTTTATTTTAGATAACTTATGAATTATGGCAACAGTGAATTGGTATTTTTTAACAGGCAAATTTATAAATTATGAAGAATATATTTTCTAACGTTTGAAAAAATTTGTAAAGAACGTTTAAATATCAGAGAATAAATTTATCAAGTTTCAAGTTTATAGCTTTTATATTTATTTTAAAAAAAAATTCCTAAAAGAAAAGCATAAAAACGGTATCAAAAGCGAGAAAATACTATTTTAATAATATTATTTTTTTTTTATTTTATTACTTGTTTATATTTTGTAGGAGACACTTCCAAATGGAAATGGAAGCACGTAAAGCGGTGCGGTTAGTATTCAATGGTCGCGTGTTGCAGCCCGACACTCAGACCCTTGAACAGTGCGGTTTGTTCAACGATTGCGTGGTCCACTGTTGGGTGCAGCAACGGCGCCCAACCGCCGTTATGTCGTCCACGCTGGACAACTCGTCATCTATTTATTTCAATTCACAACCGTTCCCAGATCTGCCCACCGGCACGGGGATAAGTTCGATACACAACGAGTGGGATTTGAGTCGAATTCTAGTAAGCATTCTGACGCTCATCCTAGGTCTCGCGTGGTATTCACGATATCATTACGCTCAACTCTTCACTGCGACGACCACAATCGCGCTCTACACACTGACCGCGATTTTCGCTGTATCTCTATTTAGTAACTTTTTTCCGGATCAAGATAACATTCGGAACGTGGAATGATATGACAACAACGACGACGGCGACGATTACTAAGACTATTAAGACTTTACTAAGTTATAATTTGAATAAAAGCACTTTAAATATAACTCGGTACAATATAGATTTTACTGTATCATGTATACTACAGATTTAACGGAATCAATCAAACGGTAATCTTCGTCGTCGAACATCCACTTTTAATGTAACACTCTCGAGGTCGGGCTTATCGTTGGTAATAACGAGTTCACTGAACTTTGTAATTTTCTTAATTTCGAAGATAAAAAACACTAATTATGGGATAATGTGATGCATACATTTCTATTTGTATATATATTTTTCTCGAATTATAATTAAACTCGTTACAGAGAGCGTATTAAGTCATTGTATAAATTCTAGTGAGAGATTTCTTGCAGAAAATTTGAAGAGAACTTTATAATGACGACAGCTGATCTGTCTGTCTTTTGAACATATTGTATCATACGTATATTTTAAACTGAAATGTATAATGCATATGTTATAGATAATATATCTAAAGTATACAGAATGTCCCCCGTTGAATTTAAAATAATCTAATGAGTTAAAGCAATCACGCTCGAATGCTATATTGAGGATGTAATATCTTCTAAATAGTAAATGATTAAAAGTTGATTGGTTGACTCCTAAATAGTAAAAAGTGAAAAGTTGATAATAGTAAAAGGTTGACAACCTCTCATTTTGCTCTGAAGAATGTAACAATGACCCGGTTAGCCGTTTGACATCGTTGCTACATTCCTCAGAAATAGTAACTCATGAATTCTAAAAACGTATAACTTAAACATTTATTATTTAAAAACTATTGCGTTATTCGTTCAAGCGTAATGATCTTTATCTCGTCCACTGCTCCTCATTAAATTCTTTTAAACTTGATGGAAGATTCTGCATTTACATTACAAGGTAATTGGGAAATATTCTGTACAATAAAACAAGTTTGTGTGAAAGTACAATTTTCTTTGCAAGATGTATGTAATTCTGTAAAGTTAACTTTCGGTGAGGAAATGAAAAACAATAGATTAATAGTTTATTTCTCCCATTTCTCTGATTTTTTAATGCATTATATTGTTGGTGCTGTGTGCCTCGTAAACGTTTTGATTCGTCGAATTTAATAAAATTATTTTATGTGCGTTTTTAACACGTTGGCTATCACGTTATTTATATACGAATATTGGTGGAAAATTTCACGAAAAACTTCTACGAAACCAAGTATGTTTTCTTTTGTAATTTATTTTTTTTTTTATCTAATAAAATATTATTCGATAACGAAGTTTCTTTGTCATTATTTAAATGATCAAGCTCTCAAAAATAAGGTCATTTGTATATCAACGACGCGTATCAATTGCGCGCATGTGACAGTCAACGTGTTAAATATCATAGAAATGTGCGGAATTATGTCTAATAATGCGTGAATTGCAGTTACCATTAGTATAAAGCGAATTTATTTAAATGGAATTTGTACTAAAAGAAACAACTACCCCCGCGATCTCTTATTTAAACATCGCAATCTGGAAACGATGTCTACTTACGTTATACTTATTTGTACATGAGAAATAATTGCATAGTGTATTAATAAAATCAGTCTTTATTTAAAAAAACAGAACTAGATTATTAAATGGATATTTATATCAGATAGACTCCACGAAGAACATAAGAATTCAAATATAAGTTTTACAAAAAATGCTTAACAAAAAGTCGAGCGTGATATAAATTATATACTGTAGTCTCTGACTAGAGTGTTATATAAATTTGTTAAAGTTTTAAATTAACAGTTACAATATGTGTATATAGTTACACAATGTGTATATATACATATACATATATATGTATACACACGAATATATAGATAGATAATTTGATAGATAGTTTGTTTAACGCTAATAAATATCTATTTATTTGATACTTTTACATAGTGCTTTCCTTGTTTCTTAGTGATATATACATATATGTAAAATTTTAAATATTAATATCTATTTAAATATTAATTCTTATGTTCAGTTTAGTTTAAAAACCCTGAAGGGTATGCAGTTGGTCTTCTAATAATAATTTCACAGTTCTCTTTATTCTTCACTTTCATGTATTCAAAGAATTTCCAGACCAATGATCCAGACCAACAGAGAAATCCCGGCTCATCCAGCAGAGGAAAAGCCACAATAATCGATGTAATGAAAATTTCTTTCCGGACGATATGTCGCAAGGAACCGAATTTTGAATCTATTTGCTACACACGTATGTCGTTGGAGAACAGTACGAAATTTCTTCTGAACGTGCAGATTGATTATCGGAAAGGAAAATTTTCAAGTGGCGAAAAATCTCTATTCGGAAATCAATCAGCATGTTACATTTGTCGATTATTATACGTGATCACACATGCTACATTTGTCGATTATTATACGTGAACATTAAGCAGATATGCTGATCTTAACGAAGTGGAAGGACTTTTTTTATGAGAATAGCTTCTAGAGAATTATTTATCGTAATAATTACATCAAAGCTTTCTAAACTATGCAAAGCTTAAACAAGCTAATATCTTTCCCGTCTTTATTGTGAAATCAATAAACCCACAGTAATTTTATTTCTTCTTTTTTAAGTTAACTCTATATGGAGTCTGGTCTATAAGCGATCTATCTTCGATATTATTTGTTTAAAATTCAAGTTTATTTCAACTTTATTATAAATAGACTAAACGCTAATGATCGAGCTCTTTTTTTCGCGATCAAAAAGGGAGATCATCTGGGAAAATTCATTAAATCTTTTTTCGCAAATGAAATTACTGGTTTAGGATTTCAGTTTGTAGTAATAAATCTGTGTGAGCCATTGATGCTAAAAAGGTTTTAATTCATCTTTAAAGAAATTAAATGTTTCTATCAGATACTTTTTATCGTCTAGCTTTCCTTGTTTTTTAGTGATAAATAGGTATATTTAAAATTTTCAATATTAAGATAATATATTAATTATAATATATTAAGATAAAACTGTATTAATGAAATTATTCCTTATCTCTTTCTACAAATCATTTTTTGCAGTGATTCGTAACACATAAGATACAAATTGAACATGGTGATAAACCTGTTAAGAAAGTTGACATTAAAAATGCAATTATATAAACTTTTTATTTTTTTAATTTACAAAATAGCCAATGCGTATAAATATTCATGAAAAATATATTTTAAATCACATAATAACATATTAAGTTACGCAAATACTATCAGATATTAAATTAAATTATATTTTCAAATGTGCTTCCTAGTAAATGTTTTCATTGATAGGAAAAAAAAGTTTTATATATATATATATATATATATATCTTCCATTAATCCTGCAAATACAATAATGTAAACTGTCATCTTTTTGGGAATTAAAAAAAAAAACAAATTATTACAAAAGATGGAATAATAGAAGTTTGGGAAATTTAATTTTTGCTCTCTTTTAAACCTTACATGGTTAATTTCGCAAATCGACTAAAGTTGCTTTACAAAAGTATTTGACCGCCATACTTCTAACGTTTGCTCATTGAACATGTCTTGTTCCACTGGTGTATCGTCCAACGTTCTGATAAGTTTCTTAAAGTTGAGATACAAATCGTAAGAACAGCCGTAAATACCAAACACCAACTCGATTTCTTGTTTCAGACGTTTGTACGTAATGGGCCCCAGTTTTTTATCGTACAATCGAATTTTACCCTTCGAAGATGTACCGTATCGTGATTGCATATTTATGAGCGTCACGTTGACGTAGTTTTCAGAAGGTTGCGATTTGGACGACGTTGCGTTCTCTTGTTTGGCCTTTGTCCTGACCAACGTGAGCTTCATGTTCACGCCTTTGATGTTCGGCGTATCCTCTTGAATTATAGTATAGTCGGTACTAGACGATAACTCCGCCATGTCTCTCTGCGGAGTTTTAGTCGTGTTTTCGATAAATTCCTTGTGGCTAACGATCACTTTGGCCAAGTTGCTGCTAGTATCCTCGATTTCGTAATATACGATGGCTTCGTCGGAAGGCACAAGCTTTGCCTTCTTCCGCAGCTTCTGTACTCGATTAATTATTTCTCGCGCTATTCCTTCGTTATGCATTGCTTCGTCGGCAGTGACGTCTAAAAGGATCAGTAGATATCCCTCGCCATGGGCCTCATACTGTTTCGACAGTTGCTCGGCGGCAGGACCGGTGAAACTGAACATTAGACGTAGATCTTCTCCCTCGAGTTTGTGGTTCTGCACGACAATCTCCTTCGTGGCGACAAACTTCTGCAACTGTTCATCGGACAAGTCTTTAATGGCTTGAATTATCTGCTTGAACTCACCCTTCAAACGAGCGCCAAGTATTTTATGATCCGGCTCTGCTCTCAAAGTTACTCCGTACTTCTTCTTGTCGGTAGTAACAGTTAACTTCTTGACGTTGAGCTCACCGAGTATGTACGACTTCAGCGAGAGTATGTCCTCCAATACTTTGTCATCTTGATGAATCACCACAATTTCTGGCAAGGGATACTTCGTAGGGATGACTCTCCTCTCTCGTGCGGTGCGACCTAGTTGGATGACTGACTGCATATGCGACACAGCTTTCTCAATGTTCTTATCGATAAGATTATCACGCGGCTGTGGTATCATTTGATAATGTACACTCTCTTGCCATTCAAATTCTTCACTTACATTTTTATTACTCTTATTGTATGCGTTTCTAAATTTACGCCCTATCTCAGATTTGTCTCCTAACTCCGACGGGACCCAATTGACTAATCGTTGGAACATAAATTCCGTCAAAAATGGCGTAAACGGCGCGTAGGTCTTCACCATTGTGTAAATCGCCAGGAACAAAGTCGTCAATGCATTCTTGCAATCTTGCAGACCGTCCTCGCCTTTGATACGTTTTCTATTCATTCTCACATACCAATTTGTGAGATTGTCTATATATTTTATTAGGTAAGGTACTACAGTGTACAGTCTGTACTTCGTCATCTCTTTCTTCACAAAGACCAACAGCGATTGCGTGAAAGACACGATCCATCTGTCCATTATGTTGCTAGAACAAAAGTCTAGCTTTTCATCAAATGTAAATACATCTTCCGTTTTCTCGTATTGCTGTATGTTCTGAAGGAGGAAACGAAACGCGTTGTACCATGGCAAGATGACATCCTTGACGATGTCCCGAATGCCCTCCTCCTTGAACTTTAGGTTTTCAGCTCTCACAACTGGTGAATTGATCAAATAGAGGCGCAGGGCGTCGGCCCCATAATCGTTGACCACTTTCATGGGATCGGGATAATTTTTCTTACGTTTCGACATCTTTTGGCCATCAGATGCGAGTATCAGACCGTTGACCACGAGATTTTTATACGGCGCCTTGCCGAACAGCGCGGTAGATATCACCAAAAGCGTATAGAACCAGCCGCGCGTCTGGTCGATACCCTCGCCGATGAAGTCCGCCGGAAACCACTTGTTAAAGTCCACGTTGTTCTCGAATGGAAAGTGCCTCTGCGCGCACGGCATGGAGCCAGACTCGAACCAGCAGTCGAAGACCTGTGGAATGCGTCGCAACGGTGGCTTTCCCGCGCGTTTCGACGGTATCGTCAGGTGATCGATGCTCTCGCGATGGATGTCAGTCACTTTCTTGCCTGTCAACTTCTCCAGCTCCGCGATGCTACCCACGCACACGATCTCCTCTTTGTCCTCGGAGATCCAAAGTGGTATGGGATTGCCCCAGTAGCGATTCCTACTGATGTTCCAGTCGCGCGCGTCGCGCAGCCAGTTGCCGAATCGTTTCTCCTTTATGTAATCCGGTACCCAGTAGGTCTCTTTATTCGCGACCAGCAGCCTATTTTTAATCTCTTCCACCTTGACAAACCAAGAGGGAACGGCTTTGTAAATAAGCGGCGTGTCGGTTCTCCAGCAAAACGGATAGCTATGCTTTACTGTACTGCTAACAAGCAGCTTCTTCTTAGACTGTAGATACTTGATTATTTCTTTGTCTGCGTCCTTGACGTATTTACCAAGGAAATCATGAACCGGCTCCGTGAAGCGACCGCAACTGTCGACGGGGCACGCGACCACGTGATCTTTACTTATGATGCCGGCAGCCAGGCAACATCTAAAATCGTCCTCTCCGAAGTACGGAGCTTGGTGGACGACGCCAGTTCCAGTATCCGCTGTAACGTAAGTATCGTTCAGTACTTTGAAAGCACCATTCTTTTTAAGATTCGAAAAATATGGAAATGGGGGTTCGTATGCCTTTCCTTTCAGATCTACTCCCCTTCTTCTGTTTACTATAATGTAAGAACCCTTCAGGATGTGCAACTGAGCCTCCAACATGATATAAATTTCACCGCTCTCCTCATTCTTCGCCTCTACATATTCGAAGTTGGGATTGACGCACAGCGCCAGGTTACTAGGTAGCGTCCAAGGAGTGGTAGTCCAGGCCAGCAGAGACACCCCAGGTTCGTCCAGCAGAGGGAAAGCCACGATGACCGATGGGTCGACTACATCCTTGTAATTCTGACCTGCTTCGAAGTTAGACAGCGGCGTGTTACACCCGGTGGAATACGGCATCACCTTGGTACCTTCATAGATGAGACCCTTGTTGTACAGCTGTTGGAATATCCACCAGATGGACTCCATGTACCACGGGTACATGGTTTTGTAGTCGTTCTTGAAGTCGATCCACCGTCCCATCCGGCCAACGATCTCCTCCCATTCCTTGGCGTACCTCATTACGATGTTACGGCACTCCTGATTGTACTTATCGATTCCCATCTTCTCGACGTCTTCAGGTCCCTTGATTTCGAACTTCTTGTCTATCTCGTTCTCAACAGGGAGACCGTGGCAGTCCCAACCAAATCGGCGGTCCACGTGGTAGCCGCTTTGATACGCGTACCTGGTCACGATGTCCTTTATGGTGCCGGTGAGGAGGTGGCCGTAATGCGGCAGGCCGGTGGCGAATGGTGGCCCATCGTAGAACGTGTACTTCGGCCGTTGCGCCGACAAGTACATGCTTACTTGAAACACCATTCCTTTCTTCCATAAGTTTAATGTTTTCTCCTCCTCGTCCGCGAAGTTGAAGCTCTCCGGGAGATCAAACTTATAACCACTGTTTTTACATATCTTTGCCCTGTCCGCCTGAACCGTGGACGGACGGACGCCACTGGATGCATGTTGATCATCTGTTAAATAATTATATACATTGAGACAAAATTCGTCCAGGTATATTTTCTCTAAAAGTATTTTTACGTACCTTTCCCGGTATGCTCCAGAGAACTGATTTCCGAACTTGGGCCCGCACGAATGACCATATTGTCGAAATAGCAATTCTAAATTAGTACCTTACGGGTCTTAACAGAGCTGCTCTGATTTGGAAATTAGCCAGACACTTGCAAAAATGAATAAATAAATTTTTAATGCAAAAATAAAGTGAAGTTCGAACGGTGGTTGATTGCATCAGCAACCATCAAATACCTTCCTCCAATCCAAACAGATTCGTTCACCGTCTAGGTAAAACTCTAACCATACTGTCAAAGATTATAACTGTACAATCGCCCCGTGGATGGGCTATTTGGGCTACCGCGGCCCGGGAGAGTTTTCAATCAGCAGAAATTCTCTATTCGAGAGCCAATCAAAACGTACGAAGCACTTAATAGTTACGTCAGAATGTATGCGAACACGTGTCGTTCTTGCGAGAGAAGCTCTTTGAGGTTATGGAACCGTCGCGATCACGGGCGAAACCAACTTTATGTCTGATGTAATTTCGTATCTCAATGATGTAAAAATATATCTGAACTGGAGAAAGAACACAAAAGAAAGGAGAACCTGTGCTATACAATCATAAGGCACACTATCTTTTATCCGGAGGTGAATTTAATTTAAAAAAGAATGTAAAAAAGAGATGTACTTTTCAAAAAAATATACATGACGAAAATATTTCAGTATAAATTTTATCTCAATTTACGATTTATATAATCATTATTTAATATATAGTCTGTTTAATACATATTTTAAGGAATGTATTTCCAAAAACAATTTATAGTATGAGTACTAAATACGTGGTACAGAGAGGAAAGAGGAAGAGAGAGAAAAAACAAGTATTAGAACTTTTTTTTTTTCGAAAAAATCGTCAAAACCATATTTTATCTTTAGAGGTATGAACCAAACTGAACTAAATTACGAATTTAAATATTATTTAAACTTAGAAATCGACTTCTCGATACATTTGTAAAATTACATGGCGCGAATTTCAAAATTATCTTTTTCCCTTTCAACATTTAAAATATTCAATATTCATTTTTTTTTTATTGAAATATTCTTATATTACACTTATTTTTTAAACGTCATTACAGATCACTAAACGTTTTTTTTTTCATATTATACTTACAATTGTACATTACAATGTTAAAATATTGTTAAAGTAAAATGTACAATATTTGGAGTTTAAAGCATATCGTTTCATTCTTAATTCTTCGCCGATTTAAATATAATATATTAGGGTAACATGGCAGTTGTATCCTAATAATTAAGTAGCAAGTGCCAACTTTATAGAGGTAATAGTAATACTTCAAAAAGAGAGATTATAATACTTGATATATGTAGTATCAAAAACCAGTAGTGAAAAACTTCATTTATACATATTTAATTCCTAAATACTAAATATTAATCTTTGTTTTCCTCTAATCCATAGGAATGTTCGTTCAACTTAACTATAAAATTCATTCGAAATCTTACAGAAATTACGTAGAAGCTACGCATGTATATAACATGGAAAGAAGAAATATTTAAATATTTACAATATTTTGTCATTCCAAAACAGATATATAAATATATATCACTTCATTTAGATTCGACTAGATATTAAAATAACGCAAACAATTTAACTTCACGATTGATGCATGACGTGCTGCACCCTCTGCCGCTGACCGCCTACGTAAATTACCTGTCGCGGCTCGTCCGGGTGAATGAGCTCGTCCGTATGTTTCCACCTCCACTTCTTCTCGCTTTCCTTCACGCGTCTGTGGTCAATATAACTAATAACACAACTCGCCGGTATCCATATGATAGCGGTGATGATTATCACAGCACCCACTATATTATCTTTCAGAAAACGCATAACTTTGTTAATGTTTATATCCTCGATGATGTCCCAGAATCGTTCTACCACATCTTGAATCGTTTTCTCACACACGCCCTAAAAAATATACATGCATAATATTGGACACCAACAAAAATTGCTTTTATTGAATTAATTATAATATATCTTACTTTGTTGCAAAAGCCCTGAATGCACGGTGTCCCATCGGGTAAAATGTCTTGCGGGTCTATCGGAAAGCACGTTTCGTTCAAACTCATTCTGCAGCATCTTTTGCATGCGTCAGCAACTATTAATAAAATCCAGCATAATTATTAATTATACATTCTATCTTTTCAACTTAATCAAAATTATGCGACGTAAAACTAAATCTAAAAGCTTCCAATTTTTTTTTACCTTTTTCCAATTTTGATAATATCTTTTAACATACCATAGAAGAAAAAAATACATCAAATTTTTAGCTTTGATCAAACTTAAAATTATAATATATAGTTAAAAATCTCAAAGAAGTTAGTTTCATTAAATATACAATTAATAAGTTATTCTCAAGTAAATAACAAATTTATAGAAATACGTTGTAAAATAAAAATTTCATTACGTCTGATATGAAATAAATTAAAATGTGCACATATAAAACATATCTCCATTTATACTTGCAGAGATACTATCCAGTATTTAAAATAAAAGACGTACTGGTATCGCACATGCAGCTTTGTAAATTTTGAGTCTCGCAATATGGTACGCATTTGCCTAGGCGGCATTGTCCACGTTCGAGGCAACCGGTGCCATCTTTCATCGGTGGAGATCTCGGACATTCGCTAGACGCTCCGGTGCAGCGCGATTCCTGTTCGCAAGTGGCGTATTGCGCATCACGGCATTTCACGCCAGCAGGCATATATGCACAACTCTGGCAGCAAGGTGAGTTTTTGTCGCTGTTGAAAGAAATAAAATGCAAACGCTATTATACAGTGTCATGAATATAATTAACCTAAGGATTTTAATCGCGGAGATGAAAAAAAATGGTTACTTAAATATGATTCTAAATAGTTTACCTACAAACTGCTCCTTGATTACTTCGTAGTTTACAATTTTTGTCGCAACATGAATCATTATCTTCCGTCCCCAAGAGACCCGCGTCACATTCCTCGTCACCCTCGACTCTCAAATTTCCACAGAATGATTCCTCCGGTTCTGAGAAACAGCGTCCAGATTTGGCTTGCAAAACTTTCCTGATGGATCGCAAGCTACACGGAGAAAATCTCTGTGAAAAAAGAAACGTGAATCTATTAAAACACAGGCGTAAAAATGAAAATATACATAGCATAAAGTATAAGATATTAATGCATCATTTGAGAAACATTAAAATATTCAATACATCATGTTAAGATAAAAATTACAGTTTGAAAAAAGCATGTACTTCACCTTGTTGTTTACGTCATAGCCACTAACACTGTAAGTATACATTAAGTAAGATCCACCTTGGCTTGCACTTGGACTGCACTCCTGCAATAATATTAAAAAATTAAATTCTAGTCTCGAGAATTAAAAAAGAAAAACTTGTGTAAGATCAGGGGATACAAAAATATATTTCAAAAGTTAATATGTATAAGATATTTCATATTTTTGCATTAAGAAAAACTGCTTTTGCCTTATGACTTTGTCTTAATTATTTTCTTTTTTCAATGGCTATTCATTGTTTAATATTTCACTGATTTTCAGAAATAATTTGTAGTATAATAGTATACAGTATAGAATACAGCGATAATTGAATCACAACTTACCGAGATATCTGGATCGTGCTCTGAACCCCAATTATGACCAAATTCATGTGCTGTAACCAAATCAGCTTCCCTTGTAATCACTCTCTGACCATAATGATTTCTGCTGGAGCTTAATCCCGAGTTCAGATACAATGTATATCCATTTTTGAAATATTCTGCAGAAAATATTTATTTTATTTTATAAATATCATTTTTTATATCATTTTATTTTATATTTTTCATGTCTATTTTATTTTTTTATCGTGTAAATGTCATTATATACTTTGTCGTTGCACAAAGAGTAAGAGAAAAAAATTAAATGTTTTTAATGTACCTGGTGTACAGATACCGCCCACCGAATTTCTTCGAGGAGATCCTACATAAGCCAATCCGAGGATGCCACCTTCAAACTTGAGATCGGTAAATAAGTGAGCCAAGCAGAAATCTTTATGGCTATATTCTCGACTGAACACCTATTAACATAACAAAAGACATTTAATTTCAATAACTTGAATTTAACGAAGTTAATTAGATTAAAATTAATTAATAAATAATAATTTAAGAAGTTAATTTTATTAGCGATATTCTTTTTCGTAAGCTGCATATAATAACCTCGAGCAATGTACGGACGTCCCATTTCTCGCGAACCATATTATAATGCGTTTCGCCGCCCCTCACTCGTGTCGGTTCACTGTGAACGACGATTTTTTTGATGACGAAACCCATTCCTTTGAAACCGTCCTCCTCTTGATGTTCTTGCCATAAAGTATCATTGTAAATCTTATGTACTCTATCGATTAAACTTATCTGTGAACACAAATTATAATTTAAACATTATTATATAATTATGAATCAATGTACAATAACTGTGTACCTTTACACTTACCAAGTAATTAATTGTAGTTTTTGTACTGCTGGCACCCATTTCCTGGTAAAATCGATAATCAGCGACCAATAGTAATGGGCATCTTGTTTTCGTCGGTGTATATTCGTAAGTCTCCGTTTGCCTCTTGACTCTGCTGCTGTTATTATCCGTTTCCGTATCATCCTCAGAATTGTCATTTACAGTATAATCTGCGATGATAATAGTTATTATCACAATATGTTAAAAATAATATAGAAAGCACAAAAAACATTATAATTATTTTATAAAATTGTGCATTATTTATATCTGTAGAACCATACTTAAATTTTCTTTGACATAACCACAGGTCTTTGGAGTTCCATGTGTATGGCCTTCTCCGTCTTGGTAATGCTCCCAACTGAGTTTAACGTCAGAAGATTTATAAATAATCATCGTTTGATTATCCAAATGCGAAAGATGTCTCCAGGATGGCTAAAATACAAATGAACTTCTTAATTATAATAGACAAGGGTAACAAAAATACAATGGTAACCCAAAAATTAAATGTGATTATCTAAAATACAGTTACATTGCAAAATTTTTTCTACTAAAATTATATACGTATATTATTTTCGATAATTTCTTGTTATACAGCTTTAATTAATTTGTCTTTTCTTATTATGCTATTCAATTAATTTATAAAGATTGTATCATAAATTTTCAACTACAGTATTATATACATTTCGCTTGGCACAGGCATACTCACTTCAATATGAAAAGTCTCATCCGCGATTGTTATGCTACCTGTCATAACACCATCATCAATATGCATCTGAGCGTGAGACTCAATTTCTCCAAATACTCGGCCGTGATAAAAATTATCATGATCTGCAAGATAATACTATGAATTATAACAATCTATGAATTTCACCCTTTTCACTGATTTTCACATTACCTAAATGTACAGTTTTCTCCTTTCCATCGCCGTTTATCTCATATGCCTTAAAGTTGGAATGTATAACTTCTCTTCTAGGTGTCAAAATTAATCGGAAGTGCCTATAGTTGAAATATTAAAAGAAACATCATTAAAAAATAGAGCTTACATTTTATAATATAATAATTTAAGCAACGTGAAATAATCTAATATCTTACCGCCCATGTGAATAAAATTCAAGTTCACTTATTTTATTATATGGGTGGTAACTATGCTGAATGCCTCGCTTTACAATCTTATGTTGAAAATGAGTACTGTGAATTGTCTCATAATATTTTAAGCTTCTATGAAGACCATCTGTTAATAATATATTAATAGTATTAGATAAAAAAAGCAACTGATAAATAATTATATAAGTTGATTAGCGATAACAAAAAACTATAAAATCAAGTTTCTTAACATTATCATAAGATATATTGAGATAGATCCATCAATTATTTCAGTTATAACTAAATAATAGAAATTTATTTATGCAAGATACATATTTAGTTATAATTGAAGATGTATTTTGCTAAGATTAAATCTCAAAGAGCTGTTAAAGTTTCTGATCTAAAAAAAAAAAAGAAAAAATCAAGGTATTTTATTTCTGTTCTCAGCTTCTATTCATTTTCGTTTATGATTCAGATAGATCACAAATGTCTCGATAGGCGTGAGAATTTTCTTTTCTTTTAAACGAAAGATTTGCTGTCAACTTTTGTGCTAATCGCAAATCAGCTTGCTAATTAAAAAGTGACAGTTGAATAAACTAAGAAATGTTCAACTTACAAATACTTTGGAGAGTAGCAAAAGCACAGTAGATAAATAGAACGTTTCGCTTCTCCATTGTCGATGAAAAGAAATAGCAACGGCAGGTAGGAAAGCACAGCTTTCCTTTGTTTTTCTCTCCTACGTTCGAGATCTTATTGTTGACGACAATCCGCGACGTCGTGTCACAATTTTGTAAGTACTTGGAACACAATCCATCAAAAGAGCAATTTATGTCATAATTACGTGAGTGGAAAACGCGAAGTTGGATTGTGTCAGATCATCTAAGCATCATTTCTCTGTTTACATCGTCATGCTGACAAATTGCACGGATAATTGAGGTTATGTTCCGTCAAACATAACCACTCCCGATCTTCGATCGTCGAACACGCTAGAGGACGGAACGAACGACTGAAATGGAGCGAGTTTCTTGATTTCCCAAATTAATCGAGAAAAGCCTCTCGATTTCGGAGTAATCGTAATTTTTAGAAATTTGGGAAATTCTGGAATTTTTTACAGTACAACTTTCATGCTTATTATATTCTCCTATTTCATCTTTTTTTTTTAAAGCTTGATTTTCGTCCTTTAAATCTCGAATTCTTGGAATTACGTTTTTTAAAATTCTTGGAAGATATTTCGAATTTTTGAGAGTGCAACATCTAATGATGATTAAATCAATTGTCCTCCGAATACTTCATTAATTTTTGACTCATTTGATTTTGAATTAGAAATGAAAATCAAAAGAAATAAAAATTTTAAATGCTGAATAAATTTCTTTGCATTTCACGGCTGCGTTCCGAAACTCGTCGAAAAAAATCATCTTGATTTTGCTGTATAAAAAATATATATAAAAAAATGTATTTATACCAAAGCTGAATAAAGTTAATTTTTTTAAAACTAAATTAAGTTAAAGTTAATGGTTTATACAATTAATTTAGTTACGTTAAAAGTTATATTAACAAAAAATTCAATTATGTAAAATTAAATTAAGTTAAATTAAAAGTTAATTTTGAAAAATATACTAAATTAAGAAATCGTAATGTTTTTAAGTTAGATTACTCAAAATAATTATAATGTATATGAATCATTGAACAAATTTGTAATATTTTATCCATAAATTACGTTTATATAAAGTGACAAAGAAACATTGTTAATCACGTAGAAATGTATTTTTTCTTTTATAATTTACATAGATAAATTTTTAACTTTAAGAAAAAAGTTAATAAATTAAAGTTTATATTTCAAACATAAAGTTAAAAATTAAATTATTTGAAATAATTAAATTGAAAGTTATTAACTTTTTAACTTTATTTTATTTTTTATTTTTTAAATAATTAAATTCAATTTTAATTTATACAGAAATTTGCATTGAATAAAAAATACTAAAAAAATAACATTTTTAAGTTTATTTATTGATCAATGGTGCAAATGTAGCTTTACAGAGCAAAGTTGCATTTGCGCAACTGATAATGCAATTGATCAACCGATGAATTAGTGTATTGAGATTCGATAAACAATTGATTAGCAAGATATATCGCGCGCTAATATCGACGCATGCGCACGACTGTAATGCGCATATGACGGAGTGCGCATCCGTTGCTACAAAACATTCGACTACATAAAATTCTTTTGGCTGTTTCCCGCGCTTCTCTTGATGTGATTGTAGATCGTCAAAATCCATGAAGGATACGCTGATTTCGGATATTCCTGGAGAATATTAGTGCGTAACGTTCGAACGTCGAACCAGTCGAACGTTGTTTCATCGGCCAACGGCGGTGTTTCACACGGTCGGTGTATTCGCTTTGTCAAATTCACCGATCCAGTCAGGTTAGTTCGCGTTTGTCCGCGTGAACGATATCCATTGAGATTAAATGCACTCTTCACGTCGAGTTTCTTATGTATTTATGACTTATATGCGTTAGTTTCAATTGAAAATATACATCACGGGATTTTAACGATTCTTCTTTAATCCTTCTATCCTTGTTTCCAGTTTGTCAATAATCGTAATTTTAATCTGTTGCCAGGTCAGTTCGATTTAGATTTACTTTTGTAATCTCAATGTTACGCTTATCTGATAATGTCTTTCAGATTACTGCTTCAAAGAATTGTCCAACAATGAATGGCAGTCAAGGTAACTTGCTTTGCACCCCACGACGTGCCCAGAAATGTCTTTTTGCACCAGACAGTAAGTCTAGCAAAAAGAGCGATTCTCAAGGCTTAGAGCGCACCAGCGACGACAAATCCTCGGGAGACGAATCAGATTTGGGGCCCATGTCACCTCTGGCTCTCACTGATCGTAGTCCAAGCAGCAGTGATCTCAGCAGTTCCCCAGGCAGAGAATTCATCTCTCCGTTTGCAACGCCTGAAAAGTCTTCACATATTCTCAACACGCCCGTTGTTCCCGTGTCCTGGGATCGTTTGAGGTTCAATATGGAAGAACGCATGTCACCCTTCAGATCGCTCAGGAAGGTTACCAGAGCCGCTAGATACTCGCCGAGATGCAATTTGTTTAGGCGTTCGCCGAAATCGCTGCCGTCCACTCCAGACAAGCAGAGGGAACCGTTGACCCCACAACGTTCGAAGACGAACGTAGAGCAGATGAACGAAGTGGTACCGGAGACGCCGCAGCGTAGCTTCGCCAAGGAGATACAGAATCAAAATATCACGGAAACACCAAAAAAGGGCAGGACCCCTGAGAGCAGACAGATAACGCCATTAAGCTCCATAAGCAAGACGGTACCGTTGCCGAAGTTGCACAGGCGAAAGTCCTTCAGCGCGACCGAGACGAGCGGGAGTTTGTCACCCGAGCAGAAGGAGAACACGTTGAAGAGGCACGCGCGTGATCAATCAGCGGCAAAGCCGCCGAAGATGTTCAAAGTGGATGACGGCTTTGTACCTAGAGCAAGAACGTCTCTATTTCAGGACAGGAGGAACAATTGTGACTACCCGAAGGACTTCTCAGTGAGCACAAAGACGTTTTATAGTAGCAATGTAAAGTCCGAGCGGGCTTTCATCAATTTCAGGAGTAGCGACATTAAAAAGAGACGAAGCTTACCTTCGCAGAGTTCGAGTAGACGTTTATCGATAAAGAAACGGAAATTCGGGAAAATAAACGCTGGTGTGTACCACGGCATCAAGAAGCCGAAACCCAAGACGGAGGTATCAAAAAAGGAAGGTCAACAAAGTCCCACGGCTTTAAGTAAGAGTCCACCTGTGGAGGAAGTTCAGCCGATGGAGACAAACGCAGTTGTGGAGAGGCCGCCCACGCCACCGATCGATGAGACTAAACGATTTTTCAAAACCAACAAGACTGTCAGATTAAATGACGCTACAGTGACGGTACACAATAAGATCAAGCTGACGGTCGCGGACGGGAAAATTGCATTGAAAACTAATCAGAAACGCGCTCGTTTCACGAAAAAGGTAAGTACCGAGAACATCCGTCTGGACGCCACAGATCTGACCGTCGACGAGCCGGAGATTGAGGCTACGCTGCAGCAAGATAAAGTCGACGATCTTCTGAAGGTTCTAGAGGATGATTGGGCGAACGACGACTACGATACGATGGCCTCGTTGATCCGTACTGCAAATGCGTTTTCCCCGTCAAAATCGTTGTTGAAAGACACGATTATGTCTCCGGCTACTGAGCTCAGCAACATGACTTCGACGATGAACATCAAAGACGTGGCTCCTTTGAAGAATTTTGGTAATCTTTCCCTTGACAACGCGAGCAATAATAATGACACTGGAAAGGAAACTGGCGAAGAGAATACCGAGAAAAAATATTATCCATTGTTTACCAAAGGATATTCTGTACCTGATGATATTTTCGAGTACGTTCCTGAGTATAAACTGTTATTATAAAATTAAATAATTTTTTTTTAAATTTTTTATTAATATTTTTACTTTGTTTATGTTAATTTACGATTGTTATGTAGAAGGATATTTTAATGAGACATACATGCTTTAATTCTTGCTTTAGAGAGACAAGTAACGCAAACACTCCGAAAACAATAAAAAGAAATATGCAGTGGCAGCTTTCCGCGAAAGGTGGTGGTGCGGAAGATCAATGTCAGTTAGATGCCGGTCAAAAACGTTTCGGCGCCACTCAGTGTCCAGAATGTAATGTTGTGTATCAATTGGGCGATCCTGAGGATGAAAACGCTCATTTAAATTATCACAACAGTATACGGACTTTGAGATTCCAGGTACTTTGCGCCTGTGCTTGCGAAATAAATGTCATCACTGCGAATATAATATTTAAATATTTCTGTTACCATGCTATTTCAGGGATGGAAAAACGAGCGTGTTATATTGGAGGATTCCTTCACTTCCAGCAGAATAATCTTAGTCGAGCCACGTGATTCCCAACAACATTGGAAGAAGGTGCTAGAGATTTTGGACGTTGTAGATAAAGATTTGGGACTGGCAGATATAAATAGTTCAGATTATAGAAGCAAACAGGTAAACATTTCACAAGTCGTTTTTATTTTTACATGAATCGAAAAGTTTTTATTATATATTATCAAATTTAATGTAATAATAGTTTGCTAAAGGAAAAATGTACCTGTTTTACAGGTCTACTTGTACATACGCGAGAAAAGCGTTATCGGAGTATTGGTAGCGGAACATATTGAAAAAGCGTTTCGCATGATTCCTGAGCTAATTGATCTTGATTGTTGCACTGCTGAGAGTACACCTACGAAATGCGGCATAAACGTCGTTTGGACCGCGATGAGTCATCGTAAACAGAATATTGCAACTAAACTTGTCGACACTTTGAGGTAAATCCCGTTCTTAACATATTGACTTTCTTCAAAGAAGTCTTACATCATTTAGAATATCTCATTCGTGTTTCAGAGCCAAATTCTTTTACGGTTACGTGATGTCTCTGGACGACATAGCATTCTCAATACCAACTCCAGGTGGTAAAATCTTCGCTGAGAAATATACGAAAACGAAAAACTTCAAAGTTTATAACTAAATTCGTTATAGTTAGGCTCCAACGTTCGTTCTAAATGCTGACAACGCTGCTATCCAGTTACTTAAGTCACCTTTTGTCATCTCTTTTCTGTAACAAGTCCTTAAAAATTATCCAAAATGGGTAACGTTTTATTTGTTCATATTATTTTCTCGTCTTTAACAGTTGTTACTAAATATTGATTTGATGTCTCAGTATCTGATTATTTTGTACCGGAAATCGAATACAATAAAAAAAAATAAAAAAGATAAAATGCATTAACATCTTTAGCTAACATAAGCAGGTTCTGAATACAGGCCATAGTCTCAATATTTAACTGTGTCAACTGACACTGGTGCTAGTCGCGGTCACTTTATGATACCAAAATGTTGCAACTTTATTTAATTTTTGTTCTTTGTAATGCATTGTTCAAGCTCCTGTTCTTAAACTTTAAAATAATATGAAAAGAATTTGCTTTATGCTAAGTTATCTAAAGATAAACTCGGAAAACAAAAGCAATTTTGTTTTTGCTTAAATGACCTCAATTTTATAATTTATTAAAATTTTATTAAAAACTGGTCACTTGATTATCATTTTAATGGCTGAAAGGTTATTGTCACTTTCTGTCAAGAGCAGTTATATTTTTTATCCAATGACTGAATAGCAGCGCTATAAATGCATCCTTTGAACTGTTAACGATTATTATACTTATACATTTTATATTATCTTTACTATAAATGTTGATATGAATGAGATTGATAGGTTTCTTTAATATTACGAATTAATGTATATCTCTTCTTGTTTAAATTATTATACTTTACTATATAATTCTACACTTTAACAAGACATTTCTTTTTATAGTGAAATTAATATAGATACAAATTTAAAATATACAGTGAATAGAATTATTAATATATAAAAATACTTTTAAATTTAAGCTAAGTTTTATAAGAATATTAATAATTATTTTCGAAATAAATACATTATTTATTTCGAATAAACACTCTAATAAATCTGTCTATTTGAAATGTAGAAATTCCTGCTGTTTATTCTCATATTCTTATGTGACATAGGAACAATATATTATATTTGACAATGATTATAAAATGTGTTATATATTTAAAATAATCTGTGTTTGATAATGAAATAAACATGAATTAAACTGATTATTTAAAAAAAAATATTTTATTAACCAAACTCGAATACTGTAAATGCTATAAATATAAATGTCTTTCGAACAATTGATAAAATTGTATAATATTGAACTTGAAAAACAAAAATAAAATATGCGAATTAACATACTGAATACTAATAAACATTGTAATACAAAATTATATTTTACCATATTGGTAATTAAAATAATATTAAGTCGAAACTATTACTAGTTACAATATATTCCACTTCATTCCCATGTGTCACATGCGAACGCATTTTAAATGGTAATGGCATTTAAACTTAAATCTTAAATTATAGATATTTAACTTTGGTTACTGATAAGAAAAGAAAAATAACATTACATTGTTCTTTTAATCTTATAAATAAGATTATATCAACTAAAATCAGTATTAGACAAAATGCAGTTTCATACAAAATCTGGTACTAATTTCGCATATTAAATGTAATTTTAATTCTTAGTATTGATCGTTTTTAAGTTCTACGATAACGTTCGCGTCTACCGCTGTTACCATATCTGTTGCCTCTTAGACTCGATTGTTCTGCGTCTTTTTTCTGTTTCCATGCATCATATCTTTCAGCCATTTTGTACACTTCTTCAGGTACTTCCTGAAATAAAAAAGCATAAATTGATAAAATCCATTCATAAAAAATTTGAAAAAATTAAAATGCTCCTTGTATCTACTAACTTGATTAGCCTCTTCAAGAATATCTATAAGCGCTTTCGCATGATGCCAATCCTGTCGTGTCATAAAAGTAATACTTTCGCCTGTTCGACCTGCGCGTCCGGTACGGCCAACTCTGTGAACGTATTCTTCTATATCTCGTGGGAAGTCATAGTTCAATACATGTCTGAAATGAGGGCAAAATTGATTAATATTGATGTCGTATCCTGAGTAATGTAAAACGTAAAAACGCTTTGAAAACGTGAAACTTACGTAACATCTTCAATATCAATTCCTCGACTAGCCACGTCAGTCGCGAGAAGGATTTGAACAGTTCCACTCTTCAAATCTTCTAACGCCTGTTCCCTATCTGCTTGATCTCTATCACCGTGAATGCTCTGGCATTCGATATTCGATAAAGCCAGATCGCTAGAGATATCGTCTACCTTAGACTTTTTACCGAAAAATACTATCGCCTTATCATGAGGGCCCATTTCTTGGAAGAACTGGTGCATCTACAATGCACATTAATAATAAAAATACAATTAATATAACGTTTCCAAGATAATTTATAGTCGATTCTTTATCGATATTTATATACAAATAAAATTAGAAAAAATTTAGAAAATAAAATTAGGAAGAAAAATTAGAAAAAAAATATTGTCGAAAAATTCTAATTTTTTAGAAACATAAAAAAGCATTAATATTTTCATGTAGTACTAACATATTCCGTTTTCTCGTCTTGATCAACCATATAAATTTTCTGTGTCACAGAGTGGACAGCTGCTAAGTCAAGAGATCCGACAAATACTTGAAGCGGATTCTTCATATACGATTGGGCTAAGCGTCTTACACCCTGAGGCCATGTAGCACTGACAAAAAAGTGACAAGTATTATATTAATATTTATTAAACAAATAAAATGCTACACTGATATTATATATTTTTAAATACTTCGAATAGCACCATATTTTAGAGACAAATTAGAAATGATTTATTTACTCTTTAAAAAAAATGTCTAATAAACTTTACAAATAGAAATTAAAAACATGAATTCTGAAATAAAAAAATTATAAGAGTAACTCTTTTCTCTCTCTTAAAAAAACCTCATTTTAACGTTTAAAAAATGTGGTTTATGTATACCTTGTCATAACGGTTTGCCTATCTGGTCGTACACCTAGGAGAGTCTTACGAATTTGCGGTTCAAAACCCATGTCCAACATACGATCTGCTTCGTCAAGTATAAGATATGTTACAGCCGATACATCTAATATATTTGCTTGAACCAGATCGTTTAATCTTCCGGGAGTTGCAATTACTATTTGCACGCCACTTGACACCGTAGCTACTTGTGCTTTGCGACTTCCGCCACCGTACACGCAGACCCTTAAATAATTTTTTAGCTAAATCATATGATGCGAAAGATTGCAATACTGTTAAAAAATCAAGACATATTACAAAACAAACGTACGCTTTAATACCACGGTAAGAGTACTTTGCTACTTCTTTTTCAATCTGCAATGCCAATTCTCTCGTCGGTGCCATAACAAGAACATTTGGTCCAGGACGCTCGTCGCGAGGAGTTACTTGTCCATCGATATGGATCAAAGCAGGCAATAAAAAAGCAAGAGTTTTTCCTGAAATCATAATTATCCTCTTTTACACATGAGCCTATATAATAGATATATTAAAAATAAAAATCAAAACCTGTCCCAGTTTGAGCAATCCCAATGAGATCTCGACCACTCAGTAGAATAGGCCATGCCTGGCACTGTATAGGACTTGGTTTTTCGAAGTTTTGCTTTCGTATTTCTGTGAGGATATCTGGATATGCCTGTAATACATAAAGTAATATATATAGGCTAAAATAAAAAATAATAAAGTTTGATTGCATAAGTTTGATTGTTGTATTACTTGAAAAGCTTGTTCAAAGGTTTCAACAGGATTTGGTATTTTCAGCTCTTCGTCAGTGCCCCCTTCGTTCTCGAAAACATGTTTAACTTCTATATTATTGTTGATCTTCCTGATGTGAGCTACTTTCGATGCCGACATATGGGTAACGGCTGGATCTTCCTTATAAAAATTTTTTATAATAGGAGGCAAAGCTGCCCACTTCTGCTTCTGATGGTTTTCCTGCCAGGAAAGTTATTATTATACAGTTCATGTATTACATAAAATAATAAAATAGTTTCACATATCATAAAATAAACTATCTTTTATTATTATTTGCAAAACATACATATTCTTGATTAGCCTTGGACCAATCAAAATTGACCCAATCAATTTCTTTTTGCTCAGGTTGATCTCCTGTTCCTTGTGTAGATTCTACATTTTCCTGCATATTTTTATCAGTTTCACTACTTCTGTTAAATCCACTATTTCTGTTAAATCCACTATTTCTGTCAAATCTACTATTTCTGTCAAATCCACTACTTCTATCAATCAATAACTCTTCTATTAAGCTCTTAGCTCGTTGCTGTTCATCATCTGTACCAATTAATGTCACAGCAGTCTGTCCATTTTCTTCTTGCTGTCTGTCAATCTAAAAATAAATAAATAAATAAATAAATATAGGATTGTATGATGAACTATACATAGCGCTCGCAATACATATTTTACTACATCAATTGTTTGGGATAATATTCTACTTACCTTGATCCTGGCATTGCTTTCACTCTCTAGAGCTTTAATCTTGCTGCCACCTCTCCCAACAATTTTTCCAACATTATTGGTATCAACGTACATAACAAGTCCATTTGTACTATTGTCATTACTCCCCCTAACATATTCGCGACGATACGAATTATTATATGTACTTGAATCATTATTCCAATTATCCCCAGATGATGTGTTAGAGCGTTTATAAAAGTGAGTGTCTCTTTCCCTTCTATTATCCCTTCTTTGATCGAAACCTCGTTCGTACCTCCTTGACGACGGTCTGTTATCTTCCCAGTCACCCATTGTCGAAAGTAATTGAGATTCTTGTGCTCAAAACTGAGTCTAAAATATACAATGTTATATCATCTATATGTACAATTGATAAACATATTTGTTGAGATTGAAAGATATTTTTTTTCTTTATCATATTACAGAAAATATAATTAACATTAATAGTATTTCAGTTTACAAAAGAAAACTGATATAAGCTCTGAGGAGTACAAAGAATAAAGCAAGAATCAGAACTTTCAATTGATTAAAATAAAAGATTTTATATAATATTTTGTCTGTCAAATAAAGCTGTCTTCATCGCTTTCATTAGACAGTAAAAAGAAATCAAAGAATTATTAAAAACACACATTCAATTTATAGATGATACATTTATAATTGTTCAAGATTTATAGTTTATCAATTTAAAATAAAAATCAATTTGTTTCCAGTATATTTATTTAAATAAATAATTCTTTAATTAAATTAAACATTTATTTAAATAAAATTAAGTTTATTTCAATGCTACTAGAAACATTACATAGTATATCAGTTTACAATTTCATATCACTTTATCAAGGAAATGGATGCCTCCATAAACTTTAGATTGATCTTTATGAGGCGTTATTAATGCAGACTAATTTTAAACTTCCTTTAACATTTTTTTCTGGTTCTAGTTGGTTGTTAATCTAATCAGGGTTGAAGTGCCTACATTTTCTACATTATTAGAAATTAATTTTTTATACTCCGAACATTCCACGAAACTTATCAACGCTTTGTGGTTAGATTTCTGATACGAGGCTAATATCGTGTTACTCTTGCATTATGCTGAGACAGCGAAACACACCTATCCCTATGAGAATAAACGTAAAAAAAAAAAAGAAAAAATTCATAAAGAAAAACAGCACGAGACGACGAGAGCACGGTGTTTTCCGTTTATGACGTATTACTTGCTCAGCTTACCTGAAGAAGGTATGCGAGCAGAATTGATGCTTCGTACACCTCTCACACGAAATGACTGCCGGTGACCACTGTGACCAGTGTATCCGATCGCTTGCAGATTCGCTAAGAACCGTTATACCGTTCCACAACTTTCACACCAAAGTGACAACAAATCCACGTGATCGGCTCCCGAGTTTCGCTCTGTAGCTCTCCCTAGCGACGCCAGAGATGATCCAATGGCCCCAATTAGCGAAGATCACAGATGAACACAAAATGAAAACGAGCAAAAACGAAAAGCTATCACTTGTTTGTTCTTGCCGCCTGCAATTGTCTACAACGTGGTTGTGCCGTTTGTGGCTGTTTGCTGTAAGAGAATCGATTCTTTTACACGCACTTTGTATGCGTGCGGTCGTTATCGCATACATGTGACGCACACGTGTGCATAACGTACATTTACAGTACTTAGAAGATAAAAAGAAAGACGAATGTGAAGACAGAATATGAAATTTAAAATTCTCTAAAAGCTGCGTCGTCTACCGTAGATCGCTCAATCGAACTTTCTTCTTCCGTTATATGCTGGCTCCGCGATTCCCAAACTTGGGACTAGGCTCCGATCCAATAAGTGCGTCTATAGCGTAGTATAATGGTGGCGTCGAGCCGAAAGTCCCATTCGGAAGGTAAATACAATCGATCTTTTCCGTTTTCAAAGTTTTCGAACTTCGGGCTTTTCCGAGTGTTTCCGAAGAATCCTTCGTCGCTTTTGTGCCGATGGCGCCATCCGCGAGATCTCGGACAGAGAGAGAATTGACCAATCGCATTTGAGCAATTCGGCCAATTGATTAATGCGATTGGTCAATTCTCTCTCTGTCCGAGATCTAGAATCGATTTCTAGCATAAAATCCGGAGCACAGACTCTTGCCTGCACAATCATATGCATAAAGAAATTGATTGGTCCATTTTCCCATGCATGTGCTAATGAATCAATTAATTCCTTTATGTATATATGATTATGCGAGAGTGTGTGCTTCACGCTTATCGCACGTAAAATGCATAAACATAAGTATAACCAGCAGAAGACCGACGGGCCAATTATGAGCATCCAGCATAAAATCGCCATATTTGTTCACACAAGATTCTTATTGGGCTATTGGTCTCATGTTTTGTTATGTATATATTTCATGTGCCATAGATTTATTAGTTATATAATTTAATATGAATAATGCTTTTCCAAAATTAACTTTTATTTTAAATTACTTTTAATATGATTAAATTAGTATTTTTTGTACATGTAACTGTTACCGTGTAACTAAATTAATTTTATAAGCAATACAAGCCATTAACATTAACTTTAGTTAAAAAAATATATTAATTTATCCAACTCTGAATGATAAATAACAACAGCGCAGAGAGCGTAAATTTTTTCATAATTAAGTTAAAACATACAGCTATTAATTAAAAAATTGTCTAAACGGCCGTTTGTTTTCTGTTCCTGAACTACCTGAATTAGTGTGCACTTAAAATGAAATAGATATATATTTGAAAGTTAGTGAAAGCAAGATGGAACGTTCCAGTGCAGTCTAGTGCAGGAATAGAAAACAAGCCTCGGATCAAACTTTTATTTGAGAAATTCTAATTACCTCTCTTTTCTTCTCTCTCATTAATTGCGCAATCTTATCAATGCTGTTTTTCATGCCTCCAACCGGTGATGAGCAGCGCATATGCAATCTTATCTATCTTTGTAATAAATCTATGCCTTCCACCGCTTTGTGCTAAAAAGATCGTTGGCGCCTGCAATCGATCGATGCGTGGATCAATTAATGCGGTTGAGGATCGGCGCTCCTGTTCGATCGACTAACTCTTTCGCAGCAAAACACACTTCGTATTCAATTAACCGTTTCGCTTCTTGCAAAGTTTCGCGGTAAAAGACGCATTCGTTGGTATATCCCTATTAGCGCACGCCGCACTACAGTGGGATGAAATGATGAGGTATTCGTGGAAAACGAGTTCAACTTCTGATATATTGTAGATATTGAAATCATTATTTTATAAGCAAAAGTTTAATAACTTCACAACAGCAAAGTTATATAGCAATTTTTAAAGATTAATTAACAAAGGATCACATGTTACATTAAAAATAATAAATTTACTTTGCATAGGAGAAGCGCGCGCGCACACTACGGAGGATGTTTCATATTTTGATTGAATTTCAAGCAAAATATATGCACATATACACGTATGTATTATTTCTAACCATCAAGGCTGGCATAGTTAAAAAGTTAAGTTAAAAAATTAATAACTTTTAATTGAATAACTTAGTTAATTTTTAACTTTAACTAATAGTTATTTAATTTTGAAACACATATAAACTTTGATTTATTAACTTTTTTCTCCGAGTTAACAATTTATTTATATAAAGGAAAAAATTATAAAAATGATACAAACATTTCTTTCCTATTTTATATAAACTTAATTTACAAATAAAATATTAAATTTGTTTAATGATCTCTGTATTATAATTGTTTTAAGTAACTTTAAAGAATTGCGAATTTCTAATTTAATATGAATTATGCTTTCCAAAATTAACTTTTAACTTAATTTAATCTTAACGTAACTTTTAATTGAACTTAGTTTCTTCTTCATGTAACTTTTAACGTAATTAAATTAATTTTATAAGTCATTAACTTTAACTTGAGTTAGTTAAAAGAACTACAAGAAAAGTTTATATACTTAGTTAAAAGTTATTTCTTTATTTTATTTAAATAAATATTTCAATTAAGAAATTTTTAACTTGACTGCAAGTAAGTAAGTTATTGGGATCTACATTTTTTTTTTTTAATTTAATTTTTGTTTTAAGATATTTTTCTCTCAGTCCAGCAATAGGATTGATATTTTTCTAGTACATCTTCCAGAAGCCAGACCACTTGTTTTCCAATTTTCTTGATTGTAGTACCACCAATTTTCTTGATTGTAGTACCACTAGCTACTGCTTTGTGATTTCATCAAATTTTTTTTCTTTTTCCTTCTTTAGAGTCGATCACTTTTGGTTTCTGAGGACAGAATATACACTCTTCTGTGCACACGCCTTCGGAGAAAGAATTAGCTATCTTCGTATGAAGGATCGCTTCTTTGGATCTGGATTCATCGTTCACCTGTACGGGACGACGAGACGTTGGTCAGTACACGCGGAACATGTGTAGGACACACGAGGGTGGCGATACACGACACGCTGCGCAGAATCGTATCGGTTTATAGTGTAACACAAGTCAGACGAGCCGTATTTAATTGTGCATCAGTGTGAAAAGGGACCTTGGAAAGAATATGCCGTCGATAGTAGTCTCGCCCTCGATAATTCTCCTTCTGATATTCGAATGCTATTTGGGTGAGTGACACGAATCCGCGACAGTCCGCCAGGATCACACCCTCCCGCCTTCGAAAATGCGAATTCAAGTGCCGTGTGTAAAGTTCGCGTCCGATGGATTCGAGCGAGAGCGCTCGATCAAGGGGTGATCGAGCGACGACGAGACGCATATACAACGAAGCGGATATTCTCCAGGGAAACGTAAACGCGCTAATTCCCGCTCCGGGAAATTAATTTCCATCAGCCTTTGTTTGATGTCCGTCCAACTTCCGTCCGCGCCCGCGCGGTCCGAAAGTTCTGTTACATTATATATTTCACTCCTTTCTGATTCTCGGCAAAAATTTTGCGCATATCATATCGCATCGCATCGTCGCAGTAAGAGCCAAGAAATTGTAATTCTAAGAATAGTTCGGGTGAATTGTGCGATGAGCTTGAAAGGTTCCTCGGAACTTCGTGCAGCTAGCCGACAACGCGATTGGATGAGTAATCGTTTTTAATCAATTTTAAAATCCTTCGTTAACCAGCGTCGCGATTCGAAACTGAAAGCGTTAAATCTCGCAAAGTGAAACGTCACTTTGAAAAAGAGTGAAAGTTGAGAGCTTGCATTCTTTTATATAAACTTAATTTACAAATAAAATATTAAATTTGTTTGAGGATCTATTATAATTGTATATATTGTAATCGTTTTGAGTAATCTAACTTGAAAAAGAGTTTCTAATTTAATTACACGAATAAAATTTCAAAATTAACTTTGAACTTTTAACTTTCTGAGTGATTCATCACTCTGTGAGAATCAAAATTCAATCCTATATACAGTGAATTAAAATTGAGCTTGTGTATTTTTCACTTTGCGAGATTCAGATAGTATACACATCCGCATGACTTATTGCCAAAAAATATTGTTTCGCAGGGACCGGTGGTTCCTCGATAAGATCCCTGGATGTGCCGCTGGCTATCCGCAACGGTACCGGACCTGTGGACCTGATTTGCGTTTACGAGGTTGACGAGGACGAGAACGGACTTGTAATCAAATGGTTTCACGAAGCGTATCAGATTTATCAGTGGATTCCACCGAGTAATTTACACTTTCACCCCGCCTACGCGGATCCCATTATAACTTATATGTCGGCCCTATGTATTTGCGCGTTATTATTAAATTTACCTTAACGACGGTCTGTGTGCGTTACATCGCAGAACTGTCGCGAGATATCGCAAAGTCGTATTGTAACGACGCGCGGATACCCGTGGGAAGGAAAATATCGTAGTTAGCTCGATTCGAAGTTATAGGTACAGGTACATAAGACCGTATAATGAGCGGAGAAAATAAAAATACAAGTCGCGAAATATCGTACGATCGTGTCGCTTGCGTCAGAATGCGCATAAAAGGAGACTTTGATTCCTAACAAAGTAACATTTATACATATCGATAACTTTTCGCGACTGTGTTTTTTGAGAGACGGCACTTGAGACCGAATTTAGTTTTTAAAATTATATGTTTTACGATATTACATAGATTTTATCAAAAATTTTTACAGGAAACTTAATGATGTTACACGTTTAATTAAACAAAAGTTGCTAGATAATTGAATAACTTTTAACATTTTTTGTAAATATAATAATTAAATTCTATTAAGAATTATTTTTATTAATATCTTCAATTGAAAAGAAATCTGTGAATTTACTATTTCTAAAATTTCACTGTAAATCAGAGTTGAGTAATAACTAGTTCAAAAATAAAAGTTAAACAATAAACTTAACAAGTTACTAACTTTTAACTGGGCTTAGTTAAGTTTTAATTTTTAACTTTAATTACTTTTGAAACACAAACTTTCAGTTACTAACTTCTTCCCTAAGTAAAAATTTATCTATGTAAAAGAAAAAAATTTTTTTTAATTAAAAATTTCTAATTTAATATAAATAATTTAAAAATGAACTTTTAATTTAACTTAATTTAATCGTAACGTAACTTTTAATTTAAATAACTTAACAAACGATTAATTTTATTAACTTTAATATGAGATTATAGATAAATTCGTCTTGGTAAAAATCTCTCCATAATTATATTAATTACAGTATTATCTCATATTTGTTGAATCCAAATTCGAAATATTGTAACAAGGTGTTTATACCGCCAGTACCGCCGCAAGATATCGGAATTATCGAAGGAGTCGCGGAATATCCAGCTGAAAACCTGAAGGAGCCATACTCGCGCTCAGTGATACGATTGAAGACCGTCACGATAGACATGACTGGGGAATATACGTGCGCAATCAGCACGTTTCAGGACGAGGCGAGCAACTCGACGAAAATGATTGTTTATGGCAAGTTTATGAGATAGAATTTAGTTTGAAATTTAAAAATTTTTCTATTTCCATAATTGCTTTTTTTGCACCGTTTAACTGACTTGATTGTCTTTTGTCTTTAAGTGCCGGAAAGCGATATGACGGTGCACACTTACCCCTTCAATAAGACCCACGTGAATTTAACGTGCGTCGTAACGGGCGCGCAACCACAACCGTCTCTGAAGCTCTACGTCGAGGGAATCGAGAGCAATGATCGCGGAAGTGATCGGGAATCCTCGACAGACTGGTACAAGGGTAACCCACGAACGTCGCTGGATGTTGTCGTCGAGGACACGCTGGATCCTGCCGTCATCGAGTGCGAAATGTCAATCCCCGAAACGGAGTACAAGCGCCGAGAACGGATCGTCTACTATCCCAGTTCGAATCGTTCCAGTATGACAGACCCTGCACTTTAACACAAACATCTTTACTGTTATTTAATTCTTCGTACACTCAAAAAAAGAGTGTTTAATTTTAAGATATTTAAAGGTTTTATTTTTGTCTCCGTTTTTTATGTATATTCAAAAATATTTTAATTTTAAACGATGTTTAAATTTAAAACACTAAAACATTTAAAGCTGTTAAAACTTTTAATTTAAATTAATATTTTTTTACGTATTTAAAAAACGGAAACAGAAATAAAATATTTGAGTGTTAAAATATTAAACACTTTTTTAAATGTAATGTTGGAGTGTCTTTTAAATTAAAGAATGAAGAGAAATAAGATGGAAATCTGCTCCATTATCAAAATTTCTGGAAGTCTTCTTTAATAGCACAAACGATAAACATTAATATGGATTTCACAAAATTTATGGTAACTTTGCTGAGAATCAGAGGAAATAGTGAAAAATGTGTCTAAACTCTCGGAGATTCGAGCAATTATCTTGTTTTTACGTATCATATAAATAAGATGTTTATTAAATGCATGTTTCTTCTATATGTTTCAGCGCAATTACTACCCTATCGCACAAATGTTTCACAAGGGAGGCACTACGCGATGTTGCTTGTCGATATTCTTTATATTGCCATTCTTAGATTAATATTCACGTAGGATTGAAGTTAACGGCAAATTGTACTCTGGGGAAATAAACAGGTATTTAATGTATTTTTATTTCGTGAAACTCGAGTATCAACTCTTCTAATTCTGAAAAAAAAGAAATAAAAGCACTTAAATCGATCATCTGTTTAATCTACTTTTTCATTTTCCCAAAAGTACGTGTAGATATGTGTTGTTTGAATTCAGTGAATTCTCTGTAGATTTTAATGATTTTTCATTCGCGATTTAACGTCTTGCGTATAGTGGATATTACTATATCGAAACGACAAAGCGATTGCGTGTGGTTCGGGGTGGGAGTAATAATCTTGGATAGTGGGGATGATACTTCAAGGTAGCAAGCAAGGTAGTTGTCCCTCAAGATTATCATTCGCTTCCCGGTACTCACCTGTACAGGGTAAGTAACTGCTTGGGGTAAATCTCTCTCTAATAATTCACACCGATTTGTGAGTGATTTTTAATCGTTACAAAATACTAAAGTTACAAATATAATTTTATTACATATTATTTTGTTACATACTTTAATTGTCAAAATTATTTTTTATTTTTTTTATTTGCAACACTTCTTTTAATTTATTTTTTAATATATTGTACATTCGTGCACGTAGATCTGTTAACGATCGTTATAATTTTCAAGATTAACACAGCAACTAATTCCCTGCGCATGTATATATTCTTGATTTTTAGAAACTTGTCTTTTGTTATGTAAAAATGAAATAACCGTGTTTTAATAATATTATTAATGAACGTGTATTTATTAAAAGTGCTATTATTTTATGCTAAATATTTTAATTAAAGTTAGAAATTTGGCAATAAAAAAAAAAAATATATATATATATATATATATATGCGTGTGTGTGTGTGTGTGTGTGTGTGTGTGTGTGTGTGTGTGTGTGTGTGTGTTACTCAAAATGTACATCCGTATAATTAGAGCGCCATTATTTAAGATCCCTGTTACATTTTACTGATTGTGAGATTTTACAATTAGTATCATTTTCAAATACATTCTTTGTGTATGTACCAAGTTGTCACTAACATATTTTAATTATTTGAAACATTAGTGACCACGTCCCGGCTGAGATCGTCAGGCTTATCGTCGTGCCGAACTTGTCGTCGTCCTTACTGCGAATACTTCAAAGAAATGAATCACCCTTGGGTGCTACTTTTTTTCGCAGGTAATCGAATCTTTTTTTATTACATGTATATCTTAATTCAATTTATAACATAATGTTGTAACATATTAATATATTAAGTATATATATTATATATTTTATTTTTTTCACGTCAATTATTTATTATGTAACAAAATTTTATTTGTTTTATTCAAAATACTTTGAAACACTTGCAACGGAAATTTCACTTTATTTCATGTTTGTTTTATTTATAGAATGCTTATTATTTTGTTTTCACAGTAGTAAAGTTTATTTAACACGTTTCTCATGCATTCTGTTTTCGACGATGCTGAATGGAATTGATAATTTTATAATAAATGTTTGTGTAAACATTGTATATTTTATTTATTTATTTATTACGCGTATCTCTCAAGTCAGTCATGATTAAAGATCGGGATCTTCAATTTAATGTATGCTCATGCCTCACGGAGATTGGCAAAAATATTCTCGGTGCTTTGTCTTCTGAGCGGTGGTGATCGAATAAAAATCTAAACAGACGAGCAACTTTTATGCCACAATCACTACATTTATTATGCATACACATTCTTAAATATAATTTAAAATTTTGAAAAAAATTATAAAAAGAATTCTATCTTTTTTTATTAAATTTCTCATTTTACACAAAATTTTGAGAGAGAAAGACAGGAACATTTATGCTTCCCATAGTAATATATTTGTTGCAAGTTCTACGAAACAAACATACAACATTTTTAATATATGATATCACTTAATATTGTCCAGAATGCTTGTTGCAATAAAGTGGACTAATTTCAAGTAGCTGACATTTCCTTTAAAAGGAAAGCTAAATGAAGTTAATAATTACAATATCTATAGCTTCTTTTGTGTTTACGGAATAATCGGCTCAACCGTAAGACGAAGTGATATCACTGGATTTAGTTGATCTCTTAAAAACAGTGAACCATTAGAGTTAATGCTAAAAATAAATTTCTAACGTATTAATAATTCTATGTTGGACGTAATGAGTTAAACGATTTTGTTTCGATTTGCTTAACAAACAAGATGAGAATTGTATCACCGATTATTTGAAGACATTAGAATAAGATATATGTTACAAATAGAGATATACCAAATAATGTTAAAATAAAATTACTTTATATATATATATATATATACATCTTTTAAACAAAAAAAATGATTAAACAAGAAAAACGAAATGTGAAATATATTCTTATTAATTTCGGAATTGTGTTAAAAAGACATACGCAATGATTTTGGAATTACAGTTAAATTTTAATTATGCTACGATTTCTATCGTATTAAAATAACATAAATGAGCAAAGGGAGTCTTATTTGATCAAAGAGAATTTTTGATGCCTAATAATAAATTTGTCGGTCTTGAAATACTGTCTTAAACTAAAGCTGACGTACCTAATGATAAATTAAAGTGATAAGCAGTTTAATACTGATGTTAATGAGCATTTTAAAACACTGCAAAGAATTTATTGTAAAAAATATTATCCTAGCGGGGAGAAAGCTTATATTAAAATTCTACAATGTTTTAAGAACCTTATTAATTAATGTCAGTATTTTATTTGTGATATTATGTATGCCAGCTTTAGTTTAGGACTATGTTTCAAAATCGATAAATAATCAACGCACAGTTTGAACTAGAAATTATACGATTCACGCAAAATATTATTAAGCACCAAGATTTTTCTATTGAATAAGACTATGTATACTTATTTCTATTAATCAAATATTAATCAATTCTTATTAATTGTTTTATTAAATTAGAAAAAATAAGTTATTATTTATAAATTAAATTATAATTTTGTAGCTTTCTGACGTATTTCGATTTACAATTAAGTAATATTCATAAAAAATACAGAGTATGTACTCAAATTTCGTTAATAAATTTCCTGAGAGTTTTCGGATTTTGCAGGAATTTTAATCAAAATTCTAAGAAAGATTACAGAATTTTTTAAATCTTTAAAATAAATTTATTGTATTACATGTATTTTTTAATATTCTTTAATCATGCAATCACAAAGAAAAATCACTTAAGATTTCAATATTAAACTGCAGATTAAACTAGAAAGAAATAATATGAACTAAGTGCATGTTGTATAAAGATCTATCAATATATGAATCTAATTTTTACATAACTGGATATAAATATAGACATCAGAGATATAAACTACACAGACACACTACAAGAAATAAATTTTTCAAAAAGAGATAAAATTTAGATTTAAAAATAGAATTTTAAAAATTTCTCTAAGTATCATATATAAAATCCCACAAACATCCATAATTTTCAAGGATTAATATAAAAATTCCAGGTTTTTTTTTTTTTCTGGTAGTACAAACCCTGAAAAATATTTTATTTAGTTATCTAATGTTCTTTTTTTATCAATGTAGATTAACTTTAATCTTGGTTTAATTTACTCCTTATCCTTTCCTAAATCTAAAAATTAGAAAAAAGATAAAGAATAAGTTAAACTGAGATCAAAGTTAATGTACATTAGTGGAAATGGACTCATTCGAGTTTTTACTTGTCCAAATGTACAAATACGCAATATAACTCACATGATTTTCTAAACAGACTCAAGTTATTTAAAAAAGAATAAATGCCACATAATAATGAGATTGTCTATAAAGACATCTATAAAGATATTATTTTAAGTTAATATCAGTGTTATCGTATTTGATTAAAATTAAGAAGTTGTTTATTAAAAAATTATCGGATGGTAATAACGATCCAGAATGAAAATTTTAAAAGTTAAATTAAGTTCCGTAAAGATATGCATTGGCTCGCATAATACGGCGGTAAGTTGTAATTACTTGATTGACATTCATTACCGGACATCGATGGCTTCTCCGTCACATCCATAAATGCATCGCGTTGCAGCATACTTGTGCTTAATATATAAACTTTTTCCACGCGTTTTACAAGTTTTCCTCATCCATTGGATGTGCAATAAAAATTGTGCTCTAATTATCGTGTTTATTGTATACCTCTTTGATTGCTTTTTTATTGAAAAAATTTAGAGTTTACTTATTTGTAATTTTTTTGTTTTGTTTTTGAAAGCATGTCAGGTTGAACGTGTACAAATCCCATCAAATTATAAATTCTTCTTTATATCTTTTATAATATCTGACATATATACATTCTATATAAAAAGAAAATAATATATAAAAATCATTATACCATTTCTGCATTGACGATATTCTACGGAAATCGTAACTTTATAATTATAAGAGTTTTACTTGAAGCATGACAAAAGAGTTATTAAACAAATATTAACTTAGCGCGATGTTCATCTTTTAATAATTCTCTTCGTTTTCGCAGTGTGCGTACTGTGGACCCTCGGCGAGACTGGCCCCTGCGATCTCTGTGGACGAGAATGCGCCAACATATGCGGCACCCGCCAGTTCCGCGCCTGTTGTTTCAATAATGTGCGAAAGAGACATTCCGATTCCTTCGGCCTGAAATTCTGGATGAGACCGCGAAGATACGCGCTCCTTTATCCGGCCTACGACGATTAATCATCGCACCATATATCTACACTATTATGGAGAATACGCACGATATAAGCTAGTTACTGCTCAATGTTATTTGTCCACGCGCACCGTTCAACTGAAGTTGCATAATGTTGCCCTTAAAATTTTTTTGTGCAACTTTTCTTTCTTACTCCTTCGACAACACGCTTGTTGATTCTCGTAACCAAAATTAAAGGTATCACGCAGCAGCAATTACTTGGATACGATTCTTTATACAGCACGAACTCTTTCACCCGATTTTATATGTACGTTATAAGAACGCATACTTGATTAGCTTTGGTGTAGGAATTAAATTATATGCACACACATACGCATATATGAAATGACCAATATTATTGAAAAAATATAAAATGAGTTTTTACATTTGTTTTGTTGTTTTCGTTGTATATCACAGTTTTTTACAGTTTCTATTGTATATCACAGTTTAAATCTATATTACAATTTGATATATATATCATGCATAACTAGTTTTATGCAAGTATTAAAACTAAACACAATTATTTAAGTTTTTTTACTTGCATATAATTAAATTGCACTATTATAATTTGTGTATATATTTAATATTGCTTGATTAATACTGTTATTGTTTGCTTAAAATTTTGTTTTCGATATCATTTTTTATTATATACATTTTTCTTCTTTTTCTTTGAATCTCTCCGTTTGCTCGCGTCGGTAGTGTCGGCATGTTTACGCTTCATTGTTCCTTTCTTTCTTTCAAGTTTTATTGCTTTGGAAAACTTTTTTTCAAAGTCCTCTCGATCTACTATTTCTACAAAAATACAATATGTTAAATTGGATTGTTTTAACATGTTTCAGTACAACTTCACTATAGCATAAAATAACAAATTTTATCAAGACTTTACATTTATAAAAGAACTACAAAGTTACTGATTATATTATATACAGATCTTTCTTTACAAGAAGATATATTTTACAGACAACATAAAATGATTTCTAATTAGATTTTATATTGTGTATATGTTTAACAATTGTAACAATATTACTTTTATATTTTAGTTATATTTTATCTGTGGATTGTAAATAAAATATTTCTTTCTCCTGTGTGTGAAAGCTGTAACTGTTTTTTTTTTTTTTTTTTTAATTTAAAATAATACAATATTTAAGAAGGGACAATATAGTAACGGTTAAAAAAAAGCTGACTTCAACATGCAATTGTGCTTTAGTATTTATATAAAAAAACAGAGAAAAAAATATTTTATAATATCGCTTTAATCGATACGTACCTCCAATATCATTATTTGATATAGACGTATCTTGAAATTTTAAATCAAATAAGTTCAATTCATTATTGGATGAGGCACCTTGTGTCAGTCTTGAGTTATCAGTCTTTTCATCAGATTTATTACAAGTTGTGCTTTTGTTATCGACTTCGGTTTCAAGAAGCCAGATTTGTGGATCAGGATTGCTAAAATATCATAAAATACTTTATAATTCGTTCTAGATTGCTAATTAAAATATCAGATAGCTACAAACATACCACATCATTTCTCTATCCTGCAAGTTAAAGTTGAGCCACGATTTTAAGTCCTCTGGTAGCGTCAGATTTTTTGAAAGCCAGATTTGCGTACCGACATATTGAAACTGTTTCGCGCATTGGTACAATTCGTTGTACCATACGCAACATCTTATAATCGTGTACTTTGCGAGTAACCTGCGAAGAAATGGTATCGTTCAAAAGAGAATAATATATACAACGTCGGCATGTATGTCAAGTGGCTCAGACTTGTGAGAAATTGCGAATTCATGTCTCGTACATATGGATTTTTTTAAGTTCAAAAAGAAAGAGAAAATATTTATAAAACATTTAGATGTAAAAAGATGAGAAGAAAAGAGAAGAGAAATATTGGAAGATATTGTAAACATGACGACTTCATTATCAATAGTTAGATTTTAATTTAAATTAATAAAAATGAATCATTTATAGAGATAATACCAGATTCTGCTTGCAAGGGAATTGGCTATTGTAGCAACAGTCCAGGCTTGTCCCGATTTGATTCTGGATAGCCAGAAGTAAGCAGTGGTCCTTGAGACATCTCTAATTCTAAGCATGAGCTTGCCGAAGCCTTGCAATCTCAAGAGCATGTACTCCAGCCTTTGTCTGCTCGGTAAAATGTGCATTCCGTCTCTCATTCGAAGGTCAGACCGCAAATTTGTGTACTCCTTTTCTAGGGCCATTCCGCGAATTTTGCGCAAAGCACTCCTCATCATCCACATGTGATTTAACCCTTGATCGTGCCGGAATTTGGTCGCCATTCGATACATTAATCTGTTTAGGATCGCAAACTCTAGCAACATAAATCCACGAAACCATTCTGATTCCATATCATTGATCGCCGTGCCCAGTGCAATCTTGAATCGAGACACTTCCAAGCCTAAAAGCAAAAGCAAACAATTATCTCACAAGTGTATTTTTTGTAATTATTGTTACTTTTGCAATCTGCATTAGAGAGCACAGCCCCAAGCGATAAAAATAAATAGTAATTCTCAAATATATTCTTTTAAATAATTTTCCTTTCCTCAATTGTGCTCCTTAATTTCTTCATATTTTTACTTCCTTTTTGTATAAAGTTAATAAAATGTTAGCACAATAGGAAAAATATTAGAAACAGAAATAAATTATTACAATATATATTTTTACCTTTGTCTCAGATAAAAAGTGTCATCTTTTATAATTATCTAAGGTAATATGAATAATGATAAAAATATTGTCCTTCAAGTTACCATTCATTCTAACAAGAGCATTTTTTAAAGTGATAATAGGGTTGCGTTTCAAAATTCACTGCCAGTGTTTAAAAATCTAGTACTAAAAATAATTTGTTATATATATATTATAGATTTTTAGTATCAGTAATGAATTTTGAAACGTAATCTTGTTATCACTTTAAAAAATTATTAGAATAATTGAGTTTGCGCATATCAGTAATAGCGCAATATAAAAGTTCTCCAAAACTGTAAATTCTTCCTAAAAACTTCTACAAGAAATTTTGCCATTTACTATGTGTGTAAGGTATATATCCCTTCTATTTTTCAACTTTAATTTTTATTTGCATATTGATTCAAATCCAAAAGAAATATTTTTTGTTAAACTAAATTATTTAAAAAACTTTTATTTTTTAAGAAATAAAGATTAGAAATAAAAATACATGAATACTTTTTTTTATAATCCTAAATTGTTTTGTACAATAATGATATTATCTAAAAATTACCTAGATAAAATCATTTATAATTTTATCTTTTATCTAGATAAATTAAATCATCTTTATCTTGTCCAAGATGCATTTACATGTGTAAAGATAGATAACTTTAGATAACTTTTAAGTTACCTGAGCGCAACACTGCTATTATTTATTTAGAGTTCAGTGAGAAAATGCAGATTCTAAAATTCTCTAATTTCTATTTTTAACATCTGACCTTGCTCGATAATGCGAGGTGTTTCACAATATCGTTGTATCATACGATACAAAGATCGAATAACTGAACAATCGGATGCGTGGCATTCCACGCGGAACTTTAAAGGCTCTAACAAAAAAATTCGAATTAACGTAATTATTATTCTAAGCACACGAAAATGTATAATTAAAGTCTCGTGGACATGACTCTCGGTCGATCAGGTCGATCCCGTATCCAAGGCAACGTGCGAGCTACACGTGGCCCTGGTGCGCGCGAGAAAGGTTAAGAAAAAAAAAAGATCAAGTTTGGAATCATCTTGTTCTTTCGCACTTCAATTCTTTCCCTAACACATTTATTTCCTAGGATCGTTGCAATTAATGGCCTAATTTATACCGGGCGTTTGGTGCGCATACCAAGTACTATATTTGCAATAAATTAATTTGATTCGATGGTGTAAACGATGACGCATTAATTTGATGCGTATCAGATCGAATCAAAATAGTACGCATCTTCAGCACACATTTACCATTTGCTTGATAAGTGTACCAAAATGCTCGGTGTAAAGTAGGTAAATGAATGTAGTAGGTATAAAGCTGCGAGTGAATAGCGGCAGATAGGCGCTTACGAAACTGATGCTTCTTTTTTCATTCATTGCGTCATAAAAATAATTTTTTTTTTCTTTCAATTGTCATTACAAGATAACGCTTTCAATACGAATAGAAATAGAAGCGAGGACATGCTTGGTCCTGGGATCGCGTGGCGCGGCGCATGCACGTGCGTGTGGAAAATAAAGTATATACCCTTCTTTGTCGCTTCGAGCGGCTTGATCTGCCACGTTGAACACGGTGGCCGCTTCAAATCGTGCAAATTCCACAACGCGTTCATTTTCGTATGACGATTTCGCGTAATTACAATAATTATATTATATACGCAAGTGCGCGAAATACTACCACGTGGGGCGTTACGAAATGGCCTCACGATATCTCGCCGTGCTTCGTAATGCTTCGCTAGCGAGAATCAGAATTGGTGAGAGAATGCGCGTATGTGTGGTCTTGCGACGTAACCAAATGTAACGTAACTCGCCTAATCTGCCTTCTCCGTCCGTTCACGCATGCGCAGACGATGTTCTCCGACAACGAAAAGCTTCCGGAAGATTCTCGAAGATGTGCAAAAACGGAGGGAGGGAGAAGACGAGAAAGAGAAAGAGTATCGGCAACAGAAACAGGAAATAACAACAGACAAAACATTTTGCGACTTCTGATTGGTTTGCATACATTTTCAAATCTGTTCTTGTCCTGTGCTTCTGTACGTACAATAAGCGAGAGAGAGAGAGAGAGAGAGAGAGAGAACATCAAAAGATTCTGTAAAAGCGAGTTTTTTTAAATTCATCGATCGATCAATCGCATTATGCGCAAATGCAATTTTTTACAGAGCAAAGTTGCATTTGCGCATAACGTGGCTGATAAATCAGTGAAATAAAAAAAACTTGCCTACATTGATGCTATTTTCGCGTGCGCGCGATTTAAAAAAAGAAAAACTTGTATTAAATAGCGACAGATAGAAAAAAATTGATGAGACCACGTTCCGTTGCTCGATTGCACGGCGCGATCGGCCGTGCGCAAACGGGACAAGTGTAAAATCACATATTTAACGTATATTTAAAAAAGGTACTTTATTCTACATAGATTCTTCATATGCGCCTCGCACGGCGATTTTACTACAAATGTAACAACGTATTACGTTCGTGTTCCTGCTCCCTTTAATTTTAAACTATTAGAACGCGTGGATATATCCCTTTGCGTTACCTCAACCGTGTGATCCGTCTTATGTTTGTATTTATAGCGCTAAATGGGATCGAATAATTCGAAAAAACTGCGGATATAAGATACAATTATAATTTATAAATTTACATTTACAAGGCTTATATCATAATTTTAATATTAAAATAATTGTACTTATTAAAAAAAAAAAAAAAAATAATAATGGGAGGAAAAAGAAACCATCGTTACGTTGAATTTCAGCCGGTCACAATGTACAATGCGACTAACGCTTAACAGATTTTTAAAACGCATTAGATATATTTATTTTAAAAATTGATTGTACAATGTTAAGATCTCATATATTTATATATATATATATTCATATAGAAAGTAAATCAGGTAGGCTGGCAAGAAGCTTATCGCGTCACATTTATTCTTCTTGGCAGTCTCGCAACTTTGACAGAAGGTGGCTGCTCGTTAATTCGAATCATTAGTGATATCGTGTAGACAATAACGATATAATTGCGATAAGTGCCCTGTAATTATAATTACAAGTGTTCCTATACATAATATTCAAAGCTATCCTAGTTTATACTTAAAATTAGATATAATCTAACTTCCAAATTGTAAATATAAAGGAAATCAATCGGATCAATAAGGAAACCTACAACAATAAATTACGTAAGTGAATAAATATGTATCAAAATATACGAATATGAAACAAGTCCATCCATATTGTAATAAAAAGAATTTTTCTTTGTTGGACAAAAAATACAACTTTGGCTCGTCGTGTATGCCAGATAAAATAAAAATGCTGTCAGGTATGTGCATAACATGTCGATCAAGATGAAGTTAAGTCAAGCATCATGTTGGTGTCCTCTAATGCTGGCAATGGTAACTCATTCTTCTCTTCCTCGATTCTGGCATCCGACATCTTTAGGAACTTGATTACCTTCTCAGTAGCGGCGATTCCGCAACTACTTACTTCGTTCTGTAATAAAAATAGGCGCAATAAAACTTACAACGTATTCTCAGATAAGGCGGAATACAGGATGTTCAATGAGAATAATTACCGATGCCGTCAGATTCATGAAGTTGAAGAACTTTTGAAGTACAGATACCATAGTGGCGAAGTTCTTGTCTGGTAGTCTACTTCGTACTAGCGACTCGTACTCCTGGACAATCAAAAAAGATTTATTAAGAAAAAACGAACTTGATGTGCTTATTCCTTAAAAGATGCTATTTTATTAAATAAGACGTGTAATAAATGGTTCAATTATATTTTTTACTTAATATTTTTACCTTGTTATCCATTATTAAGTATCCAAGTAACAGTACTACATATGATCCGATTAGCGTATGTTCCATATGTCGCCCAGCTTTTTGTAACACTGTAAAATAATAATCGCGCGGTTATTAAAATCATAAATTACAAATATATCTGGATGTTCTAATACATATATTTATAACAAATAAAACAAATATATTGAATTTTCTTTTTTTCACTAAGATTTTTAAAAACTTTTATTTCTAACGTTAAATGTATGTGAGTAATAATTTCATTTTTTTTTTTACCAATTGTAGTATTTGATAAATGATATAGCATAATAAGTATAGTGATTTTTTTCGATAATTTTATCGAATAATATATGTCGTTAAAAATTCGCTCGTTTAAAATGCATTGCATTATGAATTATAATTAATATTTGATAAGCATTGAATTATTGTATATATTGGAAATGTTTAAAGATGGATATACACGTATGAAAGTAAACGTAATACGAACATTTCGTGACGGTCTCTTCGATGAATTCTTCCTGAGATTTAGTAGTGGTTGATACCGTTTCCGTTTGCTCAGAATCTTTCTTTCCGTCGAGAATCGCATCAGTTTTCTGTTCTTCGGCACGCGCAAGTTCCTCTTGCTTGTAGAACAAATCGATCAATGACGCTACGCCACTTTCTTCCGCTGAAATTAGATTAAAAAAACAAAAACAAAAATTTTGTATTTTCAAATTTAATGCAAGTGAAGAAGCGTAAAACCTTAGTAAATCAGGAATACCTACCATCGAAAATATTTTCTGACGACAGAGGTGCTTTCGAATCGATAAGAAGTCGCTTATTATCATCGCATTGCTCTACCAAATTTATCAATAGAATTAATGCTAGCATCATCATGTCAAATCGTTTTTCCTCTGGGAGTGATTCTGGTACACGTAATAAAAGAAACAAACTACAATCCAAAACGCCAACTTGTGCGCCAACTGATTTGCTACCGAAGGCTGTAAAAAATACATATTCTTTTAGAATGAATAATTGTTATAAGAAGTTACATAAATCCATAAATCAATAATAAAAATAGAGTATCTAAGTTGAACAAAACCTAGACCTTTATCTTGTTTTATTTTTCTAAAACTATCAGAGTTTTTAAGATTCAATTCACAATTTTTTTTTTAATTATTAGTTTTTAAAATATAAAATAAATTAAGCTTTATTCAGATGAGATACCTTATAATATAATTAATAAGTGAGGTAAAGTATACAACTATTTAATTTGTTCAACATTAATGAATGCGCTGATAATATAAAAAAAAATCTTACATTGTCCATTAAACCGATGGGTAAGATTGATGAGAACTTTAATAATCGCAAAAAGACATTCTCTAACAACAGCACCAGTGGAACTTTTATCGCTCGGATCTGTTGTCGGATAAATGGGAATCTCTTGTCCACATAGATGATATAAACTAGCTAATGTGCTTACTAATATGCCTTCATCGTATTTTAATAAATACACCTGATTCTCTTCGTTCATATGTGTTACCTAAAAAAAATAAAATGTCACAATATGTAGTCCGTCTTTTTTGCTACAATGCGCACAATATGGGGTGATGAGGAAAGAACGAAAAGAGAAAAAAATACTTACATTTTCTAAGACGCGTAAACATCTGTCAACTTTACGTAATTTGTCTAACAAAGGATCTGTCCAACCAGATCTTAAAACATTCTGGCTGTTAATATGACGGTGACATTCTCGAATTGTTTTTACAATATGCTCCAAGCCACCTAATTCTCGTAACTCTTCTTTGAACCATTCTCCAGCGCGCTTTGATGTAAGACTTAAAAGCGTCTCCATAGCAAGCTGACCAACCTGTTAAAAGCGACATATCACGAAATTATTCAAAAGTAGAAATAATGATACGTAAATATAAATGTGTAGATATATACCAGACTTGTAACCGATTTATACTTTTCGATCAATTTTGCTTACTGTCATAGCATCTAGACTGCGCGCTGAGACAAAAACCGCTCAAACTCATTCTCGCTGATGTGAATAAATTCATCAAATATTAATATTGACATTTCACCCCTTCAAGGGGGCAACAAAATTCAAATAGACCTTTGCAATTTTAATAAAATAGAAACCTATGGGGGAAATCTTAAAAAACCACTAAAAAAAAAAAAAAAACCGCATTGACAATGGTATCTCAAGAGTGATATGGAAATATATTGGTGTTAAATTTAAAATACAGTAGAACCTTCTATAACGCGAGAAATACGTTATAGGAATCTCGTGTTGTACAAAACCAAAAGTGTAAAAAATTAGAATTAAATACTCTTTTTTTTTTTTAATATAACAGAAAAGAATATGCAATTTACTCTACTTTAAACGTATGTTAGAACTTAATACTCTTTTATAATATAACAGAAAATAATATGCAAATTATTCTATTTTAAACAACATGTTAGAACTGAATACTCTTTCTTCTAATCGCGTTATACAGTCGTGCGATTTTTAATTTGCGTTATAAGAATAACGCGTTATATGGGATTCTACTGTGTTTAAATATACACACATATACATATACAATACGTACACACACAATTAACATACGTATTGTACTTTAAAGTGTTATTTTTAAATTTATAACATAATATTAGTAGTAGTAGTAGTAGTAGTAGTAATACTAGTAGTAATACTACTACTACTATTACTGTTACTATTACTACTACTAATAATAATAACTCTGTAAACAATGAACAGCGCGCGGGGCAACATGCTTCAAAGCACTAGAGCTTTATAGTTTCGTATACGATTTACAGCTATTACCATCTCTGAGCTTGAGTGTTTTTTTCGTTTTCGCGCACCGTCTAGATACTATGACAATAAGTAAAATCGGTAGAAAAGTCAAACCGGCTGCAGGCCTGATATATACGAGAACAAATATATAAAGATTAAAAATTGCTTACGGTGATATTATCTAGATTTAGATGCTTAGCGTGTCCTTGAGCTTGAATATCAGCACACAATTGACGCACTTTTTCTTTGTTTTTCAATAATTCAGTATGACTGAGACCACAATCGTCAAGAGCATCCTTATGGCTAGCATCAGATTCTAATAGACTTAACATTAATTCCAAACAATCACGATCAAGATCCATAGCCAGACGATCTTGACTTAATACAAACATTACAGTAGCTGTGCATAGACCAAGACTCTGCAAATAGTCATGTCAATACATAATTATCATAATATATTAAAAAGTCAAATTAACAAAGAAAATATCTGATATAATATGTAATATGTATGGATGCACAGAAATGAATAGGACTTTGTCATGCGCGAGTGTCTATACCTGATCTTTAGTTGCATCATGAAGAGCTTTAAAAAACTTGGCAACAGTTCCATGAGCACGCACGTGCATACGAAATGCAGGAGCCATACATTTACTTGCTAATCGTATGGCTGAAAGGCAACGAGTAGCATTCGGATTATTTTCTCTCAAAGTATCTAAGATATACTCCACATCATCATTAAACTCTTGGAATTCTCCACTTTCTTGTATCTGATGAGCTTTCTTTACATTTTTTACTACAGTATAGAACTGCAAGACAAAATAAAGGCTGAATAAATATGCGTTAAAAATAAATCACATAAGATGATTACAATGCATTTTTACATTTACAATTTCATGTCTTATATAACTGGTCTTACATAAATGGCAATAATCTTACTTGCTACTTTGTAACAAAAAAATGTATAAATATTTGTTTAAAACTTTATTATCAATATTCTCGTATTATACGATAAATTCTCTAAAAAATTATTAAAAAAATATATTGTTGATAGTGTACTTACACCTTTAACTTTCCTGCCACAGCGAACGCTCGTGACCACATCGGCTTCGTCCTCGAAATCCGCATCGACCGCAGGATAAGTGACGACTCTCGTCAGCTGCGAGGGCTCGAACTCCTCCTCGTACGCCACCGGTCCCGCGGTGCTGGAGCCAGACGCAGTGGTCGGCGTGCTGTTACCGGTGTTAGGCGTATCTGGAGCGGTGGATTCCTTGTCGCTGTCGCACCACTTGTGCTTATACAACGCCCGTCTCTTATTTCCGTTCGTAGCGCCCGTCGAACGGCTCTTGAAGATACTGCCTTTCTTAGCGGCGGCGGGCTTGGTCGACGAGACACTCGTCGACGGCGGGTCCGAGCTCTGCAATTCCGAGACCGTGCTCGTCACGTGCAACGGTATCTCACTCTCGGCGTTTCCACTAGCACCCTCACTATCGTCACTGCCTGAAAACCAGTCCTGATCCACCAGAGTCTTAGCCGCGATCTCGACGGTGGCGACGGTGTCGCTCGTCCCACGGATCGGTAGTTCCGGCTCTGATTCAGGATCAGGCTCTACCTCCGGCTCGGGCTCGGATTGTTGCGCGATCGCAGGTTCGATTGCGGCTTCATTGGTCGGGATATCTATGATGCAATGTTGCTCAACTAGGTTCGCGACGCTCTCCGGCGTCGCTTCTTCCGCATTCTCCATATTGTCATTGTCATCGGTAGTGGCGGCCAATACCGATGGTGCTACTGGTGCTATTGGTGACGATGGTGGCGATGGTGACGGTGATGGTGCTGGTGGCGATGGTGGGGGTGGTGGTCTCGTGTCGGAATCACTCGACAAAATATCGATCAGCTCTTGAGTTGTGGTTGGCAGTGGCTGATCGCGTCCGATTAACGGCTCGATCGTCGATTTAGAGGAATATGTTGAGCTGCAGTCAGTCTTAACGATGTCGTAATGAGAGATAAGTGTATTATTAGAGTCCGTCACCGATTTCCTCAGCGTCAGGGAGAGGCCGGAACCGTGTGAGTTCGGGGTGACCGGAGTCGTTGGCGGCGCCACGACGGAGGTCGTTGCCGTCGTGTCCAAGTGCAAATTCTTGGCGCGACTACGCGTGGTCCTTCGCATATCCGAATTCTCCAACGGAATCGACACGGTGGAGACAACGGGTTGATGCGTGCGTAGGGATCTATGATCGGACTTGAGCGACGTCTCCGTATTGAAGGTCTTACGCTCGACGTCCACTTTCGAGGGACTAGCGAGGGGAGTGGAAATCCTATAGGTGTCAGGCTCAGACTCCTGGTTGTCCTGATGCACGTCGCCGCAAACCAATCGCGCCGTACCTTTGCATATTCTCAGTACGATCGGCGGTTTGCTCTCCTCCCGATTGGAAGGAGGGTCGGGTGTACTGGTGCTATCTAAACTTTCTACTACTTTCTTAATTGGAGCATGTGACACTTTCGTTACAGCCTGCGGTTGCTGCTGCTGCTGCTGCTGCTGCGGGGGTTGCTTCGGGGCGCGGGCCCTTCCATATTGCGAATCAGGTACTTGTTTGTAAATTGCCACATCCTGGCGAGATTCTTCCACCGCAGGCGGGACATTTCGGCTCTTGAAGAACTTCTTCGGCTTGACGACCGACGCGTCCGACTTATTGTCCGGGTCGGTCTCGAAGGAGAACGGGTCTTTCCCAGGATTCACACGATTCTGATTCCCATAATCGAGTTTCATTCTCTTTGCGCCATAGGGATGTATATCATCTCTCCTCCCTGAAAATGGAACAGTTCTGCAAAGCTGATCTCGACGTCTTTAGGGAAATGTCATGTATTTTCCTGCTGTCAAGGAAAACTCAACATAATTTATTAAATAACTTTAATAATAAAATTTTTAATGATCCTTGAGATTGACCGTTATAAATATTTCAAATAACAAAAATATAAGATAGATTTATATATAAATACCTATTATATATAAATATTTCTAATGTTTATATATTTTTATAAGATGAAATAAAGTACATTTGTGCTTGAACAATGCGGTACAAAGTGCAAAACAATTTCGTAGTTAAAATATAATATTGCACTTATAAAATTACTTTAGTAAAATTCTAAATCAAACTCTTGCACGCAACCACATGGTGTTATTGCTGTTTAACGTTGAAATTATATCATTGGCGTTAGATCAATTGATTGTGCCAACTTCTAAAAATAAATACTGTCAATTTATAACATTTTTTCGTTACAGAAATAGATTACACACAATCTACTACTTCATAAAGATAAAGCTTGATAAGGATTCTTTGTGACTTATTGAAACTGGGAAAAGCACAATTTTGCTAAGTCTGTCGCGTTCTCACATCAACAAGGTTACAAGAACTTTACGCGTATAAAAATAAATAAACAATTTATAAATTTTGTTCTCTTTCAAACATAAACATGGCAGGTCCATTTCCATTATAAGAATGTTTCGATGTAAAAAATTTGACGAAGTCATATTGTTTACATAAGTTAAGCAACAACAAGCAACTTCCTTCGTGATAACGGCAGACAAGAACGCGACTCCCAAAGACGCTGTCGCAAGGGAGTAGCGCCGGCGATCGCCGCCGCTATATTCAAAACATGTAAACACGTAAATACGACAAAGCGCGTACCATTGATGTTCGTGCTCCTGATCGACGTGAAGGATGTTATGCCCCATTTGCCGACGGTGCCCGCGGACTTGGCGGCGGACGGCCGGTTGCTGTTTTCGCGGAAGAGCTTGTCGAACTGGATGCTGCCGGGCGTTACACTGCTGACCTTGCGGCTGTAGGACTTGGTGTAACTGCGGGACGTCATTGTGCTGCACTCGCCTTCTCGTGGTGCCTCTTCGGCATCGCAGTGATACGGACGATAATGACGCAATCTATCCTCGTGCCCGTCCTCGGTGACGAGCGGCTGCGCGCCACGCGCGCTCACGATCACCAGGGTGCCGCGGCCTCCGTGGCATCGACGACGGGGAGCGCGCGATGGCTTCTCCCCCCCTTCCTCCTTCCTCGTGCCGCGAGTCGCGTGTCGCGAGGATCGCAGCCACGGAGATCCGGAACGATTCAGCTGTTGCGACAGGCGGCGGTGTACCGCGGCGGTGCGATAACGTGCGCCGAAACAAACGCCATATTCCGAGCTACTTCGACGTACAGGGACGGAACGGAGGCTCGCGCTCGCTCGCTCGAGAAAACGTTCTCTCGCTCTCCCCCTCTCTCTCTCGCTTCCGCTCACTCGCTCGCTCGCGCGCGACTCCGAGACGACAAATTCGATTAGCAATCGGAGCAATCCCGGTCCTCTCGAGCCGCACGCCGCACGTCCGTCACCCGCACGATACTCTCCCTCGGCACTTACTGCTGACGCCTCCTCCTCTGCCGTCGCCTCCTCGTCGTCGTCGTCAACGTCGCTGCCACCGCCGCCACCGCCGTCGCTTCTCCGCTTCTCTTTCTCCGCCGCTCGGCTACCATCAATTTCTGGGACTCGTGGGGATTATTAATCATCAACATAGATCTCGAGCCATCTGCCGATGTTTTTCGTTTCGGGATTCAGATGCACGTATAGCGATATGTGTATACGTATATGTTGTGCGGGAGAGGGGAATGCAGAGTCACTCGATGCCTGCCGTCTCCACCGGCAGATAGAGCCACAACGCACGCCGCACTCGCGGAATTCGCTTCGCGGATTACCCGCCGCCCGCCGTCGCCGCGACTTCGTTTACCCCGGGGGCTACCTCGCGAAAAATTATCAGAAGGTTCACGACGATGACGACGCGGGCGGGTGTCACGGCACAAATCCCCGAAGGTACGTTGACATGACGTATCGTCGCGACAGTAGTGACGGCACAAATCTTCCTCGATTCCTCGGTGGCGGGAAGCACGCGAAAGCGCGAGGATTCTTCTCACGGCGATTTGTCATGGCGCCGCGAACACGCGATCTTCTCCGACGCGGAACGATGCGATCCGATTGGACGGGACGCGCGACGGTTGCTCGACCGCCTGCTGGGGAATCTCGTAGGTGCGATTTTGAGAGAGAGCTAGAGAGCGATAGTCGCAAACATCGATAATTGTCGATTATTTTCAATAGTCACAAGTTACAAACCTGTTGTTTACGTTTTTCAAAAAGATTATTTTAGTTAATTATTAAAAATACAAATTTAATTATAGTTTTGTGAATCTGAATAAATAAACCAATTAAAATCTTGCAACAGTTGCAAAGCTATTTTTTCTACTGTATCGAGCAAAAGTAGTATTATAATAATAAATGAATTGCGAATGTTTATTGAGCGGCTTTGTTTTAATTCCGAACACAGTTATTAATAAAATAACTACATAGAATTTCTAAACACTGAAATAATTTTGAACTATGATTATCAAGTTTTGATTAATTTACGATAAAAATAAAAATATCGAAATATTTATTACAAATATTTATTACAAATATTCATAACTCGACAATGCTGCTCCGGACTGCCAACGGCGATGACTAGCCAATCAGATTGAAGTGGGCAAAATCTAATGTGGTGTGATACGGGCTTTATACATATTAGTGTGTAAAACTGTCAAAGGCACCCTGTCCAATCCTGTCAGAGTCAGCTGTCAAACGGTACGGGATGTCGAAGAGACCGATCAACAACCCGACGACGTTTGTCAATGAACGATGAACTGCTCCAAGTGAAGATTTTCTCCTATCCGAGATCACGAGCTTCGACGGCTGCTTAACTCCAGTGTTTAACCTCGTCCACGCAAGCTACTTCTCAAATATAGGGCGTATAGGCGTGTAATAATCTATGAATTTAGGCGTATTCAACAGAGTTAATCTCAAGGTGCTTATACTTATCTTGCAAAAATTCTCTGCTTTAATTATATCCACTTTCAATTATGCAAATGTACGTCTCGATGTACGTTTATTCGACTTGTAGGTTTAATCTTAGCTGGCTATTTGATATTTTTAATTCTTATGTTTGCAAAAATGAAAAAATGGAACTTTATGTTTTTAGGATTCCCAAGGAGGGATGTATTCAGAATGGGCCTCGCTGAGCACTCTGATCCAACAAGGCTCGGAGGAAAGTCAGAGTGTATTAGAGAAGTTCCCACCTGGCGCAGGGAAGGAGGTTGCACTGTCCATAGTCCGCCAACTCGCCGCAAATCTCGGTATTACCCAGGCGGGAGAGCCTAGTCCACTCTCCACTGACAAGGAGGTGCAATGGTGTATGGAGGTGATATGCTTCGGTCTGTCATTGCCACTGGCCGAACATGACACTGTCAGGGATTGCGTCAATATTTACTGCGAATGGCTGTCCGCCCTGTACTCAACACCCAAAATTTCTGTGCCCAGACCGATCGTGGACGACCCGAATTTCTATGCCAGAAAGATCATAAGTCACTTTCACAATCTGTTCGTTCCCAGGAAAGGGGAAGGTAAGAGACAAGACTTGATCTTTTTTTGCTTATCAAATTTGCTGTCCAATCCTTTTGATAAGGTTTGTTTTTTTTCCCAAGTCTGGCCTTTTCTGTATCAGGATCTAGGTAATCCATGATATACATATCGCTGTTTTGTAAACATGTATTTGTATAAATTTGCAAGATTATTTTTATATCAATGTTGGGAATATGTTTTTTAATAAATGTTTTTAGGTACAGACACGATAAATCGGCAAGCTGTTCTATGTCATCGGGTACTTAGGACTTTGCAGCAAATAGCGAGAGGTCCAGCAACTCTGGAAAGAGAAACCTGGGAGAGTTTGTTGTTATTCCTCATCGGTATTAACGACGCGCTGTTAGCACCACCGGCGACTAGAGAGGATGCGGGAGAACAGTTGTGCGAGAGGGTGCTTGGTGTTTTGCTAGAGGTGAGGAAATACTAATCAAATAATGATATAGATGTTAATGAACTTGTAAAATAACATTTTTTTCTAGGTCTGGCTGGTCTCCTGTGAACGTAGTTTTCCCTCACCCCCGTTATGGCGAACGTTACGAGAGTCCTGCCTACGATGGCGTCACAGATTGGCTCTGGTGGAGCAGTGGAATCGCGTGTGCCTCGCTCTTACAGCGAGGCTGCTTCACATCATGTATGGACCAATGTTTCCTGAATTGAAAATAAGTACGTATCTTAATAGACAAACGTTTGCAGTCGTTAACAAAGCTTGCGCACTGTTCGCAATATGCTGTATTACGATAAGCGGAACTCTATCTTAACAGGCGATGAAGACACGCAGCTGGTACCACCGACTATGTCGGACGAAGCGGTGGCACAGGCATGGTACAGACTGCTACGTACTATTGGCGATCCCGTAGACTTGTGCAGACCCGCCGTCGTCTCGCAGACCCAAGCGTTTCTGCAATATGCTATCGCCAGTCCTAATGTCATAGATCCGTGCCAGCATCCATGTTTGCAAAGCCTGCCGCAGATATTTCTGAAAGCTATAAAAGGCATAGCGGGTCAGGTCGACGCTTTTCTCGGTAAGTTGACGCTGTCGATCTGATCGAACGTTGGGTTCGCGATATATCCCTTCAAGACTACGCGTCGTGACTTGTAAATTATTGTAAATTATAATTAGGCAAGGCGGTGTCGAATGTACTGAATTTCCTGAAGTCCGTTTCTATCTATGACCCTCGCACACCTGTTGGCTTATTCACTTGTATCTCCGGTGGTGGTTGCACGTTGTCGCAAATGTTTTAGGAGTTTCACAGGCATGCTGTTGGGAGGAATGTTGCGTGTCCAACATCACGTCGGGAAATAGCGGCACCGGCAGCGGGGGTGTAGGATGGGACAGGTCAAGTGGTAGGGATCAGCCTCAGCCTTCCCCCACACCCCCAACTCAGCGCAGACTTGCCAAAAGTTTCAGTGTCACTCCTTCTGCAGTCACTAAGGGTATCTCAGTGCAATACTTTCTCTTGCTCTGATACGTCGACTTATGCTCAATGAATCAATTGTTCTCTCTGCTAAGATCTAAAGTCACATATACTATATAGCACTCATTTTGTATAATATTTTCTTTATATACTTTATTCTGTACTCCTTTTGTTCCATTAAAGTTTGCTCTAATTATAAGATATACAAGTGTTAATTACTTCTTTAGTGAACTTGAATTTGGATATTTTATCTGTTGCTGTTACAAAGCATCCCGTGGAAACATGTAAATATTTTGCAGGAATTCCGAAAGCGTCGTTAATTGGATTGACGACTAGCCGTGTGTCTAGTACGCCGCCGACGTTAATATCCAATTCCGGACCATCGTCCGCTTCGAGTACTGCATGTAATATCATTTTTATGAGTTCATAATTATCTAACAAAGATGTTTCCATTCAATCATGTTGTGCGATTTATAGCTATGACCTCTCTTGGCCAGGATATCAGACCTCCTTTAGCTCCAGGACGACCTAAATGTAACAGTATACTGCATCTCTTTGGGGAATGGTTGTTCGAGGCTGCGTTTATCGGTACCGAGGGTTGGTCGCAGAATTTACCGCGTAAGTGTCACGTTTCTGTGAATGTGAAATAACAGAGTACCTCATGCATGATTATATTTTTTATGTGTTTCTGATCATCTCGTGTGCAGAACCATCAGGTGCCTCGAAACGTCCGTCTTCTGTGCTTGTGGATGGTCCGAGTTCGCTACAGGAATCCATGAGCGACGTACCGCCAACACTCTGCATAGATCGTTACGAATCCGGCAGAGCAGAGGCATTGGGCGCCCTGTGCAGAATTTTCTGCGCCAAGAAAACAGGCGAGGAGATCTTGCCCGTGTACCTGGCTAGATTTTACCAAGCAATGTATCACGGCCTTAAAGTCGACGAGGTATTGGCTGTAGTTTTCATATTTCTTTGGTAGATAGACCTGAAAAAAGACAGATGTAACTTAAGTGCACTTAATTTGTTTTCAGTCTCGTGAATGTGGTGAAACACTAGCGAGTATTCTGTTGAATTCAGCTGATCTATTCCGTCTTGATTTGAACGGTATACAAGTCTTGGTGCCGGCCGTGTTGTCTGCTTTAGAGGTGGTCTTACCGGAGAAGGACTTGAAGCTGAAATCTAATATGGTATCGAAGCCGGACTTGAGAAGGGCCTCAATTCATTTGCTGATATCAATGTTAACTCTGCCTCTGCATTTCCAAGTAAATATACATGAAAATCTAATTTTTTTGCTTTGTTAAAATTTATTAATGTTTAATCATTGTGTAATTCATGATCTGATCGTGATATGGTCATGTAATTGTAAAAGTCTATTTTAGATAAAAAATTGCTTTTTTAGATTGATTTATAAAAAGTTTATTAAAAGTGGTAATATATGAATATTTTATTGCAGAACCTCGCTATTAAGGAACTTCCGATATTCCCAGGCACAAATTTCTCAGAAAAAAGTCCCGTAACATTTGTACAGTTAAAATCAAGACTCATGAATCTGCTCATAAATGCTTTACAAGTGGAGACTGATCCTCAGAATACACATATGCTGTTAGGTAAATTAATGAAGTCAGAAGATTGTTATCGCTTGAGATTATTTCTGATTTAACTCTTGCTTTTACATTTGCAATTTGTTTTACATTTGTATTTTTTTACTGAATTCTCTACGTTATTCATGTTAATGAATGACTGACAGTGATGATTGACAAAGTTTTTTTTTTTTACAAAGTTTATTTTTTGTGAAATTATAAAATTTTTCCAAAAAGAAAAATTGACAAATGAGAAATAGAAAATTAAACTCATTAAGACAAAATATGATCTTAAATGGAAATAAATATTGTCATAAATAATTCTTATCAGGAGCTCTATTACTGAGTGTACAAGATTCCGCAGCAGCGGAAGAAGTGGAGCAGGTTACACAACCCGACACAGTAGCTAGTGATTCGACAACTAATTTATTATCTTCAGGTTCGTTCTTCGTACTAAATAATATTAGCTTGTATTCGGCTAAATGCACTGTCCTGAGTTACTTAATAGTAACTTTTGTTTGTGTCCAAATTTTATAAGTGATTTTATGATCATAGGCACTATTTTTTCTGTATGTAGAGCAAAGCAGTATAAAACATTGTTTTATTGCTATCTTAAATAAGAAAATAATTCATTCTTCTTCCTTAGTTTGTTTATGAAAAGAATCAAAAGTAATATGATAAATAAAATTTATGTAAAGTAGTAACTTTAAAACAATTTAACGATTAATTTTATTAATTTTTGAAGTTAAAACTTGTGATAATTTGATAGAATTGCTTTATGACATTCATGTAACACCTATGATCATGACTAGTTTCTTTCTGATGCTGATAAAATAGCGTTGGCTTAGTATACTGCTACTTTATTTAATACAGCGATTTTTTTATTAATATTTATCAATAGCTTATGAATGGGAAATCAATATAAATACGCAAATATTCGGATTATTCAATTATTCAATGCTTAATGTCACCTCTCATCTTATCAGCTTTACACATGCTTATACATATATACAAAATGTTAATTTTTTTATCATTATGAGTTTTGTGTTCCGTTGTGCGTTTCGTCATTGTATCGTCTTATCATCGCTTAATATAGTCACCAGCGATTCGGCCAGTCAAATAAGTATATCCAGTGATCAGCGATCAATTGGCGATGCATCTGACATTGCAACCCTTCAAGAGGAATGCATTGCGTTTGGTAAATACAAATACTGTTTTATCTTGCTATACGTACATTTCATAAAAATCGCATTCAAACACATTCGTAGAATGCAAATTTCTGCCTGTTTACGTTTTTATTGTTTCGTTCAAGGTATTTTAAAAATATGTATTTTATTTTGTCTTCTTTTCCCTATATATACTTATTTCCTTATATGCACCTTTTTTATATGTACTCTATATATATATATAATGTATATATTTTATATACAATTAGAATTATATAAATATTTTATATATTTTTTTGTACGAACACACATTTTTTATATTGTTTCTTATAGATCTAAAAATTAAATGAGAGGAACATTCTTACAGATTCTGCCCATGCTCTTTTTGTGCGAGCAACGTACTTGGTGTGTCACCGTTTGATCTCGTCGTGGAAGACTGACCTAAATATCTCTTTAGCAGCGCTCGAGATGCTGTCAGGACTAGCACGCACACGCATTCGCGAAACAGGTAGCAAGATCAATCGTATCTGCAAGATTTAAAAATTTTGTACATACATATATTTTTATTTGCAAGAAATACTTATCTCCATCTTGTTTCAAATAATTCTGCATGCAGCAAGGAGACTCACAGGTTTGATATCATTGTCAGATAGACATTTGTCAGCTCTAACGTTGAACGTTCTTGGAGCAAAATTTGCTTCATAATACTGCATGTGTTACAGATGCTCTGGAATGCAAGAGAGCGGTAAAATGGTTATGCGACTACATTTCGTATCAATGTTGGCGTCCACCACCTGCACACTCTAAGGATCTCCATTCTTCTATTGTCGCGGCGTTCAGTTGTCTGACAACTTGGCTAACCGCTCATCCGCAACTGTTACAGGTTAGTAATTTTTCAGAGATAATTTACGAAATCAATTTAAACTTGAAGTTTTATATGTTGGTTTTTTTCCTCTGCTACTGAAGGACAAAGACTGCTTGACCACAGTATTAGAAGTCGTTGAACTCGGAGTGTCTGGCACCAAGAGTGTCGGGAAGCCAGGCGAACCTATCAAGATGAAAGACGAAAAGGAGCTAAAACCAGCATCTATGCGCGTGAGAGATGCCGCAGATGCTCTTCTCACTATTCTGTTGGAACAGGTTTGTTCACCAAAGTATATAGGATATAAAAAAGACACAGGAGTGCGCGCAGCAATAAAAAAATATTTAGTTAAAATTTGATTCTTTAGTACCTCAAAAGGTTCATATTAAGATTTTTTTTATCTGTAATGACAACAATTTTTAAAAATTTGTAATCCAAGATTGAAGAGGCGAGCTCCTCTTTTGTCGAATTTATAATTGTATCTACTTTTCTTTATAGGTTGGTTATTTTCCAAGTGCTTGTGGGGCACAATCGCTCTCGTCACTGTTGGACGAAGTGTCTCTACTTCGGCACTGTAACAGCTGGACCGGCGGACGCGTGGCACGACAAGCGGCCGTCGAAAGATTTCGTTACTTTGTGTCTGAGAATGCGATCGTTTTGGCACTGCTAGAAGAACCGCTGGGAAACGATCAGGATCCTCAGCCGACCGTGACGGTCCTGATCCGCGGACCGTTCGGCAGACACGCGTGGACGATGCAGCTCCGTCATTTACCGCGTCATCGATCTAGCATCAGAAGTATAAACAACAATCCTGGTCGACCGCTGCCGTTGGCTGAAGCTGCACCGCGAACGGATTACAAACCGAGATTCTTCCCAGATAATGTGGATCGCATTCCTCACTGTAAAGTGTAAGTGAACATCTGCAGCAGACCTTAAATATGAAGTACTTTATTCTAAACCACAATTTAACTTAAAGCTATATGTAGATATCTGTATTAAATAATAAAAATTTTAATATATATTTGGAATTGTTTTAAATGATATTTAATTTTTGGCACACAGGGATGAATCGATACCGAGTCTTGAGGCAGTTATGAGTGACAATGATGCGGTACGAGATGAACATCAAATTCTTGCGCAGCTCTTGGAACGTCAGATAACGCTCGAATTAAAGCACGATAATGATAACATAAGAGACAAAACTATGAGAGACAAAACTGATGAATGCGTACCGCCCCAGGTTTGTCATGAGTTCCAAACGGCTCGCCTATTTCTGAGCCATTTCGGTTTCTTAAATATGGAACCTAAGGAAAGCGATGAGTCTGGCAGCAGTGGGCTAATTGCTCTAGATCCGACCATTCCTGGATTCTGTACGGATTTGGAAACTCTGGACAATATCAGTCCGCGAACGTGCGACACTGTTCATATTTTTTACGTGAAAGCAGGTCAGAAGTCTGCTTCTGAAATACTGTCAAATGTGGTAAGATATTAATTTTTTTTTCTATTTTATCATAGCTCAGAATTACATTATCTATGAATTTTTCTTAAAAAACATGATACAATGTTAGACTATGTATTTTGTGTTTGCAGCTGCAGGAGGAGAATGTGTCGCCAAATTTTTTGGAATTCTTAAGTTCTCTCGGCTGGCCTGTTTCCGTATCCGCTCACGCAGGCTGGACAGGCCACGTGTCTACTTCATGGAGAGTAACAGCGCAAGTGAACGTGCCACAGCCAGCTCACAGCAATCACGGCGGGGCGCTCTACAATGGTGATACTCACGTGCTGTATTGGGCGGATGTGAGTTCGGAAATTGCATTTATCGTGCCTACGCAATCGTATCTTATAGCCAGCTCGGATTCGTTAGAGGAAACTAGTTACAACAGCGATATTAGTGCCAGTGGACAAGGTAAATTTTGATTTCGAGAAAAAACTCATTAGAATATAGATTTTGGAATTTTTTAAATATTTTTTAAATTTGCTGTTATCTGATTTAAATTATAACGAATTTAGTTCATTTCGTATTTATATATTTTATTGTAGTTTATATATTTTATTGCAGCGTGGTTCGAACGAAGCATTAGCGAAAGTACGGACACTCGCAGTAGCGGGACATCACAAAACACAACGCAGAATTCTAGAACAATGTCGCTCGACCTGGAGAAACAGCCGTCGAGTTTACCGGGAGCAGGTCCGACAAATTCCTCAAGTTCGGATCCTATTAGGCCTAGGAGGTCGACAAAACAAGCTCTGCCATTTCAAACTAATACAAAGATAATGGTTGTGTGGTTGGAGAGTTTGGAGGACCATATTCAGTTTCCTATTGGTTTGTTCGCTCTTCTTTTGATAAACATCCTGCAATTAACTGAATTAATCTGAACGTTTTATTGTATAATTTATTGTCACACGTTATTATCTTGCATAGTAAATTAAACGTTCTTATTGGATTATAGGGGATTTGCTTCCTTCCACTTATACTGGGTTGGAACAATCGAGGATGCTGCAAGCTACCGATGTGCATGTTATCTTTCTTCAAGCTCTAGCTAACGGATTAATGCGCGTTAGATTGCAAGGGCCAGTTTCTAGAATCAATTTAGCAACGCCCTTAATCGATGGAATGGTAGTATCAAGAAGAGTTTTGGGAACTCTTGTTAGACAAACAACTCTTAATATGGGACGTAGAAAAAGGCTCGACAACGACAGGTAATATATGTGAAAAAGATACTTTTGTATTTTTCGTCGTTAATTGTATTATATTTATATTAAAATATTATGTGCACTTTTTTTATTCTAGATAAAATGTATAAATGCACATATATATATTTATGTTTCAGCTATCATCCGCCGCATGTACGAAGACGTTTAAAAATTCAAGAGATGGTACAAAAATATAAAAGAAACTTAACGGATCCAGAGTTATTGACACTTTTATTCAGCAGCACTCAAACTTATCAAGTCAAATAGAGGAATTTTCAAGAATCTCATGTGAACTCAAGTTTGAGACAGTGGTAGCCTAATTTCTTCGCTGCTGTAACAAAAAAGTTTTTAAAATTTAAGGTTGGATGCACTTCATATTATATTTAATATATTAAAGGTAAAGTTATCTTCTATTAAAATAGCCGAGAGAGCAGAGATAACATTTATTTTAGAAAATGTAAGTAAATCTTTTTTTCGATAATTATTAACAAATTCTTAGTAGCAAAACAGAATAAATTTTTTCTGTAACCTTTTCTTATTTAAAGACGTGCTCATTGCAGAAATAATTCTTTATGCATTATTTAGATTCTTTAATAAGAAAACGAACTATGTAATAGTACTTTGAAATATCCGAAATAGTAAAAGCTAAAATGAAGAACAATAATTCTAATATTTTACAACGAAATAAAAAAACGTTATCAAATGTCGCACCTTACAAGTTTGAAATAAAATATTTGGAAGACTACAGTAAAGAAAAGTGATAACGATTCCGAGAAAATTTTATTTACATTTTCTAGTAACGCTCAGCTTTTCATAAATTCATTTTTACATAAGCGTTTTGTATATATGTACAGAGATTAGATTTCCTTTGATATTTTCAAGGATTTAAATATAAAATTTCCTGATGATCCTAGCTCCCGGTGATTCAGCACATAATTCTGAAAACAACTCAATTATTATAAAAATGATAAAAATTTTAAAATGTTATAACGAGTTGCATTCAACTCCTGATAAGAGAAACCACCTATTAAAGAACAGAAAAGTGATATAAACGTTACGAAAGAATATATTTTTGTTATATGATTTTTAATATGTGTATTACGCACATAAAAAAAGCTTTATATATTACTACTTGTAAAATCAGTATTGTAGATAATGCTATAAAATAAATTATTCAAATTTCATATATAATAATTGAGGACTACCTTAGTACATATAAATATATAAATACAAAGTAATGGAGAAAATGTATTTAATTAGTTTGTACGATTATATTTTATATATAAAAGACTTGTCTTGCATACATATACACGTGTCAAGTGATTCTTTTAATAGAACGTAATCGGTTGAAAATCGTTAGCATCTAAAAAAATGATCAGTTCTCAGATCTCGATCGTTTACTTCTTGCGCAATCGAACGCAAGACTTTACTCCATATACATACACATGTGATTATTTACCAGAAGTGTCTACAGTTATAATTCTCTTGTTTCAAACATATAGAACTATAAAATGATTGTCATATTTTAAAAGATATACTTGATAAGTTAATCACTCGTTTATTTTTTTTATCTGTACGATTATTTTTGATGATTACACATACATGTCAAGGTAAAATCGCAAGCAAGAAAAAATAAGATTCATCTTATTCACAATATTCAACAACTTTTTTTATTACCAGGAGAAGGATGTTGAGTCTTTGTAATGTTCTACTGAAAAGCGGCCCCAATCGGTTGAATCATTTCTTCAACGACGATTTGATCGACCGTACCATTAGTAAGCAGAATATTTATCGCATTTACATTGCCCGCGGTATTCCGGGTAATAGACACCTTATCTCAAGGAGAAGTTTTTATGCAGAAATAAGAACATCTCCGAGTATATCTCAATTGTTAAGGATTATAATCACTAATTACGCTCTTTCACATAAAATTATTTATAATTAGGAATATCAGGATTTGTAATTAGGAATTTATAATTATTTCAATAGTGCGATATCGACATGAAAATCGCATGTGTGATGATTATATGACGTATTATCTGTTTATTCTAAAAAAAGGTTATCAGTTAAATATTAAATTACGTCATCCTGCGAAACGACAACTGTCACTAATTACTTAGCCAAGTCATACTGTCGAGTCATTGATGAGATACGTGTTATATCGCACTTGCATATCTTGTCTTCATTGTTGTCATGCATTCTTATCTCGCGTATTTATACCTCGAAACCAGCGCGCTTATCTCGTGCGTTTATGTATACTTAATATTTTCATATTTTGAAACAACACGTTTTGGAACAACACATTAGCTGATGAACGACTTCTTCCATTTTTCATTCACCGTTATCATCGCGAGATACATTTTTAACGCATCTCAACGGCGTCTATACTGGGCTGGAATATCGAACTGGAACATTCGCGTTTATTATCAGGAAATAAAATGCTTAGCATACTCTCTTATTAATTTTTATTAATGATAACTAATAATACTTGTTAAAATTTTCTTGGTGAAGCTATATTGACAAAACACTTTCGTTGGCATTTGCAGCGCTTCGTTATATTTGTTGTAACATATTCGTTATAACGTGTCATTATTTGAGCGGGAGTTACGTAATGGAACCACCACGCGGCTATTCTTAAAATATTAGTTCCTGTGTTGCATAATTTACGTTAAAATGATTAGTGACGTTAATCGACGCTCTCTCAGATGCTCTTTCATTCGGTTGCCTCGAGTTGTATCCCTACAGCGCTACAATATTCCTAAAATATTATACTAATATTATTAAAAATTAAAATATTAAAATAACATTCCGAGAATATAATATTTTGTAATATAGAAATATTGTATTAATGTTATTTGTTCGCTTTATATAATATTCATAGTATATTATGAAAATGTTCTACAAATATTATTTCTGTTAAAAAATCAATGTGAGTTATTATGCATAAAATATTCATAAACTTTTAATTATTACAATTATTATAATTATTACAATTAAAAGTTATAATATTCTCGATAATTTCAAAAAAAAGATTGAAATAAATAATATTATTTACTTCTCATATAATAATCATGATATTCATGTAATATTATCAAGAGTAGAATATACTCTTTTTATTAATATTAACTAATATACCACTTTCTATTAATATTAAATAATATTTCAGGAAGTTCTTATTGGGATTTACAATATACTATATCCTTGTATCAGAATTTATACAATAACTAGTGAGGAATAGTGGGCCAAGAATTTAAAAGAGTGACTCAGCGTTTATTTCTCGTCCAGAGGCAATGTATCATTGTTCATTTAGCTAGTATGTCATCGTGGGACTCGCGCAAATCCATTGTCTGAATTCAGTCGTCCTACATTGTTATATTTGCGTGTCAAGATACTTGCAACGAAAAATCAGATGAATTGTCCCGTCATTCTTGTCGTCACATTGATAAATTGCCGATTAACTTATCGAATAACATATATATTTACGTTAGATAGTATTATTAATTTTTTGTTTTCTGAAGAAAGAGAAATTACCAAATGGCAGAAAATGAATTAGAAATTTTTCTGCGAGCATTTCTACCAATCTAATTAATTGTCAACGATAATTGTCTTATCGAGTAGGAGTATCTTATTTTTGCTGTTAATGATGATAGAATTGTTAATTTCTCACTTCTCAACACATGGAAAGATATATTAGACTGGGGATTGGGGAATGAATTACATAGCCTTAACAGCACTTTTGCAAATCTAATTAATTGACGATTAACTCATCAAGTACTATCTTGTTAATGTGAATTAATTTTTCATTGTTCAATAAAAAAAGATTATATTAAATTAGGCGAAAATATAGAAATTTCGCTGTAAGTGATTCTGCCAATCTAATTAATCACTCATTAATTTAATTGATAATTGTCTTATTAAGTAATATTTTCACTAGACAGATAGAATTATTAATTTCTTATTTCTTAATAAACAGAAAGAAATATTGAATTGAGAGCAATGCATTATTTAACGAGCTTTACTATCTATAAATAGTATAATCAATTTTTCGTCACGTGAGACAGCCGACAAAGAAAAGTTACAAGTAACATATTAAATTAGGCGAAAATAGACAAATTATATAATTAGAAATTCAACAAGACAAAAGTAGGATCGGTTGAATCAATCATCGATTAAGTTAATCGGTGTCTGATCGAAGTCGCCCGAAGGAAAGGTATATTTTTTTGTTTTGGGCCAAACGTCTGGAATGAATTTTATAATGATAGATTTTGAAGCTTTCGTTCACAGCAGCAGCAGCTGTCAATAGTTTGCATCGTTTGAATTAAACAATCGATTTCCGCGTTGCTACGTGTCACATTCTCTCAAGCGATAAACCATTATCAACGCGTGCTTATCACAAAGAAATTAAAGATGACGGACATAGTTGCAACGCATCAATCATTGATCACCGGCGGTATTTGCTGACACAAACTCGTGCTCATTTTCGTGTGTTAACAATGTTTACATGCGCATATGTGCCGTGTCATCGGATTATTTTTGAACAGTCACGAATCGCCGAGATTAACGCCGATTCAATTTCGCTGAGTGTAGACGCGCGAAGATGATCCTCATGTTTTATTCATGACCAACGTTCTTTCTCTTTCGCGGTGAAAATTTTTCTGAGAATTTTTCAGAATTTTTGTATATGTAATAATTCAATATGTGTAATAATCAAGATGGAGTAATAACTAGTTAAAACATTAAAAGTCAAATAAAGTTAAAAAGTTATAATAATTTTTAACTTAACTGTTAGTTAATTTTAAATGATTTAATTTTTAACTTTAGTTATTTTGAAATTAATTTTGAAATACGTACATTTTAATTTATTAAATTTTTAAAGAATTTATTTATGTAAAACAAAAAAGTATTAAAGAAAAAATACATTCCCACATAAAAAAACAATATTTCTTTTGTATAATATTAATTCACAAATAGAATATTAAATTTAATGATCTATGTTATAATTTATATTGAGATATCTATTATAACTTTAAAAAATCTTGTGAATTTCTAATTTAATACGTCATTTTATGGGTCAATAATTTTAATTTAATTTTAACAGGTATATTAACTTGCCAATTTTGATAATAATATAAGATAAATTTGTATGTATCATAATTTTATGCTCTTTAGAAAATTCCTTGGATTTTTTCTCAGATATGAATCTTACAATTAGAATATATTTCAGAATATTCATATATATAAAAAATTCTAAGAAAAGATGTAGATTTTCTCAGTTTTTCTGAAAAGTGTAAAAATCGTGTAAAAATTTCCAATAAACACGGATGATGTATGGTACGTATATGGGTTATTATAACCATTCTATGGGTTATTATACGTATCATACACCATCCGGGTTGGGTTCTGAGACAAAATTTCATCATGGTTTCTCCTTTTTTTTTCTTGCATACAACACACCAGGAAGTTGGCGAGCGATTTCGCTCCTCGTATAATTTTGCTCATTTGTCAAAAACGGCGTTTTGCAATCGACAAGTTTCTCACGAGTGAGAACTACGGCCGAACGGCCGTGAGATGAAATCGGCGGCACACATGTGGAAAGAATTATTTTGCGCGTGTGCGCGTGAGTGTCGAGTAATTTGTACTTAATAACACGAAGATCCATAAGATCGTTATGTGTACGTATTTGTATCGAGATACGCGGCCGCATGATTCTTCAAGGTTCCCCGGTCGTGTTATATAAACGCGCTTTCTGATAGTCATTCTTCTCCGCTAACGCGGAGATTTGCATTATGTAAAAATAAACTATTGCGTAACAATTTGCAGATTTGTTTGCGCAGGTCAAAAACAGAATGAAGGCGCAAAAGAAGAAAGGGAAAAAGAAACGAAAGATCTCCACTTGACCTGAGAGACACCGAGCTCTCACGCGATTACAATGTAATAAGATAAGGTTTCACGTGGATATTCTTGTTGAACTTTTTCCTGCACAGAGCCAGATTTAGCAAAAGTTTGAATTTTTGCGAGCCGATTTATTTATTTAATGAGAGAGGAAACGAATTTCCGCAAATTCTTTATTTGCGAAATCCAAAATATTAACGATTAAAATAATTCTTACAATAATTAGAAGAAAATTCAAAATGTAATTATAATAAATGTGATAAATTCTAAATATCATGATAATTACAGGGAATAATTAAATGTACGGGTTGTAATTGTTGAATCATGATTTATAAACGGTTAATCCAAGATTTGTCTTAAATTTTAGAAAGTAATGTACCCGCTAATTAACATTGTTATATTAATGCAAAAAACAATCTATAAATCTCACAGAGTGAAACCTCACTCTAAAAGAGTGAAAATTGAGTTTGTGCAATTTTTCGAATGATTTTTCGCTCTACGAAATTTAGATAACAAAATTTTTATTAGACCAATTCATTCGGGTGAATTTTTAACTGATCGTTCTCGTATCGAGCAAACTGGATAGCTAATGCTGTCATTCCCGTGACAATGTTACATCACTCTGCGTAATGTTACATCTTGTTTCGAATGATGTATATAATTGCGACCTCTCCATCTTTTTTTTTATCTTAAAATTTGTCGCGAGTTCAAGCAAGCGATTTCAATTTTTGTGTCAACTTTCAAGTTTGATATGTCGCTTCTGTGATAAAGGTGGACACGATAAGGGAAAAATTACTAAATTTAAAAATTTTAAATATTTATTCGAATAAGGTAATGAAACATTTGCTAAATATAATTATATAGCTATTTATTACAAGATCCACTAATTTAATTCAAGTGTCATTTTTACTAAATATTATAATTATAAATATTTATATAACTTAAATATTTCATTGATACCATTCGAATAAGTGTTTATTAAACTTTACAAACTTTTGCTCAATGTATAGTTGGATTAGGGGTTTCGCCTCTAAGAATGAAGATAACTTTGATTAAACTTTGACTAACAATAAGAGCTAATTGCATCAATTCCAATTTGTCCAGCTGATTAAATTAATAGAATGTCAACTCTAAAACTTAAAACTGTGCATCCCTAATCTATTTTTAAAAAATAATTTCAAATCATTAAAACTGATTATTTCTAACATAATTTTTTAATTAAAATAATTAAGTATAATCATTCCTGACCTATTTTTTAATTATTTTAATTTTTTAAATTGCTTTAATTATAAAATTAAATGATCAGTTTTAAATATTTTAAATATAAAATTAGGTTAAAGATGTTAAAAATCAGTTTAAAATTTTGCAGTTGGCAATTTATAAATTTAATCAGCCGATTTATTAAATTAATTAATCGGAGTTGGTGAGACCGGCCCTATTCAGACAACACATTATTTTAAGATAAAAAAAGACGGAGAAGTTGCAATTACATACATCATTCAAAACAAGATATAACATTACGCATAGTGGTGTAACATTGTCACGGGAATGACAGTTATATCACTACGCGAAAGCTATCTAATTTTTATTCTCGTATCGAGTAAACTAGACAGCATTAGCTATCTAGTTTACTCAAAACGAAAATGATCAGTTAGAAATTTACCTGAATGAACTGGCCTAATAACGACAGCACAATATTTATAAAAAATTTATAAAATGTTTATAATAATTATTTGAATATTTTATAAAGATTTACAAAAATATTTCATAACACATTTTTCTTAGTTTGGACAGAGCTTAAATATTTATCGCATAAATATCACATGCAGATATTTATAAAATGTACAAAATATTAGTACGTAAATATTTATTTTTTTACTTATCATCTGATATAAAATATATAGTCTATATTTTAATAACATTTTGAATAAAAGTTTTATGACTGTCTTTATTCGTGTTACATATAAAATGTCTCTAAAATATTTATATGATACATAAAAAGTATAAATAGTAATAAATAGACATAAATATTTATCATAAATACTGTGTGCTGTCTGGATAATTTATCAAGAATACTGTGCTACTTTGTTAACATTATTCGGTCTGTTTGCACTGCATTTTGTGAACTTCTTATCTTTGTCGTCTCTCTCTCTCTCTCTCTCTCTCTCTCTCTCTTTCGAATATATTCATTTCGTTTTAAGTGCAAACATTTTTCAAAATGTTTGCATCTCCAGATCTCAAGCAACGGTAACGCGAACAAAGTTATATATTATGCCAACTCATTGACGTCTCATTAAACATGTGTAGAAAGAAAGATTGACTCGCAAATGGCAAACATATAAAATTTGTGTTACCTCGCGGCGCAGTTTCGAGTTCTCTGAAAACGAAGTGACCCGGGACTCTTTCGTGATCTTACTCGAAGCTCTGACGAGAAAAATCAAAAAAGACAGACACGGTGCATTTCGAAGACGTCGTTGGCATCGCGCAACCTCGAGAGATGTCTCGCGGAAAAATTCAAGCTGCAAATGTGTCAAAATAACGGAGTTTAGAACGAACCGTAATGATCGACGTGGATCGTCGATGACGACGCGACGTGGTGCGTAATCGTAATTATGGCGCGGCGCCGCGTGTGACCAACGGTTCTTCCCGCGGCGCGCGGTGATTGGTCGCTGCGTCGCGCCGCCCCAATCGCGTCACGCACCGTCACGCGCACCGACGGACAGACGGACGGTCGAATGTCGAACCGCGGCTACTTTCACTCCGTTGCCGCTCGGTACGCTCTGCTCGGACCTCGGATACGTACGCACGCGTGCGAATACGTACATACCTACATACATACATACGGGCGAGCGGCGACGACGTCGACGACGACGATGACGGCGGCGGCGGCGACCGCTTCTCGCAGTGACTTCCTCGGAGCAGGCTGATGGCAACGGCCGACTCGAATGACTCGCGCGCGTCGCTCGTAGCGACCCGGTCGCCGCGCTCCCCGCTGCTGCCTGGGCTCCTTCTCCCCCCTCCCAATCCTCACTCACTCTCTCTCTCTCTCTCTCTACCGCGTGGGGATCTCCCCGTGGTAGCGGTGGTGCGTGCCATGACTGCCACAGAGAAACGGGTGCCACGGGTAGTCGTTTAGTCGCGTTTGGTCGCGTTGTTGCGTGCGTGCGTAGCAGTGGTGCGTGAATTGGCGCGAGTCGCTTGACGCGCGCGAGCGAGTGAGCGAGCGAGCGAGGGCGACGGTGAACAGCGGTTCCCCGGGAGAGATCGAGAGAGCAGATCTCGAGTGTGCGTGTGCGCGCGGTGCAGATCAGTGGTGATCGCGCGAGAGAGCTTGTCCGCCGGTGGATGTTAGATGTGTCAGTATGGAAAACCAGACGTTCGGAATGGACCAGTTCTGCGGCACGAAGTTCTGGGTGAGTGAGCGGGGTCGAGAGGCTTCAGGGCCATCTCTCTTTCGCGCGTGCGACGTTTCCTCCTCTCTCTCTCTCTCTCTCTCCCTTCTTTTCTCCCTGTCAGCCCTTAATTCGCGGTTGTCTCCCCCGTCTCGCGGATCGCGTGTGCGAGAGAGGAGCCTTGTCCCTGGACAGAGACAGACACCTAGCTCGTTACAGTCGGTCGATTGTCTCGAGGACCCGGGACGTTGATCGAGCGCCTCGCCGTCGCGAGGCTGAATGAAACGTACACAGCGTTCCGACGCTGTCGCTGTGTACTTGTTGACCTTCCGGATGGGCTGTCTCTCCTATTAAATAATATTTCATAGGAAAGGCGACGAGTTTTTACGTGTCCGCGGACGTTTTCCCACGAGCCCGTAACCCTCTAACCGACGCTCCATTCTCTCCCCCTCTCCTGTCTCTCTTTCTGTCTCTCTCTTTCTCTCCTCGATTGATCCGCTGAGTGCGGAACGTTCCGAATGAACGGAGAGCGAAAAGCGAGGAGTTCCGGCTCGTTCCGAGTCCTCCTTCTCTCTTTCGCGCACCGCCGGGCGCGATCAAAGCGTGCGTCGGTTGAAGGTTTCGCGTCGCCGATGCTGACGCGAAACCTTCGGCGGCGTTTTCTCTCCTAGAGGAAAATTACGTGATCCTGGCGTCACTTGATCGCCTCGATCGTCACTTCATCGCCGTCTCGTGCTTCCTCGAATACGCACGTACACTCGTGCGCGCGCGCGTATACGCACACATAGGCACATATACGCCTTCCAATTATAGAGTCGACGCGATAAAGCAATGTCATTTCCTTCGCTTGCGCGATTTTGGCGAAATTGCGGAAATAAATTGCACGTGCACGGGAACGCAGCGTAATCTGGGCGCCGCGCGCGCAAATAATTGCATTAACTATCATCTCTTATCACATTGGGAATCTCCTCTGCCGTGCGCGAGATCGCGCACGGCAAACGTCGGCAGCGGCGTCGAGGCGCGTGCGAGGAATGCCTCTTACGACAAACAACTCGATAGTTATCGCGCTCGCGCAATCCGCGAGTACACTCGCAGAAACATGTGGGACAGTATTGCGGATTTCGTGCGGTATCCCGGTGAACATATTCTTAAAATTTCCAAAGCCACGTTTATAAAACTTACGTCTCAAGACTTTTAATCTTTGAATGAAACAAATCTAATTTCTCTCTCTTCCCTCTCTTCTCCTTGCCCCCTTAATGAATAGTCAATAAGTAAGGCACAATAGAATATTAGATAATAGGAATTAAAATTTTACACTCCAGAAATGGTCTTGCATGTACAGCTAGTTTTTGGCTGCAAAGAATTAACTAAAACACATAAATGATTAACAAATATTGTAATATCACGTATATTTCTTAACCAATACAAATAACAGACGGAATTTATATGAACTATTTGTGAAATTTAGAAAGAAAATTTTCCTACGGCGTTTATTCACGTTAAGACCACTATAAAATTTAAATAAAATTGGCAATGAGACCTAAATTTTCTCTATAAGGATTGCTAAAATGTTGCTGCTATAAATTCTATATGTGATAAACAATATTTTAGCAGACATAAAAATAACACAAAAATAAATTTTTGATGTAACATCTACTTACATCAACAAACTTTTTTTTTTTTTTTTTTTTAAGTAAAATTAGGCTCAATTAGGAGCAATTAGAACTAGTTTTCTCATTAAATATTAAACGTAAAGTACAATGGATACGAATAAAACACAAGACATAATTGTATCGTACAGGATACAATTTATTATCTATCCATAGTGTTTATTGAGAAGATTGATTCTAAAATTTTAATTCTTATTTCTAATATTTAATAAGTTTTCTCAGTGGACATTATAGATAAACAATAAGTTGTGTTGTATCTTGAACAACACATTTATGCTGTCATCTTATTTGTATCCATTGTGCGTTACATTTAAGAAAACTGATTCTAAAATTTTTATTCCTATTGCTAATATCTAAGATTTCTCTATTGTGCAAACGGTCTCAGTTTTCTCAATAAATAAAAATAAATAATAAATTATATTGTAACAAGATTTATATATAAGATGAAACATATGCAATACTTTATGAAATTAAGAAATTATTTTGTACATGTATACTCAAACAGTAAATGACTTTTCACAGCATTATTCTCTTTACTATTAAAATTGCAGGTTATATATAAAACACTTTTAGTAATTGAACTGTAAACTGTATTCTTATTTTTACAAATATTTAATAGATAGTTTCATAGGATAATGTGGTGAAAGTAACATCACCCTTTTCTACTTAAAAAAATCCAATAATCAAGTTTTATTTTCTACTATAAGTAGAAAATAAAACTTGATTATTGGATTTTTTAAAATATAACGATAAAAGATGTACTGTTACTTTTTAATTCATTTTGAAATATACTTTCAACTTGAGTCTTAATAACTGCGAGAGTAAAATAGAAGGACAAGACCATTAGAATAATTGAGTAGCATTTCGTTGTCTCACTTGCATTGTACACTACTATATTATGTAACAGTTTAATTTCCGTGCGCTGAATGGAACGATTTATATCATCGCCCTTCCCCCTTTTTTTTTATTCGTCTATATTTTTACGTTTCGTTCGTCCATAGCATTTGCATTGTCATTCGCACACGTGTTGTAATCGGAATGTTATCGGGATGACCGATTATGATACGCATAGATAAGCTCAAATGACAAATTCTCTTATTATACATTTGAGTATGCGTGTAAAATTTGAATACAATTTCCATATTGATTTAAAAGTTATTTAATTTTTTGTGTACTCTTGATTCTTATCTGTTCTTATCTATTGACTCTTAAAATCCCTAAAATTTTTATTTTTTGTAAAATTCCTAAAATTTTTATTATTTTGACACCTGTCTTTGGTTGTGCATAATTTATTTCCAAACTTATAACATTACTTAACGAGATAAAAGGAAATGTATATTTTCGCGATATTTTACAAGTCAGTTCTTGAACAGGAACCTTAGTACCTTTCGAGGTAATGTTAAGAATTTTTATCTGTTTTGTGACCGAAGGATTCGCGAGATATGTCACGAGATTGTTTCAAGCTAAACAAGTCAGCATGTTATACATCAGAGTATCTATTTTTGGGAAAATCTTAAAAAAACCTGGACAAACAAGAATTTCTTTTTTTATCTTTGACAATCATGGATTTTCATAGAATTTTATTGATATTTAAGGGAAAATGGAGATATTTTTACTATTTTAAATTCTATTTTTCTGAAAAAATTTGTTCCTTTTTTGTCTTTTTTAAAGCGCAATGTCGTCAATCGATTCATAATATGACACAATATTCGATATTTCCGGCAAACTAGATTTGTATATTGCATAAATCATTATATGCTAGTTACAATGGTTTTAATTATTTCTTTCTCATACTAATATTCACAATGTAAATGGCTTTTTGTGTAATTTAAGAAACTGTATGGTTAAGAAACATGTAAAGGTATAATCAAATAAATTTATTTCAAAGCTGCATTAAAAATAATTCTTTAATTTTACCAGAAATTTTAAATAAAATTCCTAGAAATTTTTGGAATTTTTATGGAATTTTTTCATAAAAGTTGAGTAAACATCTTGTGTATTTATGTAGATAGTTTGTTGATAATCAATGATAGGCGCATTCGATAAATAAAATTCTTATCAGAAACCACGTATTAACAAAATAATACAGATATTACATGATAAATTGATTCGATTAAGTTAACAGGTTCTTCACACCTTGTGTTGTCTTTATCTCTTAAACTTGTGACAATATCAGACTTATATTCCCATTATTTTCCTCGAGCATGACTGAAGAAATTTCAATTATCTTAATCGACGATTAATTTAATCAATGACGAATAACTCAAGTAATGTCTGTATTATTTTATTAATATGGATGATTTGTTAATTTTTTGTTTAATATATCGAAAAAAATTTGAAATAAAAAATTATATAAAATAATTAGAAATTTTGTTTTAAGCGATTTTGCTGATTGAATTAATCGTCGATTGTTAAATTTCTGATTGAATTAATCGTCGATTGATATATATATATATAAAACCGAAGTTGTCCAAAAGCTTTAAAACATTCTCATTGATTGCATAATAAAGAATTCTATGAAAGTAAAATTAGACAAATCAAATTAATTTAAATGGATATAATATTATCATATCGTTCATAAGAAGGAATAATGATGGATCAGTTTACGTGCTTGTGTACCGAGTGCACTTATCTTTATTAGTTTGCTTTATGTAGGATGTACACAACTCGTGACTTTGATGACTAACTGATATCGATTTTTGCATAATAAAATAGCTTCATAATTTTGTCACTTTCAAAATTATGGCTCTTTTAACTACAAATAAAAATGTTATCACTTTGGATCATTAAAAGTTAGCTGAAGAATAAATTTGTCAGATTTGTTCTTTTTTTTTCCGGAAAATATTGGTATTTCTGCTAAGACAAAAATTGACTTTAAATTTATTGTTGAATTTGTTATTAAAATGAAGTTTGTAAGTTTAACTACATTTTAATAAAAAGAAACAATACACCTGTGAAAGCAGTGCGATATAAAATTAATGTTTGGTCGAAATTTTTGACTGTTTTAGGATGCTAATCTCACATGGTACACAGACAACCCAGATTTAACAGTATGCTTCCAAAAGACGATATTAGTATGGGTGCCATGTATATTTTTATGGACGTTCTCGGCGATGGAAGCGTATTACCTATTAAATAGCAAAAGGAGAAATGTCCCGTACACATGGTTATTTATTTCTAAGCAAGTACTTACAGTAGGATTAATTTTACTGTCCATAGTCGACTTAGGAGTGGCGATACATGAAAGTACTTATCGTACGGTCTACAATGTTGATTATTGCACACCCGTTATAAAAATTGTTAGCTTTGTAAGTACATTATTTTTTATATTAATATATTTGTTAAGTATATTTTTTATTACTTTAACAAAATCTTTCTGTTTTTTCTTTATAAAATAAAAGTGATGTTTATTGATTTGTAATGGGAGAAAAGTAATCATGTTTACTTACTCTTAATTATGTAAATTTTCTTTATATAATATTTAATTAAATTTGCTAATTATTCCAGATGTTAGTATCAACTTTAATGCAATACAATAGAAAACATGGAATGCGAACGTCAGGTCTTTTATTCCTGTTTTGGTTTCTTCTTGCGTTATGTGGATGTGTCCAATATAGAAATTTTGTAAACGAATTCATTAAAGGGGTATGTTATCAAGTTAATAATGAAGCCAAAAGCATGCTAGAAAGAATTTAAGTGTAGATACATTAAGCAGTACATTCTACACCTGGATTTTTACAGTTTCTTTGATCTTATCACGATATTATCAGTCTCTTACGATATTTTACAAGAAATACCTGATGATTTTTATACAATTTTTTTTTATTACGACAGTATCTTGTTATCAGGCTCTTATGATATTTTACAAGAAAACTGACAATTATTAAATAACACAATGCGATTCATAGAGAAATGATTTATTTTTAGGCAGAGCCGACGTATCCATTGGTGTCTTACATGATCTACTATCCAATAGTAGTGATATTATTTGTACTTAATTTCCTGGTCGACGCAGAGCCTAAATTCTCCGAATATCCAACGGTAATCTCATATTGATTATACAATATCTAATTCCGTCTAATATATATATCGCCCTTTGCTACAACAACGACGTAACTCAGAAAACAAAAATTTTCAGTTTCGATGTTTTAAACTATTAAAATTTCGTAATATTATTTTTAACTGATTTTGGTGTATTCTGACTATAGAGGATAAAAGTATCATTAGCTTTTTACTTAATGTATTCAATTCTCATCAGAATTCTCCTTTCTTTACAGACAACTTAAAAATTATACAGTTATGTTGTAGCAAATAAATGATATAAGCATGTAAAATCTTAGAAGTAACTGTGAGATTTAGAAGTTACTGATCTGGAATTTTAAATACATTTGTTTGCAGGTTGAAATGCCATGTCCAGAACAAAGTTCTTCATTCCCCTCGAGAATTCTTTTCGCGTGGTTTGACTCTTTGGCATGGAAGGGTTTCCGAAAACCACTCGAAACGTCCGACCTGTGGTCCATGAATCCGGAGGACATGGCCACGGAGATCGTACCAAAATTCGACAAATATTGGAATAAGAGCTTAAGAAAGACAGACGAGTAAGTTTAATCGATAAATCTCTTCATATGAACTAAGGTTATCTGCAATCAATGTGATTTGATTAAGCTTCTTTAAAAAGTGTTTACTTAAAATTGCTAGAAGAAAAATATAGGGAATAATACACTTGTATTGACACGAAGCGTGCAGAATTTGTGACAAAATATATTTGTTGGTAAACGGTAAAAGAAATTGGTATTGATAACATGTAGAATTCTTATTTTAGGAATTTTTCAAATCGGTTTGTCCAAGATAATACATTTTCACAATATATTTACTTCATTATTTTATCTGCTTTATGATTAATAGCATATTATTTGCACATACATCGTATTGAAAATTATATTTTAAGTATTAGTATATGTAGTATAATACTTTCCGATAAGGTATTTTTTTAACAACATAACATGTTCATACATTTCTTGTGCTAACAAGGCTGATTTGGACTTACTTTAGGTAGGATGTGTCGTATAATATATCTCGATTATTTTTGTTTAATTTAATGTAGAAACATAACACATGTTCCTATATTAACGTTCTTTATATAGAGTAGAAAGTGCAAAAGCGTCGTACCGAAAAGCGTCTGGACAAGTGGATTTTAACAGCAGTCGGAAAAAGAAAATTGCCTCTATCTTACCGCCTATTTGCAAAGCTTTCGGAGCAACATTCATGTTCGGCGCATTCCTGAAATTGATTCAAGATATTATGACTTTTATTAGCCCAGAAATATTAAAGTAAGTAACACAAAAATCCTGATTTACATCTCCAATTTTATTCAATGATTTATGAAGTAAATGTAAAATAAAATCATGTAGTGAAAAATCGACAAAGTAAAGAACAATTAATCTGATTATATAATTATATACCAATTTATTAAAGAAATGTATCTTTAATTTAAGCATTGATTATTGCGTTGATCTCTTTGCTAATTATTATTTTTTATCTTACAAGATTTTGTTTTGATTATTTTTCAAACGCTTGTGTAATACATTTTTGTAACGCGTCCACTTTTTTATACTTTTTTAGGCTTTTGATTGATTTTATCGATGGCGATGAATCAATGTGGAAAGGATACCTTTACGCCGTGTTACTTTTGCTTACGGCAATACTTCAGACACTAGTGCTATCCCAATATTTTCATCGTATGTTTTTGGTCGGGCTCCGTATACGTACCGCGCTAATCGCGGCGATTTACCGTAAAGCATTGAGAATGTCGAATGCAGCGAGAAAGGAGTCCACGCTTGGCGAGATAGTGAACTTGATGTCTGTAGACGCTCAAAGATTTATGGACCTAACCGCGTATATAAATATGATCTGGTCAGCACCCCTGCAAATAGCCCTAGCCTTATATTTTCTTTGGAACATATTAGGACCAGCCGTACTTGCCGGTTTAGCAGTTATGATTATTCTTATTCCTATAAATGGATTAATCGCCAACAAGGTGAAGACGTTACAAATTAGACAGATGAAGAGCAAGGACGAGAGGGTAAAGTTAATGAACGAAGTACTTAACGGTATCAAAGTGTTGAAACTCTACGCGTGGGAACCTTCATTTGAGCAACAGATACTTAAAATCAGAGTCAAGGAGATTCAAGTGTTAAAAGAAGCGGCGTATCTGAATGCCGGCACGAGCTTCATATGGTCGTGCGCGCCCTTTTTGGTACGTTGTTTTTCAAAACAATAAATTGCATTACAATTGAAGACCTCAAAAATAAAGATATTTGAAACGCTTTTAATACAAGTCTTTCTCTCATTTTTCTTTTTTTAGAGTAAAATTTAATAATTTAAAAAATTTCACTATATATAATTTCTCTTAGAAAACTTTTTGTTAAAACATGCCATGAAATAGCAATAAATATTATTTATATTTATTGCTATTTATACATATAAGAATATATCATTTATATATTTTTTTATTTTTCTATGCACATACATATACACAGTTCTGAGGTTTCCAATACTATATTAATGAAATTTTTTTGTTCTTTTTTTAATTGTCTCATTTTTTCTTAAATGTGCAGGTATCTCTGGTATCTTTTACAACTTACGTACTTCTAGATGAAAAGAACGTCCTAACTAGTAAAATCGCTTTTGTTTCGCTTAGTTTGTTCAATATCTTAAGATTTCCATTATCTATGCTGCCTATGATGATTGGTAACATAGTTCAAGTAAGTAATATAGTTAAAGTAATGTACAGTCGTGAGCTAAAAGGTTGCAACACATTTTCTTCAATTGTTAGATGGTTCGATGCTTAATTGGTTAGGTCCACAGGTAAGAACCAATGACGTTTGCCGTTCGATGAGCAAGTCTACATTCCAAAAACCATCGAAGAAAATGTGTTGCAACCTTTTAGCTCACGACTGTACATACGTATGATTTTTTGCTACTTGGAAATGTATATTTATGTTTTATGTTTGTTCAATATTTTTATGTATACATTTTACAGGCTTACGTCTCTGTAAAACGTATTAATAAATTTATGAATATGGAGGAGCTGGATCCTAATAATGTACAGCACGATCCGTCGGAACGTAAGTGTAAAATTTTTTTTTTAATGTCTCTTTGATATACATAAAATGTTTATAACATACATTTTATCTCGTTGATACAGCACACGCGTTAGTTATTGAAAACGGTAGCTTCTGTTGGGATAGCGAAGAAATCGAGAGACCAATACTACGAAATATCAATTTCCATGCAGACCAAGGTCAATTAATAGCAATAGTTGGTACAGTGGGATCAGGCAAGAGTTCCCTTTTATCCGCTTTGCTTGGCGAGATGGACAAAATAAGCGGGAAAGTAAATACAAAAGTGAGTATTTTGTTAAAATAGAAACACAAGGTATAGAAATAAAACTTATAGCAGGAATAATGAAAATTGTAACATTGAACAGTAAAATTGAAAAATAAGAATTTACATATAACAGGCGTCTTTTTATTGGAAAGAAATGACAAATATTATGCAAATTTTATTAAATACTTTCATACTTACATGTTTATATGTTTGAAAATATGAAATAAGATTATAAACTTTTAATTCAATATTGTTTGAGGCATATGTTTTGTTTTTATACATCTTACGGATAAAATAGATAAAAATATTATTTTGGATTCGAATATTATATAATACTAAAAATTTTCTCCTAGGGATCAATTGCATACGTCTCGCAGCAAGCGTGGATACAAAATGCGACGTTGCAGGATAATGTTTTGTTCGGAAAGGCCCTAAACAAATCAGTATATAATCGTGTGATTGAAGCGTGTGCGTTGACTCCGGACTTTAAGATGCTGCCCGCGGGAGATCAAACAGAGATTGGGGAAAAAGGCATAAATTTGTCCGGTGGTCAGAAGCAGAGGGTAGCCTTAGCTAGAGCTGTATATAACGATTCGGAAAATTATTTCTTAGACGATTCTTTGAGCGCGGTGGATTCACACGTAGGAAAACACATTTTTGAAAAAGTGATAGGTCCAAATGGCCTGTTGAAGAAGAAAACTAGGATATTTGTTACGCATGGCATCACGTACCTGCCAGAGGTCGACAACATCATCGTTCTTAAAGACGGCGAGATAACGGAACGCGGTACCTATAAGCAATTGCTGGAGAAGAAAGGTGCTTTCGCCGATTTCTTAGTACAGCACTTACAAGAAGGTATATATTAATATAATTTAATTCTTGTTGCAAATTTTTAAATTGTACTTATTATAAAATTTATTGTTACATTTTCCCTGGATTTAAGTTGGAAATCGTAAGTCCGCGAAAAAGTAATTACAATTCCTTTTCCTATTTTCTATGCTTGCATAAAAAAAATACTATTTATCTTGCTATTAGAGATTACTAGCGATGAAATTTTATTAAATCGGAAGCCCGATTAAACCCTACTCCTTTACTTCTGCTTGCCGATAAAGTAATAATGAACATTGTTTAAAAATAACTAATTTTTTAATAATAACTAATAATATAGACGCTTTTGCGACATAGAATTTTTTAATGCCTTTGTCACATATATCATAATTAAAATGTTTTAATAAATACATATATTTATTATTTTCCAGTTTTTATATTGAAGTTTTCTTGAATTATATTGGATTGAGAATGTTTGCATTTTTTATTTTTGATAATTTGATTTAATTCCAATAACTTATTTAAATTCTCGTTTGAGTAAATTCCCATTTTGTGCTATAGTTAAAAGAATATGTGCATGTGCGAGTTTTTTTTTTATTTTCCCATTTATATAACATTGATACATCGTCTGAACGATTTGTCATTATTTTAAAATCGTATGACGAATTTGTGAAACAGTGCACGTTGATGAGGGTTCTGAAGCAGATTTACGCGAAATTAAACAGCAGCTTGAATCAACAATTGGGGCGGACGAGCTGCAACAAAAATTAACTCGAGTACGGTCCAGGATATCCGAGAGTCTAAGTGAATCCGATAGAAATTCTGTAGCAGACAAAAAATCACTTAACGGTTCTTTGACAAGGTATAATCTCATAAATGTGGGATTTCATTAGCAATTAAAATACATGTGACATTTTAACTCAAGAATAATATACGTTGTGTAATAGGCAATACTCGACGGAAAGCCAACAGTCGGTGAATTACATGCACAGCAATAGTACAAAGGAGAAAGAAGCAGCATCAAAACCTAATAACATTGGAGAGAAGCTGATAGAGGTTGAGAAGACCGAAACTGGAAGCGTAAGTTGCTCACGATATCATTAATTTTTAAAGAGACGATATGTCTTGGCAATTTATTTTGGTCACGACATAAAAATTGTATGTTCATGTGTCGTGTTTATTTTTTTTTCCACAAGGTAAAATGGAAAGTGTACTCTCACTACTTGAAATCTATTGGATGGTTCTTGTCGATATCGACAATTGTGATGAACGCGGTCTTTCAGTCGTTTAGCATCGGCTCGAGCGTTTGGCTCAGCATCTGGTCGAACGACAACCAGACCATTGGGAATAATACGATTGACACGGCGAAACGAGACATGTACTTAGGGGTGTACGGCGCACTCGGTTTTGGTCAAGGTATGTTTCTGTTATCATACGTTAATTTTTGTAACATTGTCCGTTTATCAGGTAGACTCGATCGATATTGTATAAAATTTCGCGTTTACGGTGGACGATCAGGTAAGCCTATTCCTGTCGCTGCTACGTGTACTTGTAAATAATAATGAATATACATATCATTGTTCTACCACAGAAGACAATTTTTTTAATACTACGTTTTAACAGGCAATGGCACTTTGCTCGTCATAGCATATCGTAAATCGAAAGGCATGTTCCCTCACAGATTACACATTATTGGGGTATAATTAATCTTATAATGTAGTTCTTTCTAAAAATATCCATTGAGCCGAGTTAATGATAATTAAAAATGAAATAATTCAACTTTATCGCTACTAATGTAGCGATTTTTTTTGTTTCGAGTATAACGTTATGAGTTACATCCGCGAATATACATCACATTTAAATTCTAAAAGTAATCTTAAAATAATTTCCTTTTAAAAAAATCATAAACTGAGTGTGGTTTGCTGTGTCTACAGAGCACTAACGTTACTAATTAACAACTCAAAAGGCAATTAGACATTAAAACTTTTCAGTAGCCATATGTTTTTGATTGCAAGTGTCGTAGTAATAATTTTTTTTACAAATGATCGCTTCTTTAGTATTGCATGAAAGATCTTTCTGTTTGAGATGTCTTTTATTCGGTACAATTTACACTTTTTATTAAGTAATTTATCAATTTTTATTATTATAATATTCCTTTTAATACGCGTGAATTTATATTTAATGATTATAAACAGAAAGTGGCACAGGAAAATTGTTGGCGGATATGTAGGATGCTATTATCGATAAATGTTATATGTATTTGTATATAATTCTCTTGCAATCTTTCTGTGATCTTTTGTAACAATGGTGTGATCCATCAAAAATTTGTCATTTTACTAACTCTACTCATTTATTAACTTGATATACTATGAACCATGTGATGTCTATTATTTTACATGTCAAGTTTATTAAAATAATTTTTTTTCTAAATAACACGCTGTTACATCTAATGTAAGCATGAAGTAGAGGAACAAGAGAAAGCTTTCTAGCATTAATGTGTTCTAAAATAATAAAAAAACGGGAAATCAGTCTATATCATATTGATATTAATCGATGATTTAAATATACATGTTGTGAAGATTTTGATTAAAATCGATAATTAATTGAATGATAAAATTATAAAATGAATGTGTGTGGAAAGTCATTTGTTTAACTCACGGTAAACTTGAAGCATTCGCGCTGATTTCCTGATCAGATAATTGCGTGTAATTGAGCTGGATGACTGTAGAGCGTAGTAATAACACATTAATCTAGAGGAATTTAAGCAGGCTTCAGACGGAGAGAGACGAGACATCTCTCGTTTGCCAATCGATTACGTTTGTCCCCTTTAATTTGGCTAAAGTCTTTATTGATGAGATGTGTTGTGTGTGTGTGTGTGTGTGTGTGTGTGTGTGTGTGTGTGTGTGTGTGTGTGTGTGTGTGTGTGTGTGTGTGTGTGTGTGTGCCTGAATTTTTATTATATTTAAAAAACCTTATTGATATTTATTCAGCACTGAATGTGATTGATGGATTCCTCGTTTATGTCATAGAGTATAACAATGACGATTAACGTAATTATTGATTCAACCTAAGAAGTCAAGCTTTTAAATGCTAACATGACACACATTGCTTTATATAATACAGTACTTCTACATAATAAAATATTTCTCTTTTATTGTACATTTGTATTAAATACGTCTCTGTATCGCACATTGAACTTTGTATCGAGCAATACGTGGAATCGCACAATTACGTTTAGCGCTAATGCGCGATGAGAATGCGAGCATTAGTATCTCGCATGTGCCGCAAATTTTTCTTCATCTCGAGCCACGATAGTTTAACCCAATTTTGCTTTGTTTTGTTATTAACTTATTGTTACCGCTAATGACTAATGCCAGCTATGTTAGCGTAATTACATGTGTAAATGAAACGACTAAGACTAATTGTATCTCTTATATAAAGGCAGTTTTTTTTTTGCAACGTCTAAATTAACCAGTGCGCATTAACAAGTCAATTGGGACATTAACCAGAACAAAGTGATACAAAGTGTGAAAGTTTTTTTTTTAGAATTGCGAGCGAGTAGTCGAAAAAATTTTTTTTCCTGACACACATGAGGACACTATATTTATTTACTTTAAATTAAATTTCAGCCTTTTTTGTAATGCTGTCACAGATAACATTGATTATCGGCAGTCTACGGAGCAGTAGAGTACTGCATTATGACTTGTTGTTCAACATTCTACGATCACCTGTAGGATTCTTTGACACTACGCCGTCCGGCAGAATATTAAACCGTTTTGCGAAGGATGTTGACGTAATAGACAACGTTCTACCTCATATTCTTAGGGCTGCGTTGATGTGTCTAGCATCGGTATGCGAGAGTTTAGTTTTAATTTCTGTATGCAAACACTATACAAATTAATGTTTAGGAGAATCACTGGTCCACCAATCGGTACATAATATCACATACAATTAATTACATAACGATGAGAGTTAAAGAGCTTCCGATCTTCTCGCAGTCTCTATTATTCATTAATGCTAATTAATGATCAGTAGACGACTATCAGAAGCATACGCGTTATTAATGAACGCGTAATTAATTAACGAGCCAACATAATTGCATGTTCGTAAACGCGACACCGTACGTGTCTCTCTTCTCACAGTGCAATCATACAAAATGCCACATCTTTATCACTTCTCTTATCTTCTCGTTTTATCATCGTACATTACTCGCGCTCCATTTCTCTCACCATACACATTTATTATTTATACTTATATTTATTGCCTCTCTTTGATTATGTGCACCTCAATTCATGTGTGACTGCAGTGAGGAACTTGCATATATGACGTTTAGATGAAATCACAGGTGATGAGCAACTAATGAAAATGAACATTGCCGATCGTAGAGCTTTAAATAACTTTCTCTCACTCACTCGCAAGAAAATTTGAGTATATCCGATGTAATTCGTGGACGCAAATGTTCTGATGTGTAAAAACTGACTTTTTTTTTAACCCGATAAATCAAAGTTGATTACCGATCGTTGTAGGCGTAACAGTATTCGCAATGGCGCTATTCCTGGCTAGAGGGACAGTAATCGCTTCTACGCGTATCTTCGAGAGTACGCTGCAACAGGTTCTTCGCAACCCAATGTCATTCTTTGACACAACTCCGATCGGCCGAATTCTTAGTCGGCTTGGTAAAGACATTGACGTTATTGACAATATCCTACCGATGTTTCTGCGTTCTTGGCTCACTTGCCTCTTTTCGGTATGATATTCTCATATAACTACGCTTTGTACTGTATAAGTAATGAGCTTTGTGACAATTGTTATGAAGTAATTAATATTACGTTTCTTAATTGTCGAGCGACACTTGATAGATTGCTAGATAGATTGATATCTCCCTTCTTTCTTTTCTTGGTTTCAATTTATATTTAAATTTGCTTTGAAATGTTGATACTTTGCATGAAATATTCTTGTATTTTTTTATTATTTTTCTAAATGATTTTATGTTCCATCAGTAATTTACGTTACTTTATATGTTAATAAATTTTACATTGGAATTACTGAAACGATGGGATTTACAAATGTGAAGTAAAAATATATTTATAGATGCAAAGAGTAAAAAATGCGGATTTTCAGCAGTAGGAACGTTATATTCTACCGAATTCGGACTTGACTGTTTACGACTCTTTTCAATTACCATTTGAGAACGTTATTTTTAATTTCAACTTGTCTCACGACTGTCGTTGTGATAATTTAAATGTAGCATTATTTTGATAACGAAGCTTGAACTTTTCTTAGCACTTGCCGGCTAAGCGTATACAGGCACGGGTACGCTACTTGATTCGCGTAAGAAGTTGCCGGCAATCAGCAGAGCACGCAGGATCGACAAGCATAAAAGGACATGGTAAGAAATATCCTCGATGCTGCTTGCCTGGCTCAACAGCATTTGATTGAGCAGTTTACCCGTGCGTTTTGCGTTCAGCCGGTCAGGTAACAGCTACAGTTTGAATGGCTACTTTCTTCTTTAACTTTATCAAAAGATACGTTCCTGCTAACGAGATCCGATTTTTTTCAAGTGCATCTGGAATAAAACACTGATGGAAAAATGTTGAAAAAAAATGTATGTGAGATTGTGATCGATAAGTCCTGATTCCGGCAATCTGTTAGGACTTAACCCGAAGATATAACTAAAATACGCAAAGTCGTATCAACGAATTGTACCTTTTCTGAGTTAAACAGTTCGCTCAGCTCTCGTGTTTGGGATTTGTTTTATGAAAGGGTGATTCATGCTTCTGCCAGATTTTATATTGTATCGTCCAGTCGCATTGCATAATATCGTAAAATTGATTGATCATTGATTATGGCGTGACAATTGCCTTAGTCATATCATGTTAGATTTTTGTCCGGGTATTTCTGTTGGAAGTGACGATGTTAGTATCGTTGATGATGTTCATTTTCGTATTGTCAATATACGCGTTTAGATCTAACGATTTAGGAACGCTTAAGAGACGATTGTCGACGATTTCGATTTTTCACAATCTGCTTTAATATCGTTTAAGACGGAACTTGGCTTTATCAAATCATTATCATTCTCTTACATCGCTTAACAAACTCTATAATTTTTTCTTTTGATATTGAATTCTTTTTATACATTGAGTTTTTTTTTTTTTAGTTACCGTTTGAGAATGTTATTGATTTTAACTTGCCTCACGACTGCCGTCGTGACAATTTGTACAAGTACTGTATATAAATCATAGTGCAACCATAGTGTAGTATTTATTCAAGGAATGGACACAATTATACCAGTAATATTCGTGTACAGAAATTTGGTCTTGCTTGTGCTTGATAACGCTTATTATTCTATCACTTGCTTGTGTAACATCCTCCTAATTACGATTCTGCCTTCTGGGAACGTGTGACTTATTTGTATATCCTATTGCTATATATATCCTGTCTGGTATGCCACACAGCAAACTCCACACCTTCGCATAACATGAGACCAGAGAGCGGTAGTTTAAGGTCCATGATGCATTTGAATATCGTGCAGCATTACGATAGAAAAGAGAAAGATAAAATGCGATTTAAACAGCAATCATTCACCCGCGTTGAAAGGAGAAACGAGAAGCGCGTGTTTAAGTCCAATGTCAAAAATGTCTATATTTACGTGTAATCATTTCGTTTAATGTATAACACATTGCTTATAAAATAAGTTTTCGTTAATTTGTTTGCTGTTTTCCGAACGAATCGCGCGAACTGTATCAGGTGCGATTACAATGAAAATCATCCATGTCTGATGTTGTAGCGATCGCGAGCTTTTTCTGCGATTTGGCACCGCAGCTGGGTTGTTGGTTGGCTGCTCGCCAGATGCACATAGTGATGCTGCGTGCTGTGATGCGTGCCCCATTGACCTTCTTTGATACGACTCCTATTGGTCGTATTATCTCCAGGTTTGCTAAAGACGTGGACGTACTGGATACATCTCTTCCCCCACAAATTTCTGATACCATCTATTGCTTGTTCGAGGTAATTTCTTTCGCAGCGTGCCTTTCGACAATACCGGTTGGGATCTCTTATCTTATTGCTTTCCCCGTATCTTCTCGACCCCCTCGCAGTTTGAGTTCCATCACCTTTCCGCCGAAGAACTTTACATACACCTCCTTAGACTGTGAACCAGATATTCTAGGATATATAATTTGTGTTTGTTAAGAGGTGCCTGAATAATGGTGGTATTTGGTATATTATTGTATACGCTGGACATTGTGGACGGGGTACAAATCCCCGTATGTAGCTTTGCAAACTTGGTTTTATAGAGAATATATTTGGAACGCAATTAAATGTATTGTAGAGTCCGCCAGTCCGTGTATAATTGTGTCCGTCCTTGTAGAACGACTGCAGTCGATGAACTAGCTATCTGTACCGGAATAAAAAAGAGTACTTTAGTAGTGTCGAGTTTGACTTAAAAGAAACTTAAGTATATCTTGACGCTAATATGTCCATGCTTGTGTACATTGCTTACATGTCCTTGTCTATTTATACACAGCGATAATCATATTCATGGTACATGTTGATGGGCCTATGTAACGGTCAGTCTTGCTTTTCTTTTTGTACGAACAACTGTTTTTCGGAAGAGATATGAGCGCTTCATTCAATAGAATTTTCTGCATGAAAATCATGTATTAGTCATTTTTTTTATTTATACTCTCCTTTTACGAAGCTGATTGGTTCGATCACAACTTTGTGTTTATTTATTTATATATGTATTTTTTTTACACACAGATATTCTCCTCCTGTTTCAATTAATTTATACACAGTACGGTAATATTAACATCTTGCGCGTTCTTTATGTTTCTAGTTTCTCTATGTCGCTAGTTTCTTATGAGATTAATGAATATTTTCAATGTTATTAACGGTTGATATGCATTGCAGGTAATAGCTACTCTCGTTGTCATAAGCTACAGTACACCTATATTTATCGCGGTGATACTGCCAATAGGCGCGATTTATTACTTCATTCAACGTTTTTACGTTGCCACGTCGCGCCAATTAAAACGATTAGAGTCCGTGTCGAGATCTCCTATATACTCGCATTTCAGTGAATCGGTGACTGGTATGTTTAAAATTTAAAGTATATTGCATGTCCTATAATATTTCATTTATTAACATTTATATTCCTAAAAATATCTACCATTTAGGTGCGCAAATAATTAGAGCGTATGGCGTGCAAGAACAATTTATCCATGAATCTGAAAATAGAGTGGATTTCAATCAAGTGTGTTACTTTCCTAGCATTATTGCAAACAGGTATATATCTACAAGATAACGTAATTACATTTTTCTATTCCTAAACCTTAACCGAAACGCATATGTTGCAGATGGCTGGCCGTGAGATTAGAGATGGTTGGAAATTTAATTATATTTTTCGCAGCTCTATTCGCTGTTTTAGGTAGAGATACTATGAGTTCAGGACTTGTTGGTCTATCGGTCAGCTACGCCTTACAAGTAAGATATAATTGACAAATTATACAATATATTTTATAACATTATATACAATGTAATATTTTTTATCATGTCGCTAAAACATCTCTCTATGATAAAGCTAAGTTAAAATATTAAAAGTGTTTAAAACGCTTACTATGTGCGGTAATATTTATAAATTTATCGTGTATTTGTGTATGAGAATTCATGTTACGTCTGCTACAGATTACCCAGACCTTAAACTGGCTGGTGCGTATGACGTCTGATGTCGAGACAAATATCGTTGCGGTAGAGAGAATAAAGGAGTACGGCGAGACCACGCAAGAGGCGTCGTGGAAAAACGCGGAGAATATGCCTGCGAAAGAGTGGCCTAAGCACGGTCGCGTCGACTTCAAAGACTTCAAAGTACGCTACAGGGAGGGATTGGATCTCGTGCTGAACGGTTTGACGTTTAGCGTCCTCGGCGGCGAGAAGATTGGCATAGTGGGTAGAACCGGCGCTGGAAAGTCGTCCTTGACATTAGCGCTCTTCAGAATAATCGAGGCGGCTCATGGGAAGATCTTGATCGACGACGTCGATATTTCGAAGCTGGGCCTTCACGATTTGCGCTCGAGATTGACCATTATTCCTCAGGATCCCGTATTGTTCTCAGGAACTCTAAGGATGAATCTGGATCCCTTTAATTGCTATTCCGACGAGGAAGTTTGGAGAGCGTTGGAGCACGCTCATTTGAAATTATTTGTAAAAAGTATGAGCAGTCTTATGATCTTTTATTAAAACATTTTGAAATTGTACTCTCGAAGAATTTAGTATATTTTTTTTTTTTCCAGACTTGCCAAGCGCTCTTTTACATGAAGTCACTGAAGGTGGGGAAAATTTGAGCGTAGGGCAACGACAGTTGATCTGTTTGGCAAGAGCATTGCTTAGGAAAACGAAAGTTCTGATATTGGATGAGGCGACAGCCGCGGTTGATTTAGAAACAGACGATTTAATTCAGACTACCATCCGCCAAGAATTTAAGGATTGTACAGTTCTTACAATAGCCCACAGACTCAACACTATTTTAGATTCTGACAGGTACGTTTCGAGTTATGGGTTGAACGAAAATCGTAGCGGCACTTATGTAATTAAATATTTTTTCAAGACAATTAGATAATAATATTTTAATTTTTATCTAATTTTCTTTTAATTTACTCCAATTGTGTTTTAAATTAAAAGCTGCAATCATATATTATAAATTTAAATATTTTAAAATTAAAATTGAAATAAAATAATATATAATTGTAATTTTTAATTACAAGTCAATGATTCAAAAATGAATTAAGAAAAAAAAGAAGGTGTCGTGATGAAAATAAATGCAAATTGTTTAGAGCCTTTATTTCTGAATTACAAAAAATTCAAAAGCTGTTTGAAATGATTGCCCCAGTAACGAATGTACTCTTAATGTTAGATTACATCAAGATGTGCCGCATTGTGTGTTACAGCGGAAGTTTGGGCGACTGCCTCTATTTTAGTTTCCGCTTTTATTATATTAAATAAATTTCATGTATTAATCACGATACGATCTAACTATTTTCAATTTTTGACGTATATTACAAACGACGTATATTAATCATGTTTCAGGGTGATTGTACTAGACAACGGTCTGATCGTCGAATATGATTCTCCGGAAGTGCTACTTCGCAATTCATCTAGCTCTTTTTACAGTATGGCTAAGGACGCAGGTCTAGCTGCTTAAGTAAAAAATTCATATCACGATTTTTTTAGCTATACGTTATTCGCGAGTCGACGTCGAAATAAATGATACGCAGAAAGCTATAGAACAAAAACAGGCATAGAGCCTTTAGCATAGATTAATTTGTATAGCGCAATATTTCTACGCAGAACAAGCGAGAGCGTTTGACGTAACCGACGGTGCAATAGCGCTGAAGTCTTGTCAGAATTGTTGCCAGATCTTATTTCTTGATGAGTAATGACTCTTCGCGATTGTATCGTCGATTATCGAACCTCATATATTCTAGGAATAAGTTTTGTAGTGACGTCTTTCATCATACGAAGCAAACAACGCGACACACCTCATTTCTAAACTAGCGTCGATATCCAATCTAACTTTAACTGGGCAGTAGTCGGGTGGATTCCTGTTTGATCAATATGTTAGCATTCTAATAAATAGAATATCAACGATTTATTTTTCATGACGCACTCTCTCTTTATTATGCCTGTCCATCTTTATAACTTGTAATTAACGTACTTAATTACAAATATTTTTGTGAAAGCAGATTTTTATCTGCTTTATTCGCATTTGTAGAGCAGCGATACTTATTTAAATTATATTGTATAATATATAATATATTAATACTATATTTAATATTGATACGATAATATCGTATTATGTATCATTATTATAGAGGGTGTTTCAAAAGTGAAATTTTATGTACTTACGGAGTGTAATAGTGTTGAATAATTTTTAAGTAAATATTTTTTTAAAAATAGCATTTGCAAACCAAAGAATTAATTAGGAATAGGTTTCTAAAATATTTGATCAAGCGATAGGAATCTTTGTACCCGACAACTTCTAAGTTAAATTATGCCCATTTGAATAGTTCCAGCTATTGAAGTAAGCCTCGATAAAAACGCGTGTACAGTGATCGATAAAAATGCGTGTTCACTCAGATTAAAAAAGAAGAGGAAAGAAAACGAAGAGTTAATTAACCAAGATTGTTCCAAATAACCCATTAATTTAGATAAATGAACTTCAAAATACTGTTCTTATAATTACTGCTTGAACGATATTTGGGATGTGTTCTCTATAGATTTAAGCATGCATAAATTTTTTTCCATAGATTATATCGTTCATTTAGAAAAGTGCATTTTTTACATTTTCCGTTAACATATGACAATCAATCGTAATAATATTATTTGTTTTTATCTTTATTAAATTACACACATAATAGATCAATCGAAATGTATTTGGTGCATATTAGATACAAGTTAATTTTAAATCGAACCATTCACTACCGCTTATATGTGACTTAATATTTTATTTTTACATAAGTCACATTTATTAAAGCGAATAATGACAGTGTTATAGTGACAATTTCAATTTAGTATACATTTTGTATGCGGCAAAAGTATTTTGGGAAGTAATGTGACATCACATTTTACTGTATATACTCTATCCCTTTATAAAGTTTCATGTATTATCCAAAGTATATATAATAGTTATGTAACATCTGTGCCTATTTTACAATGAGCAGAGAAATCGCATTTAGTATCAACGATACTACGCAAACTTTTTAAGCTGTAACTCATACTTTGTTTCTTTTCAAATGATTTTATCGCCTTCATAGGTAAATCATACTTTAGCTAGTGTTCTCTTAAACTATTTTCTATTTTGTATAGAAGTCGTACATGTACTAGATTTGTATAGCATTTTAATCTCTTTAATATCATATATATTATTAGATTGTCATTGGATACTTTTGATAGTATTAATATTGCATTAACTTGCCTTGTTTTATTATATTATTATTTTGTATTTGTTACTTTATTCGTAAAAGTAAGGCTGTTGAAAACGAGGTAATTATTAGAGGTCATTCTACAATCGCCTAGTGCCTATTAAAGTTCCATCATTTGGAAGTAATAATTTAATATTCATGAGAAAAGCTACAATTAAACTTACAAAGGAAGGAAGCGTGTTGTTTATTCAATAACAAGCGTATCCGAGCTATGATATAAATATAAAAGCCAAACCGCCAAGTAAACAAAGTTACGCCAGCACGTTAACTCGATGCAATTAATATAATCTACTTAAGCTTTCTTTCGCAAAACTGCAAGACTTGCAGATCTGGTATAACCAGATTATGATTAGAAAATACTTCAGTATCCTGACTACAAGTTCCAAATTTATATCGAGAGATCTCTTTTTACAATTTTATTAGTAAGTTGCATTTAAATTTTAGTAAATTACCATTTAAATCAAAATATAAAGTGTACAAAAACTGTCCGTTCATTAAACTCACGTAACGATTTATATTTTTCGTTTAATATAAGTTTTGTTGTTTTATGAAATTTGGCTCTTTGTGTATCTGTACAAAACTTTCATTATCGACATATTTATAATCTTTTTCTCGTGTAAAGTTAGAAATTCGTAGAAATTTATCTTGCCATTCATAAAGCTATGAATATTAAACGATCTTTCAACTCTTTTTCGAATTTAGCTACTTAATAAGTTGTGCCGCGAACATGTGTTCGACTAAATTGGAATGAAAATTTACTTGAATATTTAATATTCACAATGCTTGAAAATCTGCCTCGAAAGAGTTACACAAGATTAATTATTTACGATTATATATTGCGAAGAGAAAACGCGAAATTGTATTCTGGCACTATTGTTAATAATGTATAGATTAAAGCACTCATTAAATATTTTTTGTTAACTTTTTACTTAGAGGTTACACTTATGGTTTCAATTAAATTATAATATCTATTGTTTTTAGCAACGCATCTTGTTTAATTAAACTTCTCGAAACCCGAGCACAGCGGCGATGAATCGTACGTTTCCTTTTTTTAGCTTTTTCTTTAATGCATCCATTACTGTTTAAGATGTTTAATATATATCTGAAGTTTATATATCTGAACAATGCTGATTTATGTAGATATAAAACGAAAAAGATATGTAAACGCGCAAAAAATTTCGATATCGGTTTCAATCTGCGAACTCTGTATCATTCGTTACCTTAGACATAATATTAAGTATTAAAAAAGCTAAAAAGAGCCAGGGAATAAAAAGATTCTACTATACTGTACTACACGCGCATGCGAGAGAGCTTACTAACAACAACTGCAATAAGCGCGGAAGGAAAAGTGCCTTCTTGTAATAACAAAGAAAAAGAAACAAAAGCAGGAAACCGAGACGTACCATTTATAGGATAAATTTAGAAATTTGTCAATCTGTATATTCAATTTTTTCAGCGTGCTTCTCTCTTTCTATATATAATCTAATTGTAAAATTTTGAAAGAATCCCAGCTGTTGTCGCTTTCAGCTGGTTTTGCGTTTCGTTATGCGTCTTTGAATATGTAATATATGCATGTATAATATATTTTATTTTTCGTCTGTTATATTTATTGTCCGCGCAAAAAGATTAGCTGTGTATAAAAAAAATAACAGGGAAATATAACGGAGTTTGACTCGAACGAAACTTGCAGATACGGACAGATACAAGTTGTCTCTTTTCTTTTTTTTTTTATATACTACTGTGTCCAAAAAGTAAGGTGACATTGCATTTATTTCGAAAATTCTTTATTTATTCTTGCAAATCAATTTCGTCCCCTTCAAAGTAATCCCCCCCTGATATAATACACTTATTCCAACGGATTTTCCAATCTTCGAAACAGTTGTAATAATCGATTTCAGGAATGGCCTTTAGCTCCTTCGCAGCGAAACGGTGTCCCCGGAGCGGCCGCTTGAGTTTGCTGAATAGCCAGAAGTCGCATGGAGCCAAATCAGGTGAATACGGTGGTTGTGGAACGATATTAGTCGAGTTTTTGGTTAAAAAATCACGAATCACCGTTTCGAGTCGATAGAAGAGATTCAAGCCGCTGCGAAGAAGGAGCTAAAGGCCATTCCTGAAATCGATTATTACAACTGTTTCGAAGATTGGAAAATCCGTTGGAATAAGTGTATTATATCAGGGGGGGATTACTTTGAAGGGGACGAAATTGATTTGCAAGAATAAATAAAGAATTTTCGAAATAAATGCAATGTCACCTTACTTTTTGGACACAGTAGTACATATATATTCTCGTCGGTCGATGATGCAAGAATAAATTTGCTCCGACCGACGTTCGTCAATCTTGAGCACATAAATTATCGGACACATACACAATCGTTTTACGTAAATTTTGTAAATTCTTGTGTACCGCTTAAGGAGTAGGAAAAATAATAATTAGGAGGCATAACTTATATTTATTACAAACGATTATTTTTACAGTCTAAGCAGTATCGGCGTGTCACATTTATAACACGTGGACCGTCGTATCTGAGAATATATCCTTACGCGACTGCGCGTAATAACTTAGCTCGAAGAGCCGCGTTGAAACTTGGCACCGCATTCCTGGCGTGATGCCTCATAAATTACGCTACAAACTACTCTCATTCGAAAAAAATAACCGAATATACATACATGACGGTAATGGATATGTAATAAATGTATATCGTCCAAAAACATAGACAGTAAGTCGACGGTAGATAATTATACGACTACTCTTAACAAAATATAAAATATAACATTAAATGTAATTTGTAATACTAACGTCGACATTGGTAAGCACGATCTTTTCCCTTTCGTTAAACAGAATTCCAAATGCTCTTACAAAAAGAAGAGAGCTACTAATCTTCTTTCTTTTACCTCCTATCTTATAAAATGTCGCGATATAAAAATGAAGAGGATCTGAGTTGGTCGCTCGAAAGAAAAAAAAACACGTGTAATGTATGATAATTAAATCAATTTTTATTTCGTAGCAACATCTCGCCCGATAATGAGAATACTAACATCATTTGAAATCGTTGATATTCATTGGATTTTTTTTTTTTTTTTTTCATTCTCTCGAAATTCGACTAAACATTAAAATCGGTAAAACGGCGTTTCTCCCGTGCTTTCGCACGGGCGCGTTACAAGTGTCTATATTTTTTTTTGTAGTCAAAAACATTTATACGAATAACACTGTTGAGCATACTACCTACGTTTATAGCGCAGTTTGTCAGAGGATCGCGAGATGCATCCATGAAGATCCTATTTTGGCAATGTCTTACACATTCACGTTTCGTAATTTTGATCTCCCTGCACGTTTTCGTGCGCATTTTCTAAATTTGGATAAAAGAATTTTAATCCTCGCCTTTTCGCCAATATGCGTCGCAGTATGCTCGCTAGCACATGGATTCGGAAATAGAATATACATGTACACACACACACACATATGATTAAGCGGAAATTTATATAAATAAATGTCAATGTGTGTAATTTATATTCCTTTGGTATCGGACATTTTTGTTAATTAATTCGGGGCAACGCAGAATACAACGTACTTGATGCTAACTCTATCCCGCACCAAGTATTATTCATTTTTCTTCGCGGACCCATCCTTCGCCGGGTGATCCTTAACAGCTACCTGATTCTTACTCTCCGCCAGTTGCGCCTCCATCTCACCGGAGAAGCCGAACTCGTTCACTCGGGTGTGGTCGGTCTTGTATATCCATCTTTGGTACAAAAATATAAAGAAAACAATATCGTCGCGGAAGCAGCCGATCCTGTACAGCGTCGGCATCTTTATCACAAATGCAAAGATATCGTCGATGAACGTGTTTAGGAATTTATACGACAGCATGCGCCACGGGAGGTGCGCGACACTCTTCAATTTGTAGTTGATGAACAGTTGTGGCGTCATCATGATGAATCCAAAGGTCAACAGAAATCCATACAGCATGCTGAGAATCCAGGAGTACCATCCCTTGTGCTCCAAGTACATTAGAGAATAAATCGCGTATCCACCGAGCAGAGGGTACAGTGCCCACGAGAGGTACTTGAAGGCAAGCCTGTCGTACTCCTTCGTCGAAGACTCCACGTACGAGCCCTTGTCTTGGAATGATATCTTCGGAAAAATCCCGAGTACTTTCACTTCCCTATTGACGTTAATGTCTATAACTTTGTTGATCTTCCACACTTCGATACAGAGACCTATCATGCAGCTGATGCGCACGACCGTGTTCGTCTCGTTGTCGAGAACGTAAAGGAGTACGACGAGAGACTGAAATACATTGAAGAATACGGAGCGTACCGATAAACCTTCTAAGGATTTTCGATTGTTCCAGAATTGAATGTCTGAAAGGCAGAAAAGAGTTTCTCAGATTGCAGTTGTGTGATATGAACGAGAGATAAGTTTCTGTTATTTGAATAGAGATGTGCGAATCAATGTTTTTGATCCTAAATCGAATTAAATCAAAATTTTTACTTGAATCAAACCTTTAAAACAACTTTTAATTAATAACATAATTATTGTTCGGTTGAAAATTAACATATAGGTAATAAAAAATTTCTGTTGAAATTCAAATCACAAAGATTTAAATGCGACCCTTACCTGATCCGATTCAATTTCATTCATATTTGAATAATTCGCACATCTCTAATTATTTTTCAGAGATGGTTTTTAGAGCTTACCATTTTTAAATGCTAAAAATTCAAACACGCTATGCAAGATTGATACAACTATAGTTAATCCTAGTAAATATGGATTTGTTTCGAGTAAAGTTTCCTTCAGGGTATCTTGATCATTATCATCGTCGTCGGATGCCTCTCCTGTATGAATAACGATAACAGATGAAAAAGTTTATTAACCACGCAATTCTCCACGTGGCAAAGATTCACATCCTAATTTTTTTACTATATGTCAAACGTAACACAAACCCATAAACGATGATGTCCACTTATTTCTAACGGACTGAGCTGCGTATATCTGCCACTTGAATAATGAGAGCGGCTGATAAGTCAATCTCAGCTCCAATTGCTCTACGGTATCGTTTAACGGTTGATAGTCTCGCTGCATGTTCCAAAAATCATTCATATATAGTATTGGTTTGTAAGCATTTCCACCAGGTAAAAAATGTATATCTACGAGAAGAGCAACACAATGAAGTATTTCCAGTATACAGGTCTCTCTCTATGCATATAACACAAGTATATTTGTATACTTACATTCATCTAATGGCTGCGGTACTTGACCATACACCCAGTTGGTTTCATCAAACACTAAATTAACAGTTAAATTTGGATGCCAGTGTGAAACATATTCCTGATCCATTAATTCAGCTTTCTGGAAGAATTTATATGTCTAGTATACATAATTTAAGCAGAAAAAACTCCATTTTTTTATTAGGAGTCTTGGTGCTTAATATTATTTCTATGTCAAGTTTTAAATACATTTTTTAATTTTACAAAATGTGACTTAAAAAATCATAAACTGAAATTAAAATTAATATTTTAAATTAAATCGAGTAACAATTTTGATGTTGCTAGTATCTTAAAGTGCTGTGGAAAATTTATTGCAAAAAGTATAACTAGAAATCTGAAATTCCCTCTATTCTGTAACGAGTGTCTTATCAATTTGACTATTGAGACATATGGTAATATTTTTTGCAATAATCAAAATAGATGGGTAAAAGATTTTCCATTAGCTATTATAAGTATTAATGCATATGTTTAAAATTATAAATAAAGTCCCTACTTGGTCAATGGCTGGAGTAAATATTCTGGTTCATTAAAATCCTATAAAAATTATATAAGATATACGCACCTCCATCTCTTCCTTACTGGCTGTGCTCTCGCCAGTTAGCAAGTTGTGCCTCTTTTGATATCTGATCTTCTTGAACTTGTTCAACATTTTTTTCGAGTACGACACATAGTCGCCGGCGTATACGCCCTTGCCAGCCTTCGGATTCGGCGACTTTCCAGCTTTCGTAATGTATATGTGCAGGTAGATCGAGCCATTTTGCTTTAATCGCTCGGATGGAACAAACGTGTGCTCGAGCACCCTGGACCCATCTCGATTCGGTCCGCCGTACCAATCACCGTAAACCAAACCCTCTTCGAACCAAATCAGAGATCGCGGATCGTCAAACCTTTTGAAGTTCTCGGATTCCGACAAATAAACACTAAGGTCAAATAACGTTCCATTCGAAAAAATATTTACAGCTTGTAGGCGCGTGTCGCCAGTGGCGTTGGGAGACTTGGGATTATTATCAGAGCGTCTAAAGAGGCTACTAATAAAATAAATTATAAGGGCTCGTATGATCAATGATTTTGTTATGGCGAAGAACGACTCTAGGCGCGACTGTTGTGCCGGTTGTGCCTTCTGCCTCTGCTCATTATTCTCCGCGTTTGCCTGTAAAAAAAAAAAAAACACACATTCGAATTACAATAGAACCTCAACGGTTCTTCGCTCGCACGATGTAAAATCGTGGCATAATTTTGGATAAAAATTTACATCGTTATTAAATAAGCTTCGATATTCACGATTGTATCTAATTGTGCGGTATCATGCGACCTTTCATTAAAAAGGGAAGAAAAAACTTATGTATAATTTAAAGAGTTGTATCAGTGCATGCAGACTCGACTGGTCTTCATTCTCGAGGCACCTCCTTGCGCAGCAGACGTGAAAATGGAAATAACAACAAATGTAATGTGACAAATTAACATACGTCTGTTTCGTCGTTATTCTGTTCGGTTCTCGGAACCAGTTCACCGTTGGGCTGATTGCTATCCATGTTTTCAGCAACATCTACTTCCGCGTTGTCACGATGATCGTTTCCAGTAACCATTTTTCTCTATCAGGGTCCCGTGAGTTTTCTTTGACCATAAACAAAAGAAATAGCAGAGATTGGCACAATCACGCGCGTGCATCATGCATATGCGCGAGCCTGTGAATGGCTGCGGTCCATTTGATGGCTAGAGATGCTTTGAAGCATTTGATTAACCAATCGGAACAAAGAATTTTACAAATTGACCAATCAAAGAATGCTTCGAAGCATTTCTAGCGTCAAGTGGACGGTAGCACCGACGAGAGACTATTAAAGACCACTAACCTTACGGGAGTTGTGTGACTGTTAAATTTTTAATGATAAACTGACAATACAGTACTAATTTTATAAATTATTGTTATTCTAAAGTTTCATAGATATACTTATGTATTTGTAACCCGAAAATTCTCGATTTTTATTAAAAATTGCAGTTTTGATGTTAACATCAAAGTTTGATTATCGACAGAGATAATAACTGATCAAAAAGAATTACAATTTTGAAGCAATATACAATGATGTTATTAAATATAAGTATGCATACTTGCTTATGAAGTATTTGTATTATAAAAAAATCAAGATTTTAATAATGTATTACTCAAATATTTGTATTAACAATCATATAGTCGATAACGTCATTGCTCTTCAATTACCGCCGGGCCCCTGGGCCTCAGTGACGATCCTGAAAATTTACCTAGGGTTGACGGTCTTTAATAGTCTCTCGTCAGTGTCCAAATGCATTTGCGGCAAACGTATTGGAACACGTTGGAATATATTAGAGCACGCGAACAAACCTGAAGTTATCGTACCCGACGAGTAGAATTTTCGAACGCAGCGCCATGTGCGGGCGTTATCGTTTTTTAATTTTACTTTTTTTTATCAATCTCGCGTGCGCGCAGCCGCTACATGAAAGCGAACCCAATTTGCGCTGAATCTGACAGATTTCCCGCGTACTGTGTTGCGGGTATAAACATTTTCGTATTGGATTCGAAGGAGCATTATCTTAGAATTTTGTTCATGTCAGTACAAAATGAATGTAACACGTGCCATTCAACGACGGGAGAGAGGCTACGGTAATTACATACGAACGCGTACGTCTTACGAGAGATTTAAACGACGGTTTTCCGTTTATGTTCGGACGCAGGTTATCCGGTTTTGTAATAACTGTAGTCAGTCGGATTGATTTTATTAACTTTAATCGCTATCAAATCATTGCGATCGAATGTTATTATTTTAATAATTATCTAATTATTACACGAACATCCTGTGTTGGCTTTTACGACATTTATTTATTAAATTGATTTACCTTTTCAGAGCCTTTCTCATTTTAATAAATGTTTTACAGCTGCAAAATGTAATTATAACAGTGCAATTGAAAAGAATTGGAACAGTGCTAGATAGCTTGTTTCTGCAAATAATTTTTATACAATTTTAATGATAAACTACTTAAAACGATACATTGTGTATTTGTAGATGATTAAAGTATTATTAATTTGTTATTGCATTTACTGCAATAATCTAAATAAAATAAAGTTTATAATGAATTAAATTTGAAAATAAATAAACTTTATTAAATTTTTTATTATTTACTGTAATTATAATGATACATTTGATGTCTTCTGTAGGAATGGTATATGATTATGATTTTGCACTTTATCGCCTGAAGTGCTACTATGAGGATGTATACCATGGGATAAGTCCAAATGTAAACACAGATGATTATAATCCCCGGCCACCAGTGTTTGCATGTCGTTTCTGTACTGCGCCAGGATACGAGGAGGTTCTCGCCCTGGCTAATGAAGATGGGAAAGTCGCCTTTCAAGACACTAGGAAGAAGTATGAAAACAATGCACCATTGGAAGGAACACAGGTTGCTATCTCAATTGTCATTTAACTTTAGCAAGCTTCTCAGGTGGACATATAGAAATACTAATGCAAAATGCATTGTATTCTTCAAGGCGCACTTTAACGCAATCTTTGACATTGCCTGGATGCCAGGAGAGATGAAGCTGGTCACAGCATCGGGAGATCATATGGCACGCTTGTGGGACGTTGCCAGGCTTGATATGAAACAAATTAATAACTTTGGCGCACATACGAGAAGTGTAAAAACAGCGGTGTTCCGTGATGAAGACAGAGGTATCTAGATATCGCGCGAAACTACAGTTGTATTTCTTAAAAACAATAGCCAGCACATTCATCTTTCATATGAAAGATAAAAAAATATTGATTCTTTTTTTTACTTTTTCATAATTTAACTTTTTACGATTGTTTCCGAATATGCATAAAGAATTTAATTGTTACTTGTAATTAGTGTTAAGTAAAATTTAATCAATTTAATAATTACAATTAAAAATTTAGTTGATTTGAAATCTTAGGCGTTAATCGATTAAATTTTTATTTATAATAAAATGAATTGATTAAAATAATTGTGATTAATTCAATTGATTAATTTAAAATAATTATTGCTGATTACAAAAATTAATCGTTAATTTTAGTCACTGATTTATAGCATTAATTGATACCTGAATAGCATTGGTTAATATAATAATTTATAATGCTCATAAAATTTATTAATATAATTTTTCAATATTAAAAATCATTGATTAACGATTATTTTTTTTAATCAACGATGTTTTAATAATCGATTAAACACATTGTTTTATCATTAATTGATTTTAATTGATTAGTTAAGCGAAAATTTGATCAATTATACAAAATTATTTGACAATTTCATTGTTTACTTTAATCATGACTATATGTATATTTTTAAAATTTTTAATCGATTATTTTAGTTAACAAATTAATCGAATAATGTTCAACGCTACTTGTAATACACTAAGTAATGAAAAAATTTTGGAATCTTAAAATTGAAGCTGTATTTGCAACGGGTGCGAGAGACGGTTGCATCATGATATGGGATATCAGAGCTAATCATAACTGTCAGCCTAGGCCAGATAATTGTATTGCCAATGCACATAGCACGAGTAGCACAGGCAATACGAAACGGAGGTCATACACTCAAGCATCGCGAGCGCAAAGTATTACAGGTTTAGTGTTTCAAGATGATTTTACGCTAATCTCGTGCGCTGCAGGCGATGGGTAAGATTGTCTCTCTGTACTTATGTACCACGCGTTAGCGAAGGAATTTAATGCATTTCTCGTCTTTTCAGATTATTAAAAGTATGGGACTTGCGCAAAAATTACACCGTCCACAAGAAAGAGCCGATAGCCAAGCATCTAATGAATTACTCCGGGAATAGTACCAAGAACGGTTTCTCCTCGCTGTTAATATGCCCAGCTAGGATTACATTGTACGCCAGCTGTATGGATGACGTTATATATGCTTATAATGTATCTTCATATAATCGTAAACCGGGTAAATATCTTCTTTTAAGAAGTGAAATAAATTGATATATTCAATTTTTTTTTCAATTTTATTGAAGTAGAATTATACGCAAAAATTCTTTGTGACAGTGGCCAAGTATTATGGACATGAGAATCGTACGTTCTATGTGAAGACATGTTTGAGTTCCGACGGTCGTTATCTTGCCAGTGGATCGGGCGATGAACTTGCGTATATTTGGAACACTAACAAACCAGGCACGTCACTAATTAAGCTTTCCGGTCACACGGACGAAGTGACTTGCATCGCGTGGTGCAGCGTAGGCGAAACTAAGGTTTCATTTCTAATGTTTATTAATATAAATAAAATAGGTGGATTATAATCTAGATATTTATAGGGAAGTTGGTATCTAATCTTATTTTTAATCCTGAGAATCATTTCAGATCGTGACTTGCTCCGACGATGCTTGCCATAAAATATGGAGAATCGGAGTCGAGGATCTAGCAGAAGACTACAGGGAATCTATAATACGCGGTCGAGCTGAAGTCGTAGACAAATTAGAAAAAATGAAAATACAAGAAACTACCCCAAGTACTCGAAACTCGAATGGTTATCAAGACATTACGCCAAGCTCGGACGAACACAAGGAATCTGTCCTTTCTTCAGGTAAGAATAAAACATTGCTGTTGTAAATAAATGAAAGATAAATTTAATATAAATCATAGCTTAAAAAAGTTTTAGAGATTGTAGAACGATTTTCTTTCTTCAACTTTTTAAATTTGTATATAAATTCTGCATTATTTTTAGCAAAGAAATTTTTTTTATTCCACAGTTGAGACTCCTGAGTCTAGTAGTAGTATGGAAGATTATAATGGAAATAAACACCATTCTGCCAAACGTAGTTACCTGCAAATGTCAAGATCTGAGGGAAAATTCAAATGTATTTTATCACCTATTTATGAAAACCATAAGACGACTGCAAAACGAATTCATATAGAAAATCGTGGCATGCGAAGATTATTCGGTTCGAGCAACGAAATACCTAGTACGAGTAGAGATTACAATTCGGACGAACCCAGTACGAGCCAGTCCATGAGTGAAGAAGTTTTTTCGCCTACATTAAACCTGCCAAATTTCGTGATGGATGGTACAGCGCCGCATTTACTTGAAATATCACCGCAAAAGTACAAAGAGAATGTCGATTGGTTAACGAAAATTAGGAAGGAGAGATACAATCAAAAGAAGGCGGCGTCGAGCAGTCCAAAAACTCAATCGACACCTGGCCGACGATTCAACAGATCCCGCTCGACCGAACCCCAAAAAGTAACAAAACCAACAAAAAGTGTTTCCTTATTAGACTTTTTTAAGCCATCCAATGCCATTGGTAAAGATAGCAAAAAGGATCTGCCTTCGAATAGTGATAATTTACCATCATCGAGTACATCTTGAAAATAGTAGAATTCGATAATTTACAAATTATGGATATTCATGAATTGAATCTAGAAATTTTTTTCGGTTTCAGTTTTTTTATTTCATATAATATGAAAGCAGAGGATCTTAGAAGATTCTGTTTGCCAATATTGTAAAATAACTGAAACTTGGATTTTCCTTCGGATAATGGTGGGGTTTATCATCAAAACGAATACATTTTTAAAAACAGTACATGCTGAATTTAGTAATTTACGAATGATGGACACTCGCGAATTAAATTTAAAATTTTTTTCGGTTTTAGTTTTAATTATAAAAGCAAAGACTCTCGAATCCCGGTCACTAATTTTATAAAATAACTGAAACTAACTCCTGATATAACGCGTTTGATGAAAAGACTGGTTTATAAAATGCTAAGAGCTTTTACGCTACTGTACAAAATAGAAACATGAAAGAAGATATTAAATCTTAGCATTACTCGCAATAACATATCTTGCGTAATTTTCAAGAGTAACGTTTAAGGCGATTTAATTATAAGTTGTAGATAAATATGATCTGACAAATTTTTAATGAGCTTTGTATTAGACATTACATTAGTGCATGAATGTATTATACACAAATTAACGACCGTTATAGTTGAAATATTTTTTGTACCCAGTAATAAATTATTTTTTTATGGAAAAGATATATATTAAATAATTTTTTATATAATATTTGGTTCAACGTCTGTTTCATCATACCTTTTCTATTCATTTTTAGGCAATCTAAAGATTATAATGATATGAGTATCAAATGCTGTAAAGTAATTTTGAATTGTTTTTAAGTATCATTAACTATTTGCCTCAGGGCAGAAAATTGTTATAAACTGTGGGAGTAATCTTATTTGAACTGGTTTCAACTCGTATTCTTCGCGATCAATGTAAAACATTCGATCGTCATTCGTCTGAAATAAAATCAAGAACACATTGAAATTTCTAAAGATTAGTAACTGGCTATAAATTAATTAAATTTTTTAATATTCCAAGATCTGTATATGAAATATTTTATCAATATTTAATTAATATTACTAGTTCATTAAGATTTCATAAGAGAAAAGACTTACTGTTTCAGGATGTAATTCAATATCCCTTGCATCTAATGTTAAATTTCCCGGTAGTTCATTGTCACTTTCTTGTTTCCACCCTTTCTCAACAAATGTAGCATAACTAACATTTTCTGGACCTTGATATATAAAATTGAATACACTTTAAATTTCAGTTATATTTGTAAAATTCAAGTAATATAGATTTATAAAATACTATTATTACCTAGAGTTACTTTTAATGAAGGCGCTGATTGAACCCGCATATTTTCGGTCTTTACACACAGCTCCGTTGTTGAAATAGGCATCTCGTGAAATATGCCACAATCTTCATTCACTACTTTACTATAATCGACGTGTGCGTGATTATCTGAAATTGTATGCCCTATATCAAAACTTTTATCGATTAAAATTAGATGTATAAGATGCTGTTAAAACATTTCTTCTAAATATCTTTTTCTTGCTCTAATAGAAAGCCTTTGAATTTCTTTAAATATTTTATTCATATTAGATATCGTTTTGATTTTAATCCTGTAAGCAAATAGTTAATTTCAAATTTCACAAGAATTTCTTTACCATAAACAAATGTTTGCCCCTTTGGTAAAAATGCATGCCACCATCTTCTATTCGAATTCATAGATTGATTGTGAAAAAAATCTTTGTAACAACGTGAACATCCCTTGCAAGGATTCGTATATTTCATTACCACATTACAGTTCCAGTTCAAATCTGATTTGTAACCACTGAACACATAAGCCACATATCTGTTTGCATTCAAATATAGAAAATATAAGACTGTACAGGCAAAAATGCGAGAAATATCATTTAAATAAAGAAATGTTTACTTGCGTAAAGCACCCCAGTACCAATATTTGTCAATGCGTGCGTGCGTATCGCTCCAGGCTCCCCATTCTATGCCTGTGACAGCATAAACTGGCTTTATAGGGTTTTCTGGATCATTCTTAAATAAAAATTTCCATTTCAATGCAATTTGACCTGTGCTAAATAGATTAATGGAGAGAAAGATGCAAGATTACATACGCTCAATAATTTTATTTCAATGGCGTCTATTGATTTGAGATTATTCTTAATGACTGCCATTGTTGCATCAATCATGCAGCGTACGTCAATTAAATCCTTGTAGTCTTGATAAAACATACTTGCAATAGTATTTGTGCTTCCCAATGGTAAAATGCCAATGGGGCATTGTCTAACTGAATAAAGATTATGTTCGTACTTCCGCATCAAACCAGTTACAACATCTGACAAGGTACCGTCGCCTCCTGCCACAATAATAGCATCAGTAGGTGTTTCCAGATTCATTATTACATTACGTGCGTGGCTTCCCGATTGCGTGTCAATAATGGTTACCGAGATGCCAGCCAGGTGCAACAGAGGCTCACAGTACTTCTGAAATAATTTCTTAGCTTTTCTAGAAAGAGAAAACAAAATAATTAGCTTTGCATTCTAGCATTGAAGTTCTCTCGCGACACAACCTTTTCTTGGCAGCTGGATTTAAAATAACTGTCATATGACGAGGCTTGATGTTTGTAGGACAAGAGGCATCTCCGTACTTGGCCACGTCCTCACAACATTGGCGCATTAATTGTTCTGCACTAAGTATGAAACAAAAATTAATGACATAAAAAATACCGTATTTAAATTTAAAGCATCTGTATATAAAAACGATATATTATCTACTAAAGAATGTACAGATTTACAGTCGTAAGAGAGCTTAGATATAAAATATTATGCGGGAATATAAATTTGAAAGGAAGAGTTTGAGGTTATGTCCTCCATGATTACTCACTCGTATACTTGTTTGCCATACGAAACTCCGTACGAGAAAGCCGCAGTGCCCACTACGGATTTCTTCCAGTTATTCCGTATCGTTTTCAGCACAGCCAGCACCTTAGCCATCATCAATTAAAGTATCAAAACCATTTGGAGTCCGACCACCCTCACCGTTATCCGGATAATTTTGGATTTACAATTCTCGATTTGCTCGTACTTTATCACTCTTTTCTCGTGAGCTAGTTTAATTCCCTAAATTTTTTAATTTTTTAAATTCACGTTATATAATTGCTTATGTTATTTTTATTCTACGTTTAATTTCTACGAGACGTAGAAAAATTATACCACTCGGCACTCTTGCCGACTCACGAGTGCTTTTGAATTTTGTATCGAATCGCATGTTCGTCAAGTATACCAACACAACAAATACAGGAACTTGGAAAGTGTTTGCACTTATAAGTTAGGGATAATTTTTAAATGTTTCAGTTTATAATTTATAAATTAAATTGACTGATTAGGTTAATCAAAATTGGTGAGACCAAGCCATATTTTTTGAAAATAAATTTTCAGAATATTTACAAATAATTGGCATTTGTGCTGACGGCTGATCCCTTAGGGAATTTATTCTGTCGGGAATAACCTGACATTAGAGATATATCCCTATTTCTCATTTCGCCGCGTGTGCTGCTGGTACCGTCGTACCATCGAGAACGACGAGAACCCTCCCTTTCAAACAAATCAAGATGTCGAAGAGAGGTAAGTTTGTGTTGCTAGGCTCAAAATCCGAGAAAATCGGTGCCGGAACGACGCCATCGGTCCCGCGCGTAAGGACGGGAGGATGGAGACTCGTTCCGCACACGCGACGAGACGAGACGTTACCTTATTATTTAAAGCACACACGAAAGAAAGAATGAAAGTAGGAGACCTTTCCTTGCCGCTATTTCAATGTGTTATTTGTTGTTTTCTAAGGACGTGGTGGATCGGCTGGAGCCAAGTTCAGGATATCTCTGGGTTTACCAGTAGGTGCAGTCATCAATTGCGCCGATAATACTGGTGAGTATGAAGAAAAAAAAGGAAGCACCTTCTGCATGATACCTAACCTTAAAGGGCACTGTATAACTCACGAACGAATAGAGCACATGGTTATCGTTTTTCAAATAATTTTTATGATTATTCTGTTTTCTGTTGATTGTCTACACGCTAAACTAGGTCCATTAGAGAGCTAAAAATTCTAATTTAAGAAACTCAGTTCTAACGTTTATAATTAACACTATAGTTTTATAAACGTCCAATATGAAAAGTATCTTAATCGCAACACTAGCTCCTATTTGGACTGTATTCCAAAATTCACTATTAGCACTGAAAATTTATAGTGTATATAATATAAAAAGATTTTTAGTGTTAGTAGTGAATTTTTTAACACAATTTTAGTATTATTTGTATAACAGTTTTTTTCTTTTTCTGAATGTTTATACAATTATATTTTATAATGGAAATGAAAGATTTGATAGAGTTACATTTTAATTTCATAGATACTGAACTGTGTAATTGATTTGTTGAGATTATATTTGTTATAAAATTACTGATTACATGTGATTTATATGTGATCATAAATCTCGAGTTGATATTACGTTTGTTGTGCAATAAATTTTTTAAGCATATTTATTGGGTATAGGATAGAAAATTTATCAAGAATTTCTCTATTCTGCAGATCAATATGCTTAAAAAACTTGTGTGACAAATAAACTCTTAGATATAATTTTCAATTGGATTGGATATGTATTTTTTATATTTGATCTCAATGATGATGTATTTCTCTGTAACGACACTGCTGTTCTTTTAGGTGCCAAGAACCTGTATGTCATCGCAGTGCAGGGAATCAAGGGTCGGTTGAACCGTCTGCCAGCGGCGGGTTCCGGCGACATGATTGTTGCCACCGTGAAAAAGGGAAAGCCTGAACTTAGGAAAAAGGGTGAATTAACTACTCTCATGCCTTCTTCGTTTTTTTTCTTTAACTTTTTTTTTTTTAAAGATTATGAATGAACGTGTGTGTATCGTTACAGTGATGCCTGCGGTGGTGATACGGCAACGGAAACCATTTCGCAGGAAGGACGGGACGTTTATATATTTTGAGGACAACGCCGGCGTGATCGTCAATAATAAGGGTGAAATGAAGGGATCGGCTATCACGGGACCTGTTGCGAAAGAGTGCGCAGATTTATGGCCAAGGATCGCATCCAACGCCAGCAGCATCGCGTAATTCACATCCTGTATAAATATATTGCCCTTTACAAAATAAATTCAAAAATAAATACATGTTTGCGCGTTTGATGTCCATTTTAAATAAATACGCGTCACGTACACGTGCGCGCACGCATACATGTATATTCAGAATCCATACCATAAAAGAAATCCTAAAATTTTGTAATTACGCTTACGTTATGAATTTTTATGTATTTCGTAAGTAACTTACGATTTAAAATTAAGATGTATTCTTTTTAAATGGAAAATTTTAAAAAATTCTTAAGTAAAACCTAGCATTTTTGTTCTTCATAGTCGAATTTTTCATTTTTAAATAGAAAATATTGATTAAATTCATTAAATCATTGAGATTAACATTCTAATTTCATAAAGCGTTATATTTTTCTCAATATAAATGAGCTTTAATTTTAATTTATAATTTATTCTTTTATCATTTTCCATTTTAAAAATTTTTAAAAAAAGGATAAGTTATACCAATATTAAAGTTAATTTACATTGATAAAATAAACAATAGAAGATTAATCGTAGTTTTGTCAGCTGTATTCTTTCTTTTGATTGGCGACACAAGCCCGTGTTTTGAATGGTCGAAGCTATATTCGTGCATGCGTAACGTAGAAACTTTTCACATGGCGACCAATCAGTGGCCTCCTCGCCGACAGTGGAGCCAATTCGCACGCAGCTGATTGGTCTTGTCAAGATTTTTCGCATGCGTCGTCCGTCGGCTTCATCTCAATTAAAACTCGAGAGAAGTCGCGCCATTGCATCAATTGCATTCGTTGCATCAGTGGCAATCGAAACTGCGACTGGTGAGTGCGTTTACTTTCTTGTTGTGTATCGGTGTTGCATTCGTATATACTCGTTATAGGCATTAGGAGTTTAGAACGGATTGCGGCCATCTCGCGCGTTCTGTGACAGAATTTCTGTCCAGCGAAAGTCTCGAGGTGAGTAGATTGTCCCGTCGAGTAGATATCGTCTGTGTCCCGTTCAAGCTCGTCGAGAACTTGCGTACTCTGCGCGGACGACGACGAGAGGACAACTCGACGACGAAACTCTACATACATAACCGATATACGCACTGCGTTACGTTCGTCGCTGGCCATTTTAGCTTATAATTTCGCTAAAAAGAAGGGGCAGGGAAAAGAGGGTCGGAATGCGAATGACAAATTTATGTAATGCGCGTTGATCGTATCGCTGTCGTGAGTCTGAACTCGCTCGATTAACGTCAGCGACACGAGAGAGATGGAAGATGCTTTTTTTTCCAACGTTTCTCCTACCCCGTCAAATGATGGGGTCACAAGTCGTTGAGATTTTTAATAGATTATACTTTGATATAATCTGCTGCAAGATATACGTATAATAACAATAATAATCATAATAATAATAATACACAATCTGTAAATCATAATTTATATTTTTATGGACAATAAAATTAAGAAGAAAGTGTACAAGAGAGAGAGATAGAAATATATTCATCAATGACATTAATTCATATATAAGAATGCAATTGACTTGTGCTCTCAGTATTTAACTGTAGAAACAATATTCTATTAGCATTATAAGGCTTATAACTGCAAGATGGATTGCTGGGAACAGGGACGAACAAGTCAAAGTTTTATGTATTTTATAATATTCATGCATTTCGTTGACTAACTTTATACATTATTGTGCCACGTAACTGTCTATACATTATATGCTATAGAGCTGAATCAATTCAATGATAATTATCAGTCTCTTTGTTTTGATAAAAATTTTTTGAATATTTCCAAGTGTTACATAGAGTTAAAAAGTGAGTTCAACACTGATTTATTTTTTATTGAGATAAATGTGTTATTGTCATATCATTTGTATAGCTTCTGATTCTTGAATGATAAGTTGTTCATTTAGTTAAAGGAGAGTCTTTTCAATAGATATTGATTTCAGATAAATGATAATGTCTACATTCAACAGACAAAGCACATCAGTGAATGCTTTGTAATTCTTTGTTACGATTGATTTCCTTATTTAAATCCAGTGAGAAGAATTAAACGTGAGAACCTCTGCTAATCTGTTGAACGTAGGCAGTTTCCCATTTTCTGATTTATTATAATTTGCTTGATTGTATACACTGTATATAGACTTTGTTTATTAATACTTTAATTTATGTAAATACTGCAATATATAACAAAAATTGATTATTGTATCAATTGTTTTTCAGATTAATTTTGGATATGTTGCTGATGCTGCTGCAAGTCTTACTTGATTGAAGGAATGATTGTTTGTAGTCGGGATAAACAAAAAGAACATATCTGAAAATAAAATGGACTCTGAAAGTAAAACTCACGACGCCAGTGATGATATCGAGATGAAACTTTCTGATACCAAGAATTCTGACAGTGAGGAGTCTAGGAAGGTGCAGTTAAGTTCTTCAGAAGATCCAAGCGTTTTGAAGAATGCAGATAATTCTAATGTCACATCCGGAAGCAGTGTTACTTTAAAAGACACTAGTCATGTAATTGAACTTGATGATAATCTCGCTTGTGGAACTATGCAAAGTGAACAAGTGAATGAACCTATGGAGCTCTCCACAGAGGATGAGGTTAAGATAACGACTGATAAATATGAGACGCATGATGTGTTGAAAGAAATCTCGAATGTCACCAGTTTTAATACAGTTGATTTATCAGAGGCAACTACCTCACAAGACAATAGTCCGTCTTCTTCTTACACCAACGAAGCAAACGCATTGCATTCGGATCAGAATAAAGTCAAAAGAAGTATCTCAAAGGGTCAAGGACATATTGGTAGTGGCACGTCGTTAGACAAATCGGACGATAGCTCGGACGAGGATTCGAGTAAGCGGCAGAAATTGAATAGAAGTATCCTCAACATCAGTACTGGAAATGACGATACAGTGACGTTTCAAAAAAACAAATCAAAAGCAAAACAACGAAATTATCGAAAGAGGCGAAATATAACGAGTGATAATGAAGACAGCTCTGGAAATATCTTATCTAACGAGACAACAAGAGAAGCTACTATCCCTGACGCGGATGAAGGTAATTGTTTGTTTTGTCACATATAAAATTTTAGTAACAATATCTTTTTGCTATTTATAATTTTGTAATTATACTTAAGAAATCTTATTTTGAATAATATATCAATAAAATAATTATTTATAAATTATATACATGAAAATGATGATTATTATAATTTCAGAAAATGTTGCATCTGCCAGTACTAGAGGCGAGTCAGCCCAGAATGACGTATCAAACAGAAGTTCAGGAACTCGCAGAGCAAGATCAGAAACACCTAATGACGAATCTGACCGATACAAGGATGAGAGAGGTATATTATACTTTTGTATATTTATGCAATTTGTTTGATTAGATGTAGAGAGGTCTGAGTTTTGGTCAGGTGACTCGAATGAATGGAGAGGTGCTAACGAGGATGAATGGGACGAAGAAGAAGATGATGATGATGAGGATGAAGAGATACCTTACTGCCTAAAGATAGAAAAGCCGCCTCCTAATTGGCGTGTTGTACCGGAAGTGCTAAATCGTCAAATAGGTAGCAATCCGTTATTTCAAAGAAGATTCTATGGTTCTTTACATGCAGTAGAGCGGCTCGAGCTTATGTATCATCTTACCGAGCATCAGGTAAATTATTTATTTTACATAAATGCTACATTGAGTTATACAAGATTTCTTATTGTGATCGTTAAGATATTCTTCATTATTTATTGATAATTATTGACATTCAATTATTATAGGGTTGCGTAAATGCCTTAAATTTCAATCAAAAAGGAAATTTATTAGCGAGTGCCTCTGATGATTTAGCAGTTGTTATTTGGGATTGGGCTAGAGGAAAAAAGCGCCATTGGTTTATGAGTGGTCATACAAGCAATATGTTTCAAGTATATATTTATAATTAACACATTACGATTGGAATATTCTGTAGTTATTTTGATATTATTGTATTCTCTTGCTAATAAATTTTTCTAAATTATATGCAATTATTTTAGGCCAAGTGGTTACCGTTAGATATGGAATATCTTATGGTCACTTGTGCTAGAGATGGTCAAGTTCGTTTATTGGATCTTAAACACGACACATCAAAGAAATTGGCATCGCATCGGGGACCATCACACAAATTGGCTGTGCATCCTGAGACACCTCATGTCGTTTTTTCTGCTGGAGAGGATGCAAGAGTATTCTCTATAGATATTCGAGAGAGCAAACCAAATAAGTAAGTCATCGTGATTATTAAAAAACTTAAATATATATTAAATATGTATTTATATTTTTTATCTTTTGTGTCTATAACCCACAACACATTTACATATGTATAATATTTTTTTGTGTATAAGATATATATAGATGGGCTTTATTTACACAGGTTACTTGTAGTAAAGGAAGGTTCGTCAGAGGTGCAACTGTTCAGTATACATTCTAATCCTTTTAATAGTAACGAATTTTGTGTGGGTGGCCGTTCCCATTATGTGAGGGTGTACGATCGGCGAAAAGTTGCAACGCCGCTATATAAATTATGTCCTGATCATCTGGTATGTCATAATCTTATTATTGAAAAGTTTACCAATATTTAAAGCAATAGAACAGTAGTTCTTTTTTGTACATATGTTTAATTTTTCATATGTAATTTTTAAGACAGGGAATAAACATGCGCATGTTACATGCGCTGTATATAATCATAATGGAACAGAAATTCTTGCGTCGTATAATGACGAGGACATATACCTATTTGATAGATTAATGTCGTCACGTGTAGATTACGCTCATAGATATCAGGGCCATAGGAATAGTGCAACTGGTACGTTATTCATAAAATGAAAACATTATTGCATTGTACAATATATCAATTATAAATATTTTTAGTTCTTAGGCTTTTTGTGCATTTCAATAGAAAAAACATTTAATAACAGAGTTGAGTGGACTTTGTAATTAATTTTTATGCTAATAGATTTCTTTTCAGAAATCTCTGTACATCTTTTTTGAAATTTACCAGTATAATTAGAAAGTAATGGTTTAAATAATTTGTTAATATTTAATATCGTTGTTTGTGATTGCAGTAAAGGGAGTTAATTTCTTCGGACCTAACAGTGAATATGTTATATCTGGATCCGATTGCGGCAATATTTTTATTTGGGATAAAAATACAGAAGCTGTTGTACAGTGGATGGCAGGGGATAAGCAGGGAGTTGTAAGATTTTCCACTTCTTAAATCTGATGAGTAAATTTTTCTTTTTTGCAACGTAGGGGAGAGAAAATGGTAATTTATTAAAATTGTAGGTAAATTGCTTAGAAGGACACCCGCATATTCCCATTCTTGCAACAAGTGGATTGGATTATGATGTTAAAATATGGGTGCCTTCGTGCGGAGAACCTCCTACGATGAAATCATTCGCGAATGTATGTATAGACAGATCATTTCTGTATCTCTTTTCTTTTTTTTCCTTTTACTTATCATGTTTTTTGTCTACATTTCTCTTTTTGTTTTAAATCATATCGTGTAATGTTTCGATAAAACAGTTGAATACAATAAATTAATCGCATATTGTATGACTTACGTATTTTTTTTTTTTTCAAAAGTGCGTCAAATCCAACGCGAGGAATAGGAAGCAAGAAAATGTGCCTGATACCTTCGATGGCCAATTACTTTGGATTTTACTGAGACATATTCGTCACAGAGAGAGAGTACGTGTAAGTAATACATATTGTAGATGCTTTAATTGATATTACAAATTAATTATTCCATTGTTGTGGTTTTTTTTTTAGAATCTTTATACGCGTTATGGACTTGAAGACCCAAATCGAGATGAAGATGATGATGATGATTATCACTTCGAAGACTCTTCGATGGACAGTTCGTCCGATGACAGTGATAATCAATCGGAAGGCGACGACGTTAGAAGAATACAATGCCCTCCATCTTAAAGTTGTTGCTTAACATTTGATATTATGATAAGAGTTATGTATAGCGTTCAAGGCATTCATATTAGTCATTTCAATTATAATGAATTTTACTAGATTAATATGTCAATAGTGGTCAATAGCTTTACATAGCGGAGTGTATAGGGGAGACCGAACTGCAACGTATCAAGAGAACTCCGCATTCTAGTTGCAATTGATCTTTTTTATCAGCTGGAAATAATCGGTAGTGTGAACTACATAAGTAGTTTACAATTGTATTGTAATTTTTGAATATATACGTTGAACGGACATAAAGACTTTACATTTTGATAAGATGTATGTTAATGGCAGAAAGGGAGAGAGAGAGAGGGAGGACATAGTAATATTTTATAAATAAGCAAACACAATTATAAAAATGGAGAAAACGTATAAAAGGGGTCACAAATTAAGCTGGAAAAAAATGAAATGGAAAACGATGGATTTGATTAAATTTGCAGGGAAGGTTTAGGGTAAAAAAAGAAAATAAAGATGCTGATTAATAATTTAATGTTGATTAATAATTTCTATAAGGTTGTATTAATGAGTTTTTTTGTTATCACTGATTGGAAACAATATTTGCTAGAGTTGTCACATATTTACAAAGAGTTCCCTAAATTATTCGAAATAATAGACCCACAAACTGCAGTTGAATCCAATAATAATACATTATCATAGGTAGTCCTAATTCATCTAATTTTGAACATCATTATTCAGGAATTGGCACTTGAGAAAATCGCCATTTTTCTTCTTTTTATTTTAGACAACTTTTTCTGTAAATTTTATCAAAATCCATTGAGGTGTTTTTCATTTCTTTTTTTTCGTCCTAATTTGTGGCCTCTTTTGAAAATGTTATAGTTTATACTATATCTGTTTATTGCAGGATTGTTTTTCATTATTTATGAGTATATTAATATATTATTAATCGTGTTTTTGAGAAGTTACAATGTGTTATGATTTATGGTTATTTTTAGATCGCCATTGCTATTTTTGCTTTCCTTTCCTACTATATCTATCTGTCTTAAAATAGCTATGTAACGTATATTTTATCTCACACGAAACAGTGCATACGTGAAAAGCTCTAATTAGCTAAGAAATAAAATAATTACAATATTAACAAAATTCTGACTTACAAACCTTAATATCAATTTAAATAACCCAGACAGCCAGATGTTAATGCGCCTTTGTGATCGGGACAAGTAGATTTTTTCACGTATGCACCTATTATTTCGTCTGAGGTAGAATACCCGTTTTCAAAACTATTTTAACAGACACTAGAATTTTAAATTTATTAATTTGCAGTATTTTGTTATACATTGTGTAACAAATCTAACAAATATTAATTTTTTTTTGTTCCACGCGATAGTGTCCTGCAGGATCACCAAATTCACATGCATTCAGTGCTCTGGTTATTACATTAAACTACTACACCGCTACTGCACCGCTACAGAGTACGAACAACAGAGCGCGAAAGAGATAAAACCGAAAATAAATACGTTTCTGAAACTGCGTGCGCACACTTTTTTTATACGTATTATCTTCATATTCATACGGAAGGGGGGATTTTACCGCTTAAAATGATCTTTTTCATGCTTTTTAAAGTTTCATAGCGCAGGTAGTAATGGGTAGTAGTTTTTGAACTGTAAGACGCAGTGGATGTCTTTTTATAAGATTCAAGGAACGTATCTAGATAATTCTAGTATTTTCTGAGCAGTGTTATATAAAAAAGAAAAAAAAACCTTTTACAAGTTGGATTTAATAATCGCCTTCCGAACTTTTACCATCCGAAAATCTATTTCTGCAATGGGACTTCTGTGAAGAAAACTTTGCGAAGAGTAAGATAATCAAGCACACGTGATTTGATTAAACTAGTTTTAATTTTGCCAATTTATTAAAAGTGACTACCTTAAAAAAACAATAATCTGTTTCCTTGTATTAAAGGAGGAAACAAATTGCATACAGATCAGAATCAAAATAAAAGAAATATCTCGAAAATTCCAGGTACCGATAATTTCGCCACGTGTATTAACTTGAATGGTAGCTCGTACAAAAATTCGAGTAAGCGACAGGAATTATATAGAAACGTGGGCAACATTAAAAATAAAATTATCAATACAACACTATTACACAGAAACAGTAAAGTGGAACAGGTAAATTGTAAAAAGCAAAATATAACGAGCGATGAAGTCAATATCAGAAATGCTTCTGACGGAGTAAAAAGAAAAGCTACCATCCCTGACGCAGATGAAGGTAATTGTTTTGTCATAAAATTGATGAATTTATTAAGCTTTTTTATAAATTTGCAATTGTTTTTTTTACGTGAAAATTTTGTTAATATTATATGTCTACGTTATTTATAATTTTGCTTAAGACAATGAAACTGACGATACAACGGACATTAGATGAGGACGAAGAAATACCTAAATACCTAATGAAAGAGAAGCCGCATCATAATTGGCATGTTGTACAGGCATTGGCAAATCGCCAAATAGGCAACAGTTCATTATTCCAAAGAAGATTTTATGGTTCTTTATCTGCAGTAGAACGGCTCAACCGTATGTGTAATCTTAATCAACATCAGGTAAATTATTTCTTACGTTTTTGTACGAAATGTACATTTTGTATGTTTCCTGAAGTGGGTTACCATGCAACTTTGTATATTTCTTCACTTACAATCTTCAATTATTGAATTAGTTTTTTATAAAAATAAGGTATATGGGATAAAGAACTTAGATTTGATATCTGTAAACTGCTAGTTGATCACTCTCACATGAAACATTATCTCTTATTTCCTTTGCACATATTGAATTACATGAGATTTGAACTACACATCATATTGGAATTATTAGTCTTATATTATTTATTGGTATTTATTAACATCTTTTTCTTCTTCCAATGGCATTACAGTTTTTGGTGGATCTTAGCTTTCTCTATAATTTTTCCTCTTATTTCTCTCTATTCAGGGCAGCTCTCCTTCTAGTTCTGATATAAATATGGCATGTTGTTGCCCCTTAATCTGATTACTTTATCAAAAATATTTATAACAGCAAGTTTTTTAATAGGGTAGGGTTGTTGGTCCCACGCTCAACTCCCAACCTGAGGGACCAGGATGCCTCTTTTCGTCTGGCTAGGCCCTTCTCCTTTGGTCTGTTTGGCTTGGGAGGCCCTACTAATAGTTATGCTGTTGCTGGTATAGCTTTTAAGATCATTAGGACACGTAAGCTTCCTCATCACTTCAAAGTGGAGATACCTTCGAGGAGGATTTATTAATATCCCAGATAACACTTTGTGTAAAAACAAACCAGTGCAATAGCCATTTGTTAGCAATTGTTTCTGTTATATTGTCATGATAATGGCAGAATTATTTCCCGAATTGAACTTTTACTTGCATGTTGCAGAAATAATATTTTTTTACTTTTCATATTCAGCAAAATTGCCGCAATTTTGATGAAATATTGCCATAATCATACATCTTTTACTATAATTGTTGCCGCAAAGTTGCTGTAAAATTGCTGTATTCAGTTTGCATGTTTTTTTGCTTGTAATATTGCCTCAAATGAAGACTCATCATCTTGTTGGCAACTTGTTTGCAACATTTTTTAACAAGTTGTCAGCGAAATGTTGACAAAATATTTAATGAAATGTAATTATTATTTATAGATGCGTTATGTGAATGCCTCAAGCTTCAATCGAAAAGGAAATTTATTAGCGAGTGTTGCAGATGATTTAGAAGTTGTTATTTGGGATTGGAATGCAGGAAAGAAGCGCGACTGTTTATTAAGTGGTCATACAAAGAATATGTTTTACGTATGTAAATTTTATATTAATAATTAACGCATTACGAATGGAATGTCCCACAGTTTTTCTAATATTGTATTTTATTCTGTATTTTTAATCAATTTTTCTAAAATGTATGCATTTAGGTCAAGTGGTTACCGTTAGATGTGGAATATCTTATGGTTACTTGTGCTGCAGATGGTCAGGTACGTTTATTGGATCTTGATTGTAATATATCAATAAAATTGATGGCGCGTGGAGCCGCGCAGAAATTGGCTATGCATCCTGAAACACCTTATTTGATTTTTTCTGTTGGAGATGATGCAAGAATGCTGTCGATTGATACCCGAAGTCACAATTTAAACGAGTGAGTCATTCTAATTGAAAAAGTTAAATATATATTCATATTTTTTAAATCTTGTGCCACAGTATACATAATAACATAATTAAGTCAATAGCATATCATTAAGTTTTCGTTTGTGTGTGTGTGTGTGTGTGTGTGTGTGCGCGCGCACACACACACACACACACACACACACACAAATAAACTTTATATACAGGTTACTTGTAAATGAAAGTCCATTAACGGTACCACTAACCAGTATACAGTTTAATCCTTTAAATTGTAATGAATTTTGCGTTAGTGGTTGGTCCTCTTATGTGAGAGTGTACGATTGCCGAAATGTTTCGCTGCTAGTTTATAAATTGTGTCCCGATCATTTGGTACGTAGTATTGTATCGTAATTCTATTGTTGAAAATTTTTATCAATATTTAATAGAATAGTATTTCGTTTTTTTACATGTGTTTAATTTGAAATATATAATTTAAATGTTTTAGACAGAGATTAGGAAAATCATAACATGTGTTGCATATAATTACAACGGAACAGAAATTCTTGCAACGTATCATGACGAAGACCTATTTGATAGATTAATGTCGTCACCTATAAATGCTCATAGATATCAAGGTCATAGGAATACTAAATATGGTATGTTATATATAAAATAAAATCGTATTATTGTATTTTATACCCTCAACTTCACTTTTTTTTAATTCTTAAATTTTATTTGTGATTTTTAATAGAAAAACAATATTTAATGACAGAATTTATTGGAATATTTTTAATTCATTTTCATACTGAGTTTTTTTTAGAATGCGTATCATTTTTTTTTGTTAATATATTTAAGAAGCGTTGCATGAAATTATTGAGATTTATTAATATTTAAAAAAAAAATACTTTTTTTATACGTTGCGACTCATCAACTATATAAATGGTCTTGTGGAATTCGTTCCTCTAGTTTCATATTGATGAGTCAGTTTATTTGATATTACGTTGTCATTTGTTATTTGATCAGATTTGAGCAAATAAGAGAGTCATTTTCTTCGGACTTAAAAGCGAATATGTTATATCCGGATCTGACTGCGGTAATCTATTTACTTGGGACAAAAATACGAAAGTTCTTTTACATTGTAGGCAAAGTTGCAATGAAGTTGTAAGTTTTCCATTTCGCAAAAGTGACAAATTTTTTTTTATAGAGGATATAGAACATAAATATAGAGAAGAGAGAATATAGAGTATTCTTTTTTAAATTTATAGATAAATTGCTTAGAAGGACATTCGGATACTCCTATTCTTGCGACAGCTGGATTTGGTTCCAATATTGAGATATGGATGCCTTCGCGCAGAAAACCTCCGACTGTTAAATTATTCACAAAGGTATTATATAGAGACAAAAATCATTTACTTATCTATACATTTTTTCTATTTTGCGTTTTTCTTATTGTTTTATCATAGAATTTAAGAGCAATTACGTTCTTAAAAACGGCCTAATTACTAATAATGACCCAAATATTAAAAATTCAGAGATTTTTTATAATTGAAAGATTAAAGTTTTACTTTTAATAAAATATATTATAACAATAAGTAGACTTTTTAAAAATTCAACTAAAATCAAACTCACACCCACTCGAATTTCTGGTATTTGAGACACTGTCAGTGATTGGGTCTTTTACAGTTGAATACAATAGACTAATTGCATCGATGAACGTATGATTCATGTTTCTTTTTTTTACAAGTGTATGCAGTACACCGCGTGGGATAGGATGCAAAGAAGACATGGATCTATATAAATAGGCTTATTATTTAATTGCATTTTAAAGTGAAATAAACATATGTATAAAATTCTTAGTAACATTTGCGAAAAATCCTTAATAAAGCGTTAAGAAAATTTGTTCCATGGAGGTATTTCTCTGACTAGCGATAATAAAAGCCTGCGAGTCTTTCGTTTTCCGTTCTTCCAAAATTCGGGCCCGTTTTTCGAAGCAGTGGAGCATAGAACTTTCTGAAGTCGACGGTTAAATTGCAGACTCGTGGAGTCGTACGATTAGTTGCGGAGTAGTGATCAAAATAATGACCGGAGGTAAAAAGTAGGACGGCAATTATGATCAAGCTCCAGATTTAAACTTAGATTTCTTTATCGAGCTTTTCGCGCGCATACAGTAAGGCAGTCGGTAATGTCACAGTTCTTCGGTTATCCTCAGGTCCGCTTGAATCGCGGTCGAGGCTGCTGCCACCTGGCGAATTGCATCGATGCAACGGGAGAGGCGAGGGGAGGAGGAAGATGAAACTGCAGCGCGCATGACCAATCGAACGCGTTCGCTCTCTCCTATCCTCGTCTGCCCCGTCGGTTGGCCTCTACGCGTAGGAATATCACTGACGTGTCCCCGCGCTGAGGCTCGTCTACGACATACGTGCGTACAATTCGTCGGCTCACTGCGGCTCACGCCTCGCCGATAATCTAGCCCCGCGCCTCGCATAGAATTAGCCGGGAAATACCGCCAGTCATTGGGCTGCGAGCGAGCGTAACGTCCCGTGCGACGCGTCGATCGTCAGAAGTGAAGAAGAAGAAGAAGAGTTGAACCCGTTGAGGCCCTCCCCGAAGCGAATCGAGCGACGGCAAAATTATGGCATCGATCCCGAACCTGAACGCTTTCTTCAACTCCTTCAGCACCACGCTGTGAGTATCACGCCACGTAATCGGAAACGCGAAAATATGTTTATACGCGATTCTCTCTTTCCGTCTCTCTCCCTCCGCGAAACTGTCGCTCCCGTGACGCAATTTTCGCGACGACAACGGGCTGATCCGCTTCGTCGTTACCTCATCGCGTTCCCGTAAAAAAGAAAGAAAGGAAAAGAAAAAGCGATTAGATCGTAATTTTGCGACAACACGTCTCCTTGTTGCGCATTCGTGCGACCTTCGACTGCGATAGGTGTTCATTGGGTGTTCTGGAACGAGACGGCGGACGACGTTCGTAGATAATGCGGCGCGGCGTAGTTGCGTAGTCGCGCGTCGTCTACCTATGTATAGTGAAAGCGAAAGAAGCGTCGAAAGTATCATATTGGGAGAGAAATTTCGCGGCTTTCATCGTAGGATGGCTGCCGTTAATTCCTCGACAAGGAGGAAATCGACCTCGGGCCTTCCCTCTCTCCGCAGATTCTCTTCCTTTCCCCGCCAGCTCCTCCTCCTCCCCTCTCCGGCCAAGCGTCAATTTTGTTGGGTCACCCTAGGGTGCGTTCAGATTCCCTCCCCGGTGTCCTCCAGGTATTATTTTATCCTTACCTACAAATGTTATATGATAAGAATGAACTGACACCTGTGGGAGGGAATCTGAACACATCTCTATATAAACTTTATTTTTCTAAAGCAATACGTGTTGAAATACGTTACGTTGCGCTTTTTGCATCTGTGGAACGGCGGAATTGATTTCGATCCAATTGTGGTTAATTTGTTGAGCGATGCTGAGTGTTGTCAATTTCGTGGATAGGATTATTGATTTTTTTTTTTTCCCGTTGTTTTGTTGTACGCCCGGTGAAAATTTTGCAGAATTTTTTAGAATTTCTGTAGTTTTATAACTTTTTTAGATTTTGTACAATACGAATTGGAACATTTTTCAGAAAGTTTCCGTCTTTTTTCAGAATTTTTCATATATGTTAATTATGAAATATCATAAGATTTCTAAGATTTTTTTCTGTAATTTCTGACGAAATTTTATAAAATTTAAAAATGTTAAAAGTATTTTTTTAGAAATTATGGGATGAGGAATTTCAAAATGGTTTAGAATTAAAAGTGTAAAAAATCTTAAAGGAAGATGTAGATTTTTTGAGAACTTCTGAAAAATGTTCCAATTTGAATAAAATTTGAAAAAAATCTTCACCAGGACGGAGAAGAAAAAAAGGATCAAATTTGGGAGAGGATGAATTATACAGGAATTCGAAAAATTAGAATTTAAAGGATAAGATTCTAAAAATTATAAGAAAAGATAGAAAGTTAGTTAAATTCAGATTAAAGTTAATATACATTGGTGGAAAAATAGACATATTCTCTGTTTCTACCAATGTAGATTTAGAACTTTAATCATCGTTTAATCTGTTTTCCGTTTTTTTTTCTAATTTTCAGAATTAAAAAAAGTAAAATTCGAAGGATAAAAGATTTTAAAATCATGGTTGAATAGTAACTAGTTAAAAAATAATAAAATTAAAAAGTTAATATCTTTTTACTTATAATTTAGTCAATTTTAAATAATTTAATTTTTAATTAGTTATTTTTGAAATACAAACTTTGTTAACTTTTATCGTTAAATTAAAAATTTATCTATATAAAAGAAAAACATTTCTACGTAGAAAACAATATTTCCTTGTTATTTCATATAAATTTAATTTGCAAATTAAGTTTAAAAAATTGTTTGATCCATATTATAATTGTTACAGTAAACATTCGATACACAAAGTTTAACTAACACGAAATATGATTTATATTTGAATATTCGAAAACTTCTCATTTCTTACATTAATCTTAATTTAATTGAAATAGTACATTAACTTATTAATCTTATTAAAAATTATAGAAAAGGCCGAAAAATTAAATCGAGATTAATCGTTAATCTATATTGGTGGCAAAATAAACATGATTTCATTTCCATCAATGTAAATAAACTTTAACTTATTATCTATCTTTTTCTAATTCTATGAATTCAAAAAATTGAAAATTCCTAGAATTAGATAAAGATAGGATAGATAAGGATAAAAAGTTAGTTAAGCTGAGATTACAGTTAATTACATCAATAAATGAACATGTGTGAGTCGGATGTAAAAGGGGACGTGGAAGATATAAATATTTCGAGAAAACTTTTTGTGAACGAGAAGGAAAAACGTGTTTTTAAAAAGGGGGAAAAACGCTACAGTGAGAAGCCGGTTTTGCAGTACGTTGTCCTTCACATCTCGTTCTCTTATTTCATAAACTTGTGATGATATCGATGACGTGTACCCGATACTGTCGTCACTTCTTAAGGATGACTTTGACTAAACTTTAATTATCTCATTAATCGAATTATCAAGCAGTATCTGTAGCATTTCATTAACGCAGAATGGATTGATTTGTTTATCGTATAGAGAAAAGATTAAATCAGGATTATACAGTTAGAAACTTGGTTTTGAGCGATTCTGCCGACTGAATTAACTGGGGTTTGATCAAAGACGCTCTTAGTTTTAAAATATCATTAACGATTGGCATCATCAATGAGGTGACGCTGTGACTACAGCATTTTTTTCTAGTTAAGCACATCGCAACTGCGTTGATATAAATATCCTACGAGAGGCCTTGGATCAAACTTTCCAAGCGAGATAAAAAAACGTCTTAAAAAAAAAACATGAATCTATTTAGTTATTTAAATGAGTGCAATAAAATGTATTCAGAATCGCGTGCAGAGAAACATAGAGACGATCGGGAGAGATGAGAGAAAATTGCATGATGCTATTTATGTTACATTTATAGAGCTAGCCGAATGAAGAATATGTTTTGAAATTGTGTTGATAGTTTTAAAATACATATCTCTGATTTCTGTGAAATTCGATCTTTATGATAAAGTGTTCACGTGTGGAGGATGTATTGGCAATGCTTTCTGTGATGGATTTAGGTGAGGTAGAATCCTTCTGCGTTTCTTCACAATGATATAAATAATCGATATTGATATTATGGGATGAAAGAATCTTGGAAAACAAGTTGAGGACGCTGACAATAATGGCACAACCGACTATAATAACTTTGTAAAAATATTGTTTACAGAAATTCGCCGGTCAAGCAACATTTAAAGAATGTCTACGGTTGTCTATCCCTGTCTACCGTGGCGGCAGCTTCCGGTGCTTTTGTGCATATGTACACGCAACTCCTCCAGGCCAACCTGCTGACGACTATCGGCACCATAGGCCTTCTCATCGCGCTGATGTCCACACCTGACAACGGCAAGAATCAGAAACTACGTCTCAGTTATCTCCTGGGATTCGCATTTCTGTCCGGGCTTGGTTTAGGACCTTTGCTTGAATTGGTGGTCAACATAGATCCGAGTATCGTGATAACAGCATTAATGGGTGAGCCAATCGTGTATTGATTTATTTTGTGCATTTCATCCATTTGTTTTGATACGTGACATTATCTTGTAGATCACATTGACCAATCCAAAGTCCAAGTAAAACTTGAGTTTTATTTTGAAAGCGTTTCTAAAAAATGATAATATTCGTTGGATAAAAAGGCTATTAAATCATAAAATAAAAATATTGATAAATTATGTTTAAGGATACAAGAAATCTTTGGAAGAAATATTTATTTTGAATAGAGAAAAATAGAAATACTCTCCAAATCTTGTAGAATGACACTGTAAAAGAATGAAAATTGAGCTTATGCAATTTTTCAAGTGATTTGTCACTCTAATAAAGATTATTCATTCTTAGAGTCAAAATTGAGCTTGTGCAATTTTCGAGTGATTTTTTTTCTTTCTATGAGATTTCGAAAGCATATTTTATTGATACGATACGATATATAATGATTATGAAATGTTTACAGGTACAACGGTCATCTTTGTTTCCTTTAGCTTTTCCGCGCTTTTTGCTCCACGTGGCCGTTGGCTGTATCTCGGGGGTACTTTAATGAGTATACTGAACATCATGCTCCTGTCCTCCTTCTTAAATCTGTTCGTGCGCTCATTCTTCATTATGCAAGCGCACTTGTATTTGGGATTCTTGGTAATGTGCGGCTTCATTATTTACGACACGCAACTGATCATCGAAAAGTATCACATGGGCAGTAGGGACTTTATCATGCACTCCTTGGATTTGTTCATCGACTTTGTGAGCGTTTTCCGACATCTCCTTGTAATACTTATACAAAAGGTAAATTATTCTGACGAATTAACCACTTTTTTATAGAAATATCTTTAAGAGCACTATTTTTCGTTGAGCCAAAAGAAATTTTAGTCAAACGGATCCTTTTAATTTCAGACATTACGATGTAACATACTCTCATAAAAATAACTCGAGTAGAAATGTATAATGCAAATTAGAAAAAAGAAATCGATAAGGCTGTTATCGGTACATGTTTATGGACTTTGCGTCGGCATTAAGTAGATTAAAAAATCGATCAGTTAGCATTAAAGTGAAAGTTATAATTTAAAATAATAATAGAAATATTTCAAGTAATAAAGGAAAAAAATATTTGAGTTCTAAAACAATTTTTTTAGTTTTACTTTTTATATCAAAGTTATATTCATATTTTTCATTTTTTTAAATATTTGGATGTGTATTTTGTTTCGAATAAGAGAAACAGTTTTTTTTAAATGAGTTATTTTGTTGTATTGGTAATCTGAGACCAAGATTTTGAAAATATTTGAAATCTTCATGTTGATTTTTTTCTGATTTTAGGAATCGTCCAAGGATTCGCGCAAACGTAAAGATTGAGCGAAAAACAAGACGGGTAATGTGGTGCATTCAAGTAAATCCATAAACTAGAGGTCTTCATGTAATCTATCCATACTTAGGTATCTGTGTACATATACATACTGGAAAAATTATATAAATACCGATATACACCACGTCATACACATATGATATGTAATAATTAACATCTCTTTAGCGAATGCGATATGAGACTATATAAATATATTTAAAACAAAATTCATATAAAATCAGCTCGTAAAATTTAATACAATTTAAATGTCACGGCCAATGAAACAAGTAAAAATTTTGTTGTCAATATAAGTAAAATCTTTATGTTGACAGTAAAATTATTGCTTGTTTTATTGGCTTTTTATTGACATTACTTAAATTGTTTTAAATATATTTACTATATTGACAAAAAAAGGAAAATGTTAAATACAGTTTGTTTATTATAAAAGAAAGTTGGCTTCTCTTACGTCCGATTATACAGACGAAGACATGCCGTAATTTATTTTCGTCATGTATTTGAGTTTATAATTCTCCATCAAATTTGTATACATATAATATATATATTATATATATATATAAAAATTAGCTGTGTATTATATTTTCAACTTTCAATAAACGAATTTTCCCAAGTTTTTCTTTTTTATTTTGCGTAAACCAATAGGATAGCGGGTGTTTAAATAAGATTCGATCGTATATTCACATTCAAGGTCTGTCTATTGCTGTCTATTTGGATATTTGATTTTATACGAACGTAACATACATGTGACGTAATTCCGACCAATATAAAAAGAGCACGCGAAAAGAAATACATGTCGTATATATAGAGTAAAGAGTGAACTTGACTCTGCAAAATGTACAAGCGCTGAAAGTGTGTACAATATGTGTACAAATCGTTTATAATGACGGCGGGCTAGCCGTCGATACTTTTTAAGAATATGATATTAGTATGGTCGCTGGCGGTCCCTGTCTCTGTCGCCCCGACTGAAACAAAGTGCGCAAATTGACGTGTCATTTATATAATCGATATATAGATTTATATACCTATGTAAAAATACGGTCGTTCAATGTTAACATTTTGTGTCCTTAACAACGAAGAAAAGTTTGCGAGGAGTTAAAGATCATGCAAAAAATATGAGTAGAACCTACCCGCCGCCACCCCTCATAGGACCGCCTCGTCCTCCGCGGCCGCCTCGGTCTCCACCGCGGAAACCGCCACCGCCTCTGCCACCTCTGTCACCTCCACGTCCGCCTCGATCGTTCCTGTAACCTCCTCGGCTACCGCGATCGCCACCTCGGCCACCACCACCTCTGCCGCCACCGCCACCGCCGCCGCCACCGCCATAACCACCACCGAGGCCTTCTGGTTTTGCGCTCTTGCAGAGATTGCACTGATCCCGCCATGCGAAATTCGTGTTACCGCAGTCAGGGTTGGGACACCTGTTTCAAAGATCGTTTTAGTTGCTCTGTCATCTCAAATTCTGCTTCGATAATAATGTGTCGATACACTCAATAAAGTATTTGATTTTAAGATATTATTTTCTGTTTCCGCTTTTTAAATACTTAATTTTTTTTTACTTAAAATTTTTTTAACTTTGAACGGTGTTTAGATTTAAAACATTTAACGTTTAAGGCGAAAACATGACAACTTTAAACATTTTAGATCCGTTTGAATCAACGTAGTTTTAAACTTGGTTTATCTTCTTTTTCTAATTTTTAGAATTAGAAAAAGATAAAAAATAAATTCAATCAAATTTGAAGATAAGCTACAGTATAAACAGACTTCAGTATTTTTTATCTAAACACTGTTTAAAACTGAAACATTTTTAGATATTTAAAAAACGGAGACAGAAATTAAACATTTTAAGCACTTCTCTATTGAGTATAAAATATAAAGATGTCTCGTTCTCTTTTCCTGTGAGATATAACTTCGTATTTACCTCCAGTCACCTCCACGGCCGCCACTATCACGACGATCATCACCACCGCCTCCGCGATGGTGATCATCGCGATCGCCGCCTCCGCCACGACCGCCGAAACTACCACCTCGGCCCCGGCTACCGCCGCCTCGACTACCGCCCATGCGGCTACCTTGCCAGCTGCTTTTGTGCTGGGCCATTTGCACTTTTATTGTGCTGCCTTTAAAATCCTTGCCATCGAACCAACTGATGGCTGAACGCGCGGCGTTTTGATCGTCATATGTGACCGTTGCCTCGCCTTTTGGTTTTCCCGTGTTCTTGTCTTTGTACATCCAAATTTTCGGCTTACCCGTGCGTTTGTCTTGCTACAAACATTAAGTTTTCGTTGAATATTTAAATGTGATTTAATCTCATTACTGTTTTAACTTTATATTTTAATTTCAAACGTGTTCAGTCTTTTGTTCGAGATAACGTTTGTCTAATTGGAGATTAGATTAATGCTTCAAGCAGAAGTGTGTGTATGTACGGAAGAGCATACATACTTTAATAATGCCAATCGCTCCGAAATGCTGGCAAATCTCTTCCTCGGAGATCGATGGATCCATACCGGATACAAAAATAGTATCCTCTTGCGTAACCATTCCTTCACCGCCACTGCTGTTACGGTCGTAGCCCCCTGCAACGGATTGAAAGTCATAATTCGTCGCACAGAAACGTCATGGATAATTATAAAAAACAAAAAAAAAAAAAGAAAAAATATCCGCGTATCTACCGACCCTGGAGCTACTACTTTTACTTCATTCTAATCTAAAGATATAAAGAAAGTGTTTCGAGGTATGCGCATTTTTTTTTTTCTGTACGTTCCGTCTCATTCAGACTGCACAAAAGTTTGGAAACACTGTCCATATATCTTCCTTCGAATTCGTCATTTCTCAATAAAATTGTGGAAAGTCGTATATTCAAAGTTATCATATATTCTTCCCGATGAACACAACAACAGAGGTCTTAGTAAGGAATAACGGCAGTTTATTTCCGAAATGTTAGTTACCACACTTTTCTAATAGCTTCTACGATTCTCGATTGTATGACTTCCTGCTGTCTTTTTTTTTTTTACATGATCAGAAGCGGAAAATGGACGACCAGTTGTTTTTTCCGTTCGGCTGACGTTCCGTTCAGAATTCGAGAGTTTACAAGTAATAAATCGTATAATATCAACAAGAACAAGAGATGGGGTTTTTTTTCTCTCTTGTACATTACGAAGTGTGTGTTACTTATAAAATATATTTTTTTAACAACTAAACGTGTACACACATCTACATGTATCCTTATGTAACGTTATTACCCAGCATAGTTAGCATAATTATTGCTACTCATTATGCCTGTTTTTTTTTTCAGTTTTTTTAAAGGAATGCACAATTATATTCAACTATAACAATATCTCACTTAAATACCCATTTTTCTGCACAATTTGAAGCTTTCCGTACTTCGAATAGCGTTACGTTTGCAGTATACATTGTAATCTCCTTTATATCGTGTTATTTATAAAACGTAATTGCATTAGTAGCTAATATTCCCAATAACACCTAACGATATACATATAGAACACAGGGTTGCAGCTGAACATACAAAAGGGCTGCAACATTATTTCTTACCCTTGACATTTTAATCACAGATCGGCAAGTAGAGCTCACCAGCTGCCTTTTATTTACTCTTCTCGCGCTTGTACGTATTTAGATGCGTATTTGAAAATATATATCGACCATACCAAAAATCAATCACGACCATCGTATCGTTGCAACTATTGTTCTACTGTTCGCTACATCTCGCGAAATGAACGTAATGTTCATTCGCATTACCCATTTTTTTTTCAGCACCTTTTTTTAAAAAGGAACCTTTCGACCTTTCAAGGGACTTCCCAAAATAACTTTCCCACTGAACGCGACGTCATCGAGGACACGCACAGTGCGGAAATTGGTTGGGTAACGATAATCTTACGGAACGCAAAAGATCTAATTTTAGAAGGCGCACGAGGATGTCCTACTTTTGTAAAAGGAAAAAGAAAGTCTTGCTTTTGACGATAACTCAAGAAAACGACATCCGTGCATCAGATTGTTCATAGGATAAAAAAAAGCAATTGGTGATCGCGCGTAAGTACATTGGTCTTTCTCTTTTTACAAGTAGAACGCGAACGGGATTTTTTTTTCGATATTCTCCTGCGTTCTCGCTTTCGAACGAGCGCCGTGCGAATATCACGTTACGGTGAATTGCCATTGAGAGATATCGCACCGCCATTTAGCACTATATACCCTAACAATGTTGCATAGCAGCCCTTTCATATAACACCGAGTAACCGAGTATTTTAAGATCGTAAATAGTAGAGTGAAAGCTAGAATATTTAGCACCAGACTAGTACAAACAGTCTGGTGCATTTACCTTTGTTATAACCACCACGGCCACCGCCACTGCTAAAACACAGAAGCAGATATACCAATGAGTTGACTCATGTGGACAGACTGATCGATCGATCGATGCATGGCGAATCGTATGTATGCCGCTCGCCACCTTTTCTTCTTGACTGATGTACCTATTTGTCTAAATGTCTGTACAGTCATATACCACATCATGATTTACATATTAAAACCGTTCCGTCCCGCCGTTAAATTACGTCCGTCAGTCTCGTTTAGCATGCAGAGATTAAAAACTTTGTATAAATGTGAGAAACGACGACAAAACAAACTGAGAGAGCTAGGTCGGAGTTTTTTTTTTTTGTTTTGATCGATTCGATGTAACACGGGAGAGTCTTGAGGGGGAAAGAAGTCTTGATAAAAGCATGCCTAGGTTCTATTTGGACATGTACATACACTATATATTATATTTCGTCATTTTTCAAACTCAAAGAAAAAAAAAGTAAGAGATTACTTGCGTTGTAACTAGAGAGAATTCTTTGCCAGAAAGAAATATCGTTAAGCATCTCCGTTGCAACTCGTCGTTGACTCTGTTGCAGTTTTGGGACATGGAAATTTGTAAATGCACACATAATCGATGATACGTTGCCTTTCATTTTCGTGTTCATGAGAGAAAACAAAAATAGCAATATCTTTCGGAAAATACCTGTTTAAATAATACCAATACTAGAAGCGATGATACGCATAAAGCCATCGTTTGAAGGCAAATAACATACGGAATAATAATACAATATACGTCATAGTTCCACCCGTCTCTCTCGAAAATGTTCTTAATTTGGCGTACAATAGTGGTCGAATAAGGAAATATTTGTAATCTCTTACGATAGATTTTAAGTACCTTAGTCGCCTGATCGTATGATACACCTAATGAAGATATAATAATACAACAGTGGCCCCAGTGGCGACATCAATCGCTTTGCAGTCTTATTGACTTAAGACCTTTGCATTTAGCTGCTACACAATACGTGCATGTACGTATAATGTATATGTATGCTTGTATGTATGTATATGATGTATGACGTGTCGTGGAGGGTTGGTAAAAATCGTGTTTGTTACCACATTTTAAATACATGCATGTGTTTTAAAATCATTTGTTAAAAGTTTTTTTTAAATATATAATATAATGTATTTCAAACATGATTTTTACTAACTGTCGTGAATGTATTTGATATAATGCTTGCCGATACTCCAGAAGCAGCGAATAGTGTCGACATTACAGCCTTTTTACGTCAATTGTCATATACTGTTTTTTTACCTCTTTTTACCTCAGTTATATCTGTCTGTTAAACCTGTAGGCATACTACAAACATATTAACGCCCGGTCGGGCACAAAACCGATTCGTAATGATGATTCAACAAGAGTTTTCCATTTACTGGCGTTAAGAACATCATTTCATACCTTTACTTTTGATTTTGCTTCAGCAAAGAACGCTAACTCTGAATGTGGGGTGGCTGTTGATTTTAATTTAACACATCGGAGTCCGTCTCTCCGGTCAATCGCTTCATTATGCATATTTTAAAAGTTCAGAAAATAAACTTACTTGTAACCGCCGCCGGAGCGATCTCCGTAACCGCCGCGGTCGCCGTATCTACCGCCTCCACCGCCACCTCCTTGGCCTGAAATACATATACAATAAGTATAATCTTTAAGAAAAAAAATATACAAGAGAGATTATCGCTATTCAAGGTAGAATAAAAAGCAAATTTCTATAGTTTATAAGATACTTTATATTTCACATTAAAATATGCTAGAATAAGGTATCTCGTGAAAAACTATTGATTTTTGTCTCTACCTTAATACTTTTATATATAAAATAATTACAGAAATCATATAATTTCATTAAAAAAATATTTGAAATTATATATAAAATTAATTTCGATACATAATGTGTTATTTTTAATATCAAACAATTAATAAAAAACAAAAATTACATACTTTGCTTAGTTTTAGTAATAATAGGCTGTAACACTTTTAGTGATTCAACCTGTAGAAGCAAGCGAGAGACGCGACCGCGCCTTTTGATCTTTAGCGATTTAGCGAGTTGTCAGATTTTTAATATATTTAAATAAGAAATATAATAAAAAATTAATGTATAAAAAAAAAAATACTATAGATCTTTATTTCCTTCCTTGAAAGTTCTCCTAAACGTTTTGTTCTTCCAAAAAATTTCTTTGATAATAAACTCTAAATTTAGAGGAAAATCTCTCAACCTGGCAATTTTAGCTTAGAGAAAGCAGTATAATGCTCAACAAGGAAGAAGAATGAAAAAAGAGATGCAGGAATCTGAGAGGCTTTAATTGCAAAAACAGAGAGTACGAAGAAAATATTAACCTCCGCTATAAGAACCGGAGTTGCGATTATATCCTCCACCGCCACCTCCACTATTTCCGTAATTCCCGTAGTTATTGCTACTGTCCCCGCCGCCGCCGCCACCACCACCGCCACTGCCGTAGCTGTTCTGGCCACTGTAGCTGCCCTGACTTTGTGACTGATTGTAGTCTTGGCCACTGTTAGAACTGTAATTGTTGTAGCTTCCGTAGTTTGAGCCGGTACTCGGAGGCGGCTGACTGTACTGATTGTAGTTACTCCCACCAGTCGATGGTGGTGGATACGACGTATCCTGACCAGTCGTGGGAGGTGGCTGGCTGTACTGATTATATCCTTGCTGCTGATAACTGGAATACTCTGCAAAATCAAACACACATACCTTACTAATCAATGTTTCGAAATCTTCTGAGGTATCTGCTTTAACTCTTTACATGTTGTTGGTGTAATTTAACAGTCATTAATATCTTAACATACATGAATTTAGGTAGTGGATTTATCAAAGAAAAATGCATATATATATATATATATATATATATATATATATATATATATATACATACACACACACATTCAAATAAATTTATAAATATAATAAATTTATGTATTCTAGAGAGGCCTTTCTGTAATTGCAACAAAGATGATTGTAAAATGTAAGGTGCGATTGTAAATTGTTATTATTGGCTCTAAAGTGTATTGTGAAAGATGGTTGAACTAGATCTTTCACGCTTACAACAGAATGAAGTTGTAAGAATACACCAATCAGAGAAATAGATTGTATCTTGCTTTTGTGTTAACCTGGAGCTATACATAGTTTCATATACTGTGTGATGGACTGGGTTTTAGCTCTTTAATAACTCTCTTTTTCTATAGAGGCTGGAATCTTAGTAGGGAGAATTATAAAGTGGAAAATAGAGGTAACACTGTTAAGGAGACTGAAAGGCGCAACTTATAAAACATGGATGAATGAAAATTGCAATTATTAGTATAACATTCACTACTACTCCCACAACTCTACAAGCATGTTCTTACAATTATGAGATTTATTTGTAACCCATTCTTTACAATTCACAAATAAAAATAAAATATTGAATAGAATGATGAAATATTCCTTGGACAATCTGTAACTCCTTTTTTACAACTTAAACTCAATTGTCTATTTATATCCTTGTACATTTTCAATGTAAGTAACTGCTTATAGAGAATACTTATTATCCCAAGAATGTTATATCAATAAAAACCATTTTATTTTTATTGTAGGAAAGAGGCTACAACTAAATTTTTAAGCACAATACGCTGCAAATTAAGCTTTACGCTATAAAATGGCTTTAAGAGCATTTGACAATATTAATTTGTTGTGATTGAAAGTGCAGTTGCACGTCTGTTTTCATCAATGTAGATCAGCTCTAATTTTAGTTTGATTTCATTTTTTTCTAATTCTAAAAATAAAAAAAACCGAGATTAAAATTAATTTACATTGATAGAAATGGATTTATAATTGCCCTTCATAATACGTTTACGCTACTATAGAACAGTCCTAACAAACACTCGCGTGCAAAAAACGATATTTCTCGCTCATTCTTGAAAAATCTAGCAGTTTCCCGCGGTTCACGAAAATTTCGCCCTCCGCGTTGCTCGTTGCGGCTCGACGCCTCCGACAATCGCCATTTTCATTCGTGATAGACGTGATCGTTGGTCGCCTCTGCTCTCCGGCTCAGGTTTACGAGGCGTGTGACGACGAGAAACCTCTCGGGCTCGTCGCCGTCGGGCAAGGCGCTTTGTACAGCTTGTACTACGAATTGCGCGTATACTCTTTGTAGATACTCACGATTGTCCGTCATCGTGCCGCTTCTTCGGACAAACGATGCGAGGAGACCGCCGATAAGGCGGTAGATGAATCTGCTTGAGCAAGATCACGCCTGGATCCAGGCAAACTTGGACCACGTCCTTCCTTTCTCCGTCTTCTTTCTTTTATCACGGATACCTCGTCCCTTGCGGGGACTCGTCGTCTTGCCGCGTTTTTCTCACGAACTCGTAGACCCGATTGGAGCGGTGTGATAGAAGAAACGACACGGCTGTCTTGCAGACGGAAGTGAAAACGGCCGGCCGGAAGTCCCGGGGCGAGCGGCAGTGGCGTCTGGCTAGCGCCGTCGCCCAATGGCAGACCAACTTTCCGAGGGACTTTGTTGCCAGCGGAAGGAAGCCTTTTGCATTGGCTGCCGGACACCGCGTTGGTTTAATTCTCGTCTACAATAGGTGTAGTAAGCTTTGGGCTGTACGAAATTGACCAACCATAGTCGAGTATTCTTCTCACATTCCACTGTGATTGGTCAATTTCTTACGGCAAAGTTTACTACACTTACTGTATCGTGCGTTCAGAAATGCATCCGTCAGAGTTTGCTAAAAAAAAGAGGAGGGGGGGGGGGTTGAAAGAGTTGCATTTGCATAGAGTTGTAAATTGGAGCTTACCGGAATTACCGGATTCCCTGGCGAAGGGGCCGAAGGGGTCATTTAAAGTTTGATTATACATGCATTATGATAAAAAGTGAGAACGAACAAAAGAGAGCGTTAAATTTGCAATAGTCTTTAATAATAGGCTTCTATTCCTTCGTTAGTAAATTTATTAGAAAATAATTACATATTCTTTTACAAATACTGAAGAGATAGTCTGTAAAGGTTAGAATAGTTATGTTTTACACAATGTAAATATTAATACACTGTTATAAAATAATTTTTGCGAGACGTTTTATGAAACGTAATAAACTATTAGAAATGTTCAGAAGTTTAATTAATTCTTAATTAAAGTAAATTTTATTTTTTTTGTTAAGGAAGAGTAGAGACATTTGTTCAAGAAATTTTAAAATATTTTCATGAATTTTTAGAGATTTTTAAAAAATTACTTTAAATAGGTGAAAGAGTGATCGCACGCAAGATGTTCATGATTAAGGCAATAACTTTAAGTACTCGTTTTTTTATATTATATTGCAAGAATTAAAAAAGAGCTTTTTCTTTACTTACAGCTGATATTCGTTCCATTTTGACAAGATGTTTTGCCCACTGCAAATTGTTAAATGTTCTTCATAGTGTGACAGAAAATGTATAATGATCTAATGTTTTAACATTATCAATGGAGACCAAAGTGACTAGTAAAACCAGCAGCTTGAAAGCTCTGTTGCTACGTGCTTGGCGAGAACGCTGGACCGATTTGCAATGGGGCATTAATATCAAAACGGTGAGTGCATTTTTGATGATTGACTTGCTTTCAATTTGTTGCTTTCCTAACATTATAAACATTTCCTAAAATTGAGATAAATCCTCAGATTCTACCAAGAGGGGTAAGTGGTGATGTATATAACTTAGCAGACTGTATATTGCAACAAGCACTAGTAGGACCAGGACCAAATCAATTAGTATTGTCATATCTAAAGCACTCATTAAGCTCTCAGGTTTGTTTGTCATATATTTTGAAGATCTCTTAATTTTTTTTGTATAATATATACATATACTGTAAGATTTGTGTACCATTGTGTAATGATTTACATTTTATCTTGCAGTTGGTGTCCTATGCTGCAGTGTTGCAGCGAATAAGTAAATATGAAGCATTTCACAAGCCTCATTGTATTGTGAGTTTGCTGGAGTTCTTGGAGTCCATACAAGTTGGTATTACATGCCGCGGTAAACCAGAGGAGGATCTTTTAGCCGCGGCGGTTTTGTCAATTGTACATTGGCTCCTGCAGTGTTATCTGCACACCTTGACAAAGACACCTCAGAGTAATCCTCTGACACCGCAACCGAGCGAGCTCATAGACAAGCCTGCTAGTATTTTGCAGCAGATGTTGAATTCAGATTTTCTGTGCGCGATGATGTATTTGGCTAAATATGATGACAAAGGTGCACTGTGACTTTAATGCTTTTAAACCCTGTATCAACGATGCTACAAACTGCTCTGAAAAATAACTGACCAAATGTATTTGAATAGTTTTATTAATGATTGATACAATTGATAAATTCTTTCTCCGTTCGAGATCTCTGTACAATTTCTAGCATCACTCCAGGGTTTAAGATTTATATGAAAGATTCAATTTATATTTATTTATACATCTCTGTTTTAGAGCTGTACATCGAAGTTGTGAAAAAATGTCAAGAGATTGAGACATTACTAAAGACAAGTACACAAAAGTCCGTCGTACCGATAGAGGATTCTCTGAAAAAGTTGTGCAGTTTGGAGATTGAGAGTCTTTGCCCTGAGAAGATTAAAATGGAATCTATCACTCATTGCTTGCAACCTCTCTTTGCCGTTCAAGTGTTACTGAATCCCAGCACTGAAACAACTGTGTTCGTCAATCAATTGCTGATGGTGCAAAGATTAAAGAGCTACACGAATGCGCGACTCTACTGCGAGATTATCCGTGCTTGCCTGATGTGCCTGCACAATGTGACGGGAACGTTTAAGGAGTCGCAATGGGGTGCCTTCACGTTTCTAAAGGTGCCTCATATACTGAAGGAATTGCACGTGGCAAATTTGAATGGTAGATAAAACTCCTTTAAAGTTTTCTGGATATCGGACAAAAATAGAATTAGTTTTACATCTTTACGTCTTACGTTGTTAGGTGACGAGAAGTTTGAATACTCGCAAGATATCCTAGATGCTTTCGAGTTGTTGCTTCAGTTCACACCTCTGTTGGACATAATGGATGCCACGTGTTCGTGCAATTATGTGGAATGCCTGCTGAATGAATTTCAGAAGGTGAACCTCGTAACGGAGAAGCAAGCGAAGCAGATAGGTGCTAGGAGGTATACATGAAAAACGAATTATCTTTCACAAAATTTGAATGATTAGTTGAACTTTATTTGCGATTATTGCGCGATTGTTACAGAGAGGGAGGGACCACATCGTCATCAATTCCGAAGGTAATAGTACGCGCGGGGCAGACGCTGAACGGAATCTTGAGAACGCTTAATGCCGATTACGCGAAAATCCAGGAGGGCTTGCTGAGCGTGCTGTATCAAGTCTTGACGGGAAAAAGCTTCGAACTGATGTTGGCCGTAGCGACCGTAGAGGGAGAGTTGAAGACCTTCGTCACAAAACTCATCAAGTTTAACGAATGTAGTAAACAAATCAATGAGTCCGTACCTGACAAGACAGCAGCGACGAGAGCAATGTTGTTCGACGTATCGTTCCTTATGTTGTGTTCTATAGTCCAAACGTATGGTTCCGATGTAAGTCTGGCATATGTCGCACTTCGTACAGAAAAAGATTTTGTAATTTCGTGTGTCGAATACATCTCATCTATATGCAAATTGCTTTTTCCAGGTTGTCCTAGAGGAAGGTGGAGATTCGTTTTTCGAGCAATGGGTGCGCGAATGCATGCCGGAACGGAACAAGTTGAAGTCGCCGCAGAGAATGCTGCAGAACGTCGATCCGGCGAGAGTGGACGCTCTATTGGCGCAGATCAACTCACCAGATCCTGACTTCAAATCGAGTAACTTAAAGTGGCATGTCGCATGCCAGTCGGCGATGGGCGCGGTGAAGGAGTTGCTCTGCGCGTGGGAGAGCGGAGTGCTGGGCGCCGGCGATGTCAAGAGAGCTCTGGATGGTTTGCGAGCGACGGCCTCTTGTCTGCCGGTTTGTGCTGCCGCTTGGCTGTGCGCGTACATGAGCATCACGCACCAAGACGCTCTACTAAAACCCATGAACATGGTCCAGCACTTCTTGACTCCGTTGTCGGGTCAGGAAGTGCTAAACGAAATGCAGGACAATCTTAAAGAGAGTAATAAAAAGGAGAATCTTAAAGATAGGTAAGGAAATATATAAATATATAAATACGAACAGTTAATATTGTTAAATAAAAAATTATTTTTTTTTAAATAAAAATATATTTTATATATTTCAATGTTACGTAAGATTAAAATTTTATTTCTAGATCCAGCTTAATGGTCCAGATTATTCGGAAAATGCAATATGACGTGCACCCGCCCACACAATCGAAAACAAAAGTGCTTTCGATGTCCCACAGGTATTATGATATTTTCTGAAAATGAATTGTTATTATATTGTTTTAAGAATTATCATTTTTTCATGGAATTTTTGCACTCGCAGCATAATATCGCGGCAGCCGATACTGGAACAATTGGAGTCCGTCTGGCAGAACATAAATCAACGTGGGTGGATAGACATACAAGCCACGCAATCGTTGGAGTCTTTGCTAAATACCGGCGGTTCTCTTTGGTTTGTTACGAATATAGTCAAGGAAGTGCTCAAATATCGCTATCAAGAAGAACTGGATCAAGCTGTGGATTTAGCTTTTGCAATCTTCCATCTCGACATAGAGAACTGTACTTTGGATCTCATAAATCACATAATACCACAATACTTGCACAACTCGTTGCAGTAAGTTCATTTTATAATCGCATCATGATCGCATTTTTAAATATGCAGAACGTTTATTATACATAAATTTTGTTTCACGTAGGAGTGAAGAACTTGTGGAACCGCAATCGTCCATCTTGGCAAAATTATGTGTGTACTGCATATTCTCTACTTTGGAATATAACAACTCTAATCCTTATCGAAGTAATAGTCGTAAGCGTGTGCGACGCGACCTCGATGCGGACGAGCTAGACGCGCTTGGCGTATCCAATAAGCTCCTGCGGTTAAACGAAACTGGCGAGAACGTTCCCATGTTCAGTTCGCAAAGTCCACAAGCGCAAGGCTCGAGTAACGGGCAGAAGTCGGTGGTGGTTCTGAGGGATCCGCTTATGACGGCGTTGAACAATTTGTTCACCATATTCTCCTTTTTAGCCGGTAGAGACGGCGAGGTGTCTCAACAGACTCATTTTATACTCCAGTTTTTGCGACTCATGGTGCAATGCGGAAAAGACAGAACTCGCATCGTACTACAAGGAATGCCGCAAACGCTGGTACGTTTTGATATTTGTGTAGAGTAGTTCGTGCAATCACAATTTTAGTTTCGTCCCTTAAAATTAAGGGTTTGGAGAACAGACGTTGAATATAAATTATGCGACAAGTTTGTTTTTCTAAACATTTTTTTTATTTTTTTTTTTTACTTGCGCGACTCACTTGGCTGTTGATAATGAGTTTATATGTTTGTTTTCAGGTACCCTGTCTTCTCAAGGCACTGCCCGAATTATTCACGACTGATATTCTACTAAGACTGTATGACATACAAACTGTGATTGGGCGTAAAACTACTGCGCGAGATTTATGCATGTTGCGAAATATTAATCTGAAGCCTACAAAATAAAGATACAGTTATTGCAAAATAGAGAATGCATCTTTTCACGGATACAATACTTGATTGACGAGTATATCAATTATATATCTATATAAATGTTAATATAATGTACAGATTTTATATTTTAAATCTTATAACATTTATACTGCTATACTAGCAGAGTAATGGTAATGTATTTGTACACTAAGGGTTGGTTCATAACAGCCGTTACTGTAAGAAATTCTCCAATCATAGCAGATTCTTTTTCTGTAAATCGACTATGATTGGCCAATTTCTTACGGTTATGGCTATTATAAACCAACTTTAAGCATCTTAAATGCCTTAACAACTTGTACAAAAAATTGCTATGGAGCAATTTTTTAAATCATGATATGCTGATTTTATGTAATACATCGGAAATAAATAATCATGTTCAGTAATTGTTGAGTTAATCATATCTGATAAGTACCTATTGATTTTACTTAAACAGAAAACCATATTTCAGGCGTGACGTTTGTTAAAGAACATCTTTTCAATATCTATTATAAAATTGTAACATACGAATGTATATATGAACGTAATGTTGTTTCAAAGTATCCTTGGAAAATGCATCCAACATATGTACATTTTTAAACCATTTGAAGAAATGCAAGTTCATAATTTTTTATAAGATCGAATTTAAATATACTTTATTTAAAAAATAGCTGAATTATAAATTTATTATCTTCTTAACCCATAGATAAGAAAATAAATTCCGTTTTTCATTCATGATGCCTAGTTATTAAAATACATATAAAATGCAGTATTGCTTATTTGTTGAATGTGTTAAAAAATTATAAAATAAAATTGTGAATGAGATACTTAAATGTGATTACTTAGAAACATTCAGCATGTTTAAAGTTAAAATTTAAATAACTTGTATTTTTATTAATAAAGTATGCGATCATTAAGAGATGTTATTTTGTATAAGTTTTAATCTAATTAAATTTGTGTACATATATAAAATTAAAAAGAATTTCTTTCATACATGAATTATATGTTTCCGTTGCTTGTATGGGAAGTTAATTATAGAAATTACAGGTGCGTTTGAAACAATAAAACGTTACTTTTTTTAAGAATCTTATTATTTCATACAATTTTTATGTAAATTCCAAATCTGTGTGCTATTTATAATAAATAAGTATTTTATACCTCAAGTATATATTCTACTTTTTAGCAAGAGAACTATTCTTACAAAGTTTCTTAAAATCTAGCCTACTTACAGCCAATGATACGCTAGGAACTGACTAATTTCACATTATATCGAAACCATCAGCAAATCTATATAATGAAAATGATTCTTATAAGCAAATAATGTACATACATAATAAGAGTTATATAAGGTCACTTCGACCAATTCCGATGAACTTTATCGACGATTAACTCAATCATGCAGGTAACAAGCTAACGTTATTTTTCATTTTAGCGTCAAATGTAAAAACGTTATTTTTACGTCAAAATAACATTATTTTGCTACTTAAATGAGTTAATCATCGATTAAAGTTAATCAGAATTGATTGAAATGGCTCTTAAAGAGTAGAGTGCATAAAATTCGCAGTTTACAAGTTTTGATTTATTCTGTACAAATGTCGATTAATCTATATGTATATTAATGTATTTATACATAGGATGTTCAAGAAAAAGTGCAGTGATGGATGAATTTTAGAATACAGCCTTGGTAATCGAGCGGCGAATGTAATTGTTTGGATCTATAGATTAGAACCAATTATGTCAATCGCTCGGTGAGTAGACTATTCTAAAAACCATCGAAAAAAAGTATTGCATATTCTGTTCATCACTGTATATATTTTAAGAGCAGGCAGTATTTATCAAAACAAGAAAATCTTGTGAACATAAATACTAAAATTATATCTCTGTCGAGATAAAATCAGCCTGGAAGTGACTACGTTGCAATTGATCGCAGCTACTTACAGTGCAACTTTTCTTTTGGAATAATTAGAATATTTTATATTAAAGTAGTAAAAAAAATGAATGCCACCCGTTAGTATTTATCGTCAGTATACGAGTACATCAGTGCCATCCAGAATTTATAATTTTGGATTTGAAATTAAAATGTCTCGGTGTTTATGCCTATTACTATTCATACTCCTAATTTCGCAGCTGTTTTCTTACATAACGCGCGACGGCTGGTCTCAAAGATAAGACTAGTCTGAAATTGTGTTTTATGTATATCATTTATTGTTAAAAAGTATATTATTATTAATATTATATAAAAATATAAATATATGTAACAATATGCGTATAAAAATATAATTTTATACTCATTACATTATATATATTTTAAGAGTTTATAAATTTATAAGTACTAATTATATATGTATAATTGGTACTTATAGATTTAACATAACAAAACAGAATGTATATGATTAATAGTATTATATGTAATCATATCTAATTTGTTAATAATTTCTTGAATTATCTAACAGAGATTTCGAATGACACACTTCGAAAATTTTTAATGATCTAGTTTTATCCTTAAGTGTAACGCATTACGAGAAAATAACTATGAAGTGTAAAGTAGTAATGCGTGATAATAGTCATGAATATCAATACATGTCAATTTCAAGTCAAAAACTACAAATTTTGGATAGCACTGATGTGGACCAATATTAATAATTGAATCTTATTTCAAGACGGTCTTGAGTAATATTTTAAACTAATACGGCTGTGATTAGTTAATAACATCTTAAAACAGTACTCGAGATAATCTTAAATATAAGAATCGACTATGAATACCGGCCATAAAGCATCTCCTATAGCGATAATAAATACTGGTTTATATCTCGACTTGTTTTAAAACCTACGCTCAATAAACTTTTTTTTGTTTTGATGAATACTGACTGCTCTTAAAATATGTAACGCTTTTTCTTGAACATCCTCCCATATGTATAGACTAAATAATGCTTTTTTATTATAGCTTGTCTCTTATCTTCTAAATTTGAAAGTCAGCGTCAGTGTAAAAGATAAGAATGTATGTGGGCAAGTGAATCAAATATAATTTTAATCCTTTTCTCGTTTGTTAATAAACAGTTAGGCCAAACGTGCTGCATCTTACAGCCACGGATGCCACGAAGGGTCCATTCTGCAGAGATTGTCATGGCTGTTGGCAGCAGCTACCAGTGTGCTGACTTTACTGTCAATACCGTCGAAGTTCGCAAGAGAGTTCAGTCTATTAACGATCGCGGTGACAGCACGGGTCACCATCGTTATTAGGAGTTCGCCTTTTGGATCGGTCGGCGCTTGTGATGTGCCCTCGGCATCTTCTTGCCGTTTGTGGTCAGCGATTACCTCGTCTCGCAAAATCGCACGAAGTATGGCGGGTAGTTGGAATGTAGGCTGAACCAAACAGCGCGCTGTGGCAATCGCGCTAGCGGTCAATGGTCCGCAAACTCCTGCAAAAGATTAACTCTGTGAAGTCGTAATCGTCTGCATATTAAATATTAAATTTACAAGAAGTATCTCTATGTGACATTTAAAGTTATATTCAAGTACAAGAGATATCAAGATATTTTTTTATCAACAGACGAGTAGATTAAAATTGTGTTTGGCTGACCTATAGTTGTGAGAAACTCGAAAATATTGGGCGTTAGACGGAAAGGTACTGGTCTGTTTGCATCTAACTCTCCGGAGGTGTCGTCAATGTCGAATTTGAAGTACGCGATGTTGATTAGACCAGAATCTTGATGCACGTACATCATGTCAGGATTGAGTCGTGTAAGATGAAGCACGTATTCAGCAAAACATGTTAGAGACAGCTGCAGGGTGAACTAAGAACAGAAAGATGAAGATATGATAAAAATACTCACGTTGTGATTTTATAATATATTTCGATGGTTGCAAGTTTCTATCTTTACTTCTTTTGGTCAACAATTTTGAGATACACTAAAACTTCGTATAAAAGTTGAGTGCAGTCAACTTAGCGGCAAACAGAAATTTTAATTTCAGTTTAACCGTTTCGTTTAAATAGACAATTCCGGATACTTCTTAAACAGAATGTATAATTTCGTGCTTAAAGTCATTTTTAGACTCGTTATACTTATAAAATACAAAATCATCTAAATATTTGTCGAAATATTCACAATGTTCATACTTTAAACCATTAGAATTTCAAAATGCTTACCATTTTTCTGAACGTCCAATAGTCGGTGGCGCCAGGGAATGTCTTCATCGCCCAATCTTTGAGCATAGCTTTGGAGACCATTGTGGTCTCCACCTCCTTCAGAATATCCCGCAGTACTTGATGGCTGGCTTGCACGCCTCGTGCCTGTACGGCGGCCAGTTTCTCGTAATACCTGGCGATAGGTGCGTCATGTTCCATTCCCAGCTTGGCGCAGCCCTGCTTGTAAATATCCAAGAGGGAAATGGCTGCCGGATTGTCCTCCACGAGTCTCATCTGCGGCGAAACGGCAACGAGTCGTGGCACTGTAAAGTGCAAGAAACGTCGCGACGTTTCCTTCTGCTTGGTCAAGTAGTGATTCAACATGCGTAGCAGTTGTAACAGACGTTCCTCACGTCTGGCATCTCCTAGACCGGCGTCGTTGACCACTAAATAAGGATATAGACGACCATTGTGACCGCGGATACGCAATCTCCTGGCAGCCGTGTTGTGTCGTTGAACCACCTCAACACGCGGCACAAATCTCGCTATCTTTACGGAATAATGCGAGTGCTGAAAGATATAAAATTTTAGAAAAGATTAATAAGCAAAACCTTCTTGGTTTAATCTTAAATGTTATTTTTAACGTTTAAACAAAAATAAGATTAGAAGCGTCAGACATTATTATGTAATTGGAAATTTTTAATTTAAATTATCGTAATAAACTTGTCTTTCTTAAATCTTATTACAATTTATCTTCGTTCTTCATTCATATTTTAATGGTACATAAAAAAAATGTATATTATTATGTACATGTGTAATTATTTCTATGTGTGACTACATATAGAATAGATTTTTAAAAGTTTAATTCTTTTACCCTAGGTATCAGAAATTCACCGGGCAGCTCAACTTCCGCAGTTTTTAAGCTAAAGTTGCTCAAGAAGCGACATTTCTCCTCAATTAAGAAAGACCTGCGGAATAAAATGTGCAAATCTGTAGTCCATGAATCGTAAAAAAAGAAGTTATTGTAGAACAATTAAAAAATAAAATATTACTTTGGCAATTGTTTCGTTTTTTCTTCGAGAATCTTTATCCATTTCTTTAACTTGCTAATAAGATTGTGTAATAGTCTAGCTCCAGGTACGGTAAAGTCAAAATCACTCGTGAATTGGCCCTTCATTTTTTGGAAAACAGGATCCTGTACAGTTGCTTGTGCTCGTCGTGCCAAGGACTCCGATGCCGCCGAGCTAAATGAGCTGCTCATGTTTTGTGAGGACGATATGTTCTCTACAAGTCACAAAGTGCATTTTAAAAAAAGAAAAATCGTCATATTCTTCGATTTTTGTTTTATAATACATAAAGTGAATGGACTTACCAATACCAATACCAAAGGTAGATACAAGCTTTTTTACAAAGTTTAATGTATGGGGAGTTATCGTTGCTTCACTAACTGCGCCACGATTCTCGAATGCTATTGCGTAACACTTGGCGAGACCTTGTCTCAGCTGTCTTAAAACTTCTTCATACCATGTTTCACGGAACCACACCATCTAGGATGTAAATTATATCAGTTTTTATACGAGAGATCTTAAAGTATTCTTTGAAAAATTTTAGTATAAAGATATATGTATGCGTGCTTAATCGTAAATTTAATTTAAAAAATATTTAGAATATGGATATGTAAATAACAAAATAGATATATAATTTAGAGCATTTCTACAAAAATGCATCGACAAACTTCAAAAAGAAGTTTTCGACATTAAAAGAAAAGAATTATATATGTATAATATTAAGTTAATAAAAAATCTATTATTACTTTTTCATTACATATAATTTTTTTTACTGTATATTCTCTTTATAGTGATATATTCATTCATTATATTTGCTATATATTTTTAAAAATATATTATTATGCAACGTTGAATGGATAGAGGTAAAGGAACGTCATTTATACCAACCTGATCGACTATACCCTCCAAACTAGACAATACAGTTGGATGGATGTCTCTCTGCATATGCATGATCTTTGAGCATCGCCACATAGGCGCCGTGGCACGTACCGTATGACCAGTTTCCGGAATTCCTTGTTGCTGTGGTACGTTACCCGTTGTGGTGGAACCGCGATCTTCGACACCGTCTTGACTTTTACCAGCAGTCAATTCACCGCTTTTGTATCTTTCTCTCTGCTCTATTTTCAAAGTCAGATAAAGAGTACGTATAGAGAAATAAACTGCCTGTGGAAACATTCTACCGACTTGGCTCAGCAAGTTTAGGATTACATTGCCTTCATGGCGAACTAGGTACATCAGTAACTGCGGTACCCAGGGTAACCACTGAATAGCCGGTACACCTACGGCATATTTGTCCACGGTCTCCATGAGCGATGACTTCTCGTCATCGTACGTGAGTAGCCACAGAATTTTAGCAATATACTTTCTAGACTTTGATTCATTCTGATGTCTACAAGCGTGTAAGAAGCATACAAGAGCATTGATACCGATACTGATTTGACGAGCATCGCGTATAAAGATATTTTCGAGATAATCGCCCCACAAAGACCAAGCTTTTACCAAAGTGTCATGTAGTTGGGCTGCGGCGGAAAAGCTCTTGTTGGCATCATCTGAGCGACCTAACTGTGACTGAAGTAAACCCTTGAGCGCATAAAACTCTGCTACCATTTCTTTCGTAAAGTAACCCATATTAGTTGATTCTAAAACGTCCAAACCTTCCTGCAAATCATTTTGTCCTCCCATGGTAGCCATCTGCAAATGGCATTTTACTTGCTGTCGGATTTTCTGAAAGCAATCGACCATAGGTACGCTTGTAGGAATATTGTAAATCCTAGCCAATGAATCCAAGCATACGCCACAGAGATTTTGTTTTCTGGCGATCTTGCCAAAATGAATAATCGCTTGCATAGAGGCATGTACACCGAGCAACGAGTGAGTAGCGGTCTGTGGATCCTGTTGAGAATCGTAGTGATTGGTGATAAAGGTATAGTGATGCTGTCGCCAAGTGAAGATATCCGACCAGTGACTGAGATCGTCGGCTATTACAGGCAAGCGATTTCGCCATGTCTTTACGATAGCTTTCATGTCGTGCAGCGAATTACTTCTGCCGTGTAGCAATCCTTGATGAATTTGCATTGCCTCCTGAAGCTCCATTATCTGCTGGGCTGCTTGCAATAGCGGTTGGTGTACGTGGCTAACAATGCGCGGGAGTCGACGCCATTCGCGCATGCATAAACCAGATGCAAGTTCTACATAACGCTCGACGGTGCTCAAATGCTGGTCTTCGCTACTGCACAAGGTTATAAATCCACGGTAGAGATTGATCTACAAAAATATAAAAAAAAAATGAATTTATTGACATCTCCTTTTAAAACACATGTATATATAACAAAATTTTGTGCTACAAAGTCAGTAAACTAAAAGAAATTTTTAAATCATAAAACGTTTATCTTTTTCTTGAAAATTATTATGTCATAATCCTTCCAGAGTAACTCGTGTTTCAAGAGAAAAGTCAATAATAAGCAATTTTTAATAATATAGATATTGGGTCATTAAGTATGAAACTTTACACATGTGAATATAAGATATTCACATATGTAAAGTTTCATACTTAATGACCCAATATTATAGGTATAATTAAGACTCAATTTTCACATTTAGTAATATAAGAGTAACATCATCCACATTTGACCTATCTTTTAAAGTTCAAATTATAATTGCATATATTGAATTAGAACTATTCGTTGATTACCTTCCAAAGCATTTCTCGTGGACAATTTTGTTCTAACTGTGCGACAATTTCCTTCATCGCCGGCCAATTGGGAGTACGCCACGCACTGTCTAGGACGAGGAAAGGATTCTTGTAATTGCCATGGCTGCCCAATTCGAATAGAGTATCCCACTGATTCTGTTCTTTAACAGTGCGCTCCCAATGTCTCTCCCAGAGAAGCATTTCTTCATTGAGATAATAGGGTGCTGGGGCAGATGAGTAATCCTGCCGGAACTTGGTCATGCATACCTCATATGCACCTTGGGCCTGTTCAAAGAATCCCTGTTGCTCTAGCGCAATCGCGTGTAAGGTCTCCTTGTAATGTGCGGGCCTCTTTTGCCACAGACCCGACCACATGTCCTCCTCGCAAAGTAACGAATACATCTCCGAGAGCATGTGCATCACTTCATAATAGGGATTGATACCTTCAATCTGCTCGGTCTCATCGGGCGAACGATATAGATCAGATTCGCTTCTACTCTTTGAATTACCACCGTTACCATCTGCTGCCATCTCGGCGCCCATTTGCTCTAAACTTAATGTTATTCGGTGCCAGACGTTGTGCGATTTGCCTAGATATTTCATCACAGGCGGCGCTATGGCTACCGGTGGATTACAGTGTGCCAGTGACTCCAGAAAGGTACCAATCGCGCTCGGATGGCAGTCCTTTTGAACAACGTGCACGCCGCTGGCAACGAACGGTGCCACCTCTTTCGCTATGACTCTGAGATGAGATTCTTCCAAGATAGACCATATTCGTGGAAACATATCCAACCAGACGCGTTCTGCCAACCCAGTGTCCATGTGGCATAATTGAGCGGCTGCCAGTAGCAGCTGTTCCGTTTTGACCTTCTTCGCATTCTCCATAAATTGTATCTGTTTGTTGATCATCTGCACTAAGCTGGGCTTTTCTGTAATCTCCTCGACAGAAGCAGTGGCGCTCGTGGAATCCGTTAGGTTAGACATCCAAGCGTCCATCTCAAGCGTTTCTTTTGTGTCTACTTCTTCTTTGATTTTCATCTCGACATCCTGTGGCTCCTCATCAATACGACCGAGACGACAGACAAAGCGCGTTTGATCTTTGTTTTCCTTATCCATGCCTTCTTGCATAATAGTTGTAATGCTAGGTAGCAAGAGATCTTCATTGGTCATTTGTACCAAAGTGGTCGGATTAACGGTTGCCAGCAGCAACTCAATGCATTGCTTGATCCAATAGTGAGATCCTATGTTCTCCCAGTTCTGACTGAAGACAATATACAAAATACGATCGACCAAATGTCTCTTCATTGAACTGTCGAATACGTCAAAGAACTTCGCTCTCACTTGCGGCTGTACACAACGCAAACCTGCCAAAAAAGCCTGCTCTAATTTACTCGTCAATTCCGTTGCCTTGAGAGTTTCGTCGCGATAAACATAATTCACCAGCTCCAAGAATTGTCTGTTCAGCTCTAGATCGTCGGGAAAACGTTTCTCGACGTACTGCATCATTTTTACCAGGAGGATGGATTTCTCACGCAAACTAGGCGTCTGATTCACTGCAAGGGTAGTCTTATTTTTCATCCATTCTTCTAATATTTTTGTAATAGCCTTCATCACCTTTACGTCTTGCGTCTTTTCGATCAGTCCGACCAAGATCGAGCCTATAAACGATTTGCGCATATCAACGCCCATAACTGCGACGCGATTCTTGACCAGATCCAAACTAAGAATCAATAATTCGCTCGTGACAGGATTGGCTTCAGTCTGCGTGGAATGCAAATGTTCTTTGGCCATTTTGTGCAGCACTCTCATGAATGGAGTTATGAGCCGGTCAATATAACTGGGATTATTTGTACAGGCAGCTTTAAGCATCATAAGCGTGCCGAAAAGTGAACTCGGTGTAGCCGTGGTGGTCTTTTCATAAGTAGCCAATCCTTCGGCTATAAATCTGCCTATGGTTGTGTACAATGTGTCCAACTCTTCATATTTAGGCGCTATGTTTGGAGAGGCTTGTTCAGCTGGGAAAATCGTCATTAATCGCGATAGCAAGCCATGTACGAGACGTATAATTTTAGTATTGCTACTTGCGATGCAGGCACCTATTCCTCGTTGCAATGGCTTAAAACTGACAAGTATCTGCTCGCGCTTCATCACGCCCAACAAAAACGTTAGTACTTCCAGTGCCGTACTGATGTTACCGTAATTCGGTTGATTGGGCTGATTGCTATCCACGCTGGCAAGAACTTTGTCGAGCCAAGCTAGCTTTAAATCGCATTGTTCAGCGATCCATACATCAGGTTTCAGTGCCATCTTCAACAGAGCCACGCAGCGTCTGGATAGTTGTTCGCCAGGATTACCGTGAATTGTTGTCACGTCATTTACCTGACACGCAAGGCGTAGCAGGAAATTCAGAACGGCGTCCGCGTGAGCTCTCTCAATAGGTTTCGCTGATCCCGGTTCCATCCTGGGTAAAATAAGAGGCACGGGACTATTACCGGCTGCTGTCTGTGCGCTCATGCGTTTGCCAGATGGATCATCGATAATCGTCCGCTTAGTTACACCTGATGGCTGTACGTTAGCCTTGGATTCTGAAGTTTCGCCTTCTTCTTTAATCCTGTACAGCTCCCATTTTATGATTACTTCCGCTAACTCGACAGCCAGTCGCCGATGTTCTATGGTAGCAGTGGGAGTGCATCCTATACGTTGAATCGAGTTTACTATATGTTGAACTAAATGGTGCCTGACTGGATAATAAACTTTATAGTGTCTCACAACAAGTTGCAAAATATGAGATAATTGTTGCATAGAGTGACCTTCCTCTACAATGATCTTCTTCGTCCAGTGTGTTAGCATAGTATTACCATCTTCCATCCGCACAGGCATCGCAGGTGTCAGTATTTCTAATGCTTGTCGCACAACATTACGCGCATCCACAGCATGCGCCTTCAGCAAACTATGAAACACTTGTAATACTATGCGTTTGTGAATAGCAAATTTAGCGATTATGTGACTTAGAAGAAGATGACCATGGTATCGAGTAGTCGGATCTACGCAATTCTTGCCTAGTAAACATGGCCATGCGAACGTCATTAAGCGACGTAATTTATTTCCTTGCCTTTTGTTAGTTACATCGTGAATGTGCTGCGACGCTTGTTCCACTAGAAGACAAGAGAATTGCAACAGAGAGATACGGACGCAGTCGGCGGAGCCAAACGGATTGTCCGGGTCAATTATCTTGCTGATAAATACCGATACAACGTTCTCCGGGTTGTCTTGGTAAGGCATCGGTGCGCCTCCGACCAGTTTTGTACCTTCGCCGCGTTCGAAGCTTATCGCAAAACACGGAATAATGATTAGTTGCAGAACGTTGGCTTTTAGCTCCTGCGACATGTTGTTTGTGGGAAAATGTTCGACGAAACGGAAGAAAGCGCTTCGCTTCCATTCGACTGTATATTCCTGCGCAACTGTGTTCTCCAGAAAATCTCTCAGGAACTGAAAGTCCGGCACAAACCGATCGCACGTGGCCCGAAGCAGTTGGAACAGCAGATCGATATCGTTCGGTTGATGACGGAAATAATGTAGTAGAATCTTGACAATGTGTTTCGGCTCCTTCCAGTGACAGTATTCGACACCCTCGACTTTCTTGTGCAACGTCTGATAGTCGTCATTGTACCAGATTTGCTTCAATGCGCCTACCAATTGATTCTGGGTGGATAACCATTGTTCGTCATACTTAATAAGTATACCGATAATCTTGATCGCCCGGTACTGCACTTCATTCTTTTCCATATGAGTCAAATTGGAATTCGTTTGTGAGTGAGCGAGCAGCATTGTGACGAGTCGCGCCGTGCTGTTGTGTAAAATATCACGGAACGGCTTACCGTCTTTATGGCTAATAAGATATTCTAGATACCTGCTCCATTGTTGATCCTTGATATTGCTATCATGCAGAAATAGATTGAGCGCGTCCGTCGGAAAACGTAAAAGACATTTCATCAGAGGTTCTCGGAAGGGGCTGGAAACTTCGACTAGTAGTGTCTTTTCAGTTTGAAGAATAAATCTGCAAAGCTGATCGTTGAACTTGGGTAGCGATGCTGGAATGTTGTGATATATCCCAATAATGATAGTAATTTTTTGTTCAATTTCACCAGACTTTGATGTACCTTTGCGAGATTGAATCAGATTCTCCAAAAACTTCTTTACATGTTGCAGCATTTGTTCACACAAAGTAACGCTGAAAGTGCTCGGGAAGAGCTGCGTTAAATATGATAACCTTCTAACGCAATTCAAGCTCAAGTTTCGATGATCACCCAGTGTCAATAGCATAGGTCGCATCATTGTGTGAATAGACTCCATTTCCAGCTGGAAACCGGCGATGAATGTTTTCATGCATTCAAAGGCTGTTTCTTGCAGCTCAGCTTGAGGTTTTTCCAAAGATTTGTAAAGAACTCCGAGTATTTTCTCGCGGCAGGCCACGATGTAATGGCAGGCTGCCAATGCTCTTAATGCCGACTTTCTCAGAGGCATCAAATTCGAAATCGATTTGTAACAAGCTAGCTTAGTGAGAGTGGCGTCGTCCGCTTCGCAGAGGTTGAACAACTCTTGGAAAAACACCTTGTGCTCTAAGATATTTAAATCAATGGTAAAAAGACGCGGATTCAAGGTAGTACAGAATGTGTTACCGTCCATCAAACCAATTTGCGCATTGGTTGGTTGATGCCTCAAAAGGTGCTTCTTTGGTGGTATCATATCTGCTAAAACTTCTTTATGTGGTTCCATGACTTCCGTCACCGATTTATGCTGTATTTCGGCGAGCTGACGTAACGAGGCCATAGCCTGTTCACGCACAATTGTATGCGGCGATGTCACTTGTTTGACTAGTTCGCGAGTGACCTCGTACAGGCTCTTGTTTTGTGCTTCTATCAATTCCATGTTGCCTTCCTGAATACCAGGATTTACGCACACTCTCAGCATCTTTTCCAAATTTTCTTTTGCCATGTCGATAGCACCGTTGGACACCTCGTCGGTTAGATCCATCATTACGAATATAAGAGCTTTTAGGAAGACAAATAAATGATTGAGAACCCATTTAGTAGCCATTCGTTCAAATAGAAATTTTATCGCTATGCATCCACCCAGTTTGGCATACCAGGCGCGCTCGTAGCACAGTGAACACATTCTCTCGGCTAGATACTCCATGAAAGGCAATTGGCAGGCTCGTTCCTTAGAACCCAGGATGTTTGTTGCTGTTTCTAATATCAATACGAGCGCCAGGTATCCCGCTTTATATAACTCCCTCTCGTCGTGGCCCATTATGACAGCGAGAGCGTCGATCAACACCAGTGGATCTTGACCTTGTATATCCTTGCGGATTTCCCGATCCGTCCAACTGAACAAACCGGCTTGTTGCGCTATGGCAATCATCGTGTAATGTCTCACGACGGAAACGACGGTGTCAAGCACCGCAGGTCTCAATTCCTTGATCTCCACGGCAACAAACATGCTGGTCAATGCTGTTTGTTGAACATTTCGTGCTACAGCATCGAGGCACCTATAGTGTGGTCCTTGTTGAGGCGGTATCTCACTTTCTTTAAAACTCGGATGAGTGAACAAATCGTACCACAAGTGAGCAGCGTCGTCCATTTTTAAGGACGCCACCAAATAACAATAGATGATCTCCCAACATTGCTTGCGATAGAACACATCCGTCGTATTAGATTTCAATGCATTGAATGTAGCTTCGATCACTTTTTCCATTGGAAGCTCGATTGACTGAGAAAAGCCTTGGAAATAAACTACCACATTAGGAGAATTAGTTTCGCGATCGTTGTATTCTAGTTTTTGTGGCTCAATCATCATTCTCCGATTTCCGCCGCCAAATTTGCCAAGAACTCTGAAAGCGACGTGAGCTTGATCAGTAGAATTATGCAATGTCCTCCAAAGTGCTTGCATCAATTCAGCACGGATTGGTTGTATATGCTCATACAAAAAATCTGGTTGAAGATTATCGACGCATAATTCTAAAGTACGTAAACCTTGGCTTACTAGACAGTAACTTCCATTGAGAGCGGATACCAAGGGATCCATTAACATCGGAAGATATGGTAAGAGAGAACTGAGTCGCACTGGTACAGTTAAACATAACTCGACAAAGAGATCTTTCATATGTTGTCTATGTAAACCAGATTGTAATCTGTTCAGTCCCTCCAGCATATTAGGGAGCAAAGGTAAGAATTCTTGATATAATAAGTCATGAGAACCACCGCCTATAGATCGAAACAATGCACGCAACAGCAGAAAATAGTTATACGGTTCCTTCGCTGACATAGCTAGCTCCATAGCGCGATTTACGATTAGATTTAAATGTGGTCGCAGCATATGTTCGTTTTCGGTTGGAAAGAGTGACACGCTACCAAAGACAAGTTTGAATAATTTTAGATACAGGTTACTTCGTTCAATATTTGAGCCCATTTCGCTCATTCGTTCGAGCAGATATTCCACTAGTATCGTCGCGAATGTCGATGAGACTGTATGATTCGATAAAAATGAACTTCCAATTATTTGCAAAGCGCAGTTTTTAAATATTCTTTCGACCATATAATCTATAGATACGGAAAAGATCTCTTGAAATGTTTGAGGATTCATTTGCGTGAACACGTTACCAAAGAGATCTAATACTTCTTTTTCTTCTCGCGTTCGTATAGTTTGGGATTGCATCGGTCTGCCAGGCTGTGCGGGAACGCCGATCGCTGGTGGTCCTATCGTATAGATATCCAAGGCCGGTAAAGCCCACTTGACAAGCTGTATATAAATCAAAGTCTCTTTCGGCTGAAGCTGATTGGATTGCGTCGCCTCGCCAGATCGGCTCTTAATGCAGTTAGTTGTTATTGCCTTAGCGCCATGGACCAAACTTTTCACTAGATTTCTGTAATCTACTACATTGTAGCTCATCGCCTGAGAAGTTGGGAAACCAAATTTCGATTTTGGCTGTTCTTTCTCCTCATTTACCTCGATACATGACTTTGTATCCTCAGTTGTAGTCTCCGTTACGGCGGGCCGTAACTGTTTCGCTTTGTTTCGCAGAATTGGAATATATATCTTGGCGATAGTTTTAAATTTTAGAACAAAAACCAACAGTATACGGATCAACAGTTCGCGTCCTTGAGTGCTGTTCTCGGCATCAGATCTTTGCCTGACTGTATCCACTAGATTCATCAGTAACTTACAAGAAACCATCTGTACAGCGGTAGGTAAAGTCTGATCAAGCAAATTCTTGCCGTACAAATGCACCGCTTTAGATACGTCATTGAGAGGTAACTGAAGTCTAACATGATGAACTAAATCGGCGAGTGTGGAGTAAGCTAAAGGTCTCAGCGCTTCATGCGCGGTCCAACCGTGACCGATAAAGATATCTTCGTTAAAAAAGATCTCCATATGTGGAATAAAATGATTTCGTAGATCCGTTGCGAGTATGTGACGTGAAGCTATGACGAGTTCTTTGCGTAAGTGAGCTACTTCCATTGGGCAAAGAGTAAACAAGCCTAGTATACCTTTTACCAACATCGTGCTGTTTTGAGATATTAAGTCTTGGTAAGGCCTTATAACATACGCAAGAAAAGACAGTGTCTTTACTTGAGCACCCATAAAATCTACAAAGACTTCCTTATTGAATCCAGGTGACGATCGATGCTGGAGACTAGGTTGAAGCGATATAGTTGTTATTACAATTGGAACAAAATCCGATACATCCTGATATACGTTCTGTTTGTATAATTGATTCAATAGAACTACAATTATTGGCAATTCTTGAAGCACCTTAAGAGACAGCACTGCTTTTGGAATCAAATTGTACTGAAAATAATAAGATTTATTCTAATTGATTCCTTTTTTTTCATTCATATATTGTGTGCTTTTAATCGTGCTTTATTTACAAATTATGTAAAGGGATAAGTTTGATATAAAATAAACAAAGAAATATTTACCGTTACAACGGTGCCATCGGCAGCTTTCTTTTCACTTTGTATCGCTGTAATCGTGAACGTTTCTTTCAACAAGGCTTCTATGTTAATTTCCGATAGGTCTTTCACACGCAGAGGGGGACGCGGTTCAAATATTTTTGACAAATTTTTTGGTAATTCGCTATACACCGATTTAACAAATTGAAGGAAATACTGAATCTATAAAGGGAAAAGAAAAAAATGGTTAAAGCAATATTTTAGAGATATAAATAAATGCGTGGCTTTACATAAAAACGATTAGTTGATATTTGATAAATTTCAGGTTTGAATCTGACTTTTATCCTACATATACCTCAATTTGTAAGAAATTGAAAATTTAGAAAATTTGAGTAAAGAAGCACGAGAAATGCAATTAAGAACAATACATTGATACATATACATATACGTAAGAATAAATTATAAATGATAAAGTATTACTTACTTCTGGATTAAATGTCGGTTTATATTGCTTATGAAGATCAATTATAATACGTAAGCAAACGAGAACGTTTTCTTCATTGTCTGTCTCTAGCAATTTGAATATAAGAGTCAGAATTTGCCTGACATATGGACGCAAGTATTCATTGCTGGGTAATCTGTGTATCATTTCCAGAATTAATTTTCTAACTTGTTGAATATTATATTCTGATATGAAGTGTGGCTCTCCCTCTTGCAATATCTTCAGAAAGATTTTCATCATATGATCGAGAAATTGTGGATATTGCAATGAACACATAATAATCTGCAATTAATTTACACATTAGTAATTAATAATGTATAAATACATTATTAATTGCATTATACAATATAATTAAATATATGTTATTTTGTTTGAGAATAAAAGACTGTTATGTATTGCATTAATGATCGCATATAGACAGCATACCTCAAAATTTTCTGATAATTCTTGGGCTGCCTTTAGTTTCAACTCATCCTTTGAAACTGGGTCAGCCAGCATGGTCACATATGAACGATATGTGTTCATTTGTGTTAGTGGATCGGGTGCCATCTTGATCGTTATGAGAGATCCTTGGTAAGTACTATAAACAGTCCATTAGAAAATCTGAAAATTAAATATTCAATATATGCAGAGACATGCAAGAAATTTTGAATTAAAATTAAAGCATGTATAAATTGCTACGCAAAGTATTTCTCTTTTATATTTTTGTAGTTCAATTTTTAGACATTTGAGTAAAAATTGTTTTATACTATTTGTTAACAATACATACTTTACATTAACGAATTTATATTAATCAGATATTAAATACCTGACATGATAAATATTTATTGACGCAAAAGGAGGTAAACGAATATAAATATGCTGAGCTAAAGGAACATATATACATGTCTTAAATCAATGGTTCTCTACTCTATTGTGTAAACAAGCCTTAGCAACCACCTTGCTTTAAGTATATTTAAATCCTTTTTTCATTCGTATAACGCACATTTTAAGAATATGTTCTTTATAATTTGCGGACTTTTGCAGTAGTACAATACATGATAATATCAAGTAAGCCAGAATAAATGTAAGAATTCTATGATATAAAACACTTGAACGAAGATGTGCTACAAACTCCATGCAGTTCACGAGATACTATATTTTTATTGTATATGTATAAGACACTGGAAACGCATTGCAGGTTTCAGTCTGCTGAAATTGTTGCAAACGATAAGACGCAATCTCGATTGATTTAAAATTTTCAATATTTCGGAGATCAAGGCGCATTAAAAGACATGGACGAGACAACGATCGATTCGATCTTTTCAGGATCCTTGAAATCCTTACCACCTGTTAGTTCGAAAATTGTGCGGATATTTACAAGCTCAACCTTTACTGGTAAGCTATTAAGAGTTACAATAAGTGATGAGTAGAATAAAAAAGCAATAAAAAATATAATTTAACGTGAAGAGTTTGAAAGAAATTTCAAAGTAGTGTAAAGTAATATGTTGTAATATAAAATAGAAATGATTATATATTTATTCGATTATATTTCAGACACAACAATGGAAAGAAATACTTTAATGGCTCAATGCTATCCTAAACTTAAGGATTATTGTAGAGAAAAACACGGTTTAGAATTTCAGGTAGGACTTCCCTCTCGTAAGACAATAATATGGCACATCGATATAGATAGTTTAGCAAACTGATGTATATATATAAAATACGAGTTATATATTTTAGATAGAGAAATTGATTTTTTCGCGGTACCAGGTACCGATAATATATATGATTCAACTTCTTCTTTTCATGTTAATTCTTGATAGGAATCTCGAGCAACTTTGAAATTATGTAGATCACATATATCATACAATCAAGTAGATTTGAGTAATCGATAAAATCAGTTGTTGCAAATCGCTATCGCTGTGTCATATTTATCTATTAATTTTATGATATATTTTATATTTTATTAATAATTTTAATTTGGTAATAACGATACGAGCTAAATAAAATACTGCGTATTGTCATTAATAAAAGTCGAAATTTGTCTTACGTAATGATGGTTAAATCCCTCTTCGTAGGTGGTTGATATGAGATGGGGTGTTCGTGATGAAGCCACCGACGATCATATGACTACCGAGCTGTGTATGAGAGAAATAGAAAATTGTCAGAGACTGTCTATGGGACCCAATTTTGTTGTCAGTAAATTTGCTCTTTAATTTAAATGCTTAATTCTTCAAATCGTTCGTGGAAAGTTAATAACTTCAGAATTATATTCTTTAATCGAGTATCCAACTGTTTTTAAATTTTTAAATTAAAGCTATCAAGAGTATTTTAATATTTACAACAAACAAATATGTATAAATATTTTTTTGTACATAGGTATTTCTTGGACAGAAATATGGATATCGTCCTATACCAACATATGTTCTCAGTTCAGAATTAGAGATGTTGAGGACAGAATTGGAGGGTCAAGGAATGGACGTTAGTCTTTTGGATAAATGGTACAAGAAAGATAGCAATGCTGTACCGCCTACGAGTATATTACAGCCGATCTCGTCTATCCTTAAAAATTTTAACAATAAAGTAAATAATTTTCAACTACGTTTAATAATTTTATTTGTTCAGTGCAGTGTCTACCAATTAATTATTATACAATATTATTGTTTCTTTCTTGTAATTATATCTTGTTTGTGTATCTTTAAGAGAATACCCAAACTGCAACAAGAGGATCAAGCAATCTGGTGGGACACTATGTGCAAAATGCAAAAATTATTCAGAAAAGGCGCGCAATCCTTATTTAATAACGGAAAGTTCGATAAGGATACAATGCACAATTATTTCATGTCCGGTACGTAAGAAAAACTTACTAGATAACCCAACATAAAAAAATAGCACAATCTTAATATTAATACTAATAAAGTAAAAAAAAATACATTTTATGTCAGATAATTTTTCATACAATCTTTATAAAATATTAAATATATTATATATTAAAGTATAATATAAAAATCGTTCTCTATTAATAAAATTATTAAGCTTTAAGAAAGTCAAGATATTTTTTTGAAAGATATTAAAGTATCGCATTATATCACATATTTGCATTGAAATAAAATCTTAATAAGCATTAATCATGGAACAGTAACCGAGCGGGAAGTAATTAACGGCGTGCTGAACGTTAAAAATACGAAAAACCATTGCCTGGCGTACGTACGATACATAAATAACATTAATCTTCAAAATCTAAGGAAGGCAAGTCTATTTCTGGATATAGCTAACAGAAGTTTAGATAATGAAGCCTCAAAATTGTTGGCTGATCTCAGAGATGAGCGACTACCGAATAAAATCGAGAGCACGAATCTGCAGAGGTACCTCCTTCCTCCTTTCTCGAAAATATACGAGATAAGCAATTTCTATTACTTTAATGCAATGGTTTACGCAGGTACACAGTGGAATGGATAGGAAGAGAGGGTTTGGATCCTGAAACCCATAGCGAGTATCTTCAGCATTTTATCACTCACTTTTACAGAAACATAGTGAAACTCGTGGATCGTGCTATGAGAAAGGAAGACAATTCCGCGCAGGGACAAATAATAACTGAGATTTTGCAACATCTGCACGCCTGTAATAATTCCGTAAAGGTAGAAAGTTATTAAAATTTTTAATCTGACCAAAATATAACGTACAAAGTATTAAATTAATTTAAATGGTTCGATACTTTTGTGCTGCTCTTTTAAATAAAGTAACAATTTAACAGAAAAATTTAAAGAGAAAAAGATAAATTTTTCTTTTTGCATAAAGAGTGCTAAAAGCAATTTTTTAAAAATAGAAATTATGAATCAAAGGCAGATATGACAAGTAGATAGCTAATCTAATATTTACAAATACTATTATATTTAAGTGTTTTGTATATACTTATTTTCAAACAATAGCTACACTAAAAGCAAAAATCTTACTCATAATCAGATTAGCTGGCGTAATTCAAAAGTTTTTATCAATATTGCTAATTTTGATTCCTTATTTTTGCGGATTACTTTGTACACTTGTCGAATTCGCTATAGGTGTTTTATGGGCGCGAAAACACGTTGGTGAGGATAAAAAATTACATGCTAGGCGATAGCGATAAGCCGTTAGTGTTGTACGGAGAAGGAGGATGCGGTAAGACTTCTCTTCTGGCGAAAAGCGCGGGTTTAACTAGTAGTATCTGGCTAGTCGATAAAAAACCGATCAGCATAATTCGGTATCTCGGCACTACCCCGGACAGCAGTGCGCTTACACCCACCTTAATCTCAATCTGTCAACAAGTGAGTGTTACTTATACTCTCCACTTTGATAGGTGACAAAAAAAAAAAAACATTTTTATCGCTATTCCCAGATCTCGTACAATTATGGATTGTCGTTTGAAGAGATCCCGGACGACTTAGTGCCACTGACAGCCTACTTTAAATATCTGTTGACCTTAGCTAACGCACAACAGCCCATTTTGCTGTTTCTGGACAGTGTCGATCAGCTGACAGGAGTACAGGGCAATAAATTGGCGTGGTTGCCTTCGAGGCTACCACCAAACTGCAAGGTAAATGCAGATATACAGTTAAATGACAGTATGATAAAAGAAAGTAAATTAAAAGCTTATAAGAGAAGGCTTAGATTTCGGTCATATAGTTTCAATTTTGACTAAGGTATACGTATGTGTTTCAGATGATCTTGTCCTGCGCAGCGGAAGAATCGAATCCGGTGATTTCGAAAGATTATCAGTTACTGCGCAGGATGATAGACACCGAAGACAGCTTCATCGAGGTAACTGCTTTGGGCGAAGATCTGGCTATGGATGTGATAAGGTAAAAAAAATAATTATCAGTATTATTAGAATTGTTAAGAAAAGTATTTACTCCAAATTGATGGGGAAAAAAAAAACAGTATCCTTAACTTCCTGAGAATCTTTTTTCTGATTTGAAACATCTCATGTATTATTCTTGCAGAATGTGGATGAAAACGGCCAGGAGAGATCTGAATAACTATCAATGGCGTCTGGTCGCGAATGCAATATCAAAGTGTTCCCTGCCGATCTTTGTGAAACTCGTGTTTGCTGAGATCTGTCGATGGCGTAGTTACACGAAACCGGCGGACACGCATCTGGCGAGTACGGTGATGGATAGCATAATGATGCTGTTCGAGAGGATCGAGAAGCAGCACGGCAAAATCCTTGTCTTCCACGCCCTGGCCTATATCACGGCCGCTAAGTCTGGCTTGTCAGAGTCCGAGCTCGAGGATCTGATCTCCCTGGACGACAAGGTTCTCGATGACGTCTACCAATACCATTTGCCGCCAGTGAGACGCATCCCACCTCTGCTCTGGACCAGAATACGAAACGACCTGCCCAATTACCTGAGCGAAAGAGAAGCGGACGGTGTGAGCGTCATGAACTGGTATCACAGACAATTCAGGGACACAGCCAAAGAGCGATACTTTAAGAACATGAATATGGCAATGTATTTCCACTCAATGATAGCGGACTATTATCTGGGAATTTGGGGTGGCGGTAAACCAAAGCCTTTCAAGTACACCGAGATACAGAGACATCGGTAAATACATGGATTGTTACGATAAATAACGTCTTGAATTTAAGTAGATTAATGTCACAGTGTGGTAGAGGTAGCAGAGGTACAACTCTCATAAACAGAAATTTAGCTTTCTAAGATAATGAAATGTTAACATTTCATTTGATCTAAAAAGATACATCATATTAAAAAATTGACTTCGAAAGAATAATCGAAAAGCTAATTTTACTATTAAAGAAACATTGTATAATAAAGCAAAAAATAATAACTCACATATTACAATTTATAGATTTAATTTAACAGACAAGGAAGGTGTGGCGGACAGAAAAGTGCCGGAGCAACCATTGGCATTTTACTCGAAGGAGGGAACCATCTCAAGATACAATTTACGAAAGGTACTACGAAAAATGCCATAATAAAGACAAGAGCTAAAGATATTTACTCTTTGTTTCACGATCAAAGTTTGGCGAATTACCATTTCATCTGGTAAGAGCGCGGCGCTTTAAGGATCTCTTCGAAAACGTTTTATTCAATTACGAGTGGTTGCACGCTAAGCTAAGCTCTTGCCCTTTGCAAGCAGTGCTTTCTGATTTCGAAGACGCGTGCAGCTTCATTGACAATCAAAGTTTAGTCAGGTAAGACAAGAAAGAGACCAGATTCTTTCTCGAACAATATAAATGTTCAATAATATTTCAATTTGCTAGATGTTTTAACTTTTAGACGTTAAGATTTTTTTAGATATTTCAATTCTTTCAAATATTTTGTAGATGACTCATGGATACATTCTGTTGTTTTTAATAATCTACAATATCTTTCCAGAGAACTCATGTTAGTCGCTGATGCTCTGAGACTAGGTGGTGCGATCCTGGGAAACCATCCTAATATGCTCGCACCGCAATTGATCGGTCGATTGTTGCCGGAAATCGGTGCAAATGTTAATGTGAGAATGCTGCTCCGCGCATGCGATCAAGACGGTGTCAAGGATTGCGCTTTGCTTCCTCTTTATCACTGTCTGCACACACCTGGTGGACCATTGAAAGTAATCCATTAATTTATTTACACAAAAATTTATTAAATTTAATACTTTTAGTCTTTGGAAGCTCTGAAATTATTGTTTCATCGAATAAATTGCATAAAAACTACATTACATACAATGTATCAAAAGTAAAGTTGAAAAATATTTCTCAAAAATCTCTTATCTACGCGAAGCTATATAATTTATTTAGTAGGGGGACATCTTTAAATCACGAAATTTTCTAGTACTCGTTGGAAGGCCATCAATTCGCGGTATTTGGATTTTGCTTAACGTCGGATTATCGCTACATAGTATCGATATCCAATAAATTTATCACCTGGGATCTGAGTACCAGTGACATGACCAGAGATGTCAGTCCCGGTGTGAAAGGTATAATGCAACAATTGGTCTTGAGCCCGGACAACAGATATGCTGCAGCTTTTACAACCAACTATCAGGTACAAGTTGTTTCAATTAATTCTATAATAAGAAAGTATTTAGATTGTCAAGAAACTAAAATAATAGTTTCTTTAACAAAATAAATTTTGTTCTTTAACTTTTACTTTCAAAACTTAATTCATGAAAAATAATGTAGAGGCTCTCGATGTGCCGACATTTTCACTGAAGAAAGATAAGCCTTGAATTAGATAAAGAATACTTCACGACGTATGTTTTTCCGTAGAGTGTCGTTTTGAACACTCTGACAAGCGAATTCGTCGTCATCAACAATCCTTTACCGAACGAGGACGCAGTGTGCGGCGTATATCTGATGAATCAGTACGCCTTTATCTATGGGAAGCTGGGCTGGTGCAGATTCGATCTGCGAGGAAATCTGCTCGACACCCACACCAATCCTGAAGATTCCAATAAGTGGCCGATTTTGTGTAAGAACTAGATCATCCATATTCTTTATGAATAATGTCTATACCGTATGATTTTCTATTCTGTTCTTACAGATGTAGAGTACACAAACCTGGATCTTTACAGAATCATATTCTGGTCGGGGAGTCTCGACGACACGCGTATGCTTTTACATACTTATAGGAAGAAGATATCATTGGATCCATTCGAGTTTCACAGGTAGGAAATTGATAAAACTGTTATTAAGAGCTGTGTTGAGAGACAATAAGACTGTTGTAAATTTTTTTCAGTGCTTTGATCATGACCAAGGACAAGAATACCTTGTATGCATGTACAAACAAGGACGATTATAGAATCACGAAATACATAAGCGACGAGACCTCATCTTACTGGGAAAAAGTTTTCGACATGCCGCGGGCGTACAACGACAATGTGGAATATCTGTTACAGCTGAAGTTAGACAGGGAGGAGGAAATGCTGTTAGCGACGACCGGGAACGGATTCATTGTATGGTTTCTGGAAAGTAAAAGCGACGCGCACGTTTTGATGTTACCAAACGGAGTCAGGAACATTAGTACGCGAATGATGTGTTCGAACTCTATCATGGTCAGCGGCACCAAGAATTACGCTGTCGCCGGTGTAAGGTATGAGATTGCACCTTTCTTCTTTGCAATGAAAATAGAATGATCTTCAGAAGGGATGCCTGTGGCATTGTATAAACGCAGCTGACATGTAGTAACATTGCATTCTTGTAGAGGGAGTTTCTTCAGTGTTTTTCAGAAAGGAATATTGCTCTTACTGAATAAATGTTACGTTATACATTCTATAAATTATGAAACAAGGAGACGTACGAGTTTAAATCGTCTTGTTTAGAAAAAATCTGTACGTTTGGTCGCTGGAGACGTCCGATTTGGTAAAAATACTGGATGCACACTTCGCGAGGATCATTCAACTGGAAGCATTGACGATTGGGAATTGGAATAGCGTTGTAACGTCGAGTATCGACAGAAGCGTTAAAGTGTGGAACATCAACAATATTTTTGAGCAAGTTCACGTCATCGATCGGCACGAGCTGCAGATAGACATGTTAAGGTAATCCTGTAAAAAAAAAAGAAGAAACAAATTGCGTGTGGCTCACTCTGTATATTGTAAAACAGTTTGGCCGAGGAGGGTAACTTGGCCATTACGGTTACCAGAGACTGCGTGGGTGTTTGGGATTTGCTGACGGGTAGATTAATATCAAAGCTAGCAGACAGTCCGCTAGGAGCGATTGTCACACACGCTTGCATCACGCAGGACAGTAGGTAAGTTAATTTCGTCCAATTTAATTTTACCATATTGTGATTGTATATATATATTTTTTTTATTAAGACTCAAAGTATACATATAACGGAGTTTAATTAAAAAAAACAAGTACTTGGAACAAAATTGCTAGAGCATTTCTCATTTTAAGATACATCGTGTCGACAGAATCAGGCAATGTTCTCATTTGGAACAGAATTACGGAGCAAGTGTTGTTCAAGGAGGAGCAAAAGAACGTCAGGCAACTGACACTGATAGAGAACTCGACGAAGTTCATAGCCGTTTCGAGGCCCAACAATCCTGCGGGAGTGGAAAACGTACGGACTACGGCAACGCTCGTCATGAGAAGTATTCCTGGTAGGGAAATTCTTGATGATTTCGTATCGCGGATGAGACATTAATACAAACACACATTTTATATTAGATGGCAGAACAATATTTTCTCTGGAGTATTCTGTAAGAAGTAACACCAGTACACCCTTCCGACAAGTAGTGATGACATCGGACGACGCTTTTCTGGCGGTGCCAGCGGCCGAAAAGGGCAACAGAGACTGCGTTACAATTTATAGTGCAAAAACAGGAGCACTGATCAGCAAAATACCTATCAAGCTACCTGGATTTAAGGTAACGAGCTTGTTTATGTATAAATCGATTATCACGGCGAGACAATTTTTAAGAATAATTTAAATGGATCTTAATTTTCAATGTAGAGTTAAAGTGAAGTAAAGTGACGTTGCTAGAAAAATTTATGTCAACAGGATATTATATGCATTACACCGATGCCTAACAAACCGCAATGGATAGGTGTCATTGGTTCTGATAAAGGTACAATTCTTGACATTAATAAGAAGAAGATTATACGCACAATTCCAAAATGGAGCGGAAACATCAGCAAGGATGGCAAATACACCTTGTACGCGCCTAGCAGGTGAGAAAAAATGTTTCAATGCTATTCAAACATTTTGTTACATATGTATTACAAAGCGACTAAATATATTTGATTAGAGGTGGCCTCGAACTCATAGAATTAAAGAAAGGTACGAGCGTGAAAACTTATATACCAAAAGTGGCCGAGGGCGTGTTCACCGTCATATCGATGTTCAATCGTACGGATGAGTACGTGCTATACTATCATAGTGGCCGAAAAACCATCAGAGTTTTCAGGCAAGTATACATTCAAGCTCAAGACTCTACGATCACTAGAGAAATATTAGGAATATAAATTGAAATCTGAGTATCAGAGTTTTCTCAATAAAAATTAAATATAATGCACAATGGATACAAATATATTGAAGAAAAAATATTGTTATTAAATAAATGTATTTATTTTAGTTATGCTCTCCTTATATTGATTTGTATCAATCTTAAATATGTTACTTAATAATAATAATAAAAAAAAAAAAAAAAAAAAAAACAGTGTAAGATGTAAGACACAACAAAACTGATTAAAATTTTTTTTCTTTCTATATATAATTGCTATTCTTAATATCTAACATTTTGCCTTTGCGCGCAGGGCTTAATAAGGCTAATTAATCTGTAAAATCACAAGAAGTTACTTTGAGATTTCATTCAAATCATATTTGTGCCTACATACTGACTCGGTATGTTTAGGATACATTATATATATGCGTATGATATTTCAGATCTTCGGACTGTGAGATAATAGCCAATTACAGAGTGCAGGCTGAGTTGAGTGCCATCGATAGCACGTACGATGGCAAAAGCATCGTTCTGGGAACGGTCGACGGCTGCGTGTCGGTATTGGCGATTGCCGACCCTAAGAAAACTGAGATGAGGGAATATCTTGCAAATGTGCCATCTCGCGACGAACAGGTAAGAAGAAAAAACTTAGTAAGGTATATTCATATTTGAGACTTTAGGTAAAAGAATAAAATTGAATTAAATGCTTATTAAATGAATCTATACATTTACTAGTAAGTACACACAAGAGCATTTTAAGCCAGTATTGGATTATGCATTGGAGATTGAAGCTTATGAATTAGAGATTAGAATTTAATCAATTATGGAACAAAAAGGAATATAAAATTACAATTTAATCAATTTAATTAATCTATTAACTAAGTGATCAATTTCCAATTTAATTTTAATCTGTTTTGCTCTGTAATTAGTTAAATCCTAATCTCTAATTCATAAGTTCAATTTTCAAAAAATAGTCTGATATAGATTTTGATAACACCATTTGATAAATTCTTCGCGAATTGGACATCCACAAAGTTGCTATTAATTGAATCGTATACCTATTTATTTAACTGAAATAAAAGAATAAAAGTTCTGCTATGTGATGATCGAACATTCGTTAGAATAAAAAATTTTTCAGAAATGAACGAAGTAAAGAACGAACAAGAATATTCCTACATCATTTAATAAAATGATTTTTATTCATTGCAACGTGGTAAATCAGAGTGGCACTTTAAATTGCTCAGTATGCATCAAACTAAAAAAACAAGTGCCTACGTTTATTAGCAAAAGTATCAATTGTATTCTCAATGTCAATTTCCAAGTGCTGTTAAAACAAGCAATTGGGGAGACAGATTTGTCACTTTTCAGCGATTCAAAGTTTGTAATTTAAACAGTTTCGACCATCACTTTTCTATTTTATATACAACAGTTGTTGGAATAATTTTGCGACAAAAGTCATCACGTGATACTTTACCTTTCTGTCACTGAAACTGCCGATTCAAGTGGCACGTAAAGTTACACCTTAACGCTTTCACTCATAACGTCGTCACACATATAAACTTGTAAACAATGTACAATTTTCAATTTCACATTTATAATTAATTGTGAACTCAAATTCTTGTTGAAACGCGTGTGGCGAGGACTCGTGTTTACATGCGTGCCTAGGTTAGAACAAGGTTAGGTTAGGTTTATTATCGCTGCAAAAATACGCGTCCAAAGGGCGAAAGGGATGAATACGGTTTGAGAAAAACGTCAAGACTTACGCGAGGTGTTGTCTCTCGTTGTCGGATACTCGCGATCGTCACCGGTGGCCGGTGACGGAATGATCGCGGACCTCGCCGGGGACGGCGCCGTCGACCTTGCTGTTTCGCCTCACTCGCCGCGTCCTTCTTGCGATCTGCAAGAAATCACAACACTCACAACGGCTGTATCATCGCATTTTGTTCCTTCTTGCGCCGAGCAATCCCTTGGTGTGTTGCGTATACACGTGTGGGCACGTGTCCTTGCAAGTTACCTCGTCGTAGTGAAGTCACGGCATCGCCGTCGACCGGGGATCTCTTCCTCTTTCTCGTTAGCGCGAAGACCCGCCTCCTCTGATGAACAACGATTCGGCGACAGGAATATGACAATCTTGAATCATTTGATCACGTAACAACTGGACCGTGCGCGAAATGTAGACAAATCTCGCGCAATCTCGCGTACTCGGCGTGCTTTCGCGCGAGGTTTACACCCCTCGTGGAAAGAGAGCGCAGCGCAGCAAGGGCGGCGCTTGCGCGAACCGTAGTCAATTGTGATTGGTCACAAGTAGTATGGTTTAAGACGTTAATACGGCTCTCGGATTGGTCGATGACATCTTAAGGCTATCACGCACGCGCGACCAAGACCGCGAAAATTAAAAGATGTCTCCGTTTCCACTGTATTTTCAGTTACATACATAAATTTTCTGTTTTAGTGGAAGAAGAAAACCGAGAAGCATCGAGCCGCAATTAAGTTCAAGGCAGCTGCCCGAATAGCTCGCGTGACGCACGACCTATCCGCGAGTGTAAAACCGACGGGAAGCGAAACGATCGAGGAGACGGAGTGAATTCCGAGCACCGCGCGGTGCATCCTGAAGCGCCTGTATCAGACTTATGGATTGAAGATTAAAGATCACGAATTGAAGATTAGAATTCGACCAGTTAGATAAAATCTTAATTCGTTTTACATCGAGATTGTTTGAATTCTAATCTCCAATTTATAATTCTCAATTTCCAACATGTAGTTTGATATAGAGTCAATCTTACCGGCGATTAACTTAAACAAACTTGGCAAATTAAATTTATGAATTATCAATTGATGAAAACTTAAAACTAATCATATTATTTTTTCTTTCCATTTTTTGAGAATTATAATTTATATAAAACATATTTTTAATTAATAATACGTAAGTAATGTTTAATTAAAATAATTAAAAGATTAGATTAGGAATGATCAGTTTTAAGTTAAGCAATTGATAATTCATAAATCAGACTTTTTTTTTTAAAGTTAATCGGAGTTGGTAAAACCGACCCACAGGCTTGAAATTAGTTATCTATAGTCGCACTTCATAGTTGCGCTTTCCTACCCAGAAAGCTATTATTTGGTGTCACTTTAATATCAAAATAATGCTTTTGACGTCAAAATAATGACATCAACTTGCTATCTGGTTAAAAAGGGCAAAAAAAAATTCGTTAACATTAAGATTAACAATCGCGATCGGTCGATCGTTTGCTTACTGGCTCGTTAAGGAAGAGGCAGCTGCGAGCGGTGCAGAGAGAGAGCCCACGGCTACAGAATTTATATTACATTTATTTATGTCTTTTCCTTCGTGTAATTCTTACAATCTCCCACACCTGCTTTCTCACTCTCACTGTCTTTCCATTCGAATGATAAACCGGTACGGGACGAGCTCGATCTCTCGTCTCCTGTGGACGATTGCCGTCCCTCGCGGATAAACGTCTCTCGCGAGGACCGAGAGCTCCGATTTTCCTAAAATTACACTCTCGGCAGCGCTCGGTCCCGCACGTTGGTATCATCGAGACATCCCTCTCGAAGGCGTCCCGTGCATACGCGACGACAGTCGCGGATATTAGCGATTTCTTTCCTGACACGAAAGAATCGCTATCGTATCGCCGGGAATAACGCGGAATCGCTCGTGACGAGCGAACTCCGAAACGGGAATGGGATCGTCGTTGATCGTATGCGCGTTTCGCCTCGACGAAACTAGGATGAGACACAAATCGCCGAAGCATGGAGATTCGCCTTCGTCAATTCGTCTCGACAATAGAATCGCGGTTTACAATATTACATTTTTTTCATTCAGTGGAACGCAGAGTTGCGGGATGGTCCTCTTATCGCGATAACATATCGTCATACTACGTCGATACCACGGATGATAAATCGATTCATTGTCGAGATGAATTGCACATATCAAGATTGTCCACGATGCGCTCCGGATATTCGACGACTGTAGGTTTTTATCTTACTTTCGCGCGACGCGTTTGCTTTCAGATTTTGAAAGTTGTTTCTATTCTGAAAGCTCGGACCGCTTCATACGGGTTTGAATCATGTACAGCGTGTCTCGTGGACGTGAGAACTCTCCTTTAGAAAGTAGAATCGTTCTCGAATTGAACGCTAAGATTGATGTTTGTTGATGACCGATGAACCGACCTCGGACTAAACTATAGCACACACTCCGCGGCGCCATTGATATACATCGCGTACGAATGTAGTGCCGATAATGTGACGGATACGTTTAATAGTTTGAATTAGTCGGCCCTGTTCGCTTTTCCGTAGTTTGTTTTTGTTTTAGGCTGGTGACTAATAATTTTATGAATTGTACGTCTGACTGTATTTATAAAATGCACATGCGATACTGTTAACAATACTCGGATTAAAGTCGATGTGAAATTTCCGTGTCGAATCAGCGTTCCTCTTTCAACTTTTTTTTTCCATTCGAACAAATGACTGGAGCTTGTTCGAAGATGCCGATTTATCCGCGATATAGGCTTATCTAAATTATTTTGCATTTGGGCTATTTTTCTTCTTCAGTTCCTGTTGATTCCTCCTTATTTCTCGTCAAACAGTTGGGACTTCTTCAAAAATATGCTAGCGATCTTGATGTGATGTAGTGCCTTGTTGGACTTTTATTGCAGTTCACTGTCCTTCTGTGTTTGTTGTTGTTGATCCTGTTGTTGCTGCGCTTGTAATGTATCCTTAATGTGTTTTTCAACCTGCGGGAGATAACATGTACATGCAAATAAAACTATGTAACTGCAATAGTGATGAATTAAAAGTGATCTTACAACTCTTGTTCAATATGTTGTTTTATATATATTTATGTATTTTTTATATTTTTATATTACATTAAGGAAATTGAGAAAATAAAATGCTAATTTAAATGCTTCAATTTCTCAATTGAAAGATTATATTTAAAAAGTTTAACTTTATTTTGTCTTTGAACAAATGTTTTAAATTTGTGTTCTATTGTCGAAATATTTATCATTGGGAAACAACTTTAGAGTAACTAATATGTTAAAAGACATGTGTCGCATACAAGATTGTCTATTTAAAATATTTCACAAATACGTACCACTTTTTTTACATGTTTATATGCACCAGAATCTGTGTTTTCACAATGAACATTAGCCACTTTGTACGGCGGAAAAATAGTGACATTATTAAATACAACAATATTAGATCCCTTCCATGTAATATCTTGAATAGTCTTCGATATAGCGATAAAGAGCTTCTGTCCTTCTGGAGATACTCCGGCCTGCAGAGCCATTACCAGTCTCCTTTTCTCATCAATCTGATTACGGACTCTTGTGTTTAGCCTTTGTAAATTAAGGCTCTGTGGTGGTTCACTCGTAGTAGGACTAACTTCTCGTGTCACTTGAACGTTGGACACAAGGGATAAATTTACTATATGTATATCATTTAATGAGGGTCTCCCACTCGACGATGGAGATTCTAGGTTATTGCTAAGGAAAATCATTCTTTCAAAGGAATAAAATTGAATGGTAACATTTGTAGTTAGAGCTCGGGAAACTATAAATTTTGGCAACTGGTTTACACGTTTAAAACAATAGCAAAATTTTAAAATTCTAGAATATTGGAGAACATTCTAGAATATTTAATCCCATAAATGTAGTCATAACTTCTATAACAAAGTCATAGTACAGATTACTCGACACAAGTTTGCAAATTCTCTGTTTACCGATGGAAAGATGCTCCCGTATACATTAAGATCGTTCAGAATCAACAGTGATTTATGTTATATCGCTGATGCAATCGTATATCGCTCGAGACAGATAACCAGTGCCAAGAGGCGTGCTCGAGACGTCGGCGACGAGTACCTGCTCTCTCGAGATCGAAGTCGAGTCACTCGGGACGCCGCGGGTACCACATCATCGAAATGCGGTCGACAACAAAACGTGCATGTTTGGGGGGGGAGGGAGAGAGGAAAGGCAGACAGGTAGAGAGATCAGCATGGTTGACGATGGAAGGACGAAACTAACCTGAGCCGCGCGACCGAGTTGCCACGTTCGTTCCCGAGCGAGTCGCGAGACGCGTGGACGGCGAGCGCGTGGCCCGAGCCCGCGATGCCGGGTAGTCGCGGGGGGAATCCCGTGTCGACACGCGGCGCGAGTTGCTCCGTCACCACGACGCCCGCTATTTACACTGCGTCCCCGCGCGGGCAGGCGGCGGAAGCGCACGCGGGACTCCGTCGCCGCCGTCGCCAACGACGTTTCGCGATAAAAGGATACTTAGTATCAGCATTTTGGTCTGTGGATCGAACGCCAACACCTCACCCTCTATCTCCTTCTCATGGCAGGTTTTACAGAGCACCGTGCTGCCGATGCTAAACCACTCGCTGGCTCCGGCCATTTTCACTGCCGACGGCCTCTCGCGAACGCGACGCGCCGTCCCTCTCGCGGCTGCGGACCGTCGTACTACGGGGGCGCGACGGGGGTGGTGGCGCGCTTAATCGCTACCGTGCGCCATCTCGCGATCACCGTCCGAATAATGGTTGACTTGAGCGACTTGAGTAACGGGGTAACTCCCGTTGCCCTCGAGAGATGACGCAACCATGGCCGTTTCGCGGCCCGACGTTAAATTTTAGTTTACCATGTCTCCGAGAGATTCAGCTTCAGTGCAGGATTGCGCCGTCAATGTTAAGGTAAGATTATGTCTGCATGGATTATTTACGTGTTGTTCATATTATGCTTATAGAATTTTTTTCATATAAATAATACAGATGATGTAATTTATTATGAATTGATAGTAACGTAGAGAAAAAAGTTAAAAGCATAATTGAGTTAAAAGATTGTTGTTGATATATTTGAGTTTGGTTTTTAATATTAAAAATAAAAAAAAAGTGGAATTTAATTTATTTATAAATCTCTGAACGTATGTGAGAACAATCTGTTAAATTGTTGAATTTGTAATTCTTAATATTTCCAAAATAGATATATAAACATCCTTAAAAGCCTTCTATGACGTCGAAAATGGCTCTAAGATTTCGGAAGAAAAGTATTCCAACCAATCGTGTTTACACAATTAAGCCAACTAAATTAATGTGATTAATTTTTATTATTTCTGATAAAATCTGAATTCTCTGTGATTCATGATGCGCAAATGCAACTACTTTGCACATCATTTGAGGAATTAACTAAAAAACTCGCCTTAGTTAGTATCAGTAGAAACTATATCGGATAGAGAATTAACCAATCACATTAATTTGTTGGCTGAACTGTTTAAACGCGATTGGTTAGATTATTTTTCTTTCAAGATCTCCGAGTGATTTTTGACGTCATGGACAGAAGGCTTTTAAGGATGTTTAGTACACATCTATTTTTAAAATATTAGAAATTACAAATACAAAAATTTAACAGATTGTTCTCACATTTGTTTGGAGAATTATAAATAAATCCAGAGTCAGTTCACTGAAGCAATCAAAAGTTATATGAATTTTAGTTTGCAGTGTGATTCGAGTTTACCCGTGACTTTATAAAAACTGTGTGCTCGCGTTGATCGAAGTAGGTAAAATAGAAAAAAAAAGACAAACGAAATTAGTTTAAAATTTGAAAAAATATAATTTAGAAGAAATATTTAAATAACAATTTTGTATAACAATGTAAATCGAGAAAGGAAATGTTGAAATAATATTACATGTGTGACTTTTACATACAATTTATATTAAATTAGAAATTCCTAGTAAGTTTTCAAACTTATAACAGATTACTCAAAAATTAAGACATAAATTATCAAACAAATTTAATATTTTATTTGTAAATTAAGATTAAAATATCGTTTTTTTTTTATATAGACATGTAATTTTTCTTTATATAAAAATAAATTTTTAACTTGGGAAAAAAGTTAATAAATTAAAGTTTATGTGTTTCGAAAATAACTAATTAAAGGTAAAAAAATTAACTTTTTTACCATAACTATTTAAATTTTTTGGCTAGTTATTTCTAACTCTAGGTATCGATCATGTAACTTTTTCCTAAAAGGTGTTCCGAAAAGGTGAAAAGTGAAAAATTTTGCCATTAACTTTAATAGTTAAAAATTTCGCTTTTCACCTTTCCGCCCTAGGGAAAGTTACATGACCCCATAAATTTAACATTTTTATAATTAACTTATTTAACATTATGTATTAATTGTTAAATTGATGATATATTAAGTAAGTGCAGTAGCAATTTATAAAAATAATAAAAAATAACTTTAATTGGCTAAAATTGGACATTACAAATTTAACAACGAAGAGTCTGTTTTTCCTCCTTTATTTTCTATCCGAAATAGAATTGAAGGAATCTGATTGGTTAATTCTCTTATGCGTTATGCAAAAGTTTGTGCTCTCACCCTAAAGCCGGGAGCACACAGAATTTTATATAGCGCATAATGAATAACGCATTAGAGAATTAATTAATCAGAGTCCTTTATTTCTATCTCCGAAGTGGAAATAAAGGATCCTGATCGACTGACTCTCTTTATGCATTATGCATTATGCGATAAGCAAGTGTCTGTGCTCCTACCTTAATACGCGAAAAAAACATTTCGAAGTGACGTTAATATACCGCAAGGTTGGTAGCACTGTCCGTTTGAAACCGTCGTCGATCGCGAAACGTACGCGGCGAGCCGCACTCCGCGTTCCTCATGAATTCGTACCGTTCGCACGCGATTATCACACGAAATATCGTCGGGATCGCGTTCCCCGCGAACGCGCCGCTGTTATTATGCGTTACGCGATCAATCGCGGTATCGACAATAGTAATCTCGGCGTCGACGATCCATTTCCGCGTTGCACGGGGAATCGACACAAGAACGAGACGCCATGTTCCGAATTCCTCTCCTCGTCGGAGCGCAATTACGCCGAACGCTAGCCAGGTATGCACGTATATTGGATACCGCGTTACAATTGCCCGCGTCGATTACTATTTTTCGTTATAATCGTTTGCAATGATTACCGATTAATTTGGAATGTAATCGTCGATTGTCCCAGGTGGGAATCGTTAAGGCGAGTGACAAATGCGCAAAAATGTCTGTAAGCATACGACAGTTCAACCTCCTCAAAACCGAGTCGTATTTGTATCCGAAGTTATTATTTTCTCTCAACGGCCAATTACGACCCAATTAAAAATGTACGAGCCGTATCGTCCGCGTCGAAAGCAATAAAGCTGAGCTTGTTCGGTGATCCGCCTGCTTCGGAATGCAAAGAGGGATCTCTCTCTGCCGTCATCAAACGCATTGTCGTCCGCTCCGCTTTCAAACACGCGTCCAAATGGACGGGCGTTTGAAAAGCGACGCGCGTTAGTTTCGAGCGACGGACTAGCGACTGGCGACAGACAAAAGTCAAGCGCAGCCTCGTCGCGCTTTTCGACGCGGATTGACGCGCGGGCGATGGCGCGGGGCGCGGGCGCGGGCGCCGCGCCGGCGACTTTTCGCGGCTTTTCCTCGGCCGCGCTCGGCGGCGTCCGCCGGCGCTCGGCTTGGCGGGCAGTTCGTTCGTTCGCGCGGCGCGCTCTGTTTCCAGTTTACAATCGGCGCCTAGATGAGTCGTGTCACCCCGCCCGTGGTCGGGTCAATTTTCTCGCGAGACACGCGGAAGTGATCATCTTCTCTTTTTTTCTTTTTTCTGCTGTACGAATTCTGTGACGGCGGAGCGGAATCCGCCGAGCGTTTCTCTCGGAATTCGCGAATCGTGTATAAGAATCGCGAGAAGTTGGACGCGCGATAATTCATCTTGTGTGAAACAGTCGACGGCGAAGCGTGACAGTGCGATCGAGCGACGGAACGACTCCGACCGGAAGCGAAGGTACCCGTTCTTCCTCTCAGCCGAATTTATTTTTTTGGCCGCCGGATACGTATTCGGTTTTAATTAATTGATACGCGAGTTGACTCCCAATACTGTTTGTTAACGTCATTGGCACGTCTGCATTGTGCCCCGAAATTATATGATGACATAATGAGACCGCCCGCGATGAATAAAACATTTGTTGATGAACGACCATGTGCCACGACACGATATGTTTCACACATACACACGGAATGATGATATCAACTTGCGTGTTGCTCGTTAACACCTTTTCACTATAATTTTCGCGTTGATAACATCGGTTTTCAGTCGGGATTTTTCTTTTACTTCCGGAATTTTTATTTTTACTGTCTCGTGCACTCTAATAAGAAAGGATATTCAAAATTTGTTTGTAAATTTCGAAATTTACAAATTTATTTCACTGAAATAAATTTTTCTTTACCCTTTGTGATCACATCTCTTAAAAGTTTTGTAAATGTCATACTGGGATCAAAGTGTTTTCCAGTGCATTTAATTGGCTGCCATATTCACAGTTTTTGTTCTTTGAAATAAAAAAAAAAAGTTACCGATTATACTTTAAACATTGTAGAACATAAATATACAAAAGTTTTACGGATATTTTAATTGTAACATATTTAAAAAAATTGCAAAAATAAATATTTTTTAAAAATGAGTTTTTTTGTTAAAAAAATCATAACCTTTTAAATTGTTTTAAATTTTTTAAAATATAAAATTGAATTTTAAAAGTATAGAACCTCAAACTTTTTTGAGGATTAAATTGAGCCCGAAGGGTTAAATACAGCAAAATAAAATTTTATTTTCAACAAGTAAGTCAATTAATAAAAAAATTAGATATGTATCTCTCATAAAAAATATGTATTTCGTGATTATCAAATTTTTTTATAATCAATAAATATTGAAGTAAATATCGCAAGCAACATTTGCTTGCTACTTTTTTTCTCAGAGTTTCATAAAGCCATGAACTTTTTCCGTTCGTCGGACCAACGGGTGCTTTATTTTTAATGCTGCAAGTTTTCCATTTCACGACGAACGTTATGGTTTATCGTGTAATATACCCTTACTTCATTGAATTTTTGTATCACGTGTACCTGTTGATTCCCGATTCCGTGAGTCGCCTAAAGTTTTTCTGCTTTTTTCCCCCCGAGCGTTCAACATCCGTCGAACATAAATTCTTCGCCATAATTCGCGCCGTAATTTCCGTAATGGGTTCAGTTAATGCACGTCTATCTCGAGCTCCTCCTGATGAAGTTCAGACTTTTATTCAAGATTGCGCGAAACTGGATTAAATTATGTAATTAAAAACAGATTTTTATATATTAAAAGGGTCATTTTGATTAAAGTAAGAATATTTGATTAAAACTTTGAGAAAAAAGTTAAAGTTTCAGCTTGTACAGGTGTGTGTGTGTGTGTGTGTGTGTGTTATTTGTGACGTTGTTTTCGATATTTATTAAAAAAATGTAATTATGATATTAAAATATACATTTTTCTCTAAAATACTTATCTCATTTTTTTTATTAATTGATTTATTTGTTAGGAATAAAATTTTATTTCGTCATACTTAAATAAAGATTCATTTAAATAAAATAAATTTATATCTTACAAATAAATTTAAAAGTACGAATATTTTTTTTCCGTGCACGTCTTTCTTGAAATGTTTTTTCAACAAATAGAATTTTTTTTAGCAACTTGTATACTCCACATTGCAAACACGACATGTTGGATTAATGTACGCTGCTCTTTTAGTGGAAAAATTTTTGGTCTGTAGTGTACACTGCAAAACATATCCGCTCTAAATATCACGGAAAAAAGTGACTTTTTTTTCACTTTAAGGGTGAAATTAGAAAAAAAGTCACTTTTTTCTATCATATTTAGAGCGGATATGTTTTGCAGTGTAGGATTGACTGCTAAACGCTTGTCATCTTCCCTAACATGTTTATTTTTTTCTAACTTGGCTCGCGTGAGGAGATTCATTTTTCTGGGTGAAGGGCAAAGTTGCGGGCAGGTATAAGAGTTTATTCCCATTTTACATGCATAATGGCAGACGCGAATGTAAACAGGGTGTTTCCTGTAACTCGAGCATTTAGGATATTTCTGTTGTTTTTAAAGAAACGAAAAAAATATCAAAGGAAAAGATTGGTCGTTTCTAAGGGGCAAATATTGTGACAGGCAGCGTTCTTTTCATGCCTATTATTTTACGATATTTTGCGATCATTAACATTTTTTTTTAATGAGGTGGCATATTTTCGTTAACGTAATAATATAGTAAATAGAAAAATTTAATTGTATAAAAGATTTGCTGATTTTTAAATGATTTTAAATATACAAGAAAGTCACATTTAAAAGGTTTTTGTTTTTTTTTTACAAACTATATTATTACATTAACAAAAAGTGTAGCATTTAAAAGACACTGAGAGAAAAACATTTCGTATCTGTGTCGATAATTCCTTGATAAAATAACTGTGATTATGAGCGGTTCTATTTTTGTAGTTATTACTACTACTATTTCTAATAACCTTGTATTTTTACAGTTCTATACAGAGGAAAAAGAAATTGTTATAAAACGAAAATATTTAGTCCAACAGGTTCAACTAAATATTGAGTTGATTCAATTAATCCATGATTAAAAAATGTTAATTGACATGAATAAACTATATTTTTTTTTATAGTTAAATTTTTGAATGAACCCGAAATGGATTAAATATTTTAGTTTTTCAATCAATTTTTTTCCTCAATGTACTAACTATGAAAAACTTTATAAATTATGACAATTTCAAATATTAATTTAGTAAAATATTAACATTGGAATAATAAATATAAAATAAACATATTTTACGGAGTAAATGCAATCACAATTATAATTATTTGATTAATTCTTGCTCATTTACGTAGCAATAATAACTAATAATTAAAATTGTACATGGTTAAAATAAACTATTGTGTAAGGGCTACTTTAACCAAAGTCCCATTAATCTAATCGACTGATTAGTCCATTGAAATTAACTAATCGCATTTGTCTGTTATATGAAATGACAAATGCGATTGATTAATTTCAATGGCCTAATTAGATGTTAATTGGATTTGGTTGAGGTGGCCCTAAATATAGTTGACATCGAAAATGACTATGAATTATGACAATTGCAACTATTTTCTTTTTCTTGAACTATTTATGATCCCTAAACGATCGAGTTACAGAAAGCATTATATTCGGCATCCATCTAGCGGCGAATCGAAGATTAATTGAGACGACTGAATTTCATTATGCGCGAATCGCGAAATCTGAATTTGAATACGCCGGGGCGGGGAATAACATCCGAAACGGAGCGAAAACTCTCTCTTATCATTATTTACCTTTATAAGGAAAATATAAAATGCGCAGAAAAGGATCTTCTCAGAAGTGGAGAGGTATTCGTGAATTGTGTACGAGACTTGGAGTGTATCTTCGCCTCCTACTTTCACGTTCGAACGAACGCTTCTGCCCCCGCACATACGTGAATGCGTTTTCCTTCTTCCTATTTGCATATCTCAATATTTTAACGGTTGCGAGATATCGCGAAAAAGTACGCTATCTGTAACGAAGAAGGAGTTTCGAAACGTCGAGAAGAGTTACGACAAACAGTAAAGTATATAATCGGTAAACGTTAAATATTTGCCTTTCGAAAAGTCAAACGATTAGCATCTAAATGATAAACACTAAGCTCAGCCAATGTTAAATATGCGCTCTTCAAAGGGTTAGGCGGTGCGTTTCATTAAATACCGAGATGGATAAACATCTCGGCAATCGAGAGAATCTAGACTGTGCTCGCCGGGAATATCTATGAATATCAAACGCCCATGAGCAGCACGACTGAGCCGCTACTTAAATCTTCCTTGCTTTGTTCGAAATTCGAGAGCACTTTAGATCCGCCTCGTAAAGTTGAAAGGGTTCTATCAGGGATCATTTCGAAGTCCTCCGGTTCTCATTTTAGCTCGCAGCTTTATTGTTGCTCCATCCGTCCATCTTCAAGGCAGTTGATTCACCTTTTACCGTTGGCCTCTTAATAAAATGGAGCGTATTGTAGCTGTTTAATGAACTCGAGAATTTCACGTTTCCCCTCCACCCTTTCACGCTTAAGTTGTAACGTCGAGTCTCGTTCTAATTTCTTGTAACTTCTCGTTTTACTCTCAATTTCGCTGATCGTTCGAAAAGACTTTTCACCTACCGTAACCGTTTATCCAGGAACGAACGTCGCAGTGCAAAAGAAAGACGCTGCGGAAGTCGTTCAAATTGGCTTAGTGGGTTAAATGAATTGGATTTAAGTGGTTAATAACATTTATTTAGAAGGGACACGGACTGCCGGGGTGACATGGTAAACGGCGTGATACCCGGCACATTGCGAGCACTCGCAACCGTGTCGGAGCGACGCGGAAATGGTCAAGAATAGATCTAAGAGTATCCCTCATTCAGTGTTGTCCAACGAACTGCGGAGAAGTTCCCCGAGTCCTCCTCGTACGTTCTACTACACTTTTAATTCGGATCAACCGAGCGGCAGCACGCCCGACGAGAAAAAATGAAAACGTTTTCTTAGAAATAATCCTCAGAATCGACATTTCATCCGGCTCGTTTCACCGCGATGTTTTTTCAGCACCATCAAGTAGTTACGGGTTATTTTCTGAAAAAAAAAGAAAAATGAAAAAATTCTTGCGGAGTAAAGGATCATATAGTACGCGATTCAAGTACATCGTTACGCGGGACACAACAAATCATAATAATGGTCGCTCGTATATTGCTGCCGAGTCGCTAACTTGGCCACATAATAAATTCCATGGGAACTTTGTTACTACAGTTATACACTTTTCAGCTTTGATATGTTTTTATCGTTATTATAATATTCGTTGCACTTAAAAGTATTGTACTAACAATTGTGTAGTGGTGAAAATATTTCAGTCAGGTCTTTAAGAATTATGTTAATAACGTTTTTTATTAACACACACGTGTAACTTTTATAAGATTTTTATTATAAAATTATAAATTGGCCATAGTTATGCAAGAATAGTCCAATTCACAAAATTATAATTTTTGAATTATTGTAATCAGCACATACATTTTTTTACATTAAACAAAAAAGATTTAAGCTTAAAATTAATAAAAAAAAACAGTCTTTATCTGCATTTTTAAAGTACACAAAATATTATTTGCATTTTTTTCGAAATTATAAATTGACCATAGTTATGCAAGAAACGTTCAATTCGCAAGATTACAATTTTTTAATTATTGTAATTAGTACGCACATTTTTCTACATTAAACAGAAAAGATCAAAACTTAATATATGTTTAAAATTAATAAGAAACAGTTTTTACCTACATTTTTTAAAGCACATAAAATGTTAGTTGCATTTTTTTCGAAATTATAAATTGACCATAGTTATGCAAGAATCGTCCAATTCACAAAATTATAATTTTAATTATTTTAATTAGTAAATACATTTTTCTATATTAAACAAAATAGATCCAAGCCTAATATACACCTAAAATTAATTAAAAAACAGTTTTTTACCTACATTTTTAAAGCACGTAAAATATTATTTGCATTTTTCTCAAAACGAGTTTCATGTAAATTGAACGTTTTTGCATGACTGTGGCTAATTATTATATAGAAAATCTATAAAATTTGTATTATGTCACTATATTAAGATTAAGTAAGATTAAGATTAAGTAAGATAATCCGTGTCAAAACGTCGTAAATGGTGAGGGGCAAGAAGTTATATTTAAAATTAATTAAGTTGCAAGTCTTCCGAATAAACTTGCGACTACAATTGCTAGTACCTTTAACTTCTTTTAAAAAATAGACTTTAAAACGCATTAGAAAATCGCTTTGAGAGAATTTAAATAAAAAATGCAATGTTTACGTAAACATGACTATATGCATGATTCCTAGAAAACAGTTAATTTTGCGTTTTCAATTACCATTCAAATTCTAAACCTTGAGAAAACAATTAGAATAATTTTTTTAACATTGAGTGCGTCAATGAAAATCATTACTCAACACGATATTAACATACGATGTAATTATTTCAAGCCGCGAAAAATTCAAATAATATGAGATATAAAATGTTTCTTCTTTTGAAAATTTTCATGTCTGGCTGAAAGAAATTTAATACTTAATACAAATATTCCGTTTTTCCTTTGAAAAATCGTGTGTTCAAATTTCATATAAAAATTATTTTGCATCGACTTTTCTTTTAAATTACTAATATTTTCGCGTGACGAATATTGACAATCGTGAGATTTCCGGTCACTCATAAGAAACGCTTTCTGGCTTGAACTCTTCTTTCATCCAGTTTCTCTCTTCTTTTCTTTTTTTTTTTATTTTTATTTTTGTTCCAACGTGATGGACGTGTGTGCGAGGAGGCTATTCATGTCGGACCCATAAATAGGTGCATGAACTTACATGGGGCATACGTATAATATAATACTTGTCCGCCGATATAAGTCGAGTTTAAGCTATAGGTGCGATACACGTGGGAGGGAAGTGAAATTAGAGCAAACGAAGGATACTCCCTGGCGTGTCGTTTTCGATCTTGCGGTAGACGACATGAAGGTCTCGCCCGGAGAAATTGATCCTACATTAATATCGTCTTATGCCATTTTTGCGGCGGCTGTGCGTCATTGCACGCGGAATCGCTTTAAAATAAATGTAGGTACCTCTTCTGTAAAGAAACTTGATACAGTTTAGATAAAAAATTTTAGCAGAGGAATATTTTTTTTCAATCTAGGAATATTATTTTGCATGAAATATCGGATTTTTTTTTTTATTAACGGTAAGGAAAGACGATTTTTAAACTTTTCAGGATTAAATTTATTTAAATATTTTAATGTATCTTGCGTGCAGTTTTTTTTTCTTTTTACGTGACTACGTTCATATTTGTTTGCCGTAACTACTTTTTACTTGTTTTTTTAAATTTATTTTCTTGGCATTATTTTATTTGTCTTAAAAACTATTGGAGAACATTTTAATTACATTATGCGTATCTTATGTAGCATCGAAATTTTTTCTTTTCTAAGAAGAAATTAACTTGTTAAATCTTTCTTCAAGATTGTTTATCTAGAAAATGAACAGTCGCAGCATATCTTTTAACACGTTTAACAGATAACGGTAATAAGTTTGTTGAGTAAGTTATCATAAATTTAGTATCTCTTACCAATGTGGTTTTAATTGTTTGAATGAAAGAAACTTGAACTTAGCTAGAGTCAATTGGAGAATTACTGCAAGTATATTTCTAGAGTTCGGTCCACTACAGAGCTAAAGTCATTTTTACTCTTTTCAAAAGTTGTTTACACGATGACAGGCAATTTTCCAAGTTATTTTAAAAGTGCCTATGTAACCGTCATTAGTAATTGGTATTTTTGTAATTTAATAAAATTAACTTTTGCGTAGTTTTATTCGCAAAACATTGTAACAAACGATTTAGCAAGCAAAATTTAAATTGAGAAAATAATAATAGAGAATAAGAACAACAATACTAAGAATAATACCAGAGAAAACAATAATAATAATACAATAATAATAATATAAGAGAATAATAATAATACAAAATTCAATTAATAAAATGGCAATAAATAAGATAGGGGAGAGTAGATGAATGTGTACCATTTCGTTTTATTACATTTTTGCATAACAATATTTAGCAAAAATAAAACTAAATAAAAAATATGCGATATAAATAAAAATGTAACAAGTTTTATCTTATTTTGTGCATGCTGTCAGCATGTTAAAAAATCAGATAAAAATTTGATGTAAATTTTTCATTAAATTATATAGTTGATAATAACGTAAAAATGTAATTTTATTTTAAATTGCTACATTTTCATTTAAAAGAAGCTTTGTTGTAAAATATTTTTCACTGCATATACACGCAATTATTGTAAAAATTAAATTAAATATTTTTATAAACTCTATCAAGTTTCTTGACTCGTATCACCACAAATTTTACAATACAAATAATAGTAATGTAAGATTGATAAGTGATAATAGTAAAACTAATAACTGATACGGATAAAAATATGTCAATTACAAAAATAAATTTAATTTAGTTTTATTTCGGCGTCCTTCATTTTTCATTATTAAATATTTAATCGTTTTTTTGATCAATTATTAATAAAATAAATATTAATAATTCCTTATATTTTTCATTACTTTAATTCATAAGTTCAATATTTTCGAAGACGATACGATTTAGGAGATCACAGGTTCGTTTTAAGCAACTGGTTTTCTAAATCACATCTTTCGCAGCTTATAACAAATTAATTTGTTATTACCGAAAGGTTTAACGTGCAATAATAGAACCTTGAAATATCAAGCTGCAATTTTGAATGTTGTTTTGCATCCGAATGCGAAATATACTACAAAATAACTTAAATTGGCTGTCAATTCTCCCCTATTTAGAGACGATGTATATATTCATTATAAAGTAGTTCGTTAGGACTGACATACAAGTGAAGGAAACGAGATCCTGAAGTCATCTGTAAACAAGCATACATAAGGCAGTAATTGAGTAAATAAGATGTTCGAACATCGAAACACTTAATATACTTAATGAACCAAACTCGGAGTTACTATTTTTAGTATTTTTGCATCCAAGGTACGTTTTTTCTTTTTTTCGTTTACTCGACTCGCTCTTAAAGTCGCTCGTCTTAAGACACTAAAATTTGCATTTCGCGAAGTGGCCAGCCACTTGGAGCGCCTTCCCTTTTGCCCCCGTTATTAAATGCAAATCGATTGTCTTCGTAGACGAGGTATTTGCACGCAAGTGGTGCCGCGTTCACGCGCTCCGTCCTATAAATACAAATTTATGCTTGACACGTGCTACTTGTTTAGGGACATAAATCACGACGCTACCGGCGTTAGCGCGGGTATCGTTCGCGAACGACTATCAGGTGGCGATGAGCGAAGCTTATCTGGTCCAGTACTGCCGGAGGACGGTCCCTCGTGCGACATAAATTGCAAATGATTGCGCGGGAATGAAAAACGTAGTCGAGATACCATTGAATCGGAGCGAAGAAGACGCGTGGATCAATTTGCATGCAAAGCTTTTTCTTTTTTTGCCGCAGTTTTTCAATCTCTTCTGCCGCAGGGACTTTGATAAGCTGTTGTTGCATCCCGCAACACAGTTGACTAATGCAAATTAATCGAATATCAGCTAAAATAGATATTTGCACAGGGATTTTTCTTCCATTCGAGTTAAATTATGATTGACTTTATAGCGGAGACGCAAACAGATTTATACAGCAAATTCTTTTTGTCTTTTGTCTTTTTCAAAAATTCAATTTGAAATTGAACAATGAAATAAGATAGCAATATATTATCCAGTTTACATAAGATAACATGATAAAAATAACGTAATTCTTGCAATATAGATAAAAACGTGATCATATTAGCATTGAAATTTGCGCGTAAGGAAGAGATTTTTTAAAATTTATATTTAGAAGCAGTCGATGTGGCAAACGGTCTTAAATGAATGCAGTGCTCTGTCACACTCAAAGAAAAAAATTATATCAGCAACTATATATTTGTAAACAAATAACACCTCAACTATGTATTGTAAAATTGTGACAAAAATAATAATATATTATAGGAACTAAGGAAATACAGTAATATTAACATGGACCTAGTGGAAGGCGCATTTTGTTGCGGGGTTGTAAGCTGAAGGGTAGGAGGAAGGTAATGTCTTCTAATGGCCGCCGAAAGATTTAGAAATTGTGTTTAACTCGACAGGCCGTGAAATATTGTTTGACGTGAATGTACTATTTTCTTTTCAATTAATTAAATACATTTAATGAAATCTGTGTAAATAGCGTTAAATTAAATTTATTTGTAACATTTGATTAAAATTATAAAAATTACTTGTGAAATGTAATGCAAACCGTTTTTTTTTCAACTCTAATTGTTTTAAAACATTTGCGCGTTTGCGTCGATCGGTTATTGCAACTAATTATAATGCAGTCTGACATTTTTGTATAAAATGTCTGTGTATTTTAAAATTATGATAAACAAATTGAACTGCACATAACAGAACACAAAAATTATGATCGCAATGTGACAAATAACCCACGAGGATACTACCGTGATAACATGCTAAATTTCCTGATATTCCGCCGCCACATTAATCTCAGAAGACGTGAAAATAACGCTTCCTACTAACGCCTCCCAGCTTACATCCCTCTTTCCCTAAAAGGTACTTTACGCTTGGTCCAGCAGGTCCATGAATATTAACTATTTGTAGTTAAATTGTCGGATAATCTATAGAAAAACAGTATGCAAATGTAATTAAATAGATCGAAATTCGAACACGGGATCCCTCGTTCTCATTCCTAGTATTTGGAGCTCTGCCCTATTGCTTCATTGCTCTATCATAATTATTCCAACCGGAATAATTATGTATACTTAATTAGTGTGCGTAAACTGGAAATATGTAAATTGGAAATATGTAACTGCCACACTTATTTGTATTAATAGTAAAGTTTATAATTATATAATTCTAGTTGAGTCAAGAAGTTTTGATATTTTGCAATCGGACAAAAAATTGGCAACTATAAATGGCGCTATTTTACTTATAAATTAATAGCTGTATAAATACTGTTGCCGCGGTGACACCAACTGCTTCATAGTTATTGCAATTAAAATTCTCTAGTTGTAATAACTATAAAATAGTTTACTGAATTATCGACATTAATTTTACATATAAATCTTATACATTTGTCACTTTTACAATTGTATTATATACCATCACGAATTTTTCTTCGAGTGCAGTTGATAACATGACCTTTGTTTCTCAATTACATCTGCGACATTTGCCAGATTTATACGTCGGGATTTCGCAAAGTTAGATTCGCCTATACTTTAATAAGACGGGAAGGTACACGTTGAGAGCGTAAAGTTATTAAACTTCGAGCCAACTGTGAAACTTCCTGTGTATCCGTTTCGAGCACTTGCGTAACGGATCAGTCTTTATCGGAGCTAAATTCGAAAAGACTGTGCGCCTCTCCTGCACACGTCCGGGAGGATCGCAGAGGCTGCCATCGTACAATCGCACGAAAATAAAATTCACAATATCTCTCTCTCTTCACGTGTGCGTTCAGATTGCGCCATTGCACGTGGTGGAAAAGGGTAAAACGGGTGCGCGGGCCCGTTGCCAGTTGGCCCGGGATGGCCAGCACGATGACAGAGATTTCGGCGTAGCCGAAATAACGTAGTTTGTCGACTACGGGATGCAGCGGTGAGATATATTAACCGCGACGGATGCCGAACTATATCTAAAACTTAGCTCAAACATGTGTACGCATATGTATATATTAAAAGGCCTGTAGTCGTCTTGTAAGTATATATATAGCCTTTGGAGCTCCGGCCTATTATCTATCGATCTGCCGCATGAGGTGGACAGCCTTAAATTAAAATCGCCGTCACCGAGACACGCATGATGGGATTCGCGGCGTTTTAATCAACGATGACGCTCGCCGTTATCGTAGCGAAATATCAATATGCGCACTCGCGCAATTACATTAATTTATTTACGCAACAGTTCCTCTATTGTGTCCCTCGAAGAAAATTATAAGAGGATTTTAATAATAAATTTCAAATCGTGTTTTCCTGTGATCTATTAAAGATACGTGGTATTGGAGAGTAAATGGTGTGATATATAATTACTTAAAAAATTAATTAGAAAGAGAGAACGTTTCGATCGACTTCTGGTGGATTTACGATGGCTTAAATAGAAAATACAGAAAATACATTGCCTTGTAGAGGAAAGTCTTACTTAATTGTAAGGGGGAGTTACTGAATGAGTTACTGAACTAACACTTAAGCTACTTTTTATTATTGTTAAATTGTTTAGTAACAAATTAATTCTGCTGCAAAAATTGTGATTTAGAAAATTGGTCGTCTAGACCTATAGTTTCTTAAATCGTATCGTCTTCGAAAATATCGAGTTGATAAGTTAGACTAATTAAAAATTTAAGAAACTGTTGACTAATATTTATTTTATTAATATCTTATTGGAAAGCAATTAAATATTCAATAATCAATAAATAATAAATGAAAAAGTAAAAATAAAATTGATTTGAATTTATTTTTGTAATTGACATATTTTTATTCATAGCAATTAGTGTCCTTTTTTATAGTAAAAGTTGTAGAGATATGAATTAGAAAACTTGAAAAAGTTTATAAAAATATTGATTTAATTTTTATAATAATTGTAAATATTTATATACAATAAATGTAAAATATTTTACATCAAGCCTTCTTTTATAAAAATACCATAATTGAAAATAAAATTGGATAATTACATTATAAGTTGATGAAAAATTTACATCAGATGTACCTGATTTTCTCAAATGTTGATAGCATGCACAAAATAAAATAAAACTTGTTAAATGTTTATTATTTATTTCTTATTTATTTTCTTGTCACTAAATATTGCTTATAAAGTAAAAATGTAAAATATTGAAAAGGTACGCTTTAGGAAAACGGTATACGCAATTCAGCAATTTTTCCCTAAATAAAATCCTTCAAAGCAAAGGAAATGACAAAGTAACTTTGAAATCGGTTAAATTGGGAATAAATCTGTTTGTGGAGAAGGAAATATTCCCGTCCAATTAATTTAATTTGAAATAGGATTTATCTATAAAAATCGCGTGCGTTTCTTTCGACGAAGGACACGTTCTGCTAATATAATTTCATCATTTCGAATGATTCTCACGTAGAGATTCGTTACCGGTGGATTAATTTCAATAGCTGGGACGAGCACGTAGAGTCTCGCTAACGGAATTGTCGCGGGATTTTCTATGATGCTTCTCCGATTGTGTTAGAAAGTTCGGTTAATTGTTCGCGGCGCTTTTTCAATTCCTTCATCACTGGTTTCCCCCGCCGCATCTCGTCGAACGTGTCGTTTCCTTCGACTCACTGCCGCACCTTTCTGTTCTGCTTTTAATGACGGTTCTGCTTTTTATCATCGAATCATTAATCATCAAAGTCCTTCATTCTACTTATGTTTTTTATGCTGACAGAAGTAGAAAAATAGATCGCGCGTACGTATCCGTCAGGAAACTGTTACATATACATACCTATTAGTATTTTTCAGAAAATAGGAAAGGTCGTGAGCGAATTATTCGGCACTTTCTTAAGGTTCGACGACTTTTCATTAGGCGAGCAAACACAACGAAGTTTGTCTGTAATTTAACAAACGTAATTCATTGAAGCAATTTATCGCTGGGCCAAGGTCCCTCATATGTACTTGGAGTCAATCAGTTGTTTTATCGTGAAGCACAGGTATACTACAGAGAACAAGATTTCATTGGAATTGGTATCCCTGTTTATTTGACTAAAAGTTGTTTCGCTGAAACAACATATGCTTGCACAACATTATTTGCTTGAATAAAAATATTATTGTTTTATTCAAACGACATGTACCATTTGACGAAAATAACACCATTATTGGTCGTACATATTGGTTCAAACGTCGGTTTGTTTTCCGACCATTCCAAATAAATTTGTTTGGTTTCCAATCAAATTTGTTAAGTCAAAAAAAAAAATCGTTTTCTCTGCGAAATTAAAATGTAAACGTGCACAAAGTACTGCCCCAAAAACTGCCACGTGTTTAATAAATACTTTATTACTGGTATTAAAACAATTGATGAAATCGGATATCTTTATTGTGACGTTGATTATGTATTTATATAATCGCGCGATAACACACACACTCGTCATAAAACGATTCTGATCGAGATTTATGTTTTATCGAGTAGGCTTTTATGGCTGTTGTTGTACGAGATAAATATAAACCGATAAAATATTAGTTTGTGGCAACATTTAGAATTCAGCATTGGAACTGACACGTAATATTTGTCGATGCGGAAACATTGACTGTTAAATTCGCAAATGTGCTCACTTTTATAGATTTTGTTGACGTGTTCGCATAACATTTGCAGCTCTCTCTTTCTCATATGTCATATTTAATTTTAAGCAACACATGTGCAAAATATTATACACGTGACTACATGTTTGTGTTTAAACAATGCGATCAAAATGTCTTGCGATCGCTTAAAATAAATCATGATGATTCAGACAATAGATTGAAGGAATAGATGAACAAAAAGAACATTATATTATTTAAAAATAAAACATTTTTATAATTATTATGTTTAGTACAATTTTTAATTTAAAAAAATTTTCATTAAAAAGAATTATAATTTTAAAGGCCTGAAAAAAACCATTTTTTTCCTATTTTTCAGCTAATTTTCTCGGTTGTAGGTGAATTATTCTGAAAATTTATTGGAAAAAGGATTACCTTGTAGGAAAATTTTTTCAATAACTTTTGCTTTCCTTGGGAAAGAAGGCAAGAAAATTCGTGGAAAAATGGAAAAGCGGAATTTTCCATGATTTTAAAACTAGAAAAAGAACCATGAATAATATAAAGTGTACAAATTGTAAATGCACTTTTCTTAAAACGCACTTGTACTTGCATCTCCCCCTCCACTCAGTCTTATCTTACATTTGGGAACAATTTCTCTTGTCAATTCTGAAAGAAAATATTAGGTAATTTAAAATTTTATGAAATATTTAGTGGAACGAAATAAATGTCTTTGCGCAGAATTCTGCTTTTTGCCGGGTCATGCTTTGGTATGCTGCAGAAGGTGCATCGTACGCTATTTGCATATTACAGTACTAAAATGTTCGCTCGCAGACAGTCGCGTATGCGAGCGAATTGTTGAGATATTTCACTTGTTAGAGTTTACGCTATGCTCAGATGCTATGCGAGCAAATGCATATCATTCTTAACATAATGACGATTTGCAAATCGCGTTTATGGATTAACAACGTCATGCGCAGCTCAAATCGGGAAGTATTTTATTTATACGTAATGCAGGACCTCTTTCTGCGCGCCGGGAAATTTTTCGCGGGTTATTAAAGAGCGCGCTGGCCAATCGATTAGAGAACGCTGTTCGGCATGGGTGGGCGACATTCTGCTGAACTTTGCCCGCGTTACACTCCGTCACGTTTCCGTAACCGCGAGAAATAAAACCGTGCGGCAGCGCGCGGGACCAGAAGGGTTTAATTCGAGCGCCGCTCGTGGAAAGCTTTAAAATTGAATTTGTTAGAATGGTGGTAGTTGGCGCAGTTAATGTATCCGCTGACACAGCGGGCATCCCATGAGTCGTGTGCTCTTCCCATCGACTACAAACTTGGGATTCAGAGTCGACTTTTCCCTAGCAGAAATTCTGCTCAAGTTCTTCTCTGATAATCAAATTTCCTTGTTCCGTCTCTTTCGATATCAAATTCTTTGCATCTTGAGGGGAAACTTATGTAAGCTTCTTTTTTTAATATATGACATAAAAATCGGAAAGAAGTGAAAGTAAAGAAGAATTCTCGTATCCCGAATTCTTTCTTGCGTGCGACTTTTAAAATGCTCCACACGTACACGTGCAGATTGAAGATTGCAGTTGCGGATTGCGGGGGCAAAAAGTGTTCGTACATCGAGCATTAGGTTTTTATATTCTGGCGTTTTTTTGTATCATTAGCGAATTACATCCTCGAACGTAGCTCGAGGTTAACTCGCAAATTAACTTGCTGTGTACTATTACGCCATTATGCCAAAACGAATTTTTCTCTCGTTTTCCTTTCGTACAATATCGTTAGTCGGGGAAATACATTACGGTCGCAGTCTCATGCAACGTGTTTGCGATCCCAAGCTACATCAGCGCTGTGTTTGATAATTCGATTTTCTCCCGTCGGAAATGGAATCCCTGCATCTCGCCGGATATGCCAGCGGTCTTCCGAACAGGTGTCAAATGGCGACACTTCAATGCTATCTACATCGCCGTAGGAATGTAAAAATCTCTTATTTTTTGCCTTTTTATAATGTAATTACAGATTACTAATTGTTATTTAATATTTGATACTCATTAATTATTTTTCCAATTAATTATTGCGTACGTGAACGTGAAAATTATACTCGTAGCAAAATATTATATGTAAAACTTTTTCGTAATATCGAAAAAAACACACACATACCACGCATTTCAATAAAATACATTTTTTTTATTCATTTATTAATTTAGAATTGTAGACTTATATTTATTAATGATCAAAAGCTACAAAAGAAAATATTATGTTTCGTATTATATGCAAAATTCTGCAAGCGAGTGCAAAAGTCGGCGCTACGCAGTACAAACTGTTGTTTAGTATTATTAGCGAATATTACGCAGTTTCAAAAGCGAAATACGCGATGCTTGGCGCTGTAGCTTTCAATATCCAATGATCGTTGGCACGATCGCGTTCGAGTAAGCTCTTCTGTAAGCTCAAAACACAATGTCGAAACGCAGTGACGTTTAAAGACAATTGAAAATATTCGTGCCAGGAAAACCATGTGTAATTTACCTGGTTTTCCCGACGCAAACGTTTATTATGCGCGAAGCCGCATTTAAAGCATGTGAACTATTCCATTTGAAGGGCCCCCGACGCGAAATATGCGGTCGCGATGTTAAACGAAATGCAATATTTATTGACGCGTCACTTGAGAATACTTTAGCAATCATTCTTATTCCGTGGGCAATACCTCAGGCTTTGTGCGTTCCACATGTGTGTCTGTGAAACGTTCAAGCAAACAAAACTTTAATATTTTATGTAGAAAGCAGAAACATGAGTTGATTTCATTTTCACCTCGTTCCCGAGATCCTGTTCTCAAACGATTCTTGTAATATACAAAAATCAAATGGGAAAGATGTAAAATCATGTCTGTGTCGGATCGTTAATTAAACACTTGGGATTTTTGTGACTGAATGGAAACTCACGAAAAATTTTTTTCAAATTAAAAGCTTTTTCCCCCGATATGAATTATTCAATGAGTTGAAGATTGAAAGTTATTCGGATTTTTACGTTTTTAAATTCCAAATCCGAAAGGGAATCCAGTGTTTTCGTGACTCTGAAAAATTAATTACCACATTTCTGTTAAAGAAATTATCAGGCTTATAAGGCTTTTCGATAGATTTTTATAAAGTACGTGAACTGAAATAAAATCAATTTTAATAATTTAAAATTTTTAGGCAATATAAATAACCTTAATTATTAGATACTTTTATTTTAGTCTTTTGCAAAGTTATACCATTGAGAAAAAAATTGTTAACTTGACTAAAATTTTCAACTTAATTCTTATGTATTTAAGTTAAATACGTAAATGTTTGAATTTAAAAAATTTAATCAAGTTGAATAACGTAGTCAAGTTATAATTTTTTTCTCAGTGTACTACAGTAGGGACGGTAAATATTACGCAATTATATAATAAGATCTTTTAATAATAATTCAATAAATTAAGTATATAAAAAAAATTGTTTTTATTAAGTGTAATTTTAAATATTGTACTATGAAAGCTTTAACTTTGTAATTTTTTAGATTCTAAAAAAGTAAAGAAAAAAATCATTAAATTACCGAAAAATGCTAAAAATCTGATGAAAAATATCAGCAACACTGAGGAAGCTGGAACCGAATGTCACAATAGCGTTTTCAAGATAAATCGCAATATTTATTACATATACATACGATCTGTTTCCAATTCTCTCAACCTCCCAGTTCTATTTTTTGTTTCCTCTCTGGCCAGCTAGTTCTATTTTCGCATGAAATCATGAATTTACGGACGACAGTATATACATTCCGCTTTAATCGCGATTGTCTGCGGAATAAATTCCTTTTCCTCGAAGCGTACTTCCGATGTTAATACTGCAAACACGCGTTTCCGTCTGATAGCATCCGAGAAATTATGCGCGCTAATAATACCCGGTGCGATTTAACGACTGCATCTTGTTGCAGTATGACGAATCGAACGGCTCGGCGTATGTCGATTATCGATCGGAAGTCGTTCATTAGTTCACCTGCGTGGGAAACGCGACACGTTTACCGTTTAAGGCTGCGCCGCGCCAGGATGTTAGTCCCCGGATACGTCGAGTTAAAGCTGAAGTTTCATTAAAGATTATTTATCGCGGATCACGCCGGGTGGGTGGTATGTACGAATTCCTTTGCCCGCGGGAACACAATTGTCGCTGGATCTTTATTGATAGCGCACTTCTCTGAATCTGTATGGGATCCTTGTAGCACCAAGCTTTCTTTAACTCTTGTAAATGGGACAATTGGACGTTTACGTCATATTCACTCCTACAAAAATTTCTAGTTTCAGAAAATTAAAATGCATTTGTATTTTTCATTTTTTTTCTTAATTAATTTTTTCCTCGTAACATTTTTTTAACAAACAATTAAAATTAGTTTAGGACTCTCGAAATTTAAAATAATTAGTAATTAGAAATTGGGCTAATGAGAGTCAGCGCGGGTAAACGTGCGCGATCGTATTAATATTATACAAATTATTTATTTATCTTTAAATTACAAATGAACAAACGTTTCGACTCGTTTTGGAGTCACCTTCAGCGTATCGAATATATAAAAAATTCTAGCCGTCACCAGAAACGATTTTTTTTAACAATAATGTACGACGTTTGAATTATTTAATATTGTTAAGAGATAAAATATGCTCGCTACTTCGTGAAAGTTTATAGGAGCGTGTTTGATCAACAACATGAACAAAGGTCAAATGTTACGCTTACTTTCTAATTTCAGAAAATGAAAATGTAACATTTTATGCATTTCAATTTTTTTGTTTAAATTAATTCTTTCTTCGTGAGATTTTTTAACAGTAATGTACGACGTTTGAATTAAGTATTGTTAAGAGATAAAATACGCTCGCTAGTTCGTAAAGTAACAGGAGCGTGTTTGATCAACGACATGAACAAAGGTCAAATGTTACGCTTATTGCGGGCTGACAGTTTCTCTTTGCTTCTTCCAGGGAGACGACGAATCGCGTTAGGATGAAAACGAGGAAACTCAGGCGAAACAATTTGTGTGGATACCTGGATAGTAGCGGGAAGCTCGGTGAAGGCTCTGTTGCGTAGAACTTAGGGTTACCATGTGTCCTACTTCTAGTTGAGTCCCACAACTCCTGCATACTGCATACCTGTCAAGCGACTGCGTTTAAATGTCCTTTGGAAATAAACAATCTAATTTTGCATAGAAATGTGCGAAGGGTGACGATAAATTTAAATTTAAAAATAGAGCCTTTCACTCCGTCTCCTTTCTTCCGCGATCACGTATGCGTGTTTCCGTATATTATCCTCTAAAATATGGAAACCCTAGTAAGACGTGAAGCCGCGTCGCGATAACGTGTGTGTTCGCGAGTGCGAAACGATACATAATTTTCAACGGAAATGAGCCTTGCCAATCCTACCGCGATGTCGGCCGTCGACGACTTCGACGACGTCCCATGGAATGGCACCAACAAGACAGACTTCGATTACGACATCGAAGAGTCCTTCAATACTTTCTATTGGGACGAACTGGCACCTGTCTTGGTAATCTACAGCTTGACCTTCTTCATCGGATTAATCGGTAAGTTTTACATTTTCGCGATTTTACGCATATATTTGCAGTACACGAAGGTAAAGTTAATTTTGTAGTTTGTAACTTAGCAGGTTGCAAATGTAAATTTATAAAATGTATGGAAAATTATAGAAATGTGATAATGTAACGATATACGTTGCAATTGTATTGTTATACATTTAAATATTGTCTTTCTATTCATGTTTAAACAATAGAATGACTACTATGCCCGCACATGCTAGGCGGGACAGAGTTTTCACGCGTGCTGATCGTATTATATTTTACAGCGATGCATGCATGGGATATTGTTGTATTACGTAACATTATAAAAATTGAATAAGTACGTATAATATTTAAAATATTCTGTTTAAATAAGATTTATTTACTTAATAAAAGCTTTACATACTTTTGTGGAGTTATATAATTTTTATTAAATTACTTGATTTTTTTTTATTTATGGGACGAGAATTGTGTAATTTTTACATCTATTATATGTAAATTTATTGAATTTTTTTACAGTATAAGTGAATTTTTACGTATTAATTTAAATCCAGCACAGTTTCTGTTATTAAAATTTGAGTTCAAAATAATATTTAATAAGATTTTTTTATTAGTGTTAGCTAAATTATTTTAACATTTTGCAACTTATAGAGTAGAAATATAATCTAGAAAAGATCATAAAAGTGCACAAAAAAGTACTTAATACTGTGGATAAATTTTCACCCAGAATAATATTAACGTTAGAAAAATGGGTAGCATTCTATAGAGTTAATTCAAAAGTTGAAAGGAATATTTTAAATAAATTGAAAAGTATGTGCGTGTAAAAATAGATATTTTTCTCTTATAACGAGAAATTATATGCAAAATTTTAGAACATGGATATTTTTGAAAATGGATGTGTACACCATAGATCTTTATTTTATTTCTTATTGTTTTTTTATATTATCTTATTATACGATTACGTAAGTTACCTTTAATTTCATGTTAAGTAATTATAAATTAGATTAATATAAATTAAATAAATTTAATTTATATAAATCTAATATATAAATTAAATAAATTTAATTAGTTTAATTTCTGAGTAAAATAATAAAAGAAATTTATTTTACTCGACGCTTTTCCTAAATTAATTGACATAATTGATCGTGTAAGCTAATTCTAAGTCTAACCGTGCTTTAAACCGCTTGATGAATATTAATGTTATATGAATATTAATACGATACAGCTTCTTGTCGCGTATGTTCGATATATAATATAATCTGGAATACAATGTGCACACAACTGTATCATCATGAATCGTATAACTTAATGTAACACAGCAGAGGCCCGTTTACTTTCAAAACATAGATTAACTTTTACTACACAATAGAGATTCGAGTAAGCTGCGGGGTCGCTTAATTACCTCTATTTTAACAAGTTTTCTAACAATTTTATCTAATTTAACTTATCTTTGAAGTTTTGTCTGCTTAATTAATTTTCGAATACAAATTAACTAATTCCCAAACTATCAATACTGACTAATGACGCGCAAAAAAGTCTGATTAAGATTTTACCATAGTATTTAATACGGTTTGATTCAATTGTAATTTTTGTAGTATTGAAATTTGCAAAAAGATTTAATGAAGCACTACAGAATTCACGTGAAGCGATATAAATTCTTGATTAAATGCGTTTTAATGATATATACATGTATGTTACATTTTGTCCATTTTTTTCTAGAGCTAAAATTGTTCAAATTAACATTTCGTCAATTTAATCACAACTTTGAAGCACATTGTGCACGTTTGCAACATTAATTGTCGCGTCAATTATCGGGCCATTATGTTTTATAAAATATGGAGCATCTATTACGATTATGCAATCGTTGACCTGTAATGAACTGTCGTCAGCTCCTTCGAATAATTAAGCAGGTGCTATGTGACTCGTGTCAATATTGGTTATTATTATTACGCTCCTATCACAATGTTTTTACGTGAGAAAACGAGCGAGGTGCATATTTTCGTTTTGCGACTTCTAAAAGAATTACACGTCGCTAACGAAACACTTTTATTTTGTAAAAATAATTACGCGTAGAGAAGAAATTGAATCTCGCAGAAGAGACGAGAGTTGTTGAAGCGTAAGACATAGAACGAACATTCTCGGAGAAACGGAAGACTTTCTTGCTTGTGATTCATTATTTCGTTGTAGAAACCTCGACGTAACGCGCTTTACGTTAAACCGCGCCCGTAATTACATTGAAAATTAATAAGATAAAGTTGTACGGTAGGTTTGTCTTTCGTCACGTTGCACATCGCGCGATCGCGGGGAAGGAAAAAAGAATCGTCGCACACCGGTGAGACATCCCAGTCGCGCAAAATCGCTAATTGGATGGTAAATATTTCGCCAATAGGGTAATATCGTAATTCGCCTTATAGTAAGTGAATTAGACGCGATACGGCGACTGAAGCATTTGCGAACTATGAATCTTGTTTCGCGCAGCGAGGAAACCGCAGCAACGTCGCTTTGTAAGGTGCAGCGGAGCCTAATATGCGCCTTAATTATACATCGTCGTGTGTACGGTATACGAGTTACCATGGCACAAGTTACCAATATACCACAAGCCACTCGCAAACGGCTGTAGAGACCCCAAATTATCTTTCGACAATCCGCGCGACCGAATACAATTCCCTGTATTTCTACGGTTCCCCGAGGCGTGACAATTGTTTCGTTTGACGTATGACAATTAATTATTGTTGACGACAAGTGGAATTTGAAGTGTGCGGGGATTGACGAAACGCGGTCAATTGGCAGACATCCTTCGAGTTTTTAGTTATGACATTAAATAATAATTTGTGAAAATGGAAAGAGAGAAATAGATTTGCTGACAGCGACGAAATTTTTTCGGATGTGATCCGATCAATCGCAGAGCGTCTACTTTTCTCTCCATTGAACAAAATCATTAAGGATGTATCGGATATTCAGTCTCTCTCTCTCTGCAAAGTAAACAAAATTTGGAAATGTGTTTAACACTTTAAATAAAGTATATGAATATGGTGGGAATAAGATTATATTTTTATAATTTATTTACAATATTTGTTATTAAAAAATGAAATTATTTTTTACAACAAAAAACATATCTCAATTTTTTTGTGTAAGTACTTTAAGTATTCAAGATGATTTATGCAAGTTTCATGTGACTGTCTATTTAATTAGTTTGCGAATCAATAAATTAATTTTGTTTATTTTATACAAAACTGATCTCTGTATCGCAATGTAACTTTACATAAATCATCTTGAATATTTAAAATACTTAAATAAAGCAAATTCAGATTGATTCATTATTTCTTATTTCATTAGAGCACATGTCTACTTTTATTGAAATAACTTTTTGTCCAGATAGAAGATTGTTGCCAAGTTTTTTCTACTATTTTCAAATAATGTAATATAAAACAATTTGTATAATTTTGTCTATAATTTTCTTGTTTTGAGAAATACATTCTATACGTCCTGAAATAAATAACATAACTATTAAAAGAGTACAGAATGTCTATAAAATCCGCTGTATCTCGAAAATGGTTTAAAATTATGAAAAATACGAAATGCGTTCGATCTTTTCGAGGGACTTCCTTCCTAAAGGACTTGGAAAGGGAGTTTTTGTTTAAATATTTTTTAACAACACGATATAAGATACAGCTTATTTTCTGTACATGCAAAATCGAATAAAATATATCTATTGACTCTGGATAATTTCTCGTAGTAATTAACTTTCGTAATATCTCCGTCGTAAACGAGTTTACAATTGTCCGCACGAGATAATTATAAAATAACGCTCGTCCGCAATATTAAAACCGATAAACCTGTAAAGTTATTGACAGCAATCGCACAATATTACTCGATTCTTCATTAGTCGGAAAAGTTTATTTAAGGACCCGAGATCTCTAGCTTCTTTTACCTATAATATCCCGTGATCCGAGAGTCTTCTCTCACGGGGAGTACTGTTGATTCATTTACGGTCAAGGAATTGTAATGTTTTTCAGGGAACGTTATGATCATCGCATCGACCCTTTGTCGGCTCAGGCCGCTGCCGGCGACACCGACGAACGTTTTCCTGGGCGGTCTGGCCACGGCTGATCTTCTGTTAATCATGTTCTGCATACCCGTAAAAGTAAGTAAAATCAAACATGCACGCTTTGTACGATCAGATCCAGAACAAGCGAGCGAACGGGGACGAACGCGAACGAACAATTTGCTCTTTCAAAATAAATATGAATTATATCGTTAATCAAAGGTGTTTTCTGAAACAAGCTTGTTTTCGTTCATTCGAGTTTGTTCGCTTACTTGATCGGAATCTGGATTTTTTGCGGATGGCGAGTACAACTTTATCTCAGGTATATAATTGCTTAATTTCTTATTTGCGTCACACTTTACATTGACCTATCACATTAAAACGCCATTTATATTAGCAATTAGTTTGCTTTTAGCTATTATTTTTCCAATCTTCTCTAATCGTCCGCCCGTGTATTTTTTTATCGTGTTACGATATATTTATATATGGAATGTGTTGAATTAAAATCATACGGTACTTTAATAGAAAATATTGTAAAATGGATTAATTAATATTTAAAATCTTAACACAAAAATATTGAAGTTATAATAGTTTTTGGATTATAGGTTTGAAGCTAAGCTTATATGGTTATATCAAAATCACATAATTGATTTTCGTAATAATTTTGAAATCTTATTACCGTCGATCTGATTATTACATTTTAATTTTTGATATTTAAATACTACTTCTATATTGTAATATTATGTTGATTATTAGCAAATTTTAATTTTTAGAGGTCTTCTTTCTATTGAAAATTTAAATACTTAATTATTCTTACCTAACTACAATTTAAAAAATAATCATAAAAGTAAGTATTTAATAATACTTTTTATTTAAAATCCTCTTTATTTTTATAAGAATAAAATAACACAATTTATAAATTACAAAATAAATATTTTTACGTTTTTACGGAAATTTAACTTCATCTTTTTAATTTATTAGAATCGTTACTCTTGATTGAAAATATAAAAAGTTAATTCTCCTCGCCAAGCGTGCACATTTGAAAAGAGAAATAATAACAATAATAATGAATCAATTACATAAACACCTTGTTAATGACACATAAATTATAATCTTTAAACAAAAATTTAATTAATTTAATATATGTGTAACATAATTAATCAATTCTAAAATTCTCAATAAAAAGATAGATAATTGCATCGAGGAAAAAATACTTCAAAATTTATTTCATTGAAATGAATTTCTATTTAAATACATCAAAATAAAATTTTATTTTTCACAAATCAATCAATCAATAAAAAAAAAATAAAATATATTTCATAGAAATGTATATGACGTATATCATAATCACAATAAAATTTTCTTATAACTAATAAATATCAAAAAAAATGTGACAAGTTACACTTGCTTGCTAATACTATGACTTTTTTTCTCAGACTGCAAACTCGAGAATTGCTATTAATAATTTATAATGACAGATCATACGTGTCCGTAAGAAACGGGATTCAAATCGATACCAGGCTTTCTATCTAGTTTGAAACGAGAGTATCAGAATATTTGACGTACACGTTACGATATTTTATACCTCGAATGTTTTACAGAAATTTATATGTTGAATATCTTATGGAAATATTTTGCTAGCACGCGACGTGCGACATATTGTAGAATAGGTCTTAACGATGTATGTACAGCGTAAACAAGGTCGGCGTGCTATCATTCGACCGCTGATGCTCGACCAAGCGACACGAGCCGCCCCACGTATTTTCTCACTGCTCGGAATTACATCGTAGTGGATACTGAAAGCCTCTCATAACTCCTTTCTCAAATAAATAATTAGTCATCCCCGACTTTTCAGCTCCCGTGATTTATATCGATTTATAAACCTGTCGGGGTTGATTACACAGGATCACAAAGGCCTTGTTCTTTGAAGTAGACCAGCTGGTTTTTCTAGATTTTTGAGTGCTAAGAAGAAATCTGATCTTTAATTTTGCGCATCACATCAGGATTTTTGTAATTTAGGGGCTGAAAATGGCATTTTTGTTTATACTTGCGATTTATTTGCGGCAAAACTTAAACGCGCAAATTTAAAAGTACTATATTTAAAATTTAAAATTTCTTTTCAGCACCGAAAAAATCTAGAAAACTCAATTTTACTAGTCCACCTCAAAGAACAAGACTTGACTTTAATTTTATTTTGTAGTCCTGTGTGTTATTAACGTAAATATTTCACACGATTGATTTATTGCACAGAGGAATTGAAATGACAGTGACGACGGAGAATAATTGCAAATTATTACGTCATAATATTCGCGGACGGAGAATTGTTTTATATTTAAAATCGATATTTGACGTGTTATGATAATTTCAATTTTTGCGAAATTGTTTGACGTTGGAAGCGCGGATACCGAGTGCGAACACGCGGTACGCGAACTGCTTTTCAATAGAATTCAAGTCGCGCGATACGTCAAACCGAATAAATTAATCGGAAACACGGGGGAGAAAATAATATTTGCGTGACAATGAATTCGAGATTCGTACTTTGCGATTTTCGAGACAGTCGCGAGAGAGAGAGAGAGAGGAAGATGTCATCGAGGGGGTCGTTGTTTTCCGTGTATTAATTCGCGTTAAGCCCCAGCCACAATGAACGGAATAGAGAATAGGGGACATTGAATAAGCAACAGTTGAATATGTCGAACAAAGAACGCTTTTCCTTATTTAACATATTGAATTGTTCCTTGTTCTCCGCTGCCATTGCCTCAATTGCCCGTGCTTTTCATCGTGCCCTAGGCTATACAGTCTCGCGTCGTAACACATCGTAAAATGCGCTGCGTGTATACACGTGCTCGAGTCCATGGAAGTAGCGTACTCACAAGGTCACCGCGCTGCTAACCGCGTGTACGTATATACACATGCGCGTGCCGCGCTGCGTCATGCGTACATAAGATCGGCGCGCGCTATCATTCGACCGCGTGTTTCCTCGCCGCTCGTCGGAATTAGGTTAGGTATATCCCAACAGATGCGAAGAGACACCGAAGAAGGGTCTCGCCACACCCTCCCCGAGATTATTATTACAATTAATCATTCTCCGCCGCGACTCACCGATTTATAAAGCTGTCGAGGCTGGTTATTAACGTAGACGTTTTATTTATTATATTTGTACTCGACGTGGAAATTGAAGCGACAGGGGCCAACGTGGAGGACAACCTGCGAATTATTACGTTGTAATTTTCGCGAGCAGAGATTTATTTTTTTTACAACGGCGCTCGACGTATTACGAGAGTTCGAACTTTTTCGCGGAATCGTTTGATACGAATTTGTATATGAATCGAAAGCACAGTATACGCGGATCGCTTTCTAAATAATTCCAAGCCGCGCGACACGTCAAAGCGTTTACGAGTAATTAGTCGGAAACGCGGTGAAAATAATATTCGCGGCAGGTAACAGTTTGGTAGGTGATATTTCATAAATGCATTTATACGTAACGCGGCCGGCATTTATTTTTGTGTGGCGCCGTACGGCGCGCCGTGTTTAGCGAAAATAATCGCTTTGTTATTCGCAAGGTGACATTTGAATGGATATAGGCGCCCGTATATACACCGTCGCGCGTTCGAGAGACTTCAGGATTTGAGAGACGATCGTGAGAATGTCGTCGAGCGGATCGTAGTTTTTCGCGGTCGCATTAGTCTCGCATTGTAATGCGCGTGAAGTGTGCGTTACATGTATAGTTAATATCGGAAGTGCTGAGTGCCGCGCGACTGCAGTCGCGTAATCAGCGTGAGATCGTAATTAATCGTATTTCCGCGAGTGAGTGTTATGTGCGAGTGCTATGAAGATATCCGAGGAGGAAGCAGCTTAGAAGGCAACAGCGGAACAAGCACTAAGTGAGTAATATTGCATACTTTTCAATTTTTTGTCACTTGTAAAAATAGCCTGGCTCGATAAAATAAATGATGTGATTTTTTATTTAAAACGAAAAATATGAAATAGATTCCGGAAACTTAATTAAAATATAAAATAAGAAACAGATCATAGAGGTTACTTAAAATATTAAATACTAAATAACCATTTTACTTTATTTTAAATATACATTTTAGATAAATATTTCAAATACGACCAATCTTTGCTTACAGCAGATCTGATTTTTATTTTTATTTTTATTTTGATAAAGAAAGTCAAATCTAATTGAAATTAACCAGCAGTAAAAGCTTATTTAAAATATTTACATAAAATTAAATAATTTCTTTTTTTTTATTTGAAGCAAGAAATAAGAAATAGGTTATAAGAAGTAATGTAAAATAATAAATACTAAATAACTATTTTGTTTTATTTCAAATACATATTTTAAATAATGTTATTTTAAATACGACCGACTTCTGAAAAAAGTAGCAATTTATATTTTTGTTTATCTGAATAATTTATTTATCTGAATATTTTATACATATGAACTGAGAGGAAAAAGCTTTCATTTGTAGAATTTTGTAAAAGTTCATATTTAAATAGTGAAAAAAAATATTTTTAGCGATAATATAATTATTTTATAAGCTGTGTATCTGCTACAAATAGAAAATTTAATTCGCACAATATCTATTCTTTTAAATTTTTGGATTTAAATCTTTGGATTATTGTAATCCGGATTTGTATTTTGCAGATCAAAATTATAGCTCTTTCGCTGTTGCGCATCGATATCGAGTGCATCTTTCAAGTTTAATTTGAGGTATTAGATCCGTGAATATTACTGACAAATATAACAGATGAAATCTAACAGGTCCATTGCCTCGATGGGCTTAAACAGATTAGATCAAATATTTAATCCGGATTACATCTGTGTAATTATTTATTCAGCATTCTGCATAGAATACAATTTTCAGAAAATGCAATTGAGAGAACAACGTGAGGCTGTATACATTCGTAATAAGCTATGAATAATTTTGTAATACCAAACATATTGCAATTGATTAAATTTCCAAATTTATTATTTAGCGAAGTGGTGTGGAAAATTTGGGAGAACAAATTAAATAAAATTAAAGGGGATTATTGATGATCTCTTTGGCATATAAATTTCTATTTAAATTCCTCCACTGTTATTTTCGCACTTTGCTGCCTGGGATGCAGATTAAGATAAGATATTTATGTATTGCGTTTGAGAAATAAAAATAACTTTATCTATATATAACACGATATATTGTTAATTCTTAAATGTGTCATACTTTTTCCCTTTTCATTAAATATTTGATTAATACAATTTCCAATCGGTTTGGTTAATACAATTAAAAATCGCCTTTTTATATATATTTTATCGGGAGTAAATATTACGTAAATTGGTTCGAGAGAACAATTCAGAAATTTCTTTATGCTCATATACGCCACATAAATAAAAAGACAATGGACAATTTTTAGTTGTATAATTCAGTCACATATTACAATCAATTTATTGAATAAAAAGTGTAATAATAGTTAATTTCATTTATTCTCATTGTGCCAAATTATTTACAGATTATCCATTCTCACATTTCATTGCGGAATAAAAGAATAAAAAAATGTTTATAACTCGGAAATTTTTGCAACATCGATGTTTTTTAACTTTAAATTATCTCGACATGTAAAATATATAAATAATTTTTATTTCAGAAAGATGCTATGTTGCAAATTTCATTATTTTACATTATCTGTTTTAACAAAGGCGTTGATGAAAATGCAAACGCGATGAGATTAAACTTCGTTCTGACAATTTCGATAAAGTTAATCAAGTAGAACCGATGCGCTAACCAGCTATTATTATTATCACACATCTTTCCGCGTATCAACAATAATAAATTATTATAACGGCCCGTTGCGTTATGCGGTCACCGCATTATGTTGACATTGCAAAAACACATCGACGTGTGGCAGATTTTATTGTTTAGTCGTTTTATCGACGTGTGTGATAAAATAATTGCTAGTTTATTGTTACGCCGTTACCGTTATCGTTATCCTTGTTACCGTTAATATATGCGCGATATTGACACTTTTGTATCTTTATTAATTTTCTTTCCACATTAGCATGGAATAATTTACATGAGTAACTTTAGGTAAAAAAATTAGCGCTGTAATAAAATAGAAAGTGTAATAACGAATATCAATCAAATGCTGTATAGGATAATCGGTAGTAGGCACATTTGATAAATGCGAAAAGATAGCTTTATCAAATATCTACATAATATTTCTTTTTCTCTGTTTGAGGCAAGTGTGAAAATATGTGCGCCTATATTTATGAATTTGTGACTCTGTTAAACATTCTTTTTATAAATAACTTTAGTTGTCTTTTTGTGTAGAAGCAGTTATTTGTAAAAAAAATATTTGACAGAAATTGGGTTCATAAGTATTTTATGAAAGATATTTCACATATAATATAGCTAAAAAAATAATTATGAACTACAAAAGTACATTAATAACATTAACACTAAATATAAAATTGTAATATTTTGCACGTATATACGTATGATTATTAATCATAGAAAGTTTATCGTATCAATCGTAAATTAATTAAACGCAATTAAAATCTTGTGGCTTCGGCCTTGTCGCTTTGCATTTCGCAGCTCTAATTAACGTTCTTCCGTTTTGTTTCATCGTTTTTTTTTCAGGAATGCTGGACCGTTGTTTTTAGCATTTCGCGAATTCAAACGAGAGACTATCGTGTTTTTGCCTCTAATGAAAATAAAGACAAATCCCACTGAATTCTAAAATTATGTAGGCCACTCGTGAAACGGCTTCGCGGCGTGCACGCGGAAGCACTTGACGCATCGCTATTTGTTTATCGTACCCTCTACTCTCGACGTTTTCCCATTTACTCTTTATGAGCTTCGCGTCTTTGATGCTCGTCCGCGCTCCAACTTGTCGATCTTATCTGCCAAGTTCAATGGAACTCTGACGGACAGGCCGCGATTTTGCGCTCGTGCTAGTAATCATCTTCGATAATGTAATCTGTTCATGCGCGTGTAAAAAGAGGAAGCACGATGCGCAAAGGATAAGACGCTCCCATTTTTAAATTTTTGGCAGCGGAACAGACAGTTCCCATAATGAAATTTGTATGGAAAGATTTATCGAGTTTATTCAATTGGTTGTTTTAGCGAAAATAAATTAAGTTTCGACATTATGTATGTCATTTCGAAGGAGAAAGAAGAATTTAAGGATGTATAGAATATACAGTTCCTGCACAATGATTAAAATTTGAAAATATGTTAACATTAACATTTCAAATAAATTATACACATGCATATGAAAGTTGTGTGAATATAACATTATATTTTTATTGAATAACTTTATAGTTTATTTATTCTATTTATTATTAAAAACTCAATTATTTTTTACCAAATTTAGAACAATCTCGGTTTTTTGTGTACGTGCTTTAAGTATTTAAAATGATTTATGCAAAGTTTTATTGTGATTGTCTGTTTAGTTATTTTGTAAATAAATAAATAAATAAATATTTTTTATTTCACAGAACTGATCTCTGCATCACAATAAAACTTTACATAAATCATTTTGAATATTTAAGTACTTAAATAAAAATTAAAAATCTTTTTTTATTATTTCCCATTTTATTATTAATTATATTTTCATTATAGACATGTTTATTTCTTATTGAGATAACTTTGATCCAGATAGAAAATTGCCACCAAATCTTTTTCTACTAGTTTTTAAATGCAATATAAAATAATCTGCATTGTTTTCATAATTGTCTTAATGTTTTGAGAAATGTCACACATTCTTAATAAAGTACTGGTAAAGTTCTTCTTGCTAATAGAAAAGCATTATATTTTAGAAATATTTAAATAAAATCTTCTGTCTCGAAACGCGATTATTATATATTATACGCTATGACTAATTGTTATCTTACATCTTTTAACTCATTTGTATTCAACCACAAATTTTAAGATAAGGCACATTTATCACGTATATTGTCACAAATTCTTGGCGTAATTGTGCCAAACGCGTCTAACCGACCAAGTTTCACATCGCGAGTAATTAATGGCTTTCTGAGAGCGATTAATTCGCGAGAGGGCAAACTCGTGGGTTGTGTCTTGAGATGTTTCATAAAAAGGAAGTCACTACGCGAAGATAAATTTATCGGGCTCTGCAATTTGACTGTTAACCATTTGTCATCCGTGCGGATCATTCGTGCTTACGCGTACATTTAATACGTCGCGGTCTTAACCGTGATGTAATGATCGTCCTTTATTATCGAGAAGTGAAACGAAGGGAGCGATCGATGGAGATGAGCATCGTGAACTCGAGAAACTCGTGTTGCTTAACTCGCGACTAGTGCAGCCCTTAAGACCAAGCCGCTTCGACAACGACAGATTAATTAACTTTGGATTAGCTATTCCGCACTTTCTTTTTAGATCGCAGTCTCTACTTGTAACACAAACACACACAAATTGAGTTAACGAGAGTTGCTGTTAACTGGCTGGTGCAATCGGGTTTAAATATAAGTCCCGACGTGGAACAGGAAGGTGACAGCGAACGCGACGGGAAAACCGAACGGATACTCCGCGCAAATTGGATATTTCCAAAGTTTTCCAACTTTATTAGCAAAGATAAAGTTAAATGGAATAATATATACGAATACGTTTAACGAATGTGACGTTGTCAGCGGCGCTACGGAAGAGTTCGGTGATTAATTTGCCTGTCGCTACTGTGCGACAATTATTTATTTTATCGATCGTAAATCATCACCGACAGAGTCCCTTCATTGCGTGAGTTTGAAAGACAATAAATATCACTTGTGTCGTTTACAAGGTTGATAAACCTCAAAAAATCCTGACATTTAAGGATGTACGTGTCACATCATAAAAAATATAAAAATTTTATCAATTATTCTATTATTACATACGTTTAAAAAATTTGTAAAGTTTGAGCAAAATTCTCTTATTGGTTTAAAAGTTATTTAATTGTTTGTTTACTCATGATTGTTATGTAAAATCACGTTTTGGAGAACTTATTTACAAATTTGACGAGAAAATAGTATTATGAGTTAAATCAAAAATTTTACGTACATATACTAATAAAACTTTTTAATAAATATTTGTGCAAAAGTTCATTCGGATTCAATTACTTTAAAAGTTATTTATTTAAAACTGCAGCAAAATATGATTATTTTTGCTGCTTGCTGCATAAACTTATTAAAGCTTTTTTCGTTGTTTTGTTTTTCTGTAAGCTATTTCACGGCCAAAATTCAAGTATCTACGACCATCATTTTTTGTCGTCAATTAGGAAAAAGAAAGAAAACCTGAGAAGTTCTTAAATTTCAATATCTTTTAGCTACACAGTAAAAAATAAAATGTCATAGAAAGTCCATTCTAAATTTTAAATTAAAATAACTCAAAAGTTAAATCAAAATGACTCTTAGTTTAAGTTATTAAATTAAAATAACTTAAAACATTATAGAGCCTCTCTTGTATTCTAGAACAATTAATGTTACAGCTTCTTACTTTTCTAATTTTCTTACATTTTTGCTAGTTTTTTTTTAAATACTGGATGTTTTCTGTAACTCAATTATTAAAGATTTTAATATTTTTTTAAATGAAATGTTCTATTTTTATTAACGTAGTAATATAGTAATATAGTTTACTTCGTGACGTAAGAGTTGCACGTCTGCTCTCTGTGCCAAAGATCCAGGTTCAAATCCACCTAGATATATCGTTTTAATTGATCACCTCTCGGAATGCAATGGCAAACAACCGAGAATGCTTTTGCCAAGACAGTCACCATGGAACATGACCATGGAGACCACAATCTTCAATCATGAAGAACCAACTTGAGTATAATCCACAAAACAAACATTGACAAAAATTTTATTTTATAAATAGAAAAATTCATGTGATAATTATTAGTTTTAATAATTACTAAGCTTGTTTAATAAGTAGTCTGAGGTTGAAAAATTAATAAGAAAATATATTGCTGTTGTGGTGATCTACGATACCAAAGTTCCGACCTCGGTGAAACGCTTACTCTTTCCGTTTTTACCAACCTTTGGCTGGCATCACAGTCGGCCGTGAAAATAAATTCAAGTATGATTTTTTATGTTCAAGATCATCTTAAAGTCAACGTATATCCTAGACGGTTTATTTTTTGTATGAACTGTATCATGTTATGCTACGTTAATAAAAATATGTCATCCCATTTAAACAAAAGTTGGCGGTCTTGAAATCACGTAAAATAATAAGCATGAAAGAAAACGTTGTCTAACATAATATTTGATCTCTCGAAAGAAACAACCTTTTCCCGGGTATCATTTTTTAAAACAACCGAGATATTCTAAATGATCGAGTTACAAGAAACATTATTCTTTTTTCTTTTTCATATACAGAAAACATTTTTTTGAAAACATAAATTTGCAAAGCTTTGTCATAACTCTGCACGTTGATGTACTTGTCCCTTTGCTCCCGGCTAAACAATATTAAACAGCTAAAAAATGTAGGTGCGGCTTTAAGATAATCTGAGAGATTTGATAAAGTAAAAAGATTTTTTAGCCTACGTGTTCAGAAAATGAAAGAAGACCGTGCACATATCTCCTATAGCGAAGTCTCCCTTTCGGCGACAGAAAAATATGTCAAGTACACCCCGAAATATAATATAACCGTTTACTATACGTGTACGTACGCACCAATTTCGTATAAAAATGTGAGCGCGTGGAATAAATTTTTTTTTGAACGACAGCTATATTTTATTGCAGTTTCCTTTGTTATTTAACTCCCAGCTGAATCATGGAATAACGATGAAAATTTTGCTGGGGAAAAAGAGCGCTGGAGGGCGACAACGCGGGGCATGCTCGATATCTGCAGTTACATTCTTATTGCACTCGCTGGTACGCGCACCGCGGTCAAGGGGGGAAGATTTAACTTTCCTACGTGGCTTACATAAGCTCTCGATAAAAGAGATATGGTCGTGACATAGACGGAGGCGCGGTATAACGAAGATCGAAGTCCCTCCGTGGAATCATCAATTTTGGTTTAGTTCCACCTTCCGGCCATTTTCCCGGTGCGTCGGCGACAGCTCGTTGTTTTCCCTTTGACCCTCCGTACATCTTCAATCTTTCCGCTCCCGCGCAGAAATTTCTTGTTAAAGATCAATTATAAGGAAGATTAATGTTAGGCGCGATTAGGTGATCAAAATCTATGCCCGTCGCAAGAGTTTGAAATCAATACACTAATTTTTAAGATAATGTTGATAATAGTGATGATCTTGATATTGTTTCTATTATTATATATAATTTCAAACACAGAGAACTATATTAGATTTTTAACTTATCATTTTGGAAGTGAAAACAGTGGTAAGTCAGCAATTCAATATAGATACCTATCTGTAATTTCACGTTACTTAAAAATCAGGGTTTGAAAATTTTAAAAATTATATTCGCGCCACAGATTTAGTAATTTAAAAAAATCTGAAAACTTGAAAGTTTTGAAAGCTATATATTTTAAAAGTTGCATTAACGTTTTTTCAATGTAAGATTGATCTATAATATGCTTTCTGCTTCTTCTGTTTTTAAATATTTTCCTTTATTTTTTTACCTCTTCATTATTTTATCGACAATCGTGTTTTTTTGTTACGTGTTTTTTATCGCTTTTTTTGGAGCACGTTACCCTTTATCTGGCCAATTTCGATAAAATGCGAAAAGGCAAAAAGATAATAAGCAAAAAGCATGAAACAGAAAACAAATTGTAGTTTAAGTTTCAAAAATGGGATACAAATAATTCAATAACATTTAGGTTTATATCCGTGAATTAATATATTGCATAAGTTTTTCGAATTAGAATATTACAATAAAACATTTAAAAAGTTATCTAATTTTCTCAAATTTTTAAGATTTTCATGATTTTTGGAGATTCAACAATATTTAGATTTATATATTTAAATTATTAACTTTTTAAATGAATTAAAATTATTACTTTTAAGATCTTCAAGGATTCTATTATTTTGGACTTACATTTTCAAGAAGAACCTAAATGTTGATACGAATGCGTGTAAACGGGCAATAAATAGTGGCAGCTGCTTTTTATCATTCGTATAATTGGCTTGCATATAGTGCGTTCGTTTAGATAATATAATCGCAAAGTGCTGTTGTTTATGCCCAACATCTGGTCTATTTGGACTTGCTCTATTTTATCGAGTCGAACATCTTCACCAATGAAACGCGATTCTTAACATTTAATTTTATTGAATGATTGTTCGCACTTAACCTCGATACCTTCTCGACGATATGCGCGATGCTCCGGAAATCGCCGGTTATTCCATCTTGGTTATTAAAACTTGAAATTCGGTCAATGTATAAAATTCAACTTTGACAAGTATCTTATTTAATTTCTCAAAATTTAATCAATTGTAAAAAAAATATTTTTTAATGCTGTATTAAAATTTTCTTTATACCAAAACTTTTAAATATTAAAGCGTTTACAAAATTTCTTTTCAGTTCTAATAATTTTTTTTTAGTATTATTATTATTAACCTATTTTTTAGTTTTATTAACCTATATTTTAGTATTATTATTATTAGTATTATTATTATTATTATTAAAAATAAAACTAAATAAAAAAAATAAAATTAAAATAATATTAATACTTGGTATTAATATAATACCAAGTATTAATATTATTTTAGAAGGGCAAATGTGAATGCGTAATTAATTTATCCTTGAGTACGCTACACTGTCGATCGAAAAATTTACGATCAATCTTTGATAGAATTAGCATCACGGATCTGCCATGTCGCACCTGTACGTTCTTCAACGAGACACGAAAATCAAGCACTTTAGAAAATCGATATTACACGCGCATCAGATGGAACGTAGACGAGGACATTTTGGCATCCATTAGATCCATTTAATGTCTCTCGACGCTGATAACATCTAGATCGGATAGATCGGGTATTAACATTGACGTTAGTAATGTCAGCATATTACAGTAACGTATATTTAATATCAATCATATTATTGATAATTATATAATTAGGTTTATTAAATTTCCATTCCCAGTGTAAACAGCAGTAAGATCATTTTATTTTTGTATAATTTTAATAACTAAAATATTTTTTATATTGTTATACAAACGACAAAATACTTTAATCACGTATTGACATTTTACGCACAACAGATTATAATTTAATTTACTATATTAATTAAATAATATAATAAAAAACTATGATAGGATTTAGTGGGACAAATTCATCAAACTTCAAGTATTTGTTGCATTTTTAATAATTGTATAGAAAAGTCTGTATGCACCTGTAGCGGAATAACCACTTTTATTAACTTTTCAAACAATGGAAAAATCAGAGATAAAATAAATGTTATTTATTAATTTTAAATTAACTTGATATAACTTTCTGCGAAATTTCATGTTTTATCTACAATCCGTTTAAATTGATTGCCGACTAACGAACATATTATTGCGAATGTTATTTGAATAAAATCGAGAGATTAATGCGTATTTATTTTTTAAAATAAATAGTAGAATATTATAAAAATAATAAAAATATTTGGCGTTGATTAATGAATTTTTAATCAGTAGGCAGACGTAGATGTTGGTAGAAAAAAGTCTTCAATAATGTTGAATGTTAAGAAATAATTGCTTTATCAAAGGTAATATCGAGTTTGCGTTAAATAAATATTCATATATCAAATTTGTTATTGAAATTAAGTACAAATATTCCAGTTGCATATAGAGAAAATTAAATTTTACTTATATTTATGATATAAAATCAAGTTGTCGATTAAAAAATAATCATAAAATAAATCATTACTCATAAAATGTTTTTGATGTCAACTAGTCACATTTAGAGATCTACAATTACATTTTAATCGTGCAGATTTCCGTGATGTGCGTAGTTTTAATCCTCTTGCATCCGCATGCTGTAATTCGATAAGAGAGCTATAGTTTAGTATCGTTGCGTAGTTATTTTATCATATAAAATACCTATTTATTGACAGAATAATGCGATACCGAACTGTTTTGTCAAATTTTATATTCGATACAGAATACAGTAATTGTACTGTGTTTACAATTAAGAATTCGTAATTATGTTCTGCTGTCATAAAGTATTACAGTCGACCGTAATAAGTGGAAGATCGGATGGTTATCATTTAGACAAATTATTTTCGCGCATTGAAGAATTTGGTATCAGCTAATATCAATATCATATACGATCCATTAAGTCCATCCTAAAAAACCGAAACTCACAATGTGATAATCCAATTAAAAGGAGTTCCGACGCGTGTCACGTTCCACGTTTTTCAATTAATTGAATATCCGGGTTATGATTGATGGGTGACCTTCGTGGGTATGCGTCAGTTGCGGTTGCATCTGTTAAAACAACTCGAAGAGTATTATCTGTCGCAGCGTTGTATTTCACATCATTTTATCTATTATTTATTAGTGTGACATAGTTATTAAGTAGCATAACTACGTTACGTTAATAATAATGTAATTAATTGATTAGCATGAAAGGAAGCGTTACGTTTACTCAATTAATTTTTAATGACGAGTTTTTTTAATAGCTCTATATCTTTCCTCGATGAAATTGAGAAGCTCGTGCTTTGTTGTTTCTTTTAATTTTTAATATATTAAGATTTTTATGAGTCTCGAGTTAAAGTTTCGTTGAATAAAATTTCTTTTAAAATGACTCGAATATTAAAATTATAATTTATCATTTCTTGAATATTGTTAATTAGATTATTATTTTTTTTCTGGAATGTGTAGATTATCAGACGTTTTTATAATAAACAATAATAAGTTGTATTGGACTGAAATTAAAACACAAGAATAGAAGGCCTGCGTTAGTCACAGCCGAATAATAATTTTTTTAATTTTTACAATTTCCAACTTAAACTGCGCGCCGCATATTCGTCGGACTTGAAACACAGTTATGAAGCCGGAATTGTAATGTTAAAGCTTTTAAAAGCAAATATTATTATATATCCCCTTCCCCTCTCTACGGAAAAACTGTAAAGTATTTTATTGAGAAAAAATAACACCTTAATCAGGGTTTGAACCTGGATATCCCCGAAGTGGTAGAACGCCCGTACGGAATTCGAGAGAATCATTTATTCTTATGTGTTTATAATAAATTTTTTGAAAAAAATGGGATGCCACGACATTTTCGTTGAAAATAAAAAAACGTTGTGAACAACAAGAAATGGGTTATTCTGTATAAATCGAATTACTGAGATGCATGTATGTGTATACATGCTTGTGGCTTTAGAGAAAATTGCTATCTCGTATTTTGATTACGTTTTGATTATATTATACTGACAACGAATATACTGATTCTATTTAAGTGAAAATAGTGGTTTGCGGCGCGAGATAGATGCTTTGACCGCACCTTGGGCTATTTTGTACTCCGGGACTATCTGTAAACAGCGAAGATAAAATAAACAGAGCACGAAGTACGGCATTTCTGGCTAGCCGTTTGCTTGCACGTTCGCCAGTATCGCATCTGTGATGATGTGTTACGGCGCGCAACGGTCGATTATCCCACGTAACACGAGATCGTGACGAATTTATGGTCGGTACCTTTTACTATCCTGCAAATAAACGTAATATGCATGGCAGTCTCTCGATTTCGCTTCGCGTGCCGCTGCTCAATGAACACGTGCACCTGTTGCACATGCATAAAGTCGCTTCTTCTTGGACTGCATGTATGTCGCGACATTTTATCGGATTCAATTTTAAAGTCGAGCAATTTTAAAATTACGGAAGAACATAAACTAGTAATTACTTCTGATTGACGCAGAAGAAAATTAATCTAATTAAACATTAAATTAATTAAAAAAAATTAATTGTAATAAAAATTGAATTAATTTTTTTAATACTCAATAAAAAGAAAATTATCGTTTTTATTCTTATGTAATATATATTTTTTCTATTAGAAGAGATTTTAAATTTAATTCTATCTACTTAAATTTATTGTATTTAAGTATAAGTATAAATTATAAGATGGACAATGAAGGAAAATATTTATATTTTTGCAACACATTGTACAAATTGCATATAACATATATAATTAGATAAAGATTTGTGCTTGAATAGACAATTTATAATTAAATAATTTTCTTAATTTTTTTGTAAAATGTAAGGAAATTAATTTTGAAAAATTTTATATTTTTGTAACATTGTACACATATAATATAATTCCATAGAGATTTTGATAAGTAATCTGTAACTTAATAAATTTTGTAATTGCTGTAAAGGTAAAGAAATTTATTAAGATACTTATGCCATATTCGATGTATTATTTTTACTACACTTAAATATTTCGATTATATTTCGCGTAGAGTCTGCACAATTTCTATACAATTATTGTAACTAACATTCATTTTCAAGAGCTTAAAGCATAAATTTATTGCTATCAATTGAAGAGGGACATGTGTTTGTGGCTGACCATATCTTATCTTTACTACTGCAAATTTTCCATGCTCGCGTGACACATTAATTTAGTCCTTGCTAAACTTGTGCCGTTTAGTCTCTAATTACAACTTTCTTTTATATTTATAGAACCGTTTTATCTACGCATTTATTCATTATCGCAATGTTCCACTGATCGAGATAGCATGTGAATTGGCATATTTTTTACGTTTTACATATTTATGCACTTTATTTCCACGTTACTTTGAAAATACAGAGTAATACGTTGTATATTTATTAAATTTTCCAACAACATATTTGTTTAGTGAATAATTTAATTAAACTTATGTAATCAATTTTAAACTGAGATTATTGACGGTCGAGATAATATCTGTGGAATTGACACTCTGCTTATGAAACTTCAATCATTAAATTCATCCGAGTTTTTGCGTAAAAACTTTTTTTTTTTTAAAATCGAATTGTCTTGCGTAATAAATCAGAACGTAGACCCCATGGGAATTAATGGACATTCGAGTGGTACTTGTAAATTTCGTTATAAAATCGACATGAGATCGATGAGCGAATATTTCCGAACCGTGTCAGGTTATCTCTCCTTCCTGCTTTAAGTGCGTTTCACGATGGGATATGGACAGACAAATCGTGTTATAGCATGTTGCATAATTCACTACGACAACGGTTGTCCGTTGAAATTGCGAGTGGAAGTATGTCGATGGGTTCTCGCGAGAAATATAAAACGTGACGTTAAAATTTGAGAGCGTGGTTTTTCACGCGTTTGCGCGCCCGACATAAAGGGAAATTGTTTTTGTTTTGTTAGACGAGAAAAAAAGTATCTCATTTTGTGCCTTTATAACGTTCGTTATAAAGTGGAGCAGTCTCACCCGGAGAGTGCATCCGTTTTTAATTATTTTCGTAAAACAATCTGTCGTGATTATTTTTGCGCGTAGGCCATCTCGGGTGTTTTCGTAAACATAGAAAATTTAATACGCCGTAAATACAACCATCGATATTATTCTTGGGTAATGGGAAAAAAACATGATCGTTAATAACCAATTCCGGGCTCATCTTTCGATTAAACGTAACGAAAGTGCCACACGCAGATGCGTTTTCGACCAGTTTTCGCGCGCCGACCGCGTACACCAGAAAACGACGAATTTTGATTTAACGAAGCTTTTCGAGCGATCCAGTGAAACCAGTAATCACGTTTGGTTTCAAAACGGTTTCCGCCTAAAGGTAAAGGGAATTTTAAAAGGCACTGTTAGTAGATACGGGGACAGAAAATAACCCGCAAGTTGCACTACGAGAACGCGAACTAAAATGAAGAAGTCTTTGTACTCAGTAGCGCATTTTTAGTGTTTTTGGTTTGTAAAAAATCTGGAAAATTTTGCGAAAAAATTGATTTTTTCAATCTTTTCTTTTGTAAATATTTTCGATTTTTAAAAAAATGCTTTTAAAATGTTATTGTACTCTACATCAATGGTTTTAAAATTTCTCTTTCACATTTAAGCTCTAATAAATAATTCATCAATAAAGTTTATTGTCATTATTATTTTTTTTGGAAGAATAAACAAAACCAAGTTTTTTTCCTCTAAATTTAACTGTTTGAGAAAATTAAGAACTCGGTTCCATTACTTTGGCCAATAAGAATAACACGAGAGCAAATTTTACAATGTAATTGTTATTTCCTCTAGATATTTTGAAGCAATTTGCGTATAAATCACACTCATTTAATTTGTACAGCTTAGGGATTTGATGTAAATCAAATAATTTGTAGGAATGTGAAATATGTAAAATATTTCGTTGATAAATATCGACATCGATAAAATTTTACCGTTTAACGCCTCTTTAAAATAAATTTTTGCTTCTTCTTTTCTCATTTTATTTTAATTTTATTTTATAGAGATCATTCTCATGCTCGAAGCTGCGTCAATATCGAATTCAACTACATAGTATAATAATTTTTAAATAATTGCGGAGCACTTCGATATCACTCTTCGAAAAAGCCATTGCAAGTTACTTTAATTAGCTTATTTCCATTTGCATTTGTTATTTCTGCTAAGTAATGAGATTACCTACAAGAAGCAAGAAACTATTTTCATCACGACTGCAGCAGCAGACAGAATTGTTATTAAGATTTTTCCATTCCTTTCTCGCCCATTCCTTCATCCCACTTCCTATTACCTTTCTCTGATCGTTTTCTACTTCTCGTGCAACCGGATCTGTAATGGATTCTTAATTCAACTACTGAGATATTTATTATTGAAATGAGAGAGTTGCGGCGATGTGGCGCGATATCCCCGGCAAAATTATTTCAGCCGTATTTTATCGAAACTTGTTTTCTCTATTTGCAATAACACACATGTAAAGTCAGCATTTTCTTTCGCAAATCTTAACTTGTTACGTTTATACAAAACCGTCACGTAAACGTTGTTGGGAGAATCAAAATGCCAGGTTGCACATCTGCAATATATTGTTCTACTCTCGTGGCGTATCTTTATTTTCTTATTTTTCGCATCTGTCAGCCGCTCTTGGTCAGATTTTAATAAAATTAGATTTTATTCTCTCGGTCGAGAGAGCCCTACATTCGTACATTCGCGAGGATGGAGTTTATTTCGTGTATGATGTGCAATCTCACACCCTCTCCGACGTGACAAACAATGAAGAATGCATCATGACTGATGCAGCGCACAATATATTATTGTACGATTGTCTGCTTGATGAATCTCTCGTAGCGCGATAAATTCCGGCGGGTCTGCCCACGCGAATACTCCGCGAACAATGCGTTTTTAATTCACCATTTCGCACGCGCGCGCGCTTGATCGTTATGACTTCTTTTATTTCTCTTATGCATTTTCCTCTGAAGTGACGGGGTTGATTTCCAAGATCACGATGCGCTATCGCGCATTTTTCTAACTGCATTTTACTTTACACAAGTATGCATAGAAAAGAGAATTTAATAACAATCGAGTTTTGGTGAAATAATTTCAATCAAATGTTGATTAATATAACCAAATATTTAATAATATTGATATTAATATAATTAGTAATATGAATAGTAATTAAGCATAACAATAGTAACCAATTAGTTGTTAAATGAGCCCCAAATGGTTATTAAATATTATATTAATTAAACAATTAATTGAAATTATTTCAATCCAAATCTCAGTAACTACCATGTATAGGTATGATTATTATTACCAATCTTTTTTTTCAGTGCAATGTAGATAGTAGAAAAAAGTGAAAAAAGAAACCTAGAGAATGATTTAAGTAAAAGAGGTTTTCAAGAGTATTTTTCTACATTTTATTTTATGAAAATACCCTCTTGGAAAAATAATTCTGAAAATCTGTAACTTTATTTGAACAATTTTCTTTCTGAGCGCAATACTTTAAGAAAAATCTATCACGTTTGTCTTATCTTCCTTTTAGGATTTATACAAACACGTTTCCTTTCGAATGTTACGAAAAAAATATCAATGAGTTGAATGCCTCGTAAATATATTGCAATTTACTCTTTTGTTATTTTAACAGGTATTATATAACGTTTTTTTGACGCTCGCGGGGATAATTTTAGTGCAGATTGATTAAAATGATTCTTTATATTGATTGATTGAAATTGTTCCTCCGTACCGTTGACCCACGGCATTTGCTTCGGCCGAATGGAAAATATTGGTTTGCGTCTTAACTTACTTCTCTCTTCTTCCTTTCTTCGAACCTCTCCTATCTTTTCTTCGAACCTCCAATCTTTTTATCGATCTCATTACTTTCGCGAGGCGCAAGGGTATCACGGCGTAAATAAGATCGAATTGTTTGCGCTCCGTTAACGGCAGTATATCCGGAGGCAACCACGATGGAAGCTCCTTTTTCGGGATTCTCGGAATACTTTATTTTGCAATACCTTTCGTTCCCGAAACGAAGTTCAAATTCCATACAGAGCAGTTTACACATGTCACGTCACAATCCCGCCGCGAAAACTTCCACAATGTTTCTGTCTGTTTTTAGATTTTCCCTCAAGAAAATTTGCAATTTCTTCTTTATTACATTTCACGCGGAGGACATTTTATTAAAAAGAGGGTGTGCGCAGATCACGTTCTGTCGCCGAAGAAAAACGAAATGTATTTACATACAGATTTAATGAAAGCTGTATATTTTAACAGAACAATGTCGCGTGGCAAGAGAGAGAGACAGAGAGAGAGAGAGAGAGAGAGAGAGAGAGAGAGAGAGAGAAACCCGAGACTAAGAATTTGGTGCGAGCGCTGCCTCTCTTCGCTATTTCTTAATTAGCAACGTTTAAATTGAGCCCAAGGCAATTCTATTAGGCGAGGGGAGTGCCTCTTCATCATGAAGAGCATGGAAATTCGTGGATGACCTTAATAGATTGGCGCGGCGCCACGTGCCTTCCGCGCGTGTGGGCGCGACACGTCAGAAATGTCAGGACGCCGTGGGCCTCTCGGCGAGGCGTGGGACAGATAGACAATCGCGACTCCCGGCGTGGCGTCGTCGCGGCGTTACAAATGGTTTGTCGTAAATCAGTTACCGCGAATACGCGGGAATACGAAGTAAACGGAAAAATGGCGCGTCGCGTCGCGTCGTCGCCCGGATGACGCGCGGATATCGCGTTATCGCGTCCGCCGGGCGATTCTCAGGAGAGTGGTTTAACGCGTGCAGCGATGTTTATTGGAAATTGCCGTCGCGCCAGCGAGAGACGAAACTTGTTTCGACATTATGAGCGTAATTCCCATGGACGGCTACGTGTCTCGCCGTTATTGTTACGTACATTTACACGTATCCACGATCGATGCGCGAAGAAAGTTCTTCACGGGATTACCGTTAGAGTAATGTGTAGCTTATCGGCCATATCCATCGGTGATCCATATTTTTGTCAGGCGATAAAATTAAAAACGCAATATAAACGAAATGCCTCATTGGTCACTGCTAGATTTTAGCGCTGATATTTATGATGATTTTATACTTCTTTTCAAGTTCACGAAACTGCGCGCCGAATAAAGTTAAGGATGTATAGGACATTTCGCGAAACGTTAAGAAAATTATGGAAAAATTATATATTGTTTTATATTGCATTTGAAAGCAGAAGAAAAAATTTGGCGGCTATTTCTTATCTGGATAAAAAGTTATTTCAATAAGAAGTAGATATGTACTCTAAGAAAAATATAATTAATAATGAAATAAGAAATAGTAAAAAAAATGTAAATTTTTTAATTTAAGTACTTTAAATATTGAAGTATGATTTATGTAAAGTTTTATTGCGATGTAGAGATCAATTCTGTAAAATAAACAAAATTTTGTTTTTTTTTTATTTGCAAAATAACTAAACAATCACAATAGAATTTGGAATAAATTATTTTGAATATTTAGAGTACTCACACAAAAAAATGAGATTTTTTTAACATTGTAAAAAAGAATAATTACTATTTTATAACAAATACAATAAATAAACTATAAAAATATGTTATTGGATAGAAATATAATCTTATTTACACAACTTTTTTACACTGTTAAATATTAAAGAATCAAATTTAAACTAATTTCTTGAGTTAAATAACATTTTGTTATTTTTATCTTCTACGAATGTCAAAATTTATTATTTTAATACAAAATACGTAGATAAAAGAACAACCTTATTTATTCAACTTATTTCTGTGGTTAAATTGCTTGATTTCAAAGTAAGTAGTGTCCAATTAACGCATCTAATAAATAATAAATTAAATTTAACAGTGTTAAATTTAAATTTGTGTTAAATTTAACACATTTTATAGTCAATTTGTTTAACTTCATTGTTTTAGTTTTAACTGAAGTCATATTAAGCAATTGGAGCAACGGTGACCTATAAAAATGATTAAAAATAACTTAAATTAGATAGAAGTTGACACTACGAATTTAACAGTGCATAGTTTAGTTAAAATGTTAATATTAACAGATTTTCAAATTTTATTAAAAAAATTTTGCAGGAAGCGTATGATCCGATACATCCTTAAAACACAGTTCCAAGTTGAACAAGAAATTGTAATATAACGTTACTAAATATAAAATCAAATTTAAAATCAATTTAACATTAAATAATGCTAACCAGCATATAGTAATTTAAATGTGAGAGTCGTTTCTCTCTAAAAAATAATGAATAAAATGATAAAATTAATTTTTGTACGTTCACAATATTGTATTTAGCATCAGAAGATTATTGTAAATCTTTTGGGAGGATACAATGCGATTTCGCATGATTGTTGAAGTTGATTAATCGAAGTTGCATGATATTGCACCCTGCGTTACCCTCGCCGTTACCATCTTGATACAGGGGATTTAGATTAAGCTTCGGCAAACTGGTGTAAAATGCAACGTCTCGGAGAGCATTCAAGTGGTTTTAGTGGATCCTTCGAAGGATCCTAGAACAATATATTCTCCTTATCCGTGCGGACACGCTAGATTTCGTACACGCGAGTGCTCCCGAAAGCGGGCCGCTTGCGATCGATTCTGTCCTTGAGAAAGAGAGAGAGAGAGAGAGAGAGAGAGAGAGAGAGAGAGAGAGAGAGAGAGAGAGAGAGGTGGCAACCAACGGTATCGAGATGCGTATCGTAGAGGGCGAGCTGATACTGATATTTTACTTTCGAGAGCTTCGAGAAACTGTTAGTTTCCGGACACGACTCCGCACTTCCTTCGCACGAATTTGCGGAGAATCGGAGGAAGTTATGTAAATCGACACACGGAGCGCAGTCAGCGAAGCGAGGATGTATAGCCGGCACGTTTTCCCGTTTTCCTCTCGGTCTGGGCAAAATTTCGAAAATTTCATCATCGCTTTGAGGTTCGAGGAACGCCTTGGGTCCTGCGGGATATAACCGAAGGACGAGTGCGTCACAAAGGGTGTCCTTGCGCGTTTCGCGGTCTTCCAGAATGTGTCGCCCATATGGAAATCCTTCCGGCACGGCTGGACCCTCGGGATCATGATGAGATTTCGGCGAGATTCTCAACCCTGCGTGGGATAAAAATGAAAGGTCATCGTTAGTCCCCCCCGTAGGGTAGCGACGTAATGCAGCTAGTTCGAGATTATCAGGGATAGACACATCTCCTGCGAAATCTTATCGAGATCTTTTCGATGGGAATCCTCTTGGCTCACCAAAGATCTATGACCAAGGGTCTATGGATTCTGATGGAGATCAGCGAAATGGGTTGCTAAAGTTTGTCGCTAGTTGAATATTTTTTAAACAGGGTAGAGAAAGAAGGAACTTTTTTTTTAGAAAATCCGATAAAAACAAATATATACGCAGAAAAAAGTTAATATCAAATCAACAATTCATAGATAACATTGTTTTATATACATATAAGCAAGAATATAAAATCTTCTTGGAAGAATAATCTTAAATTTGTATAAAAAGAAAATTTTTCTCTTTATGTAAGCAAATTATGTCTGTTCAAAATTGTAAATTCTTCTAAAAAATTTTATATTCTTGTTTATACATGAAACAATGAATTGTTGATTTGATACTAAATTTTTGTTCTGTATATGTGTATATATAAAATATATCATTTTTAAAGAAAAACTATTATTGCAAATTTTATATTAAGCATTTAGAATTTTCTATAAATAAAATTTCATATTGATTTTAAAAAAGTGATTTATAAATCAAATCTTTGAAAAAATAACTTTTCAGCATTTTGATAGAGAACTATCGAATAATTTGAAATATTTCCTACGTGTTCCTCCCGTTGATATTATATTATATTGACATTATATAATTTTCAATAATCACATCTTAAATTGTGTAATGTAGGAAAAAAATTAATTTATTAAAATATTAATTTAAAAAATATTATACCTTTATGTAATTTTTTTTCTATGGTTTTTGTTGCTTCAAAGTTTTAATATTTTCCCTTGAAACTTCGTAGTGGTACTCTCTTTACGATAAAAGACGGTACAAAAATGTAAAGTGTACTTTAAGACGACGAAATAACTAAGAGCGGGAAAACAAGAATGGAGAGGTATTCTCTGTCGTATCTCCCGCCAGGGAATCTCTTGTCGGAACATGCAGAGAATCTGATCACGTGTATCTGGTTGGTGGAGATTGAATTGCGGTTCGTATAGAGAAACCGGAAAGAGGGACGTTTGGGAAATCGAGAACGAAATCCGTGACAACGTACACCGTCGTCGACCCGATGGACGTTTGTCTGATGTGAGAGACAACTGTCCATTCGATGAAACTGCACGTGCATCCGGTGTTATCAGTGCTCTGTGCATAGAGCATAGCCAGCAGATATTTTTCTTACCAAGATATACAAAAATCGTTATACCTTTGCCAAGAGTTTACTAAAGAATCGAATCACGATGATTTCGTTTTTACTCTCTTCTAAATAAATATTTTTCTACGGAGCTCGAGTTGCCTTCGATTTCTTGCGTTTGATTGTGAAATATGTATTTAACCACTTATCTTATTAACTTTAAATATCTCTTTCTGTAGATACTAAAATATTGAATTTTCTTATATAACTAAAGAAAATATAAAAAGATGTAAGGATTAAAAAAATAAAAAACTAACACATTAATTGAATTAGATTCTTTTTAATTACTAAAGCAAACTACAATATTAATATTTAGTATTAAAAAACATTTTTATTAAGAATTATGTCAAATGTTTATCCTTTATACACAGTAAAAAATAAAATGTAATTTTAACATTTTTGCATGTCTCAGAAAGTCCACTCTAAATTTTAAGTTAAAGTAACTTAAAATAAGAGTTATTTTAACTTAACTTTTGAATTATTTTAACTTAAAATTTAGAATGGACTTTCTGGGACATTTTATTTTTTACTGTGTACATTGTCTGACATTTTCAGTACATTTTCAGTATTATTCTGTTTTATAATAAAAGATCTGTATTTATCTTACTTTAAATATTTTTTAATGCAAATATTGAAATATTACTGAACACTTTTACATAATTAAAGAACATAAAAAGATTATAAAAAATATATTATATATAATTTTAATATATTAAGAATGTGAAAGGCTAATAACGCATTTATTCAATTCAATCCTTTTAATCATTAAGGCAAGCTGTTTATATTTATTTTGCATCAAGGAACAATTTTTATTAAATAATTGTGTCAAATATTTATTTTTCACATATCGTCTGGCTTGATATTTTCAGTCTCGGATATTTCATTCTGTTTTACGATGAAAGATACTAGGCGCAAACATGCCGAACATGATTGAAATAAATCGAAGCTTTGGCGAAAAAGCACGCGTCTTAATCATTAAACTCGATAATAAGTCTTTCTATTGAACGATGCGGTTCGCGATGATATATGAAGACGCGGAATGGATAAGCGCAGTTTGCACCACACGCTTCGACGACTTGCCACATTACTCATCCACATCGGATATCCATAATTCATGAAGTTCGCGGTGCTCGAGTCCTTTTCGTTGTTATTTTTACCGCTACGCTTTTAAGAACGGATATCACCCTTCGGTCATGCGTTTAAAATTCGTTGCATTGTTGCCCGATTCATCCCGTGTGTTAGAAATTATCGTTCGCCGTTATGCGACGCGTATAATTGAAATTCTGGGAAAAATATTACATTCGTAGAAGCAGTTCCGCAGATTAAATAATTTAATTATTAAATAATATAACCACCTGCTTAATTTAATGCTGACGATGATAAGGTACTTTTCGTATTTTTACACGGCCATTTAATAATATAATAAATATTATAATGCGAATACTTCAAGATAGATGACATATCTATATAAATATATTTGTTGCATAATTATAGTTTGTAAGTTATAATTGCAGTTCCGCTCGTTTTCCGCGATTTATACATCAGATTTGGAACTAAGTAACGAGCTTTATGTGTTAATATAATTTTACCGCGCAAAGACAAAACTTTCCAGACGCCCAACTCCATTAACTGTACAGCTATTTTCACTATGCGCTTTTTCATCTCCGCGCGGGCGGGCTGACAAGCGGTATCGCAGTTTTTAACTCGACGAATTGCCGCGGTAAATCTCGCTTTACATTTCAACGCTCAACCAATGCCGCGCGTTTCACCGTCACTTTTCGCCGGAAATTTTAGCACAATTCTGCGTAGTGTCATATGTTAATATTTATACGGTCCATTGATCACTTCTGTCACTCGTTCCATCTTAAATTCAATTTTCATTTTATTCAATTACAAATAGATATTGGCTTTAAAAAGTGAAGAAAATTTCGTTGAAACGAACTTACGTGGACGTAAAGCTTAGCAGAACAAACTCGTAATTTTACGCAGGTGTAAATGTTAATATGACGTTCCGAGGCGACACGGGCGTGAGAAACAGCCGTGTTGCGGTCTCATTAACGCGGCAACCCTAATCTAATCCTCTACGTTTAGAATCTAACGAGACACGGGAAGGGATTTAACAGTTTTAATCCCCGCCGACGGCGGGCTAGGTTCACTCGCACGAGCCGCCTGTTGACGCAATTTGATCGTTTCACTTGTTCAAAACCGCGGGCTTTACGAGCCCGTAAAACGTTCTCGCGCGCGCGGCGCGGCGGGCAATAAATAATAAATTCTTGCCTGTCGTTCGCACAAATCCGCGCGATCGCTCGGCGCCGCCGCCGCCGGATGAAGCCGACGCTATTTAATTACACGGACTGCTGAAACAGCCTCGCTTTTGTGTTACGCTCCTTTACGGAATCGCCGGAGGAGCGCGGTTTTTCCTAATTTATCAGAGTCATAATTTTGCGCGTTGATTAATGCTTTTTATTAACGCTTCGATACACCGCAGCGACGGCGGTACGTACGTACAGTATCTCGGAGCTCTTTTGTGCTTTCCCTTAAACGGCAGATGCGCAGCCGAGACAAAAGCGAAAAAAATGCAATTACCTCGTCTCTGTTTTTGCAACACGGGCGCTGGATTAAAGAAATATTGCTACTGGATAGATATTACTTTTTACTGTCGATTCCATTCACTGCTTTTGCATTTTAAAGATTTGCAATTGAAAGATAAAATGTTCTTTAATCTGTATGCACTTTTTAAGTAAATAAAAAGCATATTGAAACTGACAAACAGCTTCGCAATCATCGACTTCTTATCTGCAAAGTGAGTGAAAAATAACGACCCTACCTACTTTGCGTGATATCGCATAATAATTAATAAATATTAAGGATGTGATGATACGTTTTTCAAAATATTTAAGAAAATTGTGAAAAAAATTACAGATGGTTTTATAATGTATTTGAAAGTAGTAGAAAAGATTTGACGTTTATCCAGATTTTCTATCTGGATAAACAAGTATTTCAATAAAACATGTATTTTAATGAAAATGTAATTAATAATCAAATAATGAAACAAATTTGAACTTTTTAATTTACGTACTTTAAAGCTTTATTGCGATATAGAGATTAGTTCTGTAAACAAAATTTATTTATTTATTTACAAAATAACTAAACAGACAGTTATAATGAAATGTATTAAACTATTTTGAACACTCAAGGTGTTTACACAAAAAATTGAGATTTTTCTTAACGTTGTAAAATTTAATGTTGTATAATTTAATGTTTAATAAGAAACAGAGTAAATAAATTACAAAAATTATTATAGTTATTAAATAAAAATATAATCTCGTTCACACATTTTACAAGTACATGGATTATTTGAAGTGTAAATATTAAACACATTTCCAAATTTTAATTACTTTGCAGGGATTGTATGTTTGATACACATCCTTAATACAAGAAGCGAGAAAGATAAAAAAAAAGTAAAATTAATAAAACAATTCAAAGAATAAAAAATTAAAACGTTAAGTTGCATGGACAGAGAGAGAGAGAGAGAGAGAGAGAGAGAGAGAATAGAAATAAAACTTGCTTAACGGTTGTGGAAGGCTTTTCTTTTATGTATCATATCGTAATATGATTTTCAGACAGGGGAAGAGCGTGTGCCACTTTGTGTTTAGAATGTCTCGGTCGCAGGAATTTCATACTTCCGGATATAGCGCAATGCTCGCGCTGCAGCAGGTTACCGCTCGCATTCCATTGCTCTCGTCTTCCTGATATTCCCCCGAGTATTGTATAACTCGCGCGGCCGTTTTCTACATGTCGTAAATTCCGCGTATTCGATATCGAGCGAACGCCCTTTGCGTCCGTCAAGTTTCATATGTCACAAGTGATATTCCCTGGCGAGCACGTTCATCTTTGCTGCATGTTGTGCATTTCGTCATCTCGACTAAACGTTCGCAAGGAGGATCTTTATGTTAATTCGCTTGTCGTAAAACTGATTGTGTCGTGTGGTCATGCATATAAACTGGCCAGTACGCTGGTACCTTCTATTTATTCAGTAAGAGAATGCCATTTCTTGCCAATATTACGGGTATGCTCGGTTTTATTCTCATTTTCCTTTTTGCAAAAAATCATTATTTGTATCAAATAACATGAACAAACAATATAAATTACAAGTTACAAGTTAATAAGTACAAACTGTATTTTATAAAATAAATATTAATTAAACAACAGTTTATTTGTAATAACAGCGCAAGAACGTACGTAATTATATTAATGAAAAAAAAAGAAAAAAGCTCGAGAGAGAAAAGCAGCAAATTTTATGTTGGAAAGTAGACAAGAAATGTAGAAGGGAAGAGGGTAGTCTGGCTACTATGGACATTATGGCTGCCCCCATTATTTCCGAAATTAGGTGACAAATTCTAACAATTGTTTATGGAATTACTCGCTTAATAGCCTGCCGTTTTTTTTTTTTTTTTTTAGTAGCGCTAATATACTAATACACAATAGCTAACAATTCTGACAAGATTTTTTTTTACTTTTGAGTACTTTTTCAAGGTACATCATCTTCATCCATCGTTAGTGTTAGCGCATAAGTTACGGTTAGCGCGTTCCAAACATCTTTAAAAGTTGTCTACATTCTTTCGAGAGTGAGACTTTAACGCCGCAAAATTCTTTACGCGCGCGCGTGCTTCGTGTACGTCATTATTTTTGCGAGAACCGAATTTTTACTGGGGATATTCCTGCCGACACGACAGCCGGGCCGTGTGCTCTACAGCTCTAATTTTTCAGTCTTCCAGCTCGTTATGCAGTTACGCGACGTAAGTTATGACGTGCCGATATAAACGCCGTTCATGTACCGGAACGCGAAAATTTATGGCGCGATCGTATGGCCGATCGGTCGTTCTATCTTCGGCCCGGCTCTCATTTGTCTATAAATACCACGGTGCGGGAGAAAGTGTACGTCCACATGAGTTATATTAAACAAATAAATTGACAGGTGGGCGAGAGATGTCTGAATCTAAGATCTCTTAATGCTTGCAATCCAGAAACTCGTTACATATCGACGTACACGTGTATTTCTCGCACACTACTTTGCATTCCATGCTAATTCTAATACTAATAATATGTAAACACAAAAATTCGATAAGAGACTTCTTCCACTTTAAAACATTTTTTACATTCGATAAGAGACTTTTTATTGCTGCAAAAGCCACTCACGTGTCAGCTTTAAATAAGTTGCTTATGTTTTTCTCAAGAGATTGCAAGGTATAGATTTCTAAACTTTTTTCCTACACCCAGAGAAAAGTTTCTTTGATTCAAAAAATATTTGTTTGCTACACGGTTAAAGGAAAACTTCTTTGATTTGAAGAAATTTCTTGGTTGTTCCATCCTTTTATTAGAATCAACGAAATAGATTGGTTGTTCAACGTAAATCTTTTTCTAAATGAAAGAAATATATTTTTAAAATCAGAGCAACTTAATTATTTCTTACGTTTCTGTCAAAATTTGTTTTAATAAATAAGTAAATTTTTTTTTAAGTTATACGTCCTAAACCTTCTCCATAGGAATTAGATTATACGACGCTAAATAATTTATTTACTGTGAAAAAGATTAGTAATGTCATTCCTTGAAATCAAATAGATTTTTATTTTCACTACAACTTAAAAAAAAAACTAAATTAAAGAAACGGTTTTATCAATTTAAACAAAACTTTCCTCTGGGTAAAAAATATATTTGTTTTATTAAAATGATGCACAATACCTAATAGTTTCTTAGCCTTTGACATTATAATGTAATACGTCTAACGTAGAACTCGGATAAAGGAATAATAAACCAGAGCATACAGTGCAGCCAGAGTGTCGTGCATTACGTAATTAAAACAAACGTAGATCGTTCAATGAAATCCTTCCGTATACGATTTTATGCGCGCGAGATTCAGTTATCCATTCGATTATCGATTGAAATATCGCGTGGTGCTCGACACACAATTGTTTACTGTTTGTTCCCGCGTCGTTTAAACGACATTAATTGTTCTACACAAATATTTTTCACGATTACGGGCACGCGTCCGTGCGTTACTGCCTTATTTATGCGGCCGGTGATTCAGCATCGTGTTGCAAATTGCTCGGGGAGTGCCGCTTGTTAAGCTGTTAAGTTAAGATTGTCATCGTTTTACCTGACGGTGCCAATGGAGTGCCTATTTAGCTCGTATAGTGCTAAATAGTGGATCGTGTCTATCGGCTCGCGACCGAGCACATATCGGTTTTATATCTAGACACCGACAAGGCTGGGACATTATCGACAGAGTTAAAACAACTGCACCAGAACGAAAAGTTTCCCGTATCGGAAAAACGATCTACTTGCGACGCACGATTTGTTTCTCTGTGTGAAAAATGTATGTATTTATAGCAGAAAAGTCTCCCTCTGTCTTCCTCTCTGTGCGGTGTCGAGTTCTTCGGTCGAAAGTTATAAAAAAAAAACCACAAGAGCTTTAAACCTCGGCCTTGAGAATTTTTTTCGACATATCGTATGATAATTTGATTGTACGTTTTTATAGATACTGTGCATACATATAAAGTGTATCGTTTAATAAAAAAATACCTACGATTTAATTAAAAAAGGGAAGAAGGAAATGAAAAACTTCAGTTTAATAAGAAAGCTTCTCGTTAAATCGAAAACTCGATTAACATATTAACAATTAATGTGGGACTTGGCTGTCAAGACGCTCTGACGTAAAGCTCACGTGAAATTGGTCGAAAGGGCAAAAGATGGCGGCAAGTAGAAGGATAGAATAAAATTTCGCATTTTGGCTAATTACGAGCGAGCTTCACGCTGGACCGCTTACAAGATTCGATTTTAGTTAACGTTTAACGTGTCTTCCCTTGATGTTATGCGCCGTTAGGTACCGGCTGCAAGAATTTCTGTAGGTTAACGCGATTTCCCGTCATGCTGGATTATGCACAGCTGCGTCGTATCTCTTGTAATTAGCGACGTTCTCTGAACGACATCGACGAAGAGTCATAAACGTTTTTAACAAGGTTGCGTTGAGCTTAGAAATTCATGGACGAGCAAAATTCTCATTCGCGAAACTCGTGTAAGGCGAATTCTCGTTAATTCGCCGTGCAAACGTAAAGCTTGTAAATATTAAACACAGCAATCGTAAATGCGCATTTAATATCATGCCTTAAAAGTTGGAAGTTACAAAGATTTCAACGTTCGAAACGATGGCCAAGTTATGAAGTTAAGAAATTAATTCAACTGAATGAAATATGATTATTTAAAGATTGTAATTAATGAGAAAAATTGTTTTGATATTTTTATATTACAATCATGAAAAACGATGAAGATAGTGGGATACTTTTTTACTTCACATAGTCATCTGTAAAATATTAATTGTTTTCAATTATGCCAAATTGAAATCACGTCTTTTTTCGCAGAAATATACATATTACATAATATTAAAAAATGCATGATATTTAAGTCCAAAATTAGTTGTTAAAAAAACGCCAAGTGTTTATTAATCAGAATTTTCCCTTTACTCCCTTTCCTAGGATAAAAATAAAGGACTTTGATTGGTAAATTCTCTTATGCGTTATGCATTATGCGTTATGCAAAAGTCTTCCAACTTGACGCAACATAGGCGACGCAGCTAGACGTCAGTGTGACGCAATAGTACAAAATGAAAAAAAGTATTATAATTAGAAAAACATTTTTCTGTAAAAAAACGAAAAAAATAATGAAAATAATTTATAAATAATAATAAGTTTAATCTATATACGTGTGAATGTTTTATTACTTTATTATACTTGGAAATCTAACAGAGCTAAGTTTTTTTACAAAAAAATTTTTTAATTTCATTCAAATTTTTTCATTTTTTACTCTTACTCGTTGCGACATCTGTTGTTATATCATATTTCGATGTTAATCCAACCAAAAAAGTACGTTTATTAAAAAATGGATTAACATAGTTCACGTTATATAAAAAAAATAGTTATTTAAATAATTTTTAAAAATTAATCTACTGTAAAGATGTGAACTTTGCAATTATTAAAAAAATCTATAATTTAACATTCTAATTCATCCCTTTCTTGTCTTCTTTTTTTATACTAATTTTGTCTTCACATAGTTGATTACTAATTTACTCTGAAAATATCCATTGTGATACAGAAAAAATTTTTTTCAAATATTTTTTTTTTTATGTATTATAGAACAACGTAATAAAAATATAAAGACGAAATAGAGGTAAGGACAGAAATAATTTATAGGGATAAGTTTATGCATAATGCAGATCTATTTTAAAAATAACCTGAGAATAAAGTTTTGTTATTTTGTTAAAAAATTTAAAAAATTAAATTCGATTACGATATTGCAATTACAAGATGTGTATCGATCTATTGTCTCAGTGATTGATGCATATTCCTTGTTCCTTTACATTCGCTTTTTAGTATACAAAGTAGATCTAAGTAATTTTTTCTGCTTGTCGTTGATATTAATTATACCACTTTTTCGACGTACAATTTTTCACGAGTCTCTATAGACGAGAAAATTTCCGGATGTCAATCATCTCGATATTTATTACTCTGCAAAATTGAACGCACGTGCACCTCAATGCGTTTATAAGATGCTTCTTAAACGCGTGTTTCTTTTCATATTTCCATATAAATATTTCGTATTACTTGTAGGTGAAATTACGTAACGGCATCGACGCAATATTACAAGAAAATTGAAAACTGAAGAAAAATATTTCTCTGCATATCTTTTGTATATGAAGAGAAAAAATAGAAAAAAAAACAATTCTGGGAGAAACCAAAGTAAATTTAAATCTAAATATTATTATTCTATCTTCACCGAAAAATTCAGTAGGACGGATTTGTTTATAGGTGCATTGCAGATGTACAATCACGAAACTAATAGTTTGGACACAGGATGCTGACTGAAAGTTTGTTATAATCTATTAAATATTACACGTTTTTTTAGGTAAAACTTGATTAGACGTGAAAACTCTCGCCAGTGATATATTTCCATCAAACGCAAACTTTTGTCAAACTATAAAAAATTAAAAATAAAATAGAAAAGGCTCTCTGAAGAAGTAAATCATGAAAACTATGAATAAATGCCGTAAGAGCCAACACAAGATGTATAAAAAAATTACTCGCTTCTTAACAAAACCAGATTGAAAGATTTAAATAAAATTGCGACGAAGCGTCATTTTCTACTTTATCTCTATCTTTATTTATTTTTACCGAGATCTGGAAACATGTGTAAAAAATAATAAAATTGCGGCGGAATAATATTAAATAAACCAGCTCTTATATATACGAAATTAATTGTCCGCGCGCGCGCGGACACGCAAGATATTAAGAATTTATTTTATGCTACAAATCAAAAGCATATATACTTTGGATGGAGATGCATTATTAGCAAGAGTTTTCACTTTCAATCGAGTATTCTGTAGAAAATTATAATATTTGACGACTAAAACAAACTTCTACATCTTGTGTTTGAACTTTATAATTGGATTTGTAACGGTACCTGGTAACATGTGGCAATAATCCCAGAAGGAACTCTGGTATTCGCGGTTTGATGAAACATAATACAGCATACACCTGAGAATCAAGAGGAACGTACTGTAGAATATTAATACCGCAGTTAAGATATTTTCTAGAAGTATACGCGGTTTGCATGTCAAGAACAGAGCAAAGAGTCCTCAGTCCGGAGTGTTCCGTGAGATGAATAAATCCATGCTCGCGGGAGAGACAGAAGGTAGTACGTATGTGAGAAACACGAGGGAGTCTGCTATCGAAACAAATCGAGCGTGTCGCAGGCACAATTTTCGTCGAGAAAATACATATCTCCAGTACCCTTCGCTCTCTCTCTCTCTCTCTCTTTCTCTCATGATTTCGCGATCTCTCTTTCCCTGTTTCTCTCGCGACTCTCGAGCTGAGCTAACGATCGAGCATTCAGTGATGTTCATTGAAAGCCATTGCGTTGCGCGTTAATGTTTAACGACGGCATCCTGCGCGTCGCATTGCTCCGAAGTTGATGGCACGAAATAATCTGACTCGCGACAAACGTAAGCGCTTCCGGCGAGTGCATCGCGATAACTGTGCCACGCCGTCGGGAAGTTCTTTTTCTGCTCTTGAAACTCTTTTCTTTTTACCACATCGACCTGGGTGCCCGGTGATAAGAGAGTCAACTGAGGTATTATATGCAGAGAGAGAGAGAGAGAGAGAGAGAGAGAGAGAGAGAGAGAGAGAGAGAGAAAGAGAGCGGTGCTTCTCGCGATGACAATTTGAAGATGATTTCGCGTGTAAAATTAGCTCCTAGATGTGGCATAAATTGTCCCTCGCCGTTCCTGCAAAAAAATCGTCCCTTTGAGGATTGAAAAATTTCAAGCGAATTTTAATTTAACGTAATTTCAATTTCAGATTTAGGTACATTCACTAAAATGTAGAAAATATGCTAAAAAGTGCTAATTTATAACAAATCTCCCTAATATTTTCATCAAAATTAAATAATTCCGCGTTTTACATAAAATAACGCTATTTTAATTATCTCACGGTGCGATCGAATCGTTATTTATTTATTATATTTCTATTTTAATAGTAGATAAAAAGGCACAGTGCATTTAACATTTTAATATTTTAATACCTTTATGCATATGCGAATATGTTTATATGAGCATAGCGTCATTTATTCCGATAGCCGGAGATTAGACTGGCTTTGTACATGATGTAATTGGTTAAAGAATACACGATAATGAATTTAATGCACCGTGAGTGGCAGAATTTGTCTTTATTACGCCAGAATAAATCCTTTTGAGTGCCGTACTAGCGGAAATATGATAAACGCAACAAACAATTTCATTGCGAAAATTCTTGACAAACGCGAAGTAATATAATTTCCAGGAATAAAGAGACGATGGAAATCTGAATTTGCTTTTCTTGCGAAACACGGGATGTTACTAAAATACAGAGAATTGGATATTTCTTTGTAAGGTGAAAATTTGAAGCTCCTTGTAATTTATTACAATTATTCGATTTTTCATCCTTGTGCGTTTTAATCAGAAACACTGTTAAAATAATACCAACTTCAATCGAAACTGAAATTCAATTTCGCCATTTGTGTTCACTTTTCAAGCGCGGGTCGCTCTAAATAACTCTTTATATATTTAATTATTAATACAAGTATTTTACCCTTAAAAATTGTTATTAAAAATACCAAGATTCCACTTGTCTCTCGCTGGAAAGAAATTTAGTTCTGAGAAAAAGTACGTCGCTCGTTATGCATTCTGCACGTGCCTACTTAACGTTCAATATTAACAGCAATTGGACAAAAACGCTTGCCTGGTTTATTTTCGCGCGTGTTGCCAATTATGCACATAAATTCAGCATGATTGCGGTAATTGCTTCTCTATTTGAAATGGTGATGAAGCATGCTCGATAATCAGATATTATCATCGGGTTTCTGATTTGACGCTCATGCAAAATTTTTTTTATGACTCCTCGACGTTCTTGATGCGCCCATCATTCTCTAATTTAAGAGCATGTAAAGTACAGGAGAAATGTTACCGCAATTTAGCACATTACTTTATATGAACTCGATGAAGTTCGAGTAATTTGTTTTAATCCAGAGAGTCTGCTTCACTATCAATCTGTTTCAAAAATTGTCCCAAATTGTCCAACAGGAATCGTAATACAATATAGATTTCAATTATGCTATCGCTTTCTAATTAAAAAAAATATTTTTGTTTTTGAGATGGTTTCAGCTTAATTAAATATTTAATTAAATAAGATAACAATCATAAGATAAAGTGAGTTTCCGGTAAAACATTTTTTATATGTAATTATAGGTATATATAATTAAATATAATCAGGCATAATTTTACATATAATTATATATAAATTATACATAATTGTATATAATTATATATTATTATATATATTTTAATATACATATATGGACATACTTGACATTCAATTATATATAACTGTATATAAAGATATACGAAAAATTTTTTATGAATTAATATTTTTAACATTTATATGAAGAAAATTTGTGGTCGCATAAAAATGGAAGAAAGAAAAAAGAAAGAAAAATGCCACTTACTTCGATAAATATCTGCAAGCATTCTTTTTTCGTTGTTTCTCTTTTGTGGGAAAACGGACACTCATTTATCGGTAAACTTTCGTCAGAGTAGCACAGAGAGCTAAGATAACGAGCTCGTTTGTTGAAAAACGAAGCGGTCAGTAATTATCGGAGGCAAGAGGTAGCGCTTTATCTTCTTAACGCAATTGACGTACTAATTATTATTATTGCCTCCATTTTGCTCTTAAACGCAAGCGTGTTATCATTGTGTTATGATGAAGGTACGCCGTCGCGCCGCATCGCTCCGAAATTGATTCGATAATGCAAGGTTCGCGCGAACATGCACCGGTAATTAGATGTAGAACCATTCTGTTTGTCGTTCTGCCGCTATTATGTTATTGCTTCATCGGTGACGCGCGAGCGCGATCAACATCGCGATGAAAAGTTTCATCCGTGAACCCCTTGACATTATTTACGTGTTCCGCATTTTCACGAAGCTCTTTCTACACACGCCCACGCGATCGATAACATTTCGGATGCACGTGATGTAGCCGATACATCCTTCCAAAAGGTAAATTGCTGCGTCAGCCCGTATGCCAGGTTTAATTAAAGTTCGTGTATTTGTCGCGCCACTGCCGGTTGCACCTAAATTAACAAGCTATTTTTTTCCAATTGTTCTTCTATAGACACGGATCAACTATCAATAGAGTTCCTTAGTCACATTTCGTTTATTGTCCGATATGTCAATTGTGAACATCAGTGAAAATGTCAAGAAAGTTTACTGTGCGTCATAAGTTTCTAATTTTTTTATTTTAGACGATATTGGACATTTCTGACTATTATTTCGTAACTAATTCTCAATTCTGTAAAGTAAAATCTGCCTGAAATTAAATAAGAGATAAAGCTTTTATCCGTCATTTAATTAATAAGGACTCTTTGTAATTTTTTCTGATTTTTTAGCCGCTATGTTTCGTTACAGTTTTTGAAAGTTGAAACGGTTTAAATCACAGAGCTTTTCTCAATTGTAACTTTTTTTAATTTTGATTCTGTATTCATTAATTATTTATTCTGTTAATTATAAAGAAAAATGATATTTTCCTTGTATATGCTATTTTTTTCTTCTTTGTATGCTCTATTGTTACACTCGGCGACATTCAAAATAGTACTCGATTAAATTTTTAATTAAAAAGTATCACTTAATTATCATGATATCTTGCAAGCTTTTTTTGCAGCGCTTTCTTTCTACTCTCAAGTTTAAGTCACTTTCGTGAATATGTGCGCCTTTTCATACGGCAATATTACTCTTCTTCTTTGTATCGCAACGGAATAACGTTACTCTTACCAAGAGAAAAGATTTGTTTACACTTTTCTGCATAGTTTTGCATCGTCAAGATGAATTGCATTTTGGAGAGTGCTATGATAAATGGATTGTCTTAAATTGTAACGCCACAAGAAACAAAATAACGGACGAATGACTTGGAAACGGAAACTGATCTCAGAAATTTTATTTCGTAATGCGGTCAATGTAAATTGTTATTTTTTAAGTAGATATGTTTATTTTGTACAATATGTATTTATTTATTCGCAAGAAAGGCTTTGATCTGTCCCTGTTCCTATTAAGGACATGAGACATTTCTGAACGCTAAGAAAGTTATGAAAAGGTTACAGATTGTTTTATATTGAATTTGAAAGTAGTAGAAAAAATTCGGCAGCAATGTTTTATATGGATAAAAAATTTTTTAAATTAGAAGTAGACATGTGTTCTAATGAATTAAAATATAATTAATAATGAAATAAGAAATAAGGAAAAAAATCAGAATTTTTTTATTTAAATACTTTAAACATTCAAGATGACTTGTGTAAAGTTTCATTGCGTAGATATTATTTCTCTAAAATAAACAAAATTTATCTGTTTATTTATTTATTTACAAAACTAAACAGGCAATTGCTACAATAAAAATATCCTGAATTATTGCTTTTTATCTCTTGATAAAATCTAATCGGACATTTTTGCGTTAAGCTTCGCGTTGCTTTCATCGGGAGAAATAATAAGAAAAAAGAAAAGGTAAAGAGAGAAAGACCTGTAATTTTCTCTGTCGGAAAAACAATTATTCTTCGAGTCACCGATTTACTTTCTGTGTGTGACAATCGAATTTCGCAATTGTCGAGAAGCTGCTCCGCGGATTGCCGCGTCGAGCACGGATAGCCCTTGTTCTGTCTGCCGCAGGAAAGAGAAAGGGAAATGGAGAGAAATAAATTGTACCGAGAGACTGCTTCGATAAGCGGTCGATGCCGCGAAAATGAAAAGAGCAAGCTCGTTCGTTATTTATTGCCCATCGTGATTTGGACTGGTATGAAACGGTTTTTAGGGACGAGTCGACGAGCGTCGACCTATATCAGGCGCGATTGCGTACACGTCGCATATATCTCTTGGTTCACGAGCAATTTCCGGCTTGGTCGAGGTCATTGTGTCGTAGGTATTAACCCTAAACCTGTCAATCACTGTTCTGCAAGAAATTCCGTTGTTTCCATATATATAGTTACCTACATTTTACTTCTTGTTCAAATCTTTTTACTTCGAGCTATGAGAATTCAAAATAGATAGGGTCATGTATAAAATAATTCGAAAAACAAAGCTTACCGCGTTTTGCAAGCGGATTTAAATTAATTTTGTATCCGATTTTCCTTTGGCGGGAAATTTTGGCGGGATATCGACGGCTCTTCGAAAGATGATGAAACAAAAGCGTAATAAAGCTTTTCATAAATAAAAATAAATAGCGTAAATCTTTGTTTTATAATTTTGAAGATAATTTTATAGATCATATCATAATTTTGATAAGAAAATTTGTCTATAAACTTAATTAAATTATCAATAAGCAAATAGAGAGAAAAAGATACTGATCGATCAAATTTTCTCGACTCCGGACTTGTCAAAAGATACACGTCGGTAAAGCTTGGCGACTCACTTCCTCATCGATATCTATCTATATCTATCAGTCTACTTTTTAGTCTTGTCTCCTCGCAATGACGTAAATGACCTAAATCGATAAGGCGTGATATTTGCAGTAAATGCATTTCTTGCGCACCACCCACGTTCTTTTCCCGCTCCAATATCTCTGCGATTTGTTGGCTGGCCGTGACGCGTTGTTACATTAGCACCTTACGAACAACGCGAGTCGACCAGTAATTAGGTCACCAGCTTCCGTTGCGCGCGATATTGTCGTGTATGCCCGTTTCATTTCCCGCTTCCCGTAAGTTTTTCACCCGCAAGGGATTAATTATCGGTTAAGCGTCAGGAGAACGACGTCTCTCTCTTGCATTAAATTCGCAGCCCGCGATGGCGGTCCGCCGATTCACACCGTGTTATTGCAGTCGCACGAGGATTGTGCGATCGCGAGCCGAACGTTCCGACGGAAAGTGCTGGTCGTCGTCGCGTAAGAACGAACTCGCGCGAAATTAGTCTGTCAGCGTGCTTAAGAGGCGAGGAATACAATTCTTGGCCTCACGAGGAAATTAAATAAGAGGGACATCGACCGCAAACTTCGTGCCTCGGTGCTACGTTATTCCGGGTGCGGTTCCCCTTGAGGGCTTGTTTTCTCTCAGCCACGATCTTCCACCACCTTCGTTCCTCGGTCTTCCCTTTCATCGTTATTGCGATGGCTACACCGTGAGATGGAAATCTCAAGAACGCGTCTTGTGTCTATTTGCATTTTCTCGGCGCTACACTTTCGTATTTCGTCGTATCGCCATAAAATTGTTTCTGCAAAGTGAAAATAAGTATCTCAATACTTAATATTGAGGCTCTAATACTTGAGGCCTAAGCGGAATAGTTGACTTATAATTTTAAGTATTTTAAAACAAGTTTTACGACTCGAGTCTTTGTCTTTTAGTAACGCACGATAACTGTCTTGTGTCTCGAGTCTTAAGTGACGAACGAATCTCTTTTTAGTTTAAGGCTTGAGACACGAGACAGTTATTGTGCGTTACTACGGACAAAGACAAGACTAAGTTATAAAACTTGTAAGTCTTAAGATTGTAGGTCAACCATTCTGCTTAGGCCCTTAGTATTAGGTTGTAATACTCACAATCAGTATTGATGAATACTCAAGTATTAATAAATTCTGAGTATTAAATTAATATTTTGAATACTAACAAAGTAAGTATTAGAGTGTTAGTCAATACTTAAGTATTAGAAATAGTTAAGTATTGATGAATACTGAGTATTCACTTTCATTATCGGTGAATACTTATAGCAATGTATTCATCAATATTTAAGTATTAAAGAGAGTAAAAATGTGCATGACTGATTCTTTCTCAATCGGACAAAATCTGTGATTTTGCTGAAACTTCACATTTTTAAAAAATGATTTTTTTACTATAGTAAATAAATGCACACGCACTTTTATTTGCCAAAAAATACAATAATGCTCGAATATAGGCACGGATAATATAAATTACGGCCGACTATTATTTGTAATATATTTCATTGTAGTTTTTTATTTTTAACTTTTCATTGTACGCATGTAATTATTATCATCCCCTTGTAATTCAGCATATTCAATGAATAATGAATAATGAATTTCGCGTGTATTCTCTTATGTTTTTCATTACACTCGTCAACACTAACTACTGAATATTCGATGCCAGCACTAAGTATTCGTCAATACTAGTACTGAGCATTGGGCAATTTAGTATTGGTTACTAAGTATCGAGATCTCAATACTTATTTCCCGTAAGAGGAGAAATGCAAGGAGAATTCTAATTTTATTAGTTTTCAAATTTTATTACAATAATGCCGGTGGTCAATACGACGGAATTTCTCGTGCGTGCAGGAGCTGGGAGAATTAAATTTATCACGCTGTACCTTTTTCTTTCCCATCGAATTTCATGAGAATGCTACCGTAAGTCTATCCAATAAGAAAGAGGGCTCTTTGTGGCGCGCACTATTTAATCGTGAACTTCGACTTTTAACGAGATTCGCTCGTGTAAATCTCTAACAACTATCGATTATAATAAAACCGACAAAGACACCTGCGTCTGACACAAGGGATGTTGATTAAAGCTGGGAGGTTTCCTTTGATGCGGAAGTTTCGGATTTACTTCCTATCCGTATAAGTGGTCGAAGGGCGCTTTTCTACGGATCAGTGCCATTACAATCTCATTTGTAAAATGGTTAAGTGACTTTTTTTCTCTAGTAAAAAAAAGATAAAAAGAAATTCATTCTAATTCACTCTAATTACCACTTTCTCTTACAAGTTCTCATTTGATTAATATTTGCTGTTGTACACTTTCGTCTTAGTAACATCAAAATTATGTTATAATTATGAGTTAATAATATTCATATGTTCCTGCAATGCATTTGGAAAAATTGCAAACTGTTTATTTACACGCGAAATTCTTGACATTTACAATTTTATATTGAGGAATAATAAAATTTATATTTTTCATGTTGTGGTAAAAGAAAGTTGGCGAAAAATGTTCTTTACGTTATAAATTACTTTTAAGTTTCTCCTCCGCATAAAAATAAAGAGTAAAAGTATAAAGGGCAGACACATCTAAGATTGATGAAACACGTAAGGTTCTGTTATTTTAACGAACCCTTGGCTTGCGGATATTTTATTCGTCTTCTCAATCTATAATAAGATTAAAACAAACATCTGTACCGTAGTCGAGAGAGAACGCTCTTCTCCCGATGATTCATTAATCATTTTCCGTTCAGTGCGCCCGGTATCGTATTATACTGCTGGCAAACGGCGACTATTAAATCTCATTACATTCGCCGGGAACACACGTTTTGCTGGATAGAACGCTGAGATCAGGTAAGCCGGAAGAGGCGGAGGAAATCTCACAAGGCTTCCGCGTTCCCGGGCGCATCACATACGTGCTTGCGCGTGCTCTTACCGCCCGCACTCGGATATTCCGGCGCAATTACTGCGCTATTTGACGGATTAAAACGGCCCTTTCTCTACCCACGATTGCGCGAGACTTCGCCCGGTGTAATTGTACGCGTGTGTGCACGACGCTGGGACTGTTTAATCGACGCGAGCGGCGCGAACTACGTCTCGGGGAAATATAGTCGGTTAACCGCTCGCTGCCTGCTTACGCAATATATTACGCGTAGTAGCGATTAGTATACTATTATGCAATTGCCTCGTTAAATCGATAGTTCAAATCTCGAACCATTTCCACAAATATTCTTTAACGTGGTGTTCTACTTTATTGAATCCGAAAAAGGCACGTGGTTTTCCTTTGTTTTTTTAATAGAATTTTTTAAGTTCTATTAAAAAAGAAGAGTATCGAAGCAATTCAGATTCAGTTTTTGTAGAAGTGTTTATTGGTTTTTGAGACAAAGGTATTTTTTTTATTACCGCAGACTATCGAGTGGATGATGAATAGGCGTTAAATTGGGTATATTATAGATTGGGGATACTACAAATTTTCTTCGCGTAAATGATTGAAAGCCCCTGATTGACCTGAAATAAAGACAAAAAAGTTTTTTATAATTTATATGAGGTCGTACCAGCAGCTGATTCTAGATTCAATATTAAAAATTAAAATACAATAATTATACTCAAGCTTGAACAATAGAACTTTAATTAATTTAAACGCTAAACGAAGTCGAGTCGAGCAATTTAGAGATCTAATAAATGATAAATTTAATTTATAATGTATCTTGATCAATTTATAAATTTATCAAGAGCAGATCTGTTATGTAGGAAATCTGTTTCTTGGATACATTATAAATTTAATCTATCATTTATTAGATCTCTAAATTGCTCGAGTCGATCTCATTTGCCGTTTAAATTTTTATTGTTAAAAATTGAAAGTTGTCAATGTGATGGCCTTATAAAAATTAAAATATTTAAAATAATCTTAGATAAAAAGTATTGTAAAAAACATGTCTCTTATGGACTTTTTTTTAACATAGTCGAAAATATCTTTTTAAGAAACAAACTTTCTAGAAATTTCTTCTAAGACAAGTACTAATATCGTTATTCCTCTTTGTTTTTGATGTCTTCTCGTATATTAACAAAATTTCTAAATTTATATGCTTTTCTTTTATAATTACGTGGACTTCGCACGTAGAAGTTTGAAGATTCCCCCAATTTGAAGTTTTTCTTCCATTTTCTCTTCTAAATATTTATTGTAACATGTGTTGCAATTGCTTTGTTGCAGATAGCGAAATTGTTTTCCTACACGTGGACCATGGGTATTTTTCTATGCAAAGCGGTGCATTACATGCAGAGTGTGTCAGCCATCTGTTCGGTCGTCACCCTCACTGCGATGTCGATCGAGAGGTGAGATTACTTGTACCATTGTACCTGCGGTATCGATCAAATGTGCGTCGCGGTTATTATGATCGTATGCAAATCGGTATCGGATCGGTTGAGCATCGATTGTATTGGAAAAGGATTCGTAAACGTTCGAGAGTCAACAAGGATAATGCGTAGTACGGTTTGTGTAAAAAATTGTTTTGTTATAACAAAGATCACATAAATTGACCTAATTGGTAGCACTTTGAATTTCAATCAAGCATTGATCTAAATTGCATATGTAAATATACACGGAAAAAAACGTGCAGGTGCATTCTTATTAAATGTTTCAGGGAAAAGTGCTGGAAATAGCGAGACTTTAAACAATATCAACGGAAAACGTTTATATAACAACGAGAATAATGGCATTTTTATTAAAATATTACTTTTTTTAAATACAGTTATTTTAGTAATTACATCACATCATATTAAATTAAATTAAAAGTAAGTAAATCATTTTTGTAATAATTAACTTTTGTTTAATTCCTTTTGTTAAACTTTACTTGATTTCAGTCATTTAAAATTCGTGACATAAAAATTAACGCGACATAATTTATACAATTCAACGTTAAATTAACAGAAAAATACTTCTGTGAAAAAAATGAATATGTAATCTGATTTTGAACAAGCGTACATACAGATCGCGAGCAACGTGGATGGTAGACATTTCATTACTGCGTGCCGTATCAAATAAATTGCCATAAAAATGCGAGAGATGTACTTTGTAATACGCTGTCAGGTGGCCCTGTTATTAAAGAATAAAAAATAGGCAGCGCGCGTATAAAATTTCCAGCTGTTGAATAAAATCCTTTTGTACAAAGCAGCATCTCGTATTTTATACTAACTTTTAATTTCAAGGTAACGTTAACGTATAGAGGTAGAATTTCAACATTTAATTGGTATCACCTAGTTCCGACTTGTTAGTCTATGGTATTACTGCACGCCGTATTATGTTATTTTGTACATAGATATTAGATGTAATAACTGTTATATAGTTTTATATTATAGAAGCGCTCTTTTTTTGATTACACATGATATCCATTATGAAGGAAAAGAATTATTGCAAACTATTAGATGCGAATAGTTTTCCAATAATGTTCAATAGTGGAAATTATTCGATGCGAATAGTTTTCCAATAGTTCCTAATAGTTTTTTCGCGAATTTAATAGTATCTTTTCATAATAGTCGTGTCCTATTAAAAAAGACTTGAAGACTAGAGAAAATCATATAATAAAATAGAAACATTTGTAGGATATATCAAGATTTGACATTATATTGAACATTAAACGTGCAAAAATACGTAATAAAAGAGGATTTAATTAATTTCAATACTACAGCAAATTTGTGCGGTGTTTGAATCTTTCGCATATTTTGTTATCTATATTACACAGTTATATTGTTCATCAGTTACAAGTGTTAATTAAAAAGAGAAAATGAAAGTGTGGGCCCAAGATCATTATAAAAAACTTTTTATTTTTTATTTATTTAATTTATTTCAGTTTCTATTTCATTTTAATTTTTATCATATCCGTTCCAAAATTTCCCTTTAGAAATTTCTCTCCAAGCATCTTCCGCGTTCTTACATTTATATTTTTTATTGAAAGGAATCTATTAACACACTTAGAAAGAGAGAGAGAGAGAGAGAGAGAGAAAGATTTCCTATATTCTTCAATTAACTTGACAGTTTAAATCATTGATAATTAAATCTCACTTTATTTTCTTATTATTATACATTTTTTTCAAACGATTAGTAATTGGAAATTAGGCTAATGAGTGTCAGCGCGGGTAAACGTGCGCAATCGTATTAATATTATACGATTGCGCAAGTTTACCCGCGCTGACTCTCATTAGCCTAATTTCCAATTACTAATTGTTTTAAATTTCGGGAGTTCTGAACTAATTTTAATCGTTTTATAAATTTTTTTATTAGATACAGTGAAAGAAAAAAGTGATTGCAATTACCATAATTTAACTATGAATCACAATCATTTTCGCTGCCAACTATATAATTATAATTGTTTTAATAAAATTATATGCAAATTATATAATTTTTTTTTTTTTTAAGTAATTGTATTCACTGTAACTGTTTTCTTTTCTCAATGTACATCTGACACTGCGAGTTACATTGAACTACTGACAATTGAATGTCCGTACCGAAGGAACCTTTGTTTCTATTGCGACTTGTCGACGCGTGTTTCTCATTTTACCTTTTATATTTGCCACTTCGATTGGAAAGGAAAACACGTGCAACTTTTGTTGCTGGCAAACAGAGACATCAGAAAACTTTCGGCAACAAATTTTTCAAGAAACACGAAACATCAACAAAAAGTTTCCCATTGTTGCTCCAGTAGGGGATATAGTTTAAAGGAGCTCTTTCGACCCGGAAAGAAAACCGCCGCGGCCGAAAGGAAACCGTACTTCCGGTCGTCCTGCTTTTATTTCGCTCAAACAACGTATCATCCCGCATAACGATTTTTATTACTCTTTTCTCTCACACTCTCTCGCGGTTAAGCGATGACAACGTGAACCCCTTTGAAATCGAATAGGTTATCGTTAAACCAAGAGAACTTCGCTCACGTAGCTTACGATCATCGCCTGATGTTTGACCCCTTTGGCCTCAGGTTATCCTTGTGAAATCGAGAGGAGTGATAGAAAGAATTTTCCGCCTCGACGTTTCTCGTCTCGGGTTCCAACGCGGCGTCGCGCGTCGTCGTCGTAGTTCCGCGGGATTAAATGAGATTACCCGAGATATCCCGACGATCGAGTCGCTGTCGGATGTGCACGGTATAAGATTAATTACTCAACCCTGGCGAACGTCTGGCACGGTTGTTGCATTTCCGTGGAAGAACCACGGGACGAGTGTAGCAATTACAGCAGGCGCCACGGACGGGAGCTCGGTTACTTGGCGCTAATCCAAGGATGACAATCTCGTGACTCCTGCGAAAGAAAAGTCTCGAGTACGCTTTTATTCCTCTTTTTCCGGAGATATTCGGGTCATTCTGTCTAATAACACCGTAATCTGATAATGATCGTTTGTAGGAAAAAAAAAATGTCTCACTTGATCTTTCTCAAGTGGAAAAATTGAGTTACAAAACCTTTATATCGTCTCTCTCTCTCTTTCTCATTGTTCTCTCATCGGATTTCCTTTTTCCCTCTCTCGCGAGAAGATCCGCAGCGATGTTGATGAGATTTTACTTAACTGAGGCACTCCATATAATTATATTTCCTTAATAGAAAGATTGATCCTTAGAACTCGCATTTTAAAAGTAATGAGTTGGCGCGAACGAATTAACTTCTTTAAATCACCACTTGTCTCGCGCAATTCTTTCATGCGTCGTGAAAAGCTTTCGAGATAGAGGAAAGAGTTGGAGCTGCGTATAAAATCCTTCCGAGAATCGCCGTAGTCTTTTTTTCCGGGGGACGAAGGGGGCAGGGGGAGTATGCAGCAATTAAGACGACTTTGCGAAATGAAACTGTTTCTATGGTGTCAGGATTCGATTCAACCCAGTTTCGTCATGAGTTTCGAAACTCATAAATCTGCTAGCAGACGGAGATACTTCTTTTTATTTATAGTGCTCGCTATATCGAGCCAACTTCGAGAACACTTTTCCGTTATGACTTGCTATAAAATTCAAAAACTGTTACTTGCCCCCTCCGATTTACGCACAGCCATGAAAACTTCGGGTTTATTTGCGTAAAAAGGAGTAACTAAGGAATACGTTCGTGTAATAATATTTTTGTACGTATTTGCAATTGAAATTCTTAATAATAATAATAATACATGAAAAAAACCTTTTTGCTGAAATACAAATCTGAAAGTAATTATGTTAAACCATTTAAAAAATGAGATGTTAGATGTTTAAAAATTGTATTGGTTGCTGGAATGTCAAAACTGTTTGCCGCATCATTATTACGCTTGGGCGTTCTACAACATTATTTTGATGGCCCAACATAAAATTATTTTCTGATCTGTATTTAACTTCATATTTTTAGATGCCGCAATAAAATTATTCTTTTCGTGTAATAATAATAATAATAATAATAATAATAATAAAATAATATTCTTGTCTTACACGAAGTTACGTAGACGTCTCGATGTTCAGTAATCAAAATAATTTTGGCAATAGAAAAGTCAATTTCTAATTGCTTTCCATTATAATTAAACTTAACGTTAGATTTAGAGTCACGGAGGATTGTACGCGTTGGGATTTGAGTTACTAACTGTAATTTTATTCTTGAAGCAGTTTCAATTCGATATTTACTTGTTAGTAATTTAATCCGCAGAGCTTAATTTCCTTAGTTGCGCTGAGGAAACCGTCTCAAGTAGATTTGTTGAACGTCGAAGCTCAACAATTTGGTCGTACATATAAGCAGCTCAAAGAAGCTTAATTCACCGTTAGTCTTAGCTGTAGTCTAACAACGTAATGTAATCAACAATAGTGCAACGCTACGAATGAAATCAAATGTAAGGAATATATATAGAATGCTCCTTCTAATCGATCGTATCTTCCCTTCGCTGATGGCTCGCGGTATGCTTATTCAAACGAATAAGGAGACTATCCCGATGTGTACAAAGACTACTTTGCTACAACGTATAAATTCCATTTACGCGTTTCAGCTCTTAAGCAGCAGATAAACGTATTCATAACTTCTTTCCGAAGCCGCAATTACACGAGAAGCGTTTTAGGCAAATTTCATCGTAGAATGCGTACGTATTATATACGTTAAATTCGTGAAATGCTCTTTGTGTGATCGAAAAGTGGGAGTTAGGAAGCGAAGGGAAAGTGCCAAAATTTTGAAGTTTGAGTTATTGCCATTGAATGATGTGTCAAGTTGAACATATCGTGCTACGTGACTTGACAAAGATATATGTGCGGTCTGAGGTACACCAAACGCATTAAAACGTCAAATTAAGATTAAGTAATGCATTTGTAGGTATGTGTGTTTTATATGTTTTTTTATGCTTATTATTTTACAAGATTTCGAAACCATAATATTTTTTAAATTTTTATTAGCATATGCTTAAAGTTGTTTTAAAGTTCACATATCCATATTAGGTATATTGTATCGGATATACAGTCTTTGGAAAGTAAATAAAAATTGGAAATTTAATATTAACACTTCAAACAAACTACATACATATGAAAGTTGTAAATAAGATTATATTTAATAACATTTTTATAGTTCATTCACTGTATTTGTTATTAAATAATTTTTTACATTAAGAAACATATTAAAAAAATTTTTTGTGTAAGTACTTTGAGTATTCAAGAAGATTTATACAGTTTTATAGCGATTGCTTGTTTAGTTATTCTGTAAATAAATAAATAAATTTTGTTTATTTTACAAAATTACATCGCAATGAAATTTTACATATATCATCTTGAATATTTAAAGTACTTAAATAAAAAAAAATTCAGATTTTTTTCCTTATTTCATTAATTGTATTTTCATTAGATCGAGCCTTGTCTACTTCTCTCTCTTATTCAAATAATTTTTTATCCAGAGAAAATTGTCGCCAAATTTTCTCCACTACTTTCAAATGCATATAAAACAATTTATAATTTTTTCATAATTTTTTTAATGTTTTGAGAAACGCCTCATACATTCTTAAAACCTTAAAAACGTTAATAAAAATACGTTAATAAAAATATATCATTCAAAAAAAAATACGCTTGAACTCTAATGAAATAAGCACAAAGAAAAAAACTTATCACAATATTTATTTCTTTGAAACGAACAACTTATCCCTTCGGTAGTTTTTCGTAACATTAAAAACAGCAGAGATATTTTAAATGATTGAGTTACAGAAAATAATCTCTACATATACATATATTTTTCTTGAAGTTTATTAAGCTTATACTTTCGATATTTATTCTCTGTGTGCAACTCTTACTCTTTAGTTCAATAATTAGCGTTGAAAAAAGATGATAGCAATCGTAATTCCGAGTCTGTAAACGATTGAGACAAGTGCCATACGAAAAGATTACGAGCAGTAGCGAATATTTACCGATTGCGAATATTACCTTCATAAAGATTGATTTCAAACTTTTTATTTTCTCCCCGAGGGGGGACTTGATCCAGAAACCGATGTGGAATCACCCGTGTCGTACTTCGTTTCGGGGACGTCCTCAACATAATATCCCTCCGCCGCGTCGGGAGAAAGTCGTCGTTGGGATGCGAAACCTGTACGCGAAACGATATTCGCAACGGCGGCAATCTCGCGCGGTCATAAAACGCGAACGGTTTGCGAGCGATAAAAAGTCGAGCGATAGCTTGTCGTTCGTTCCATTTGACGCGACTCATTCGCCGCTCTTATCGGCGAGCCCTCTGATTCTCCGGCACATCGGTCACGACAATTTGTATTCATGACGGCGATAATACCGCCGCCGAAAACAAGGAGACGGCCTTTTCGTCGCGCGCGAATAAAAAGAGACGCGGCGGAAACTGCGGCCGGGGAAAATGCGCGACGGCGGAGTCCACAGAATGCAGCGTAAATGCTTTGACCGCTTTTCCGCCCTATTACGCGATTTGGGTCTCTATGAGCTTATTATATTTGTCTGTTCTTCCTTTTACAACCGCTGAAGTCCAAACGGGGGTGGAGGGGGGGGGGAGGCTTTTTCCCATTTTGATGCCCCCTGCTTTCACTTGTCCTTCATTCGAGTTTGCGGTTTCGCGCGTAATTTTTTCGCTCTCGACTAAACGCGGCTTAAAACAAAATGTGTCTGACCTGAAAGCTCTTGTTTTAGAAATACTGATGCACTCCATTTCGCACACATGCTGGCTCATACACTTTACTCTTTCATATTTGATGTTTGCATCAAGCAAAAATTAGTTCCTGACTAAACAAGAAATCTACAGCTAAAATAATAAGAAAGCAAAAGTGAGAGATGTGTATAAAAATAACTAAAAAAATTTTTATTTTTTATTTTAAAAAATATTTTGGAATAAAAAGAAAGAAAGAGAGAATAAAGAATATTTAAAGTAAAAAATATTTAAGCATGTTTTGCTTGTATAATACGAGCTAAAAATTAGCGAAATTAAAAAAAAGTTTCTCTAGGTTTATTCTTTTTTTTTTTCGTAATTAACAACAAAAATTTTGGTAGCAAATACCCAAATTTTGACTCTGAAACTAGCTGTAAGGAAGAAAACAATGAAAACTTTGATTTATAATGATTTTTGCTGCAAAAATCATTATATTATGCTGTCACTTTAAATAAATAATTTTTCAAAGAATAAGTGGATTTAAATAAATTTTGGTACAAATATTTCTTAGAGTTTTATTAGTACAAATATAATAAGAGATTTAAACAAATAAGGAATGGTGTAAAGGCTAATGAGAGTCAGCGCTGTTGACAATGCGCACAAAAACTTTGTTTATTCCATACGAGTTTGCTATACAAGTTTAACAAACTTGTGCGCATTGTCAACAGCGCTGACTCTCATTAGCCTTTGCACCATTTCTTATTAGTTTTATTAGTATATATACAAATTTTGATTACATTATTAATCTCACTTCCCCATCAAATTTGCAAATAAATACGTAAAACGTAATTTTACATAAGAATCACGCGTAAACAAAACATTAAAAAACTTTTAAACCAATAATTGAATTGTGCTCCAATTTTACACAATTTTTAAATTTTTGAGATATGTTCCATACATTCTTAAAAAAAAAATAAATAAAAATAAATAAAAATAAAAATCAACTATATAAATTGTTTTTTTTTGCAATTTTTTTCTATCACCAATTGTTAAGTTTATTTATTTATTGAAATATCTCATTTTGTTTCGTAACCGCTTATCGAAGAGAATTTGATATCTGTTATATAAAATAGTCAATTTTACTCGGATTTCATCTTGGTCGCATAATCTTATCCGAAGACAGTCATTTCTACAAGAATATTATTACATCGATGTGGCCTGCGAATGAAGTACTATGCGTTCACTCAATTTTTCACACCGACGCGGCGCGGCGTTACGCGATTCTCTCTCTCTCTCTTTCTCTCTCTCTCTTTCGGGTCGCCGATTTTATTATATTTTTGTGCCGCAGGCGGAATGTTCGCGAAGTACATTTAAATTAATATCCGCGCCGCGTCAAATGCCATTTCGCGAGAAATGTTACCCCGTAAGTTGAGACAAAGCGCTTTTGAAGCGTTATGTTTAGAAATAGTATCGTGATGATCGCTATTGATACTTGAAACTTTCTATCGGAAGTACTTCACAATTGCGTTTCGCAGTTGCCCCAATTTTTTTTTTTATCAATGAGATCTCTGATAGAGAATCACCGATTCCGTTTCATTGAACATTATTTTCTAGATCGATGTACAACGCGATGCATTTTTATTAAAAAATTCATTTCCGTATTAGTTTTATCGCGAATATACGTTTTTTCAATTAATTCATCTTCTATTCGAAGGTAGGATTATGTTACTATATGTATTAAAATACAATTTTTCACGTCAAAAAATTATTTCTCTTATTACTATCGACATAATTCTGATCCTGTTTCAGGTATTACGCGATAGTGCATCCAATGAAAGCGCAATACATGTGCACCATAAGCCAAGCTCGTAAGATCGTGATCATAACCTGGATCGTGGCATTTCTGCTGGGAGTACCAATAATGTTTGCACAGGTACGCGTGTTCTCAATTTGTAGTCAGCGTTTTCAACGAAATCCCGCGTCGTTTTTCCTCTTCGTTCGTTAAACATTTCGATAAGTTCGAAACTGCAATCACGTCTCTGATAATAAGCGAGATCCCATCAAAATTATCGATTTTATCCGCGGTATCTAATTGACGAAGAGAGCATTTAATTTTCTTGTTATTATTCAAAAATCACTTTAAAAATCCGTCACAGCTCAGCAATGAGAACTCGACTCCTAACTGGAAGAAGAAATATTGCACTCTTCGAAAATCTCATTTTGAACCAGCTCATACTCGGGGGAAGATTTGCAATCGCATAAATATACTATCAAGTTGTTTACTCCGGAACTGAAACATTCTGTGAAACGACTTTTACGTACAAACGAATCTTTATTGCAGAAGTATAATTAAACTCAAGCGCTTCTTACATCGAGCGGGACACCGCCTGCCTTTGAGCGATTGATTTCTAATTGAACGCAAACAATCCGAAACGATACGTTTGTCTAACTTTGCACCAGCACTTGAACAGAACACTATTCCGTTCCGGATAGCGCTAGTGTTACTTCCGTACTATCGTTTATCGTAACACGACGTTTGCACAATATTCCGCGCTGGCAAGGCACAGGCGTGCGATGTGTGTGTTACATTCGCAGAAATCCGAGAACACATCCGCCCTGCACGTCCGATAAAGCTGATACATCCCGCCTCGCCCACTTACTTTAATGAACGGCGACTTATCTGAGCGTTAAAAAGATAAACCGTTAAGCCGAGATCATTGGTCGCGTAGAGGAAAAATCGAAAGAATCCGACGTGATTGGATTTCCAACGAATTCACCGACAAAAAGTTCTCTCGTACTCCTCGCGACGCTGTTTTAGATAAAACTTTTTAATGCTTCCTGTTGTTCTTTGAATGTCTCAGAATCGCCAGTGCGGAAAATCGTACATTTAATCGTAATAAAGTTATACAACAAGTATGGATACACAGAAAGAATGATTTTCCTACACTGAGAGAAAAAAGTTATTAACATGACTAAATTTTTCAATTTGATTTAATTTCTTTCGTTCAAACATTTACGTATCTAAATGAAATATACATGTAGTTGAGTTAAATATATAAATGTTTAAATTAAAGAGTTGAAGTACTTTATGCATTTAAGTCAAATTTACAAATAGTTTAGAATAGCCCTGAAAAAATTTAATTGAGACGGAATATTAGTTAAATTGATTTTTTTCTCAGTGTAAAATATCTAAAGTTTCATGATAGATGCGGATCTGAAAATAATTTAGTTGGATTATCAAAATAACTATGTAGGACAATCAAGCTGGTTGGAAAAATGTCAATATTTTTTACAGCGTTATCCATCACGTTTGAATATTCTTTTAAATTAAATACTTTTAGAACTGTGTCTAGCTAAACTTTTAAATACTTTAGCAAACCTTCCTGTGTACACTATTATTTAATTTGTTTTTTTGTGATTCCTTAACTTGTATTTGTCTAGTATGAAAATTGACTCGTATAACATTACTTCGAGTTAATTCACGAGTTAATAATAAAGAACGTAAAAACAACCTGAAATTTTAAACTCCTTTAGATCGAGCTTGAAATTAAATCTTTTTTTTTTTTAATTTTTTATCGACGGAATCGTTCACACATTTATACGATCGAATAATGTTGCAGTTTATAAAAATCGGATTTCACATTGTTCCGCTTGATGTATTTAATATCACCGTTCAGAAAATCCCATTTTTCCAATGAAAGATATCGTTGCTGAATATAAGCTGGTTTTATCTTTACTTCACTTACGATGAAAAATATCAGTTATGTATATAAGGAGGATTGTACTTGCTATTTATTTGTTGCAACTTTGTTCTTTTTGGTATTACGTATCCGATAATCTTTCAATGACGTCGGAGATAAACCGATTGTAATCGCGAAGCAAATTGGGACGTGAAATTTATTTTCTACAGCGGTGCACATAACATTTTCGAATTGAGGTTCATCGGTGAATAAGTCTCTCGCACGAGAGACTCTTATCCCTCATTCTTGCGAGGAAGGGTAAATGAAGGATTGAAGGAAATGAAATTTTTGCACAGGCCTGGCGCAAAAGTTATGAATAAAAAGTTAAATAAAGCCGAACTAAAATCCAAATAGAATATGCAGTGTGTCTGAAATGAAAAGTTTTTTTTTTGTTTTCCGTCGTTGCTTTTAACGAATTGCAATTATAAAGAAAAATAACACGCGTGCACGCTGTGTTATGTTTATTCATTTTATATTTTAAATATAATCCAAAAAAAAATACGAAAAGGTACAGTAATCACAACTATTTTTTTAACATTCGCTTACTATATAGTACGTAGTAATAATAAGTAATAGCTGTAACTTGCATAATTAAAACAATTATAAATTTATATTTAACATCGGAATTGCTATCATTTTTTTTTCTTATTGTTAGTAAATCCTCACTGGAGTAATATTTTTATCAAATAAATTCATTACAGTTTTTTTAAGATGCTTGTATCATCATTAGCAAAGACGATCAAATTAATTTGAGATTTTATTTCCAGCTTTAGTTTACGATCGCGTTTCAAGTTTAATAAATCATATTGGCAATCTATAAAACTGAAAAATATATTCGATAATTGATATGAGAATATTATTAAGCACCAAGATCCATCTCGACTGAGAAACTTCCTTTTATTTCTTGCATTATTGATCAGCCTATATATTCAACTTATTATTGTTAAAACATAATCTCGTTACATCTTGAAATAATGAGGCTGCTTGTATTTCTTGTATACGAGTATTTAAACTATTTATCAAATATGTGTAGAGATCTCTCATCGTTTTCTCCTTTGAATCTCTCGGTAAAAAAAAATAACGAGTTTGAGAAGATAACAGAGCACTGTACATTTTGTCTGAATTATTAAAGATGATAACAGGCTTGTTTGAAATTTCTTGTAGAAAACTCGAGATAATTCTACACCTATCTTCAATTGAAGATTTTGATTAGTTTTACTTTTTGGCATTCTTCCATAGAAAAGAAAGAAGTATGAAGCTTTCACAATTTCTTTCGTGGTTTAAATCGTTTGGAAAATATCCCGTTACAATTCTCGCGACACGTTGAACGCCTAATGCTCTTCCATCGCATCCGAAAGATAGTCACGTCGTAAAGGATTAATAAAGCGCGGAGGCGGACGCTGATCCCTTTTACGGGGCCTTATGAAGTAAACGGCGAGGGTGCAATGAAAAGGCTTACATACACGCCGGCCGGAATCTTACCGTCCCAGCGTATGTAAATGCCCGTCTCAAGGTTTAATAAACGCATTCAGAAAGGAAGTCGCACGTCGCGAAGAGTCTTCGCACATCCCGGGACGCGTCGAGGGGAACACGCGCCCCATTGTATCCCTTATTTTACGTTTATTCTACTTTTCTTTTCAGACACACAAGAAGGTCGGGCTGAGACGGATCGCATATTGGTGCGTGCGTAACTCCGAGACCGGATTCCTGTTGCGAGCCCACGAGGTTTATATGCTCATCGTGGTCCTCGTTATACCGCTGATCATCATGGGGTTCTGCTACACGAGCATCTGCTGGGAGATCTGGCGCGTTATGAAGCGCCGGTATCACATGACGTCGCGACATGCGTAAGTCCGGAGATTTCATTTTTCATTTTTCTTTTGGCTCATGAATTTCTGAGTTGGACGCGATCTTATCTTTTTATCCGCACGAAAAATTCGATCAAAGTTGAATAAATTGAATTTAATGTCGGAAATTAAATTTCTCTAATCCAATATCCGCGATACTTGTGAATAACGGTTTCGGGAAATAAGTACAATTAAATTTGTTAAATCGAAAAAATTATTAACACCCATAAGGAAGAAAAGGAAAGATAAAAATAATAAGAGAGCATAGACCGACTGAGAAAATACAATAAGAACCTTATAGCTAGATTTTCCTGACTTCTTTTGTGTGATTTTATATACATTTTAAAGTTCACGAAATAGCTAAGATACTCGTCCCGAAAAATCAGGAAGTCCCAGCTTCGATTTCTTCTGAGACGTTATTTTCGGAATAAATTCTTTACAATTTTTTAAGGGAAGAGGGATTTTTTTATTAGCATATTAGATGCTTGTTAACATCATTATTAAATTGATGCACGATTTAATATTGTAATATTATTATTTTTATTCGACTTAGAACTGCGTTTCAAGATCAAAAAATTTATCGGCGCGCAATTTAATGAATTTATTGAAAACATATATGTATAAAACACAAGAAATATCAGCACTAAGATCTAGCTATGACCATTAAGGCTCTTTAATTACAAAGATTAAAAATTAGAAAAAATTAGGAGTACATAGTACTGCATAAGAAAACGATGGTGATTTGGAGAGGCCTAATCTTTAGGAATTGATAGAACTGCAATTTTATGCATTTACAGAACTCTTTCATTGAAAGCAATAAGATTCTTCCAATTATTATCGACAACTTATTACAAACGGATAATGGATATAAACGATTAAATATTTTTATAAATAGCAGTAAAATTTTAATATGTATAATATATAGCGGTAAAGTTGTCGCGAAATGTACAACAAATGCGCGTATGCAAATTTAAACGATTGAATTCTCTCCGCTCATTCAACCGTGTAGGTACAATAATCGGTGTGAATCCGATTGCATTAATTTATGTGCGACATTCTGCCTACCGCATACGTGGGCGCGGACATAGTAATCCATAAATGGATGTATAAACTGCTATTTGCCTTTTCCGCAGTAACAGCAATCGAGACACGTGTTTCTCGCCCGACCGTGCGAAATGTCGATTGCCTTGTCGCGAACGTCAGTCGTTTATTGTAGGCAGGAGAAGAGCACCATATTTTTTACAATTTGATGAACGTTCCGACGCGACTAGCGATCTAATATAAACAGCAATTGAATAGCCGGATTTTCGGATGCCCGCAGTGGGAGTTCATATCGAGGCCAGCGATAATACGACGACGAAGATCGCGTTTCCATTCATAACGCATTTTGCGCGCACCCGACCCAATAACGTAATATCGGATCTCATTAAGATTTGTTCGTATAGCTGCGAGCAGCAAGCTGCAATCGACTTGAGCTTATATTTTCATGAGATAAATCTTAAATCTCGAAGTACCGTTTGCACCAATTGCAGTTTAATTTTAATTTCTGTTTAGAATTTTGATGCTTTTTATTTTTTATTTTTATATCTCTTATTTTTTTTACCTTTCCATCTTTTCTGGCTGTTCTAAGAATTAGAAACAAATAGGAAGTAAATTAAACTGAGTTTAAAGTTAAATTACATTGGTGCAAACAGGTGTATAAGAAGTACGATATAATTAGATGTATATAATTAGAGAGCAAAGTAGAAATATCTAGAAAAACATAGAGAAATAAAAAATATATAGGATGTTTCATAATATGTGAACATAATTTTAAACATGAATTTAAGACGCAAAAATGACACGAAGAAGTGAATTATTAAAATTTTATTGAATTTAGGCAAATTAATTGGCCTTTTTTTATAATACGAGTACAAGAAACTATGGCAAGCAATGCTTAAAATTAGAAGATGGACATTTTGAACAAATAATAAAAAGAATATTCACTTATTAAAATTATAAAACAATGAAATCGTCATTAATAAAAGTTATAAACGTCTGGTATTTTTTGCCTGTTACAATGTTAATAAAATGATTTATAATTCGGTAACTGAATCACTCGCGCGCAAATATTGATCTATAATGCATGAATGAACTTCTTGTGTTATTTTTGTGTTCCGAATTTATTTCTGAAATTACGCCTACATGTTATGAAACATCCTGTATAACAGGATAAACGATTTTGTAATAATTTCCCTATTAATTATTCTAGACAAAACGTATTATTAATTCATCTCGATGCAGAATAATCGCACATTCAACAGTTGAAGCAGCACTTCTCTTTTTAATTCAGACAATATCGCAGAAGACTTTATTTGCTTTAACTCTCATTGTTTGTTATCATTAGTTACATACGTATGTACGCGCCCAGATGATATTTGACTCGGGCTGGAAGCAAACTTCTGGTAATGGACGCGGTCGCATTGTTCATAGTGTTTCTTTGGAAAGTGTGTAGCCCGCGGGCGGTTCGCTTGAAATAGATCGAGGGCGATGGGGCAGACATAATGGCAAATGCATTTGCACTTTACGACTCGACTTGATTCGATTCGCCGTCTCCCGGCATCTCGTGGAACATCGTCGTCTTCAGACGGCTCGATATATTTAAGAACATCTCGAGAAATCTTAGTGAATCCTTCGCTGATAAGCGAAGAGGAACATTTTATTTTGAGAGGAACATTTTATAAGTCCTTTATCTATGAAGATTATTTCTTTTTTTTTTGCTATATATTGCTTTGCATATTGTCTCGAAATAAATTTCTACACTGTTAAATATTAACTATCAATTATATTGACAAAATCTGACCTACACAATGCGTGATTGTTTTGTGCCTTTTTTTCTAAGAATTTTTATTAAAATAAAATTTTAAAAATTCGTGCTTTTTTTGCTTGTGTAGTAATTAAATACATATCTTGAAACTGAAAGATAATCATTTATTAAAAATGTAACAGAAAATAATATAACAGAAAATATAACAGAAAATTTGTGTAGAGCTCTAAGTAAAAAAAAATAAATAAATAAATAAATAAAGATTTTCTTCTTTATTTTCAACAATATTAATTTTAAGATATTTTTTTTCTATAAATAATCTTAAACTATAATTCAATCATATTTCAATCGAGAGAAATATTTATGCAATTATGTGCGGTGGAGTATGTTTGAATTGTAGTTAAGGGCTAAAAATTCAGATTTAAATTAATTAATTTCTTGAAAAATAACATTTATTTTTCGCTTCATTTTATGCTTGGAAATTTATTATTTTAACACAAAACGTGTAGTTAAAGTAACAACCCATTTCAACGGTTGAATTGCTTAATTTGGAAGTAAGCAGCGTATGCATATTAACGTATGCATTTAGTACGTAATAAATTAAATATAAGTCAAATTTAACAATTCTCGAGTTAAATTGTTTAATTCCATTGTTTTAAAATTAACGACATACCGACAAGGGAATTCCACGACCAAATGCATCACCGATTTTAATACAATTTTATGTGTGTGTGTAGTATTCACTCACACATTTACTTATACAGTAAAGCCGTAAGTTGCGAAAATTAGGCATTCTCGAGGAAACGACGATTAAATATTTCTAGCACCTATAGTACCGTTACAGCTTTTAGTTTTTTTATAAGGTCTAGACAAAGAAAAAAACAAAACTGTTTTACTCGAAGACCGTTGTAAATATGACGATTTTTCTAACGCCGGATGCTACGCCGCTGATTCGACAATCGTATTCTTCTGTAAGAACTTCTATCGTCATTTTCTCGAGATACCTAATTTTAGCAACTTACAGCTTTATTGTAGTAGGATAAGTGCACCTATTATCGTGGCATTTTCTGAAAAACCCAACTTCAATGCATCGTAAATAAAAATAAAAAATAAAAAATTTACACTTTTTCTCTTAACGTTTATAAAAGAACTGAAAAAATATATAAATCCATCTATTATTAACAAAATGCAATTTTATTAATATTAAAATTAATAAAAACAAAATGCGCTTGTTACCGTGGTCATGTATGAATTATCGTGTACCCATTTCCACGGATTTACCAATTACCGTGTCCCAAATACCGTTGATAAAAAAAATGCTGATTGGTTCTCGCGCTGTGCTTACTTCATAAGCTACTATCATTGTAGAGATCGCGTTTTGACAGTTATCAAGAATTATATGTGTATCGAGTAAATTTGTAATTTATAATATCAAAAGCTGTGTATCACGCGCGTAGAGTGAAAAAATGATGAAATGATAGTGAACTAAATACTTATGTGTCAAGTCATTCGCACTTTCACTGAAACGTGAATACCGCGGTAATACCAACAACATGCGCATTGCACCTAATTTCGTGGGTAAATTTGATTTATTTATTAAACGTATTTATATTTCCATTTTTATTTAATTTTAATTTATTCTACTATTGATTAGATTAAATGTGAAATAATTTTTTTCTATAGGTACTCTTTTTTTAACGAGCTATTATCTATTTTTCAAAAACCACGGTAGTAGGGCAGGCCATGATAATAGGTGCACTTACCCTGTGAGTGAATACTACACACCCACAAAATTTTATTAAAATCGGTGATGCACTGGTCGCGGCCTCTCCTTGTAAGTGGGAGCAGTTGCGATTTACAGAAATGAAACATTAAAAATAAAGTTGAGTAGAATTTGACACTGCGAATTTAACAGTGTACCTGTTTGTGTAGAAGATGCATTTGAGGTGCTTAAAAATCGAGCTTTTACATTGAAACTGATAAAAAATTACATGTGTCTTCGAAGGAAGGTATTGCGTATTATATTTCGAGAAAAACCATCTGCATCGAGTTAAGAAAAAGATTGATTTCACTTACTTGGAGACTAGAGACATTTTTTTTTATCGCGACGATTTCTTCGAAGAAACGACTGCATAGGAGGATGCATTCTGCGATCGATCGCCATCATTATGCATATAGCGAGTGCCGCGATTAAATTAACGCTTCTACTCGCGCGGAAAGATCGCTGCTTCAGAATATTCTTTGATGCATGGCTTTAATATGTCGGTCAACTCGCAGAAATTCCTCGAGATAAAATTATTGTCAAGATCAAAGGAGATTCCGCGGAATGGAGTCGTAATGTACAGTTAACACATGCAATATCTTGTCAAGATGAAAATAGCTTCGCATGCACGCGAAACCCTCCGTAAAAGTTCAAATATTTTTCTCATAAATAATTTTATATCCGTCATAATATGGTTTGGATATAGAAGTAAAATTATCGCTCAATGACATTCAAAAAAAAAAAAAAAAAAAAGAAATGATGGACTATAATAAGCAGTGCTAAAAATATCATTTATCAAAATTAGTTGCGAGAAAATTAATATATCGTTTTTAATATCAAAAACTAAATTAATATTGAGATGTTAAAATTAATATTGGATCAAATTTTGCTATTTGTCTTTTTTTTGGAAGCTTCGAGAATACTCCATTTATTTTTATTATATATCCATCTATCTTCTGTCACGGAGATCACTGTGCAAACAGAATTGGCGTGCAAAGGAGTACGAGAGCCTCATGCACATATAATCAGAGAGTAAGTTTTAATCTGTTCCAGATTAAATCCAAACAGCGCAGATACGGAATCTATTCCCATGACACAGAGGCAGAGCGGAAACGAACGTAAATCGCGGCGGAACGAGAAAGACGAAGAATCAAAAACAATGAAGCAGGTCGGTATTCAATTTTTTTCTAAGAACAAAACAATTTTGATACTTTGAGAAATAAATACCTGTAAATTTAGAAATTTACTTCGAAACATTCTTAATGATATTCTTAAATGATTGCCCTTGAAATGTAATGTTGGTTGGTATTAAAAGTACCAATCAACAGTATTTGTATTACTCAAAATGAGTAATAATTACTGACCAATTAAAAACTGCCACTATTACGTTTCCGTAAGGGTATTTTCAAAGGATTTTTCTATTATTATTATTTTTTTTTAATAATTGTGAAATTTTGAATAAATCGTCATCGAGAATAATATAAATAAATAAATTTACCAAGATAACAGCTCGTATAAATTTCAAAAAGCAATATAGTACAATAACTATATATATATAAAAAGGACAAACGAGCAAGCTATTAGGTGTTAAAATAATGATGTATTTTCTGTAAGTTTTATTTGGCCTTTTTTACATATTAGTTAGTGGACTATAATATAAATAAATTTTAGAAATTACTTTGGGAGTAAGTTTTCATTTTCGAATAAATGTACAACTTAATACAATTGCAGACGCTTTTAGTGACCATAAATTGCGGTCAATATTAAACCAGTAGGGCTGAAAATATATCCCGAGCTTTACTCGGGATAGAAACAACGCCCACGTTGTTCAGTTTAAACCCGGGCCATATCTGGCATATTGTTCGAGTATATTAGAGAATGTTCCGTGTAACGCGGTCTTAGCAAGTGTCAGAAAACAGCTCTAATCGCTCCGAATGGCCCGGCCAACAGGTGGTGAAGATGTTAGTGGCAGTCGTTGTGATATTCGCCATTTGCTGGGCCCCGTTGCTCGTCGACAACGTGCTGACCGCTTACGGCTACCTGCCACGCATCAAGGATGGAATGTACAAGCACTTTAACACCGCGTTCCATCTGATGGCCTATTTTAACAGGTATGCTTCGGGTTCAACTTGCAGATTAAGCGCCGGGGAGTCGTCAATCTAAAACTGACCCCACACCTACCGCGATCTCGTCTTTTACGTGATCACCGTTGCGAAGGTTATCGCCTCCGGGGAGTCGTTCGCGGGCTCGCGTTACTAGTAGAAAAACCGGCTTGCTGGTCAGCCGCAAGTGTTGTTCCGCCAAACGGATCGCGCAGAATCTGTACACAATTGCATTGTAAATTGTAGAGAAAGAAACAAATTTCAAGGTTTTATTTCTTTATTAAAGAGTTCACATTCAGTCGGGAAAAGGTGAAAATGTGAAAGGTTATGCAATTTATGGCTGTATTAATTTTCGCTTTTCGATCGATGTACCTTTCATTGTATAATTCTCTCTCTCTTTTTTTCTTTTTTGAAAAATGTGCAGTTTAGAAATTAAAAATCAGTAAAAATTGCAGATTGAAAACGGTTTCATTTATATTTGCTGCGATTTAAGCTCGATTGATATTGCAAAAGCATCTGTATTCCGAATGCTTTTCAATACTACGTTCGAAGTATTGACAAACTGGGAATTACTGAATACGTATTGGTAAGAATTTTACCATCGTCAAAAACAAGCGGCGAATACGGAAAATCGGAAACGGCTTTACGGTTGACATTAATTAAATACAGAGGCTTGCTCAGGCGGCGTCATTTATCAATTAGTAAAGTGGTCGTCGAGGACGACACCTGCAAAACTCTGGAAACCTCGATATACCGCAGGTACAGCACCGCTCCATATTTATAACATTCCTTCTACTACAATTGAATTGTTTTACATAAACAATCGCATTCCTCGAGGCAAATTTAATCGATGTCACCGCAATATTTCGTAACAGGCGCGCGCGACGCGTTCGCGCGCAATTCCGTGATCTTGAATATTTTCGCGGGCAGACGTTAATATTGAAAGACGTGAACTTGGCAACGCGTGAAGGAACCTTAGATACTTCGACCGTAGGAATTGGCATTTGATCTTTCTCGACGAATAAATATAATTCGTGTAACAACCGGGAGACTTGCTCGCGCGCAGTAATTTTCAATGCGGTACGTATTGCGCATAATTTAGGCCGATGATCGCAACGCAAACAAGTTTCACGCGGTCGCTGCGAATTGTATTGATTTATCGAAAGCATTAAACATGAAGTTTACAATTGATGCATTTAGATACATTTCATTATGTTCCGGGAATTCTGTCGCGTAGGTGTGATGTGTTTTCGCAATTGAAATGCGGATTTTGAAATCATCTCCGTATTGAATTGCGACGGACGGCGAGGACACGTGCGGCATTATATTTTCACCGTGTCGCTTCCCTCTTCCTCTTTCCCCTTTCCCTCGTGTCGCTACGATATAGAATGATCGACATTAATAGCCATCTTTCCGAATCACGCCGTGTGTCATTTTGATAACGACCTTTGATTAGCTTAACAAGTCGTGATGCTGCCAGCCAACGGCGTTCGATGCAATAGATAAATTGCATATTATTGAAGTGATTCGGGTCGTTACGAGAAAACACTGCATTCTTCGCTTCGCGTGCGGCTTCTTCCATCGCCTTTAACAAAAAAGAAAAAAAAAAGAAAATGATTTATTACCTTTGCTCTTCTCTAAAAAAAAATTGATATTTCTTACGCGAAAGAGACTCGCTTTTTTCGAGTAATTTCATTTTACGCTTTTAATTTAATTTAATCTTTAGTTTCGTACACACACGGGAAAGTCTTTCTGCTGTCTCTCTGCCTTTCCATCTTTGAGAAACCGTTTCTTTGATAAATTTAACGTGGACGTTCTAGCAGTGGGGAAATTTTCTAAAATATATATATATTTTTTTCTAATGTCTAGCGTTAAAAAATTAGAGCTCGAAAATGTAAATGAATTTGCAGTGCTTTATTATCTTTCTGACTAATATATCTCAAATTGGATTTACTTTCACAGATGTGAATTTGGAATTTAATTATGAGTGTTAACATTGAAAACTCATATTTTGCCGTATAATTAAAATAACTGATAGTTTTTAATTAAATTATCGCTAAGAAAAAGAGGTGCGATTGAAAGGAAATGTGATAGACTAATTGAAATGCCCATATATCCAATAATGAAATAAATGCGAGAAAGTTTTCTTCCTTATTAAATACAAGAATTTTTAATTAAAAAGAAAGTTTTCTTATATATAACGCATGCTTTGCAACGTGTTTAACAAGTGTAGTTTATTTTATCTTACGAGTAACATTTCTATTAAATTTTATATATTTTTTCAATTGAAATATCTATTTCGTTATAATAATTCTTTCAATATTACAAATATTGGAAATTGTTGGGAATAAAATAGTACGACGATGCGAGATTGATCACAGAAGTGTTTTTGACAGTTGAGTTAATTGGCGTATAAAAAAAGAGTACATTAAAACGCAACTAAATTATACTTCTAGAAATAATATAAATTTATTGAAAGGCAAATTACATAGAAATACAGGTTCAATTTTTTTCATCCATTTATATATGTAAAGTAAATGTATAAATATGTAAAGTAGAAGCAATGATTTTTTTATTATCTTACGTTTCAAGAGATATGAAAGGGTCTCGCGTCAAACGCACGTGTTGCGCGAGACCATCCCGTGTTTTCTACATTGTCTTTGACCATAAAATTCTTTCTCTGAATACGTCAGTTTTACATTGAATTATTTTTACGTATAGGATAAAGCAAAACTTATTTAACAGAGAAACATACGCACATTTTTTAGAAGTAAAAAGTTGTCTAATGCAAAACTCGCTTTTTACAAAAATGCCCTATTATTTTCTGTTTGGTTATGACTGTTATAAGTTGGGCAAAGTGTGTTATACCCCCTCCAATTTTAAAGTAACTTCTAACTTTTCTTCATCGAACGGAGGGAAACCTCCGGTGGCAGAGAGCTTGGCAAGTTTGCCCAAGTTCGAGCTGCCTCCGGCATTGGTTTTATGGATATAAACGTCCTCATGTGTAAAACAGTCTGGAAGTATAATAACAGCAAGAACGTGTAATAAGTTTAATACAAGCGTTTAAGCTGCTTAATAGTTATTATCAGATTTTGCTTCTATTTAATGTAAATCCCAAAATGCTAGTCCCTCATCCTTAAATCCAACTCAGCTCGTCTTCTTCCTTCGCCGCAAATGTCTAAAGTTTCACGAAAATCCCAACATTAACCCCGAGAAACATGAATTTCACGTATGAATACGTGAGATTTGCTCATGATCATTCGATTATAAACTTTTCGCTTATATTTCACAATCTAATTCTAACATTATTACGTTTTAGTCACTAAATTGTTACAAAAACGCTACGTTATCTTCGGTAAAAAGAGATTCGATAATTAAAACGAAATTGGATATAGACGATATTCTGGGACAATATTTTATTTTATTATTTTATTATTTATTAGTATACAGAATTATAAAATTGCCAGATTTTAAAGAAAAAATGATTAAATGTGAATAACTTTTTTTATCATTTGTTAAAATTCTTTATGATATTAATATTTACAATATTGGACGTACCATCAGTTATGGTCTATATAATCTTTTCAGATAATAGAAATCAAACAATAAAATTAATTGAGCAGTAAATATCAATCTTACTTGGTATTGAAAATCAATAACAAGTGACAGATCGGAACACGTGTAGCTACGAGGCAATCTAAGCGCACGATTCCATTCATCAACCTCAATCGTTTATAACTGGAAAGCTTTTGCGATTTCAATATTTTCATATTGAAATTTTTAACATCAACTAAGCTGCACATGCTCTCGAAATATACTATTAAAATATTAACGGTATTTTGTACAAATTAAAAATAATTACTATAATTTTTTAAAAATCGGTACATTTTGTATTTATATAGTACGTATTTCAGAATTTATGGATTCTGACGTGAAATTCTCCTAATAATGCGATTTCAACTAAATTTCAATTGTACAGAGAGGATTCAATGCATCTTAGTTATTAACTCGATTATTAATTGCATTATGTCACACGGTGTCAAGGTAAAGCTCTAAGGAGCTCACGTCTGTGAGTACGAGATTGGCAACCCAAGGTACTCTAGCTACCCAATGTCCGGGGGGCATACCCTTATCCCCAGATATATTGATAAGGGCCACCCTAAGCTTCTGGGGATAAATAGCAAGATAAGCAATTTCGTATATCAATTAGTAATTAATAGTTAATTATTATATATACATTATTATTTGTAATATTAACCTGTTGTGGTTACACCTCCAAAAAATAACGTAATGGTTATACTGGATCCAGTTGACTCGACGCAAAAAAACAGTTGCCATTTGCGTTCCTTTTGATGAATCGACTCAAATCCTTCACGAAAATGAAGTTTAAGACTTCTTCTTCGTAATCAAATCGTTTATGTATCCTTTATTAAATTTTTTAATATTGAAACGACACGAGGAAAAAAAATTTTGAAAAATGCCATTTTGTACTAAAAAATTCTTGAAAATTCTAATTTTTGAGTAAAATCAAAGTTATTACCGGGGTTCTACTCCAGAAGTAGCATACTTTTAAGGAAAAAATAGTATTATATCGAGCTTTTCAAAAAGTATATTTATTTTGAAGATTGAAGTTGGTAATTGTAATGAAAATCACGAAATGACATAAATCAATGTTGAAGGAGTAAAATAATGTGAAGAAATTTTTTTTTTTGTGTCAAAAACTATATACGAGGTGTGTTCAAAAAGTATCGCGAATTTTGAATTTTCGCGGGTTACGTATATTCGAATTTCGATCTTTTTGTGGCGTTATGTTGGTACTCATGTCTCTCACTTATGCCGACAAGCTCGGCCATTTTGAATGTTCACTTAATTGTTGACAGCTGCTTTGCTTGCACGTGTTTTGGATCGTCTTCGATTTTTACCTATTCAAAAAAATGGATCAAAGAACCTGTATCAAATTTTGTGTGAAAAACGAAATTAAGTGCGCGGATGCATTCCGAATGTTGACTGTGGCATACGGAGAAGCTACCTTGGACCGAAGCAACGTTTATCGGTGGTACAAAATGTTCTCAGAAGGCCGAGAAGATGTGAACGACGAAGAGCGTGCCGGACGCCCGAGCACTTCAACAACAGACGAAAAAATTAATGAAGTGGAGAAAATGGTATTGGCCAATCGTCGAATCACCGTTAGAGAAGTTGCTGAGGACCTAAACATATCGATTGGCTCGTGCCATTCGATTTTTATCAATGATTTGGGCATGAGACGGGTCGCCGCGAAATTCGTACCAAACGCCCCTGCTCACACATCATTGCTTGTGCGCGACTTTTTGGCCAAAAACAACACACTAATGATGCCGCAGCCACCGTATTCCCCAGATCTGGCCCCCTGTGACTTTTTCTTGTTCCCTAAACTGAAGAGGCCCATGAAAGGACGACGTTACGCTACGCTTGACGAGATAAAGACGGCATCGAAGGAGGAGCTGAACAAGATAAAAAAAAATGATTTTTTGAAGTGCTTCGAAGATTGGAAAAACCGTTGGCACAAGTGTATAATATCTCATGGGGATTACTTTGAAGGGGACAAAATAGATATTCATGAATAAATAAATAATTTTTGAAAAAACACAAAATTCGCGATACTTTTTGAACACACCTCGTATATATAACTATATATGGCCTTGAGTCATCTAGACCCAGTGTAACCACAACGGGTTAATGCAGTAAAATATTTATTCAATAAAAGAGGGAGAGAGAGAGAAAGAGAGAGAGAGAGAGCATCTTCCGACTGCTCTTTCTCTCACGGAATCTCCACCGCGACTTTTCTTCTTGTTTTCGCGTGGAAAAGGCTGGCCAGCTGGAGCCATCTTTGGTAAAATAGTCGATACGGGATTTCCATCTGAAATGTCGACCATAGAAAAATGTGCGGAATTGCGTCGCATTCCATATTCGAACCGCGGATTTCGTTTCGCGTTCCGATGCAACCGTTCCGCCACGCTGCACGTGCTCACGTGCGCGTTTACGAGCGGCTGCAATAGATGCGGTGCGGGTCTGCGCATTTTAGCGCATTTTAGCGGCAACTCGGCGATTAACGCGACCTTCGATCCGATCGTGCCTTTAATCCAATGTGGGTATTGCAGCTGTATAAACCCGATAATTTACGGGTTTATGTCAAAGCACTTCAGGGAAAACTTCCTGTCGGCTGCCTGCAGCGGTTGGTTGATTTGCTGCTCCAGGAGAGGCTATCGGGCATCTGTAACGAGGAACCCAAGTCTCAGTCAGACTCGAACCACGACCGTAAGGTATGTCATGGCTTGTTACATCGTCTTGTAGCGCTGGTACATCGTCGAGGAAAACGAAAAGCAACCGCAGGGAATATTGCGAAGTGCGCCCTTATCGACCACCCTTCGAAACGTATCCCGCTGACTCCTTCATATCATTTTATAAAATAGATAGAGCGCCGCGGCAATTTTCTCCGCGGCCTTTCAAGATATATTAACCGTAATTTCCTCATAATATCCTCAAAAAAGTCGCGCCCCCAGTTTTCCCGGTGAATCCCTTCTGATTTACTGACGTACGGTAATTATTTTTGCTTTAACAAGTTTAATTAAAGCGCTGAGGTTTTTTTTCGGACTTCGGGCACGTTACTTCGCACTTATGCGATTTATGATGCGACCGATAAAACGCGTTAATTTGAAAATACACGATTGCATTTCTATTGAAACGAACTGCGAACTGCCAACGCTCGACAAACGTCGACAAATAAAACCTTTCCGTAAGAGAGAACGAAAGCTGCACGCTCCACGACAAAAGTTTTGCTCGCATAAATCGATAATTTTCACGCTTGTTGAGTAATGAGAATGAAGAATCGTAGATTAAACTTTTTTATTGCCGAAAACATTTTCCGCCGGATGACAATTTTACGCTTTTACAAACGTGTACGAATGGATTTATTTTCGCATTGACTCAAATTAACGCGATGTCATAGAAAAGGAAGATATGTGGGTATATTCCGAACGATGTTAGTTTGGCTTGTTTTTTTCTCTAGATGTTGGCAGCTTCTTGACTAAATCGGGAAATGTTCCAAACCTATAAGTATGCCATGTGTTATAATCAGTAATAATCTGTAAACAACTCAATCATTCTCTGATAAAAATTTTTCTCATAACTTTCATACAAATTGGAACACTTCTTGGAAATATTGAAAAAATCTACATCTTTTCTGAATTTTTCATACATATAAATTCTAAAATATTCAAAGATAAAAAATCTCAGAAATATTCTAAAAAGTGTTATAAAATTGTATAGAAATTTTAAAAATACTGAAATTTACGTAAAAATTTTAAAAAATTACTTTATAATTCTGATAAAAATTTCTCTTAAAATTTATAATATTTTTCAAATTTTTTTTTAGAATTTGTGTATAATTAAAAAAAATTTTTTCTAGATTTTTTATGCAAATCTTAGAATATTTAAAATTCACATATATAAACAATTCTGAAAAAGTGTATATTTTCTCAATATTTTTGAAAAATATTTAATTTGTATAAAAATTATGAGAAAAATTTGTTCTCGGGGTTATTGTAATATAGAAGCAGTGTTAATAAAATTAAAGAAAAAAATGTAAAAAATGATGAAATGTCAAATATATCATTTCTCGAGTAATTTTTTAGTATCTTTACTTAAATTTTAGAATTTTTCAAAATTGCTATACAATTTTATAACTTTTTTTAAAAATTTTTTAGATTTTTACTTTAGAATATAATATTTCAGAATTCATATACATGAAAAATTCTAAGAAGAATTCCAATTTGTATAAAAGCTCTGAGAAGAATTTTTATCGTGGAATGGTTGAGTTATTTACAGATTATTACTGTTTCTGACATATGATGAATTTGGAACACTTCTTGGTTTAGTTAAGAAATTGCCTTCATTTAGGAAAAAAAAAAAAAAAAAAAATAGCCAAACTAATGTCGTTCGGAATAAAGCCACAATATCCTCACTATCGCGGTGTTTTCTATTGAATTTTGAGATCGCTTTCGAGAGCAAAGGCTCTGAACTACGAACTTTACCGCGCGCGAGAATTTTCAACTTTAACATATAGGTAAGCTAAGATTCTCGCCAGCCAAAGTCCTCCGTTTCTGCATGCATGATTCAGGTGGATCCGAAACTCCTTCGGGGAGTCAAAGTCCCGAAACTCGAGCGAACCGCATCCCGTAGACCACCCGTGACACGCTTACGGGGTTCGCAAGTCCCCGGTAAACGGACGTGTCCCCGACGAAGCGAGTGACCCCCTCGAAAATCCATGTGCATGTGCGACGAATGTCCGGCTAGAGTAGACGAGTGGAGCACGATTTGATCGAGGTAAACTAAACGGTCGGCCAAACGTCGCCGTTTCATCTCGCACGTTCACATTCGGCTTCGGCATGACCACGGTGCGCTGCTTCATTAATCTGTCGCGTAGACACCTTACTCCGCATCCAATTCCGCACCAGATACATCGAAAGGTTGAATTAAGCCCCTTTCAGCTTCACGGTGATACATGGTGTCCTTGGGGGAATTCAAAGTAGCGTCACACATATTCACTTGCTTCAAGGAAAAGCGTAATGTGATATTCTCAATAAAGTGTTGTGTTAAGGACGGCACTCTGATTAAAACTGTAGTTGATAGGAGAATAGATAACTAAAGGCACATTTCGATGTTCAAGCTTTAAAAAAAAAAAAAGAAAGAAAACAGAATTTAACCTTAGAAATCGCTTTCTAATTCCATATTAGAATTCCATCCTTAATAATTTTACTTTGAAGTGGATACTCGAATGTAAAGCATTTTATCGATTTTTAATAATTTACCAAAGTAGTTTTTAACAAGTATACAGGGTGTCCCGAAAGTCGCGAAATACTATATCAAGAAAATTTTTGAAAGATTAAATAAAATAGTTGTTTGTAAATTTTTGTTTCAAGCAGTAGTTTTTCAAGAGCTTAAAGCTGACGTGAGTAGTGCGGCATTGTATTAGTGACCGCCTGACGGGTGACCGTAATCTGATTGATTAGCTTTAAGCTCTTATATTTCATAAAAACTGCTTGAAATAAAAATTTATAAATAGCTATAATATTATAATATTTTATTTAATTTTTTGAGAATTTTCTTGCTGTAGTATTTTAATTTGCAAATTTCAGTACACCCTGTATATATTAAACAAATTATATAACATTGCTTACATAATGTAATGTGTCTTTATAATATATTTTATGTCTTTAATAACTTAAATAACTGCTTGTGAGAATTGGACTTACTTTATATTTTAACTTTATATATGTGGAGAGATCACTGTTTTAAATATTTTTTAATATTTACAATATAAACTTAACGAAGCCGATAATATATTTGTCAACTTACTCATTTCGCACGCTTCTCAGTGCACAAAGCAACGATCAAGCATCCAACTTTATATCTAATTTTAATAACCTTGCTCACTTCAGTATCATCCATTTTGTAAATTTGTTTAACATTTGATTTTATTAACGCATGAGAAAAACACAATATTTTTTTTTTTTGTTCGACTTTTCAATTTTGCGTCGCGACGTCCCCGTGATCGAAAGATATATTTGTAAATTGCAAACAACCGCAATTCACCAATTTAATGGCGGGAACCGAAACTGATCGGTTTTCATATAGTAGCGCAAATAAATCTGCAAAAACAATCGGAATGATGTTCCTCAATCTAGTCATACGATAAAATCTATTGTCGTGTTGTATACGTGTCCGTAATCTATTTTCGAACGTTCGCTACGGATATGAAACTTTTATAAACGTATTGAAAACAATAGTTGCATTTAAATCTAAATGAATTAAATCTCGGTCTTTTTACGCGTGTCCGGAAATGATATATCCTCTGACAAAATAGTAAATATCGCGAGATTTACAACAATGAAGATTCAGGCATGTTATACGCTAAATCTTTTTCAAAAATATTTAGATAAAACAATTTTACATTATAAACAGCATTCAATAGATTTAGTGAGTTTAATTTAGCTAACGAAATGTTTTTTTCTTTATCGCAAGAGGATATGATGACTTCATTAAACTTTAATTTTTAATCATTATCGAAATTTGTAATAATAAAAATTAGAAAATTGTAAGATTTATAATCCAGAAAGATAACGCATTTCACGCATCTTCTCTCGTTATGCCGTCGATTGTAAAATTTGAAATAATATTTTGGTTATTTCATAATTTGATAATAAAATTATTCGATAACTGAAATTAATCGAGATGTTAATTTCTACTTATTTTGTAGCTTACATTAATAATTATAATGAATAAAAGCAGAGCGGATTATTTGCATATTTCTCGATGAATATGAATGTTCAAACATAGCAAATATTTTATCGTTATATTTGAAAATGTCAGTTTATTCATAAAATTGCGTGTTTTATATCCCCTGAGTAAAAATATACTTTTTAAAAGCACGTATTGAATTGATGAATATAAAACTTATTTATCCTTTTTACTATGCAGAGTTATTTGTAGCTCCGGAATTACGTCTCCTAAAATGTTACATTGTCGCAAATCATTCAACGCATTAATATGACGCAATATTGTAAAATATAATATATGTGAGGGATATAGCGTTGTACATTTCGAAACGAACTTTTCAAGCGCGGTGACATTCAACTCTTTGAAGATTTGTGACACGTAATGTAAGTTATCTCATAATTCCCTGGAGAAAAGTACGGAGCTAGTAGAAATGATTGCAAGACGTCGCAGATCCTTTCAGACTTGCCCATATCGATGAGAAAGTTCCGCAATAGTTCGCAACCTCGCAATACTTCGTATCTCATCGAAAATATTAATGATAATATTTCAAGTATTGCGAGGTTACGAACTATTGTGGAACTTTCGTGAGAATGTTTTATTTCAAAAATAGTTTATTGCATTATTATAAACTGTTACGACGACGGGAATTTAAAATCTACAAAAATTACGTACCGCTTAATTGCTTGCGGAAATTAAATAATAATGCACTTTTATATGGGTACAAAAAGATTCATATTATTCTCAATTAATTATAAACGATTCGATCGTTTATCCGGAGAAATGTAAAAGTACGAATACCGAAACTCGAAGCGAGGTGGATTAATTGGGGAATTAAAAGGGAATTAATTCCTTGAAAGAAATTAATTATTGTAAAAGATTTTTTAATTGGGACAAATTTTTATGTAACTTCTTACTTTTGGTCGTTAAAAAACCTTTTCTTATCGCAAGTATCGAGGGAGATGGCGGGTAAGGAGGGGGAGAAGGATTGAACGATAAAAAGGAGATTGCCTTGGGGCAGGAGTTAATCTGCGAGTCATTTGCTTTTCGAGCACGCTTTGTGTTCGGACGACTGCACCGCGTTCTCAGTCGGCCAGATTTACTCGTTCAGATGTAATCCTCTTCAGAACATCTCACGCGACTCACTCTTTCTCTCTCTTTCTCTCTTCAAACTCTGCCAGATAATGAAATTCCATGGCCACGTGTCTCATCTTTCCTCCCCCATCCTCTCTCTCTTCCTCGCTCTCTTTCTCTTTATCCGCCGTCTTCCGTTTGTTTCTAGATGGACCTGATTCTTCCTTCATCCCCGGACCAGACCGTCGGGGGAGGTCTCCGTTGGATAGGACACTTCCGAGTTTATTCGCGTCACACGATACGGGAGGTGAGACATGCCATGCTGCCACCGTCACGATCCTTCGTTCGATCCGCTCCTCGAAGCAGTCGCCTACGAACGGACAGTGGCCGTTTCGAGGAGCCGATCGAGCGCAAAGTGACAGAACTTTGCGTGAATTGACTGGCGGGCCGAAACTACCCGCTGGGCTGCCCAGAGTGTAAGTAAAGTTGTCGGTCCTCATGATCTACCCACCATCCTCGCACCTTGTAACGACAGCGTTATCGCTCACTCGTCCCGTGGGCGGGATAATTGGGACATTCGGGTTGGATTATACGGGTTGATTAATTGGACACTCGCACAATTGGATGTTTAATGTACGGTTAAAGCTCGCGTTAGGTGGGCGGATAAAGGTCAAGCGAGTGGGCAACGCGGACTCCCACGGCGGCCACATATTGGGTCATAAATACACGCCGTATAAGCTTGAAATCGATCGATTTACAAAATCCCGCCGAGATATCTCGTCGAGATGGACGCGCCGATGAAATTACTCGACGCGGAATCGTGAGTGACGGACCGGACGTTCGCTCGAAAAATTTTTCCAGTGTCGAGATGTCCCACCCCTACAAGCGCTATGATGTTATTTAATATTAATAAAAAGTGGTTATATGTTCGTTCTTGATAATATACGAATATTAGATGACCAGACTATCACGTGAGAAGTAAATATTATATTTACTTCAATATTTTAAATTATTGGGAATATTATAATTTTTGTGTAAATGCAATAATTATGAAGTTTATAAATATTTCATAACATTTACACAATAATTCACATTGATTTTTGAAAACAATATTCGTAGAATGTTTTCATAATTTTCGTTTCGCGGAAATAATGTGCTACGAATTTATATAAAGCCGACATATAACATTAATATAACATTAAAAAGTATTATAATCTCGCATTATTGTTTGAATTTTTAATAATATTTGTATAATATTCTAGGAACATTGTAGCGCTTATCAGGATGTTAAATCTTTAAATATGTGAATCTCTTTAATCCCGCGGAGAATTGTTCGAGAATTACGTAAAAATAATATAAAAGATAAAAAGGTACTCCCGCCGTCTTGTTCAACAGCGCTAGACAGCGAGAATGTATTTCCTTCTTATTTTCTACCTATAGTGTAGCGCAAGTTCTGTCCGATCTCGAGAGTTTGCTCTCCTTCGTATAGTGCTTACTACCTCTCAGCAAAATTCGAGACTGGACAGTTTAGCCGCTACGGTCTGATTCTCATTCAGTATTTGCGCCTAGATGTCGTTTTCGTGTTGACCAAAGAAAAAAAAAAAATGTAAAATTCGATGTTTGTCGGTAAATGTTGCGTCGTGGATGTACGGACCAAAGAGCGCCGATTTTGTGGAAAAATCATTTCGACGAATGCTCAGAGCAAATGTTTCAAAGCTGTACATAACAAGAAGATACGTTATATCGCGCCGCAAATAACACACAGTTGTCCTTTGGTTTTTGAAACATTTGCGAAATACAATATTTTGTGTCGGCGAATATTTCTCACGGCGAGTAATTTTGCGGTAAGAGGATGTAATGAAACCACTGGATATTCAGATGTCACACACATATATTTGTATATACATGTAATTTTCTTGACGTCACAAATAATTATACCCAAATAGTTTTACGCCACGACCTTGGAATTAATTAATCCTGGGAGGCCATATTTGATTATAAGTAACACATCGTGTTTGAAGCTCTGTGCCACGTGCTGGAAACGTAATCTCATTATAATTGTAGCTAGATTAATTAGATATATTAATTATACCCGGCAGATGGTGGGCGCGAACTTTAGATGAGTAATCTCGGTTTGTTGCTCAGGAGGATATTGCATTTTCTCTTTTTTCATCCGCTCACGCTTTTCGATCTAATTAAAATACTAAATATCAGATTATAATTTTGTCTATGATCATTAACATATTGTTATCTACTATTATTAAGAATAGAGGTATTATCTCTATTATTAGCGATAATAGTATTAACCCTTAACCGCTCTAGTGAAATAGGCTTTCATTAAAGTCAAATAGTACATGGGGTATTATTATAATACTCCATTAGAGCGGTTAAGGCTTAATAGATAATGTAATTATGTCCAATATATTACAATATAATTAATAATAATGTTAATAATAGAATAATATAATATAACAATACTGGCTATTGTAAAAGACTTTAATATACAACTAAGCGGAAGGTCCGTCTGACGGCAAACGCAGACGGGCTTTCGATAAGTAAGTTATTTCGTTAAAAAGAAAAAAAACTGGGGAAACCAAGTCGCTAATCAATCCATAGATGATACGTAAATAAGTGAATAAATATTGTTTAGACTTAACGAACGTATTGTCACGTGATTTTAATGATTCTGTGCTTGTCGACGAGAATATCGTCAAGTGTCGTAAGAATAGCGTAGAAGTTTTGAGTTGATGTGTGAAAAAAGAAGAGATGTTAACGCGAGAGAGATATCAAACTACGCGCGACTAGTCCACGACACTTGTTAGTATACAATCGTATTGTATAAAATTAGAATCATTTGCGCCATTTGTGTAACGGCTTCTGTCACAGCTTGCATCTGTGTGTTTGTATGAAAGAATGAGAATCACGCATATTTAAATAAAGTATGTGTGATTCTCATCCTTTCCATGCAAACACAGAGAATCGCACATACTTTATTTAAATAGGTGCCGGTAAGAGAGCTTTAAAATAATTACATATTATATGCAAAGGTACAATTTTTGGGCATTGAGATTTTTTTCGACATTTTTATTCGAAGAATTAATTGTGATATCACTTATAATTTCTATTGTAACGCCGTCTTCCTTTCGTTAAACGCATGCAGCAAAGACATATTTTTTTATCAAATCGTTTAACAGACTGAATTAACAAAGTAGAGATAATTTAATTGTCGGAATCATCGAAGAACAACGGTATTAAATGGCAACTTCATACTTTAGGCTTATTAAGATACCTGCTGTATTGTATTAGGATTATTAAGATAATTGAAGATAAACTAGTCATCATATCGTTATTGTTTTGTATCAATGACAATAACGATATGATGACCAGTTTATCTGTCAATAAACAACAATAAAGATATATGTAAAGTATTAGCATGAACTTTCATCCGCCAAGAATTGCAATTAATCGCAAGATTAAAAATATTTCTTAATACAGTTGGAGGGAATTTAAAAAGCAGAAGCATTTTATTTATAGTATTACTATACTTAACATTTAATTTATAGTATTACTAATATTATTTGAGTAATGTAACTCTTTATTTAGTTACGAAAAAATCTAGTTTAATGTTCGAAGTTGCAATGTAATTCCATTTTACAATGCATTGCATAATTTATAATCCTGTATTTTAATACAATAATAATAATTTTATTATTTATGCTAACGTAACTCTTGATTTAATTGTAAAAAAGTCCAATCAAAGTTTGAAAGAAATTCGAAAATAAATTTAAGTTTGTTGCAATATAATCTTATTTTTGAATGCATTGTATAATTTATAATTTTACATTTTTATAATATTTAATATAATAATAATAATCTTTTTATTTATATATAATACATCAGGCCTCGATGTTTTCACTAATGATAATCGCGACTCGTAGCAATTTGTTTCGCGAATTTAAGTACGCGTGCTTTTTTACATGATCATCTTATAACATAAGTAAACTTTTTTTTATAACGATGACTTTGCGGAATTATCATCTAAGTATGCCTCTTTTCGATTTTCTTAATTTCAAACAGATTCTCCAAATGAAAAAAAAAGAAAAAAAAATATTTTTAACGTTGAGCGTGAGAGCCTTGGTGATGAAAGATCGATCTTCGTACGCGTACGATAATTAAATTAATTGAATCTATACAGCGGAAAGTTTATATTTTCCACGACGCGTACTTATGACAGCGTCGTGGAAAATATAAACTCTTCGCTGTATAAATACTCGACGAGCAGGTTAACTTTAGTAATAACGAGTACAAATTGTACAATCCTATGTTAGATCACGATGTTGTAAATGGCTTTAAATGTTCAAATGCGTACTAGTTAACCTTCTCCTAGCATGATACTATCTAGATGGCAGCGAGTAAGTAATTAAATAATTGCAGAACAATCATTTCCATCTCTGTCTCGAATTTCCCGTCTTTTACTCTTTTATTAACCCTTACTCTACAAACGTGGGTATTTTGTGTCCGATCAATTTCACTCTAAGGAAGTTTCTTGAAATTTCGAAGGCAATTAAATTACATTTCTTTTTAAATATCACATTAAACTACATTTTTTTTTTTTAATACAGACATTTATTTTGGAAACTTAAAAGTATGTTTATGAATTAAAAAAAAAATTTTTTTAACCTTTAATTTTAGACGAAAAAAAGCAGTCAGACTCGATATTCAAGTTTACGTGGACAAGATGTCTCTTTTTTACATTTTATTGTAAGGATTAAGAGACGTACAGATTTAGGATCTGATTTTGAAATTTTACGAAACCGGCTGGTGCACAAAACGCCCTTAATTGTCGGTTGTTGCGCATAGTTTCCGGTTACATAGTTGTCAATTATGAATATTTAACTATGTCACGTCGAGTTATGCGGACAATAGGGACGGCCGGTCAATCGGGCGCTCACGTTGCTCCAAATATTCAGCACGTTTATAATTAATTAAGCTGGATTTATGCGTGGAATTTATTAGGCGATAACCGTCGCATCTTGCGTTATCTATGACGAGGCAATCAAACAGACGAGGGGGGAAGGATTTACGTTATGATTATTCATGTTTCGTATCGTGTTTGCATGCTCCGCTTGTCGGTTACCACTTAATTATGCCGTGCCGAAAAGCTGATACTGTGGAGATCCGACGATGAGAGAGTGAAAGAGAGAGAGAGAGAAAGAGAGAGAGAGAGAAAGCCTAAAGTGACACACTCGGTCGTTTGTTGCGATAATACACACGGTATTTCGGAATAAAAGCACACTAAGTATACAGACCGTATAAATTACCGCGCGGGATTCCGTCGCAAAGCAAACGGAGCACGAAACGGATGTCAACAATAGGGACGTAAATGGCCGGGAACCAGTTGCGGCGAGAACTCGATACCCCGCGGACGGGACGGAGAGAACGCGATTTCAGCGGGCGGCGGAGTGAAAGAGGTCGATGACGCGTTATTTGGGGTAAACGTGGAAATCTCGCGTGACCACCGCTGCCGGCGCGGCGGACAAGAAGCTGCCTGAAATATGGTCCGGCGACGTGACCGGAGCCGGAAAAAGTAAGTGATGTAGCTAACTCACAGGGCGAACGAAGTAAAGTCGTGCAATCCTAATCATATCGTGTTGCAAGGAGACATCGAAACGTCCACTCGAGGGAAAACGATGGCAGGAGGGATGAAAGCACGCGAGGGAACAAGTTGAAGAACAAAGAAGAACGGCTTTAGCGAACAAGACAGTTGGCTTGTAATTTAGGAAAAACATACATACATTTATATGCAGTAAACATTTTATTGTAACTATTCAAATATTTATGAAAATTTAGTAAGTTTTTTCTTTCCACTGTAAGAGTTTCAGTAATAGATCGATTAGACGATTCTGAAAACCCACAAATTATTAGACAAAATTACAAGAACTAATACAAGCTATCTATATTCTCTAAATCGGGGAACCAGTAAACTCTTACTATATTTGTAACTATATCAATCAGTGACATATGGAATATTTTCTTTCAATTATAATTTACTGCCGTATATTTCAAGACAAGATTACGTCTATACGGATTTTTTACGTAAACAATACGTGATGTTTACATGAATTTTTTTCATGTAGACAATGCAAACATATGAAATATGTAAACTATTGTCAATTAGATAACACTAAGCACAATACAAAAAAAGTAATTAAGTTTTAAAATTGTTGATATATCTGATTTTAATATATTGATAATAAAAATATTATATAAATATACAATAAATTTATTTAAGAATTAAAAAGTTAATGGCAATGATTTATCAAGTTTTCATTATATTACATATCAATTTCAACTTCTGTACACAAGTTATAGTTTACATAGATGATACTTTATACATAATTTGCGTAGTCTGTATAGTTCACGCGTAATGTAGATTATTTATATTTTATGTATGAACGGATAACCTTGATGAATAATCACTGATAATCAGTTTAACAGCACTGCAAATCAGTGAATAATACACTGATTTCAATGTAGAGAGTGTAAATCTCTTTTTTTATTACACAATTAAACTTTTTTTTTTTAAAATAGATAAATTTGTATATTTTCTTTTAGTTCTCAAGTAATCAAGGGATGACTTTTTACATTGAAGAGAGTTATAAAAAAATAAATACGTATCAACTTATAAGCTGAAGTTGTAATGAAGTCGAAGGGTTAATCCGTGCTACGTACTTTACCAAAGATTAATTGCATTTCCACCCCTGCGTGACGGATTCTGCGCGCGACATTCGACATTTGATGGGGTGGCTTTGTCACAAAGTGCGAGGTAGCCGTCGTACCGCAACCGAGAATTGTGTACTGTAAAACCAGGCTATCGCATTACCGGATAGTGACCAGAAGTTACTGTTGACTTGTTGGACCGATTACGAAATCTTGAACGAGCGTGTGGCGTGAAATCTCAAGGGATCCGGTCGGTGAAAATCAATGTAGACTAAAATTAAATTCGACGTTAATACGTAACGCGATAACGTATCGAAAATCCATTTCGGATCGATAGAGTGTTTACGTGTCGAGACAAATTACTCGTGTTTTTACATTAATTATATGCGTTGAAAAGATCAGCGCATTTTAAATAAAGTCGTACCTTTCAATTCCGAGAGATACGCTTTCTTGCAATATTTTTAATATCAAAGTGATGTTGCAAATATTTCGCATCTTATTTGTCGCTTCTCTTGCCTTTTGATTTCTATGAGCACAATTGTCACAAAAATTTCGCCAAGAACAATATAAGATTCGAAAAATTCAAGTTAATTAAATTTGCATAAATACGTTTATTAATGAAACAAATATTTTTTACTATTATAATAAAAGATCTCACGAGAAATCAAGGTATAAAGAATCGATATAAAACACGAATTTAAACGCGGTAAATCTTTTTTATCTTCGAGCTATTTGTCTTTTTAAGTTTATTTTCTCACTGCTGAAGTTTCTATGTTCTCTTTTACTATGTGTCTCCAACCTTAAGTATAAGAATCCGATTAACTGGATGTCTCTCCGAGTTGACGGTAAGTGCCAGACAAAAGTACAGGCACAGGTACTGTTAGCGACGAATGTAATGCACTTCTCTTGCTTCGAACTAAATTGATGAAACTTTATGTCTCGTTGGATTCGACGAAACACTTTGTCTCCCTCGAGTAACTTTACCAAAATGGAATTCTATAGCGATCTTTAGCTACGTACAATTTACGAGCTGCAATTTATTGTTGTTCTCTTTACAATTTTTCTCGAAACGCTTTGAATGAAAATGCAAAAGAGCAGCGCGGCAGTTTGTGATTAAAATTGAGAAATATTGATGTTTAATTTTGAATCCATACACGTTACGTGTTCGCATCTCCCGGGCATACAGGGGTAATAAAATGACAGATTAAGTTCTGATATTATTGAAGAAAATTGCAAAATTAGTTCATGCAATCAGTTAAAGTAGTCAAATAAATTTAGTTAAGGTGCAATTGTCATCAACGCGAGAACGTTAAGTGGGGAATAGACTAATCTTAGGTAGATGAGATTAGTAGCGCTACTAATTAGAGAGCTTGTAGCTCCAGCTCGTTAATCTCCAAGATAGTGATCTCAATGACGCCTTCTCGTGTTTCAATCACTTACCAGCTTCCGCTCTTCCGCGGATCGAATATACGTTTTCCAACAAATGGAAATTAGAGAATTTATTGGAATGCTTCTTGTAACTTGAAACTCTCTTTTGAAAAGTCGTATTCAAAGCAAAGAAAAAGTAATAACTGTTCTTTATATCCATTGAAGGCAAAATAGATATATTTATTATTAGCTAAATAACAATTTTATACAAACTAACGCATTATCTTTTGAATCATCTGTGTCAAACTATTATTCAAATATGCTTTCACTAGACATCTAGTTTATGAATAAATTGCCAAAATAGATATAATTACATGGATGAAATTTGAATAACTTTTAGCAAACTACATTTAAATCAAATGCGATCACGTTTGTCACTTTTCAACTTAATAATATTTTTCCAAAAGAAATGTACAGCCATCTTTTCTAGTTGCACAAATTTTCGTAAGAACGTTCTAAATTTCGTTTTAGATAAAAGAGAAATTGCAGGATTTGTGGAATAATTGGTTATTAATGGTGCAATTAAAGAATACCAATTGATGTATATATATAAACATAATTTATTTTAAATAAATCGCTAACATAAGACCATCCCTTTAAATGTAATACTTCTGTGACACAAAATCCAGAACAGTACTTGGATGAAAATACAATAATCTCAATATTGTATTATCAATACAATATCGTCTGTTGTACTTTAAAAATTTTGTGATAATCTTCGTCATGTTAGAATGAATTTGTCGATATACAATTATAATGTACAAGCGCTGTTCTCTATGATCAAACGAGAATCCTATCGTAGCGCACGCCAAGTATACTGTCAGTTTGCAAGCTTAGCTGACGGTTTTTACACACGCGTATGCTATAACGGGATCGGTTACGAGAGCATCAGTTTTATTAATAAGTCCAATTAATCCTTTTTGTGTGTCAGTCTTTTATTCAAATCTACTGTATAAATGATGATCTCTACACTGTTCAGCCATAATTCTTGTGTACATGTCGTGGTATTAAAAAGAAAAAAATTGCCATATAGGAGGTCAGAGCAAAACTACAAATGTATATATGAGAATATATGAGAATAAATGTATATATTATGTACACAAAACGAATTTATTTAATCCTATATCTTACTAGTAAGGAAGAATCCTTTTATATTAATTCACACGGTCATTATAAGCATGTGGTTTTTTTCTATTTTTTCTCGTCTTTTTTTGCATGCTATGTAAAAAGCATATTGACCGCTTACATGATTCTCTTGCCGCCGTGTGACTTCATAAAAAAAATTAAAATAATCTATTATAATAAGAAATTACGATATACAATGCGTGTGCGCACGCAAATCTTTTGTGTATTGAAAAAAAAAGCAAGCGCGTATATGTATATACAAAAACAAAATTAACAAAATGTTATTGGAACTGTTTCTGTAAATTTTCATGCTACTCGAGTCCTGTTTTTTTTATTATCGGCCGATGTTGATGAATGTATGGAATGATTGGACGAGTTGTAATATTGTGATTGTGAACGGAAACCGCGGCTTGCGAAACCTGAAAAGAAAAAAAGAAACAATTTAATCTTTTAATTACTCATGTTACATATTGCCTTAAATCACACAAATTAATTTTGTTAATAAACCATAGTAAATTAAACATGAATGAAAGCGTAATGAATGAAACATAACTTGAAATAGAAATAGCAGCAGAAATGGAAAGTGATGATCCACACATAAGAGTAACGCATAAAATTTTACGATACACATGCAAAATGTAAGATATTAATCCGACATTATAAATTGCGAGTGGAGGATTATAAAAGGAAAATATGACATTTTTGGTTCTTCTCAGAAACTCAAGAAACTGCACTCGTAATTGAAAATAAATAATTGTTCATGAATAAACTTCTAAAAATTTGTATATCTTAGTTTATTTAAAATCAAGATTTTAAATTTTTGTTAAAAATACACACACAATTCAACGAAAATTTGTGCATTATTGTTTCTAATACAAAATCATTGCTTTCATAAAACCTTTGGGTGATTTAGTGCAGTGGTGAAAGCATTAGGAGATTGGACAGCGACTCACCGGCAGTTACAATGCGAATTGCATTGCGGTCATAAATAAGGAGGGTTCCTTTATTAATAGGGTTGGTGCCTCTGGTTCTGACGACCACCCCTTTGCTTGCCACCGTAGCCTGAACCTCCTGAAACATACCCACATAGCGCGCTGTTAGTCTATTCGTCTCCCGCTCAGCTCAGCATACATCACTTCGTTTATCTTTACAAGAGACTAAGCTAACGTATACGTATAGAAACTGTACATAAAAACTGTATGTATAGAAACGGTACAGAAAGAAATGTCAATTCGCGCAAATAATTATTTAGAAAAATAACAGTAGATATATAAATAAGATGTGAGAGAGAAAGCTATAGTATATCAATGTAGAGGCTACAGGCTAAGGTAGTAAGCTGCAGGCTGTCTAATTTATACTTTCCCCATCTTCGATATTTCTAGAGCTATCAATATAGGGTAAATATAGGATAACATTCCATTGAATGTGATTTTGTTAGACGGTTCTGTTTCCATTAATTTATGAAAAAAAAACAAAAAAACTAACATATAATCGCTGTATCTTGCATATAAAGGGAGAAGTTTTTAGGAATACCCAAAGTTTTAATCAAAGTACGTACTACTTCATAACAGAATTGTGTTGTGTGATGTGATCATAGTAATATTATATTTTAAAATAAAATTTAATGACTCTATGGACATTTAAAAAAAATAAAAATTAAATGGTAAAAATAGACGATCTCAGATAATATAATAATTTGCAGCATCATGATACATAACTGTACAGCACGTTATAATTTGCTTTCGAAATATATACATTAAATGTATATAATTCGATTTTCTTTGGCACGATCCATGTAAATTATTATAATTTTTGAAGATAGTAACTTCTCCCCTACTACATTCATTCCTTTTTCACACATTAACGTTAACATACACATTACCCACTCGTAGAACAAAAATGGTATAAAGGCAGAAAAAATAGATATTTGAATAAAGGACAGAGAAACGAACAGACATAAAAAGAATGAGACTTTTAATTTCGAGTAACGCAGGGAGGTGTAACGGGTAGATGAATGCAGTTAATGTATGAGAAAATGCGTGATAATTCAATCGGAATATATGCCATTTTAAATGTATCACGATATACGTATGGGGGATGTATAGATACAAAAATATAAAAGAAAGGACGCTATTATGCGTACCTTTACCGCGTGCGCCACCGCGCCCGCCACTGTATCCACCGTCGTAATTACCACCGCCATATCCATATCCGTCTGCATTTCATGGAACACACGGTATAAAGAGACAATAGAATCAGTTATCGATGTAAAGCGATTGTTCATTTCCTTTTCTACATTAAAAGGAAAAATTTATACACGTGGCGCTCAAAACAGAAAATATTGATAATCAATGAAAATCGATTATTTTATATAGAATATCAATGATCAATATGACAATTGTTTTTTCAAACAGTCATGTTCATGAAATATATTCTGAAAATAATTTATTCGTATTGTAACACATTGTTTTAGTATTCTACACGACTAAAAGACAGTTATATTGTCCAAAGGTTTTCCTTGACCAGTGTAGCAGTTGTTGATTTTAGCATTGTAACATACTTCGACTACTTTATACGAATTTAGAAATGGCATGCGCGTAATTAGAGTCTACATTGAAAGGGAAAAAAGGATTTATCATGCTGATAACTTGTCACTGTATTAAAAAGAATATGCACATAGTCAAAATTAAAATTTTGCAGCTCGACAAAGATAGTGTGATCACTTTAACGAATTAAAGAATTTAATTAAAACTAAAATAATATTTTTATTTACATATAACGGATTATAAAATTCTGGAATTCTACAGTTAGATGAAACAGAAAAGTAATATAAAAGGAGATCAATCGCGTCACGCTTGTATCCTTTATCCAAGATGACTTGATGAAAAGAAAAACATGCCCCTGCGAGGTAATCTCGGAAATCATACGAGATACAAAAATAGTCATTGTCACTGTCGCAAGAGCGTGTGAATAGCTTTCGCGTTTCATAGCGAGTGATATGATAGTTGAAATGTGAAAGAAACATGAAAGAAACGTCATGCGTGAGAGAAACATGATAGGATATAAAAAGCAGGATCAAATTAAAGGATACAATAGTATTCTACAAAGTATTGCTTTAACCCATTAAATGCGAAATTTTAATTAATAATGAAAACAATAATTAATGATTATTTTTATATGTATAAAAAATAAAATCGTAGATTCACAAATAAGAATTGCGACAGTTAACGGGTTAATATTTTTCATTTCTACAGTTTTATGTATTAATATAATGATGATACACAGACATGCGTGATCTTTTTGAAGTCAACGAGTCCATGAAACTTAATGAGACAAAGAGAAAGAAATATATCAATTCACGTCAATTAATAAACATATTAAATGCCAATAAGTTATTAAATCCATGATGTCAAAGATATTCTATATAAAATAATTGTAATCTTATTAGCAATGAAAAATTTTCTAATATATATATATATATATATATATATATATATATATATATATATCGTGACCCTCTTTTTCAATTTGATTTCAAGTATTCCAAACAATTATTTAAAAATCAAAACATCGTAAAATACAAGTATGACATTTTCTGTCATCGAGCACACACATCTGTTGTCCCACATTATATTTTTTCTTGTGTTAATTCCGTTAAATGCACATTTACATGTATAAAATTTAAATGTTAATAGGACTTAAAAAAATATACTTAACAAATGATTACATTAATTGGGATTAGTACAATAAACAACCAATGCTTTGGAAATAAATCCAAAGTAAATAATTCGGATTATGTTCAGTCTGTATACAGCCTTTTAAATTTCAATAATCAGATTTGTAGATCACGTAACATGATAGAACATAATTCGAAAGTTTGAGCCACTGGTTTACATTGATTGATTTATCATTAATAAATATATGTACAATATATGTTTGATACTATAATACAATTAAATCCAATTGGCATCATTTTTTTAGAATCTACAAAATTATAATTTACTTATTAAATTAAGTATTTTCAAACATTAATACCAGATCAAAATTGATACAGATTTGTCCGTAAACCAGTACTCGAATTCCTATTTATATCCATTATAGCTATATATAATATTGTACTAAAACTTAACACCCAATATAATACATACATAAAATTTCTGATCACTCCCTTTCTTGTCTACTATCGAATAACACATTAACGAAGCAGACAATATAAACTTGTGTTTCAGCTTACTTAATTAAACCAAAAAAGTTAGTACATACAAAAAAGATATTCTATATATTAATCACAAACACGAAAAATGGAGAAAAGTTAAGCGACTCTTGGATGAGCGACGGAGGAATTAAATCAGACATAATATGCATATATTTTCCTCAGGTGTCTATAAGATTTGTCATGATCGTCTACCGAATACACTGGGACGGTAACAACGGATAAACTGCCGTTGAATTATTTACTTGTAGCTTCTTTTTCCGAAGACAAGACACACGAGAAAAAAAGCAGAAAAAATCTCGACAGTGATCAGCACATGCCGATTCTGCCATAGATTTTAATCAATGCGGTAGTCAATGAAATTACCGTATCCACTGTAGTCGTAGCCGCCGTAACCTCCGTACCCACCCCCACCGTAATAATCGTATCCATATCCATCGTAGCCACTGCCATATCCTCCCTGGCTGTAGCCACCACCATAACCACCACCGTAACCACCTTGCCATCCGCCTTGGAAACCTCGACCTCGGCCACCTCTACCGCCACGGCCGCCGCGGCCGCCGGGTCCACCGCGCATACTGATCATTCCGTCGGGTTTGGGCGTCGCTTTCTTTACATCAACCTGATTAACATTTAAAATACAATAGTCGCTATTAGTGGAGAAAAAGCAAATTTTCTAAATAATTACAAAAATTTTTTATAAAAATTCAGAAGAAATTTTCTCGTCACGTACACTCAGTAGCAAAACTGGCTGTTAAGTATTATATCATTCATGGATGTAAACAGTATTATATATTTTATATAACACTGTTAGTGAATCTCCGTGATAACATTCGGTTTCATGAAGTCATGTACTCACCTCTTTACCATTAATAGTTTGCTTCGAGGTTTTCAACAGCTCGTTTACAACTTGTTCAGATTCAAAAGTGATAAAGCAGAATCCTTTCCTTTGATTTTTGGTTTTATCAAACGGCATTTCCACCTCAACAATCTAAAAGATCATCAGAGATGTCACACATTAATAAGCATGCTTGTTTAAATACTTAAAGTTATGTAAAAACGATAAAGAAATTTAAGCTCAGCAAAAAATTCTTTTCACATTGACAATCGTCATGCACTTGCAAGACGAAAGTCATCCAAAGGTGTCCTAAGAAACTACATCATTGCTAATTTCTTTTTTTATTTCGCGTTTTATTTTTTTATACTCACAGTTCCAAATTGTGAGAAAAAGTTCTTGATATCATCATCGGAGAGTTCTGTCGAAAGCCCACCGACAAATATCTTTCCGTGTCTAGCCTTCGCCTTTTTAGGGTCAACCTTCTTGTTGTTGATAACGTGATCACCAGCAGACATAATCTGTAAAATTTTTTTCTCTCTCAATTCTTTGACGTAATGATAATTTTCATAAAAAAATTTGCATGTAAAAGTATCTCAGAAAGAAAAAAATATCGTCACATGCATTCAGTAGCAGAACTGACTATTGAATATCATCATTTTATGTATGTGGAAGGTAAACAAACTGTTAAAATTAATCACAATGTAGAAATTGTATTATTTTTATACGCGCTAAAATACAAAGTTAAATACCTTATCGAGAGATTCGGCTTTAGCAAAGACGATGAAAGCGAATCCTCGCGATCGTCCAGTATTTGGATCTGTCTTGACATTGATGCTTTCAATATCACCATATGCGCTGAAATGTTCTCGCAATTCCTCTAAAAAAGCACAAGTTCTTTGTAAGAACTATTTAAAGACGGTTATGTACATACGTAATCGTCTTTAATAAATAATTTAAGTTCAGTAAAGTTCTTTTCATTGACAATCGTCGCATTAACGATTGTCATCAATTCGGCGTTTCAAGAAATTTCATCGTTGATAATTTTTTTCGTTACTTTCTTTTTTTTGTTTTTAGTAAGACTGCGAAGAAAATCTACAAAAAACATTACTTACTGTCTGTCGTTTCCCAGCTTAAACCGCCGACAAATAATTTCCTGCGAAAAGAAGGAAAATAGAAAATTAAAAACTAATAGAAGCGAACGAAAGACGTATTAAGTCTTTTTTTAATCGCTATTGCGAAACCGAATGTGTTTATAGCAAGAAATTTTTACGGTTTAACATCTAAATGGGATCGCTATTCGGGCTTGTGATGTTGGCAAATTGTCAAATCTCTGCAACTGCGCGCAAAAAAGTTATCTGCAATGAAAACGATAGTAGAAGATAGCGTAATGGAAATGTATCTGGGCCTCTTTCGCAAGTGACTGTTACAAGTTACGAAATAATCATAGTTACTGTACACAACTCGAGTATTCGAGTACTTCTTATCGTCTTGTATCGTCGCGCACAATTTTTCTTTCATTCTCTTAACACCGACATGCTCAAAAAAAAAGAAAAAAAAGAAAAAGAAAAATATAATGAAGTTTGAAAATACCTATCATTCAGAGAATCCTGGCTAGCTCTGACCGACCTGCAAAGCAACGGAACGAATTTATTTCACCAGATGAATTTCTCGTCAATTAATATAAAAAGTTAAGATCGAAGCAAAAAAACTTGACTTTTGATAAACGACACGATTTCCATTTAGTATTTAAATATACAAAAAAAGAAAAAAAGAAAGAAGTGTCGAACTTGACCCCTGAAAAGGCTAGAATCAGTGTTAAAAGGTATGAAAAAAATTGAATGCAGACGATGTACAAGAAACGTAACAGACCTGTAGTGTCATTCGCAAAAGGGGCACTGGATCGACTATCGAAAAGTTTTATACTGGCGGGAAATTTTATTCAATGAAACATCTGTAAGGCTATATATAAATATTACATCTACGATATAAACAAACGCATAAATTTAATCTACGGCTAATTAAAGATTCGCCCATTTGTCGTCGAAATTTAGAAAAATCTTACATCAACGATAAACATAACGATTACAATGCAAAGCAATTACAGAGTACAGATTACCATTCCTAGAATAAATGAGAATCGATAAAAATAGCTTACGGCTTACGATATATGCATCTGCCCTTTGTATAAAAGTTATGAGAACCATGAGAAGAACAGCTTTTCGCACCATAGAGACCTTGATTCGAATGTTCAATTGTTATAAAAAAAAAAAAAAAATCGAAAAGAAAACTTGGAAAAAATATATATATGTAAAAATCAATGCATTGAGAGAACAAGGTTACTATTCATCGACGTTTGCGTGAGAACCCGAGCAATAGTTACTCAACTCCAGTTGACAGTTATCTGCTGCGCCTAAGGGAAACAAGAATTTAATTTTTCCAAGTGGTACTCTGACTGCAGATTGGCCCAAAGATATATAGCATATGCTAGGATAGGAACTGCAACTCTATATCGAAAAGCTAAAAAGATTGTTTTCATTACGATTTAATGACAGACGACTCTTGATACTTTCGATCGACATATCTTTGTGCATATAATATAGATGGATATATATATTTTTTATATGGGATATTTATTTATATTTATATAATATTTATATGTACGTGTTTTTTTTTATACAATATATATATATATATGCTTGTCTCTCTCTCATTCTCTTTCTCTTTTCTTTACAACGCTCATTGATAAATTGCGATGTAATGCAAGAATGGCTTCACAACTTCTGATATATATATTTTCATTCTGTTTCTGTATTCTAACAACGAGCTGCAAGCTCGGTTTTTGGATCTTTTGCTTTTGTTTGGCAGCATCAACACGATAATTGGATTTACTTATTATATTTGGACTCTTTTTATTTTATTGGCTGGTGATAAATACCGTTGGCACCAGTCACTCGCCGGTAAACAGTTGCTGGTCGGGTCACGTTTTCCACCTGCGAGCCGCCCGCCATGTGAAAACCGTTGTTGATCACCTGCAGATCAAGCCACATAAACTGGGGTTAATGGCGTTCCGACCTACTGGATTTTTTCGGATTGTCCCTATGAATTTTTTTTTTTTGTGTGCTTTGGTCACGCCCAAACACAGCATTTCGGAAATTACTCTACGCGTGACCCAGCAGGCAAGTGTGTGTCTGTGCGAGACTTATAGATTTGACGAAATTAATTCGAGTTCCAGTGCTTGTGTCATGACGAAATGTGACGGACTTGAACTTGAGATGTGGACTTCTCGCAATAATTCGGACTCGGAAAACACTGCATTAGAGGTTTTTTCGGTTCACGTCGATCCCACATGTAAGCGTACGTATTTTGTCAATCGTGAATCAATTGACTGTTTACCAGATATTTACAGCTGCAATGAACGTACGAAGGATTGAAGATACTCGGCTGGCCAAAAAATGTACTTGAAAGTTTAGGCTCTATAAAAACATTACGATTATTATTATTTTTTGCTCTTAAGAGACTTGTTGCGTTCGCAAAAACTGATCGACTGCAGAACCCACAATTTCTCTTTACAACTATATAATTATAATTAACTAGATAGGGATAGAAAAAACAAGGAGTTTAATACACAAAATTACGAAAAATTTCAAAAAACAGACAAATGTTATTACCTCGCAACAACAGCACATACAAAGTTACAAACTATTGCAGTTACACAAACGCTTTGTATTCGTCGTAAACACACTGCTGTCTTAAATTAACTCTTGCGTAATATAGCATGCAATATCTCATTCTTCGGATTGATCACTATAGGTATGCTAGACACAGTGGAGCGCCGGCGTTTGGCGGTGTTTCACTTCCGTTACTTCGTACGTGAAACTCATGTCCCTTGAACATTATTTTCAGCTATGGATGGGAGGAGGGGGGAGGGGGCACATCTCCAAATTCATATTCGGCAATATTACATATCACAACTGACAATTTTATAAAATATTTAAAATGACTATATTATCATATAATTAATATTATTTTTCTCTTGCATGGAAATCTTTTCTATTTTATCTGTTTTTTTATTTTTCTTCTAAGAAAAATTCTAAAATTCTATTTAGCAATAATTATGTTGTAAATTGAAAACAATATATTTAAACGATTCGATTCAGGTAAAATTTTGTCGATTCTGTTTCATTCGAACAAAAGAATGAAACTCGGTTGGATATTAAAAAAAAAAAAACCTTGATTCGCACACCTCTGCAATTTACGTACGAATGTAGAATTTGAAGATTACGTCCGCTTCCTGAACTTTACATCCTGAAATTTGAACAATCTATGCTTGAACAATCTATTTGAATGCTTACCCTTCCTTGCAAAAAGGATTATCCCGAATTAGTAAAAAATTCGCAAAAATCCAAGGCTGTAAAACTACAAAGAACAAAATAAAAATTAAAAAAAAAAAAAAAATTAACAAAGAGAAAAATATGCAAAATCCTTTCGATATACAGGATACTACAGGCGATGGAAAAAATTAAGACCGCAAAATATTTACACAGACGAGTATCCTGTGTTCTCATCTACAGGGGCCGGACGACAAAAAACAGTGTGCCCGGTCAAATTCACCCAGCTCGAGATCCCGTTACGCTGAAAAAGGGGGGAAAGAAAGGAGAGCAGCGCGAGACAATGGCAGACGAAAGAACTAACGGTCCACCAATATTTTGCACAAAGTCGCCACTATGCAAAGCGGAGCTTTAGCGCATTACCCTTTCTATTTTTATTTCTTTTAATATATTATCATTATTTTTTTTATATATTATTTTCTTAATATACTATTATTTTAATATATTATTTTCTTAATATACTATTATTTTTTAATAATCTATAAATAACTAATATTTTTTAAATAAATTTTAGTATATTTATTTATCCGTTGAGCTTGTCTGATCATTACGCCGCAAATAGTTGATTTTTGTACGCCTGCAAGGGACAGATTTCCACGTGTTCGTAACGGAAGTGGCGAGCGCGCCAACGGAAGTGGCGAGCGCGCCCAGACAGAGAAGCGCGCGCAAATCCGCTTCTTCACGCTTCACGCGGCACGGACGCCGCATGCGATATCTCTCGAACGTTCTGCCGGTTCGTCATTAAGAGAAAAGAAGGGGAGGGGGTAAAACCGGCATCATATAGACGCGCCCTCGTACAAATAAGTTAATCTCAAAGGCCAATTAGCGCCAACTTATTAGTTAATTCCTCACGCGAATTCTCGTAGTTTCTATCCATCTTTATCGTCTCTTTTTCTCACGATGCCTTGGGCGCGCCCTTTCCGGACCAGCGGCCGGCGCCTCCACTCCGTTCTTACACCGCCATTGTTACCGCCGGCGTCTTTTGTCAATAGGCCCTAATCGCGAACGAGAATCACCGATAGACGGGTGTTCGCGTGCGCGGCGCGCCACGGAGAAGCGACGAGCCCGTGTCGTCGAAGCGTGGGCATTCGTCGTCACGTCGATGCGAACGGATTACGTCGTTCCGCGGCGGACCGCACGCCTTCGCCATTTTGTGAGAGACGCGTGCCTGCATGCCCGCCCGTCCGCCCGCGCGCGCGCTCACGGCCGCGTCGCGAAGTTATCGCCGAATCGCGCGATCGCCGGGGAGCTTACAACGCGCCTGAAGTACGATGCGATCGCGCAACCGGGACAATCGACGAGCCGCGGCACGAAGCGAGCAAACAAAGACCGCGAGGGAGTGAGAATTACCTGTCTTCCTGTGACTCCTGATTGTTATCCGCGATGCTGTTATCGCCGTTGTTCTCGGCCTCGCCATTCTGCTCTGCGAAGTTCTGCTCCGCGATATCGTCGCTGAAATCCTTATTCTCCTGATCGGCCATCGCGCTTTATCGATGCTATTCGCGTAGTAGATTACAGCGCAATTCGCAACACACCACCGGTACACTGCCGAGCACAAAGCTACTAAAAGCGATCGTCTATCCGCTCCGTATGCCGCTGCGTGTCGCTTGGCTGCCAAATGGAGAAGGAAGTGCGGCGTTGTGCGCAGCCCGGAGATCCTCTACCCGGCTTGCGATTCTCCGCGCAAAGCATCACGGGACTTGCCGACTTTCGACCAATCGTGTGGCGCCGCTCAGGTCTGTGCGACGTGCCCGCGGCACCCGGCGACTCGTTGTGACGCGACCCATTGAGATCGCGACTATCTCGTGCAAATCTCGCCACGTCTAGATGCGAAACGACATTTTTTAGCAGAAGTGAGAAGTAGGTTCTTCGATCGTTTGTTGGAATGGATGAGAATGCGAGTGGCTTCATTGAGCACTCGCTGAATGAGTTTCATTCATGAATGTAAAAAAAAAAGGGAGACCGTTATTCTATGGGAATTTTATTTGGCTCGAAACACACACCTTTTGTTTCGACTATTGCAAATTTTGTTGTTGAATCGTACGTTGCACTAAACGCAACACACGATGAATCAGAGATAATCATAGATAAATCACCAATTTATTCATTCACTTTTTATATAATAGTTGGTGTTTCAGTTATTATCTTAACATTCATTTTATTACTTTTTCTAAGTTGTGGAATTAAACAATTTTTTAAACTGTAAGATCTAATTAGCAGAATTAAAAAAAAATGAATTTGTTTCTTGAGATTTTTTAACATCTATAAAATTAGTAAAATTATTTTAAATTGAGTTTATTTCATAAAAGTAACTTATAATTAACGAAATCTATAAACAAATTGCACTTATTTTCAAAAGTATAAAGTTTTATTTTATTTGTATCCGGCAAATTAAAAAAAAAAATGCTATAACAAAAAATTGAACGATAGCCAAAATAAGTCTAGCTCTTACGTTCCTGGTTGCGTTCGGATCGATGGCTAGAGAATGCGTCATCAGCGAGAAGCCGGAGAGGGGCAGAAGGAGGGGACGAAAGAGAAGAGACGGATTTAGCGGCATACGCATCGAAAATTTCGGTCATGCGACTGAGGGAGGGAGAGATATCCAATGAGATCGTTGAAAGACGTTGTTCTCAGTCCTCGACCAATGGAGGATCACTGCCAAGGCCTCCACTCCATTTCTCTGGAATTTTCCAGCACGTTTCATGCATCCGTTTGGCCCTAAAAGTCGATCAAATAATTTTTAGAATTTGAGACAAGTAGATTTTATCGTATTGTAGATCGTGGAACATCCGGCTGAAACATCTGTATTTGTTGTTCCATTGGCGAATTTGTGTTTTTCTGAATATAGCACTGCTATTGGCGCGAGTAACGCCATCTGTACAAGTTTACCACACTCGCTATTACCTTGGAAAGCGCTCGCCTTTATCTCGCGTTGGTCAAAACTGTAAGTGCAGTATTAATCGTCTGAGGATGAAATCTTTTTATAATCTGCCGATCGTATGTGATCGTATGTCGAATGTATTGTAGTAATTCAGAAAATATTGATTTTTTTTCACTTACTTTTTCTCGAAAAATCTAATTTTTTCATGTAATATTATTATTCTAAAAGAGTTCCGGAAATTTAGAAAAATTTAACTGATTAATTAAATTTAATTTTTAAAATGCTCAACTCTTTTTCAATTAAAATTTTCATTTATATAAATAATAATGTATTTACATATAAATTAGATATAAATTAGATATAATAAATAATAATATAAATAATATTAACTTGATAATATTAATAATAATATAAATTTATATACTTGTCTGTATAAAATTTTATATTTTACATGTATAATTGTAAAAGGTGCAATCAAGTTGTATTTCCAATTCTACATATACAAAAAAATATAAATAAAACAATAGTATCTTTTTGTGCAGCGATAGCGTTCTTTGATTACATATAAAACTTGAATAAAAAACAAAATTCTTAATATAAATTTAATATAAATATAAATTAGAAATTAAATAACAAACACCAAGTTACAGTTATAATATAACTGTTTGTATATAATTATAATTTCCCACTCAACAATGTAATTGTTATATGACACACATTACGTATGTATAACAGTTATATTGTCGAGTAAGAGATTATAATAATTATATCGTAAATTTTATTTTAGTTTATTTTTTTACTACCCTATGCACATTGCTTCATCGCGATCGATTTTTGTCTCGATATTAAATTGAATAATTGATTTCATTGCGATCTCATTGCGTCGCGTAAAATTCTCGTGAGATCCGCGGAAGGAGTATGTTACAAACATGCCGCAGGAACAGAAGGTAAAAGCGGATGCTTTTTCCGCCGTTTTCCGGTGATGGGAAATTCGCGCATGGGATTTATCCGGAGCACTCTGATAGAAAGAGCGATTTTAGGTTCTGAAGCTGCACGATGTCTGGCGTACTTGCAACAAGATACGAGCCGCCGTGTTTCGCGTCGGACTCGATCTCTGGGAGTATTACAAGCCCCTGGATCCCGACAAACGTTGTCTAATATCAGGTATAAATATCGGACATTGGCACCGAGACGAGCAATCGTTTCTGGTGCTTCTAAAGTTAGTTGTTGAGTGGGAGCGATTATTTCTGGACGCTTGATCTAATGGAAGGTCGTCGAGATAATTCGTGCAATTACTTCCATTCGGATGCTTATTGATTCAGCTTTTTTTTATTTATCATTCCTTCGCATTGGCCGAATATTTCGTAATTACCGGATGTTCCATTAACGGCACGTAGTCGATTTTTTCTTGATTGAAAAGTGTAACTTTATGTACATAAGTTATGTCTATATATTTTTTTTATGTCTAGATCTTAATACGTAAAAGTTATTCAGCAGAAAAAGCAGCTGTGCAAATGAGTACATACGATTCTGTAATAAATTTTTGACGTTAATTTTTATCAATTCTGAATGTATAAATTAAATGTATAGAAAAATCTTCCAAAGCTTTTTTTGCTGAACGCAACTTTTAAGTTTGAAATTGTAGATAATCATTTCTGTATTACAAGAAATTAATATAGGACGGTGTAAATATTCAAATGTATCTTACAATTTTAAGAAATAAATTTAAAAATAAGAATTTTATTTTAAGTATTGCAAAATTTGTATTTACAAAATAATTTAAATTTCTTTAAATTATGAAATTATTTGGAGTACCTGCCTAATAAATTTCACGTTGTACAATTCATTGATTTAAATAAAATACTGATAGTATGATAATGAAAAACAAATCTGTTTCAAAACTTAACTATAAGTACGTCTGAATAATTTATGTTAAATGTATCTAAAATATGCGATTACTTTACGGCTCACTAATCAAATTATTAAACCCGCAGAGTCCAAATTTATCTCGGTTTTGGCTGGACCACTGAAAGGCGTGATTGGTTTATCGGATAAAGAGATTTGCGACTTGGCAGATTATTTTCGAATTCAGGACGGCCGGATTCTTTACTCGCAATTTTGCGAAGTTATTCACGACAGTGGTATAAACAATTATTTTTATGTATTTTTATAATATATTTTTAAAAAATTCTCAAAATATTAATCTCGTTTTCTCGAAAACGAAGAAAATTCTCGATAATTATAATCTTGTTTTCACGGCTTACACGGCAAATGTCAAAATCTTATCTGTTTTAAAGCAAAACACTAAATTATCTGCTTAAGCGAGCTTCCAAGGTTGATTAACATTACCAAAGACAGCTTGAAAAAGAGATTATATCTAACGAGAAAAAAATGTATTTCACTAGCAAATGTTTCACTTTGAAACCAATTGAAGATTTAATTTTAATTTTTCCTTTTTAATTTATCATGATACAACGCTAAGCTTTATCATTATAATTTAATGAACAAAATATTGACATTCAATTTCTTATAAAACCATTCAGAATTTCTTACTTTCTTTCTTGTTATCTTCCTTTCTCTTTCTTTCTTTCTTTCTTGACATATAACGTTCTTTTTTTATTTATTTTACTTTGTGTGCGTTTTATTAAGTATAACTTATTTATCTTTGACACGCGTTTGATATAGAGCGATTCAATGATCGAATCGATAGAAAAAAACATGTGGGATTCTCAGAATAATTTCCGCGACACCTTTCTCTTATAGTTCCTGATTTTGAAAAAAATAAAGCTCTTGTGACTGGTCTGGAATGGGAGGATTTGCTGCATGTAAATGTCCTAAGCGGCACAGAAACACGAAAATTAAATTTGATAATCACTCAGATCGCCGTGTTAGCGAGCAAACAAAAAATTATCCTTCGGCCGTACTTTCAAGATTACGAACTGGTACGTTCGACATGCTTCATCCTTGTATCATTACGATTTGCGATGTTATTACATCCGTAATTTAATCCTTTCATTTTGTTACATTCTTGATAAGCAAAATAATTATACTAATCTATGATATTTTATATATTTACTTATAGTAAATAAATATCTTTAACTAAATTTTTTTAAATTTAATTTAATAAATAATTATTTAATTATTCAATTTTTTAATTTAATTTAAAAAAAAAATTGTGTTAAAAAGTATCATTGAATCTATTCTTTCATTATTAGGGTATTTTTACTTCTGAAAAGGACTAAGTCTGTTCAATGTATTAAAAGTAGACAACAAAAATTAAATTAAAAAAATATATTATATATATATATATATATATAAATTTTTTATTAGTTTAATAAAAATGATAGGAAAGTTTTTAATCATTTTTAATTCATTCTAAGATGCTTCGTAGATCGCGAAGAATTTCGGCACGGTTACTCTCGCCCATTTCGGTCGGATTTTAAAATTTCTGGGCATCGTCCTAGCCGCCGAAGAGTTTCGCCTGCTCGTAAAGAGATTTGCCAAAGATGCTTATACTGTTAATTACATAGCGTTTCTAAAGGCTGTCGATGACGTCCAACGTTACTTGGACGAACATGGAATGGCAAATCTGAGTGAGGTACTATTACTTATAGAAGCTCAATTCTCTTCTTTCGCTTTTTCATATTCTTCATGCACGTATTACGCATATTTAAGAAATTGGAAAGTAACATGTGTTCTCTGGACCATATGCCAAGTTTTCACTTTCTCTGCTCCGTTTTGCAGGAGTTGCTCGATCAATTTCCCGGTCGAATAATTACGGCCGAGCTACCGAAGCTCCCGCGACCGGAAATCGGTAAGATCACGCCCAGCCAAGTGTTCGGTAAGCAAACGGTGTTCCATCCGGTGACGGAACGACGTACGAGGGAGACGATGCCTACGCCGGAAGTCGTGAAACGCATCCAGAGACACATTCTCGAGCGGCGCATACGGATCCACGAGTTCTTCAAGGTTTCCGCGGTTCAATTATGTAGCGCGTCTAATTAGCGTTATCACGCATGCACGAAGATCTCGTACACGCGTGCGTTATTTCAACGCTCGGGCTCGCCGCTTATCGCATGAGCGCGATCTTAACGGTTTAATCCGTCGATTGACAATTAAGCGATTCGGGCCAACAGGGTTTCGAGTATCTGAACGTCGGTCGCGTGACCATCCCGCAATTTCGAAAAGCACTGGACGCGCTGCAGATATCGTTCTTGGGCCGTCTCTGGCTGGTCGAACCGGAAATCGATGCCCTCATCGCGCTCTACAAGGATCAGGATGATCCCGATCGCGTGTGTTGGCGCGCGTTCGAGGATGATATAGATCGGGGTGCAGTATCGTTTATTATAATAAATGCAAAGCTATCAATGAGATATATACTGGAAACAAATTCTTCTCTTGCTTAAATTACAGAATTTTTTTCTTTAGAAAGGTGAAATGAAATTTTTATTGAAATTTATTGTTTTCTTTATAACAATATCTGAATTAATTATTTTATTAAAACAGAATAAAAATTATTTGATTTAATTAAAGACATAATGAGAATGCAGTAATTGAAAGGTAGCATTTTTGTCTTCTTATTTGTGCTACCATTTTCACATTTTGCTACTTTAATGATTACCATTATTTAGTTTTCACCGTGAAGGGACTCGACAAATTGCCAGACCTAAAAGTGGAATCACCTCCTCAAGAAATAGTTGAGCTACCTCGTAAGGGTACGTTGAACTGGCAATGCCAGCCAAAGAGTGTCAGAGATCTTTGCGAAGATATCTTGCAGAGGGTAAGGAAGCGAGTCGAAGAGAGGAGAATTTTCTTGAAGCAATTCTTCAAGGATTACGACAAGTATACAGATCTTTAAATAATTGAATGGTTTATTTTGACATTGATAGAGAAAATTTAAATAAAGAATTTTTTATTATACATTCTATACCTAATTTGTAATTAAGAATATTACAATTACTAATTTTATTACAATCAGCACGTAATAATTTATTTGATACATTGATATACTTTTGGAATAAAAAAATAAAGAATGTCTTAAATTAAAATTGCTTTGAAAATCATTATATTTATTGCTTAATAGTTTTAAATAGTTTACCATTTGAATAAAATATACTGTACCATTTAGTTAAAATATTCCACTAATGGTGCTAAAAAGATATTAATTTTTAAACTAATTGGAACATTTTCGTAGACACAATTGCGGTCACGTGGCGCGAGCTCAATTGAGACAAGTCCTCATCACGGCGACCATACTCTTGTCACCGGAAGAAGTGTTCGCTCTGGAGCAAAGGTACAACGACGATTTGGGCTTCAATTACATTCAATTCCTGCAGGAGCTGGAGCTTCAACCGATCGCGGAGCCTCTGTATCTTCGCATGTTGGAGGAAAAGAAGAAGCTCAACGCCGAAAAACCGCCGTTTGAGCCTCACGAGGACGAGACCAACATCGTGTTGATTTTGGCTAAAATTAAAGCTAAAGTCGTGCGCGAAAGAATCAATGTAACTTATACCTGTCGTTAATTGAATGAAAAAAAAATTAATTAAGTCAGAATTGATTCGTTATTCTTTCTCTGCGCGCAGGTCCTCGAATTCATGAGCCAATACGACAGGCACAACCAGCTTGTCATCTCGACGCTTGATTTTATTAGGAGTCTGGATCAGCTTCGTTGCGGCTTGACGGAGGCGGAAGTAGATAGAGGCGGAAGTAGATACGGTTACGAAAGTTTTTCGGGCGTCTCTAAAGTACGGAGACATAATGTTGAAAATAATGGCTCAATAATTAGTCAATAGGAAAATGGGGTGTAAAAATAGGAATAAAATTAAAAGAGAGAGAGAAAGAAAGAAATCTTCAGTTTATCGAAATCTTAAGCAAATTTTATTTTCAAAACTGTATATGGATTTGCTTTCTTCTTACAAAAATTATTTAATTTTATAAAATCACTGTCGTCGTTAAATATTTGTTCTTGTACCTCGCGTTCTCATCGTAATTACCGTGCTGCTTTCTGTAGACCCGGCTTCGTTGAGTACACGAAATTCGCGGCAGTTATGGAAGAAGCCGTTGCGACGGCGGGTTTGGAAAAAATTCCACTCGTAGTCCCCCTGCAACACGTGCCTTCCGAGGCGAGCGTCAGAACCTTCCTGAATTTTGACGAACGGCAGATGGTAGCAATCGCGATGGATAAACTGTGCCAAGTGCGGAATCCGAACCTGGAGGAGGTCTTCAAAGTGAGTTCAGCTGCGACAAATTATAACGTTGCTAACGTACGCGATACTATTGATGTGAAGACACACAATCATTTATTGTTCGAGATTTATCTTCTTTTCTTCTCTTTTCCATGTCTTTTCCATGAGGGAGAGCGGCAGCGATTTCATCTCTGTTTCTTTTTTTCTCTAGGACTACGATAAGGAGAATATCGGCACGGTTTCCAAGGGATATTTGCTTAGAACGTTATCGATCAGACGAATGTTAGAGCTTATCAATAGCAACGAGTTGGACGCCGTCCACAAGTGCTTCTCCATTGAGAGAAGCGGCCGCTTGGAGTTCAACTATCGAGCCTTCCTGCGTGCTTTGCACCTGTTACAAGAGAACAAAAAGATCTCACTCTTTTAGAAGACGTGGCTGACACGGCTGTAAATTAAAAAACTGAGAACACTTTGCTGTTCCACCAACGTAATGTACATTACGTTAAATAGTTTAGGTGAAATTGTTACGTAGTTGTAACACGTGACGCTTCAAGTCGAACATCCGTTGAATATTTATGTGCCAGAGAAATGAGTTACCTAATTTTCGAGATACTTTCTATACATTAATTTTTATTATTCGTACATATATTTTTAAGGTGCTGTGAAAAATATATCTTTGAACAAACAAAATATCCTTTTTTAAAAAAAACTTTTCATGATTATTTAATTAGCTAGAATCTTGACACTTGCACGAAAATATAATGCAAACTTTTTCATAAATACGAAAATTGTGCTCCAGAATTAATATAGCCAGAATTAATATAAAATGCCTTCTATAGAACGTTTCAATATTTCGAGTACTTTTCTTCGTCCCAATCAGCAGACAATATTTTTTAAATGTATTTTTAAATATTTATTCTTCACTGCAATGTTTTTTAAATATTAAGAAAAATATTTAAGAAACATTGTCTGCTGATTGAGATGTAGACTGATGATATTTAGACTGTCTAGCTTAAAACTGTAGAGCACAGATAAGTATAGATGAGATATTATTGTGAGAACATGTTTGCCTATTTAAATTATGAAACTTGTCGGACCAGCTTTTTCGAGGATAACTCCTTTTTGTGTTCACCCGTGCATCAAACCTTGATCCTCATGTAAATTTATCCGACTTTCAAACTTGCTTCTTAAATCCAGATTGTGGAGGTATAAGAAGGAGGTAGCTCGCGTAGATCGTGGTAATCTTGATTTTCGACCACTTGCCTTCACGTCGATCATAAGGTGAGATTTTTCTCTTTCATAATTTTATTAATTTATTAACGCAACCAACTTGACTAATTTTTTCTTTTCATAGAATTTATTCTGAATTTATTATAAGTAAATAAATTGTTTTTAAATAATATTATATTCTTGAAATTGTTGATCTAATTAAATGTCAAAAAATTGTTATTTATTTAATCTTAATCTTAATAATTGAAGAAATCAAATTTAACAGTATTGGCATTTTTTAATAAAGAATACTATTTATTAACAGATTATTAGTTATCTCTTTAATTAAATTCTTTAATTATAATTGCTAGCTTCAATTCCGTAATACAACGCCATCTCTTCGAAATGTGTCAAGCTATTACATATAGTAGTAATTAAAAAACTATTTATGTTTTATTTAATTATACACAGAAATAGAATAAAGTAAATATAAAAATTTTTTATAATATGTTTACTGTCAAAAATTGATAACATTATATATACAAAATTTGTGTATTAAGTGATATTCTAAGAAGGTATCATAAACGATTTGATGACACATCAATTTTTTTAAATATAATTTTATAAAATTGATTTGTCATAAACAATGTTATCCTTTAAAATAAAAAAAATGATAAAATTGTAGCTACATTGTTCTATCGAATTATTTTCTCATTCGCTAATGGATGGCGCCACCAATACAATTCTGATGTAAAAAGTTTTTAGATTTATTATTAGCTATTTTTAATATGTATTTAATATTTGTCATTAATTAATTACAATAATTTGTCTAATTACTTTATTTAATATGAAAAATAAAAAAAAGTTAAAATTAAGCCTTTGCCACGATTGTTTTTTCTATTTACATTTAAATTAGTGCAAATTAATGTAATAATAATTTTATTATTATTATTATTTTATTGTTGCTTTTATGACATTCATTTTCTGTTAAATAAGTACTAATTGTACTTAGAAAGAGTTTCTTAAATTTAAAATGTATACGAGGCTTACTGTGAAACGAGTGAAGCTTAGGTAAACGTCAACGGCGCGCTTGCATTTAAAGTATTGGTTACGACGTCCATTCTGAGGAAGTAGGAGCGGCTACATTTTAGATGATAGGAATTGGCGAAGCACACACATTAGCTTTGCCAGCACGTACATCTTGCTGGCGGAGAATATTTTAGACAGATAGAAAGTCACGCTGTCGCCATGCTCCTTACAATAGATTTAAATGCCAAGAGAAAATACATGATGAACGTCGTTGTTAGCACTCGGTGCTTGCAAAAATAGAAGATCCTTTGACTTTTGTTTCTCTGCATCGCTGATTTTATATTTGAAATACCTGATCTCTAGCATAATAAAGAAATGATGAAGTTCATGGCGTTGCTTTGCCTGATCATCGCTTCCGCCATCGCTGGACCACCAGCTGGAGTCTTCGAAGCGTCTTTGTCGTCTCAATGTCAAACCCCGAAGTGTCCAGCCACGAAAGTTAAGGATGATTCGCCGATCACTTTGCCTTACCCCCTGGATCACTTTGCCTTACCCCCTGGACTGCTTGCAATACATCATCTGCGAAGAGTCCGGTCCTCGCAGAGTCGCGTGTCCAGAAGATTTGGTCTTCAACAAGGTAGGGCATTCAACTCTCTCACTGAACTATTTGAAGCTGATTGACGAAAATTCAACATATTTTATTGTGTTACGATGAGAGTACACTAAAGGAAAATTGACTATATTTTCATAAATATTTTAATAAATATTTATTCAAATAGTACTAATAAAATATTTAAATGTAAATATATATTTATTTAGTGCAAGAACCATTAATTTAATTCATGTATCGTTTCTTCTTATAGAATAAAAATATCTATGTACCGTAAATAAATATTTTATTAGTATTATGCAAATAAATATTTAATAAAATTTAAATATTTAAATTTAATAAATGTTTAAATTTAAATACTTGTTAAAATTTAGGAATTTTTTCTCTAAAGTGTATTCCAAAATTTTATTCAAACTTTATTGTACGCAACAAATTCTTAAAATCTTTCATTTATAAGTATGTTAAAAATTCTCGAGCTTTTCGTATTTCCATTGAACTTGTGTGAAAACTAAAGTTTCAAGGTACGTTATTCTGCAATTTTAAATTATACAAAACACAACAGTCATTTTGAATTTTCAAAAATAGTTCGTGTAGCAACAGATATCATCGTGAGTTTTCTGTTAATTTTTAATTTTCTAATTTTTCAATGTGCCAAGTAGGATAGACATTGAAATCGTACTCTGCGAGAAATTGTGCACTCTCATTCGGGCCGAAATTCTCACCAGGCGATATTTTTTACGTCTCGCCCAGTTCATGTTACGTTCTTTGAAATACACGATTCGCGATACGGCGGTTCGCACGATTGTCCGGAGCGTTGAACATCAAGCGAAAAAACCCGCCTACTGCGAATCGATCGCGTTTCTACGGTCCCGAAGAGTAGCCCGCACGAGAGACAGGGGCAATTTCATTCATCTTCGTCGGCCTCTCGTGACGCGATGTCTCATTAGTTCCTTGTCCCCGTGCATCGTCCATGCTACATACATCATAAAATATCTTTCCCGTATTTTCAAGATCATTTCTCGTAACGACGTATCGACGTGTGCGGACATTTATACATTACTGCATTGATTACTTGAAGTTTTGCAGTTTATAAAAAAATGTCTATTATCTTTCAACATAAATAAAAGCTCTTTTAGATTTTTTAAATGTAAAAGGTAACTTATACAATATTTTGAGATATCATTTTTGTTTATCCTTTCTATTTTTATTTTTATCTTATAATCATTTAATTAAAAAGTGAGTGTAAATGTTCATTAAGACTCGCTATTTTGCATTGATGCTGATGTTTTTAGCAGTAATATTCGTCTAAAAAAAGGTTTTGTTGAAAATAATTTTGTAAAAGTTTTAAAAGATTGTAGACAAAAGATATTTGTAGACAAAAGATAGGTACTAGAAATAGATCAAATGACCGATACATTTCTAGATATTTACATTGGTATTAATAGATCTGATTTCAGTAAAAACTTTGTTAATTCTGAAGTACGGCAATTAAAGTTGATTAATATTGGCTCGATTTATCTTGTCTCGGCTATTTATTATTTACTGCTTGCTAAAAATATCAACAAACTCAAGTCTTACGAAACAGAAAACCTTAATATACGTTTGTAGTCGTTTCTTAAACATTTAGATTTATAAAAATATTTGCACTGTTTTTGAAAAATTTTGCAAACAGAAATTATTATAATAGAATTAATTATTATAATCAAATCAATTAATTATTATGATCAATAATTTATCACACCTAAAAAAGGTTTTAAAATCTCCAATTAATTTTCTCTCATTCTCTAGCTATAGAAAATTAATTGGCTCAATTATTAATGTTACATCATGAATCATCGAAAATCTTTTCTACCTCATTAAAGTAGAGTCAGAAGTAGAGTTTATATCTCCATCATCAAAAAGATTTTATTTCACTTGGAATGTCCTTTAAATCGAAATTGTTTGGGCACTCAGAATAGGCAAAATTTGCAAAGTGCCCTTGCGCACTTTATGAATTATTCTTTCACATTATACTGAAATATGACAAATATGCACACACACACACACGAGGCAAAAGGGAGAGAGAAATGGATTTTACTATGAAACACGATACTGCGTTTGTGATCTATGTAAGAGCGTCACGTGTAAACTCTCTAGGAGTCGCGGCCTCGTATCACCCTACGATAACCCGTCGATGGAACCCTCCCCCGTTTGGTCGTATCCAGTTACCGACGCACGTGCACATTGTCGCCCTCCGGGTGCTTCACCTGACACGTGGCCGGGCGAATTTCAATTCACCGGCTTTCCGCGGATGTCGATGCTTGACTTCGTGACGAGCGGGGTCGCCTGAACCCACTTGACCGGTTGTCGTTTGTAATCTGTCGTCCTTACTCGCGTGCGTAACGATCGTTCCGCGATATCGCGTCACGCTCGCGAAAGCACGAAAGCAGTCCTTCCGAAAAAAAAGACGGGGGAGGAATCGATAGGAATTGGCGAAAATAAAATTCTCCAATGTCGCGAGAGATCCTAATCTTTTTCATATTGGAAATTTTCATTATTATCATTGGGTGTTCCTTTTTCTTCTTCGTTTAAATTTTTACATTAGATAATATAAGGGATTTTTGCTTACGTTTAATATCTTCTTGTTTCAGAACACCGGCGTATGTGACACCCAGCAAAACGCGAACTGCGTACCTTGTTGGCAAGGTTGAAGCATCCATTCAGTTTATCTACGTTGCAGAAAATGTCCCGGCTCTTCCGAACTTTCTCTATGTATTTTAAGATGTATTCCAACTCTAATGCACGGAGCAAATCATTTATTGTTTATTTGCTCTAAAAATAAAGTAATGCTTCATGTCCTTGCAATCAATTTTCGTGCGCGAATACATCTAGGTATAATAAATGCAAAACGCAGATTTGGATAATATAAAAACGCAATAAATTTATATACAAATTAAACAATGTGTAAGAGGGCAACTTTATATTAATTCCTTAGAAAGTAAGTAGTGTAACATGTTTTCGGAAATTTATTTTAATATTTATATTTAACATTTACTATTATTTTACACGTATTATATTATTGCTTGTCGGGAAGAGAAGTATTTTTATTTACGTTGCAAAATTTAGAGCCAGAAAGAAAAATCCGTGTTGAAATTCCTAAAATATAGAGTGTAACACGAAGTGACAAAGAATAGCAGAAATGCAATTTCCAACTTGGCAGGAATAGGTCAAACGATATCGACCAAATTCAAGAGAGAAAGAGAAAAAGATAGAGAGAGAGGAAGGGAATTTGTTGCTACAATCTGTCTGTTTGATATCCTAATCTAGATCGTTCTTGTAATTATTTGCATTTGCTGCTCTGTCCCAACGAAGAAAGGAGATCAACCGTATTTCCTTGCGCTCTATGTTGACCTATAACAAACGCGACCGTTATTCAGCCTAGGCTTTCCTCGCTTCTCGGTCTCCGCAGTTTTGACGTCAGCATTTTTAACGCCGTGATACTCGCGCGCGATTTATTCTTGGCGCTCACGTTGAGCGATATCGGCACGATTTCGAAGTTTTATAAATTATTCTTGAAGAGTACGCTCCTTAAATTTGATTTCGTAATTTACGCGAGTAATGAGATTTGTACACGAGATGCTGCGTCGCTGTTGTGCTTTCGTCGATTCGCGTTATATCGCAACAAGAGGGCGTAATGAAGTAGTTTTAAAGGGACAATGATTATAACGAACAATGGGCAAAAAGTAGGTGACTCTAAAATAATATATCTGGATTTCTAGTCAATGTTACGTTGTTCTGTTCTTTATTATGATAATTGGATGCTTGTAATATTTTATCAGATCATGTTTAACATAAATTGAAGAAAAGAGAGAGGAAAATGGAGGCAACTAAACACATTGAGTTCGTAAATTTTTTAGTCATAATTTTAATTAGCCGGCTATCATTCGCGCAATAAACGCAAATTTATGTACTCAAAAATTTGCATGATTTTGCAGTTAAATTCGCTTGGCGACGGAAAATTCATCTTCGTTATGGAGGAATAATCAAATGCCGACATAACACACCGTTTCACCCCGCCATTATTTCATAATTCGACACACCTGACGACATCCCTTGAATATTTCATTCGGCTGAAAATCCGATTTCCACCCCCGCTGCAATGAAACGTCGCTTTCGAAGAGGTTTTTTTTTCCATCTGAAATAATAGTCGGTCGCCTCACGGAAAAAGCGTTAGCTTTCGCCCACTTGATTAAACGTGGCGATCCGGGTGATAGATGTACGCTTTTCGGGGTGATCGATTCGCCAGGTCGTGCGCCTTTCTTCTGTATCGATGTGTTCTCCACCCTCTCACCTTCGCCGACCATCCCCACCTGCCGCCCCCGCGTACTCGCGCCCACGCGCACCTGGAGAATCTAGAATGTTACTCCAAACGTCAGCCCTAGGATTTACCACTGATAATTTTCTGCTGAGCTGATACCGATCTTGCGTCGAACCTGTTATAATTCACGATGATTTCCTCATCCAGGCGTCGTAATCGTTGAAAGGCGTCACTGTACTGAAAAATTAACTTGCCTTATTCCCAGTAAAAATATCTCTTTATTGCCCTTACGTTTGATAAAGGAACGATGATCTTAAATGTACAATTTTTACATATAATTATGCAAGAGATATTTTATCATTTATAAAAGAATCTTACGGTTTCCTGCTTACGATAACCTCATGCTTACTTTGTAGTTGATCATTATATCCGTACGACTTTTGGCTTTTAGTGGCAAAACATTATTGAACCAATATAAAAAAGAAAAAAACTTAACGCAATAACTTAATTAACCTTCAGAAGCTAATTAAGTTACTCGCGCTTGCATTAAAAATAGGCCAATGTTACTTCTAATATAACCACTATCTAGTATGGAAAGCGCCTGACATTTATATCTTAGCTCCATTAAGCTAATCATTAGCAAACAACAGTTTTTATTATCCGACAGTTAATGTGAGAGCCCAAACGTGATCTTTACTTTTCCATATCAAAAACTCCAATGACTCCAAAATGGTAATTTTTATTTTCTCCCTTGATGCTTCTCTTCTCTCGTGAGATCGAGAAGATGTCGAATGATTTCACAACATACGTATCGTGACGGGAAATCGTTAATTGGACGCGCATCTGTTTGTTTCTTCGAGAAAGCAAATCGATCGACGCACGCAACGTTCGCCAGGAAATAACGCATCCTCGAAGTCGCATTAGCACCGGCTCCTCATCTCCTGAGGAGCCTCAACTCGCTCGCGTCTCCCGGCTTGCCTCCCCCGAATTTCCGCTCGAAAGGGGTAAGAGGAGAGCGGAAGAGAGACTAGGGGGAGGGGGGAGGGGAGGACGCGATCTCTCCGTCGCGAGGCAATCGGGGGCGCAGACTCGGCGGCGGCCAGCCAAAGCCGGTAGTCCACGCCCCCGCTTCGCCCCCGGCGGGGGCGTCGGGTGGAATGGGACAGGAGGGTGTGCGAAGGGGGTACGCGACGTGGCGAGGGACGCGCGGCGGTGCGGGCGGCCGCGGAACGCGGGGTGGTTTTCGGGGTTGGGGGGCGACACACGGAGCGCTGCGCACCCCCCGCGCGAAGCCGCGCCGCCGTGACGTCACGGGGGTTGAATCAATATCACACCGAGTGCCCTCCCTCCGTCGTCGTCGTCGGTCCTCGCGCGACGGCAGACAACCGTCCGCCTCAGTACGAGGTGGCCCCCGCGACTGTACGGGACGACGACGGCACGTTCCGGCAGCGTCGTTCCGACAACAACGACGACGACGACGACGACGACGACGACGACGACGGCGACGGCGACAACGACGACGACGAGGACGACGGTGGCGGTGACAATCACGGTCACCATTAAGAGAACGAGCACACGCCGATTAGTTCGACCCCCGGGTTCGTCGCGCGCTCCGTCTCGCTCACCTCCTCCGCGACCGGTAACTTACGCTGCCCGTCACGTGAAGCTTACCCCGACTCCATACCCCGTCTTCTTCGTCGCCGGTTTCTCTTCGGTTCGGTTGTCTGGTACCCCACGGCCACCGGTCGCTCGCGCTGAACGCCGGTTCCCTAAAATGAGGTAGTCGTGGCCGCACTGGGTTCCTTCGGGTTCGGGATCGAAAGATCTGTTCAGTGGGAACGCGAGGAAAGTGCCTGTAAGTAGTAACCGTTTGCTGTAGTAACATGAGCAAGTTAAAAATAAAAAAAAAGTGATCCTCTTTGAATTTAAACTTCTACTGCAAGAAGCAGGCTTGCTCGAGTGGAAATGTTGGCGGTAGAAGCTCCCTTTTCTGCACCAATCGAGCTTTATTTTGTACAAAAGTGTTACGCTAATTTATTACAATAATAGATATACGTCAAACAGTTGTTCTCTACGTTCTCTAATCGGTATACCAAACTTGTTACAAACGGTGTTAAATTATTACCAGCTAGCTGAGAGTATAACCGCGTTAAAATAATTCATATAGATCCATGGCCAGGCAGAGTTTGTACAATGTACGTATTTGTGCTTGGATATAAAATAGCGCGGATATAAAATACTCAAATAGAGTAGCACTTATGGAACTATGTGTGATAATCCTATTTATGGCATCTCTTCTCTCTTCTTCTTTATCTTTATAAAAGAAAACCCTTTCATGTAACGATTTTCACGTTGACAAAAGCAATATAACTAAATTTTCCATTAGTTCTCAATATTCGGGGAGTCAAGGCGGGTTAATTTTGTTCGTTTTATTGTTTCTAAAATTAGAATGGATTTTCCAGAATTAGAGCTTCCAGGATTGAATCTAAAATGCATGTGGGAGATGCAAAGATTAAATAATAAAAAACCCATTTCCTGAAGTAATTTGAACGTCATCGATACAAAAATTTGTAAAAACTACCTGAAAAATATTTTATCGAAAGAAATGCCGTGGAAGAAGGTATATCGCATAGTTTTGTAAGTTCCGTTCACTCCAAACACTATAAAAATTAATGACGCTATTTAAAAGGGGGATCATCTCCCCTATTTTAAACGCGAAAGTTGACGTAACAAGAATTTATATTCATGCATCACAGAAAGGTCAATATTTCATCATAGCTTACGTGTTTATTTATGAACAAAAAATTTCTAAGAGTGCAAGCTCCACGGATAGTTAAAAAGTACTTAACGATGTTGACCACCCTATCGGTCGTCTTAATGTTAATCGATCTTGCTAAGAGCTTGCTTCTTAAGTATAATTAAAACAGTAGATGACACCGCCTGTCTTAAATACTCTCCTCGGTGACTTTCTTGAACATTCTTCGTGCAGATCAAGTACCTCTGGACATAGTAGTCGTTCTTCTAGGTAAAGGACCGTGCTGATCCTCGCGATCGGTCCCGGTGCCGTGGGCGCAGGAGGCAGGCGAGGAGGAAGGGTGAAAACGAAGAAATCAGGCAGGCAGGGAAGCAGCGGGCTCAGTGAGTTGGGTGAAAATCGATGGCCATCAGCGCCCATGGGCGGCCTCGCGTTTAGGACAAGGAATAGCCCCTCCCAGAAGACCTCGCTCCGGTGGGGCGACTGCTGCCCCCCAAATCCCAACCCAGCGTCGTCGTCGGTCGTCTGGAAGCACCGTCATCAGGAAATGCCGCCGGTGCCCGTGTGAGGTTGCCCCCCGCTGTTGCGTGATTGTACCTCGCGGGGATTTCAAAGGTAAACCCTGCACCCCCGCATTTAGTTCTCGCTCCCCCTTTTTTCCGCGGGGCACACCGACCCATCCTTTCGTCAATTAAAAATTTCCTCGCGACAATTCCTGCAATAACACACTTCAATTCTTTTCTTTTATTTTTATACAAGGTAGAAAAATGTAGAATGAATAAGAGGAACGGAAGCAAAGGGCTCTGTGTGTGCCCCACGAGACGTTCGTCTCGGCTCTCGTGCGTTTTACGGTTTTCGTATAGAAGTTTGTTAAAAATTTAACGCGTCATTGGGTACGCATTCCTCAAGTTTCTTCTTTGCTTTTCCTTTTCATGTTAAATTCTCTTTGATGCCTCGATGCTACTCGTAACGTGGATTTTTATCATTTGTTAGAAATACGCCTTTATTTCTTTTTATCTCACTTGGAGAAAATGATCATTTGAGACCACCTCACTCCTTGAAACATGCATCTTTGGACTTTACTTACGCCTACAAAATCGCAAATCTTTTATCCTTCTCTTTCGCGAAGGTAAAGTCGCAACTTTCTTTTTCTATTCTATGCCGAGTAAAGTGTATTTGTATTTAATCGAAGCTACATCCTTTTTGAAGCCGGATTGAGCGGCGCCTCGGGTAGACCGCGCCTAACAGGATTAGAGGGTGAACTCGGTTGAGCGATTTAAATACCCCTCGGGTAGAAACATAATATTTGCGCTTAGCTGCACTTGTTGGGCGCGAGCGTGACGGCCACGGTGTTAATCAAGCGGAAGACTTTAATACACTCTACGCAAAATTGATAAGTTCTTTGTAAAACCTACGCCGCAAAGTTTTTTTTTGCATCCGTTTAACATCGTCGGCAGTAACGAACAAAGGGAAAGAATCCACTTTTTTTTTTCGTCATTAACGATGCTTGACCATTAAGAATGCGTCGCTTTGTAGGAAAAAACGTGTGACAATTTATAAGATAAATTCATATGAAATGTAGTTGCAAAAATTAATTTATTATTGCATAATAGACGGTAAACGATTAAAATTTGTTCTATTAAAATAGCTTGTGGATAGAAGTTTATAATTTTTATTTTGCAATTTTTCTTGATGGCTTTTAATAATTATTTCAATAATTTTCTTTGCGTACGTAGGAATAACATTTTTTTCTCCGGAATGCGATATATTATAAAAATTCTCGCACCTAACTCATGGCAGTGTCATACACTGAGAAAAAGATACTTAAAGATTTATTTGTGAGATATAAATTTATTTCAACAAATAAATTTTTATTTAAATTATTACAACGAAATCAAATTTTATAAAACAATAAGAAAAATAGTTTACAGAAATAAAACATATTTTATAGAAATTTTATATTTTATCATCGCAATCAAATTTATTTATAATTAATAAATATCGATGAAAACGTCATGTGACAGACAACATTTGCTTATGAATATTTCGACTTTTTTTTCTCAGTGTATCTTTGCTCTTCAATTATGCATCGCGATCGCCGAGAGTTCAGCTACTCGCGAAATTCTCATGAATTCCGCCTTCGCCAAAGTTTCCGAAGAGGAAACTTGTCTTTACATGTAAAAAAAAAATTGAATTCAGACATCCAGACGATCCCAAAGCGGATCAGCCGCCGAACTTCTCGGACCTACGTCTCCGTCAGCTCGAGCTCGCGCCGGTAGACCCCTACTCCCCGAAAATGATCAACATCGCCGGGGTGGTTTCCATCGTTCTCTTCTACCTGCTGATCCTGGGCGTGGGAATATGGGCGGCCAGGAAAAAGGAGGCGGGCAACGACTCCGAGGAGGAGGTCATGCTGGCCGGCCGCTCGATCGGGCTCTTCGTCGGGATATTCACGATGACGGCGACCTGGGTCGGCGGTGGTTACATCAACGGCACCGCCGAGGCAATCTACACCAAGGGCCTGGTCTGGTGCCAGGCACCCTTTGGATACGCCCTTAGCCTCGTTTTCGGTGAGTCCGACTGCCCCTCCATTCCTTATTACTTGTCTTCGTGATTGCATTGATCTTTAACCATTCCGTGACGCCAAGTACAGTTATAGCTATTTCCTTACTAACGGTTTTGCTAAAAATTTAACCGGCTGCAGCTGACAATAATTTTCTCAGATCAAAATAATTAGGACATTCATACTTGCTAGAATACGTCTAGAATGAATTACGATGGTCTGCCAAAACCTTCTTTCCCTGTAAGTAGAAGTTTGCTCATTTCTCAATGTTTCGGCAAAGAGTTTGCGCACCAGAATAAAAATCTGTATCATACATAGACAGACATTGCTTGTATCTATCTTTATCTGTGCAACTTAAAAAGTTTCGTGTAAAATTGTGCAAAATTTTACAGTTGTTATCATTTTTTTTGCGATGCTGCTTGCCCTTGCTATATTGCTTGACATTTTGGGCAATTTAAACCTTATAAAATTATGGCGTATATTTTTTGCTACGGTAATTCACCGTACGCAAGTATATCGCACTATCGTACATCAAAGTTGCCTCGCAGGAGTTGATGAAGACGTCAAAAGCTTTTCACATAACATCGTATAAGTTAATCAGCCGGGTGGAAGTTCACCATCGCAAAGATCGACGATAGAACAATCGAAAGATTGTCGATGGCACGTCTTCTTTACACGACCGTTGGAACGCTTATGCCCAATCGAAGAAGTTACGGCGGCCGACAATAGAATTCTTGTAATATAACAGACAGCCGACAGGGAATTCGTTATCGGCACTCTCGCATATAAAGGCGACAACTTTTCCACCAATGTCTCTCTCGCGCGCGCGCGCGCGGTCAAACGACCTCGGCAAAGAATAAACGCGACTATAAGTTCATTCAAAGCCTAGCTTCGTTATGTCTATGCCTGTGAATGATCGCCTCTAGTAGGCATTAAGAAAAAAATTGATAAGGACTTATTTCGTCAAAATCCGAATCTCTAATTTTCGAAATTACAGATTTGTTAAATACTATTCTTTGTTCTACTCTGTTCCCGTGTATGCGTAGAATCGTCCAGAAAGTTAAGGATTTTGTCTTTGAGTAAAAAGAGAAAAAGTAGCAGACGTATATGTCTGTCGTGGATTATAAAGCTTCGTTCAGACCAAGAAAAATTGTCGTCGGCCATTGTAGATGACAAAAATGTAGAAAACAAATAGTGGATGACAACATTTTCGTAACTACCATTTTTATTACTGTGTTTGTATCCGTTATAATCTATTCGACAATGTGTCTAACAATAATGTCGACTACTTTTTGCTCCCATATTTTTTTGTGTTAGTAATACTAATATCAAGATGACAAGTTTTGGTGATTTATTTCTTCCCGCTTCTCGTTTTAGGTGAGCAAACTTCTTCAAAAAGAAGAGACTTTGCGTTCGACCTAGTTTAAAATCGCGTAAAAAATACAGTGGTGACTGTTTGTTAGATGAACTTAAATATAATAACACATTTGTTATCTAGCAGGTAAATTGAAGACCAGCAGTAGTTTTAAAAATTTTATCAGAATGTCTAGTTTCTAATTAAAAAATGTCAAACATTTACAATTGAACGTAGCGACGTCACTGTATCACTGGAAGTTCCATGTGCAATTATTACTCGCCGACATCCCTTTGACCTTTACCGTCTCTTGATCGAAAACGTAAATTTGTAGGCAACACCGCAGAGATTTTCAAGTTGCTCTCAATATTTGTCGATGACAGTGCAGCAATACATTCGGCAAAATGTATCTTAATATGCATCTTCATGAATTAAAAATTGAGTTTTGCAGGAAGCACTGTCGAAAAACTTTCCGACAATGTTTCGCTCAGTCTGGACGAGGTTTAGAACGCAATTAGAACGAGGACAGTTTATTTCGATTTTCCGCTCACATTACGTTCTAGTGCTATTTCGGCTTCCAGCGGCGTAGACAAGGTGGTGAATGGTGGTGATCGTTCCCAACGATCTCGACGTTTCTGTCGCAGGTGGTATTTTCTTCGCGAACAAGATGCGACAGCAGGGGTACGTCACGATGTTGGATCCGCTTCAAGACGCGTTCGGGGAGCGTATGGGCGGCCTCCTCTTTCTACCCGCTCTGTGCGGCGAGGTATTCTGGGCGGCGGGTATCCTCGCGGCCCTCGGCGCCACGCTGGCGGTCATCATCGACATGGACCAGGGCACCTCCGTCATCCTGAGCGCCTGCATCGCGGTTTTCTACACCCTCTTCGGCGGTCTCTATTCCGTCGCTTATACCGACGTCATTCAGCTCTTCTGCATATTCATCGGTCTGGTAAGCGCGATCGATCGCAGTTGCCGAAGCATATCGGGAACTTGTAGTCAGTTGCATAATTATTTATTTAATAAAGAGTAAATAATGCAATAGTTGGAAATGCAACCGACTAAGCTTGACATCGTCACTTGAGCATATATTTGGGCAAACAAGTATGATCAAGAATCTATAATTAAACTGAAATTTCCTCGAAATAGGATAACTTGAAATTAAAATAAAATACGGAGAATTTCAGAACGCTGCTAAAAATTTAACTGCGCGTTCTTTTTTTTGGCACATCAGAAACAAAAATCCGATAAATATCGGTCCTCTTGACCCGTGCAACGTTCGGTTGGACGAATCTCCGGTACGATGTAAGCGTCGGGAACTAATCGATATCGTGGTCCCGCTACTGCGAGCGTTTGTATTACCAAATTTATACTCGGTAACGTATAGGTGGTGACCCACTTCCCGAAAGAATGTTATCGAGCTATTATTTCTGCGAGACTCCGCTCCCGGGGGCGGGAAGGCGTCTGTTACAACTGCGAACTTAGAAGCCTTACAGTGCATAGATCTTATCTTTTTAAACGCTCCTTTTAGCAGATTAATTCAATCGATCAAAATTAACGTCCCTTTAAAAAGGAAATATTTCATTCTATTAAATTCGTACGGTTCAAATTTTCAAATATTGCAAGTGTGCGATTCCGACATTGTGTTTACAATGGTATTATCATTTTATTGTTATCGATTTTTCAAATTGTCGACACAAGGTACGTGATATGTATTTGGTGCTAATGTGTAACGCTACATTAAAATTATTTGCGCTGCACGATCGTTCTTTATTAATCAGCTGGAACTACAGCGTTACATTTGCAATGCTTTTATTTCAAATTCTACTCGAAAGGAAATGTCCCTTTCAGACGTCCCGTTCTGAACGCAAACTCGCCCCTCTGCAGCCGTCCATTAACTGTAATTAATCGCGATGAATCGGGCTTTTCAGAAATAATCGCAACAGTGAAATAGATAATCTGTCTGGGACAGATGTGAATGCCTTGCCTCAATCAGTTAGAGATTAAAGCCATTGCATCTTTACCTCCAGTTTTATAAAAACAAAAATCTAAAAGAACCTTCTGAAACGAACTTAATGGACATTAAACTAATCGTTTTCTAATTCTGTTAAAATGCTCTTTGTAGAATAAAAATTATTTTAAATAACATTAGCTTAAAATAATCATGTGTTATTTTTAAGAAAAGGTTAAAAAGTGCAGAGAGTACACATTTTTAGAAAGAAATTACTCTGTATAAATAACTTGTTATATAATATAGTTATGTAAATGTTTACAAAGTTGTTCCTTTATTAATAGAAATTAACTTGCTCATCCCTTGTAAAAAAAAAATCAAATTACAAAATGTGTTTTTTTAATTAAAAATATTTTATTTTACGTATGAAAATGATGGAACTCATTTTCTATCAACAGTGGATGTGTATCCCGTTCGCATGGACTAATCCAAAGGTACAATCTCTTGGTTCCATGGATGTCGATTGGATCGGCGAAGTGTCCGGCGACGAGTATTGGTATTATTTGGATTACGGTTTACTTTTGATATTCGGCGGTATACCTTGGCAAGTGTACTTCCAACGCGTCCTCTCCTCGAAAACTGCGGGGAGAGCTCAAGTATTGAGTTACGTTGCTGCAATGGGTTGCATCCTCATGGCCATTCCCCCCGTCTTGATTGGAGCGATCGCCAAAGCAACTTGTGAGTACTACGCAATTTTTTATTCATTTTTAATTTTTAATTTTTGATTGATCAAAACACACTACAGACTGGAGACGCGAATTAACGTTATATAACTGAAATTCATACAATGTATTAATTGTTAAAGCAGAAAACCGATTTATTAATTCATCACGTCATACAAAGTGCAGTGGAAAACTTATTTTTGCCACGTCGTATCTTTTTCTCGAGACTATTTAAATTTTATCATAAATAAATGATTTTCACGCCTTTAAAATTAAAAGTAATATCTCAGAATCTTATTTTCCACTCCGTCTTATGTTAAAATAGTAACTCAGGCGAATAGGTATTTTAGTAAAGTGCGCGAATGTGTCAATTCGACAGTGATTCTCTCATTTTCTCGAAGAAAGATATTTTAAGGATCTTTCTGGCGACGGGAAAGAATCCAATTTGGGTGCATTAATAATAAAACGAGGCGTTCTTTACTTTCTTTCTCCGTCTTTCTCTCCGAGATGGTCGCTGTCTCGCCCGAGGGTGTGGTAACGGGATCCCTTTTCGCGAACCTCCCGCTCTTCTCCCCGTTCGAGAGGATCGAATTATAACTCGGATTGCCCATCGTCCCACGCTCCTCTCCCCGTATTATTTGGAGGCTACTTGACATTTGGTGGCGCGACAAAGAGAGAACTGCTGGTATTTACAAGCGGCGCGGTGGCGGACGCGAAGGGCGCGGATGGCCGTGGGGTGTAGATCTTGGATGTAGTCGCGTGCGTGAACAATAGCGTGGGACCCCGCCATGTGGCGTTGCCTTTGCGAGGGCGAGGGTCGTGAATGCGAACGCGCGGCTACATCCCCGGAACTAATTCGGTACCCTGCACCGGTATGTTGCGGAAGGATTCCGGACACGCGGACGGTTAGCAATGGAGTGAGGAAGAGAGAGAGAGAGAGAGAGAGGGGAAGAAATGCAGAACTGAATTACGTGATCACTGACGTGACGTCGAACAAAGTAGACGGTAGATAGGTGAAACAAGCAGCGATATAAATTGGAGCGACAGACAAAGATGGGAACTCTCCTTTGCCCTTTAGAGTATTCTATATATTATTCTGGCTATATTAACCGTGCATATATAAAGCAGTGACAACATGGTAGAATGAAATAAGGTACATTCCGCGTTGAAAACATCCCATGCATACAGATTGATGGCAAAGAGAAACGTGGAATCAAATTACGATTACATGAATGTGATACCGAATACAGAAATAAAAAGAAATGAGAGAAACGATGATAGAAACTCAATTAATCGAGCAAATGTTTACAAGACTATGTAATATTAACTGTGTAATAATGATAATGTCACAGCTTGGAACGAGACGGACTATAAAGGCCCTTTTCCTTTCACGGAGACGGAGACCAGCATGATTCTGCCGTTGGTCCTGCAACACCTGACACCGGACTTCGTCTCCTTCTTCGGGCTTGGAGCGGTATCGGCGGCGGTGATGTCTTCTGCGGACAGCAGCATCCTCTCTGCTAGTTCGATGTTTGCTAGAAACGTTTACAAATTGATCTTCCGTCAGCGGGTGAGTTTTCGAGTTGTATTTTTGCTTGCGATCCCGCCTGTAATTCCCTGCTTCATTCATTACGCACGGCGAAACCTAATCGCTTGACGCGAGGTGCCGATGCGTGTCTTTATCCCGTATAAGGGGGGCATAATTTTAGGTTTCTAGAAGAGTACAATAAGAATTAGTTCGTAATTATGCTGCTCTTATTTCGCTCTTATTTCGTTAGTTTTTGATTAATGCGAGGACTACAGTGCGACTTCTTCCATTTAACATTAACTTTCGTTAATACTTCCTTGAAGATTACAATTATTTGTTAAAGATATTAAGTGAGAGCTTCTAAGTAACTTTTCAATATCATTTATTTGGGATTAGGTAGTAACTAGTTAAAAGGATAAAAATTAAATAACAAAGTTGAAAATAATTTTTTATTTGACTTAGTTAATTTCAAGTGATTTAATTTTTAATTTTAACTAGTCATTTTTGAAACGCATAAATTTGTTAACTTTTTTCCCCCCAAGTTAGAAATTTATTTATGTGAAAGGAAAATTATAAAAGAAAAAATGCATTCCCATATAAAAACCAATAAACCATAAACTTAATGTACAAATAAAACATTATATTTGTTTGATATTATAATTATTTTGAATAATCTAACCTTATAGTCTTACAAATTTCTAATTTAATATAAATAATACTTTTCAAAATTAACTTTTAATTTAACTCAAGTTAATTTAATCTTAACATAATTTTTAACTTAACTAAATTAATTTTATAAGCCATTAGCTTTAACTTAATTTATTGTTAATTAAAAAAAATATATTAACTTACCCAACTCTGCATTTATTACATATATTTACACACACATATATATATATATACACATATATATATATATATATATATATATATATATATATATATACAATTTGCATGTTGAATAAGGTATTGCGCCGTTATCATATTTTAATTACGTCAACCTTTTCATAATGCGTATCGATTTCATGACCGCGTCGTTGTTACAGTGTTAAAGCTATAATACGAGTACACAAAATGTATAACGTAAGACCGTTGGACCACTAAGCATCTTATGTAAGGTACTAATAAGACGATTTTATGCTAGATGCTTACTAATTCAGCAGTTTTATGCTATGCCACGTCTATTATGCATTTTATGTGTTCGGGAGCCTATTTGCGAGTTTACTATTTGCGAGTTTAATACATGATACAGTACTTTTCCAAGAACTCTGTGTTGCTTTTCCCATCCCCTATTCCTCCCGATACTGACGCATGTGGATGCGCGATTTTCGCACCCCCTGTGTGCAGGCGTCGGAGATGGAGATCATCTGGGTGATGAGAGCGGGGATCGGCGTGGTCGGTGTGCTGAGCACAGTGATGGCCCTTACGATACCATCGATCTACGGCCTCTGGTCGATGTGCTCGGACTTGGTCTACGTGATCCTGTTCCCGCAGCTGCTAATGGTGGTGCACTTCAAGGACTACTGCAACACCTACGGCAGCCTGTCAGCGTACATAATCGCCTTCCTGGTGCGCATCAGCGGCGGCGAGCCGATGATGGGGCTGCCCGCGCTAATACGCTACCCGGGCTACAACGAGGAGACGTCGACGCAAATGTTCCCATTCAGGACGATGGCGATGCTGATGTCGCTGATTACCCTGGTGGGGGTGTCGTACGGCACGCAGTTCGCCTTCCTGACCGGACGGCTCGCGCCGGGCTACGACGTCTTCAGGTGCGTGGTGAACATCCCGGAGGACGTCGAGCGGGTGGGCCCGGACCCGGCCGAGGGCGAGCAGATGGCGGTCCTAGCTGCGGGTGTCGGCAGGCTCTACGGCAGCAAGGACGAATCGAACGGCCGAGTGAACCCTGCGCTCGAGCCGGACTACGACATGGAGCCGGGATGTACGATGGTCGGAAATACAGCGGACGGCGTCGTCGGCGGCGGTGGTGTCGTCGGCGGCGGCGGCGGCGGGGTCGGCAACGCCGGGGACACCTGGTACCCACGTGCCCGGCGGCGCCGCCTCCCGACAGCCGCAATCCAGCACCGCGTTCTAATTCCTGGTTCCGTGATCGGATGCTGTGACCAACAATAAGTGCGGCGGTGCGGGTCTCTATCTTTCGTTTCTTTCCCCTCGCTCAACCCTCCCTCCCTCCGACCTTCTTTTGCTCCCTTCGCCTGCGCCTTTCGTTCGAAACTTCGGTCGAACTTTCCTCTATGGATCTTGCCGCTACTCTTTCATGTTCAATTAAATCTGACAGTGTTCCCTTTAATTCTTGTCAATATAAATATTCTGTTAAACGCGGTAGAAACTCGGTCCAAGTGCTAAAGTCTCGAAGGGTTTTATTTCGATCGGTCGCGGGTTAATGTCGTTACGTCTAAGATGTGCGTTAAAATCCTTTGTTTGCCAAAGATATTCGATCGAATAATTGCTAAAGTAATTCCGAAGGAAACTTTTGGACGAGAATTAATACTAGAACGTCCGGTTTTGTCTCCATGTTGTTTTGCATCTTGAACCTAGTCTGTCGACGCGAGGCGCATAATCATATTATATATTTAGGTAGCGTTGCTTCTTCTAATCTAACGTATCCTCGAGGGAACAGTGAAGATAATTGTCGCGATGATTACTCTCGTAGATGGTCAGCGGCACAAATTGTACGTCTCGGGGGGTCGTTCTAGTGTTAATCGGCTTTTCGACTTTCCCGGCCGGTTACGTAAGCCCAACGGTGTTCCGTTTTCCAGTTCGTTTTTCCTTTTCCTACCCGCCTTACGACCACGGAGCTCCGAGATGAGCCAACAATGCGGTGGCCTGCGGTAAGTCCGACACGAAGTTTCTTTCGTATACTCGCGTACCTATGAGTGTGTATTTATGCGTGCGTGTACGTGCGTATGTGTGCGTGCGTGTGTGTGTGTGTGTGTGTGTGTGTGTGTGTGTGTGTGTGTGTGTGTGTGTGTGTGTGTGTGTGCGTGCGTGTGTGTACATGTGCGTGTGTCTTTTTGCATGAATGTGTGCGCGTGTATCCGCACGTTTGCACGCTGCTGGTGCTCGTGTAACGATCTGTACCTGCCCGCGTCCGCTCGCGTTCGTACTCCCGTCGTTGCTCAGACAAAGCAATAAACGAGAAAATGGGGAAAAATGGGGAAAGAGGGGGGGGGAGGCAAAAACGAAAGAGGAAGATAAATAGGGTGACTGGGAAGTACGCGCGAGCGGCAAGGGGATAAGCGTAGCGTTTCCAAACCGGAAGTCGGAGCTTCGGGCGTACACGAGCCGGGCGTCCCTACCCCGCACCGCCAATTAGGCCTAGTGATTTCCTTGTTTTCTTTTTGGAGAGGTATATATATATAATAGGTATATATATAAATAATATATACAAAAAAAAGATATTATATATATTTAGAGTTTAACAAAGAGCTGCTTGAGAGTGTTTTGAAATACAAACGATCTGCCTGATTCGAGAAGATCGCGAGGATCGCGAGGGTTCCCATTGGAGCTTGATCGATCAGCGCGCGTGGCTTCTCTTCGTTAGAAATTAATTAGATCGAGCGGTGTGTTTACGTAGGTTTTGTAATGAGGTCATAGAAGTGTCGCGTACTCTCTCTCGACTCTGTGCGAAGAATCGTTGAAATTGAAAATCGGTGGTGATCTTTCCGATCTCTGCGGAATGATTGAACTTCAGTTATCGCGCAATGAAAATCAGTTAAGGATTTCAATCGGACCGAAGCTCTCGAAGCTCAATAGACGTAACCAAAAGTCGCAAAGCTCACTGAGAGATGACGAGAAAACGTATGCGATGCGATTGAAGTAGCCTTTGCATTATATTTTTATTTCGCCTTTCGTGCTGAATGTGATTATCTGAATTACATCTGACGTAAATTGCCATTTGATTACTGGGGGCAATTATAAAATGCATTTTTAACGAAGATGCGAGATAAATCGATATCAAGTCACGTTTGGCATAGACGCGCGATAAAAGTGTGCTCCGAAGGATCTCGCGATTAATATTTATTGTCAGCCTAGATATCGGGAGAGCCGTAACTTTGAGAAATATCGACAAATTGTCTTTAAGATTTATGGATGTTATACTTTCCAAATGACATGCTGCCTCGCAAGAGCTCACAACGATCATTATTGTAAAAGATGTACATATTTTCTTCCTCAAACACTGCATAAAATATTTTAATATCTTATCTTGGCATTAATATTGTTCTCCCGATATCCTGAATATATTTCTCAATTTCGGAGTGCCGGCGATAAATATCGATCGATCGGGCGCTCCTTCATGGGCATGCTAGAAGCGAAACCCCGTCCATCCTAGTATGCCATTCTTCTATCGCCTCTCTCACTGCAATTAGTTTGCGCTATAATTAGTTAACGTGCGTCGTAATGTCGAGTGTCCACATCGGTGTTAGGAGAAGAGGTAAAACGAAGCTTTTGTACTATTGATCGATCGTTCTTTCCTCGCTTCGCCCAGTCGTACAAGAACACACGAGATACGAACACACGAGACCACACATACACGTTCATCCGTACGTGCTAGCATAAAGGAAAAGTGTATAGATGCATCGTTAGAACTGGTGATGGCACCGGAGGATGATCTAGGACGACCGCTCGTCGTAGAATTTTAAATTTCTTCGCGGCTCACGTGAGGCCGATCTCGTTGTACCGACCATTAAAGATAAGTGGCCGGATTGAAAATTTATTTCGCCTTTGCGGAACTTAAAAACGTTGGACGTTTTTATGTTTGGTTTAAAGTATGACCTTGATATAAAAATGGAAAGGTATGACATTAAGTAGCGTTTTATAAAAATTTTATCATGTAGCATCACGTTAAACTTTAAAAAATTCGATTCTAATCACTAAGAATCGAAATTTATGTTACATTTTTTTGCCACAGACTAATAATACTTTGTGCATTTAGAAATCTTGTTGAATTAATTATTGACCTCTCATTTAGTATATAATTGATTATTAATAATTATTTTCTATGCTCTTGTGTGTATTTTTCTAATATTTCAAAGAATCGCGCGAATAAAATTCCAAATAAAAAAGGCTGAAGCTAAATAATTTCATTAGAAATCGTCAGATTTATACATATCGTCGTAATTAGTGTGATATTCGAGAACTCTTAAAATATGTGTGTTAACATTAATCTGTTGGTCAATATTATTTTCTATTATCGAATCTATTTCGCTTAAAAGAAGTTAGCATGCGCAGCTTTTTCGTCGCGTGCGACACGTGATGGGGCGGCATTCGTGCGTCAAACTTGAGCCGCGGAGCTTCGGTCGGGCAGACCGTTTGTAGCGCAGGTCCGTTGTGTTTATCATATAGTATATAATAACATAAATGTATGATATAAAAATCATGAGCGATAAGTGCAGTAAAGAGCGAGAGAGATGGGTGACTTAGTGTCGAGGAAAAGAAATATAGATCGCTCTGTCTCTCTCTCTATATATATTATAAATACACGAGAAGACTAAAAATCCATAGGTGTTAATATCGCAGGTACGAGTTATCGCCGTCATTGTTAATTTTGAGGATCCGTTTGTTACGTGGGATTCACATATATATATATGTATATTATTATAGCACCGATATCGAGGTTGCTATACGCAATACGCATAAAACGCCTAGAAGAATATGTAATATATATACATATATATTTACGCTCGTTATACCTGATTGCTCATTGAGTATCATTTTATTTGCCGCCAAGTCAGGGTGAGAACGCCGCGTTTCGAGACCGACGTCGGCGTCGAGGATGCGAACGGTGAGATCTAAAACCGACAACTTTCGAGCGAACCCCATCAAAGAGGTAATTAAGCACGGGGGATGTAACGTTACGTAATTGAAAAAAAAAAAAGATAATGAGTATTTTTGCAAATTGCCATCCCGCGTTCACATCGCGTTCCGTCGCGCTTTTCGCGCAGCTCCGATCGAACGTTCTCTGGATCTCTCTTGCGAGATGTCAAACGCACTCGCGTGAACCTCCCCTCTCGAATCTCGAAACGCGACGTCGCGTGCATAACGACGGGATGAGGTACTTTAGATAATTTCGTAGAATAGTAGAGCGCGTTTTTTGTACTTAGTTCCTACTCGCCCGACGAATTGTGATAAGCGTCCCTGACTTGGCGAAATTCAACAACGCGAAGTTGAGTTGTACGAGCGTGTCGCTCGATCGCTCGTTCGTTTACGTCGTCGCGCGAATAATCGATTCGAACCCGTTCATCATGCTTGCGAAATAGTCACCTACTATTTTTCTCCGGACAGAATGCGTATCGGTTGTCCCTAGAGTAGCGTGTGAGTCGAGTATATTTTTCTAGTTTACAAAGACGCGTTTTTATTCCCGCTAGATCAAGGATTTTCCGCTCTCTGGACGGACTCACGTTAAGACCTGCCTCCGTGTTGAATTTTTCAATGTGCAAGATTGTTAATTCGTTTGAAACTCGTAGACAAATAGTAGAATATATGAAAGTATATGGAACTCTTATATATGTTTGAGATATCAGAATTTTAATATCGACATCAAATATGTCAAGTGACGTGTTGGACGGAGGTGCTTTTAAACATATCATCATCATATCAAGAAGATTACGAGGCAAAAATAACGCAGGGCCACCGCGTCGTCACCGAACAACCACCAATAAACGACTGCTTAAGAGACATAATGAAATAAATAAATAATTAAATAAATAAAGTAAGACTTAAAAATAATAAATTGCAAATTAATTGATATTTTTTAGACCTATTTCTCATACAGAGTTGATTGTAAAAAAAATATTATAAAAATATTATATTTTTTACTTGAAAATGTAATTACATTAAGTTGTTTGTCCACTGGCGCGGTGACCCTGCTTACAAATGTCAGGAATTTTCAAAGGGCTTCTTGTACTTCAACGACGCGGCAATCTGCACACAATAGAAGTCCCTGATGTAATATTCTAAAGCATTGTGTCATTTAAAATATCTCTTGGCGCGTATGTGAGTGTATGTGCGCACGTGCGTATGTGTGTTGTGTGCATTATTTTCTCGTTTACTTCGCATTTCTTTTAAAGCATGTTAAGTTGGAGAATATTAACAAACGTGTTCAGATCTTCTTCTCATTTTCCGGAAGTGGTTTGCAATCGTGAATTTCTTTCCGAGACAGCTCGAATTACACTTGACAACCCGTACAGCACGGAACAGCAAAAACATTGCAAAACATTGCTACAATGCTTCAGCTATATTGCAGCAACGATAAAATGTCCGCTTTAAAAATATTAATTTTCCTCAGCAAAGACAAAGTTACAGTTATATAACTGTTATATAACAGATACATTGTTGAGTAAGAACTTACAACAAACATTTATATAACTGCAACTTTGTGTTTGCTAGAGTAATATTGCAGTAACGTTAATACAATACTACACATGTTGCTGCAATTTCGCTGTATCAATATTTTTGAAGCGGACATTTTACCATTGCTCTTGTTGAAACGTTGCAGCAATATTTTGCGATGCCTTTCCCGTGCTGTGCCGTATGGGAAAAATGTTTCATTTCGTATTCAAGATCGCGCGCGTCTTGTCGTTCACGAGCCTCTCTTCCGCGGGAGTTTTTCCAGCGGAATCGAAAATGTCGTTAATCAATGGAGGGGAAGGGGGCTCTTCCTAGAGAGGGGAGCTTTACGGATCTCCGGCGATTTGCCGGAAGTGGCCTAGCCACGTTTCTCGCGCTGCGCGCCGTCGTATTATCCGCTCGTTAAGTCAGAGATGTGCCGCTCGGAGGTGAAATTACGAGCGCGACGGCGCGATTCGAAACGTGCGGAGCGAAGCTACGCGATACCGCGGCGGGGATTTAGAGGGGGCAGGGGGGAAGAGAGGACACTCGCGCGGGAGCGAGTCGTGAATCTCTCGCGTCGTGGCATGCATCTCCCGTGTATTTCCGTTCGTCCGTCCGTCATTAAGCTCCGCGCGGACTTTCACTCGGATATTAGAGACGATGACGAGCGCGCGCGCCGGCTGGCTAATCCGTGACGCTCGTGGACAAGCGAGCCCGTGAAGATGCGAAGACGCGCTCGCGTGTTGGGATTATTATCCTTATTATATTCCTGCCGAAGCACGAAAGTATCAACGCTACAATGAGCCGCGTGCGAAGACCCGCCGTCTCGCTTCTCGCGCCAGGAATACGAAAGTATCACGAACGAAAGTAACCGCGAATTATTTTTCTACGCAGCGCGCGCGTTCCCCCCGCCCCCACCCCCACCCCCTTTCGATCGCTCGTGGATTTTCCGGCGAGCTCGGAGACGAGAGATCCTCGAGTAGTCTTGACCCGGTTGAAGCGGAACCACGCGGACGTCATTTGGGAGTCTGATATTTTGAAATTACGAAAATTTGCTTATTTTTATTTTTCGCTTTGTAATTGCTAATTAAGAGGGACTTTTAATAGGCTCTTGAAGCATCAATTTGTCTTGGTCGTAGATTTAAACGTTTGAGGCCGCGGAACGAACAAGTTCTGACGTTCTTAGATGGGAATAATTGGGTGATTGCATTATAAATCTGGAAGACGTAAGTCCTTTGATTCCTTGCTTTTCTCTGTTTTTAGAGTCCCTATATTTTCACGTTCTTCAATATTTATACTCAGGAAACCTAAGCAGATCGTGTTACGTTTAATGAACGTTTAAAAAAAATATTTCGCCAATTATGTTTTTCGTTATGTATAAAGATGTTTATTAAATGTTTATTTAACATTCATTAAACTGTCGAAATGTTTCGTATACGAGCTAGTAAAATGCCATGTGTTAAGATAGACATTGTAAAGTCTTAGAAAATATTTTATAACGTTTATCAGAAACACAACAAATTTTAAACGTTTATTTTTCTCAACTTGAACGTTTAAAATTGATTTTTAACATTTATTAGACGTAGCTTGGATAAGATGGGAAAAAATTCGGCAATTTTATCGGTTATTCATTTCGATCGAACTTTACGACGAATTCGCTCGTCGCGAATAGATATTTGTGCTGCGAGATCGATCCCATCGTTTCGTTTGTACGAGATTTAAGAGAGAGATGGAGGAGCCGCGTGTTCTCGACACGCGGGACAAACTAGCTAGACATTTATAGCTTATGGGAATGCTCCCATAAGACGGCCACGTATCATCAACATATCAATCAACGTATACGTTGTAATCGGCGACGCAACGAGAAACCTATACATATCATAAAGTGTGCTCTATTGTATATTAGATAATTAGCCGCGGAGAAGAGGAAGCGCGTAATAAGATAAGATTATAGTTATGTATATAAAACACATGTATCCACTGTGGCGAAACGCGCTCGTCGCTCGTGGGGCGAGGACGGGGGACACTCGCGATTCTTTCTCCAACCGCGAGTGTCCCTCTTGACGTCTGCGCAGCTTGCGCCGTTTGATCGAGAGACTCGAATTTTGGAAATCTCGTTGACACACACATCGGTCTTGTAGATTATTTAAATTTAACAGAATTTTCAGAACTCGAATCGCGATGTAAATGGCTGAAGTGAAGCGAAACTTCTTTCGGATCACCGTGTGTTCCTACTTTCGAGAGACACGAGGGACCTTCGCGCAACTAAGAATACAAATTGTAACTTCATTGAATTTAATATATTCCAGCTATTTCAAAATGACTCCCATTGACTTTTAATGATGTAAAGAGAGTGAATTTAGTCTGAGGGAGCTTGCGCATCTCTCTAAGGGTCCGTTTCTCACCGCGGAGCGACGTCGCTTTCGTGCCGCGGAATAATAAAATCGCGAGTCGACGGCCAACCAGTGTCGAAAATAAGGGGAAATAATGAAAATGCAGAGTCGAGGCTTTCCAGCCCTCGAATTGGCGAGATCGTCGAGATCACTCACCCGCTTGGAGACCAAAATGGCGTACTTAATGTTGCGCGTCCCAAACGCACGGGATGACTTACCTAATTTACGTAGAATAACTTATTAATCATGTAAAAAGCAAAAAAAAAACAACAGCGTCCCTTCCCCGCCCGACTCACCCTCTCCCCTTCCTCCCCTTCCTCCCCATGCCCCGCTCGAGGAGTATATCCATGTATATGTATTGCAGAAGCGTTACTGTATTATATGACATTATACGTGTATAATTGACAAAACGAAGAGATGTTGATTGTAAATGTTAAAAATAAACGGTGTACAAAAAAAAAATGCCAGTGGACGGACGATTCATCTTTGGTATCGTGCGCGATTTCGCAATTCCAAGACCAGTTCGCGTGGCTGGAAACTTACAAAATCGCGCTTTTCGAGGTACCGCCTGAACTTTTCCACCCTCTTTCCCAGGCACTCCATCCAGGATGGAGCTGATTTATTTATCTTGAAGACCGTGGAAAGCAATGTTTCGCAATGGCGCCTCGAGGGAGTAACGTAACAGCAGGTAAGAGATAAACTCGTAACATCGAAGATGAAACGAGAACTTATTCGGGATTATAAATTTGTAGAGGCGAGAGACGATTCGGCGACTTGAATAGCGCAGGATCCTTGTATGAATAATAACTTCGGAGAACAACGTTGCTCAAGTCCCTTCGAAGTCTCGACTATGAATACCACCCCGATATGCTAACCTTGCGTCCTTTAAAAGAGCGTGAACTCTGATATTTGAAGGGTTAAGAATTACGTAAGCCTAAGCTATGCAAAGAGCGCGACGTTCAAGAGAGGAGCGGAAAAGAGAAAATTTGGCGGAACCGACGAGTCTTGTGTCAATTTGTCGATCGTTCATGGCGGCGAGCTCGCAGCCTACGTGTTCCGTTTAAACGACGAAAGTCGCCGGCTGTGGAAAGTACTTTCGATGAAAATTATTACTACGTTAACTTTCTTCTATTACTCATCGTGTGCGTGTCGGACTTTACGTCCTTATCATTCCACTTACGTTCCGCGTCCCTGGAGACGTGACGTAATATTGGTAATACGACGTAATACGGTCGAACCGATGGACTTTCAATATTTATGGGTCATCCGGAGGAAACCTCCGGAGAGATGCCCCTGTATTAATTTTTCAACGGGATCGTTCGCCGTGCACGTTGGCCGTGTGCGTTTCGGTTACGCTGGCCGGCAACGTGAATCGAGGGAGGGCACACGACTCGCTCTCGCGTCGAAGCAGCTGCGGAGAGCCCCCGATATCGATGTGCGCTTTTAGACGCCCGACGGCGGGAATAGAAAGAGAACTCTTAGTTATTCATGCCCTCCCGGTATCCGAGCCGTGAGAATCGATAAATCGACCGTACGACCGTGCCGGCCAACTAACCTTATGCCGAGCTCTTCCTCGCCTCGTCGATCGTCTTCCTTCGGTCGTAGAAAAAGGGCTGAGCTCTCCTTAAAGCGGAATTGAAGATTGTGATTGACTTGATTAACTAAGTCAACCGCGAAAATATTTTATCGCATATACTGGAGCAAAAATAGAAAAACAGTTGTGTAGGTAAAAGAAAAGAAGATAAGATCAAATCTAAAATTCAAGTTTTCAGTTTATACACAAAGAAATATATGGTTCCATGATTGAAATGATCAGATGATGTATATAAGTGCGGGAGATTCCTTAAGGACGGCAATTTCTTCTTCTTCTAGTGCGACAAAATGCGGGATTAACAGAAAATTGACAAGTCGACGAGATTCCTTATCAGCGTATAGCGGCTTTATTATTAGTACAAAAAAAAAGCGTCTTTACAAAATAAATAAGTTACAAGGCTCCGAATGTGGAAAATCGAGTTTTCTCGTTCGTTTTCCTTTCTTCTTTTTCTTCTTCGTTTTTTTTCTTTTTCTTCCTCCTTTTCTTTTTCTTCGATACCGACGGAAGTAACGCGTTCAACAAGCAGACGCTTTCCTGGAAACCGATGTATAAAAGTGATAATAATATTAAAGAAAGGAAAAAAAAGGGCAACATCTTTTCTTGTTCTTTCGGCCGTTCGCGGGAACGCGCCTGCCATCAGGACGAGTATTCCTTCGCTGCTCGCAATTTTCCCGACCGAGAACCCATCTTGTTGTTAAATCTTTAGCACGAATGTCGCGGACCTTCACGACGCGGCGAACGGTCCTCGCACGCTTCTCTCGTCGGCTGCCGGATAGAAACGTACCCGTGGAAGACCTCAAACATATATTCCGCGCGATCGTTGCGGACACACTCGATGATAACAACGGAACGCCCTTAGCGTCTCAGATCCTGTCTGATTTTTATTCACAATGTTATCAGCGATCGTGTCCAGGACATCTCCTCGTAACTGTGGGGCACCAAGGCCATCGCCTTTCGATTAGAGTCGGCCTCTCGGATCGACGTTCGTTTCTTAATAACGCGTAATCGATCGAGCCGATCAATCGAACTGACGAGTCTTGACGTCGCGGTAGGTCCGGTTTGCGTCGTCCAATCCGGGAAACCTGCTGGAAGCCGACGTGATTGAGCACGAAGATCGTCTTCGCCGGGTGAACACATGTCTGGATTAGTATTGGTATCCTCCATTGCTGGCGTAGCTTTGTCCGCCGCCACCGCCGCTGGGAGCACCGTAAGTCGACGACGGTCTGCTGCCACCACCACCGCCGGAATAACCGCCACCACCACCGCCAGAATAACCGCCACCACCGCCTCCGGAATAACCGCCGGAACTGAGGATAACGAGAAGAAATCATGAAAAAAACATTCTAATTGCAAGATTCGGAAAAATGGATGGCAAAAGAAACGTAGACAATAAAAAATTTTTAAATTTTCAAATTGAACAAAATTATTATAATAAAAACTGCATAGAATTAAATAAATAAATGCTATAATTCAGCAGTACAATATTGAAGAAGAAAATCTATTGAGTCAACGTCTTGTGTAAAACAACAAAAATCTTTGCTCAATTGTTGATTAGTTCCGCGTTTAATTCGCATTATCACATCTTACCCTCCAAAACTACCGCCGCCAGAATATCCGCCACTACCGCCGCCGGAATAACCGCCGCCACCACCACCCGAATATCCACCGCTGCCACCGCCGCCGCCAGAGTATCCGCCGCCACCTCCAGAATATCCGCCGCCACCTCCCGAGGGTGCACTGTAACTTGAAGATATTGCACTACTACCACCACCGGAGTATCCACCGCCTCCAAATCCGCCACCTCCGAATCCGCCGCCTCCAAATCCGCCGCCACCGCCGGAACTGGGCGCACCGTAGCTGGACGAGGGTCTACCTCCGCCTCCGCCCCCACCGCCGCCGCGCGGTGCCCCATAGCTCGAAGAAGGCGCTCCGTAGCTCGAGGAGGGTGGTGCCCCGTAGCTGCTGGAGGGTGCCCCGCCGCCGAAGCCGCCGCTGCCGCCACCACCGAAACCACCGCCGCCGCCGAAACCGCCGCCACCGCCGGAAGGTGCTCCATACGTGGACGATGGCCTGCTGCCTCCACTCGGCGCTCCATAAGTCGAGGACGGTGGTGCTCCGTAGCTGCTGGAGGGTTTACCACCACCACCACCGCCGCCGCCGCCGAAGCCGCCGCCACCACCGAAACCACCGCCGCCGAATCCGCCGCCTCCGCTCGAAGGAGCGCCATAAGATGAAGATGGTCGACCTACGGATGGTGCCCCGTAACTGCTCGAGGGAGGACGAGATGGAGCTCCGTAACTCGAGGATGGTGGTGCCCCATAGCTGCTGGAGAGTCCTCCACCGCCGCCGCCACCGCCGAAGCCACCACCACCTCCGAAACCTCCACCGCCACCGCTGGACGGTGCCCCATAGCTCGTAGACGGGGTGCTCCATAACTCGAGGACGGTGGTGCTCCGTAGCTGCCGGATGGTGCTCCACCGCCGCCGCCGCCGCCGCCACCGCCGCCACCAGGTGCCCCATAGGTCGAGGAAGGTCGACCACCTCCGTAACCACCACCGCTGCCGCCGCCGCCAAATCCACCGCCACCGCTTGAAGGCGCACCGTAGCTCGTTGATATTCCTCCTCCGCCACCGCCCGGATAACCGCCGCCGCCGCCGCTGCCGCCGCCACCACCTCCTAGATTAGGTGTGCCGTAACTGGTTGAGGGTGGTAGATAACTGCCCGAGACAGGCGCTGGAAATAATTTTTAGATCTTCCAATCATCAACAAATATTTTAGATACGAAAAGAGATGAAAATTGTGTCATGGATGTTGCAGAAAATTAAGTTTTGATTAATATTTTATATCTAAAAGAGAGAAAACATGGTATGTTTAATCGATCTTAGAAATTACTATGATTTACTTAGCTGATCTCCCGGTGACTTCGAGTCAAAGGATAATTATCCTTTCTTGCTTTGCTGACCTTTTATTGCATCGCAATATCTCGACGAAATTACTATTAATGAAGAACGTTTATTGTTTGCGGTAACGTTATTAGCGACGAGATGATAAGTAATAAAGTCGACAATAGCATTTACGCGGCTTCCTAGCAATCACGATTGGAAGTTAACGTAATACAAAGTAGAAAACTCCGTTTTCTCTTCCCATAGGGATTTATAGAGCTATACAATGTTACAAAAATCGGCAGCAGAATTTAATGTGACGTAACGAAAACAAATTTCAAGCGGGCACATTAAAACATTTATAATTTAACTTTAATATTGTCAAAAGTGCAGTTAATCATTCAAGCTTTTCACTAGGTACGTTAAATTTAATGTGTAACTTAAAAATAAATTGAATTTCAAGATACTTTAACAGTGATCTAAGTGTTCGTGACGGCACAATATCAACAAAATCTAAATTTGCCGTTTAATAACGTTTAATGATGTTTAAACGATCCAGAGAGATATGTACAGGAATCAGGATTTGCAGGAAGAAAAGTAGAAATTCCTGAAAAATTGCGCTTCTCAATTTTAAGAACGCACCGTCTGCATTTTCGCAGGCGAAAAAGGAAAACTCGCCACCAAGTTGGAGAATTAATGTGTGCGTCGGAACAGTACTCTAAACCGACCCACACAATGCGTTGGCCACGGAAGTGGCAATCAGACCGTGACGCGATTTCTTATCGCGAGACCTTATCTGCTCCGCGCGCCATCATCATCAGCGGATTCGTCGTAGGACAGTCATTACGAGAGACGCTTTGTGTCGTCGAGACGCCAACGCGATTTTCACAATGATGGCGTGCGCGCGGCGTCGTTCTTCTTTTCCCATTTTTTTTTTCTCCCCGTTAAACGCGCGTTAACGCGCCGATTGAGTCACGCTCGCTTTCACGCTCGCTTTCATCGCGCGGCTTGATGCGCCGGACGGCGCGTCCGATTGATTTATCGCGCGAGCGTGATGCTTTGCCGCGTGACAGTTGATGACGCGACTCATCGCGGTATCGTTTACGACCGGGTCGACAGTCCTCGGGCCGAGGTCTTGCGACCACGTCAATTAATCCCGGATTAGCGATTCGCTGTCCCCTCCCGTCTAAACTCGTCTCTCTCTGTTGTGGACAACAAGTGTGACAACATCTAACTCCTCCAATTTAATCCATCGACGTTCGTAAATTTGCGACAAAATTCGCTGGATTTTCTTTTTTTTTGTTTTTAGTTTCGCCTCAATTTTAAGAGAGATGAATAATTTATACGACTAAAGTGGAACGGCGCTGAAGAGATAACAGATGAAATAACAGTTAAATTCGTTTTATTCGCGACATATAAAAACTTGAATAGAATGAAATAAAGTGCAGAATCGAAACGGGATGCGGTAAAGCAATTTTAAAATGGAGCACAGAGTGACGTGTAAATGGTTCGGCAAAATAGAAGCGTAGAAGCGGTAGACAAGCTGAAAGTCGCTCCGCCAGCGCTGTTTTATTTTGAGAAACTAATTTGCATTTTATTGTGAGAAGGCTAATTAACGTTTCGACAATCTTCCCATTGGACAACCGACGGAAAATCGCCGCACAATTCTGCGACATGCGCGCGGCGTTTAAACGATAACTCGCGCGTGACGTTTACACGTGTTATAAAATCGAAATCGGAACAATCGCGGCGAGCCGGTGAAGTTTCGGCTTGCACGCTCGCGCGCTTTCGAGTTGGATTACGCTAGCGATCGCGCCCGATAGCGGCCTGATTTATACAACGATCCCAGCACGCCATGCGCAATTTACTCAAAGATGCTGTCAGATAACTCACGTCGCCCTAATGCTCGACTATTTCAGGCCCGGTGCACACAGTTTCTACTTTTTCGTGCGCGTCCCAATTTCACAAATTCGCTTGCATTACCGCTGCTGGGACGACGGTAGGAAAGACGTAATCAATCGCTCGGACGATGATCGGGTAAACTTTGGGAAATGTTCGTGGAATAAATTTACGATAATGAAACGTAACATCTCGTTGTTCGGATAACGAGAGTGTCAATTTGTTACGCGTTCTTGCTACAATTCACCGCTGGCGTGTATGTACGACGCGTGAAACTGCGTAAAGTGATACGTCAACAAGAACGCAAGAACTCCTAATTGGAAAGCTTAAATCAAGGAATATGTATCGCGAAGCATTTTAATCGGAACTAAAACTGGAGTATGTACTATATGTAACGAGAGACTTAACATGTTTGCGCTCGACGAGCGTTGAAAGCGAGACACGGAGAATCTGATCGCCGAGATTTAACGCTCAATTAACCGCGTGTTTCTTTATCTCGATCTCGAGCATTTAGTTATCTCGATTTAGGGACGACGTCAGGGAATATATAAATATATATAAATGTATATATATAAAAGAGAGAAAATAATTCACCTCTGTTTTCTTACTCTTTTTTTTTTAAGATTTAAAGTCCCGTTGATTATAATCATGACAAAGAATCTGATTCAGCGTGAGCTTAATAAGCTGAAAGTGAAAACCTTTGGCAAATCGCTTCGCGTGAACTCAATTTTTTTTTGTTTCTACTATCCGTATACATCGCGATATATCGTCGCGGGACAACGGTGGACTTTCTAAATAAATTTTCCGACAAGCCGACAAATTAGAGGTACGTCACGTTCATTAAAGTCGCGCAAAAATCTTACGTGACGCGCGCTCGCGTAATGCGCACTTTAACCGTGAAATTACGGTCGTCGACCGTGCAGCGCGTTTCTTATAACGCATCCCCCTTCTAACCTGCACGTTCGTAAGAAACTTTAGCCCGGCCATTTTACCATAATGAATTTAATATGCTGTTATGAAACGTGAGAAAGAAGAGCGGGAGGTGCAACGTGACGCGAGCGACTTTAATATTATAAAAGCATTCTTTCCCTCAAAGTCATTAATTTATCTTGCTTTCTGATACAGAGTGCCGACACGCGATCTTTCTAAGGCTGCTTTTACTCCTGCGAAAAATTTATGTGGTCGAAATCTCGTGCACTTTTCTCTTATCTCTTTCTCTCCCATCGCTCTCCATTGAGAAGCATGAAACAATAATTGGATATTCGTAAGAGATCTCTCTTTTAGCCTGATACAAAATTAATTCCTTTAAGCTACTCTCCGTCCCGCGTTGTAAAAGATTGACACGCTCTCCGAGAGAGCTTTTTCCTGAAAAATTAATTCAAGTGCAATCTTCTAATCTGCATACCGTTTTTTTTGTTTTGTCACCAAAAAAAAAAAGAGATCGCTAATAATTCCAAATTTATAAAAAAAAAAAAAAAACACGAAGAGATTAATGGGACGCGCGCTAGGTATCTTCGGACTCTCCTCAGATCTTACCATCAGCGTGGATCGGCCTCAGCAGCAAAGCCGTCGCGACCAGCGCGGCCAGAGGGGCCCAGCTTCTCGCGGGCCTCATGGTCCCCGAAGTCTCTCTCTCTTGTGGAGATGTCTCTGCGGCGTTCCCCGGCGCCGAGTCACATGCACGAATTTGCGTTCCGTATGTATACCAGCGCTGCCTCTCTCTCTCTCTCTCCCCTTTTCTCCCCCAGGCTCTACCGAGTCGCGTATATGCGGGATAAACTTACGAAAAAAAAAAAAGGAAACAGATGCAATCGGGGCACAGCGGCTCGACGTGGCCTGCTCGACGCACCCGTGCGATTTCGTCTAACGTGCTTCAAACAGCGTGCATCTCGCTTATATAGTTGGCCGTCTTTCGGAGAAAGTCCTCGTCGGGAGTGCAGGAGGATGCTACCGGCCAGGTGAGACTCCCGGGGAACGTGGGAGGCAGATGCCGACGAGGAAGGGGGGAGAGAACATGAGGAGAAGACATAAGACTATCTTAGGAAGGGGGGGGGGGAAGAAGATCGCGAGGAATCGCTCGTGGCGTGGGGGCCGAAGGACCTGTCTCGGCTTTCCGAAGGATCTCCATGCAACGGGATGTCCTGCTCGCGATTGACCCTGGTCAGCCCGGCTAACGAGGGGGACCCTTTTTTTCGGTCTCTCTCTCACCGTTCTCCTCCTGCTCTCTCTCGCGCCTTTGCGCCTCTGCGCACTTAGCGCTCGCGCTACGAGAAATCTTGCGCCGCCTGGCCTTGATGTCATCTGGCTACGCTGGAGGAGAGCGATCAGCGAGAGTAACGTAGCACATCGCGCTCTCGAGCACGTGAACTCTCGTTGCGAGGCGATCCGATGGCGGGGATTCGGATGTAGGAGATATAGGACGTAATAGAATATTCCGTTGCGCGTTCAGTCGGTTCGTTTGAAACGGGGATATATCTTGAAATTGAGAGAATCGAATAAGCTCCGAGTTTAACGAGGCGTAGAGGAAAAATGCGATAACCGTGTACCTCTCAGAAATTTCAAGCGGATAAAATCATACGTTTGAAAGACGTAGAGAAGATCATCTTCGATGTTATTTTATAATATAAAATTGCACTTTCCGCGCGCGTGCGCGCGACAAAACGGCCACCCAAGTAAGTAAGCTAATGAAATGTTAACACGTTTGGGATTTATGAAAACAAGTGCACAAGTGAATGCGGGATGAGCTGTTTGTTTCGCAAGCGATCTGAGTGAAGTTTCGAAAATCATCGCGTCACTCTCCTCTAAGTCCTCTCTCCGAAAAGTAAGCTTGATGAGGGCCATCAGTAAGCCTGGAACGTGCGATCGAAAATTGCTCGCTTGTTATTCGTCACACGCTCAGCTTCACCCGAGAAGCGTACCTCGTCGACTAGAAACTAAATAACTAAATCTATAGAGAATACAAACGGATCATGCCGTCGTCAATATTCGTCGCACTAAATTGGCACCGATCGATTTTATTCCAAAGTCAAATATTCAGGCCAATAAATTTAGATTAATTTAGGGCAATTAATAATGTATAATCGCAATAAAAATAGCGGAGTCTTATATTACAATTGATAACTTTTGTGAGGTAGGACGTAGAATTCTACTGTACAAATCGAACTCTCTGAGAAATTGCGTAAATGTCAATCTGAGATATCTCAGGGTGATATTCGGGTAACAATTTCTTCGGAATAAACTATAACTCGTAGATATGTTGCGAATGACCATGATTTCTAGGCCGAGGACACGATCTATCCATATGTGAAGGCGTGAAAACGATGGTACCGTAGATGATATACGCAAGGATATACGCCGTTTCGCGGCGACGTGCGATTTCAATCCTAAAAAGCCGAGGAAGGTGAAGCTCGAAGTATAAAATATCTGCGGGTGAACACCTGGCACGCAAACGCCTCTCTTGATGCATTTCGATCTGCATTAACTTCAAAAATGTATATAAATGGTGTCAGGGCTGGGCAGAATACGTCATCAAGTATTTGAAATACAAGTATTTAGTATTTGAATACACAATACAATCTTAGTATTTAAACACATAATAACAATTTTAATATTTGAATACATCTATTAGTATTCGAATACATAATAAAAATCTTAGTATTTAAATACATCTTAGTATTCGAGAATGCATAATAATAATCTTATTGTTAGTATTTAAATACATACATTTTAATATTTCAATACATATATCTTAATATTTGAATACATATATAATAACAATGTTATTTTATTTGTATTTTAATACATACATCTTAGTATTTGAATTATAAAATACAAAATACTTTCGAACTTTTCATTTAAAATAAAAAATACAGAGATACATCCAAATTTTTTATTTGAAATAGAAAATATTTTTTTGAAAAATAAAATACCTTTAATTCGATCTTTTAATTACGCTAATATACAATGTTAAGCTTCCTCAACGAAGCTAAGCGCTACAACACAGCGCAAAAATTATGAGCTGGCTTTTAGCCGGCTGAGCAGAAGAAATTTAAAATGTACCTGTTAGTACTGTAATTGAATTTTATAGGAAAAATGTAATCAAGATTTTCATATTGAATAACCGAATTAATAGGTCTAGATAGAATCGGAACAAATTAACTAATTTGCTTTAATTATTTTTCATAAACGTTTCAACATGTCGCGTTATGTAGAAGATGAATAAAAAGTGATTAGTTCACTACGAATAATGAAATCGTACAAATTCATCGCCATAAGCAAGGCTAAAATACATCATTAAAGTATTTGAATTACAAAATACAAAATATCAATCTTTGAATTACAAAATACAAATTGTATTTCAAGTGTGCCCAGAAGTGTTATATCAGTTTGTAATAGCGAGAGAAAAATCTTTGCGTGCAGGACGTTATTCAAGCGTCTCTCGTATTTAGCGCGTGAGGAAGGTCATTAAAAGGAATGATCGATTGGACGAGAAGAAGAAACGAAAGTTTACTCGGAGGAAAGTGCGAGAGAGAAACGTGGAGGTGAAGTAGTCCGGTCTTTTTTCTCACATCTGACACTATCTCGCATCCGTTGCACGCGCTTGAGATGCGCTTTTCACAGTCGGCCGGTATCTCCGCGGCGGCGGAGCATTAATCTGGCTTGCACGCGAAGTCGCTCGGATTTCTTCCTCCATCGCGCGGACGCGAACGCGCCACGATTTTATGACTCGCGTAAGCGCAGCGGGCACCGCTCGTTGCCCTAAACGCGAATGACGCAACGTATAGTATAATCGATAATTTGTAATGGCCGGGAGCTCGTAATTTGGGTTCCGTTTCGCTGCTCGTACCTAGCCGAAGGCTCGGTGTTACGACACGCGGCCGAAGTATAATAACTTAATAGCACACGCGGAACAAGATGATGAAAAGAGTATCCTATTGGAACGTGTAGCGCTCGCTCGTTGTCGGAAAGAAAAAAAAATAAGATTCGCGCGAACACCGCCGTCAGAAAGATCGACGATTAAATATAATAACTCGTAAGGTCGAAACATTTTTTATTTAGCTAATTCGGCTTTACGACAGTCGTTATTAAAAATTGGATATATCAAATATATTGAGCTTTTGCGTTAGCCACGCGTATTTATCACACATATTTACGGAGGCATCAATTAAATGGCTTTGAAAGATTAGATCTGTCTCTCCCGGGAAAATCTCTCGAGGGTTTCGCAAATGATCCTTCGTAGCCTCGTTCGCAGATCGGCGTATCGCGCGCTTATAATTCCGGCTGGTCTCCCGTAAACGTTGTTACGTGTAAACAGGCAATCGTTACCAATGACTGGCGTTTCACCGGTGGATCATCGGTGGTCGGTCCAATTAGCGCGCGCATACGACAAATCGCGCGGAGAGGAATCCGCGCCGTTCTCCGCGGCGGCGTGCGTGCGTGCGCGAACTTCACGAAACGGTCCCGACACCTACGACGACAACGCTCTCTCACCGATTGCTGAAAGAGAACGTCGCTTGCTAAATCGACGATTTATTATCGCTCGTGTAGCAATAACGCGAGCGCGCTGCGCCGCGCCGCGCCGCGCCGCGGCTCGAGATGCGCGCAGCTATGTAGCTATGACAACGTTGCGCTAATACAGATCGGATCGGATCGGATCGGATCGCTCCCCGGCCCGGTTTCGAGTGTCTCGTTTTGCCAGATTAATCGATCATTGCGACATTCACGCACGGCTTGCTGCAAAAAATGTGCGAGCCACTGGTGTTGCGGCGTGTCAAACGATGACTCGTCAATTACTAATAACTGGATGATGGTACCCTCGCACACACCTCTTTCTCTTTCTCTAGCTACCGAACAATTTTACGACCATTCTGGCATTTCGATCATCGGACTACAATAGAGCCTGTAACGTATAAATTTGCTCATGGACAATGGTTTCTTTGAATTTATCTTGTTTTCTTTTTAATAAATGACATACTCCAAAATTTTAGTTTAAATACACAAGAAAAAAGTTTTTTATGTTCAAGTAGTAAATATACTTTTATTTTAACATTATTATTTTCTCGACTTAAATAAATATTAACTAGTATAAAATCATTTATTTTGAAACGTAGAATACATTTTTTTTTAATCAAGAAAATGATGTTAAAATAAATTTATTTACTTAAACGTGAAAATTGTTTTTCATAAGAGAGATGCGTTTATAATCAAATAAATCAATATTTATAAATATACAACATGTAAATAAATATCAAATATTTTAAGAACATACTCCCATTGACCAGATATTAAACCAAATTTTCATATAAATATGGGGCTGGAAACGCTATTAATTTCTGAAAAAGGAAAATTTTTATTGCGAAACAGTAGATAATCCCTTGGAAATGAAGCAATTACTTTTATGTCCAAATATGTCAGAATAAAGTGTAAAATATCTCGCAAACGTTTTTTAGTATATTATATGTAAAATAGCTAGAATTACATTATGAAAATCGTATAATTCCATAAAAAAATGGAATCGTGAAAAATCTATTAAAAAATTATTTTATCCTCCTTCAGTACAATTTTTGTAGAAACAATTTTTTAAAAATTGTTTCTGTTTTAAGATATTCCGTTATTCTACAATAAAATTCCTCCTTCCATAATAATTAAGTGTCTCTAGGTTCATATATATATGAATATATACTATATATATAATTTTTTAAATTTTAGTCGATAGGAATAGTCGCAGAATATCCGATACTTTTATACTGTGTACATTATTAAGTTTGATCTATCCAATAGCAAATTACAATTGAAATAATAGAATACGTAAATGGTCTCAATTACTGATTGTGAGTGTTCCAAATACTAGAAATAGAATCTTAATTATTCCTTGTTTAATTAGAAAATTGAAGTATTAATTTTAATGAAATGTTACAACAATAAGCAGACTTCTTAAAAATTCAAATAAAGTAAATATAAGTTATGTAATAAAAAATTTTATGTATTCAAGAAAGCATTTTAAATTATATTTCCAGTATTTGGGATATTGTTAGTAATTGGGTCATTTACCTACGCGACAGTCATGTAATGGAAAAGACTTTTCATTAATTAAAAGTAAATAAAACGAGAGAAAAATTGACTGCGCTAAATTTAAATAAATTAGCGAATATCGCACAAATAGCAGCAAGGTACGCAATAAAGAGGAAGTGCATTTTTTCGCTCTCTGTTTCTATCTTCCGGACGCTTTACGATCGCTCTGACATTTGGATTCAATACTATTTCGATTGCAACTGGACGTGCATCTGGCATTCGCGGCGGCGGCGCGGCGCGTCGCATACGCGGTCGGAATTTAACGTTTAATAATGTAATTTTACAACGCAAGACTGATCGCGAAAGTCTCGCGTCGTTATTAGCCTGATTTATGGTAGGAAAAATTCACTAATTTATCTTCGTGCGCGCGCCGTTAATTCTCGACATTTTCCTTTCTCACGGCGACGGCACTTGGATCTCTTGTTATGCAATTGAAGGCACCTCGCGTCATTGAAATAACAATTCGTTTGTCACGACGATAAGTGAAAACCAGCCATAAACGTTAGAAACTAACGTCCCCGCGAGAGAACTATCTCCGTAAAAGCCGCGCTAATCTCATGGCAGGCCATTGGGATCTTTTAAATCTCCTCTTATTGCCCTGAACAAACTAATGTCCCGGCGCGACAGTATACATATGTAAACCTACTTTTTCTTTTAAATTCACGAAGAACGTCGCTTGTTGCGGGATTAACGCATTCGCGTTATACATCGGTGACCGTCTCGGCCTTTCATTAACACAAGGCGCGCCTTATAGCTAATCGCGAGTGACAAACCCGGTTAATTGCAGCCGATCGCGGTCGATTGCACCTCCGAGGAGCCTCCGAGAGACGCTGGATCGTATCTCACGATCGGCAATCGCGGCACAGAGACGCGCTCTTATCGGGATGCGGTCTGCAATTTGCGTTCGGGCTCGGCGACGAGTGGTTTCTATGGCCGCGCGAGATTATAGAACGGCTGTTCAATGAGGTACCACGAATGGATTTTTTTCCGTGTTTACTCACGCCGCAATCATGTCGTTCGTAAATTAGAGAACCGAGGCACGAGGCTGACGTTCGATTAATCCTTTGCGGCCTGCTCGCTTCGTCAACTACCGAGATATCTCTCTTGCGTCGCGAAACGAATTTCGACGTTTTCGACTTGTGCCATCTGAGACATCACACGTCTTCTCGTTACGTAATTATTAGATATAGCGTGCGACCGGGTCAGAGTTCGAAAAATCCAGTCCAGCAGTGTGACCTGAATTTGATTAATCTCGATTTAACGTCAACGTTGAAATTAATTTGAGTGGAAAAATTAGATACATATGGAACGAACGGTTTTACTGAAATATCTAAAATTTTATTCAACTAATTAATTATTTTAGCTATTATAGATACAGAGCTAAAAATAATTTTGTTGAATTATTAAAATGATTACGTATACTGAGAAAAAATTTTTTTAATAAAAAAAATATATTTTCTTAAAATCATACATTTTAATGCAAGCATCTAAAAATATTTGTTTTTATCTAGATAAACATATTACTTTAAGCATGTCATTTTGGTATTTTTACATATTTTATAGTTAAACAATGATTTTACAAATAAGCTAAAAATATTATTAAACTGTTTTCTTAGCTTAAAAAATCTGATTATCTTGAATACAAAAGTAATTTAATAATAAATATTTTTTAAAGAGAAGAAAATACTTGATTATTAATTATTTCTTCATTTATTTATATAAATATTTCAATTAAGAAATTTTTAATTTCTCTGCAGGTAAATAAGCTGTTAGGATTCATCGAATAAATAATTTTTTGTTTTAAGATATCTTTTTCTTTTACAATTAGCGCAGGGCGCTGGTTATTAAAACGTCCAAATTTTTTACGGTATTTTTTCTATGCTTAAACGTTGTGCATCATCATTTTATTATTAATAATAATTACAACAAACAATAATAATTATTACTTTGTATTTATTATTTGTTATTATTATTAATTCTTTTTTCATTAGCTAAACAAATTTTTAGATACTTTAGTAAAATTTTGGTTCGACAAAACTATTTTTGGATAAGCATGTAACTAAAATTTCAGATACTTCTGCAAAACCGTTTTCTCCGCGTGGAAGCGGTCATATCGCTCGATCCCTTACTTTTTACAAAAAGTATGCAAGAACGCAGCGAGTCGTATGACGCAAGTGCATCTTTCGGTGAGGCAGCGCAGTCGTCAACCTTGTTAGCATAAAGTATTTTGCAAGTGCGTCTCTCGTTCTCGCCGGGAGAAAAGCCGCGCGCGCGCTGCGTAGTTTTTCCAGCGTTTATTGGGCATGCTGCGGAACGGCGAGCGCAGCAACCGCGTAGCAGCAACGGCACGCGGTAGACAGATGAATATACAGCAGGAAAAGCGAAAGTCATGCCGCACTCGCCATCGGCTGCGGCCGCAGCAAGACGGCGTCGGCGACGGCGCGGCGGTTCCCCCTCGATCGCGCGCATTGTACGCGAGTGCATCTCCGTGCCCCAGATAATTAATATCCGTGGTCTCGGGGAACACGAACCGCGGCGTTCTCTGCGGCGCGCCGCGTCGTCTTCGTGCGCTTCGGCCCCTCGTCACGGGTTACCTCACGGTTTCGCCGTCGAGCTAATTGATTAAAGGGATCATCGTTATTACGTCGGCGAGCGGCGCGATGCGCTCGCGCGAAGCCAAGCGATTTTCTCACTCCGTCCCGGATCGTCACTCGCGGGTGGCGGCGTCGCGGACGGGCGATCGGCAACGCGAGTTTTGCAATCGGTTATGACACAGTCCGCGAGGTGAGACAGGGAGAGAGAGAGAGAGAGATAGAGAGAGAGAGGGAGGAGCGGCGTAGACCGCGCTCGATTAATCTATTTATGTGCGTCGCTATTTTCCGGCTCGGAGTCTCGATGCTATAGAAATCAACCGGCCAGTGCGATACGTGAATGCGATACGTAATGAGCAGCGTGATGTAAAGTACCTGCGCACGCAAATACCTTTTCTCCGTGAGTAGATCCGCCTTGGGAATCCGACCATTTGCATTTCCTTTTGTTCAAGCGAAATGCTTTTAATTCTGGTTGACCACAGAGAAAAAAAAACTGATCCCGCTGGTACTTAGAACGGAAAAAAAATTAAAATGAATTTATTTCAGTGAGTGAGAGAAAAATTTTTTTAATAAATAAAAATACATTTTTTTAAAACCATGTATTTTGATGCAAGCATTTATTTATTCTGTTTAAGCAGAAATATATATTTTCTAAGAAAATACAAATATATTATTTTAAGTATATAATTTTGTGTTCGTACATTTTTTACGTTTAAATCATAATTTTACAAAATAAACTAACAATATTATTAAACTTAACAAAATTGCTTTTTCTGATTAAAAATTCTGATTATCTTGAATATAAAAAGTCTAACGGCAAATATTTTCTAGAACTGCAAAAAAATTACTTAATTAAAAATTATTTCTTCATTTTATTTATATAAATATTTCAAATAAAATTTTTTGCTTTAAGATATTTTTTTCTTAGTGTAGAAATATTTGTCTGAACTATGTATAAAAAAATTGAAATAATCAAATGTTTGATGTAGTAAATATAAAAAGGAGCAAATGATTTAACATTCATGGATTACACTTACTTGAAGCAAGGTATTTATTTTACGTTTCGATATGTCAGAGATAAAAAAAATTTTCTCTATTTTCTATTTTTTATTTACTATTTTCTATTTTTTATTTACTATTTTCTATTTTTCAAGAGTACAAAGGACAAAGTGAAAAATAGTAAAACTAAAATAAAACAGCAGAACATATTTCGCGGATATGTAGATATAACTCAGTTTTCTGTAAACATGTTTTAAAATAAATTTACTTGTCTTTCGTTATTCAGCTATTCGAAAAGAGAAAAATGAAAATTGCATCTATATACTTGTATCCATGAAATATGTGTTGTGTTTTATTTTTACTATTTTTTTATTTTCTTTATATTCTAAACAAGTAGCAAACAGTAAATAAATAATAAAAAATAAAGGAAACTCATTTATCCATGACACAACGAAAGGAAAATTAAATAACTTCAAATGTATACGTTACAGTATACATTTGTGTTACATGCTTTTGTGTTTTTATATTTATTACCCAAGAAACTTATTTCAAATAATACTTTTTGCAGATGCATCCTTTAAATAAGTATTTCTATTATTTTCTGTTTCAATCATTTTCTTCAGCACTTGTCACATTCTTAACGCGATTAGTAATTTTTTTTTTACCTAAATCGTTTTTTTTTGCGTTTGTTCCTCTGTTCGCAATCAATTTTAGCGATAGTTATTTATTACCCCGCGTATTGACAAAAGCGCAGACACGCGAAAGAAATATTTCACTGTCGCGCGGACACCGTAATAACTTGTATCGTGGTTACAACTCGATGCTCCCAATTCGTGGATGAATAGCGATGCAGGCTAATCCGCAAATTTAATTGACTCTTTCATGGAAGTCGGTTGCATTTTCATCGCCGGTGGGTACGTGGGCACGAGGTCGTCATTCTTATATTTACGTACGCCTTATGATTTATAGTGCCTCTCATTCATCGGCCCGGTGTACACGTACCGTCGTCACCATCGCTTCAGCCAGATGGTACATATCGATTGGCGGCCGATTCCGCTTGACCCGAATCGGAAAAGTGGAAAGAATCGAGCGTCGTGACGCGATCCTCGCGGCTAGGAAACAATCCCCCTCGGGGCTGAAATTGCGCAGAATCATCAGCCTCATCAACACAACTGTGAATACGGCGCGCATTCATCTTCCCTCGTCTTCGGGTATAGATGACAAAGTCCCTTCTTTCGCGGCGAAAAAAACACTCGCAACGTCGGAAGATTGCGACAGGATCGAACGGATCGCGCGGATCCGCTTCGCGTCCGTTCTGCATAATGAATCCTTCAACGAGAAAGAATTCTTTCGGCGAGTAATGTGCGTGCAGTAATTAATACGCGTGTAATAATAATGTATTACCGTAACGCGTAATTAGACGCGATGAAGTATTTCCCGCAGTGGCGTAATATTTTTATTACTCCCGCGAGGGAAGTGGTGAGGGAAGAAAGCAGCATTTAGCGGAGAGAAGCATCTTCCGTGATTCGAATCGCTGTGATTACCATTTAATTATCTTGGTGGAATTATAAAAATATTGAGCAACGTCTCGTCGTGCTTTGTGAAACTTCACGCTGCACCTTTACGGAAAGGAACGTATTATACAAGATGCATTACGCTCCAAGATCTCGCGGAGTTAGTGAAAACGTTGTGAAGCGAGTTGGTAAAATAAATAAATGAATAACGAAAGAAATTTTAACTTTCAATATTTGAATTCTGTATATACCTCTCTTACGAGGAGAGAAGTATCGTGCGAATATCGATGCGATAAATCATAATCTTATATATGCAAAATTCCGCAGCGGACGTGGATAAAAGGAGTGACAAACAGCGATTATTCATCGAAGACCTTCGGTTATCATCGACGTATTCACGCCTCTTAGACACTGGAAGTGTTGTAACGGGTAATTTTTTAAACGTCGCATTGTGAACAGTTTATTTACAGCGAGAGACGGCAGGTCCTTTTGAGCGAATGCATCGGGCGAATAATCCTGTAAAAACTCGACACCCGATCTTTGCGTTCGAAATTTATCAAGGCCACCTTTTACTTTGTAGACCTTGTGCATACTTTATTTTGTCCGAGCATGCGAGAATCCAATAGTTCAAGGATGAAATTAATAATCAAGAAATGGAAGAGAGCTGCAATAATAGATATCAAAATAAAAAAGGCGGACAATAATTAAATTATATAATTAACGATTTAAAATATTAATTAATTAAATTGAATATAAATGCATATAGGTGCGTGTAATAGAAGAGACTAGTGTTTATAGAGAAGAATATTCATGTTTAATTACTTTCCGGCACAACTTAAGGATCGGGCATACAGTCCTTGCAAAGTAAATAAAATTTAAAAATAATAAGATTATATTTTTATTTAATAACATTTCTATAGTTTATTTACTCTATCTGCTATTAAAAATTAAATTGTTCTTTTACAACAGTAAGAAAAATTTCAATCTTTTCGTGTTTGCTTTAAGTATTCAAGATGATTTGTACGAAGATTTTATTGTGATTGTCGGTTTAGTTATTTTGTAAATAAATACATAAATAACTTTTGAGTTTTGCAAAACTAATCTCTGTATCGCAATAAAAATTTACATGAATCATTTTGAATATTTAAAGTACTTAAAAAAAGTTTAAACATTTTTTCATTAATTCTTATTTCACTATTTTGTTGTTAATTGTATTTTTTATCAAAGCGCATGTCTACTACTTATTAAAATAATTTTTTTATCCAGATAAAAAATTGCCGCCAAATTTTTTTCTATTTCAAATGCAATATAAATTTTGTTCATAATTTTCTTAATGTTTTAAGAAACGTTCTATACATCATTAAACATGTCTTCCTAGTTTTCATACGCAAGGCATTGTTTTGCGTCTCGTCGAATATTCTAAGACAAATCACTCGTCGATCTCCGAGCCGTCATTTCGCAACATCGCGACTTCGCAAGTTGAAAAGGCCCCATTGCGGGCAATTAATCCGAAAGGTCGCTCCCCCCTACACCTCCAATCATAATAGTCGCTGGGACCCTCAAAGTGCGAATGTCATGATTTATTCAGATGGATGAACGAAGCGGCTCGAAATAACTCGATGTACGTCGACCTTCCTCTCTCGTCTCTCGCTCCATTCTCGTGCCACATGGTTGATCTACATAGAGGATTGTCGCTGCAAAACGACGGCTAGGACGATGTCATCGACGGACTACGGGTTCATAATTAAATGTCCATTTGCAACACGTGGCGGTATCGAATCAGACATCGATCGCGAGCGAAGTAAACATCCGTCGGACAAGCGAGAGAGCACTCAGAAGTGCTCCAGCTTAGCTTTGGAGTTCGCATAAACTGGCATACATAACTGCAAATTCTCCTGTTACAATCAGTTCTCTCGATTTAGTAATTACCTATATTCTGTATTGCCTATCTGTGGAATAAGCGAACTCTCAGTATAACTTCTGTCTGCATTTTGCACTGTGAAGAAGCTAACTATTCTGAAGGTAGAATAAAATAAAATGAATTGTTAGACTTATTAGAAATAGCATCGATTTTGTCTATCTCCAACCAAATTTTTATCATAAAGATATCGAAGTTATCAAAGTACTGATGTCTGATAAAAAAATTTCTTTCACTAGAAAAGAAGTAACTACGATCCTGGAAATTCTCGGTAATGTAATATTTATGTAATTAGAATTGATAAATTGCTATTTACGTTATGTAATAATTAGAACTGATAAATTCGCCTTTACACCCAGCGTGGCTTGTTCATCTTTTCCTCTAACTTAGTTTTCATTTAATTTAAAAAATTTCCAAGCCTTCATTGTCATTTATTATAATTTGTAATATCATTAAACGTTATTTAAAATTTTTAATAATGCAAAATTTTTACAGTATCTTAGAGATGTAAATCTAAAAAAAAAAAAAAAAAAATGCTTAATTTATCGACGCTTGGCGATATTTATCGATTCTCAATCTCGAGTATGGATGTATTTAGCTTCGGTATTTCTTGTTTGGCATAAAGCAAACTTTGCAAAGCCGCATCAAAGATATACGCTTTCGTTGCGCACGACGCGCGTACGACGCGCGGCCACGCACGTGGATACGCAAGCGGAGATTGTCGCCAGTGACATTGCGATATTCCCGCAGTCGAGAGGAAAGTCATAATTACGGTCGTCCGCTTGAGATTTCACGGTTACCACGTCCGTCGCGCATTCACGCGGGTTCCGTAATCGCGCGGTGAGATTGTCGGCACGCGGCTCCGTCGCGTCGCGACGCACAGCGAGCCAAATCCCGAAAAGCTGGCCAAAAGTAAAAAAAAAAATTTCAAATTTTCAAGAATATCATTACATTTTTTAAAAGAGAACTAAATTCCTTATCAAATGTCGCCAACCCTAGAATCCTCTACCTGAATTTTCAGTTCAGTTCAAAGTTGTCCTTCGTACGGAACAGACGTGACAGTTAAGAATAACGAATATTTTATACCTATAGTCTTGTGCGCTTATTTCGAAAACGAAGTGAGCAAATTCAATGCTGCAAAATGGATTCTATTCCTGGAGGTAAGTATAACAAAAAACGATAATAACAAAATCTTTTTAAATGTCTTATATATAGTAGATTTTGAAGTTGAACTTAAGTCAGTAAGAAATTAGATATTTTGAAAGAATTCAATTTTCAAGTAGCCAAATAGTTATGTATTCCACCATATTCCAAGATGTTATTAAAACCATCTTTTAGGTTACACTTCGCTCTTTCAAATAAAAAAAAAATTAGCTGCCCATATCTGCCCCTCTGGTTTTGCGACAATTTTTTGTACGAGCGCTCTACGCTGTGAGTTTCGATATCGATCGCTAGCGGCATAGAATAAACAGATGCTGCGGCATTCAGGTAATCGTTCTGTCTGTGGATCTTTTGTTATTATACGATCGTACAGTACTATCAAGAAATATCTTAGATAAAAGAATCAGGTACAGTATTGTCGACAAGTTAAGAAAATATTACTTTTGACTTTCATATGATTAATGGCCGAATTTAAAAAATACTATAACGTTAGAACAAAAAATTGTACGAATGTATAACAAATATTTAAAACATTGTAAAAAATTATAATATATTGCCAATTTTTTCAAATAAAAGTAATAAAATAATAACTTAAAAATAATTAATTAATTATAATTATTTTAATAATTATTAAAATAAATATTTCCAAAATGCAATTATGAATAAAAGATATATTAGTTCCGATAGTGGATCTTCAGGAACTGACACTGAGTCTGATATTCATTGCGATTCTGATACTGAATTGGATTTTTGTTTATAAAATAAAAATGTGTTTATATTGTACGCAAAATATATATCTTAATTCTTTTTTTTATTACCGACCTCGAAAACCTCAGGTATCAAATTTTGATTACATTAAATATATTTAAAGTACATGTATCCGCCATATTGAATTCGCCATTCTGTTTTTTTGCAACTTTAAGTTCAAATTTGTAATTAACGACCTCAAAAACCCCAGGATATCAAATTTCATGCAAATCGAAAAACGCTTTCATATTTTGTGCCATCTTTTCGGGATTTTGGCCCACTGTGCGACGTCTCGCCGAAAGTCACAAGGCAGATTGACGATTCCATACAAAGATCGAGAGAAATGCGATAGCCGTGAGGTTAAAATTAAATAATATTGTTCAGCTGTTACTATCTGTAAAAGAGCAATCGATTTTTTTAGCCATTGCCAAACAATCGAAATCACTCCGACCTTCGAGTCTTCATTCTCCGTTCTCGGGGAAGCGGAGGTGTGTTGCGAGGAATTATTAATCACTTTCAGTCATTATTTTTATATAAATTAATGACAAGAGCAATAATTTAAATGTTATGCGCGGAGGAAGATGGGAGGATTGCTGATTTAATATCAGATTAAAATTTTAGAGAGCAATGTTTCAGCAGATTTCGCGACGACTGCAACGCGAGTTTTTATCCGCTTTCAGCCTCACAGTAATTCCCAGTAATAATATAAGTATGGAATATTCGTTTTTCATGTTACACATTTTATGCATTTCGTACGCAACGTCTCTTGCAAAATGTGACGTCAATCCGCTTGGCATTTATATCGTATGAAAAACTGGGTTTAGAACTTTTTTTGCATAATTAAATAATATTCTCTTAAAAGCGAAGCGTCCGGGAAATTTGCGACTGTAATGCGATAGCTATATATCGAAATAAACGCGCGCGATAAAATGCTCATTAAGTGTCACGACGAAAATAGATGCGAGTGTAAAAGGTCAAGCCGCGGTTACGCTCTGCACACCGTGTCAGTCGCGTCTTTACTATTTTTACGAGCGTCACGGAGAATCAGCGTTGATACTGTGCAGCTCCGTTTCCGTATACGCGCGAGAACGCTGGGAGAAAGGAAATTTCCCTGTCGTCGCATCTCCTTGAACTGGTGCACCTCGCTGTCACGTTTCCCGTGAACTCGCACGTGCGCCTCTCTCGCACAGCTGATTCGCGTACGAGCGAGTCGTGCCGAGCAAGCTACGGGATGACCGACAAAAATTCCTCAAGGAAAATAAAATCTCATTCGCGTTAACATCTTTCCTTTTATGCGCGTATATTTCTGAGAGAGACACCGTGTCTCGTTCGTTGTATCTTTTTCTTTACTGGTGCATTTATAGAATTTTCGATTCCAATTAAATAATCTCTGCTTGAAAGACCTGCTAAAATTAAGTAGGAAAAAAATCTGTAATCCTATCGCGTTTTTTGTTCATAAGATGAGTTCAGGAGATTTGTTTCTCCCTTTTATGTTATGAGAATATAATTTAATAATATCGAAATTGATATTCTCATCATGTTTTTAATTCATGTATGTTTGATGTATATTTGATGATAACACTTTAATTTCGTTTTTCACATGTAAATAATTTTTATATTTCTTATACACACACTCGTATGTATAAATTATCTAACATTTTTAATATATACGTAATTAATGTATACATTAAAATAAGTAGTAATTCTCAAATTGGATTAAATAACTCGATAAGTTGTATAGAAAACATGCATGTTCAAATTAATGTTTAATTTTTAAGTGAGATACTGTTAAGAAACGATAGAAAGCGAGATAACTTTTCCATAATAGCTCAAATATGGGTCTGACAAAACAATAATCACTTGATCATAAAATTTCTAGAATTAGATAAAGTTCAACTCTGTATCACTTTCTATCGGTTTCTTGAAATCGAGATGGCTTTCTTTCGACAAATCTCCAGGTTTCAGGAAGGCTTCCAATCGATCCTCTTCTTGACATGATATTTTATGACTGCTTGTTGGGTAAATACCATTGTATAATAAGCGCGACGTCATTTCTCGCGCCAAAGAGAATTTTAGAAATTATCGCTTTGACGTTACGACGATTTATTTGTAATAATATTCGCACGCCAGACGCTCTTCCTTAATTGGTAATAAATAATCTGAAATTTGAAATTTCGCGGGACATCAGCAATCAGTACTTGTTTACCTGATATCAGTGTCGTAGGGAAATAAAAACGCGACCCGGCGCACAACTTGTCGCACGTCGTGAAAACGTCCAAGGCAACGTGTAGGCAACTATAAAACGTAGCAAACGAACGGGCATGTGCTTTCACTCAGGCATCGCGCACGAAGGAAGAGGAGGAGGAGGCAAACGTTAGTTACTTTCCTTTGCTGTGGATACAAGAGCGCGTTCGCGTAGGGCAGGCAAAGGCACCGGCATCAGGAAGCGCGGTTAACGAGACGGATTGCACTAGCTAAAAAAGGGGGATCGACCTGCCTCTTGGGATCACACTATCGCTTTTTGCGCGATCATGAATGATGCAGCGTACTCTAACAGTTCTATAAATAGAGATACGATTGGTAGAGCTAAAGATGTTAGGCTATTAATGAATAATAACAGTCTATACTTTTTTTACTATGCATATTTATATCTTAATACGACGTAATTATAAATTATATCATAAATACGTTATTATATATAATTACCGATTTACGTTTATGATAACACGATAACATTGCATTTTTTTGATAAAAATAGATTTTATTTTTTATTGATTTTTAAATTTAAATATAAATTAAATTGGTTTTTCTAGATTTATTCTTTTTTTTCCCCAATCAACAACAAAAAATTTTGGTCGCAAATGCCCAAATTCTGGCACCGAAATTAGTTGAAAGGAAGAAAACAATAAACAATTTGATTTATAATGGTTTTTGCAACAAAAATTATTATATTTTACTGCAGTTTTTAATATAACTTTTAAACGCGTAAAGTGGTAAATAAATTTTTGCACAAACATTTCTTAGAGTTTTATTAGAATATGTAAAAGTTTAAATTTAATTGTAATAGAACTAAATTAGAATTAAAAGAGAATAGAATAGAATTTTCATTTATTTTTTTTTAGAATTTAATTATATAATAGAATTATAATAACACTGATATTTTTATTTACCTGAAGTCTTCAATAATGCATTTTCATGTATATTTACTCTATTGATTTATTACAATCATGCAAACGCAATTAGTACGTAACATCATACCGTATAATTATAAAACGCACAACCGTGCGTATTAATCACGAGACAGAGGTCGGAGGCCCGGTATAACGGGCTATAAAATCCGTTAACAACTTTCGAGTGATTGTTTGAGTACTATATTCGCACCTATGTGTCAAACTTACGAGACTCCCACGCGACGGTACGGAGGAAAGACGATTCCATCGACATGCACGGAGCAGATTGGACGTTAAGTTTGCATTGTTGCGCGCGCGATCTCGCGATGAAGTGTCGGATACGAGTTTCGCGAGATTTCATTTATGTCCTCCGAATCTCTCACGTAAGCTGACAGGATCACGCGGATCCGCCGTGGCATTACGTCGGAAACCTGACTCCACTCGATGTCGCCTTCTTGACGTCGATGTTCTGTTCCTGCGCTGCTCGCGGCCGAGCTCTTACCGAGTATCGAGATTATCACGCAATAATTTAAAAGAAATCATCTCTACATGCGTGCGTGTGATATAAAAGTTTTTTTATTTTACGAGTTTTTTTTTTTAATTTTAATATTAATATGAATTCATACAAATATATTATCGAACGAATATGTGATATTTTTGTTAGTACAAGATGACATTTTAGTATATTTTTATTATATTTAAATTTTCCAGACTAAATCTACATAGACATACGAGATTTATAAAAATAAAAATGTATATAATAAAATATACTATATAATTTACTGTCCAATTAAAGGTAAACAATATAATATAATGAATGGCTTTATAACTTTTTACATTTGTCCCGTTTGTTCACGTTGGTAGAGGTGAAGCTGTGGCGCGCGCCAGGAGGCGACTGTTTACCAATTCTAAGACTTTAGCGTGACTTTCTCCGGCAAAGACGTCGATTCGCGAAGATCGATCAGTGAAAGCACACGATAATTGATCGCAAACACAAAGAGGCCCCCTGAGAGAGAATGTGACGGTCGGAAAAGCCGATTCAGCGGCACTTCTCCGTGACACGGCCTATCGCGCGATATTTCCGGAAACGAAATAACTCTCTACTTACTTTAATTTGAGGAGAAAAGATTGGGAGTCTTTGAAACGCTTGAATATCAATTAATTAATTAGACAGTGAAGTTTGCATTTCAAATAAATTTAACGTCACAATCGCAAATCCTCTTTTACGAGAGAGAAAGAGATACTGGAAAGAAATGGGATCTAGTGGTAAAGTAGAGACAAATCGGATCAAATTTTCTTCACATATTTTGTCTAATAATAATAATAATAATAAACTAATTTTATTATTAAGTTTTATTATAAATTTTAAATCTTAACATCTTTGGCTTGAGTCTTATATAATAAAATATTACATTCCTTATTGCACGACAAAAAAAATCAATAGAAGGAAATTGCCCAATTCGCTCCAACATTGGAGGCGAAGCGGATCACCCCGGTTTCAAAGAATTAAAAGAAACCTAAAAGAAATAAAAATAAATGAATGAACTCTTTGAAAGAGCCCGTTAAGCTCTTTCGTTGCAAACCCACAAAATTGGGATCGCGTTTTTACACGAGAGACAAAATTTCTTCGCCCACCCGCGATCTCTACGCTTGCGTCATCGGCTGACACTAAATCACACGCAATACAGAATCGTCTGCTATTTCCGCGCGGAAGCAACTATAGCAGCGATAAAACGGATCGTATAAAATAAAAAAAATAAAAAAAATTAATGACGACTCTCTCGAAACTTAATAACAATCCGATTCGTCTCGGTCTACCCTGTGCGTGGCGTGGCGCGCTCCGATCATCGAATCGAGCCGCAGATATCGATCGGATGATTACCCGACCCTCGTCAGTTATTTACATTCACGAATTCGTATTTGCCGCAATTAGCGAGGTATATCCCTCAGAAACGATTTGTTGGGATATTAATATCGACGACCTACTCTCCGGGACGAGCAACCGATGGAAGATCACGGACGCGCGTTGCATAACTTATGATCGCCGATCGATTTGCGCCTCGATAAAGACCGGTATTCCCGCGTAAAGCACTTATGCACATAGTTGGAGAATAATTTGACGAGGAATGCCTCGCGTGTGATAGCAGAGATAGATTTACGCGCCCCGCGGCTTTGACGTTGACAGAGATTATTCCTCGCGACACACCGGGGCAAAAAGCCGATGCGCCCGGAGGCGGCGCGTAAAGAATCATTTGCACCTGTGACTAATGGATGCCATCGAAATTATCTTATCGTCATCGGACATCGAGTGTCATCAATAGACGCTTTCCTGGCGTATACCTTGCGGCACGAGATTGAACGGATGGAATTCCTGTCGATGCTCTATTGTTGTAACAATGTCCTACATATCGCGTGGAATATTCCTTAGTTTCAGCTCGCGGACGAGCCGAGAGAATTATAACAATTAAACCGATGAAGGAAGAAACGGAAGGAGATTGCGTCGGAAATTAACGTCGGGAAATTCTGGCAGATTGCGTTCGACGAAGAGAGAAAGAGAGAGAAAGAGAGAGAGAGGGAGAGAGGGAGGAAGGAACAAACGTGTAATTTAATAGCGAGCGAGAAAAGGCCGAGATCGGCAAATGGGTGAGATTCGAGCGCGTCGCAATCGTGGGAAAATGGCACGACGACGGTAAAAAATAGAGGCAGGCAGGTGGCATCAATTACAAAAGGGTGACGCGTGTAACCGATTCCTCCCGTTCGCGGGACGGCGACGACTACGTGTGGCGTAACTTCGACGGCGTTTGAAGTTTCACTTACTCTGCATATAAATAGCACGCGACTTTTCATATATAGCCCCGCGCGGCGTGTATCCGCGCGTGTCCGCTGACGTGGAAACTGGCAGGAAGTGTGCTGTGTGGCTGGTGCAGTTCCACGGCGAGTATAGGCAAGCGGTTCACCCCCCATTTTCTGTTCACTAACCGACTAATCAACGTTTTAGTGGCTGAAAATGATTTAATTCGAGTTCTTATATTATTTTGTGAAAAAAAGTGTCTATATACACTTTACTTTTTTACGTAGTCGTTGAATAGTTGTAAGCAATTTTTTGTTTAATAAACTTATATAAACTTTAAACAAAAATTAAAAAAAAAAATTGTGTAAGTTTAATTGGATTAAAGCAAACTTTTTTGTCTCTTGGACTTTTTTTTTAAATCGATAGCTTTTGAGATAAAAAAATGTTTAAACTTGAAAAATGACTACTCTTGTAATTTTTTTTTCTCTTGAACTAATCAATCAATATAAATAAAAACGGAAATATTCGGCCAATGTTAAACTGTAACAAGAATTTTATTTTGATCCGTACTGTGATTGACATAAAACTTTATTATAATGAAGCTCTGATAATGCGTAAGCAATAACAGTACAAATTAAAATAAAATAAAATTACAGTTTAAGATTGACCAAATATTTTCGTTTTTTTATTCATACTGATCAGATAATGAGTTTGTGAAAAAAAAGTTATACATAGTCATTTTTCAAGTTTAGATTGCATTTTTTACCTTGTAAACTATCGATTTAAAAAAACATGCAAGAGACAAAAAAATGTTCATTTTGATCCAATTAAAGTTACATAATATTTTTCGAAATTTTTATTCAAAGTTTAGATTCGTTAAACAAAAATTGTTTGTAACTATTCAACGACCACATGAAAAAATAAAGTGCATATATATGTTTTTTCGCAGATTAATACAAGAAATCAAATTAAATCATTTTCAGCCACTAGGACGTTGGTTGATCAGTTAGTGTATTTTTTAAGCGACTTTCTGGGGTGAACCGTTCGCCTGGTAAGAACGCCTCGCGTGTCTCCTCGGGCTTGCAGCGTGCTTTATCAGGACAAATGCCCATTTCTATCGATTAACTTTAAGCTCGATTTAAAAGCTCGCTCTTCCCACGTCTTTTTCTGAGAATAACAAAAAGATAAAGAGGTAAACCGATATTGAAGTTAGTCTAGATTAGTAGAAATGGAGTCTTGATAAAACGTACGAGTCTGGAAGATCTTGGTTCTAGGAATTGGAAAAAGATAACAAAGTAAGTTAAACCAAGAAGATTAAAGTTCATCTGTATTGGTAGAAATGAATCTAAGTCTTTCGTCTGTTACTTCGGTAAATGGAGGAGGTCAACAATAGTAACCCTTCCATTAGCTGACTTTGCTGTTCTAATAGAATAAAATGTGAGGGAGAGGGAAGAAATAACGAACGCTAATGAAGAATGAAAATGTTAACGGGATCAGCGTTATAAAATTAATAAAACATTGACAAAGAAAATTATTAATGTTCAATCGTTCGTCGTTGTGTCAATATTATATAGATAACAACTGAGTTATCGATTACTCACGGAATATTATATAGCCGATACACACATTATTCACTATATTATTACATATCCGCGTGCGCTGTCGATTCTTTCAACTTTAATAATTAAATTGACCCGCCAAAACACGCCAAATTGATTCTGACATCGCTACAGAGTTGACTATGCGTAGGTTCAGTTTCGTATCCGATGTATCGATGCACGAGGGAATATCGCCCGACAGATATTGTGCCTCGCTTCTCGTACACCTCCACCACAACCTTCGACTATCGTATTTTTCGAACGCGTAAATTCAAACGTATTCCCTCCGAGTTCGTAAAAATGGTACAAATAGCGAATAATGAAACGAGCCGAGTATCGACGTCACGGGGGTCAAGCGACGATCTTCGCTTATATCAGATCCAGTCGTCGGTGTAGTAACGCGTCTGAATTACGCCACGGGGTGAATTTCATAACTGCGCCGGGCGAGGGGTGCGGCGAGGGTGGGCGCGGTGCCGCCGGTGCATCCATCCAGGGGTGCACCGCACAAGCTTCCGGGTGGAAGAGAGAAACGGACGTCGGGGACGTGGGCGTGGCGTGCGAGGGTGAAAGGCGTGGTTACGCGCGATCAATAAAACTACCCCCCGTCACTCTCTCTTTCTCTCCCTCGTCTCCCACCGGCCTCGTCGTCGGCGATGCGGCTCGTAGAGGAAGAGAGAGAGGAGGGCAGGCGCGGAGGTGCGGCGGAGCGCGACGTGCCACCGAAAAAGCGGGCTCGCTACGAGGGATGAGAAAGAGAAAGAGAGAGGAAGAGGAGACGGAGCGGGCCCCAAGGGGTTGTCTGAGTCGGTGTGTACGGGTATCACGCCGAACCGCATCGATCCCTCGCGCGCGAACCTCCTCTCACCCTCGCGAGGGCGAGCGCGCGCCCGCGCAACCCTCGTCGAGCAGCCCTCGACCTCACACGGCAAGTACCATGGCCTCTGGAATTACGCGGGAGACTTCATTCACGGCACGCAACGGTCACGCGACGGCTGCCCGTCCGCACGGACGATTTTACTGCACACGGGCGTAGACGAGAACGGAATCGACGCCCTGGATTTGGGATTGGAAAAAGGGAATGTGTGTGTTCCATTGCGCTCCTTACGTCGTCGTATTTCTCTCTCTTATTCAAAATAGAACGATTCGAATCAATCGAAAAAGTATCACAGGAAATTCTGTTGTTAACGTCATTGCGCGAGTTACGAAGGAGAACAATATTTTTACTAAAGGAAAATTGGCTCGAAATTGTGTCAAATCTAATACTCCTTGAATCTAAAATGCTCTATATAATAGTAATGTAATTAAGGAAGATAATATAATAACAAAAGACCGCGTTACCTGCTGATTATAATAATTATATTAATGATACGTAATGAGACATACATATTTTAATAGAGAAAGACGAAATGAAAGAGAGATAATCGGAAATTGATATCGCGCTGTTCCAATTCCCATCGAAAATGATTTTAGTAATTCGAAGCGCGTTCGGATAAATTTTTAATTTCTGAACTAGATTCTTAAATTATACGTGTGCCAATATTGTTTGTTAAATTCGTTGACATTATTCAAATTACTTCCGCACTAATTTTCCTGCTGACTCACTAATCCTTTACTAAACCCATTTTTTTTTATTTCTTTTTAATAGAAAAAGTTGGAACATGCAACGTCGATTCGGCGAAAGATCGCGTTTCGTAACAAGAATTACATACGTGATATCTGAATTTATGAACACGCGTATGCAGCATTTACCAGCTTGGGGAGCGCAGAAAGAAATAAATACGAGAACTAATTTCCACAGTCGGAATGAGTCGCGGATTATACGAAATCTCTGTTCAATGACGTTGTCACGCAAAACGCTATAATTATTTACGTTCTTACTGTATACGTTCGAAAATAGCGTCGACATCGACCTTCTTTTTTCCACAACCGTTTACGTGCTCCAATGCGCTTGAATGCGCTCAGATTGGAGCTGTCGCGGTGTTACGTTTCCATGGACCGGTCTCATTCGGGACGCAGTGTCACGCGACACTCGATTTAACTTTTGTTACCTGATTTTGCGCTAATATCAACGATAATACGTGACTTTGCCGTTGCACATTTTATTTCTCATTACAAAACATGTAAACAAAATAAATCTTAAACGAAGCTTACTTAGAAAAAATTTCATTTCGCTAAAGTATTTACACTAAAAGAAAAAATTCTTAAATTTTAATAAGTATTTATTCCAATAGTACTAACACAATATTTACTTACAGTATAAATATTAAAAAAAATACTTCTTATATAAATATTATTATAAATATATAAATATTTAAATTCTTATGAATACTATGTAAGAAAAAATTGTACTTAAATTAAATAAGTGGTTCTTGTACTAAATAAATATATAGTTACATTTAATAAACATTTTATTAGTGCTATTCGAATAAATATTTATTAAAATTTAATAATTTTACCTCTAGTGAATAATAAAAATTTAAATATACATATAAATCACTGAAAATAATTGCAAAGAATCCCGAGTCAAAATTTTACTTCTACTTTTGATCTCAGTTACCTCTGTCTCGGATTTTTATGTCTATTTTAAATATAATACTCTTTTGAACCTATTGATTACAAGAATCTCAATGGAGAGTTTTAACAGGTTTTAAGAGGTTTAAGAAAATCGTTTAACTCAAAGTGGAAAATTTTCCAATAACTACCATTTAAGGCTTAAGGTAGGAATTGATTGAGCCTTAAGGATCTAATTGAAGTCAAAAATAGACATAAAATTTCAAACCTAATTATTTCTATTATTTAACAAAAATTACTTCTGCATCTAGTTAAATTTTCCGTTATTTTACCAAAACTTTTTCGTGCAGGCATAAAATGTCGCACGTAATCTCTCAGGTCGTCCCGTAAATTTTTCTGGCGTAAAAAAGCGGAAGCGAAGGTTGTCAAAGAATCTACTTTTAAAATCTTCTTTTTAGTAGCTCGAGGAACCATATAACTTCCGCTATTTTACTTCAAGTGGAGTGCGCATTTCGCGTACCACATGCGGGCTAGTCTGTTCACGCGAACGACCGATGCGCCGAGCGAGGACGTTAGTTTCCGCATGGTGCACATAGCGGAAGAGAATGAAAGTCAGGATAAGAGATACGATACAGAAAGCGGCGGCTATCAGAGAGAAAGATGTTGAATAGTGCAATAGGGACACGTCACGTTTCGATCATCTCGCAAGATTGCGTGGATTTTGCAAGAATTCGCTCGAACGTCGCTGTTGCGGTTTTACGGCGTAATCGGGAACCTTTCGCCAGGCGTGACCTTTGTGATCCTCAACGATACGTCATACACAGTAAAAGTCTCTCGGTCTTAGTGTCCGCCTTCAAAACAGATCTCCGATGTGCGTTCGGCTGAGTCTGAAGTACTTCCGGCTAGCAGTTTCGCGATGCAACTTTCTATAATGCTCCTGACGAACGCGATGTGTAAACGTCTTCATTTCTATCCAAACTGCCAAAAGAGCCACATTTTTAAGCCATATTTTAAAGAATCAGAACTCTTACGATAATGTACAGCGTCATTTGTGCATGGAATCTCTGTACGCGTTTCATAGAATATTGTAAAAGGCATCGATGCACAGAGAAAAAAATTAGTACCAAATTAACAATTCATCGTTTCGTATATAAGCACGATCCCTTATAATATTATTTACTTCAACATTTTAAATTATCGGAAATATTATAACTTTAAAATATAACAATTATAAAGTTTAGAAATATTTTATGCATAATTCACGTTAATTTTTGACCATATAATGTTCGTAGAATATTTTCACAATATTCCACGGATATTCTAATAACACACTACACATATTATGTAAATACGACACATATCATTAACACAATATTTCTATATTAATCAATATTGAATAATATTCTTGGAGTGTTGATAGTAATATCAATTTAATTTTTAATAATATATTCGTGTGATATTTTAGAAATATTGTGTTTATAGGAAATGTAAAACTTTCTTAAAAACATTTATAATCTTAAACAGACATAGTTAATTAACATAAACAAATTTTGTTATCAAAAAATTTAATAAACAATATTCGCATACGTATAATTTAAGAATTCAGTTCATAAATAAAAAATTCTTACGAGCGCGCTTCGACGTACTTTAAAATGACTTAAAGTCATTTTCAAATTGAAGTTTGAACAACGTAATATAAATTTCCGATTATCTCTTTTTTACTTTTTCGTATCATCTCTTTTTTATCTCTTCGTATAATGAAGAATTAAAAAAGTAAATTTGTATTCTAAAAAGTAGTTTTTATATTTACTTCGTCTTTTTTACTTCTTCACACGTAATGAAGAAGTAAGAAATAATCTTTATATTCTTACTTACATACAAAGCCATAAATGAATGTTGATTCGATACTAATTTTTTTCCCCGTGAGAACGAGATTTTTGTCAAAAGTTCGTAAAGTCTAAAGGTGAATATTTAACGACGCTAACTATACAAATCGATATTATTCGAGCATTCTTAACGTTATGATTCCTCGGCTACCGCGTCTTCCGTTTACGATGCTTGTGCAACGCGCGCTCAGAAATCGAGTCTCTATAAGATTAAAGTTAATGATTCATTCCGATGGGGCCGCTTTCTCCTACCGCGCGCCGTCAAATAGAGTACACCGGCGCGGTTAATTAGCCGCGCGTGTTTTCAGCGTCGCGCGCGCGCGCGCGCGCGTACGCGTGTTGAAGCGAACAAAGAGAGGATCGCTATCGCGCGACGAGTTGAGCGAATTATGCGGGAATCGTGTTAAATCGCGCTGCAGTTAAATCGACCCACACGGGCGCCCGCGAGTGACTAATGGCGAATCAACACCCCGAACTCGCTCGCTAATCCGATGATGTATCGCGACGTCGGGATCGTAAAGACGCCTTACCTGTTTAGAGGGTTACAACGCTTCCTCCGGGACGCACGTGGTAAATGCGCCGCAATTGCGCGCTGCGAGCTCTCGCGCGGGAGCGAGCTCTCTCATGGTTCCCGTTGTAATGAATCTTGAGTGCGATTGATGATCGCATGGAGTATTACAATAGCGTAAATTTTCTAACGTAACCTAGTGATGCTTTTCAACGATACTCTGATGCGCGCGATGTACAGAGTGAGCAAAAGTATCAGTGAAATGTTCCAAGACATTTCGTACAAAAGTTGTATGGTCTGAAGAAAAAAATTAAATAATAGAAAAATTAAATTGTTTTTTTTTTAATTGATTTTTCAAAGACATATTACGATCATCGTCATTTAAAAATTAGAATTTGAAAAATGGAATTATACGATTTTTCTAAATAATATGTAATTGCTCTAATTATTTTGCATATAAAAATATTAAGAATTAATAAAAAATCAATCGTTTAGAAAATATATATTACATTTTATGTGTACTTTATTCCAGCATATTTCGAAGTAAAATGTAAAATATCTATTAATGTTACGTTAATCCGCAACTATTGATTTTTCAGTAACTCCATTTTAATACTTTTATATGCAGAATAATTAAAGTTATCACATTACGTAAAAAAAAAGTACAAATAATGTCCTGCTTACGAGATATTTCACCGGTATCTTAATACTTTTCGCTCGCTCGGTGTAATACTATACAATACATATAAACATATGTATGATATGTATAACAATTATAAGCTTAAATAATAATTAAGTAGGCGTTGATTTTCCGATTTTGCATGCACGCAAAAGTACGCTTTACAGCAATTACAGCGTGTTCATTATCGTCGACAAGGAGATCATAAATATCCGCGAATTATTTCCACGTACTCATTCGGAACTCAAGTGAATCACATCTACCTCAATTTCTCTCGAATAACGTTACACGAGATGAAGACAAGAGAATTCGGAACTCATTCCTGATATTAGAAGATACAAAGAATATTTATAAAGCGCGTATCAGATCGTACGTACTTTTAGTTGACTATTATTGCCCGGGGAATTTAAGGCCAATTTTTTCTTAGTCACTTTCTAATACACGACATTAAATGCAACACGGCCAGGAGTTAACTTTCTATTAATATGTGCAGTACGCATAAAATTAAATGGCAGAATTTTCAATGAAAAATTGATTTATCCTGTTCCTCTCTATTAGAGGACTCTCGGATCGACGCAGCTTTCGGTGAGGCGCAAAAGTTCTTAAGTCTCTCAGCAATAATTTGTCAAAATCGCACAAGCCGTTCCTTAACGTCACGTCATTAGTTTCCTTTTCAAATATATCTGATCCACTTAAGCTTCCACACGTTGCGTCAGCGAGCCTCTTTTGAAAGAGGCTGTCAGAGCCGTCCTTATATGCGATCACCTTTCAAGGGAAGGTCGGATGTTGAGGGGAACGTTCACCGGAACAAGCATGTCGCTCTCGTAAATCACGCAATAGTGATTTACCCGGGCGTCCCACCTGGTCAACTAATAGTCCGGCAGAGGACAAGGCTAATGGACGATCTTTATCTTTAATCAAAATAATTACTCGCTTATACGCGAGAAACTGAGCCATCAGGTGAACTCCCAAACGACTATTTGCACACGGAAAGAACGGTTTTGCTAAAGTGTTCAAAAATTTAGCTGAATACAGATCTGAAAATAATTTTGTTGGGCCATCTAAATGATTATACAGGCCGTGATGAGCAAGGCTGCAAAATATTTTGACATTTCAGCAACTAATTTCACTATCTTACGCAATTATTTTGATGGACCAACAAAATTATTTTCAGATCTATATCCAGCCAAATTTTTGAACACTTCAGCAAAACCGTTCTTTCCGTGCACTATTGAACGTTACTTTCTACCGCATTTCTGTATTCTCGAATTTACATGAAGTCAATCATAAAGTAAAAATTAGCCGGGGGAAAAAATTAGCGCCTTCGGCAAAAGTTGTTTAATTGACATATTTTTAATAGCAACCAACTGTCGTTTTGTAGAACGGAAAATTTAGTTGCTTCTGCAAGGTGCACGTACAGGTGTAAATACATAGAAATACTTTTTTATTCAAACTAAATAAGTATTTGTTTATATTTACTAAACAGTTTTATTCGTGGCGTTTTAATTAAATTCTTGATTCGTGGAAACAAAATATTTCTTCTTTAGCGTAAGTATTGAAAATTGCGCTTTTAGTTTATGAATATAACAATATCAACGATATTAAAAAAATATTGTTTCAATTGTTTAATTGATTCTTGAGCACGCTTCTTAATCTGGCATAATAGTTAATAAAGAAATGTGACATGTTAGAGATATTGAGCCAATTTTTAATCAATTCCGACGTAAATACAATATATAGAAGGCTTCTAGGTCCAGCTTTATCAATTTGTAAAGGCTCCCACCATTTTCTGCAATATACTGCAGAGTTTGTTCTGATAACTATACCGACGCGCTACATTCTTTATTTACACCGCACTCTGGTTGTCTTTGGGGGATCGTGTCCAAACACGACTTGTACATTTCGGTCCGGATGATATCTTCCTCCTGCGCCGGAGTCTTTTCTAGGGATCGGGTCATCCCCGAGGAATTATGGCGATCACGCGAGCGGACTTGGTAATTTTCTCCATGTTCCGTTCACTCGCCGTTTCTTATGTCTCTTTACAACTTTCCGTTCGTCGGCGAGGGAAATCGATCAGCGCAAACGGTATCGCGTTTACATTCTTAAGCGAAATGTTTAACGTTGTTTTAAGGCCAGAGCTAATCGATCCCGCGGGGCAGGCCACGGTCACCGCGATTTACATCGTGCATACTGTACGACTTATAATCTCGACGCGATCGCATCTATGCACCCGGCCGTGTGTCTTCGACGCTCGTGCCTCGGACGACATCGCGGTTGTAAAGCGTCAAGTGATGCAAAATGCCTGAATAAACGCGAGACAATCACAATTGTATTTGCCAGCGATATATCCCCTATTGAATGAAAAATTAATTAACGAGCAATAATTTAGAATACGACTCTTGAAATTTTCAAATTAAGAAATTACAAATTACGGCAATGAGGGTAAGGTTGTCGATATCGCACCGGTTTCTAAATCGCACCACCTCGCGCATAAATTCAATACAGTACTTGTAAACTCTTTGCGAAATTATTTGGAAACTACATAACATCATCCTTCATTGAATTCAACGTGTTAAGAACAATAGAAATTTTGTTATTAATATTTATAGGAAAATCGTAACTTTGCTGCTGTTTTTCAATACATTTCGTAGCTTGATTGCAAAAGGTAAAATAAAGAATCTAAATTTTGATAATTTGTAACGATCACAATATTATTAAAATTAGATTGACAAAGTTCAAATAACTTATTTGTAAATTAAATAAAGTTTTACAAAATGCTTTAGTCGCACTTTAGTTTCTTAAATCGCACTATTGCTTTGATAGTAGTTGTATATATATAAAATCAAATATGATAATGGTACGGAGTATATATTATAACAATATTGCCGTAATGTAGCAATGTTATTGCAATATTATTGAAAAGTTATCGAAATGATAACATTGAGAGAAATTATATTTAGTTTACGGTATTTATCTTCAATATTAATAAAATTATGCTCATCTAACGCGTATCTTTGTTCGAAAAGGAAGAATCTAACAGAGAAAAAGTCGCTTTACCCTAGGAAGAGTAATATTAACCTATAGTGCGATTTAAGAGATTGGTAGCCCAAATCGCACTATTTAGAGACTTCTTAAAAGTCGTCATTTAAAAATTTATGACAATACGTAAAAAATTCTGAAACAAAATAAATATAAAAGGAGAAATGTTGTATTTTATTATGACGTAAGAAAATTAAAAACATTCCTCATAATTTCTTAGTTACAAGCCTTTATGTCAAAAGTGGTGCAATTTCGGCAACCTTACCCTAAGAGTCAAATAGATGTAGATCCTTTTTGCGCAAGTCATCTTATTCAGTCGCTTTTAACGACTTTTTACATGACGTACGTTTTGACCGCCTTCAGCTCCTCTCTTCAACGAACAATACAGAAGTCCACATAGCATTAATAAATCATGGACCGCTTGTGATTCATTTCGTGTTCCGCATCAAATAAGCTGCACTCCCAATTGCCAGATTGCAGGGATTTACAATTCATCTCATGCAGAACATGATAAGGTGCATTTTCAAATTTTACTCTACAATCGGATTAATTAGAGATTGATAATTAACATTAAATTCAAATAACCAATATTCAATTTACAAAAACACGACAATATTCGTCGAATGTTGATCAATGGAATGCTCAACATTGTAAGGTCATTTCGCAAACTATCGGAAAATTAATTATTATTACGGTGCGCCGGTGTGGCTGTAACGATATTAATTACAATGCTGCGTGTGTCTTGCATTTAGATGAGAAATTTGCGAAAACGCAACTTAATTTTTAATTTTACGTACCAAAAAAGAAGTTTGTTGAAAAATTGAAATATTTATCCGATACGTTGAATTAAATATCGAATTGATTCAGTTAACTCTTGATTTAAAAAAAAATCTAATGATTGAACTGTATCTTTTTTTTTCGTGAAATTAAATAATTGCTGAATCAACTCAATTTTAGTTCAACGTGTCGGATTAAATATTTTAGCTTCTCGGCAAATCTTTTTTCCGAGTGCAACGGATATTCGAAACCTCGTACCTTTTAATCAACGCTGTTAAAAAGCGATATATTTTTTACAAATTATCTACGTGTACTCGGAATTTAAAGGTGAACGTCCGGGCGTCTGCTGTCGGTCCGTCGAATCTTTTTTTTTTCACGATTTTTATTAGCGAGGACGGACGTTGCACTTCTTTCTCTCTCTCCCGCTTTCCCCGGCTGTCGACACCTCGTACGTCGTATCATTGTCGAGCGAACCCGACTGTTTGCATGAGAAGCCGGTGTTTACAGCGCCGACAGACGCACTTACGTAAATGCCATTAACTAGTCGGACGGTGATTACGATTCCGCACGGGATGGACGCGCGCGCGACGCAACTCGCGCGCCGCGGCGGCGGCGTCGGTGGCACAGCGCAGGTTTTCTTCATTGGCGCCGGCGGAACGGAGTAGCGGCATATAATTGCGCTTGCAATCGATTTTTCGTGTGCAACAATGCGATTTCAGGCCTCGTCGGACTTCGTAACGCGCCATTGGCAATTCGCCTATTTGCAATAGCGCCTGTGTACTCTTCTCCCCGATCATTGTGCAAATTCTAAGGATTTGCTAGGCACACTGGCGCGCGAAAGTACACGAGCGGTTTCGTTCGATCTAATAAGGATAAGGGAAATAAATCTGAAAACGCGCCGTTCATGAAACTTTCGCATTATTTTAAGACGGTTAAATCGTTTAAAAATCAAAGTTTTTTTGTAAGTCAATTGCAAAAAAAAAATAAAAGCAATCCCAGATTTATCTTTTTACCTAATTTCTATATGATTATTGCTAGTATATAAATAAAAAAAATTAATATTTTACATATATATATATATTTCTTTTTTAATAGCATGACAAAGAGACAACCATATAAGACTTTAAATATTTTTTTACTCTTATAGCGACATAGGGTTTGAAAAATAAGATATCAACATTTTTGTGGGATGTTCGTCAGACTCGTAGTTTTCGGTCAAACATAAAAAAAAAAATTGAAATCTTAACAAAATTATTAAAACGCTGGCCAAAAACGGTGATTACTTTTAAAAAATCCATTTTTGAAATTTTTTGGAAAGAAATCGGACTGTTTCGGAGGTTCGACAGAAAATGACATATGTTTCATACATCTTGGAATTTTTTTATTTATTTTATTTAAATTTCTATTTGTTCTTATTCAGGACAAAACCAAGAGAAAAAAAGAGTTTCGAGAAAAACGCGTCTTAAGGTTTAAAAATTTCAAAATACAATTAACTAATGCACGTCTCACATGGTACACTTGTATAGTGTCTGTAACGTAAGAAAGGAAAGCACTTTCGAAAAATGCATTGGAGAAAACCGATTTTTTTACTACCTAGTCCTCTCTAGATTTTAGATTTTTGTATCTTTCGTAAATTTTTGAATTTGTAAAACTTAAAATTTAATCTAGATTTTAGACTTTTATACACCTTTCGTAAATTTTCACATTTACTTGTGCATTTATTTGATTTATTTATACGTGACGAGTCGAAAACGCTTTTAATGGTCTCAATCCTCCAGCGTAATATAGTTTTGTACAAGAATTGATTTTGTCTTCTGTTCCTTTACCAAGAATATTATTAACGAGAGAATACAAAACACAACTGAATTTGTGCGTAATAATCACGCCCGGTTGAACTCCTACATGCGAGTATCTGATACTCAAAGCAGCGAGGAGAACGCGATAAGTGATAATTTCGCTAATTTTCGCGGATGCACGCTGTACGATGGATGGGACCAGTGCGCGGAAACGCAAGCGGAGTAAAAGCGAGGCCGATCTCCGGAGATTTCAATTCGTGCGAGCGAACCTCGTTCTCTTCTCCCCGATTATCCTCTCTGCCGTCTCCCGCTTCCTCTCTCGCTTTCAACGCTCATCATTCTAAGCCTGCCTTTCAATTTATGCAAATCATACTCTCTTCTAGCGGTGGCAGTGACGAAATTACGAAGGGAGAACTCTCGGAGCCGCCATTAAAATAGATTGAATATTCCCGGATTTGTTAAAAAAAAAAGAACCCAATGATTCAGAAATAAAAGAAGTGAAACTTCGAAAGGATGACGTAGAAGCAAAGTTTTAAAATGCAAAGATTTGATAGCAAGCAAAAAATGGAAAATGCGGAGTATAATACATAATGAACGCATTAACCAAGTTCTAGAAAATCTGTTTGAATATAAAAGCGCAACTGACGCGATTTCTGCTTTCAATATTACGCCTATTGTCAGACCGGCGTTACGAGCGGGCCAATATTCCAGGTAAAAACGTGGCGCAAAGCATTATTCAAATAATTCAGTAGCGTTATTTGAACGAAGTCAAAATAATGCAGCGACGTCATTTGAACGAGATCGAAATTGCGTTGTACTAATTGCTGCACTGTGTTTTTCTTTTTTTTTTTTTCGTTCTTCTCTGATGTAATTCTTTCCTCATTTGGACGGGAGTGACCCGCAATCGAGGACGAAGGTTAATATGTACCTGCCACGGCCAGAGCGTTTCCCCTACAGGGGAGCGCGAGGGGGGAGGCCAAACATAAATTATTGTTCCTGCTCGCGTTCCCGCTCGGGGGTGCCGTCGCTCCCCTTTGTTCCAAGCCGGCCCCCCTCGGGCCTAACCGTCCCTCCACGGTGCGGCGCATCCACTCCTCTCCCGTCCTCATCCGCAACGGCGTACCTAATATAATATTCCAGGCAATTACAGTGTTTGCGGATCAAACAGAGGGACTCGTTTCATCCCCATCCGTGACGCGCGCGATGCCCACCCTTCCTACGGGGGCTGGTACCCCTCTCCTCCCGCCGCGCCCCTCCCTGCACCCCTCTCGTCAGCGTCGCGACGGCGCGCGGGTGGCGTCGGCTCGGTGAGAATCGCACGGGTGGCGGCCGCCGGATGTACGGAGAACGATTTTCTGTCTGGTTCCTTTTTTTTTCCCTTTTTTTTCTAATGGGCTTGAGAACGTTGACTGGCACACGCCGCGAGATTATTCTCCCCCGCCCAGGGGAGTCTCCACTTAAGAAAGATCCATGGATCTCTGAATTTCCACCTTTTAAAGACTTTTATATCTGTCACTCTACTGACTTACGGGCTCTTTCGGACTTTTTCATCTTGGAACGATTAGAATTTATGAGCTTATTAATCCTTGGATCCTTTCCAGTTCCGACGATCCTCGGAATGCTCCTTGGAAAAATTGTGCTCCTCCATGACGTTGGCGTCATTGAATAAAAATTGATAAAAAAAAAACTTGTAAATTATTGCGACTTCTCGCTGGTTCCATTTAAAACGCTTAACTCCATGTAAAATCCGGTTTAATGTAAAAAGATGTAGAAAATGTTATATGTAATCTTTAAATCGGAATCAGTGTATTATTCACTGAAAGGTAGAGAACAGTCTGATTTCAGTGATGTAACTATATATAAGCATTAATATATTATATGCATTGTCTTTCAATGACAATGTACTGATTCCGGTTAGTGCACTTTCTTTTAATTGCATTGCAAATCAACAAGATTTCACTTTTAGATTCAGATTTAGAGAGCAAGTTAATTAATGTAAAATGAAGAGACCAATTTGAAGAAGAGATGCTGATGATCACAGTTGTCTCGAGAGAAGAAAGGAGAGAAGGAAGGAAGGAAGGAGAGTTTCCGAGGGGGAAGAGGAAGGAGACTTACGTTCCTTCCCAACGAGAAGTTGAAGAAAAAGAAAGTGACGAGAGGCGCGTTTTCCGTTGTAAGGAGGACGAAGTTTAACGTATCGTGCCTCGCTGTTATTTTTTTCCGCGCCGCGCCGGTATCCCTAGGTAGCCCTCATCTTCTTTCGTATGCGTGGCAAGAGCGCGGGCTCGCGTTCCAGTTTTTAATCGCGCTTTTGCGGAAACGCGACCTGAACGAACGAGCCCCGCGGACCTATTGCGCGATTTATATTCCTCTGTTGCGTCCACGCCTGGCTCCGTCCGTCCGCTTGCGCGAGTCTTACTTCACGTCAGGTTCCCATAAGTGTTTCTCGCGTATGTCAGGTGCACGTCGCCTCTTGCGCACGTAGCTGTATGCCAGATCGCCACTGTTACATCCTCGCGGAACGTCCGCTCTCGTCGCGGCGTCGATTATTCGCGACAGGTGAACGAGCATCGTCTTTCCTCTTTATACTGGAATAATTTAGAGTATATGGAAGTATCGAAACTTTTACTTTAAATAACTTTTGCTTTTGTATATTTTAATTTTCTCTATTTTAATTTTGTGTAAAAAATTGTATTCTCAACTTAAGAATTTGCTTTTATTTTTACAGTAATCTCTTCTGAAATAAACATCAAGAGGAATTTTTCAATAATTCAGCAATGTTATTTGAATGAGGTCAAAATAATTAAGTCCTAATTATTTTATTCTTACTTTCTTTAACTTCCAATTCAACTATTCTGCACGATAAATTAGTACCGGGTATTTTTAATTTTTGTAAGAATATATATAAGCAAGATAAAACTGGAAGATTTATATTCTGATATAAATGTGGAAGAAAATGCATAATTTTAAAATATATCAAAACTTATTGCAATACACTGTTTTCCACTGTTTGTGAAAATTAAAAACAAAAACTAATAAAAATTAGAAATACTAATCTTTAAAACGCGTATGTTGCATGAAACAATTAGATTAGCTCTTTAAGTTACTTTCTATTATCTCATTCATTATTTAAATATTATTTTAAGTTAGTTTAAGATTGTGAGCACCAAACACACACTGCACGAGCTATATTAAGTTATAATTGCTCTGAAAATACCGAATGAAACATACGATCAGTATAGAATGTCCTGAAAAGTACGTTAAACAAATATTCTTAATTTTAAAAGCTATCGCAGATAAGAACAGCAATATATTCTTATTCATAAAGAATATATGTTAAGAGGACTTGCAAAGTATAGTCTTCTTATTCGAGAATACAGTTTTTCGGTGTAGGATTTACGGAGAAGCTCGATTTTCCAATATAAAAATAATTCCTCATGCTAAATTAATTTAATGCGCCGAAATATCGAAATTCTTTCTTCGATTAACTTCGGCTCTTTTACGTGCTATTTCAATTTTAGGCTCTCCACAGAAAAGTGATTCACCAATATGAAAGTAAGTATATACATTCGAGAGACCTATCGCGATTCTTGATGCGACCTTCTGCAGAACATCAAGAGCGACTGAAAGTATTGCGTCAATTTGACATTGCGACGTCATTTTCAGATTGCGGCCGCGTTCGCCGGAGAGTCACGTCTCTAATAAATTCAGCGTGCGCGACGTTCCTCCGGGCGATCCTTAAATCTCCACGGTCTTCCGACTTGCGGCCACACTGTTCCTCTTCCCGCGACAGGTGCCGGCTGTCGCGTGTCGCAAACGTAACGACTGCACGGCTAGCAAAGGCTTTGCGACATACACGGTCGGATTGTATGAGCACAGTGTAGGATTCTAAGCTATTTTTGATCAATGTTTGAATTCGTGTTTGTAAAGTCAAATTTTATGATATTTTGAAGCGTATAATTATTGTAAATATTTATTTATGATGATTTTATATGACAATTTTCTGTAATAACTCAATTATTAATCAATTAAGAAAAAATAATATATCAATACATATAAATGAAAACCGTTGAATAATTAAATGTAGAATTATATCATCAAAAATATTTGTCGTTATAAATTATAAAACAAAAATACGAGGGCAGAGCAATAAAAAGTTTTCAATTAAATATTGTCGATTTTCACATAAAATTTTCAAGTTTTTGCATTTTTTCTAAAATGCAAATTAAATTACATTAAAAAAATCTTTAAATATAAATTTAAAAGGTTTCTCCGAAATATCTGAAAGTATAATAAATATTGTATTAATATCTACACGATATAATAACAATATAATAAGAAAAAGATTCGTTATAAATAAGTTTACTATATAACAAATATGTGAAAAAGTTTTCTTACAAGTATATATTATATAATACTGTATTTTTTTTTAATAAAACCAATTTTTTAAATTTATTTTTTGGGTAGCTACATTACCAGCCTGTTTTTCTCTTTCACCCATTATGCAGTGTCGACACATTCTTATAAATCACGTCCTAAGTAATAGATATTTCATAACTTTAAATCAAAAATCTATTAAACAACACTTTAACAACTATAATCGACCAAGTTTTAATTAAATATTGATATTAACAAAGTCATATCGATTAAAATGTAAATGGGTGCCAACATATATAACATATAATTACATTTTCTTCTACTAAAATATACGTGGCTAACGTGTTTCTCGATAAGCGTCATATCGCGAGAAATATTAAAACTTTGCGCTTAAATCATTCACCTACATTCAACTACAAATTACATTGATTATTATTAATTGCGGTAATTTAATAATTTTTTAAATTTAGATAACTATATATAAAGTCAATCAATACACGTGTTTAACATTGAATTTTTGACGCAGTTTATCTTCCTGCGATTCTTACACTACGCACCGAGACGGATACGTGCTCGCAGGCTGACCGCCTCGCGAGATGTTCCGCGCCAATGACGCTCCGCACGCGCTCGCGCAAATCGCGACGAACGGTCCTCCCCGAGTCGCAACCGGAGTTCCGCAACGTCGGAGTTCCGTAACCCATTTTTAAAACTGTTAAACAGCCGGGAGAGCCCAGCCGCGTCTAACCGGCAATCCGCTTCTAACGAGCTGAATCACGAAGATTAAACGTTCTTTATGCGCCACACGATGATGCATAATTTTCATTCGCGCTCGGGCAAAGAGATGAGGTACAAACTTCGCTCGATCCGCTAACAAAGTTGAATTCGCGAGAACCGTCTCCGGAGAGAACTGACCGTGTAATTGGAAAATATATCTCGTATTAGCTTTTCCCGCATACAGAGCGTACTCCGCGAACTTTATTGAAATAAGACTGCTTTCCGCCAATCACGTGAAGATTAAATATAAAAACAAGCTAATGCAAATTATAAATACTGACCTTTAAAACACGCAAGTTTTCTGGGACACGATTGCATTAGCTCGTCAAGCCACGTTTTATTACCCCGGTTCATCCATCATTTAAATACCACAATGTTTAAGAATGTATAAGACATACAGTCCTCGCAAAGTAAATAAAATTTAGAAATTTGTTTAATATTAACACTTAAATTCAAATAAATGGTATGAACGTTATGTGAATAACATATCTTTTAGTTTATTCAATCTATTTGTTATTAAAAATTAAATTATTTTTTTACATTTAAGAAAAATCTCAATTTTTTGTGTAAGCGCTTTAAATATTCAAGATGATTTATACAAAGTTTTATCGCAATTATCTATTTAGTTATTTCGTAAATAAATAAATAAATTTTCTTTATTTTTAGAATTAATCTCAGCATCACAATAAAACTTTACATAAATCATTTTAAACATTTAAAATATTTAAATAAAAAAATACAAATTTTTTCCTTATTTCATTATTAATTAATTTTCATTAGAGCACATATCTATTTTTTATTAAAATAATATTTTTATCTAGATAGAAAATCGCCGCCAAATTTTTTCTATTACTTTCAAATCCAATATAAAACAATCTGAAATTTTTCATAATTTTCTAAATTTTTTGATAAATGTTCTGTACAGCTTGAAGGTTTGAGCATCAAGCACTACACCGACTATACAAAATTATAACCATATGATTATTGCAAATAAAGCACGATCTGCATATAGAATTTCATTGTCCAGAAGTTCGTTAGAAGGAACACATAGTGTTTCAAAGAATATTCTAGATAAGAAGAATATCTTCCCATCCATCGTAAGAATACGTGTTAAAAGAACTTGCAAAATGTATAGTACTCTTATTTCAGGAATACATTTTTTTTTTCATGAACGCGCGCGCGACGTCTCACATTCTCGAGCTACAATGGCACGTGGGTGATGGACGAGGGTGGGGTAAAGGGGGCATTATGAACACTTAAGAGAGACGTACGCCGTTTGCACAATACGTACGGGCGCGTTATGCCGCGCACGCGGTTGCTGAAATCCAGGTAGGATTTTATTTCCAGCGACTCTTTTGTCTCTCTAACGAGATTTTGCGAGAGATTTGGCGCCCGGCCCCCCTTCCTCCCCAGGAAGTCTGTGAACTCGATCGTACGGAACCGAATTACACGGGCCGTTCGCTTGATATTCCGCTCGTCGACTCTTCCTCATCGGATACTTTCTTCCCTGCCTCCCTCTCCCCCTTGCAGCTCTTCCCGCGAGGCCGCGCGACCACCTTCGCCTTCTTTCCTTTTTCTTTTCCATCGCCTTCGCCGCCGAGCTCCGCGACCTGGAACGTGCCGCGATCCTTACGCACGTACACGCATTTTCGTAATTACGAGCGCGTCCGGGAGGCGCGAGTCTCTCTTTGTGCCACCGCCACGGAATTTCTACGATACCTGGGAGACGTTGCCCGAGAAGGAAGCCTACAGTTCTATTGGCGAGTAATAATTTTCATATATAAATGATACATGATACAAATATATGATTATTATATGCGCTGTTAAAAATAGCATGAAAAATATATTTTTAAAAATGTACATTACAAATATTTGATGTTGTCAAAAGTGCACTAAATTTCACGCACATATTTTTCAGTTGTAGATACATTAAATTTAATGTTTCACTTAAAAATACATTAAATTTCAAAATACTTTTAACGGTATATCCGTCTCGATATGACCGTGTTTGATCTTTATATTGAATCCTTTTCTATTATAATATTAAAATTAACATCATTTTATAATAAATAAAATGTAATTCATTTTTATTCTAATAATTCTTCATTTTTATTTGAATTATAATTTATTTCAAATTTATCAATTATATATTTTTTATTAAAATAATTTTTAAACGACAATACATAAAATTATTTAAAAATTGGAATCTAACGTGGAATATCAATTACGTAACAAATTCCTCTATTTAAAATACCGCCCAATTATTTAAATTTCTAATAATACTATACTTGATCTCTAATTTACTCCATTTTAATTAATATAATAGGGTATCTAATCCTAATTTAATACCTTAATCTCTCAAATTTTATTTAATTATTGTACGCACTACGATACAATTATAATTGTACGCATTGTAATATAATTACATCGTAATTATAATCGTACTTTATATTGAATGCACATATATATTTCGATTTAATGTTGTCAGAAGTGCGCAAAATTTCACGTAAACAATATATTTTTCAGTTATAGACGCATTAAATAGCATGCACTTGTGTAACTTAAAGGCTCATTGAATTTCATAACATTTTTGATAGTGCGGAGCAAACGTGTTTTTCATCAATACACGTAACACGGTAAACACGATCATACATATTTATGCGCGATGACGTAACACAATGTAACATCAGATATGATTGCAGACGTGGTCATATACAAACTTCGTAAATGTAAAATTTTTTACCCGGCTCGCACTTCGATCAAATATTATATTTTGACATCTCCGTGCATTTTCACATTTCTCTACGTCTCTCTCTGAACTCCTTCAAGTCTTCGTATCTCCATGATGTATCAATCTATCGGTATGATAATTTCAATACGTCGATATGGTCTAAGCGTTTCGACATTTCTGCAATGGCATACTAAACGCATGGACCTCTTTGACGCGCGGGTAATACCGATGCACGTACAAATATCGTTCAACCCGATCATTCGTGTGTGCTCCTCGCTTTATCCCGCTCTTTCTCTACCGCGCGGAGACAGGCGTTTACGCAACTTTGGACGTGACTCGTCACGCATTCACGTATACGCGCTGCGTAATTACGCGTCGCTATATATAAGACGTTGCGAGGAAGTTCGCTAACTTACAACACGGCGTTTCCACCTACCTAAACAACTGCTCGTTAAAAATACAATAATGACTTGAGTAACACGTGCGAGGATCTCATCATCGTAAAATTATTATAATTGATAAATGACCCGTCCTGCTCGCGCGGCATGAAAAGCCGACATCCAGTCGTGCTTACAATTAACCAATACAAGTAATTTATTGTCTATTTATACTAAAAAGCGGAAGTCGACGTTATAATTATAGAAGGCAGCAAGGATTAATTCATTAGTGCGACGCGATAAACGTGATAAATCGTGGAAAGCCATTCCAGCGCGAGTAAAATGGCGCTCTCACCGTCATATTGGAGCGTTATCGTTGAATGTCAGCGTTGTGTCTATACGAGGTACGGATATATTTTACGTTAATTAGCCTCCTGTTTTGTCGTCGACCGTTTTACCTCGCGATTCCCCGGTCGCCTCTTTTGAACAATAGTGCGCTGTAGGTATGTATGTTGTGCGTGGCCTCAATGCTCCATCGGGACCATCTCGATATTGCGACGTATACGCGAGTCGCGTTTGTTCTTTCTCCGATTTCGAAATCGCGATGATTGCGCAAAGAGAGAGAGAGATAGAAAGAGACGATAAATTTTGCTATATGAATTAATACAAACACTGCCAAACACTTTCTATTCGTAATACAATTACAAAGAGACTCTCGAGAATTAAAAATAATGATATTTAAAAAAGATGAGAACCAGATGAACGATTACAATTTATTTGAAAAATTGCAAACTTTATCGAACATAAATCAAACTAGAACGAACGTTTCGACTCACTCTGGAGTCATGTTCAACGTAACAATACTGCCGGAATACATATCACACACAGCGTTCACTTGTCCTCGTTGAGGATGACGGTTGCAAGTCACTAATGGGTTACCAAGTCCGAAGTGTAATCAAATCAGAATAATTTGATCTCTTAGGAGGAGAAATGCTCTCCCTGAGAGCGTATATAATTCCGAGCTAAACGAAAGTCAAAAACCGCAGAAAGATAATCGAAGCTTCGAATCCTTATGCTAACTTGTGCGTTCCGAGTTCCATTTCTATTTGTACCTACGTGAACGTTGGGGAAATATTTGCATATCCTTTCGAAATTATTACATATATTTAGCATACAAAACGATATACGAGCACTTGTCTTTTTATTATTATACAAATTGAGACGGTACCTGTGTCTGTCACTGCACAGTTACGTCGCAAATACGCGAGACGTGCATATTGCTAAAGAAGATATCTCCCGATACTTATTACGATAAAACGACGAAGAAATGGCCACTTGCACAATGGGATTCAATTTGTTTTCCAATTCAATTTGCGTTACGCAACAGCAGCGGAATGCGGTTAAATATCGGTTAAGCCATCACGAGGCGTCACGGACCAAGCGCTTACAATGTCCTGTCGTCCGTCCTGCACGACACGCGTGCGTCCTGTCGCCGTTCTCACGCCGCAGAAACGAGTCCTCGAGTCCTCGCGAGCGCGAGTCGTGACCGCCGTTCCCAAGTCGTTCCAATTCGGAAAAGCGGAGCTGTCAGATAAACGCGCGCGTTTCTCTAGGAGCATTAATGGGACGATCGGCGGCTGGGGAGATCGTCTGTTTCAGCATCCCGCCCGTCGACGGACGGCACGGCCGCAGCAGAATAGAAGTCGCGGCCGTGCGAAAGTCGACGGTGACGGGAAAAACGATGACGGGTCCTCTCACGCGGTTGCAACGCGGAGATACGACGCGAACGCGGTCTCTTTCTCTCTCTCTCTCTCTTTCATATACGAACTTGCCCGTGTAAATGTTGGCCCGTTGGGTCAACAGCTGGACTGCGGCTGATCGATATCTATTCCGGTCCTCAACGAAAAGACACGCGAGTCAGGTATTTAGTGACACGCGGTTGCCACAAAAAAAAAAAAAAAAAAACGGGAGAATGAAAATACGATGCAGTACAATGAAATGTAGAAAAGTGGTACATTCGTAACATAGATTTAAGATCGCGATTTATACACAACTTTCGGTTTCAAACACAGCTCTTGAACTAGAACGGTATCACAGAATTAAATTGAAAATCAATTTAATATTATCGATGCTAGCTATTGTAGCATCTCTAAAATCCCTTTATCTATGAAAAAGTGAAAAATCTATTGTGAAAAGTATTTCAACCAGGATTGGAACCTGGATGCCTCTACATTCCGTATGGGTGTCTTGGCCAGTTCGATCATTGCACCGAGGCACTTGGCAATATTTTAGATCCAAAGATTGAAAACTGTATATAAAAATCACATATGAAATATTATGTCAGCACCAAGATCTATGGCCGTTATGGCCTTGCTTCTATTTAATTTAAAATAGTATATTTTTTAACAAGTTACATTACGCAAGGAAGAACATTACATTAGTAAAGGAAGAAAAAATCGTTGCTATCTGGTTAATTATCAGATTCCCTGATCAGTTTTCTCGATCACTTGCTAGTTCACTTAATTATTAATCGTTATTATAATACAACGTAATACAATCGTCATTATAACCTTATTTGGAAAAGGATCGATCAGTTTCTTGGAACATATAGGTATTCCATGCCCAATTCCCCTCGTGAAACAATATAAACTTTAGAGACAATGTAAAAAAGAGAATCCATCTTTTTTATTAATTCATACACCAATTGTCCCTGTCGCTCAAACTCACGCGGCGTATCATCTGGTAATGCCATCGAATGAATCGAACGAGTGACACGTCGTTCCAACCCAATGTCAGAAACAGTCTTAATTTAACGTTCGATCGTTCGCAGGCAACGACGTCTGCCAAGTAACTCGAAGGGCGTTGTAAGCTAAGGGTAGACTACCATAGTAACGTCAACTCTTTGCGAGTTTTCATAACCATCAACTGTGGCCTGCCCGTAAATTTTCTAAGTACGACGTTAAACAAATTGTGATTGATCGTAATTATATAATTGAAGGGTTTCCTATAAAAACTAAATGTCTATTTTTTTTTAATGGATAATGACGCCAAATCATTTTTCATCAGTAGCATCATAATTTTCTTTCGATGAAAAAGAAAAGAAAAAACAAAATGGGAAGTATAAATGTAAATAGGTCATAAATATATCAAAGAAGTTCAAAAGTTTTTTTACTTTTTCTTTTAAATGAATCCTCGCAAAAGTATTAATTGAAGCCTTAAACTTTGTTTTTATATTTATTATGTGTCCGAAAAAATTACCATATTTATAAAAAAGAAATATAAGAAAAGAGTTTTTTTGTTAAGAGCAATTTATAAAATTTTTCAAGTAAAATAAATGAAAAAATGAAAAATAATTGCTTCATATTTTAAATAGCATGTTCTTCTACATCTTTATAATTATTAATATTATAAAAAAATATAAATATAAATATTATACATAAATCTAAATTTATTTTATAATATTTATAATTATAAATTATAAATTTTATATAATATAAATATTACAGATATATTATAAATAAAAAGTAAATATGAAATTTCCTCACACAAGAACCAATAAATCTAGAAGTTTTTATTTTGCTTTTTATAATTGGTACTCAAAATATTAATCAAAACCTAGAACATTGTTCTTATATTGATCATACGTCCAGAGAAAAATTACTAAATTTACTATACACTACGGTTGGTTTAAAGACAAGTCTTTGTTTCCTGCAAATTTAACTTTTACCCTTGCTCGCGATTTTCGCAAGAAACCCTATGGTTATTTAAAAAATATTTTTTTGCGCAATATATTCTATTAAGTTATTTTATATTTTTATAAAATTAAAATTTAATACAGCGTGCGACGTTTAAAGAGTTGCTTAAGCTTAGAACGCGACACTAGTTTCACAATTTATTAAATGATGAAAAATAAATAACTTTGTACTTAGGTATCTCGGCTACTTACTTAAAGTTGTTCCCGAGATTTTGCGGTTGAAGAACACGGTGGAGTCAGCTTTGGCTTGAATGATGCCTGAGATATAATAATAGATGGTGTTACTTGTTTCATCGTAAAACTTCTGGAAACTTCTAGAAACTCTTCAGCTTTACAGCTTCGTATTCAACATTGCAAACTTCAGTGGGCGCGCATATGAGCAATGCCCGGAGAGGCAACTCGCTCTCTTGTCGGAAATTATTAAAAAGATCCTTTCATGCTGATTGTTAATTATCAATGAATTTATCTACAATTGCAATTTATAAAATCCTGCTAAATAACATACGAATAATTAATTGAAATAATTACTAATTACGAGAAATATGAGAAATTTGTTCAACAACGGTATACGATAAAACCAATAAAATTATTAAAAAGTAAGAAATTTTTACACTTGATCAAATACTTTGTACGTGCATTTATTAAATATGAAGATTGCCTTTACATTCAATTAAAGCTTTTAAATATTAAATTTCAAACTAATTCCGTTAAGAATCATCGAATTTTATCAGCGATGGAGTGCCACGCAATATAATCTTGGCAGATAAAGATAAAGAAAAAAATATATGTAAATGAAACTGAAAGACGTTGTACTTGTGAAAATAACCAGAACAATCGTTTTCAGTATTAAATGTAAGCGACTGTGCGGAGAATGGAGCTTTTGATAGCGATATCAAGCAACGCGCGCTCGTTTTTGCTCGCGACCGATATAAAAATACCTTTGACCTTATCTATGGTGATTAAAATTGATCGGTTTACGCAGGAGTTGAGCGACTACGGCAGCGCGAACCTGTTACGCAGCCTCGGTCACCCCGACTTTTGACCTCCCGCATCCCCCTTCGAACATTACTGATTCTCAACCCGCTCGTACACAGCCCACCTGGCTGCCATTGACTTCGTCGTGTCCTTTCAACGTTTCTCGGCGATGCGAAAAAGAGAGGCTTGATTAATGTTGACTTTGCCGAGCGCGCTCTTCATGTGCGCAATATGAAAATAGAAGGATAATTGTGTGTTTAATTTAAATTTACAACTTTCTTCTCTGTTATTGTGCGTCGACGAGGGCAAAGGAAGAACTTGAATCCCTTGTTACTTTACTCGTGCCCGCCGCCAGCGTTTTATATCGACATCGAACGAGAGGAAAAGAGCAGCGTCCCGTGAGACTTTAATGCTGCATTCAATACGAAGTATTTCAGGTTCAGTGGGACCGTATGTTGCTACGGCTGCTTTAATCTACTAAGCGATTAGGAAAAGTTGCAGGAGAATTTACTTTGCAAGGTACAGGTAAGGTTGTTCGCTAAGAATAAACGAACGCGACAAAGTCGTATACTGGAATATTTGATCGATTTCGCGATTCATCAGACATGACTAGTGAATGCCAATTGACGCGCGCGCGCGCGCGTCGAGAATCCGCCTGCGGCCATTATCCTAGCTGGTACTGACGTGACAATCGCCATGATGTCGAAAACGCGTTGCAGCGTAGAATCAAGTGCCGACGAGCAAACATTCGTAATCCCCCTGAGCCCGGCGGTGAACAAAGTCGGAAGGAAGAAGAGCACGGATGGCGATGTCTCCTGGAAAACTGAGCGCGCTACACTCACACGGTCAAGTCGTCACTTGAGGCAGTGTCTCGCAATTTTACCTTTACCTTTACCACGCGATCAGGTGGAGACGGCGGAAAGGCACGCGAGAGGGTTGACGATCCGTCGGTTGAAGAGCCACTGGTCGAGGGGGAAGGAGAGAAACGAGCGAGTACGTTCGAGAACCCCTTCAACGCGGGGTAACTAGCTGGCAGGCAGGCAGGCAGGCAAGCAGGCAGGCAAGCAGACAGGCAGGCAAACAGCAGGCATAGTCGGTTCGCACACAGGTGAGGCCGATATCGACCTGACGCCAGAAATACCGCGCAGCATCGACCGTCGCCGTTATACCTGGTCTCGTCCTCCCCCGCCTGCGCCCTCTTCCGCGCCTCTCTTCCTCGCCATCCACCACCCTCCCACCCCCCGGAGGATGCGGCGGAGGGTGCCGTGCAGTCGATGGTGGAGGGTTTGGGGGCTGACGCACAGCCTCATCGCCGCCAATCCCTGGGTCCTGGTGGCCGCGGCTGCGCCCTGCTGCACCTTCCGCGGTGAAATCGCCGCCGTCACCACCGCCGTCGCCGTCGCCGCCGCCGTCACGACGGTGAGAGAGGGCGCCGCGGCGACCTGGTGGCGGGGAGGACTCCGAGGGCAGACGTTCCAAAGCCACCCCGACGGAGAGACACGCCGAGACGCCCCTGCCATTGGGAGCCCTTCGGTCTTAGTAAGTATCCCGGCCGATTTCGTTCCCTGCTCTTGTCTGCGCTCCCCGTGTCGTCCTTCCTCTCGCTACTGCGTCTCTCGTCCTCGTCACTCTAAAAAGGGATGCGCGCGTGTTCCCGCGGTGAAATTTCTCCATGGGCGCTCTGGTGCGCGACTCACTGGAGCTCGTTTGGCAGCTTCCGGTTCGACGATTCAAACCAAATCTCTATGTATTTGCCGACGTTCTTTCCTCTCTCTTGGCTCTTTGACACTTGTTGGTTCAGGAACTGCCCTCGTCTCCAAAGCTTCCTCCGGAAAAATTCATCTCTAAGCGACGGCAATCAAATTGCGAGAGACGATTTTTCAATTTTCATAGCTGATTTTTATTGGTACCCCCCCCCACTCCGTTTTTTGGTTTATTTGATGTTAAAACGTTATATTTGTGCAACAACAATTTAATCGAGTTTTTAGAAAGATATTTTTTTTTTTATTTCTTCTGTACGATGTGTGCGCAATATTCCTTCATCATTTATTTTCACGTTTTTCTATTGCTTACTTTGTTCAAATGTCACTGGAAGAAAGTGGCTAGAGCCGTTAGCATACATGTTTGCACAAATAACATCACATTCTGAATATAACCATTTATTCTTCAATTTTATGTCAATATTTCGACCTTGAATTTGTTTCTCTTTCTCACGACAAAGCTGTTACAATTTTCAGTGTAATATAAACTTCATTCAAATGAGAAAGTAACTTGAATAATATTATACCGTTGGTGTTTCTGTCTTGCCTTTTATTTATATCTGTTTTAGCACAAAGTTTGTCACAAGCAAATGTCCACGTTAATTTAACGTTTTTTCATAAAGTACCCTAATACCAACAGCATTGCAATCCAACACATCTGATTAGTATTTTAGATCAGGATTGACCGAGAGTTAAACAGAACGCGAATATTTCTACTTCATAGTTAATTATGATTAAGGATCGTCAAATGACATCTGCTGGCAGAGAGAAAGCGATAAGCAAATGACGAGATCAGGAATTGAGATTTTATGAAGCGGCCCGCACTGTTTTCATGAAAACGATCAAGTCGAATTCCGCGAACGTAGCTCGTTGTAGTGTTGCGTAATGCGGTCCAATCAACGCCAAGAAAAGCCCAGTGTTCCAGTTGAATTTACGATCACACGAGCGACGCGGGTAATAGGAGGATATCTACCGCAACCCCCTTGCAAACAACGGCGTACGAAATAACACGTGGCTGCCAAATAACTATATTGCGATAGGGAGCAAAAATTACCTTGGGAAGTTACGCACGTGTGTAATGCCCGGTCTTCCTCAAATGTACATGGTATAGGACTCGGGATGTTATAGATAGACGCAGAAACGCTAAATTTAAATCCGCCCATTGGTAACGCGCGTACATAAGATAATAGAAAGGTTAGTAAAAATTGTGTCGATAGTATATATACGAGAGAGTATGAATATGTAGAGTACGAACGCGTCGCACGACGTGTTTGCCTCACGCGCGATTGCGACGGGTTAAAAATATGATGACGATGAATTTCAACTCTCTCGAAGGTCGACGGACTTTTATCCCACCCCTCAACGTATCAATTCTCTCTTTCTTTGCAAAGGGGATATACAAATTATACCCTCGCATGTATAACTCCATTAATGTGTGTATAGCCTCTTAATTCCTATTCTAATATTTTATATCGAGGCTCTTTGTGTGAAAAGAGCTACTTAAGCGCGGGTTATTACACTTGGCTGCTTTAATTATCTTATTTCCCTTTTTGATTGAGTAACGCTTGACCTAAATTGCAGGCGTCGCGAGCTCGTCGAAGATGATGTGGCACAGATTTGCAATTGTACCCACATTTCTTCCCGGGCTGAAGAACGAATTAATCATTGTCTTTCTTAACAGTCCGACTTTTAACCGACCGGAAAATATTGTCGCCGTTGCAGACTCGGTTGTAAACTCGGCTGAAAAGGTGGAGGGCCCGGGGACGCGAGGAGCCAAGGAGTCGGTGAACGACTCGAAGGACGAAGACGGATCGGACGTCGCTTCGACTCTGAGCGGCCTGCTCGCAGGTCTTCCGACCTTGGCGGGCCCCCAACGCCTCGCCAATTCCCTCAGACAGAAGTTCGCCAGCAACTCCGGTGAGTCGGTGAAACGCTGTGTTTTTTTTTCACGCGCGGCCCTCTTTCGTACACATCTAGGGGAGGCTAGTTGCCGTAGTGGAGCCTCGTCGATCGATCGCGTTGCGCCATTAACGAGAGTCACGGCGACGACGATTGACAGGCGCCATTTCGCAAACGCGCGAAGAATACGCGAGGATCGAGCCATCCATCGTATCGTTCCGGATGGTCGCCTGAAGGTCTCGGTTTAAATGCTAGCCCGCGTATATAATTATAGTAATTTATGATCGACCTGAAACGCGCGTCCTTTTACCTTCGTAAAATATTCTTGACAAATCAGGATAACGATGGATTGAATAAATAATGGAACTGTGCAAGATCCTTTGATATGCCGCTGAAAAAAGTGCGCATTTCACGAAAGGAATAAATTAGATCAGACAGACTGTTAATCTAGACCGCTGAAATGTCGGGAAGAAATTGGTAAGTGTACTTTTTTTTTAGGAAACTACACTTGCCCTTTTTTTCCGTCAGCGAAATATTGCAGTTTCCGCAACTCTCGTATCTTTCTGGAAACATCTATTATTTTGCTATTAAAGTATAATTTTAATCTGCCGTTTTTTATCTGTGCTTTTACGCTAACAATTTACAAGAGACATGAGAAGCGAGTAACTGTAGGAGTAAAACTCAACAAATTGGCGGTTTTCGTTTAAAAAAAGAAAACATCTAGTTTAACACAATTCTTCCTTTTTTCATGAAGTATCTTAGCCATTAACTTTCTTTAATAAAAATAAAAATAATAAAAATAAAAATAACGATACATAATAGAGTGCAATGCAAGTAAAAAAAAAAAAAAAATACACCGCGTAAAAAACGTAAACTCGAGTAATCAAATTTTTAAACATTTTACGATCTGAACTACGTACATGTTTATTTTTTTCTATTTTCCAAAGACATACCCCCGCCATCGTTTACTCTTCATTTCGCGTAATTGATGATTGTTTCAACGACCGATAGCTTGGCAAGAAACAATATCGCCCACAATTACTACCGAGCTATTCCTTTCTGCACCAACACCCGTGAAATGATTAGCGACGACCCCGAAGACAAACACGTCACGTCGACCCTCGCCTCTTATTTTCTCGATGCTTTTCCGTGCTGTTTTTATCTCCGCCGTAATGCGATACAGCGAGGCTCGCTCAGGTACATAGAGTCAATCTCGCGGCGCTTTATCGTGGGGGAGCCTTCATCCGCTGTCGCGTTCTCTTTCACGCGCGCGCGAAGGGGGGGCACAGCCGACGAAGGAAAGCCGAGACGACTGCGGGTGAGCGTTTCCGCAACCGCAACGTGTTTCTTTCCCGCACGCAAGACTGTAATTCACGTTGGCGTGTTCATGGTGTATACGCGGGGGGTTACGAAGTTGGGGTCCGGGGGGTGGGGAGAGGGGGTTAAGGGTGACGAGTGGATGGGTGGATGGATGTCGTTTCGCGCTGACCACAGGCCGGGTCAGGGCTCCCCTATCTTCTCCTCGGCAACTCTTTCCCTCAGTCCCGAGTCGCTTCTCCGATTCCGCGTTCTCGCGAATCCGGTTTGCCGTCGCGTAGAAGCGCGGAAGTGCGTTGTAAGCGCGTGCACGTACGCGCACGTCAAGTCAATTGTATCCGCGAGCTAATCGTTGCCAAATCGGTGATCTGTTGTAGGTTACCCCCGGCCCGGCCTGATGCGCGCCGCCCCAATCGCGACGATCTCCTCGTCACGCTCGCTTTCCGGGGTCGCACGACTGGTTGTGACCGCGGTTAGTCCCTTCCACTAAGACATACACAAATAAAAACTCGGAAGACGCCGGTCGCACCGCGGGCGACTACCTAGGAACCATGACGACGATACCGATACTCAACATGGAGTTCGGCGAGCTCAAGGAGATCGTCTGGACGAAGCTGCAGGAGCCGAAGGCTCAGCGCAAGCTGATTCTGGTCATCGTTTCTGTGGCGCTGCTACTGGACAACATGCTGTACATGGTGATAGTACCGATTATTCCCGATTACCTTAAATACGTTGGCGCGTTTGGAACGGACGAGGAAGTGGTCATGGTCAACACCACCGGTCCGCCCGGTCATCATGGCCAGGACTCTGCCACGGGGGTGCTATTCGCGTCAAAGGCGATCGTGCAATTGATGGTGAATCCGTTCTCCGGCGCGCTGATCGATCGGATCGGCTACGACATCCCCATGATGATCGGTCTCTGCATCATGTTTCTCTCGACCAGTGTGTTCGCGTGCGGCAAGAGCTACAGCGTGTTGTTCTTCGCGAGGAGCTTGCAGGGTGTCGGCTCCGCGTTCGCCGATACCGCCGGCCTCGCCATGATCGCCGATCGCTTCACGGAGGAGTCGGAACGCTCGAAGGCGCTCGGCATCGCCCTGGCGTTCATCAGTTTTGGCTGCCTGGTCGCGCCGCCGTTCGGAGGTGCTCTTTACCAGTTCGCCGGTAAGGAGGTGCCGTTCCTCATTCTGGCGTTCGTCAGCCTGGCGGACGGCTTTATGTTATTGCTAGTGATGAAGCCGATCAAGGAACAACTGCGCGATCGTAATATGCACGAGACCAAATCGACAATACCGATCTGGCGGCTGCTGATGGATCCGTACATCGCCGTGTGCGCGGGCGCCCTGATGATGTCCAACGTCGCGCTCGCCTTCCTCGAACCGACGATCTCGCTGTGGATGGAGGACACGATGACGCACGACAACTGGAAGATCGGTATGATTTGGTTGCCGGCCTTTTTCCCGCACGTGGTCGGCGTTGTGATCACCGTAAAGATGGCTAAACAGTATCCGCAATATCAGTGGCTGATGGCGGCCGGTGGCCTCGCGCTCGAAGGTCTCTGCTGCTTCATCATACCCTTCTGTAGCTCGTACCAGGTGTTGATGATACCGCTGTGCGGTATCTGCTTCGGTATCGCGCTCATCGACACCGCGCTACTGCCCACGCTGGGCTACCTGGTGGACGTTAGGTACGTGTCGGTGTACGGCAGCATTTACGCGATCGCCGACATCTCGTACAGCGTGGCGTACGCGGTGGGTCCGATCATAGCCGGCGGCGTCGTCGAAGCGATCGGTTTTACCGCCCTGAACGTCGGCATCGCCTTCTCGAATCTGCTTTACGCGCCAGTCCTCTACTACTTGCGTCACATCTACGACTTCAAACCGTTCCAGGACGAGGCAAATATACTGATGCAGGATCCGCCCGACAAGGAGTATCAGACGTACGTGCTGCAGGAGCAGCGACCAATCACCGGCGAAATCGGCAACCATCTGAATCAGACGCGTATGGAGACGAATATCGATCAGGGTTATGATCAGAGCTATCAAACGGCAGGCCAGGTCAGTTACGATCAACGTGCTGGCGGTTACGGCGCGCAGAGCTACAATCAGCCCGCTCATGAGCAACAGCCGGTTTACAATCAACCGGCTGGCTACGGTCAACCCGGCGACTACAACCAGCAGAGGAATTACGCAGCCGAGCGCCAGGATCAGCGAGGTGCTCAGGGCGACGTGAACCCCTTCAGGAGGCCGGATGCGGCGGATCAGCGGCCGGCTGGGAACAGCAATCCCTTCAGGCAAGGGATGTATTAGAGCGCCGAGTGTCGCCGTAACGATCTAACCGATCGAACGCGCGTCCCCTTCGCTCGAAAGTGTGTTCGAGAGTCTCCATGACAGGCTTCCACTTATATCGGCAAGAAAGAATCGACGTTGTCGTGGGGTACGGTGAATCGACGGAACTTCCGGTAGAAACGGCGATCGGAACGCTCGATCAGGATCAGACGGGGTTAAGGGGGTCGATCGCCGACCGCACCGACGTCCCGCCGAATCTCAATCGTACTCGGAGTATCGTCGGTGTTTACCGAGGATGGCAGAGGCAACGACTTCCAAAGTGATTCCCTCAAAGCTCTCGCGATGGGTTCACATCCGCGAGCGGATGAATTCTGACGGTCCTGGCATCCGCTCTGTTCCGCGTGCAGCTAATAATACGAATCGCGAGGAAAAAGGAGAATGGCAGATGATACGACGCGAAGACGAGAGAAGTGGAAAGAAAAGGATCGGACGAGCGCGTGGAAAGGACAGTGGTCGTCTTCGACGGAAATAAGGACCTCAAGGAGAATTAAGTCGCAACATCGAAATAAAATTAGAGTGAGAAGACGGGGGGGATGTGTCGGTGCTATGGAGAAAGGAGAAAAGACAACGTCCTTTATTCGGGATGCGAGAAGTGTTAGAAGGAGAGAGGGAGGATTCACGGCCGCGACGAAGGCTTCCCGTCAGCAAGGACCTTCGCTCGCGGATTGCCACTGGGCAAGTTTTCAGTTTTTAACGGTTTCGTTGGTAATCGTTCTACATTGCTGAACGAAAATATCATATCACTAATTAAGGCGTCAGAAATCTAGGAACTAAGGCTTTAAGTTAAGTAGGCGATTGTACAGAGGAGGTTGTGACAAGGGCGGTCGATTTGCCCCACGAATCACTCTTTATTGGCAAAGTACTCTCGTTCCAGTTTCGATTTTTAAGTAAATTCCGTTACTAAAAAAAAAAAAGAAAAAACAAACAAACAATACAGTAATATGAATGAGATTTTTGATGATCCAAATTTGAAACTTTTACATTTAAAGTCGATACTTCTATTGCGTGTTTTGTGTTTACTAATATTTTTTTCCGAGGGGAAAAATATTAAAAGCGTTGATAAAAATGGAAAGTAAAATCGTACAATTAAAGATTTTTTATTTCAGAATAATTTTTAATGTCTGAGAGCTTGTCTTAAAATGCTTTTATGTCCATTCTGCGATTTAAAAAATTACGAAAAAGGTCATGCTATTTTAATAAAATTTGGAACGGCTGTTTTTCGCGATATTATTATTTAGTAAAGCAGATATGTCGTTATCATTGTTAGAATTCTGAAGAAATCAACTTCTATTCGGTTAAATAATTAGAGATTGATAAATTATCCATCACTTTAATAATCATAACATTTAATTTTTAAAGAAGAAAAATTAGATGTTACAATTCAACTTTTTTTTCTCTAATTTTCTATTTTATTCGCGCAAACTTCATATGATTTCTTTCGCACTAATCGAGTACTTTGCCGCAATAATGGAGCAATACCAGTACCAAAGCGCGAGCGCGTCAAAGTAAACGTATCTGTATTTTTATGAGATTACTTTTCTAATTGTAGATAATAGATATATTTCGTTCGAACCTTGTCAGGGGGGTTTGGTTCACGCGGCAGACTGCGTGTGATATCTAGACGTATCTAGAAGTGCATAATAATTTCTATATGTATGTAAATATATCAAAAATTTTATTATGTGTCGGAGTGACTTGGACGCAAGGTTTCGCGACGACTATCGTGACAGTTGCTCTCACCTAAACGTACGTTTCTACTTAATTTAATTATTCTACTATTTTATTCTTTTACTTCATTTATTACTCTAAAACCCTATATTTGTTTCACGAACGAACAACATGATACCATTTTGAATGTATTATCTTTTTGACATTGTAGCAATGTACAGCATAATTATTTTCTTAAAGTAAAGCACATTGTACGAAAAAACGTACGAACAAAGCTAAAAAAAAATTCATGTCATTTAAATGTCGCGTGAAAAGTTGCAATTAATAATTTCTTTTGCCACGATATCCGCCAAGCCTTGCGACCGAGGGCACAGCACACATTCGTACCTACTCGTCAATACTAAGAAGCGTCGCGAGAAGCAAATAAATAAGTTGTTAATTAACTAGCACTATACACACTATACCGGCACGGCGATCACCGCCGGCGTGTTGGGCGCGAGAGGAAGGGGCTCCTTGATCGTCAGGGAATCCGCTTCGCTCGCGGCGATCGGACTTCAGGACCACTCGCCCGGATCATCGTCGCGCGGATCCTCGAGGATCGATTCGCGAGTGCTTTGAGTTAATTCAGTGCCTGAACTTCGCAGTTTTTATCCCCGTGGTCGCGAGACTCGTAGTACGAGCGAATAACTGTAAAGCTCTCCCCGTAAAAGATCCAAGCAGGTAACCCGACCTAACGTAACGTAGACACACATTCTCTATTAGACCGCTATACATATGTACCTAACGTAGGTTACGCGTATTTATTTTATAGCCGTGGAAGAGAGAAGAGCGTGTTTTATCTCCGCAATGGCATTTCGTTTCTATGAGCTGGCCTCTAAAGTTAGGGATTTTATCGTAACGGCAACGTCCGACCTGATGATTATCGTCGCGATTTCGCCGAATAAATCAGTGCAACGAGATCTCAAAAATAATTAGTTAAATGATTTTGTGCTTCTAACTCTCTAATAGTGAGAAACGTCACTTTTACCTCAAATCTACAGATTAAAATCATTAGATAAATGTAAATCAAATCCTACGTATTTTCAACGTATTTTCAATTACTTTCGGCATCTTCACAAAAGTTCTTTCATTCATTTTAAGAATATACATTTGTGACATACAGTTGTACATCAATCTGAGACCAGCGAAATCGAGCTACAGTGTTGAAGATGATAATGATTGGCAAGACGTTGCGTCAGTTGCATTACGGTTATACATACACATAAAACACACACACACACACACATACACACACATACACACACGCACACATATATATATACATATATATATATCGTATACAAAATTATATTCGTAGCTTCTTCTGCTCTTGTAAATATATATATTACGCGTGAAAAAGGGAGGAAAGAAGCTTTTCCCTTCGCGCGAATACGTCGCGCATCGAGTGTCCCGGAACTATCGTCATTCATTTCTAGTTTATAAATTTCTTTTATCATTACTTTCGCAAAAAAAAAAAAAAAAAAAAAACTCAAGCTGCAATTCTGTTAAAACGCTCGCGTTAAAATTGCATTTCGTTATCTGCTTTTATCTGCGCAGCTCTTACCACGGGAAAATAATCCGCTCCACTATCAATCATTTATATTTTCGATGATTGCAATCGCGATATCGAAGCAAACACTGTCGTCCGTTTGACCTACAAGTCTTCGAGATCCTCGATAGTGGCGGTAGTCCCGGTAACACTCGGTATATCTTGCCTACTTGTATCATATCGTTCGTGAGTGTTGTGAACGCGACGGTGTGTGTACGTGAGTATAAAATCCTCTTTCTTCTGCGTCGGGACTGAAGGCCAGTGCTGGGCAAAGGTGTTATTGTCCTGACACTCGTAGGAATAGGACCTGGGGATCTTAAAAGCGAAATAGCAGAAAACTGAATTTTCTCCGAGACGAGTTTCTCTTTGAATAAAGAAGAGGAGACGTACGCATTTCTCTCTAGCGCTCCCTGTAGTTATCACGTGAGTTACTTCTTTTAAGAGCGCAGCATTAGAAAGTTTTGTTGCTTGAAAACAAAAGATCTTTTGTTGGAAGAAAAATGATTTTGTTCCTAACAATTATTTCTTTCGAAAATTATTCTTTTCGAAAGAAGAAATTTCGTCGCTAATTTCACTTTTTTTTGGCCTTTGAGATCCTCAGCTAATTATGTAATATGAAAAACTCGCTGTTATCATACACATACACATATTTTGTTAAGTTTCGATGATTATATGATGTATTATTTGTTATAATTATTAAATCGGGGCGAAGAAATGGCGAGAATTTTCCCTATCGTGTACAGAAGACTCCTAAATTCCATATATATTGATAACCCTGTAGATAATTATCAAACAAATTCGCGGATAATTCGTTGCTTCTCCTATGCTTGGGAAAAATAAAAAATTCTAAATTACAGAAAACGGTCTTGAGCTCTCAAGATACGTTAGGCTTCTAAACTTGTTAATTGTGTAAGTAGCTTCCTCGGTGACACATGTCGTGCGAAACGAATGGCGTGCAAAGTGCGTCCTGTATATCGAAACCTTGCTCAGCACTATCGGGAACGACGTTTAGAGCGAAAAACACGGGCGCTAGTTTCCCAACGATATTTTTCTCACCTCGAAACCGAGTCTAATTCCCAAGTGTTGCGAGAAGGAGGACGGGACGGCCGGGAGCAGTTCCGTTACGACAGAAACAGTCGCAATATACGCGAACACATATCATAAGAAGGGGAAGGCGGAACGTGGAGAAATGGTCACCGGAATTATATGTATCTAATTATCCGTGCATAATGCATATTATCCGTGCGCGATCGTGCATCCCGAGATTATCCGTAAACGTAGCGTAATTTACCTGCAATACATCCGCACTTTGCGCGTACACACACACACACACACACACACACACACACACACACACACACACACAGAGAGAGAGAGAGAGAGACATACATATACACAAAGAACAGGTTCAGAAATACATACATCATGCGTACACGGAAAGATCAATTTTACTGTAGCGTATAAAAATTTAGCTAGAAACAGATCAGAAAATAATTTCATGTTGTGCCATCAAAATAATTATATGGGACGCCCAAGCATGATAATGTTGCTGCAGTTTTAACATTCTGATAAGCAATGTTAAATATCCTGTACAATTTTTTTAAACAGTCGGACATAATTGTTTTCAGATCTGTACATTTCAGTAAAATTGTTCTTTCCATGTAAACAACATGCAGTACACGTAAAACAGATACATGCGTACACTCGTGATTCTATACGTATACGCAAAGACACATGTATGTATGTATATTTTATTTGATGAAAAACCAATTAATTCGAAATGCGTATGTAATTGAAATCCTATGACACTGTAATGTTGTTGAACCGGTTATTAAAGATGTCATTGTTACCGAAGAATACCACGTGTTGCCACTTCATGAATGCCACGTCGATTCACCTATGTTCACTCGTTTAGAAATTTTCACATTCGAATATTTATTTAACTGCATGAACACAAAGCTGATCTCTTTGGATTTTCTCTTTGTGATTATAGTTGGAATAGTTTTATCCAAAATTTTTAATTTTAATTTAATTTTTTTTTACTTTAAAGTGCTAATAAATAATTTAGAAATAAATAAGTTCAAATTCAATATTAAATCGATATAAAATGATATAGTAAGTGTCATTTTTTTATTGAAGCAAATCTTGATGTCTAATTATTTTCATATCAATTATTAAATATATTTTTTAATTCTATAAACTGCATACTGATATGATTGTTGGATTTAATGCTCAATGTTATAAATTGAGAGAAGTTAGAAATAATATTTCAAATTGATTTGATTGTCAAATTTAATAATAATACTACTTAAAGTTCAACGACCATGTTAGAATGCAATTTATAGAACAAAAAAATATGCTTAATGAAATATTTAATCAATTAAAATACATTTAATAATTGATATGATATTATTAATTAAGCATCGAGATCCGCTTCGACTGAAAAATTGGCACTTTTTCTTTCTTAAAGTAAAAATATTAATAAAATCTAAATCTTCGACACGTGATGGGAGAAAGGAGAAGGGTCGCAAATGTCAACTCTTTATTAATCCTTCTTTGCTCGGTATCAAGACTATAATAGGATCGCTTATCCTTTACTCGTGATGCGCTCGAGAGAGAAGCAGCCAGCGGTGAGGCCGAAGCATATCGGTATCGCATACCGCGGGAGATACTGCAAAGGGTTGATCGACGAAGAGACAGAGAAGGAGGGGAGGAGGGGAAGAGGCGAGGAAAGGGCTTAAGCCCTTAAGAACATTGTCGCGTGGCACGCGCCACGCGGGATTCGGGCCTAATGAAAAAGCGAGCGCGGAAAAGCGAGCGAGAGGAGCGAGGCATTCACGGGATGTCTGTGGGGCCCTAGTGTCACCGTAACCCCATCAAAGTGTAATAATATTTATATTAGGGTGTAGCCGGAGAGCGAAGGGAGGAAGGGCATGCCGCGCATAGGGCTAGGGCAAGCGAGAGTTGCTTCGGGGGTGTCCCCCCCTCGCCGTCTCTCGTCCCAACCGCTGTACCGGGTGTCTCCTGGTAACGACCGGCCCGTGGCTCGTTCGCTCTACAGATATCGATCGTGGCCCCATTAACGAGCACGCCGCATCGATAACGCCGCCGTTCCCCCGCGTCGTATCGATTAATCAAACGAGATATACACACGAATAGCGCGGGGCGAACAGCTCGTAGCGCGCTTTTCGCGCCGCGTAAATAGAACTCGGATCTCGATTACGTGAATTTTGCTACCCATACAGAACAGTATAGATAAAACATTGCAAACTATTGCTGCAGTTTTAGTAATTAAACGTTCTTTTCAGAAATACTGATATGTAATATTACAGTAATGTTACAGTAATATTGCAGTAATATTGCAGTAACATGTATAATATTACATTACATGAACGAATATTGTGATATTTCACAAATATACGCACAATATCACGATATTGTGCGAATGTTCGTACAATATCAAGAATATGTAGAATATTCGTACGATATCTTGTGCTGTTAGGGAACATTACTGTAATATTACGTATCAATATTTCTGAAGCGGACATTTTATCGTTGCCGCAATATTGCTCGAGCATTGCAGCAATATTTTACAATTTTGTGCTATTCTGTGCCGTGCGGTACCTTCCACTTGTAATCAGAGTTTACTAGCTGTGGCGAAAGGTTTTAATAGAAAGATATTGTTGGTTTACTTTTCATCGCACGTGAAAGACATTTATGTATAGACACAGGATGAAAGGCGCGTTTACCTCTCTTGCTAAAAATGAAACGATCTTTCCTTGAAAGAGGAATTTTTATTCTGTGAGCGACTAAACAAGGAGAGGCTTTGGCAAATTGATTGCACTAACCTTAGAAAATTTTAACGAACTTTAAAGTAAGAAGCTTTAACGTAGAAGCACGATTATTAAGATTCTTATTCTTGGAATTATATGAAAGGCATAAAATTAACGTCCTCTAATATTTATTCGTCTATTATATTCAAAGATAACAACGGAGAAAAAATGACTCGTTTGCCGTACAAGGCGTAGATAGACGTTAGATATGCTTATGAACACCAACAAGGATGTAACAAAGGCTTGATAACGCAACCAATTATTTCCCAACTTATTACGTTTAATTATCAGCATAACAATTCATTTCAAGATCGTTTTAGTATTCTCTCGCTATGGTAAAACGTCCGTTGTGCGAACCGCTTATTTTGTGAACTTGTATGTTACATAAGTCATGTACACAGGGTATACTTCAGTAGTGTATAATCATCTTCTCAGATCTTTACATGTTCCAGATCGCAAGGTTGTCCTAGATTAAGGTTGACGCGTCGGTGAGCGTGGTTTTAAGACGCGAATATCGATTCACTTCCATTCTCGCTACCTATAGCAGGGCCTTGTATTTTTGGTATATTCATGGAAAATGGAGAGCTTCGCGTTTTCATCAAACTTTTGGCTTACTTTTTACCTCATTTTTATAGCAAATATTTCTGTAGCGTCGAACTTTTCACGCTTGAAGTTTGACCTATATTCCTTCGTCTCTCGGATGTACTTTTTGGTAGCTCTAGCGAATGAACGTCGTCCTTTCGGAGACTTCAACGAGAACTTCGAAGACTTCAACGAATCGTGATAGCTTGAACTTTGAATGATGCATGATGTTATAAAATGTATCATTAAAGTTCAAACGAGAATAAACAATTATAATAATATAAAAGAAAATTTAAACAACTAAAGTATTTACTTATCAAATTTTTTTTGTTTACTCTTAAAAAAGAATAGCGAATAATTTTTTTTTGGTAATATATTACTTCATGTACTTTAATAAAAAAAGAGGCAGTAACAATTTCTATGATGTGTGATTTTGAGAGATCTAAATAATACATCTAAAAAGAAATTTGTTTACGCACTGAAAATGTATCGAAAAAAATAATACTCTAATATTATCCTTCTTTTATTTTTGGATATATCAATAATCGTTCGGAATTTTATTTTTTTTGGACCAAAGCATTGATTTATTAGTAAGCGTTATATCCCATATAAGTAGCAATCACAAATTTAAAAAATATTTTTTAAAACATTTAAAAATTATTTTTAATAACAAAAAATAATGGATTAAGTTCTTTTATTTTATTTAAAAAAAAACGTTTATTTTAATAAAAAGATAACTTTTAACATTTAAAAAACATTTATTTCACACTGGAAAAAATGTATTCTTTAGTATCAAATAAATGTTTTTAAACCATTTATTTGATATTAAAGAATACATTTTTTTTCACATATAAATATTTTCCATAAATAAATGTTTCCCAAACAAAATTATAATAAATATTATCCTTTAATTAAAGTAAACTTTTTGTTTTAATAAAATAAAAAGATTTAACCCAATATTTTTAACATTTTTAAAAATGGTTTTCAAGTGTTTTAATAATATTTTTAAAAACCTTGCTGTTTGGGATATATCTAATTTACTTAGAGACAATCAGTTCAGTAGTGCCATCGAATGCGGATTTGACAATTCGAGTTTGTAGGAATTCTGCCAAGAATATCTCAGGAATATCTCCAAAGCGGCAAACGAGCCGACAAATTGGATTCGCAGGACGCTGGACGTTATGTCGGGAGATGCGCGGTTGGAATAAGGTGGTCCACACCCAACTCGATTAGGTTTCTGGCGCCTCCTCGTCCCTACCCCTCGCTCCTTATCCAGACCCCCGCGACCCTTCGAGATTGGCCAGGCACGATTAATTGACGGTAGTCCCTTCGAGACTTCTCGACGAGATTCGAAACGACAGCTACGAATTCCAGGAGGGTGCGAAGAAAGGCATAAGGGTGTACGCACTCGACGTGGATCCGTGTCGGGTGTCAGTGCTTTAAGATTAAGTCATTTAGCTTAACTTGTTGATTGTAAGTTTGCGTTACGATGTCTTGGAACGCGTCGAGAGATCGAGAAGAGGAATCTTACTACAGTGTAATTAAGATGCTGTGTAATTAAACTGAGAATGTCTCAAATTTTGAGCGAATTTTCGACGGTATTACAATCATTATTGCGAAAGATGCACGGTTACAGAGCTATCTTTAAAAAGTTCATTTAAAGTTTTGATAAAAAGTTTCAACAAAGGTGTACCTTTGAAAGTTTTTAATGTCCCTCAAATCATGCCGTTATATTGTGCATGAAACAAATTGATAAGCATTTCAATTAGTTCACTAGCATTTCAATTGTCTATTTTGTATGATTGTGCTGGATAGCAAGAGGAGAGATTCCATGACATAATAGTGTTACACGTTCATCGATTACGATACGGCCATCATTGCGTACCTCCCTCGAGGTAAGAGCCCATTTGTCATGCCGATACGTGTGCCTATCGTTAGTGACCGACTGCTAACGCTTGCTAATTAATGATCCCACGGCGACCGCCGTGGTCGAAATTCAGGACGGGATCTAGAATGAGAACTTAGCTGCCATTTGTCTTCGGCCGGAGTTACGTATGGGAAATGAAAGCGAAGCTACTATAATGTCATTGTATCGCAAGTAAACTGTAAAAGTAGGAACTATTTCAAGAAAGAGAGAGAGAGAGAAAAGCAAAGAAAAATAAGAAATGAGAAAAAGAAAAGTATGAGAATATTATTATATTTATCTTAAATTAATTTATATTCTGTAAATATATTGCAAAAGCTATAAAGCTATTATAATACATTACAGATATTAAAATCAATTCTTAATTAATTATTTTTAAAATATTTGAAATTAAATTTATGATTTATAATTAGAAAATAAGATGAGATAAAGATAGATAGATAGATAGATAAATAGATAGATAGATAGATAGATAGATAGATAGATAGATAGAGAGAGAGAGAGAGAGAGAGAGAGATCCTCCATTCAGACCCAGTGACATTTAATATTCTCAGAATGTGATCTATATCTGCAGTAGGCTAATCTGGGAAACATAGCGCAAAAGACCACGTGTCAAAATTAAAGATTTAATTTAGAACTGTGAAAAGTTCCTCATCCTGCGAGACCTGAAGGATTTTTGGCGAGAACCGAGCCGCGATCAGTCAGGAATGGAAAAAAATCAGAGAGAGAGAGAGAGAGAGAGAGAGAGAAGACGAGTCACGAGTGGCATTCACGGCGGCAAAAGAAACATTGATTGAGAGAGAACACGAAGGGTGCCACGCTACGGTGTTGTCGAGGACCGATGAGGCGAATAATCGGATTTAGGGATTATCAGCTCTCTCCTCGATGCCGAACCGCATCCGTTGGTATCGTCATCGATTTCAGGAATCATTAGCAAGACTTAAACGAGACATCGATGTCACAGTCATCGACACCGAAAACCGCCGACATGTCACGAATTTATTTGGAATTTGGATGATAATCTTCGCCAGATCGAGAGATCAAAATGGTATTTAAAGTGACCTAGGATAACTGTCCCAATTGCTGCTACTTTTGCCAATTGTAGTATCAGAATAAAAAATATAAGAGCGTGATGTTAGTTATGTATTAAAAATACCCCTTATATTTTAATGTTAAACTAAATTATTATATAAACATAAATAAATGCGTTGCAGTAGTAAAGTAATGTATACTAAAGTAATGTGATAGTTGGAAAGAAGTATTCAGAATTAATAATACACTAAACAAAAATTTTTATTGAAAAACTAAAATATTTAACCTACACGCAACTAAATAGTGAATCGATTTAGTTAATTTTTTACTAAAAAATGTTAATGTGGTTGACAAATTAATTATACCATTTTTTTATACAGCTAAATAATTGTTGAATCAACTTAATATTTACTTGAAGGTATCGTATTAAATATTTCGGTTTTCAACAAATCCTTTTTCTCAATTTAATATCTTATATTTTTTCGATATATTTAATTAATCAATTAGTTTTCGAGCTTATTGATTTTATATTTATATTCAAGTTTTCACTTAAATAGTGATAAAAAAAATGTTTACTGTGTATTTAAAAAAAGTACAAAAAAAAAATCAATTGTCGCTATGTATTTAAAGCGGCAGTAATATGGAGCAATTATCTTATAACAACTCATGACATTTTGATTTTGTAAAGATCATTTAGCAAACCGCTATGAAAAACAAGATGATATTTTTGCTCAGCGTGCTTTTTGCCAAATTAATAATCAATATTTGAAGACCCAGTTTCGAGTTGATAAAAAGCTTTCTTCAAATCAAGCTTCAGAAATAAACTTTATAGATAAATAGGAAAATTCCGGCAAAATGTACAGTTGGAAAGAGGAAAATATATCGTCTCAGTTTAGACTCTCGCTACGGGCATTTTCTCTGGCAAGCTACCGGACATGTTTTCACGCGCGTTTTATCCCCGAATCCTTTTATCACGGTGATAAATTTTCTTCAGCACGGCACGCGCGCACCCTCCACCGCTCCCCGAGAGTCCTGGGTAACTCCCTCCCCCATCGAGCGTACATCGAATCGGTATCTGCGGTTCCTCATACCCGAAAAAAATCCCAGATAGGGATGCCACGCAGTGCGATAATAACGCTAGTTTATCGCATGATTTATCAAGCGCGATCGTATCGGTCGCCGGCGCACTCCGAAACGTCGGGGGTGGAAGCGAAGACGGGGGAGGAAGCCCGGGGAAGCGCCGCTGTGACAAATTGTCGGTCCACAGGAAGGGTGAGAGAAAGAGACACGTCGGTCTACGCCTACATCTGTTTCCGCGCTAATACCTTGTATAACTCTTACGGGGCCGACGACTTGGGGGAGTGCCACGAGCGGGAGAGCGTGGCCCGAAAGGGAAAGAGATGAGAAAGCGAGGAGAGAAAACGGACCGCTGTGCTGTGTCGTCTACGTCCCGAAGATGTATCGTGAATTTTCGCGCCCGGTGGTAACATAAATAATGCATCCCGCTTCCGTCGGTGTCGCGGAAACATGGACGGTCGACATGTCGATCCTTTCTCCGAACGGACATCCATCATCGCGGGATTCACGCGGGAGATGATTGGTGCGCGAATTCCTCTCTTTCCGGATGCGAAGGGTAGCAAAAAAGAAACATGCATTTATTAAGACGACGCGAAGAACTCGTTTATACTTTATACTCTGCTATAAATTATATTTTAAATAAAATTAAGAATGTACAAAACATTTTTTTAAATATTAAGAAAATGATAAAAGAAGTTGCAGATTGTTTTTTTATATTACACTTGAAAAGTGTAGAAAAAATTTGGCGACAATTTTCTATCTGGATAAAACGTGATTTCAATAAGAAGGCACGTGCTCTATGAAAATATAATTAATAATAATTATAATAAAGTAACAGAAAGAATAAAGAATATCTAAATTTTTTTTTATTTAAGTATTTTAAATATTCAACATGATTTATGCAAAGTTTCATTGCGATGCAGAAATCAGTTTTGTAAAATAAAATTTATTTATTTATTTACAAAATAAATAAACAGACAATCATAATAAAACTGTGTATAAATCATCTTGAATATTTGAAATACACAAAGAAATTGAAATTAATTGTTTTTATATTGTAAAAAATAATTTAATTTTTAACAACAAATAGAGTAAATAAACTAAAATATGTTATTAAATAAAAAGTTAATTTTATTCATACTTTCATATGTATATAGTTTATTTGAAGTGTTAATATTAACACGTTTCCAAATTTTATTTACTTTGTAAGGACTATATGTCCAATACATCCTTCAGTAGTATGTGCCTGGAGGTTTTCCGGAAATGGAATTGGAAAATATTTTCTTTTTAAAAGAAATATATTCTGAAAGAAGTATATTTCAGTGGTAACTACAAGATGAAAGCTATTTCAAAAATTTAATATACTCCTTTCAACTTCAGTCGATAGATACAAAATATATATTGCTTTTTACGAAATATATGTAACATTTTTTTTATTTGAACATCCAGTATTCATTGATAAAATCTAATACAAGCTTCTCTCGAAAATTATGAGCATACATTGTAAGATAAATTTTATATTGGAAATTTTTAGAGAGAGAGAGAGAGAGAAAGAGAGAGAGTAGAAGCGGAAACTGACAGATAACTGGGTTGTAGTTTAAAATTTACACCATTTTATTGATAAATGTGTATGCTAAAGAGCTGAAGGAGATTTAGACAACGTGCGCACCTGCGACTCTGTAAAAGTTTTCACTAAATTTTATTTGTGTTTCTCTTTAAATTCCGACAATACTAAACCTTCGAAACGTACATATATATTTATCCAGTTTCAGTTCATTTACTATACAATATCTTCTTATTTACAATTCACTTGTGTAAAGTAGCAGTCATATAAAATGCATACGATATGACGCTAGAACGTTCAACTGGACAGAAGTTAACAATGTACAATTTCATGCCATAGAGAATAGTTACAGTCTTATGTTTGCGTGTGTACGTCACGTTTAGCGTGAGTTCTTCCTCCTTTCTTTTTAATGTAAAAAATAGTTTAACATTGGTCAAGAAATAAATAAATACCAAAACGAGTGTATAGATAAACTCCTGTAGTTTCTCTAATTATACATAATTTATAATTTTATTTACATGAATTACAAATCATCGTTAATTATGTTTTTAGTTTTTTATGTGATTTATCAAGCCACACTCTAGTGAAAACTTTTTTTCAGAATTTTTATATGATTTATACAGCACTTTTCAAAAATACTGAATATTCTGCTCCACGTTTTTTCTCAGAACTTTTTATATATTATACATATATGAATTCTAAATTCGTATAAAAAAATCGAAAAAATTCTCTAAAAAGTTATAAAATTATACAAAAATTTTGAAAAATTTTCCAAAACTTTTTATAATTTTATAACTTTTACAAAATTTCTCAAATGTTTTTATTCGATTTTTAAAATATTCTCATACATAAAAAATTCTGAAAAAAGACGTGCATTACTTCGATATTTCTGAAAAAATATTCCATTATATTCGTCATAATAATTCTGAGAAAAATTTTCACCAAGGCATTAAAATGCCTGAAAACTCAACTATGCATAGAACTTACAACGCTACACTGTTTAAAGTTTTATAATCTACAAAATTATCGCAATTTTCAAAGAATAAGAATAAATGCGAGCAAAATAACAAAATCAATTCACACTGTCTTCCTCTTGGAATGGTTGAAACGAGTCTAAAATTAATTAGTACGTACGCAATATCTACTTCAAAAGAACGTATCATAATTGGTCGATTTCAAACTGATAACGTTTTTCCCGCCCCTTACTCAAGACATTTACCAATCCCGTTTTTCGTAGTCGTGTTCAAAACGGGACTTCGAAATAGTGTGTTTGACATGCCAATCTAAAGTTCGCAAAAATTCGACTTGGGGCGAAGCAACGGGAGCGTGGGAGGTGGACGTTGTTGCTCCTGGATCCACTCGTATTCGGTCTGACCAAGTATCCCCCTTCAACCAGACTCGCGTGCTTTATCTGTCGTTGGTCGCCCCGAGGCCACGAGACTAACCCTCTATAGATGGGCCGAGGAAGACGGGGTGAAGGGCTCCGTAACAAACGCGGATCGTGTAAGGGGTCGAGGAGATAAAATGAGATCGTGTCTCAGAGTCGGGCGGCAGGGGAGCGGCTACAAGACAAAGTAGAAAAGAAATTGGTACATCGCCCGGGAAGAATGAGCCGGCCGTACCGCCCCCGCTCATCGTTTCCGATGCGAATATCGTGCCGGTAGATCCGGTGGTGAAGACGGTATTGTCTTGGCCGCGAGGAGCGATCAAATCACCCGATTGTCCTCCGATCGACCTTACAATGCGAAATCTCCTTTATCGGAAAACATATTTTAGAAAAATTTTATCGAGCAAGTAGACTGTTCTTATTTCATATGTATGTCATATTTTATATTATATATTATAAAAGATATTGGATTCATTTCTTTTATCCCTAAATATTACGAAAACGTTTATTTCTGCGGAACATTTAGAATTTCCCAGTCTAGAAAAAATTTATAGCTAAAAGATTTTATTACTTTATTTAAAATTGTGTAATGGAAAAGATGCCTTATTCAGCGAAAGGTTCAGAAGAAATTTAGTACTTAATGTATCGAGTATACGGTCCCTAAAAAGTAAATAAAATTTGGAAATGTGTTAATATTAACATTTTAAATAAACTATACAATATATATATATATTTAAATAAACTATACAATATATATATATATATATATATGAAAGTTATGTAAAAATAAGATTATACTTTTATTTAATAACATATTTTTGTAGCAATCAGTACTTGAGAATTAGGCTAATGAGAGTCAGCGCAGGTAAAAGTGCGCAATTGTATTAGTATTTTACAAATTATTTATTTATCTTCGAATTACAAACAAACGTTTCAACTCGAATTAATTTCAAATATTTTTATAGTTTATTTACTCTACTTGTCATTAAAATTAAATTATTTCTTACGACATTAAAAAAAACTCAATTTTTTGTGTAAGCATTTTAAGTGTTCGATGATTTATACAAAGTTTTATTGTGATTGTTTGTTTAATTATTTTAAAAATAAATAAATAAATATTTTTTTTTTTTTTTTTTTACAGAACTGATCTCTGCACGATAATGAAACTTTACACAAATCATCTTGAATATTTAAAGTATTTAAAGAAAAAATTCAGATTTTTTTATTAATTTTTATTTCATTATTTAACTATCAATTATATTTTCAATTAAAATGTGTCTATTTCTTATTTAAATAACTTTTCATCTAGATACAAAATCGCCGCCAAATTTTTTCTATGACTTTCAAGCATAAAACAATCTATAATTCTTTAATAATTTTATTAACGTTTTGAAAAATGTCCTACACTTAAACTATCACTCTTAGTATTTTGTGTACGATGTACGGTTTCTATTCACGGAAATTTTTCGATATTTTAAATTATACAACATGCTATTTTCTTTTCAAAATGAAGTACAAATATTTGTTCTAAAAACTTCAAAGTATGATCATAAATTTTTAAAGATTTTTTTTAATCATTTTAAATAGATGAAAACGTGGACGGAATCAAGAGTACCTTTTTCCTATGATATCTTAAGAATTAATTTTTAAGATGTTCATTGAAGAGACATACGAAAGATGCTTACCGTCCAGTTTTTCTTAAGAAACTTGTATTTCAAGTTAATTAAGAAATTAATGTGATTAATTATCTTCGCATTTTTTATTCTAAAATACTTGATCGTATCGTGTAGAGAGGGGAGAAGCTAGCTTAAGTAAACAGTGTTTAATTTGATGATGCGTGCGTACAAATTTCAGTCTCTCCATTCATTTTTGTTTTCTTTTTTTTTATTCTGCTGATACGGAATAAGATAAGCGTCGCGATGTTTCAAACGGTAAAGAAATTTTATAACTCACCGGACCGATGCGCAGCAGCGGAGTTGTAACACAGCTACATTAATCTGTAAAGTGCAAATAAATCCAAATTATAATAGTGACGAAGATAACTTTTTTTTATCTATATTAACTTAAAGAAAGTTGTAATTTTTTATAAATAAATTATCCAAAACAATTATAATATGCATTATCATATAGTTTTAATATTTTATTTGTAAATTAAATTTATGAAATAACAAAAAAATATTTTTTATGGAAATGTATTTTTCCTTACAACTGTTTTCTTTTATTGTATAGATGATTTTTTAACTTAGAAAAAAAAGTTAAAAATTTATCTGTGTAAAAAAAAACATTCGCACATGTAAAACAATATTTCTTTGTTATTTCATATAAGCTTAATTTAAAAATAAAATTAATTTTGTTTGATGATCCTTATTAAATTGTAAATATTTTAAGCAAATTAACTTTAAAAAATTACAAATTTTTAATTTAACTTAATTTAATTAGCTGGCACAGCTAATTTAGCATAATCAAATGCGACTTATACAAAAATTATTTGCTTTTTTTTGCTCTATTTATAATTTTTTTGCTCCAGCCATTTCGCTAAAAACAATGGCTGTGCCGAGCTTAATAGACGTGGCATTTATCTTAATTCTAAAAGTAACGCAGTGAGAAAAAAAAATTAACTTAACTAATTTTTTTTAAATTAAATAAATTTCTTTAATTTAAATATTTATGTATTTAAATTCTTTCAGCAATTTCAAGGATTTATATATTCGCAAATTTTTATTCTTTTATATAATTAAAAAAAATATATAATTAAAATTCTTTTACGTAATTAAAGATTTTTATTTATTATAAATTTTTAACTTTGGAAAATGTTAATAAATTAAAGTTTATGTGTTTCAAGAATAACTAGTTGCAATTAAAAAATTAAATTATTCAAAATTAACTAAGTTAAAAGTTATTAACATTTAATTTTTATTACTTAATTTTTAACATTTTAACTAATTTTAACTACTGAATTTTGCATCGTGATATAACTAATAGTCTTCGAACTATTTTAAGATGTCACATTACTATAAATTATATCTCATTATCAATATCTCAAGTATTTCCAATAATCAGGGTTGAGTAGTTTTAACTAGTTACAAAGTTTAACTAGTTACAAAGTTAAAAGTTAATTAAATAATAAATTTTAAAAGTTATTAATTTTTATCATCCACTAATTGTTTTTAAAAACATAAACTTTTATTAACTTTTTTTCTAAGTTAAAAAATCATCTAGTCAAAACAGAAACAGTTAAAAGAAAAAATACATTTTCATAAAAAATATTTCTTTGTTATTTTATGTACTTAATTTACAAATAAATTAAGTGCTAATTAGATGCACGAATCGTTTGACAGAAAATTTAAAAAAAGTAGCAAGTATTTGAACTTAAACATCGGTCGCGCGGTTGACTGACAAGAAAACTCATCTTTAAAATACTAGCCAAACGGAACGAGAACCTAATTTGGCGACTTGATATCTTTAAATGATATTTAAAAAAAAATTTTTTAGTACCAAATTTTTTAAGATGACTTATCCTTTGTGAACCAATCGCGTGACCGGCTTTTAAGTTTTGTAATACATTATGATTTTCATTATTTCTTGAAGCACCTAATTGACATTTAATTCTACTGTATTTGTTTATTCGTTTACATAATAAATATTTATTTTTTTTATTGGGAAGGGAATCTAGCTTAATAGCTAGACCCACGTATTTTTTTTTAATTTTCTGCCAAACGATTCGAGCACTTAATTTTGGATATTAGCACCAAATTAATACTTAATTTTAAAATATTTTTAAATTAATTTTGCGCTAATGGAGGAAGGCTAGCTTAATAAGATTCCGTATTGCGTTTCCTTGAAGTACAACTGAAAGTATCATCGTAAGTTTCTTCGGATTCACTCGAATAAGCTAACATCGCGTTTACGACCAAATGTGATAGCGCACGACTGCATGCACAGGTCATAATAGTGTGTTAAAGTCTTTCGAAGTAACGTCACGTCCGTCGATGCGCACTTTTTGACTACGCACGACACGATTGAGTCAATCAGAAACAACGTGCAAGCTCGTTGCATTTGGCTTATCCATTCACAATTCATATTCCCGTAATACAATCGTATAAACATGCAACTCTTTCTGACTCCAAAATGGTTGCTTATTGAGCGTTATAGCGAATACGCATCACAAATAATACAACTTTCTCGCTTTTATTTCTTCGAGTGTTAATCGCCAGAACCTTCCTCGAAACGTTATTAGGAACTTTTGAAAGAAATGCTTCCAAGTTTAAAAATTGCTGTTGAAATGGAAGTTTTTATAAACAACGAGATATCCCCCGATAACCGCGAATTCGACGTAAAAAGATAATAAAATTCCGAGTGCTTAATCTTTTGAAAGTTATATGTAATGTTGATCTTGAACAAAAATTGAAGGCTTTGATATAAATTACAAATCCAACTCACCTCTCTTTGTCTTTTCGAAAACGCAATTTATAATATTATTTATGTCATTTTGTTATATTTCATTAAAATATAACAAAATGGCCCGAAAGAAATATAATCCCTCAACTTTAAATCGTTGAGAGAGAAGCTACGCTGGTATACGCATTAATATTGCAGATTTTGCGTTCATTAATGTTCTGCATAACTGACGAAATACATTATTAAGTGTCTCTCGAGAGACGGACGTGCCATTTCCCGGAATGGCCGGTAATTCGGTCGAATTATGGGAATCGGTCGCTAAACGAACGACAGAAATAACCAGGAAGTGCGCTCGCGGCGCGAATCGCTCGGGAAGCGCCAAACGACCGCACTTCCGGTTCGTGCGGCAAAGTGTTTCCTGCGCCCTCCGCTCGTGGAGGGACGACAACCCCTTCGTATTCCTCGGTAGTTGCGGGAGGGTAAAGGGCAACAATGCCGCGAGCAACCACTCGAGCTCCCGGTCTTTGTCTGAAAATCTCTCACCCACGGGCTCTCCTTTCCGCTTTCGCCCTCTACCCACCCTCCGCTCGTTCCTTTGCGCCCCCGAGTGTTCTCATCCCTTCCTTCTTGGGCTCTCTCTTTTACCTTCCCCCCCTCCGTTTGCCTCCCTCAACGGCGGGACACGTGTGATTGCTGTTCCTTTGAATTTTAAGAAAAAGGCTCCCATGGGCGCCGTCTTTGTCTCACGTCGCTTTGGAATTTTGATCAAAAGAAGAAAAGCACGAGGGAGGGACAGGCATTATTGCTTTTCTTCTTGGTTATTAAGCGGTTTTTTGAATTTCAAGAAAGGTGGTAAAGTCGCAGCGATTTATGGCCGGTGCGGGAGTGCTGAAAATCCAACTCGGTCTTTCTCTTTCTCTCGACATTAATATTGAAGTATGTAATATTCCCATTGCGCTGTTTAAACGCAAATTTCCATTTCGTGGAAAATTCTTTTATCGATTGTAAAATATCAAAAGCAATAAAGTATAAATTACATGTCAAAAGCAAAATACCAGACCAAGGCAAGGGTAAAGTATCAAAAGCAATAAATTACATTTTCATGCTCTTTGTCGTAAATTAAGGACGAAAATGAATAAAGCGCATTTTAATAAAAATACATTCGCGCGCAAGAGTTTAATAGTGTCCTTTGATACGTAACGAACTATAAATGCTACATGCTGCCGTTAGTTGAATTTATGATATACGCAACATCGACGGCAGTCGGAAGGAGGTCGGCGTTACACGAGCGTGATTCTATAATTTACTTACAAGCTGAATAAACATTTTGCATTTCTGAATATCGCATATTCGCTGGCAATTATCGGCAAGCCGTGAATTTCTAATAACTGGCCGAAGTTTCGTAATGCGCGCTAATTTCCGTCTCGAGCTGCCACTGGTCTTGAAAGTAACGACGATGCAACGGAGATCCTTCGCTGTCGTGCGCAATCGGCATCAGAAATTACGAAACGGGTTATAGAGTCGAATCGAATGACGAAAGACGCAATATCGCGAGTCGATGAGCGAGCAAGAAGTTATTCATAGACATTCGTCTGCGAAATTGCCTAAGAAAATTTAAATTTGTATTAATCGATTGCTTTTTATCAAACAAAAGAACTACTTGTGTGATTCATCATAAAACCAGGTCATTAATTAACTAAAATTTACATTAATACTTCACATCAGTTATGAGAGAGATAATCCGGCATGTATTACATAACATTACAAAATTTTATAAATTTATTAAATATTCTGTTGGTTGAAGCAAAAGACACAGGAATTTTTGCTTGCTGCTCTGATTAAATAAAACATTCGTGTATTTATGAAAGATCTATGCCACATCTCAAAGGACTGTCACAAATTTTGTGGATCGTTCTGTTACGTTTGCGTATCTGTATAAAGTTTGGACGTAATCTTCTCATTGATTTAAAAGTTATAGGTATTTGAATTTTTGTTTGCTATTGGTTCTTTATGTAAAATTGCGTTTTGTAGTATTTATTTAACGTGAAAGCAATATTATGAATTAATCCAAATTTGTACATACGTATAATACGTATAGTAATAAAACTCTATAATAAATATTCGCGCAAAAGTTCATTTGGATTCCATTACTTTATAAAGGATATATTTATTTAAAACTGCAGTAAAATAGGATCAATACTTTTTGCTGCACAAGCCATTATAAACTAAATTTTCCATTGTTGTCTTTTGTATAGCGAGCTGACTTTTTGTCGTTCATCATAAAAAAAAGAAATAATAAACCTAAGTAGTTTTTAAATTTCAATAATTTTTCAACTAGTACATGTGTATTCTTCAAAATTCTTAAGTATTGGAACTTTATCAGTAGTTTGCAAGATAAAAGTATGAATTTGGGATCAAGAGTAACATCCGACAGTGATATGTGAGTGGCGCACTGCGCCATATCCCTCTCGAATCTCCTCCGTTTCCTTGGAGGATTAATGACTCGTTCGAAAGGCACGACGTGTCTCCGAACGCGTTTCCAGGAACATCTGATATCGCGCTGCGACTTTTGTCGCGCGGCCGTGCCATCAAGAGCGCCCGAACGCGCTTCTCACCCCGCCTTATGAATAAAGTAAAGCGTCGCACGGTTCCCTATGATGACAACAACGACGTCGATGAGATCTTTCCGTCCCTCGTTCGGTCTTCCCGTTCGCACGCGAACTGGTATCATCACCCGGGTACCATGTTGCGTTATGGGTATCAGCCTGCCCATAAAACGGCATTAGCACTACCCCCATATGCCGGGCGGAGTTTATTCGTACGAGAGGGAAAGGGCGATTCTTGCCGTCGAGGAGAACTATTTCGATGATCATCCACTTTCTTGGTTAAAAATACGTCTTGTTTATTGGCTAACAATAAGTGGAATTACACCCGGAGAAAAATTCTTCAAGTAAAAAAAAATTTATTTAAATAAAAAAAATTGTTTCACTGCTATAGGGTTAAAAAAAAGTTTATTTGATTTGAAGAAAATTTGTGGTTGTTCCTCTTATTAAAATTACAAAAATAATTTGAATATGCAACGCAAATTATTTTTTTAAATGAAAGAAATATATTTTTAAAACCAGAACAACTGGATTATTTCTTACATTTCTGTCGGTACCCTCCTTGAATTAAAAAACCATTTGTTTAAATTAAGCAAATAATGTGAACAAATAATTTATTGATTTTAAAAACGGCTGATAACGGTCATTTCTTGAAATAAAATAAATTTTTATTTTCCCCAAAGATATTTTCACTCCAATTTAAAAAGACCAAGTTAACAAGACGGTTTCAATTTAAATATAATTTTTCTCTGGGTGTAGCAAAATGAAAATACTCGTAGCTTTCTCGCTAACTTTTACAAACATAATTTACAAAAGGATCGCCCTTTCTCTCAAAATATCGTGCACATTTTTTAAAGATATAATAACATCGCTATGCGTTATTTAAAATGTTGACACAGAAAACAGTTTTTGCAGTAGTCTCAACTCTCAATGAAATTATACTCGAAGGATCGAATTTCCGGTATGAAATTGATCCGGTTTGAATTTCAAGTTTGATCCTGATACTGGATAGGCACTCGACAATGTTATCGTTTAACTCGACCGCGCGCGATGTTGATAAAAGCGTTTGCAAGCTGCTAAAGCGTGAACACTTAGAACGGAGAATCGCAAATGTGTGAGGAAAACGTATGAAACACTGCTGCTGCGGAATGATTGGCGTTCAGTTGCCACCTAAACGCTCGTGAGATCTTATCTGATAGTAATACCGAGTACTGCTGGAAAATACTGAGGTATTCGTAGGTGTTGAACGAACGGACCGATAAAATGAACTGAAAAGTCTCGGATTGGCTCGGCGATCGTAAAAATTTCTCGTAAAAATTTCTTCGCAGTTCCTAACTGCCTCGATTAAACTGTCGAAGGATTCGGTTGACTTCGACGAACGAGAAAAACGGGATAAAACGGGTCGCATCCTCTTCGTACGATCTTCGGAATGGCCGAAGTCGGACACGCAAACTCGCGGTGAAAGGCTCTTTATCGAGCAGAAGAAAAACCTACGAACGTGATCGCGGTGAATAAAGGGAGTACAGGGAGAGTACCGTTCTCTTCCGCCTTCTTCTTCTTCTTGCCTGGGGCACCCCTTAAGTCTGGTCCCACCCCTACGGGGTAATAGCGGACCGGCAGGGTGGCCGCAGTAACGACGCGTCGTCAGTTAATCAAGCCATTTCGTTCTTGCGGGATTGGAATGAGGATTCGGCCGAAACGACCATCGATTTTCCTTTCGTCCGCAGTCGTACAACTTTCCCAACTTCCGAGAGAATGCGAGAGGAGAAAGTTGGAAGTTCTCGCGTCTCTTCATTCGCTTCGGGACAATTTACGTATTTTGCCACTGTCAGGTGAGGAAAAGGAAGGGAACGGCAATTAGGTGGAGAAAAATTTAACTTGACATTATCCCCTAGAGCTACTCATATTTTTCGGAAGTTTATATTACTCCAAATAAACATTCATCCAATTAAAAATTTTTTACACTTTTTTATGTTTACTTCATGCTTGACAAGGTGGCAGAATAAGTGAGCATTATTTTAATAGAGAATAAATTAATTTTAATGTCAGACAATCTTATTAAACGTTAGTGCAACCTGGGCTTTTCTGTTTTCAATTTTTTTTAATCATTTTTTCTAATCAAAATTATTAAATCACTAATGGTATTTAAAAGTTGCTCTTTTCAAAAATTTAGTTGGCGACAAGAAGAAAAACAAAATATAAAAGTTAAAAGTGCATAAAAAAGTAAAGGACTACTGCCTTTTTACTAACAGTTTGACTTAATTTATTTGCTTTTCTGAGTAAAATAAATCGATATCATTATTATTTGAATAATGCAAAATAATTTATATCAACTTATTATGCTTAAAATTATATTTTTATAGCTTCTTATTTTATCGTCACGGATACAAAAATTATTGCAAGATTTATTAAACTATTTATTTTTGCAATAGCTAAGTATTTATAAATACAATTCATATTAAATATATTTATATTTAATAATTTAAGTATATTCATAAATATATTAGTTTATTGATTTACAGAAACAAGCTTGCTTAAAAAAAAATTATAATATTGCAAAAAATTATAAATAGAAAAATGTTCTCTCTCTGATATTGCTCTGGATAAATATTTATTCAGTCAAACTTGACACCACAGGTCAACTAAAGACATAAAGAAGAAAATAGATGAAACCACAAGCTCATGACTAACGGTGCTACCGTAAAAGCGAATACATAACTTTGCCTTTTGATAAAAAATTCAGAATGTAGCATTCTAATGTTAAGTTCAATTTAACTTCAAATACAATTTATAATTTTTTTTCTAACTTTTTTTTACACGAAGCTACGTGTGTTCCAGCACAAACTGGGACTCAAATATATTATATGCTCTTTCGTAATTATTTCCTTACTATTAAGTGCGCTCCCGCACTAAAGATAAGACAAAGTCAACACAAGCGTAACATTTATGTCGTTTCGCGAATATCAATAAAGACATACGCTATGGTAATCTCGTTGTACCTTTACGGCGAGAGGCGAGTTTTAATCCACTTACAGAAGTTGTAGCTCGTCGCGAAACGAGATCAGAAGCTCCAGCATTTCAATAGAACGACCTCCGCAACTTTCTTTATGGTTGAATCCTTTTAGAATTCAAACTTCAATATAAACGAGCTCAAATTTCTCGTAATAAAATCGCACGGAAAAATCCCGGGTCGCAGAAGAATAGTCTTGACGTTTTAATATCTCTACCCAAATAAAAAAAAACATCTATATATACGTATATCTATAATTTCATTAAAGCAAGGTAATTTAAAGTTGGAAAAGGAACATTTTTTACTGAAACTTAATTGGTCGGAAATTTTAGTACTTCTTGTTAAGGAAACGTCCTTCTCCGATTAAATAAGAAATTTCTTATTATTTGAAATCTGACCTATATCTGACTATAAAACCCTCTGTATTACACTGAAGTGAATGGAAAGAACGATTTTGTTGAAAATACAGATATAAAAATAATTCTATTGGATCATTATTCTATCAGGAAACAATATTTATTAAATGTTTTTTTAAATATTTAAAAAATGTGATAATGAAGAATAAATATTTAAAAAAAACATTTAAAAAGCATTGTCAGCTGATAGGATAAATAATTACATTCCACTGGAAAACAGAAGCTGGTAACAGGTTATTAATTCTTTTTTTTCAGTACAATGTAATTATTTTTATGATCCAACATTATTTTCATATTTGTATTATCAACACAAAATTGCTCTTTCATTGTACATTTCAATCACACATTCTACTATTGATACATTATTTTTTATTAATAATAATTAAATTAATAAATTACGTTAATTTAATCATTATCCTTAAAAATAATTTAATTATTAAACTATATTATATTAGCCGAAGAAAAAAACGCGAACGATGCCTGCATTAACGCAAACAAGGAAACCACGGCTACCTCGCATTTTACCGGTCTTGCTTGGTCAACCAAAATCTCCAAGAAGATCGAGTGAAGTGCTCTCGTCTTGCTCCGCTTAGAAGACCAGCGAGGTCTTCTCCATCGTGGTCAGCACGATGATACGCGCGGCGTATCTCGAGCACCGCGTCCATTGTCATTGAGATTCCCGGGCTGTCCCCGAACGAGGGTGGAAGGGAGGATGAGGAAAGGGCGCGTACCGCGCGCAATTTCCGCCCATTCGGGGTCCGACTATCCGAGGGGGACGAACGCGGCGCCCCAAGCCCTCGTAATCCCGCGACTGAAAGCCTCGTTTAATATTTATGATTTATTTCGGTTTAATTCGACGTGCAAACGAGAGGCGTATTTGTATTCAGCGGGTTTGCCTGGTGCGCTGACGCTCTGTCTGTCCCGCTCGCTTCGCGACGTCTTAATCCCCCCGAGGCCTCGAAGCTCCTGACTCGACGCACGGAGCTTTACTCTGGCTCTCAACGGGAGGAAGACGTTTTCCTCTATAATAGTTCTAATCTGAATGCGCTACGAATTCTTGCCCGTTTACGAGTTGCACTGCTTTTGATTTACATATTGTTTAGGAATGCCATAAAGGTGAGAAGAGCGGGGGATAAAAGTGTAATTCGAAGTGAGCGTAATTCAGTATGCTTTGAGTTATCTCAAAAAGTTTAGGAAATATTTTAAAATAATCAGAAGCTACCAGACTTTATGCTGATGGTTAAGATCTCGCAATTCATTTGCACCCCCAATTGCGAATCACGTAAAGAAAAGTTTCTGCAAGTGAAAAACAAACATCTGTGTAAATCAAAAAAATTTGTGCATTGCTGTACGGTTGGAGAAGTTTCTTTGAATTGAAGACATTTTTTTCTTGTTCCTTTTATCAAAATTAAAGAAATAATGTGGTTGTGCAACGGAGATCTTTTTGTTAAAAATAAAAGAAATATATTTTTTAAAACCAAAACAACCAAATTGTTTCTTACATTTCTGTCAGTACTTTCTTTGAATAAAGGTATTCATTTAAATTAAATGAATAATTATTTACTTTAGAGAAGCTAATAACGTCGTTCCTTGAAATCAACTAAATTTTTGTTTTCCTCAAAGGTTAGGTAATGTTTCTTCACTTCGACTTAAAAAAATAAAAACCAAATTAAAGAAACGATTTCATTAATATAAAGTTTTCTCTAGGTGATGCGTCAAAATTTCCCTTTCACAATTGATGCAAGACTCGCCTAGTCTCAAGGAAAAATTTGGGAAAAATTATTTCATTTTTTGACGAAGAGAACTTCATGGGAAATTTTATCCAGCATTTTGCACGTGACAATGCTCAATGTATTTTTCTTCGTTAAATTTTTGAACCTTTCTTTGTTATCCTGCGCGTTGGTTATCTTTGCGGGAGAAATTAATAGCGACAGGTCTCCGATAATGCACAGCGGTACAAGTTTCAAGAACGCGCGGCGTGACGAGTTTACAAGCGCGGCGGAATCGCCGGCGTCATTGTCCCGGCAACAATGCGCGATAGAAATGCCTTCACCCTCGTATCCGGCGGCCTAGGGGAGAGAATTACCCTCTGCATTAACTCGCGTAATTGAGATTTATTAATCTGGCGGCCGGTTAGTGGCCGCGCACCAGCCTATCTCTATCTTGTTCTCCTCCGGACCGAGGTTGGATCATAACTTTATTATTATTACGGAACGAAGTATATGTGCGCTCGTCCGTAGGATTTTTTAGGGGGCAAAAGGGCGTTTGTCATCCCAAATAAATGGACGATAAGTACGCAGCGTTCTTCGCGTCACACATTTCTTGACGCTTTAGCGATAAGTACAGAACTGTTTTGCTGAAGTACGTATTATAAAAATGCGACTAGATACAGATCTGAAAATAATTTTGTTGGGCCATCAAAATAATTATTCAGAACGTTCGAGTATGATGAGCAAGGTTGCAAAATGTTTGGATGTTTCCAACTAATTTGACTATGCTATAAGCACGTAATGTTATTTAATATTAATTAAAAAATATTCTCAATTTATTCTTAGAATATTTAATGTAATATTCCATTTAATATAATATTAAATAATATTTCTAAAATATTAATGTAAATATCTTCTCATTAAAGTGAAGTTAATTAATAATTTTACAATTTTATAATATGTTACAAGAAATGTTCATTAATATATTAAGAATATTAGTAAAGTGGATATATAACGTTAACAAAATTCTTCCATAATATAAAAAAAAAATATGAAATAATATTTTGAGAGTATTCATAGTAACGTTATTTTAATTTTTAATAATATTCATATAGGGTGCACAATTATTTTGATGGTCCAACAAAATTATCTTCAGATCTGTTTAAAGTAAAAATTTAGATACAGATCTAAATATACCTAATTTTGTTAGACCGTCAAAATAATTATGTAGGACGTTTAAGCCAATAGCTAAAATATTTTGCAGTATTGCTCACCATGCTTGAGCGTTCTGCATAATTATTTTCATAACTTCTAAAAAAAAAATTATTTTCAGATCAAAGATTGTATCCAACTACATCTTTGGACACTTCATCAAAACTGTTCTTTCCGTGCTTCATCTTTTACTTATTTTACTCGAATTTATTTTCCAAACTAGATTTTAACCTTTCGTAAAGTTGCGACGTAATGCGCGTAGGAAGAGCTGCATACGTATTTGTGGAATAATGTGGTTACAGGAGGGTAGGCTACGGGTTAAGCCCGCAGGGAAGTTTCATATTGCTAGATTAAGCGTTCGACTTTCACCTTAGAGTTCCTCTCTTACCCCTTCCCCCCTTGTCTCTCTCTCTCTCTCTCTCTCTCTCCATTTCTCCATCTTCTCCGTTTACATCTTAAGCCGAGCGGCCCTAAGTTGTAGGCGCGACTTTCATTAAACGGCTCGATGACAGATCGCCTGTCTTCGTTCGAGTTAAGGGCGGTGCTGAAACCGGATTTAGGCGGCGATATTACGATTTGGAGACACGACTGTTCTTAATTCAAGGCTTCCCGGCTACGTGACCACATTTCATTTGCGCGTTATCGCCCGGCGTATAGTAAATGATTAAGACCAGCCCGAAGGGCTGCACTTCCTTGATCTTTAGCGGCGCAGAAGATCTCGTCCGATATCCGCAAATAAAATTTTACAAGGCTACGTTCAGGATTTGAATAACAAATTTCTAGATTCTATAATATTCATGCAATACAAATGCGATGCATAAAAATGCAAATAATATAAAGATTTTCTCCATTTTTTACTTTTATATAATCTTGAGCGGTACGCGTTGTTTTGTTCCTCAGCCGAATTGTAGTCGGCTGGCTCGTCGGCGAAGCAGATGGCACATCGCACGCCGAGATGAGAAACGACCATCGATGTATAATGCAATTGTTTCTTGCTTCTTGCAGAGGGATGGCGAGACTCGGTGTTGGGGGCCCCGCGTCGTTTATTGGTGACTCTCGGCAGTCTCTCCAGGGACAACTCGCCGTGTCCTGCCACGGTAAGTCGCCGCTTTGTTCATCCCTTATCAACAAAGCCCCGCGATCTTTATTTGCCGTGCCGCGCGAGATACGCCGAGCAAGGACTCACCGCGGTCGAATAAAACGTAAAAGAAGTTTTACACCTTCCTCATTATCATTTTACGGCAGACACGACGCGACACAACATCGCAATCTTTTTGTGAAAAGAAATACGAGATTGCGATGCAAATGCATTTAGGATTTGAATAACAAATATAAAATTCTGCTCCACGCGCTTAAACGCGACTTATTCTCACATTTTCTTTTTTTGTGTGAAGGTAAAGCTCCAGAAGGGATACTTCTCTTCTCCCTTCTTTAAAAAATTTCCATCTTGATGTAAAGAAATTTTTATATTAAATTAGGTATTTAACAACGCGAGAGTGATATATTTATCGGCCATATTTATTTTAATATGAGAACCCAGTTTCTGGAATATATTCTCTCGTCGAAAGTGTAAACCCCCGTCAAAGCCTTTTAGTTCTCTCATACACGCCCGTGGTTTTTCCTTTACAGAAAAGCGTCGTCCTTAAAGTATGAAAAACGCGACGCTTATATCCGCAGATGATCCCGCCTGCCACCTCATTTTTTTTGTGATATTCGATGCGAATGGCTCGAAAGAAATTGCGTTGCATTCGGCGAAATTTGTGCGACGCGTTCGTGCGCAAAATTATGAGATCGTACCGATGCCGACGCGGCGCGACGTCGCGAGTTTCGGCAACGTCACAGCGAAAATGCCGCCGTACGTACGTGGAATGTATAAATTTTCGTTAGCATTTCCGACGCAATTGCCGGCACCAATTGTCTCGTCAAAATTTATGGTCCCCGCGTATTATGCATGCCTGCTGCGCCGCGCCGGTGAGCGAATAAATCACAGAGTTGCAGTAATGCAACTGCATCTACCAAACGCTACGGTAAATTTCATTATCCTTCAACATTGATACGTCGGCTTCAATTTTCTAACCACGCGGAGCGTTCGAGCCCGGTTTTTTTAAATTCTTCTCAAACAACGGAAAAACGTACACCGCAAAAATATAAAATTTCTTCTTACTACAAAAGAAATTGTGTCGTTAAAAAAAAAATTGGTAAAGCATAAATCGCAGTAAATTGTATTACGTGATAACTCCGCGGCATAGGGTAGAAAAAAAACATTGCAAATTATCGCTGAAACATTAACGTTGCTGCATTACGTATCAATATTCCCGAAGCGGACACTTTATCGTTGCTGCAAAGTTGCTGAAACATTACTGTAATATTTTGCAATGTTTTTGCTGGTTTGTTCTGTAACGGAAAGCTTACGAAGCGACTACAATTTATAGGCAGGGAGAAAGGGGGGGGGGCACAACAAATAAGCAAATAATAGATGTTCGATCCTCGAAGGCGAGGCGCGTGAGAATTGTACGCTGCAATCTCTCGAGAGACGATTCGCGATTTTAACTTTGCGAGAGCGGATTGGAGATTTACATTCCGTTCCAAAGAGCTCGATCACGTTCGCGGTCGTTTCACCTGATCTCGAGACCGCGTGTGTTCAAGCGGGCTCCGACGCCGATCCGCGAGCAATAAATTTTCCCTCTCGGTCTCTCCCCTCTTGCGAGTTCCCCGCGTCTGTCGCGCTGGTAACGAGATCGTATCTGACGCGCCGCGCCGTGTCATTTACATACTCTTCGCCCCGAGGCGACGCGCGACGAGGGTTGCGCCTCGTGCTCGGCCTCGGTTTGATTTACATTTCCAACGCCGAGGATCAGCCGTGATGCCTTCGAGGTGACGGATGCGGGGATCGGCGCGTATAACGGAAAGAAGCGGCGGCAGCGGCCGCGCGAAAGTCTCACCTGCCCGCAGGGCGGGAATAGATGCAAATTTACTTATGAAATATATCACTTTCGCTCGACGGAGCATTTCAATGAGCGTGTCGCGTTTTCGGCACCTTCCGTATTCATTCGCATATACCGATGCCCCGGGTGTTTACTTTCAAATTATTTATTGCCTGTGTAAATGCACGTTGCGAAAACTACGATGTTGCACGGAAAGAACAATTTTATTGCGGCATCAATAAATAATTTTATGTCGGGTTATTAAAATAATTTTGTAGACGCCCGAGCGTGATAGGAATGCGCCCAGAGAAAAGTTATGTCATTGATGAAATCGTTTCATTAACTTGATTTGTTTTTTATTGAAATATATCTTTGAGAAAAATGAAATTGATTTGTTTTAAAAAATGACAATAATCTTTTTTAAAGTAATTATTTATTTCATTTAAACAAAGAATTTTTTATTTCAAAAGAAATACTGACATAGACGTAAAAAATAGGTTGGTGGCTCTGGTTTTAAAAATATATTTCTCTCATAAGAAAAATTATGCTTTGCACATTTCATTAATTCTAATTAAAGGAACAATAGCAACGCACACATTTCTTTGAATCAAACAAATATTTTTCTGACTTCGAAGAAACTTCTCTGGGCGTGCTGCAAACAGTTTCGACATCAGCACTATAACAACCAAGTTAAACATCCAATACAATTTTTAAAATAATGCAATAATTATTTTCAGCTCTGTAGCAGATCTTTCGACAAAATTATTCTTTCCGTTGCACTACAAACAAGAAAATGTTACGCGATCTAATAATATTTTTATATAATTCTTCTTGCATCAATATTATATCTCGTTTATTCTCAAATGTGAAGTTTCAGCAAACCTTATTACATCTTTAAAAATACGCGCAGCACCATTTTTAAAGTAGATTGCGTTTATTAAATTTCTTTCGCGTAGTAATCATTCATCAATTTTTTACGACTTCGCGGATTAGACGTGCTATATTATAATTATTGCGAGTTAATTAAGAGCGGAAGAAAAGCCGGTTAATTTACTTGGGAAATACTGCGCGAACTATGAGTTATAATACTGCAGCAGAGTATGTCGGCGCACGAGTCGGGATAATGAATTCCATTAGAGCCGAGAAGAACTCGGCCGCGAGCACGATTGCTGTTAGTTCCGGAAGAATAGCGCCGGACACGGTGAAAATGCCGAGAGAAAATAGTGGGTCGGGAAAATCGCCTGCGGAAAGTTCGTTGGCAGGCCTCGCTCCATCCGGGAAAACTTTCCCCATGCGTGGCGCTCTTCCCTTAAAGGAAACTTCGGCCGGAAAATCCCACGAACGTATAAAAATGATACACTGTGCATTTGTTATGCATTTATTCGCGATATCGGTTACCTCATGTGTATGCTACATCTGAAAAATTATTTTCAGTATTTGAAAAAACATTCGGTATTTAAAAACCCTATTATTTTTCCATTATTTTTCCCCATCGTACTTTCAATAGATTCCTGCTACTTGTTATTTTATAATAAAATAAATATGTTATATATGTACTTTCATTTTGTATTTCGCGCACTCGCATTTACTTGAATGCAATGCAAATTACTTGAATTACAATCATTATAAATTAAACATAAATGTATTAAAACAAAAGTCTAATCAAGAGAAAAGAAATCGACTTAGAAACAAAGCTACAATAAATAACTAGAGTTTCGAAGAATATTTGCAGCATTTTGAAAATTCGAAGCAAAGAGAGTGTAGAGAAGATGTATTTCGGAAATAGCCTACGAGTATTTTCAAATTATATATGTCACGGCTATTATTAAAGTGTACATTTTAATGAATTACATGAATAATACTATGCTCCAATAATATTTTGAGAATATAATCGGATATTGGGGCAGTGAATTAATTCTCCGCGAAATATCAGCGTTTTAATTTTAGCCTTTCATAAAATGTGTTGGAACGGTGATCATCTTGATCCGTCCGTATAACGGATTTTAATAAATAATCGTTCGCGCGTCGCAGGTGCCGTCGAAAGAAATTGTGGTGAACCCCGCCGTCAACTACGGATCATTCAATAAGGTGGAGTATCTCTCTCGCAACTCGTCGCTCTTAAAAGGATCCCGCCACTTCGGTATTAAACTCGCACTCACGTATTACGCGAGCACTTCATCGCGCCCACGTGGCCGCATGTGCGTACGTGTTTTCCATAGCCGCCGCTTCCATCACGTCATTCGAGCTGTCAAGCCAAATGGCGTGCGTTGTTTGTCCAAACGACTGCATTGAAAACACGTGCGTTACGAACGACACGTTCGATTCAATTATCGATTGCAACGTTGCATCGTGAACAAACACGCATTCACACGATGTTTTCGTACGCACTCTGCAAAGCTAACGGAAAAAAAAAGAAGAGTAAGAGCGTCATCATAAAAGAAATTAGAATAGTTCAGTGGCACTATGCAAAATAAGCAAAGTTATCAAACCGATAAAATATTTTAAAAACAAGACATTACAACTATAGGATTTTCTTTGCGTAATCCATTCAATTATTCTGCATGTAAAAGGATTAAGGTAGAAAAATCAATTGTTTACAAGATATTTCACACTTTATGTCAAAAACTTAATTTTTTTTCAAAAATTAATTTTACCATTATTTTCCCTTCTCCATGTAACTTTTGTACAAAACTTTTTTTTTTCAAACGTATTGTTTTCAAGATATTTTGCTCACCCTGTGATAAATCGCACATACTCGTTTAAGTATAATCGCATTAGGAAAAAATATTTAAGGAAAGAAGAGAGAATTTTTAAGTGAGAATGTTGTTTCTCAAATTTGTGCGTTAAACAATTAAAATATTGCTATTTCTTTGGAAAATTGGCTCTTCCATTGTTGAACTCCATCGTTAAGCAGTCGCTTTTAAGAGTGGCAATTTCGTAAATTTCAATGCCAGTCGGTGCATCGATCATTGCCCATTCGTTCAGACAGCCACACCAAGCGAAATTCCAGACGCCCATAAGAAAATTACTTTCGCGAGGGGCAGGAGAGAAATAGGAGAAGGAAGAGGGGAGAAAGCAACTCGCGAGAGGGTGTAGAGGTATTCGCGGCTCGTCACTCCCGATATTGGTTTTATATTGGATTTTCTCTCCTCGTGTGCGCGATGCAAGAGCAGTGATGTCTTTGATTTCAGCGGCTGTTGGTAAAAAAAGCGACAGGCGATCTCGAATTAGTCGATCGTTCTTTCCGGAAATGTAAAAGGACGCGCGCAGAGGCAGGGAAGAGGGAGAGGAGGGGTGAGAATATACGTGCGGCCTCATCGAGGGGGGTTCTCACTATCGATCGACCAGGTGTTACCACGCCCAGATATCAATTAATTTGCTCATGTGAAGCGCGAGAGAGGATCATGCCGGTTGATTGATCGCGCTGATTGATAGGTCGACTGATTGCTCATTGACAGCCAGAAGGATTAGAAAGTCGAATTATTTTTATTGGCGAGTTAATCAGTGCGCATTAATCTTGTAATAGCTGACATAAGAGTCTCTATAATAGAAGCTCTCTAAAAAAAAAGTCAATGAATAGACAGCGCTTGACTCTCATTTGTCTTCGTATCCTATTAACTCGTTTTAATCTTTTAATTATTTATAAAAAAAAAATTCGGAATTTTATTAAAGAGTTATTTTACATTTTAATTTGTTGCAAGAAATGTGTAGCTTTTTTGTCACGTAATTATTTCCGGGAAGATCTTCTCGAAATATTCTGAAATCAAATTATTCGATTGACGCTTGATTACTCTTAAAGTGTTTTTAAATTTATGAGAGGCGTTGTAACTCGCCGAGATCTCATCAAACGCGATCGTGATCGCGACACGCGTCGGCAAATGCGGCTCAACATTGGCGAGCCGCAAGTCCACTTATTCTACCTGAGTACTCCCGCGATGCCCCTGTCCGATCCCCTGTATTGCATTAAGCACATCCGAACGGACAGCCCTGCTTACGAATAGGGATACAAATGTTTGCGATGCTTTTTGTCAGTGATGTCGGTACACCGAGGAAAAAGAAAACATTGTTAACTTGACTAAATTTTTCAATTCGATTAAATTTTTTCAATTAAGGTATCTGTGTATTTGACTTAAATACACAAAATACTTAAACTTTAATTTAAGCATTTATATATTTAACTTAAATACATAAATACACTTAAACTGAAGAAATTCAATCAAGTTGAAAAACTTAGTCAAATTAACAACTTTTTTTCTCAGTGTAAATATATATACGAGATATTAATTTCAATAGACAATATTAATTTCAATATTGAGAATATAAAAAAGATGTGTATTCGACGTTAACAAATAAAATATTAAATATTAAAATATTGATCTTAATACTTAATAAATCTTATTAAATATAAAAGTTTAAAAATATTAAATCTTCATATTTCTCCAGTCTTCTTCTGTAAAAATAATAATAAATTTATCCATTTAAAAAATGCATTTTTATAATTTATTAGTTATTTGCACATTATAGTATACGATCTTGCAGTTCTAAAATATTGTTTTATGATACGCATCGCGCGCAGAATACTGAAACTAAAATAACGTCGAACGGGATTTGTATGATACAAATATCGATGCCTCATTAAATTTAAGCACCCCCACGTGCACGGCACTGCGCCGCGTTTCTTAAGGATGCATCGTCACGGAACAATCGTAAATAATGCGTTATCGCGAGATCCGATAGCGACTAATTTATTTATAAATCACCGGGGTGGGTGGCGCACGCGTGAGTCACGTGCCATCTGTCGTCCGGTACCCGTTCTATATTATGACACACGTGGAGTGCGCTGCGTCCTATTAACCGGCATGACCGAGTTTTTTTTTCGCGGCCCCACGAGCGTGATTCGACAAACGCGGCGAATAGATATCGACAGAATCACATTGGAGACGTCGAAGGTAATCAACGGGATTACAGGCGGGTGTAGGAAAAAATCGCGATAATTAATGAGTTCTATCAAATCGAGACTATGACTTTAATCGATTAACTGTAACTGTTTTCTATTCACCTAGAGAAAAGTTTCTTTGAGTAAAAAAAATTTGAGAAAAAATGTTTCGGTTGTTTTCTTTTATTAAAATTAAAGAAATAGTTTGATTATGCAACGTATTTTTTTTTTTAATAAAAAAAAATACATTTTTAAAAACCAAAACAATTAAATTACTTCTTACATTCTGTCAGTATTTTTTTTTTAGTTAAAAAAATTATTTGTTTAAATTAAGTAAATATCCAATCACGTTTTCATTCGCAGTACAATCGTAGCAAAACAATTCTCTGATCAAAAATGTTATTTTATTACTCTTCTTTCGATTACTTTTGAAAATAAAAATCCATAATTCGTTTGTAAGTCGGACTTACAAAAAAAAACTGATGGAAATTTAATTTTGCCTCAATGATTGAGACAACTGTCGCTTACGTTAATCAGAAGAAACATCTGCTATTTATACAACTGAATTTTAATCCCGACTTTATATCAATTATAAATCATACCTGGTGGCTTACAGTTATAAATATAAATAGAAAAATTCACATTTTTAAAATTCTAAAATAATATTTGTTTGCTATCTTAAAAAAAAAAAAAAAAAATTCGCATAAAACTCCCTAGGAAACTTTCACGTTGAGAAAAATGAAAATGCAATACAATCGCGAGAGACAAATTCGAAAAGAGTGAAATTGTTCTGTAAGAGACATGCCGTTCTACATTTCAAACTAACTTTCCGAAATTCCCGCTGCTTTTAAACATCTCATACTTCTGCACGGATGAAGCTAATACGAACTAATCACATTAAAAGCAACCCGACTAGTAAATGCCACGCAAATTCCAACGTGAAATGCAAAACGCTCTCGAAAATCAAAGAGCTCGCTGACGCTTGTGCCGCCCTGGGTCGCGATAAGCACCGGTAACTACAGACTATTACGAGGAGATGTCTCGAGATGTACGCACGGACGGCATGGTCGATCCATTCTCGCTAATAAGCGTGATCGTGGGAGGAGAAGCGAGGGGGGGGGAGGGAAAACGGGCACGGGCTGAACTTCAAAGCACCGACGAGTGTCGCTAACTAAACTCCGAGAGAGTGAGTTTACCGTTTCCAATCCGAGTCCATTTCGTGATTAAGCGCAAACTTCTGAAGCTGCCCCCGAGGACGTGCGTAAATACGCGCGCAGCGTCCGCGTACACGCACCCCGACGCTTCGCATTCACGGCGGCGCGAACCCTCAGAACTTGCAAGGCTCGACCAAATCGAATAAATACAAAAAAGATAGCCAGCCTCGAGTCGATTTCTGATTCCAGAAGAACCATTTATTACAATTAGAAAATGAGAAAAATAACTGAGAAGAACACCAGATTTTGGTATCACGATACTTTTGTGGGAAATTGTCCACAACCGTCTCTTGGTACCTCCGAGACATGTTTTCCACTAAATTGATAGCATTGTTGAGATAATGATCTCTGTATAGAACGTTCTATCGAACCGACTATCACAACTTTTATATTTTCTGTCCAGGAAGCTTTAGTTTTATGTACACCCATGTTTTCAGAATTCGTTTTATTCGTCGTTTTTAATTCTTTCGAGTATGTAAAAACATAATTTTGAATCGCTTTACGCAGTACTCGTTGAATGTTTTTTTTTTGTTTTTTTTCCATAAAGGTCAGGCAATAAATGATTTGTTTTTTATTTAAAACGCGACATAAAAGGTGTCTCGTTTTTTGCTGCCATCAGAATTTTTTATCTCACATTTTCCAAACAAAAGTTATGCCGTACATATTAGAAAATCAGTAAATCTACACTGTTAAAATTAAATCGGCAGCAGAATTAAATTTAAATATAACGGAAGCAAATTTCAAGCAGATTTATTAAAAACATTTAATGTAAATTTAATGTTGTCAAAAATGTATTACTAAATTTTATGCACATGTTTTTCAGTTATGGATACATTAAATTTAACGTGAAACTTGAAAATACATTCATGACATTTTTAACAGGGTGCAGGGAGAAAACGGTTTTGCTGAAATATAAAAAAATTTAGCTAAACCTGAAAATAATTTTGTTAGGCCATCAAAATAATTGAGTAGAATAATCAAATTAGTTGTTAGAATGTCAAAATATTGTTAGCCTTACTCATCATATTTAAATATTCTACATAATTATTTCAATGACCCGACAAAATTATTTTCAGATCTGTATCTAGCTAAATTTTTGGTACTTCAGGAAAACCGTTCTTCCCGTGTATGCGGTAGGAAATATTCGCGCGAAAGAATTAAAAATTACATTCTTAGCAGACAATGTTTCTCACTGTAAAACACGAAATTTTTTATTATACATCTGACTTTTACATTGTGCTTCTTTAATGCGATATGTATTTTTTGATATATTGCCACCGTTAGTGGGTTAAGCTGCGAATCGATCGTAGAAATCCTGTTGTAAGTGCGCGGGTTACGCTCTAGTATTTTAAAGCGTTTAAAATTGCACGAGCGAAAACAAATTATTGGCGGGGCTGAGGAAGGGTCTTCCCGATGGATCTCATCGATATCAGGTTGCTAATGGTGTAAGCCAAACCGGCTGCCATAAAAACGCGCGTCGGGATAATTGAAGGGTGGGTCCTACCGTTATCTAGCGACCTTCTCTCTTTTTCGGTTTCTCTCGGCGATCCATTCCATCCAGCCCGTGCGTTCCCACCATCTCTCTCTCTCTCCCTCTCTCTCAAATTACTCTCTGACGAAACGTAAGCCGTACGGAAATTTATGCTTCCGCGACCGGATGCGTTTTGCGCGCCGTCCTCATTATCAGTTAATCAAGTATTCCACTTGCATCCAAGGGAAGGCTGTGCCACTGTGCCTTCCGAATAATCTCATGCACGACATGCAAAGAAAATAGATTTCTCCGCAAACGATGAAAACGATCCATAATAGTGTATCACATGATATTCTCGATGTTTAAAATAAATATTGAATTCTCTCTTTTTCTTTCTCAAATTGCAATATTCTTGGAAAATTTTTTCGATATTTTTTCAAGCAAAAGGAAAAGGTAATTTGAGTATTTCGACTAAATGTATAAATAATTTTTCTGCATAAATTAAATTTTATGACGAGGAAATGGATAAAATTTTATTTTAACTTCCCTTCTTCGTTAGAAAAACTTCATTTTGAAACTTTATTCTAACTTGGTCAAATCATTCAAAACAAAATGTGCGTGGAGATAGTAATGAAAATAGAAGTTTCCATTACTTAATTTCAATCTAGATTTTTTTCAGATTTTAAATCCCGAAAAAATATAAAATAAAATTCGCGAGAATGGCAGATACATTCTAAATACAATATTATGACTTAAATTGATTTTATTATTATATTATATTTCTAATGTTACACAATTTTTAATATTATAATGTAAACACACCCTCTCGCATACATATCTTTTTATATAATATTATAACCTATTTTTTTTATATAACTTGAGAATCTCATTCTTCTTCCTGCTATGTTTCTCCAATCTTGATATCTAGCTCCACATTAGGAAAAAAAGAACGAAGATTGGGGTCGTGAGTTTTGCTTACTCATACTACGCGATAACTATACTCCTGGGTGCCATAAATAAAAATCGAGAAACTACACGGAGAAAAAGAGCCAAACACGCGAGTCCGCGTGACTTCGACGTAATATGACGAGATTGGCTCGATGGCTTGTCGAGGAACGCGCATGCTATTTTTTTTTTTCTTCTTTCTCCAAGGCTGTATGTTTTCCGCGGTTTAACATCAACATCGTCGAATCCGCCGACGCAAATCAGGAAGACAAATTCGTCGGGGGTGCGAGACATTCTTCCATTGGGGTCAAGTTCTCGGTCGCTTCATTAGAAACGCGAGCATAATCCCCACACCCGCCTCGCTCTCCAATTACTATTCGCCCGTTTCTGGTTCAGGCAAAGTTCAGGCTCGAGGCAACAGCGTAGAAACGTTACAGTCGCCGAGAGAAATTCGTAAAGCCGTTAAATTTCTTTCGTTTAAAAATTATCCGTAATGAAACTTCCATAGCTTTGATCGCATTTATCGTATGATATCAAAAGAATCATTTAATTCTGGGAAAGCTTTAAATAGTTAAAGCTATAATTTATCAAATTTTAAAGCAAATTAATATTTCAATGTATATCTTAAAACAAAATCTTTTGAAAATTTATTTAATAGTAAACATGAAAGAGAGAGAGAGAGAGAGAGAGAGAGAGCTTTACAAAGCTTTATGACGGGTAAAATTGAAAATGAAAATTGCCTTCTCAAAAATGAAATTAAAATTAAATGAAAATGTTTTATTTTATTGTATTATCTTCATAAACCGTTCTACAAATGATAATTAAATTATTCCCTTGGAATTGCCCCGAGGACAACTCGGTAGTTACGCCACTGCAACCGGAGTAGAAAAACCCTCTCCGCGCCCTTCGCCCTTCGTACAAAGAGTTTGTGCGCGTCGTTCACGCAAAATCCGTAATTGCTTCGCACGGTTGCACATCCCCGACTGTTTGCCAATTTGCTCGGTTTGCCACTGTTTGCGTTACGTTGGAAACGCCGCGGCGGTGTTTCATTCCCTCAAAATTATTTTTTCTACGTGTGCGCATCACATCGATCTCGCGGTGATAAAATCTTCCGTATTTACTTTACGCAATAAAGTTCTTCGCAGTTTCTTTCGGATGCTTGTAGCATCATTGTCAAATTGACGATCTATTTGAGATACTGTTTCAAGCTTCAGTTTACAATTGCATTTTTAGTTTGACAACCCAATAGAACTGAAAAATATATTTAATAATTGATACGACAATATTTGATAATAAATTGGTATGAAATTATATTAAGCATTAAAATCCGCTTCAATCAAAAAATAGCACTTTTTGTTTTTTTTTGCGCCATTCATCTATATTTAATACTCAATTTATTATTGTAATTATATTTTTCCTTTTCTGTAAAACGGTAGAATTTTTCATTTCCTTTACACAAAGAGCGACAATTGTTATTAAAATTTAATCATATATATTTGAGCTTTCAATATCTAAAACTTCTCAATTATAAATCAAAAGTCAGGATGCTGAATTTTATCTTCATCAAATTAAAGTTGTTTTAAAATCGGTCGATATTACGCAAACTGAAGGAAGAGTCAAGATATTTTGTACATGTATAACAAACTGTGTTTCTCAAAAATTGGAGCTGCGAGATGCCGAGACAGTTAGTCTGCTTCATCGCCGACGTTTCTTGGCAAACATCATTAAGCTTGCGAGAAAATCGCGCTAACGAGGAAAGAAGGAGCATCAAGGGGTCCTCCGGCAGAACGGCGTCCTTTTTTGAATCCGTGGAGGAATATTGCGGAGCGGAATCTCTCTCCGTTGCGCCCAGGTCGCGATAATCTGGCTTTGATCGTCGTCGTTCCTCCGGAGAAATAGGCGCGAACTTTCGTGCCCCAAGCAACCGGTTCATTCTCCCTTGGTCGCCGACGAAAAACTTATTTTCTCCTTGAAGAGCAACCCCAGGGTCGAGGGAAGAGGGCAGTTCGTTACGAAAGCGCGAGCGAAAGCGTCCCCGAGAGATTACGCTGCATCGACTCGACCGACGAAGAAACGAGTCTTTATGGGAGTCTAATAATGTTTTACTAATCCTCTCCCCCCCCCACATCCTTTTCTTTTTTCTCCACAGTTGTCGGAAAAAAATATAGTCAACCTTAGACTCGGTAAAATTAAAAAGGCAAAGCTATAATTGAATCGCAGTGAAAAAATTGTATCTTATACATGAGTTTTTTTGTATATGTTTTATATTATATTTTATTTATATATTTTATATATATATATATATATATATTGCATTATATATTATATATAAATTTTTTCATGTATACACCGACAGAAAAAATTCCTAAAATTTAATAAATATTTATTCGAATAGTACTAATAAAATATCTACTTACGGTACAATAAATATTTAGCCTTTAACAAATATTTATATTAAATTAATGGTTCTTATATTAAATAAACATATATTTACTTTTATATTTAGTATAAATATTTTAATAGTACTATTCAAATAAATATTTATTAAAATTTAGTAATTTTTTCCCTCAGTGTATAATGTTTTAAATCCCTCATTACTTATTTTTCACACACTACGGTATCTTCTTAACTAAGTTTTATCTTCTTAATCTATTGTTATAATCTTATAACAGATACAACAGAGAATAATAGAATGTGGCAAGAATTCGACATTCATTTTTTAACGTAATAATTTCGTGATGTAGTAATAATTGTGTGTGTCCAAGAATGATTATGCTCATACTCGTGTTTAAACAGTTACAAATATGTTAACTTCTAATTACTAAGTTTTGACGGAGAGCCTCATTAGAGTGTTACGCGACCGAGATGATACGAGCCGGTCCGCTCATGCTCGGAAAATATCGCCGTCATAAACAGCAGTTAAAACAGCACAGTTGCAATTCCAAGTTTACCTAGAATCAGTCCGGCAATAATTGTGTAACGTATGTTTATGGCGATCGTCGACGACACTAATCAGTATCGTGCCGAGCTCCGCGCAACGCTCGACTGGCCTCGATCAAGCACCCTCGTTTGCTCGACTCGATAATAATCAATCGGACGTGGCTGCCATTCGAACGTACTGAATTCGAAATAATTGCCTGCCCACCCGGGCACTCACCCTTTCCGTCCCCCGTCGACGCCCCTGTCTCTTTTCCTTTCTTTCCCGGGTTGCGGGTGGCGGGAGGGTGCGCAATCCGTTCGGCATATAACACATTTTCCAGCGAATTATCAGGCCTATTAATCGGTTAGTTTCTCGCAGCTCGTCGCCCATTGTCTCTCTGCTCGATTCCGCTGAATTTACCTTACCTTCGTCATCGCGCTTCAAGCGACTGTCTTTGTTTACGACTTGCCGAATATCGCTGATCGCAGTATTTTTAACTGGTGAAATTATGTCGATTCACAATTTCAAAAATTAAAGTGTATTTTACTCATTTCTATTAAATTCTTGCATTTTGCATAACCGCACGTAATCGTTTAAATTATATGGACTTCATTATTGCAAAGGTTCTATGCTCTAGAAGAGAATTTTCTCTTACAATTAATCACTCGCAAAATTATGATAAGCGTACTTCAAAGAATTTTACTATACTTTTAGTAAAATTTTACTCAAAGTAAAATTTTATTTAAAATAGATTTTTTTTTAAAAACTGTCATAATTTTCAGAGGATAAATTCTAAGAGAAAATTCTCTCCATGTACACGAAGGTGTATTGGATATTAATTTAGAAATGTGTTAAAATGAAAAACTTTTTTTGCACATATATGTAAAAGAATTAAAGTTCAAGAATGGGATGTCAAATCGACTTAAGACTTTTACAAAGTTAAGGATGCATAGAATATTTCTCAAAATACTTGAGAAAATTATGAAAAAATTACAGATTGTTTTATATTGCAAAGTAATAGAAAAAATTTGGCAACGATTTTTTATACGGATAAAAAAATTATTTCAATAAGAAATAAGAAGTAGACATGTACTCTAATGAAAATATAATTAATAATGAAATAACAAAATAAGAAATATTTTAGAAAGTCCGAATTTTTTTAAGTACTTTAAATATTTGTGATGATTTATGTAAGGTTTAATTGCGGTGCAGTTCTGTAAAATAAATAAAATTTGTCTATTTATTTACAAAATAACTAAACAGACATCACAATAAAACTTTGTACAAATCATTTTGAATACTTAAAGTATACTTACACAAAATAAAATCGAGATTTTTCTTAATGTAAAAAATAATTCAATTTTCAATAACAACTAGAGTAAGTAAACTATAAAAATATATTATTAAATAAAAATATAATCTTCAACTTTCATGTGTCCATAATTTACTTGATGCATTAATATTAAACACATTTCCAAATTTTATTTTTGCAGGGATGTGCGATGCATCCTTAATATTACGAAAACAAGCCTGAGGGTTGAGAAACAAAACAAAACTATTCATTTAAGATAAAATTTTTATGCGCAGCCTTCTATATCAATCGCGATACTGTGCGCGATAAAATTAAAAATTAATTCGGCGCGGAGGTGGAGAATCGTCTCTTTCTGAATTTTCCAGCCGCAAGCGCATCTCAGATAATGTGTACTTATCATCACGAGAACGTCACCTCGCAATCTCCCGCGGAAGTCCCTGGTGGACCGTCGCGGTATGCAAACAAGGGCGAGATAGGTCGAAAAAGCGGGAGAGAATCGCCGTCGGGAATGGTGGACGACTGCGACGAGGGGAGCTCGAGGTGGTTGTTCCGCCGTCTAGCGCGGTACAGCGGGAGTGTTACTAATTGGAGGGGCACCGAGGGGAGGAAACCTTGTTATCTCTTAATTGCTACGACCCTCCGCGCTGTTTTGCATCGATAAGGAGTACGAGTCGACGTTTGTTTCGTGGAGCGACGCGTGTCGATCGCGTTTATCGATCCTGACTCCTCGACAGGATTATTCGTTGGGATCTAACGATCCTTCTCAACCCTCGACTATCCTTTACCCTTTCTCTGTACTCACATTGCGACCGCATTGTGATAACTAACTCAGATAGCTCATAGTCTTCTGCTTTTACAAAAAGATTTGGAGAACACAAATTTTTCATAAAACACTTCCGTGAGAAGCATTCTCAGCTCTAAAAAAGCGACTCAATTTTAGTTGTTTTTTTTCAATAGTTAAGTATCTTTACAAAAAAGATTTTCCTGACATAGAATTTTAAAATACACTCATCATTTGAAGTAATATTTATTTAAAATCGAATTCTTTGTACAAACAGAAATATAAGAATACTATAAGTTACTTGAATTATTTATATTATTTATATTTCACAAATCTATAATGCAATATCCATAAATGCATCACAAGTTCATCATAAGCATAAGAAATATCAAATTTATTCGAAATATGTTCTGAATCGCTAATAATTTAATGCTTCGATAAAAAAGATTAAGTTAAAAAGAGATTTGATTTTATTATTCTGACTTTTCTTCGGTACAATCTTATAATATTCTTCGAAAGAGAAACTTCTTTTTTGAGCGCATGATAATGAGTTTCTCCAAAATATGTGATGAGTATAATTTGAAACAATTATCAAGAGAACATATTCTTTGTTAAAAATAACCGTTACTAAGAGAAAAAAAAGCAAACTAGGTAGTCGCTTTTCTTAGCAGTAGAATCGACATTTGTCTGTATGCATGATAGACATATTCGTCGATATTTTAGCTTCATCGCGAGATTGCGTTTATTTAAAGATCACATGATTATCTCTCCTCGCAGTTCACGTTATTTTTTCCTTTTTTTTTTATATCCCACGACCATCCTGGCCAAAAGCGAGGCAAGGCGATATACTCTTTGAGTACATCTAAGAACAGTTAAGTAAAAGATCATATCGGGCGCCGTAATCCCGATCCGTCGATACGCCACGCGGGAAGCGATACGCGATTCCGCGCACGAAACGAATCCGGGGAGTCGGATCGTAACGAGTTCGATTATCGTGGCGCGGCATGAGTCAGTCGTTCCTGTCCTGTTCCCGCAGTCACTATACCTTCGCAACGCGACGCACGCCCTCCGCTTTCATCCCGCCTTCACCCCGTATAACGGGTGTCCGGATTCCCAGGAGGTTTTCCGCCCCCTTTTCAAGCCTCATTGCTATGCACCGCTCGAAACTCCGCTAACGACCTTACACACCCCCGGCCCGCGACCCCTCCGCCCCCTTCGAAGGCCACCTCGCACATACGATTTTCATATCCGAGAGATCGCCTCTTCCGCTCGCGGAACTCGTCTCGCGCGTGCGAGACCGCCACCGAGCTCTTTGATCGCGACGCGACAAAGTTCGCGAGTCGCTTCAAGAACTTGTGTGGATGAGTTTCTTGACGCGTACGTGAACATCATAGCACTCCATTTATCGGAATAATATGATGGGAAAGTTCTAAAGGAAACTCAGGGGGTTGAATATTGGAAGAGTAGAGAGTAGCACGAGTTGTGACACTTTTGCGAAGTCGGAAGAAATCCCGCACGTTTCTAATTCTGAAGTTTTCTATCTGTGCGAGTTTCTTTTAAGATTACACGAGACATTGTTGCAACGAATTAAATTTATTCTTTCGGATAAGGGACCGAAAGGCGAGGATCTACTGATCTCTCGTTGTTTATAAAAATCTTGCACTCGGAGAAAAGTGGTATTTGTGACTATAAATTTTATAGTAAAAGAATTTTTTTATAATTTAGAATTTTATTTTTACAATTATTATTGCTGCGATGTAATAATAATCTTCTGTTTATTTTCTATCGACTATGAAAAAATTGTATTGTAAATTAAGATAATTTCAAATATTAATATAGTAAAATATTTTATTATATTAATATCTTAATATTTTACTACATTAATATTTGAAGTTATCGTAATTTATAATAACATTTTTTCATAGTCAACAGAAAATAAACACAAGATTATTATTACTAACATCATATTTATTTTCTATCAACTATGAAAAGATTTTATTGTAAATTAATTTAGATTATTATTACAAAATTATTATTACTAATATTATAGCAATAATAATTACACAGATAAATACAGATTTTTATGTGACCAATGTAATTAGAATTACAGTGAATGTAACTATTTTTTAAACATTCACTTATTTTTATTTACGTAATAATAGCTATTATTTGCATGGTTGAAGTAACTACAACATAGTTGACATCGAAAATGACTATAAATTGTAGCTAAAATAGCAATCATTTTTTTTTTCAGTGTAATTATTGCGTCCAAAAATATTTTTATTCTAATAAACTGATTAAAATGTATTATAAATTATTCAAAGGAGCGCGTCCGATAAAATGGCTTGTTCGAGAGCTAATGAGTCTACAAAACGCGAATCTTCTAAAAAGGGAATAAAGTCTACACAGGATGATAGTGAGTCTCTCTTTCTCTCTCTTGCTCTCGTTCTCTGTCTCCTCTCTTTTGCTCTCGCGTAAGCTCGCCGGAAACATTCAAGCTGAAGGACGAGGGTGTTCGGATCGCAAAGTTGGTCTTGTTAGGCCTGCAAAAGGGGATACCGTTCAACCAACCGTGCTAGCCTTAAGGGCCCTTACTCCGCCAGCGGCACGCTTCGTTTCTCGATTGATTCTTTATTTTACAATCGCCGTGGCCCCGCAAAGGGCAACGAATACACGGCCAGCGTAGGGCGCAGGACACGCTCGTCGTCCGTGACCCTTCCGTCTGCCAATTTCCGGTCGCCCTATGTCATCGTTTTCCACGTCGCCTACTCGTCTCCGGGGATTCTGGCTATCGGATATTACGTTATGCAATAGTAGTCAAAGTTTATAATATCTTGAACTCTTAAATAGAGAGAGAGAGAGAGAGAGTGGTCCCTCAGAAACGTTTTGCTCATCTTTATTAAACATAAATTAATAGCTTCCCTGATGTTTCTTCTTTCTTTACTATTCTCTTCTTCTTTCATTTACATTAAAAAATGCGGCATAAATCAATCGCAATATTTTTAATGATGAAACACGATTATATTAAATTTATATATAAATCTTAAAAATATATATAAACATATATTTCCTCTGCAAAAATGCACAGATGCAAACGCGACTTAAATTGAGAACCTAATGTCTATGTTCGTCTCTCGTTGCTCATCGCACATTGAACGTAATTTATTTCAATCTCTTCTTTCTTCTCGCTCGCAGTAATCACCTATTTCCGTTCGATTTGCAGAAGGAGGAGGCTCTACCGAGTCTTCCGGTTCCGGACCTCGAGACGACCTTGCAGAAATACTTGGCGCAGGTCGAAGCCATCACGCCGAACCACCTGGAGAAGACTCGCAGTTTGGTACGAGCCTTCCTCTCGGGTCCTGGACCGAAACTCCAACAACGTCTCTTGGAACGTAGGCAGAAGATGACCAACTGGGTGAGTTGTTTCACACAAACCGTCAATTCAAGCACGATGTATTTTCGCGAAACAAGTTGTGCGTATAATATTATTAACTTTAACGCGGACTGGATAAAAGTATGTTTTCAATCCGTCGAATTGAAGATGTTGATACACTTCAGGAGAAAATTGCGATTAGATTATGCCGTTCTGAGTCACGTTGGTTTTCTTGGATTTACGTATTAGGACGGAGCTCCTTTTATAAGCCGTCAATGCGCGCGCGTACCAAGATCTCGTCTACTTCTCTATTCCGTAACATCGCCGAGAAGACATCGACTCTGCCGTAAAGCCGAGTCAGACGGCGTAATCCGTAATACGGCCGTCGCTTTAAAACGAGGGTCTGTCCCGGCGCGTAAAGGAAGAGAATAAAAAAAAGAAAGAAAGAAAGCCGCGGTGTGTCACGGTCGTGGGGATCGAGCGGGAGAGAGATCCTCTCCGCGTCTAAGTGGCACAACACCATTTTCGTTTCAAGCCACGATGCCTCGGGAGAATTTGCTTTTACACCGGGTGTACGCTTATCGTTCAATCGATCACAATATGTATCTGCGAGAATAAGACCGGTCCCGGATGCACGCACATGTAGAACAAATTAAAGTAGAAAAATGAACAAGTTGGAAAATCTAAGCGAGACTTTGAAAGGAGATACTTAAATAATGCTTGATTTGAAATGGTTTGAAATGTGAGCTTCAAAACGTAGCTTTAAAATATATAATAGTTACTACCGATTGAAAAAAGAGAAAAATTCTATTTGAAAAATTTTGATTTATGAACTTTTATAAAAAGTTAAAGAAATTTTATTTTTTATTAGCTAAAAAAATTTTTTAAGACCTAATTACATTATTTAAATAGACTTTATATTAAACTTAAAAAAATTAATGATTGTAAAAGCCAATTCTTTTTATAAACTCTGTTTACATTAAAAAATTTAGAGTAAAATTTGAATGATTTGAAAATTCCATTACAAAACTTTATTTCTTAATTTTTCTTTGAAACTAAAAAATTAAAGAATTCTTTTTTTACTAAAACTAATTTTTTTTTTAACTTAATTATTTTATTTAAGTAGATTTTACATTATTATAAATCTGAAAAAAATTAATGAGTGTAAAGGCCAATTTTTTTTATAAACTCTGTTTACGTTTTAAAATTTGAAATGAAACCTGAATGATTTAATCTAAGTACATACACATGTGCAGACTTGAATGAATTTTTTGTACAAATTCTATTTTATTTCAATATTAGATTATCGAAATTAAAAACTTTTACACGTATCAATTATTGTCAACATAAATTTAAGTTTAAAAATAATAAATTTTTCTACATAAAGTTCAAGTTTTAAAGTAACATATAGTATTACGCGTAAGAAGAATTAATAGGAAATAAAATTGAAAGCTATAAATTTCGCTTCCTCTCCCTCTACGTCCAATTGCGACTGCAACCATACTTCATTTAAATTCTGGCGCTAGGAAGGTTCTCATTCTTCGACAGGCGCACCAAACGTGCAAATAAGTAAACACCCCATATATTTCGAAGCGAGCTTCCAAAGAGGCCCGGAGACGACGGAGTCGAGTATCCGCGCGCGAGTTCCTCGTGACTTTTGCCGTTCCCCTCGTCCCGGTACGGTCGCTCCCGTGGGATTCCCGGTTCGATGCATGCGCCCGGCTATAAGCCGGGCCTCGCACCCCCCTCGTCGGCCCAAGCCCCCCCGTGGCACATAAATAAATAAATAAATGGATTTACGCGAGGGCCCCGGCGCCTCCCTCCTCCCCCGCGCGTCGCTCCTCACTCGTAACGCACCGGTGATAGGGGATGGACGTAAGGGTCGCCCAGGACTGTACCAGAACAATGCAAATATTGCCAGAGAAATGAGGACGCAGAAGGGTGACACACGGAGTCATGTTGTAAGAGACGGCTGGGCAAAGAGGTACCACTACTAACGTACCGGCGATTTACGTCAATCGAAATACGCAAATAACGTTGTGCCTCGTTCGTGCCTCGGATTTGCGGATTGAAAAACGTTCGTTTTTCGCATTTCCAGGAGGATTTGTCATCAGAGTGTACCAAAAACTCGGTGATGACGCACGTCAGATATACGTTTGCAGTATAGCAGAAGCCGTGCAACGCGCGCTATTCTATTTTCAGTGTTAAACAACTTTACAGAGGGGACAAAAAGCGCGCGTCACGGATTTACATGTGCACTATATGTGGCTGTCGAGAAGAGACGAATTGCGACGATCAAATATTTACGAACAACATTATATTCTATTCGAGACTCCGTATAGAGAGCACAAATGTGTTTATTTTTGCATTTTTCGGCGAAAATTCGTGTTTGATATAACACCCATGCAAAGGTACAAAGGACTACGTGGGTTCTGTAAAATCTTCGAGATGAATCGAAATGCCGCAATGTATCGGGAAGTATAAGATTAATACCAGAGTTAGGCATTTTGTAATCGATAACGCGATTACAAGTAATGTAGTCGTAAGATTGACAGATTACGATTACATTTGTAAACGGTAATCGTCCATACAGTGATTACTATTGCAAATAATCTATAATCACGGGACATTCTCGATTGTAGTAATTGTAATTATAATCTGACACGATTCTAGTCAATTACTAAAGCGATTACTTTTACCTTTGTTACTCAGAAGTGTAACGAAGGTAAAAATAAAAGATGTAACGTAATGTGCTTCTAATAATCAATTATTTAACTAATTCCTAATCGATTACTTTGGTAATCATAAATCCTGTAATCTTTATTTAATTACAGTATAATTGATTACTTTGGTAATTATGATTACTAAGTAATCCAAATTACTTGGTAATCAGTATGATGACCAGTAATCATGATTATCAAAGTAATCGATTACTCTGTAATTAAGGTTACAGAAATTGTTTGAGTAATTGGTTATGCCCAATTCTGATTAATACGCGTTTTATTCGATATTCAATAATTAAATTATTTCTGCAAGACTTTTGTTGCCTTATAAAATTTATCTAGAAAAAATTAAATAGATAGGCGTTTTAATAAATCAGCATATTTCAATTCTTGAGTCTAAGTTCTGAAGAGAAAAGTATAAAATACAACGAATTACGTAGGTATAAAATTAAAGGGTGTTAGATAATAAGGTATGTGGATGGGTGAATAGATAAGAAACAATTATAAATCAAGTCCATTTCTTGGCTTAACGCTGAAGAAAATAAATAGTCTAGTTTATTCTAATCAGTCAGTATATTATACTGGAAAAAAAATTTGTCGATATATCAAAATATTTAATTCGATAATTTCAACTAAATATTGAGTCGGTTTAGTTAATACTTGATTAAAAAATGTTGATAATTGAATAAATTATATACTTTTTTGCAAATAAATAATTTTCGAATCAACCCAATGTTTGGTTGAACGTATCGGATTAATATTTCAGTTTTTCAACAAATTTTTTTCTTAGTATAAATGTAATTAAACATCTTGATTGAAACCGTTTGCCCTAATTCTTCTAAATTATTATTATTATTATTATTCCGGTATTTTTCATATTTCATCGGAACATATATTGTTCTAAAATGTTTTTTAACAACTTCCTTATTATCGCGTATCACATAAATTTTCGCTCGAGCGCTCTGCGTAATATATTCGTCGCGCAAGGCAGATTAATTCATCTCCGGATGAATACATTCGAGCAGCGCGATAATACCTCCTTTTCTTCCTATCCTGGCGGTTTTCCGCAGAAGATCTTATTTCTTACTACTGCGACAGCAGAGCCCGCTCCTTCTCTCTCACGTAATTTTTCTAATTTAGCTGAACGGCCCATTCAGCATCGAGGCGCTTGAGGCTCGACACGCACAATCGCCCGCTCCGGGTTTTCGATTTGCCGGCATACATCCGGAAATACATTTTCGTTTCTCGTTTCTTTAAGGGTCGACCTCTCATACCCCTACCCCCCGCCCTCCGAGCAAAGTGTCGCGAAAAGCCAGACTGAAAGCAATTTTCTCGCCAACGGCGGCTGTCGCACGAATTGCCACTGCTCCTTCGATCTTGCTTTCCCTTTCTCGGTATCTCTCCATTCATCTGATCGATGGGAATGCCCGGCCGTATTATCTGATTACGCGTTTCAAGATGACGCGCCGGTCTTGTAAAAGCGAGCGCCGGTCAATTGGGGGACTCATCGACGAAATTATTCGGTCTTCCGGAAATAAAAAAAATCAAGAGTTGGTTCTACATACATTAAGAACAAATGTCGAGTGTGGTTTTTATCAACCCTTACGCTACAATAAAAAAAAGGGTACCTTATTGACCCAATCGTAGGTATCTCGCACCCAATCACTTTTTCACCTATTTGAAGTGGCTCGAAAAATCTGTAAAAATTCACGAACACACTTTCAAGTTTCTAGAACAAACGTGTGTAATGCTTTCGAAAGAAAGTAAAATGTATGATTTAATTAACCTTCGAAATTTTTCCACGGATCTGTCGAACTTGGAACAACTATGATTGTATCTTAAAGAGTGTCTTTGACTGATGTTATTTAACCCACTTGGGCGTGAATCATCGTTCCTTCATTGTCGCGGCATCCCCTTTAATGCTGACATTTTTTTCCGCGTTTGTTCTCCGTTTGATAGCCGTCGACTTCGCGGGGTGAGAAAGGTATGAAAGCGTCGCAGAGCACAGGGGGTGACCGAACCCAGGGTCGGGTTCAGTACGCCTTCATGGTCGTTTCGGGCACGTCGCGGGCGAGTCGCGATGGCGACGGTAAGCTAATATTACGGTGCCCCGCGGCGAACTGGAAAATCTCATTGGGACCTCCATTATTCATCCGCAAGCCCGCCGACCCCCTTCATTCGTTCGTTCGTTCATTCGCCGGTCTGTCTGTCTGTCTGTCTGTCCACTCGTTGCTTCGTGTATAGTTTCCGCGGTGATAAATTCAATTCGAATTACAAACGCCCGGAATTAATCCCCCCATCTTTCTCTCCGTCACACTCGACCTTTCTCGCGTTCTCCTCATCCACAGTTCACAACCTCGACGAGGACGATGCGATTAAACGCCTTGTGACTTACTGAAATGAGTCTCTCGGTTGCAGAGATCTTCTAGAAACTAATTTTGTACATCTCGTTCCGACCGAAATTCTCATGCAAAGTTTGCAAGATAACAGTGCCCAATTCTAATTATCTTTCGAATGGACGTTCTTTAAAAAAAAAATAATAAGAAAACGTATGTCGTAAATTTACAAATTTGTACAAACGCGAAAATTTTCTATTACAATAAAAATATGCATTCTCGCTATTTCTTGTCATCTAATTTCTGTCCCTGAAGATTGCTTTGCCGAAAAGTTCTTTGTCTTCAATAAATAATTATACGGAACTAGGAAGAGCCTCGATGTTTTTTAATTAAGAAGAAATTCGTTCATCAAATTGATCACCTTGAGAAATAATGCGATAGAAATGGAACGAGCGCAGCACAGTAAATTATCGCGGAAAGAGATTAGAAGATAAAAAGTAATATCTTCCGAAAAAAGATGTTAGCAAAATTATATGTTATATTATTACAATTTATTACAATTATTGTAACTTGGTAATAGCTGCATCGAGTGTAATATTGATCACATGCGTGCATATTTAAATGCGTGCGAAAGCAACACGGTCGCCCGCCACGAAAACGATTAAAGTAGATGTATCCTCCCCTCGTACAAGAGGGAGGAATAAACGGATAGGATGGAAGCAGGTGGATACCGTCCAGAAATATCGCGAGCACGTGCAAATGGCCGCGTGTCGGGACTCAGAAGGGATCTTCTTCTGCGGGGAACCGACAAAGTCTCATCCCCGCGAGAAGCTGGGGAAAGTAGTGAAGTACGGAAAGGAGAAGCAATAAACTTTTATGACCGTAAGCTCTCACTTGCGCGGACGGCCGTGTCTGTGCTCGCGAGCATCCCGAAACTTGGGAGGAATATAATTTCTCCAATTCGCGCAAAACTGTTGTGGATGAAGGCATCTATATCAGCGAACGAAAAACACAATTTAATGGCTCGGGATATGCACGGAATTAAATATCGAAAAATGATTGTAAGAAACGAGAAACGAGAAATTATAATAGAGTGAAGGAAAATCGTTTTCAAATCTGTTTTTCTATACAAAATATTTTGTACCCTTGTCTTAAAGAGTGCATGCCGCGTTCGATAAAGAGTCCCTTAAGGGTACATCGGACATACAATTCCTGCAAAGTAAATAAAATTTCGAAATGTGTTTAATATTAACACTTAAATAAATTATATGTATACATATAAAAGTTGTGTGAATAAGATTATATTGTCATTTAGTAACATATTTTTACTTTATTTGTTATAAAAAATTAAATTTTTTACAGCATTAAGAAAAATCTCAATTTTGTTGTGCACTTTAAGTATTCCAGATAATTCATACAAAGTTTGATTGTGTCTGTTTTGTAAATAAATAAATAAATTTTGTTTATTTTACAGAACTGATGTGTGATCGCAATAAAATTTTCCATAAATCATGAATATTTAAAGTACTTAAATAAAATAATTTATATTTTTTGTTATTTCATTATTAATTATATTTTCATTAAAGCACATGTCTACTTCTCATTAAAATAATTTTCTACCTAGATAGAAAATCACCGTCAAATTTTTTCTACTACTTTCAAATGCAATATAAAGCGATCTATAATTTTTTCATAATTTTCTTGATGCTTCGAGAAATGTCTTATACATCTTTAAAATGTTGAATAAATAAAGAAATCCAAATTGAAAATAGTTGCCCCCACTGCGCTCGTAAATGTCATCAAACAATTCTTAAATATTTTAGAAACGAATTATAAAGCGTTTTAGATTATGAAAATCTTTCATTTTTTAAATTTGATTAATGCCTCTTTTATTTGAAACTTCGCTATGTAAAATAATAATGTATAAATTTACTTCACATTATAAAAGTTAATAATAAAACTTCTCTTAACAAATGTTTACGAGAAAGAAAGACTGCTGGATTTGACAAAGTCCATGCAAGTTACTATTACTTGTCGCGGATAAGAACGCAGTCCGGTCAAACTGTTGTCAAACTGAACAACTAAGAAGGAAGAAAAACTTTTTTTCTAGAAAAACGCACGAAAAAGAGGAAACCGGCTGATCCCGCGAAGCCGAGCGTTTACCGTAACGAGTGGATCGTAAGCTAAATCGAGCCGGCGCTTTTTCGAAAGAGGGATGTCCCCGCCCCAAAGTACGTAACTTTTCTTATGAATCCCTGCGGACAGGAGAGAAAACGCGGGGATGAATAAGGGTGGCCGTTTTACTGCGAGATCCACCAAGCGCCAAGGAGAAGGGACTCGCCGCGCGCGCGTAAAAAGAAAATATTTCTCGTCGACACGCGAGAAGCGATACAAAGAATCCTAGTTGCGCTTCCTTCCTACCTTCCTTCCTTCCTTCCTTTCTCCGCGATTCGCTTCCCTTTTTCTCTATTTTGGGTCTAGCTTCACGAACCTGTCGGTGCGCGGCAAGCGATAAAGCTGAGGCCTCGACTGAATCGATACATGCACCACCGGGATGTATGTTCCTTTTTCCGTACCTCGTGTACTATACCTTCATGGCAGCTATTTGCACGAGTTTTTTTTCTTTTCCACAGACGCGTCGTCCTGTTCCCTTGTCTCCAAAGATCTTCGATCTCAATTAGATTTTATTAATTAAAATCATTAAATTAATTATTAAATAGAAACGATAGGTACGTAAGGTCAGTAAAAATTACCAATGTTTATTCAACAGTCAAATTAATAAAAAAAATAAAAAATTACTGTTAATTTAACGTCAGCAGAAAATCGCGGTATCATAGTTATCCCATTAACGCTATCGTTATTACTGCCAACGAGCCGAAGTACCTTATTTGCAACAAACATCGGTGTAAAGGCGTGAGTATAAAAGCGAATAGGAAAGCAAAATTACTGTTTATGCCTCGTGTTATTGGAGGGCTCGAAAGAATTAAAGACGTTTTTTTACACTTTCGAGCCACTCGAGTATCGACGATGCTCGAAGTTGAACGTGATTACTGACACGCAATCTTGCGTTGTAACTTGCGGCAGATAAATACACAGGGTGTTGAAGATCTACGGATTCTACGGCATTCTCTCTCAGTTCTCGACGTAATTAAATTATTGATCGAAAAAGTTGTCTCGCACAAGTTGAGCCGATTGAGCTTTAAAAATATAAATGAATGACGACAGTTTAATTGTCTATCGCAAATCTCCTGTGGATTTTTACTAAATAATAATATTATTGCATATTCTCAGTTATAAAAATATACTTGGTATTGAAGTCGGATAACTACTAATAATGTGTTTTCTTCGGAATTATTTCACGGACAAATTTCTTGAAAATTTATCAAGCGGCTCGTAAGTGAAAGCTACTTTCGATACATCCTGTATATGCTGGACGGTAATGTACGCGGCATTGCGTCTTCATAAATAGCTGCTGGCTTGAACACGTTCGAAGAAGATAAGCATGCAAAAGCGTCACTCTTTAAGATATAACGAAGATGCGACCCGCGAGGCAAGTTTGTGCCTCGCTTGTGGTTCTATCCCGCCAACGTATCAGGTAGTACATTATCTTGCTTACATTGAAAGACTGAGTATAGCCGCCAGTGATTTTATTCGTCCTGCTAATTAAGTGGAGGCGATTTCATAAATAGCTGCTGAATCATGAAAGTGATTGTATCTTTGAAAAATATCTTTAATTTATCGCTGACAAAATCCTTGAAAAGAAAAAAAGCAATCAAAAACATATGATCGAATATTTCATTTAAAAATTTTTTGCCTTGAAAAACTTGTATCGATGAGGGAACGATGTTGAGAAGATAAAGAAGTTAAATTGAACGTGGAGAGAACGGTTTTGCTGAAGAACCTAAAAACGTAGCTACAGATATAAAAATAATTAAGTAGGATAATCAAACATGATGAGCAATGCTGTAAAAAATTTTGACCATCTAGCAATTAATTTGAGCATTTTACGTAATTTATGTATTTTAATCGTCAAACAAAATTATTTTCAGATATATATTTATGCTGTTAAAGTAGAATTATATCAAATTTGAGTTATTCTAAGGTTGATATTCATAGTCATATATAATCTTCATTCATTGATTGAAAGAAAAAATAAATAAATAAATTTATGAATGAATCTGTAATTGCGCTCTCAATCAAAAATCAAAAATTACTTACGGCTATAAATACCGGCCTTAATCATTCCAATAGGTAGCCCATCGCTCAACATGCGATTAATTTAATTAAAACAATTTAACTCAACAATTTAACAGTACTGTTAAATTTGACCAGTCAATTTATTATTATTAGATACATATTTGTTAGCACGAACGTTGCTTTCTTTGAAAGCAATTTAACCACAGAAATGGGTCGATTAGATGGGGCTCTTCAACTACATGTTTCGTGTTAAAATAATAAACCTCGACACATATGTATAAGGTAAAAACAGCAGAGATGTCATGTAATTGAGGAAATCGGTTTAACTTTGATTTTTTAATGTTTAATAATGTAAATTTTTAATTCAGCGCAAAATCGTTCTTTCTGCGAACAAATTCAATTACGCTCGACCCAAGTTTTAAGTAAATCGTACAATAATCGATCTAAAATATCCGAAAGAGATACCCGACGTGGATTATTCGCGATCCGTGTTCGAGAACAATCGTATATCCCTTGGACGGTGTCATGGCACCGCACTTGCCAGCCACTTGGCGTAATCTTGGCAATTTAAATGTTTGTCCCCGACACGCAGGTCCGCTACGGGATCGCGTATCGCTCGGCTTAGGGACGCGCCGGTAATCCCTTGTTGAAACAGCGCTAAGCCCTTACGGATTGTCTGCGGGATCGCTACGGCGATACGACGGCGAACGGCCTATCCGAAGGGCGGCAACCCCTATCTGATGTTTTCGCTCTCGCGGTTTGTCCTATTCGCTTCGCCTTTTTACTGTCGCTCGTTAACCGCGCGTCACGGATGTTCCTCACGTTCATTCGCTCTATCTCAACTTGAGTTGCAGAGTGCTTCTATTCGAATATTAATTTTAAAAAAGAGAGAATGCTCGTGTTTGAAACACGTTTCCCAATAAAATCTTTACAGTTTTCCATCTGACTCACTCCCTTCTTCTTCGATTCTCGAGGAATGATAGAGCGAAATGGAAACGAACCCAGGAGACACGAACGACCGGCGGGAACAAAACGTGTGCCATTCGAGAAATTGGCATATCGTCGATATATCCGATACGCGGCAAATAAATCGCTCCCGCGCGAGCGAGGGATGCACAAAGCCAATTTCACCCGAGAGATTCACGCGTTGGACAGTAATGCGGGGCGGAGGTGAATGACTCGATGATCCCAAAAAATCCGTAACTAATTCGACAAGAAATAACGCAAAGCGAGGTGATGAGATTTGAGTGAATTCATACATTCAAAAAATAGGTTTTTTTTCTTAAATATGAATTAAAATTTATATTTTAATTAGGTAATCAAGAATCTTACACCCAAAGATATGTTATGAATTTAAATTGATCAAATTGTTTCTTTGATTTTATTAAGTTAAAGTGAAAATACCTTTGAGGAAAATAAAAAGTTAATCAATTTAAAAAAATAACATTAGACTTTTTTTAAATAAATAAATTATTTGTTCGAATTATTTGTTTAATTTAAACCAATAATTTCTTAATTTAAAGAAAGTACTGACAAAAATAAAGAAAATTAGAACAATTAGAAAAATTGTTCTAATTTTTAAAATATATTTCTTTCAATAATCCGTTATATCGGATTGACGAAATTAAAGTTCGAGACTAGAAGGCCTGTCAGTCATAGCGGTTCTTAGTGCTAAATATTTTTTTAATTTTTAACTTTTACAATTTCCAACTCAAACTGCGCACCGCACATTCGTCGAACTTGAAACACAGTCATGAAGCCGGAATAATAATATTAATGCTATAAGAAGCATACATATATAATATCTCCCCCCCCCCTCCCCCGGAAAAACTGTAAATTATTTTATTACGGAAAAATACAGGCCTTCTAGTCTCGTGTTTTAATTTCGTCAGTCTGGCATAACGGATTATTGTTTAGCATACTGAAAAAAACGCTGAAAAAGGACGTTTATTTAGCTTAAATTGATTATTGCGAGAAAATATGATCACACGCCTCGGTGGTCAAAACGATAGGAACGCCCGCACGAAATTCGGAAGATCCAAGTTCGTATCCTGGCTGAGATGTTATTTTTTCGCAATAAAATAATTTACAGTTTTTTTTTCGGAAAGAAGGGATATTTTACTTCTAATAAAAAAACGATCAAAAAATTTCTTCAGATCAAAGAAACTATTCAACGCATAAATTTCTTTGATTCAAACAAATATTTTTCGATTCGAAGGAATATTTTTCTGGGTGTTACATTTTAGAATCCTGACAGATGAGGAATGTAGAATTTATAATTTAACTACTTTTAGAAATGCAAAATATAAGAGTTAATATTTAATGTAGTCAAGAATACGAGAAGCCAATGGCAGATCGAGTTCGTGTTTCGACGATTTGGACTAGGAAGCGGGAAGAATCAAATATATAACGTTTCTTTGTTTCCGGATGCAGAATGATTTTGCGGAAACTGGTTCAAGTGAGCCGAGTGAAAATTAGCTGCACACGCAAAGCCTCTCAAAGAATGCTTCAGTGATAGTCTCGCTGTCGTTTCCGGAGAAGCTGATTAAGTCGGGAAAATCGTCCTTTACTCAAAAGAGCATTCGTCGGCCTGCACGAAAGATCTCAGTACGACGCCTCCTCTTACGTTCCAGGAGCACTTAAGAGCGCAAATATTTATGGTATCTTCCAGACTCCGGCGAAAAACAAAACCCTCTTCTCCCGGAGAAGAAGACGAACATGAGGAGAGGAAGCCGTCTTCTTCCCTCTTTTCTTCATTTCTCTCTCTCTCTCTGTCTTTTTCTCTTCCTCATCGGGTAGATATACCCCGTGGGATTAACCTTTAATTCTATCCCGTCTCGACAGCCCCTTTTTCGTCCTTGAAGAAGGGTCCTCGGCGCGACGTATCAAATGCTCTCGACATGGGCCAGGAACAAGACCGAAATGAAATTTTCGAAATGGCTTGACGAGCGGAGGCGACGGCTTGGCTTACGAGATTGGCTGCCTTTGCGTCCGAAAGGACATTACGAACCAAGAAGAGGAATAAGAGAGTATCTGTTTAAGACGAAGAATGTAATTTTAGAAGACGACATTATTCCAAAACAGCTCGTTGCGTGATCAACCGATTGCTCGTATTAAAATAACTGAACTATTAATGAACGTTTCACAAAGCACACAGTTATACAAGTTGAAAGGAATGATCTCGAGAAAAATGTACGATTTACTGTTGCTAATTTATATCATTATTATAAAGAGCGCAAATTTTAAGAAATTACAATTTAAGGTCTCAATTTAAAACTCCATCGTTGTCACGCGACGCGGATTCGAGCTAGGGGCAAAACTCGTGCGGTCGCAATCGGGGAAATTGTCTCCGAGTTCGGGCGTGTACGGACGTGCAGGAAGGGACGACGGCGGCAAGGCAGAGCAGGGCAGGGCAGGGCAAGCGGCAGGTGGATCGATCGCAGGTTGCTCCACACGGCGCGGCGGCGGTCCACGAGCCTTCGCGAGTCGCCGTGCACGCGCGGGCTGCTTCTGCCCTTATAGCCGGCGAAAGGAAGTGCTCGTGCCGATGTAATAGCGCGGGGAGAGAGTTTGCAGGTGGCCCGCGGCGTTGGTTGTTGTTCAATTCGTTCGCACGTAGCAACATCCTTCCGCCAGCAACGCGGTTGCGAGGGCGGCGGTCTACTTTCGAAATCTCTCCGCGCGCGCGGATGGTAATTAAATACCCAATGAACGTCTTTGGGAAAATTCAGACTCACGTAACTCGCGTAACTCGTTAGAATTCAGAAAAGAGCCGTCGTCGGTTACTTTCACGCGGGACAGCGCGACTTCGCGTCGCGGATTGGACGAGGCGACGGGCACTCGGAGTTGCGCTAAGTTGCGACATTGTTAGAACGGCGAGACGCTTTTGTCGAGTTTAATTTTCGACGGCGGAAAAAGAGGGAACGCCGAGGGATTCTAATTTTGCGCGAGTAATACCGAGGAGAGGAGAAAACCCGGAATTTTGCACATTATTTACACATATAAATAATTTTATGCAGTAATGGATATTGAATTTTGGGAAAGAAGATTTTAGGAAGTACATTGAAGCTGTTATTGGCTCAGATTATACTCGTTTCCTTTAATTATTAAAATGTTCATAGAAAAAAAGTTTCGTTTAAAGATCTAAAAATTTAGCTGAATACAGAAAATAATTTTTTGTTTAACCATAAATTGGTTATGTACACTGAGAAAAATAGGTTAGTAATAACTGCTAAATGTTGAGTGAAATAATGCCAATTAAATATTTGATTAACACAATCAAAAATAATTTTGTTTCTCTAAATAGTTCGTAAACATTACTAAATTCGATTATACTTGCTAAATATTGAAAAAAGTCAAATTATTTTTCGTTATATTAACCAAATATTTAATTGGCATTATTTTATTCGACTTTTGTAGCCTTTTTTTTAGTGTAAGACACTCAAGCTAGTTACCAGAATGTCCACACTTTTTGCAGCATTGCTTGAACATTCTACATAATTATTTTGATAGTCCAGCACAATTATTTTTAGATCTGTATCCAACTATAAAATTTTAAATACTTCAACAAAAAAAAATTGTTCTTTTCTTTTTTGATACTTTTAACGTTCATCAGTAAAATGAAATCTGCTGCATCTGTCATTAAGAGAAACAAACGCAACATTTGTACCCAAAGTAATACATCTAATAAAATCCAAAGTGCTACTCTCCAAGTCCGAATAAGTTTTCCCATCTGGCAGTACACACAAGAAACTTTCCTCGTATTACCCCGAGCCATTATTCCGTCGACGACTGAGATGTGCGAAGACGAGTATTATCGTCCATGGGGAGGTGAAAGAACGAGGGATTGACCCCGAACGAAGAGTATATTCGGCGTAGCGAGAGGTGCACAGGCTCGGCGTTCTCGCAGAGAGGTATCCTCGACGGTGACGATGAGAGTGCGCAGAATCCGGGGTAACGATTGCAGGCAGGAGAGAACACCGGAGGCGGCCATAGCGCACGCAGGTAAGGCGAGGTAAGGCTCCCAATTTGGGTCACCGCGACCTCGTCCCAAAGGCCGGACTTGCTAGAGGTTACGACCCGCTTAAAGAGCCAGATCGATTCTCATCGACCGAGCTGCCGGCGCGAGCTACTCGGCCGGCACTTTTGTCACCGGCGTGCAACCGACGTGTGATTTCGAGGGATCGAAGCCGCCCGAGTCGCAGCATCACGATCTCCATCGCGGGACGCTGCGTCAGGCGAGATGACGCGGGGAGGTGTGCAGTACTCGCCGCGCCGCGCGGCGAACGAATTCCCGGCGCGAACCTCGCGGACAAACGGGTGTCTCTCCCTCTGATGCCTGTCTCTCGCGTTACTCGAGCAAACATAAGCTGCATACGAGAATCAACACCGGAGGGACTTCGCTTCGTTCTTCATTTATACCGGCTGACGTATGATTTCTGTATCATGTTTGTTCAGAATAGTACATTCCGCCACGCTTGCGGCATACATTTCCGAGATATTCCTGTGCCGTTCGCGGTTATAAAGTCGTTATGCCTCCTCACGGAGACGCAAAATGCAAATTGAGAGAAGAGAATAATGGAAGACAATTTGTGAAAGTCCGAGAGAGAGAGAGAGAGATATCATCATTTATTGAGCGCTCTAGGTAGTTAGCCTCTCAAACGCTGAAATCAAGAATACAAGTAATATTCGCAAAATAAATTCATAGAGAGAAAGAGAAAGAGAGAAAAAGAGAGAGAGAAAGTTTTCAATGAATCTCTGCGTAGAATTTTTTCAATGTGTTATCAAGGACTTGGAGCAACAATGTGGTTTTCATTATAAGAGAATATCAATCTCGAAAATCACAATACACGCCGAATGAGAAGACTGTTAAGGAAGACTCGCAAAGTTCAGACGACAGCGGAACTTTCAGGCCTTACCGAGCTTACGGATTCTGCGAATGGGAAAGCCTTCCCGAATCCGCAAAGCGCCTAACTAAAAGCCCAACTACACCACTCAGGGGTTTCGCCCTCCGCGTACGCGCACTTTTCTTTCTTCCTCGCGTGGAAAGAAACGCCGACAAGCACGGCGGAGGATGGGACACGGGGTGCGGGGGAGAGAAGGGAAATTAATTCGAGATTTTCCAAGACCGCGGGGACTCGCCCCGAGATTGCGAACGTACGCTTAGTTAATCTTCGCGGTCGCGAGGAATCTTCCTGATCCCGTTTTCCTCGCGGATCAACGGATTCCACGTGCACGCGGTATCCGTCGAAGTCTCCTCGTCGAGGTCTCCGCAATCCGGCTTCCTATTCCAGCGAATCCCCGGGATCGATTCTGGCTTCTGTCTGCGAACGCAGAATGCCCATGAATCTTACATGATGAATCGTTACGAGCTACGTGCGTGCTAGGGAAAGAAATTTCTATCCACATTTCATGTAACTTAAGAATGCATAGGATATTCCTCAAAACAATAGGAAAATTATGAAAAAAGTACAGACCAAGCGATGCGGTAGCGTCGCGACGCCAGTTGTCTTATACTTGCATTTCTGCATTTGAAAGTGATAGAAAAAATTTGATGGCAATTTTTCATCTGGATAAAAAGTTATTTCAGAAGTAGATATGTGCCCTAATAAAAATATTTTTAATAATGAAGTAATGAAAAATCTGAATTTTTTTATTCAACTATTAAAGATGATTTAAAGATGATGTAAAGTTTCGTTGCGATGCAAAGATCAGTTTTATAAAATAAACAAAATTTATTTATTTATAAAATAACTAAGCAGACAGTCACAATAAAACTTTGTATAAACTTTGTATCATTTTGAACACTTAAAGTACTTTCACCAAAAAATTGAGATTTTTCTTAATGTAAAAAATAATTTAATTTTTAATAACAAATAGAATAAATAAACTATAAAAAAATGTTGTTAAATAAAAATATAATCCCATTCATACAATTTTCATAGTTGAAGTGTTAATATTAACACATTTTCAAATTTTATTTACTTTGAAAGAACCGATACATCTTTACAATTCGGAACAAGTGGAATCGTTAGAAATTTGTAAAATTAATTTGTTGAATAATTTATTCAACGTACGCGAAATTCTTTCTTAAGACTGCAATTATCGCCAATTACTTTCCCTTCAAGAAATTAGAAAATTGATCCTTAACAGTGGAACACTAATAAAAATAATTCTGCTTGAAAAAAAAAACTACTGATTACTTCTCCCCTAACTTCTTTTAAGGCGAGCAATTATAGAAAGTTACGTAAGCAGTTTGATAGATGAGATCTTTACGATAATGAAAGTTAAAGTGCCTTTCCATTTAAAATGGAGAAGAAAATGAAATTACATTCCCGATATAAACGATAGGCAATTACTCAACCGAGTTCCTCATTCGATTATCTCATGGCGGACAAAGAATCGGAACTAACCGTATAATTGCCGAGTATTATCGTCGCGACAAAACGCGATTCCTACATAATTAACACTTTCGCGGCCGCGACGCGACCGAGTGCATTCGCGTGTCGGAATGTGTGCTATACACGCGCTGCACGTCGATCTGTGAATGCAGCGAAGAGCTAATAAAAAAATGAGGGCTCTGAAAGCTCGTTACTCGTTACATTGGTTTGTTAGACAAGGCATGCACGATATTTATCCCGCGGCTACACTGTTAAAAATGTCATGAGATTCAATGTATTTTTAAGTTACACATTAAATTTAGTATACATTACATTCAATGTATATATAACTAAAAAGCATCTGCATGAAATTCAGTGTATGTACTTTTGATAACATTAAATTTACATGAAGGATGTTTTGGTTGAAAATTATAGAAATTTAAAAGCCGAAGGCTTCTGAAATTTATTCTTTTTTTTTTACTCAACAACAAAAAATCTAGTCGTGAATGCCCGATGTTTGTTCCTGAAACTAGCGAAGAAGAAAACAATGAAAAATGTTATCTTTATTTAGTAATATAAATTACTATATTTTGTTGCAGTTTTAAATAAATAACTTTTAAACGAGTAAGTGGATCTAAATACATTTTTTGCACAAATATTTATTAGTATATGTCAAAATTTTGATTTAATTGATAATGCTACTTCCTCAACAAATTTGCAAATAAGTACTGTAAAACACGATTTTATATAAGAGTCAAGAATAAACAAAAAAATAAATTAACTTTTAAATCAATAAGTGAATTACGCTCCACTTTTACGCAGACACTCAAATGTAATAATAGAAAAATCTATGAAATTTTTATATTTCTAATAATGCTTGGACTAATATGACTCATACATCTGTACATTAAATGCTGCTACCAATTTTTAACAGTATAGTATAGTCGTGAGCTAAAAGGTTGCAACACATTTTCTTTGATGGTAGATGGTTCGATGCTTAATTGGTTGGATCCACAGGTAAGGACCAATGACGTTCGCCGTTTGATGAGCAAGTCTACATTTCAAAAACAATCGAAGAAAATGTGTTGCAACCTTTTAGCTCACGACTATACACGTTCCTTTTTTTTGCAAAACTCTTAGCACATCACTGAAATACGTCGCAATAATCCGTATTAATTCCTTCGGTAAATGCAAATGTTTCTGTTACGACAATCTAAAAGTTTTCACGGACCGTTGCAGGAGGTCTACAAACGCATCGCGGATCTTTCACAAGCAGGTTCCGTACCGCGGCATTGTACTCGTACAATTAGCTACATAACGCTACAAAAATATGTCGAGTTAATTAAGCTGAGTAAAGTGGTGTAATTAATTTTGCAATTAATTTTGCATTTTAACGGGATGGAAAAAGAGGTCGATTGAAGTGCATACATACAACGCCGTGCTTGCGTCGTTAGGATATGTTAATGAATAAAACTGAACAAAATTCCGACAATGTTATTTTGCTGTAACAATAACGTCTGAAATCGTAACACGGAATTGACGATTCGGTGGAAAATGAAACAAATGCACTGTTCCATCGCAATTGCGGTTGCGTACTGCATTCGCAGGATTAAAGCCGGTGTCTATTCGACCAATTTGGAATTAATAATACCGCTCTCGGGCAGAGAGAGAGAATGCAACGTGTAATTAACCATCGTAAAATCGCCCTCAGGTTGGTTTCTCCGTGCGGCTATGAGAGCTTCAATCGCTTCCATGCGACCGCGATAATGTTAATACCATCCGGATTGTAACGTTAACAGTATCCGAGGTTCGATGTTGCGCGCACGTTCGAAACGATCCGATCTCACCTCGCCTTGTTTTCGCACAATCGGGCACTACGCGATGCGCGCCGGATGCATTCCGCGGACCGTTCGGTTTCCAATCGCATTTCGCAATTACAATGGTTATACGTAACGCCACGTTAGCATGTCGAGTACGTCGAGGTGTACGGTCGTAAGCGAAAACTACGGCAAAACAAATTCCAAGGCAAAATTGCATCCGCGATCGTAGCGATTTTATGCCGCGGCCTCACCGCGCTGGCAACAATCCTTTTCCTGCGCTAGAAATGCTCTTTCCTCGAAACGCGTTATGCTTTTACGGTCTCTCCCTTCGAAGTTGAGAGGTGTTCATTTCTAAACATGCAACTGCACATCCGTTAGATATCCATTTCGGGGAATTCTGAAAACTTCATGAACAGATATTATGGGCCGCGTGTTCTCATGGCATATTTAACGCTAAATGTAGCCGTTCGATTCCTCTTTCGTGCCGACATCGATCGCACTGCAAATATGCGCAGATAAGTCTCGGAAGATTGGAGTTAAAGGCGTCGTGAAATTGCAATTCTGCATAGAAACGGAGTCGATTCCGATTACTTTATTCTGATACGTCACAGGGAGAGTTGCTGAACGCATATCGGTCACCTAAATCGTACCTTCAGTATTTTATACTTTCATTTAATGTAAGTAACGTTTATTAATAAATTTATGAAATATGAAAAATGAGCAATATAGGAAAAAATTTAGCAGATTAAATCTCTTGTTTTGAATATGCTCACCGACACTTTTAAAAAATCAGATTGATTGATATTAATGTTTGATCAATCTATGTAGTTGCTGATAACGTAATCCGATTTTAAACTAAACTCTTATATTTTTATAAAAAAAGCTTTATTGTAAAATATTTATATTTATTATATATACATGTTTGTAATTATTATAGAAATTAAATCAAAATTTTTATAAAATATATCAAGTTTACCAAATTGCACTGCTACAAAATTACAATTAATGATATTAATGAAAACCTGATATACATAATAATACTAGAATTAATAATTTATATAAATAAACATGTTAAATGCAAAAATAAATTAAAGTCAGTTTTATTTCAACGTCCTTATCTTTCCATTATTTATTTGAACCCTGTTTCAATAATTTATAATAAAATAAATATAAATTAATTTCTTATATTTTTTATATATTTTAATTTATAAATTTGATACTTTTAAAGGCGATATGACTTAGGTTGTCTAAATTATACCTTTTGTAGCATGTTAAGAGGCTCCTACTAAATCAATTTATTATTGGTAAAAGATTATTGTATTATAGTAACAGGTACCTAAAACGTCAAGATATAATTTCCAACGTTTATTTGCGTACAACTCAATATATTAAATACACAATACATACAAATAAACAATAATTTAAGTGGCATTTGGTAACTTTCGCCCGCGTCGTGCATTGATCAAATAGAAATAAAAGTAAAAACCTCGCGGGGTTTCGCATCATTTGACGTTTGGTTTAAATAAAATATCAATTACACCTACATGAAACGGGCATGCCTCACACTCAACGTGTAGCATTTCAGCCGGGATGCAACGTGCAGTTTTAACGCTCCGAATCGATCGTGTCGAGGGAGGTGTTTCTTCTTTGTTTTTTTTTTTTAATTTCATCATGCAGGGAGCGTCCCTACCTGCGAGCGTGGTCGTGTGTTGCACCGAAGGGATGAAAGGTATCCATCGATTTGAGAGCGCGTAAGAGTCCCCCTGACCTAACCGACCCGTCGCACGCGCGTTTTCACCGTAGCTAATGAAGTATCGCGTTAAACGGGGGAAACTCGATATACCGTGTACACTCGTCGTGCGAGTTGTCTGAAATATGAGCGGTTTCGCGCTCGAGGGAGCTACCGATGTCGGAGTGGGCTAAATTTTCGCGAGACGCACAGCGTCTGAAAAGATACAGGATCCAACGGAGGTAACAATCAAATAAAAGAGATTCATTTAGTCGATAAATAAATAAAAACTTAAGTTAACTATATTTTCAAGTAAATTATGATATTTTAAACAAATCTGTATAAAGATTAGACCTAAAAAATATTAATTATTAATTTGCAATTTATTATTTTGAAGTCTTATTATTTTAGTACTTTTCTTAAGGATGTATCGGACATACAATCCCTGCTAATAAAATAAATAAAATTTGAAAATGCGTTTAATATTAACACTACAAATGAACATGACTAACAATAAGATTATATTTTTATATAATAACATATTTTCATTCACTCTACTTGTTATTAAAAATTAAATTACTGTTTACAAAACTATGAAAAATCTCTATTTTGTGTGTAAGTACTTTAAGTATTAAAGATGATTTGCAAAGTTTTATTATGATTATTTAGTCTTTTTGTAAACAAATAAAAAAATTAATTTTGTTTATTTTACATAACTGATATCTGCATTTCAATGAAACTTTATATAAATCATTTCAAATATTTAAAGTACTTATATAAAAAATTCAGATTTTTTTCATTATTTAATTATTAATGATATTTTCATTAGAGCACATGTCTACTACTTATTGAAATATTTTTTTATCCAGATAGATAATTGCGCCAAATTATTTTTACTACTTTCAAATACAATATGAAACAATCTTTAATTTTTTCATAATTTTATTAATGTTTTGAGAAATATCCTGTACATCCTCAAACAGTCATTAACTGATTGATTGTTCGGTTAGATTTGCGTTGTGCGACTGTGCTCTGTTATTTTGTTGGAGCGTGAAATAAACTAAACTTGTGTCAACTTGAGCAAGGGTAAATCGACAAGGTATTTGTTGCTAATTGCTGCCAATAATTAGAATAGAGCGTCGGCTATTTTCACGACAATCGATGATTGAAGTAACGTGCATGGGAAGTAATTAGATGCAATTAGGAGCATTCGGGCGCGTGTGTTTGGCTCATTAATATCACGCCATCTGTGTATGTACAGTTTCGCGTCGCGTTACCGGCGCGCACGAGGGTAATTTATATACACAACGGCGTTACACAACGTCGGAAGTATTTCAAGAGCGCGCGGTGGTCGAAATAGATCGGAGTTCGATTGCGGCTTCTAATTTTAAAACAAACGCGTGCTCCGTTACGCGGTATCGCCGTCCGGCGCGGCCGCGCGGGCGACGACGACGTGGGGCACGCGTGCGAGACGTGGGGCAGCGGCGACGCGGCGCGGCGCCCGCACGCGAGCACGTAAGCGAGAGACGCGGCTGCCGCGCCGCCGGACACGCACACGGTTGTGCCTCGACGCGGTGGTCGATAACGCCGCGTTTGCGCCGACCCGGCGTAGGAGGACGAAGCGGTGGAGAGGCTGCAGACGCGAGGAAGCGAGAGGAAGATCGGATGAAGAGATCGAAAAGAGAGAGAGAGAGAGAGAGCAACGCGGGAAAGGGCGAGGAACCGACGAGACAATTCGCGAGCCTGATGGCAGTGACAGCTCTCGCTCAGCTCGCTCGCTCGCTCGCTCACCCCGGCTCGTACCGGCTCCTGTTGAAATCTCCGTAACCCGACACCCTCCCCGAGCTGCCGAACTTCAACCTAGCCGGGTTGATGTCTCCGGCGATCACGTGGTGTGTAACTGCGACCACTGCGTTCATCTGGAAGACGAATGCGGGCCTTGGGACTTGGCGTCCCTGTTCTCTCTACTTTAATGTTCTCCGAACTTCTTAGATCTCCCAAAAGATGCTAATTACAAATTACCGTGGATCGGAATGCGCGTCACGCTTCAGAGATTGTTCGATAAATTCGCGACGCTAGTCGTAGTAAGCTTTCAGTGATTCCCGAACCGTATTTCGTAATCAGCGAACAGTTTAATTCCTATAATCTCGCATGCCTCCGCGAGAAACCGGGAACACCTTTTGATTACGCGATAGCGCAACAAAAGGAGAGATCGTAGCCATAATCATTACGGGGGCTATTACCTGATAGCGTTATTACACATCATTATACCGTTACATTGCGCCGCGACATGATTGCACGAGAACGTGCACACAGGCACCAACGAATGATCCTAAGCAATGTTGGCTGTTATCTATATACATATATATAGAAAATTATCTAGGAGAAAGATCTAGGAGAACGCGACTTAGCTTTATCTATACAGAATGTATATTAGCTCCATCTTTATCTTAGATTAAAGAAGTATTATCTCTTTCAAATTATCAAATTATGATAACGTTATCTTTTTCAAATTAATTACATTATTATTAAATTTATTATTAAATAAGTTAATGTGACAATGTGTATCGTCCTTAGCTTCAAGTTACCATTTATCCTAACAAAAAATTTTTGAAGCGATTATAACAGATTGCATGCATTTAGAAAATGATAATGCAATCTGAAAATTGTTTCAAAACTATAAGTAGTTTGAGAATCTTTTCAATAAATTTTTGTCAGTCATAATATGACATATTGTATATCCCTTTTATGTTTTCCAACTTTGATTTTTATTTGCCTATTGAGCCAAATGAAAAGAGAAATATCTTTTATTAAATTGAATTATTTAAAAAACTTGTTTTTAAGAAATAAAGATTTATAAATAAAAATATGAATATATTGTTTTTTCATCAACAGCAATATTATTTCAAAATTATAAAATTATATATAATTTTATTTTTTTATTTACAAATTAAAAATTCAATTATTTTTATCTACGATAATTTTACATACAATTTATTTTATCTTTGTCTAAATAATTTTAAGTGCACCACACACTGATCCCAAGTTTCGCTCACATGCGTGTCGACAAACGCGTATCCACGCAAAAAATAATCTTGCAGTACAACTACAATTTTTTGCAAAAAAATAACTAAGGTAGATAAATGATTATCAAATATTGTGCTATCGCACATGTTTGATACTTAATCAATGTAAATAATAGAGACAGAATTTATATCTGAATTGGCATCTAAAGCACATCATACTTTTTAAAAGATTTGATTGTATCTGTACAGCACGTAATATTGCAATATAACAACAATATTGCTGCAATACTGCTGTAATATTACAGCGATATTGTAACATTGTCGCAATATTGTTGCAATATGACGTGCTGTGCGAGATATAACTGGCAATAAGAAAATTACCTAAATGTTCCAAAAAGTATCGTTAAATATTACAGTGCTATAAATTCTGTGATAAACAATTCTTTTAACAGATACAAAAAATGACGATACATTTTTATTGACACCTAAAAGTTTACCTACATCAGCAAAATATTTTTTTGACTGTCAATGAGACTGGGCTGTATCAGGTTGATAAAATGATAGGAGTACGAAGGGCAACCCCTGAGAATCGCGTAACGACTATGACAAAGGACGAAAGTCCGCGGTAACCGGGACGACCGCGAAATTAGCTCCGTCACCATCATCCGTCATTCCCGCTATAGCGAGACAAATCGTCATCCCTCGTCCCCGGGATGAAACCGAATTCTCGACGAATTATTCGATTATGCGTCGTGCACCCTCCGCGACAGTTAATAATATTAATACTGTTTGTTTGGGCACGTAAGAGTGTGTTTAACATCTTGCTGAAGATAAGCGAAGTAAAAAGGGTCATCAGGATTTGCTCCGTGAAACTTTTCATCGTTTGTCTTTAATCTTAATCAAGGATTGATGTAACTTCTTGCTACTTTTCGCTGTTTGTACACGTTTTCTTACGTTGGACCGAGAGGAAGACTCGAGAGGAAGACGAAAAGATTAGCTACAATCAAAAAGTAAATTGCGTTTTCTTCGCGTTTTCAACGTCACAGACGATTAAAACTAACTGTAAGATATCGTTACCAATTTGCGGGAATCTCTTTATCTTTTCGCTGCAAAGTGCGCACTACCGCGCAGTAAACTTTCCCAAAGAAATCTTCGCTGCGCGAAATTAGGCGGGCTCACCGCGAAGACCGTCTTCCGGCGAGCGATCCGCCGCGATCTCGCGCGTAGGCGCGGTAAACAACAAGCGAGCAGCACGATATCACCCATCAAATGATGCATCGGGACGTTATTGCGCCAGCTGTTTCCTCATCGGGCACGAGACGAGCGTTAGATCTCCTCTCGTAATTCTGCCCGCGCTCGTTAAGCTCTCGCATATCGCGCCATTACGCGCGATGAGCGCAGACACGCGGTATCCGACGTGTAGGTGTCCTGCGCAATCCCCGAGGATTTTATTTCGCTAGATGCGCCGCGCGAGATGTGTGTGCATCGGGCGAGAGATCATCGCGATGATGAATGCTTCGTTTCGCCGTACGTGTACGGCTCTGCGGTTAATTTTCCTTCCGCTTGTAGCTGCGGAATTTTTAGACCTCGCGGCATTTCGTCACCTATTCGTCGGAATTATTCAAACTATCGACCAAGCCGATTGAAGAAGGAGAAAAAAATTTTAACAGCGTCCAATCACACTCTTCTTCGAAAAGAAGATATTCATGCACCGAGAAAATTTTCTCTCATTGTTAGAATTTACCCTCAAAATCATGGTAATAGGATAACAAGCATCCGAAGAATTTTTACTATAATTTTAATGAAGTATAATGAAAATTTAATTAAATTATAATATAATATAGTTTAATTAATATTGTATTACTATATTGTTAATACCGTATATCGGCCTTCCTCGATTATATATATACAAATCGGTCTTGGTTCCAATATTAATTATCCAATATTAATTAAACTTAGTAAAATTTCAATATAGTTTGATTAGACATTACTGAAACTGTATTAAACTCAATTACAATTATAGATAAAATTCTTATAATTTTCTTTATAATATAAAATATTTTGGTCAAATTTCACTAAAATTTTACTAAAGTTTTATAAGTAAAATTCTTCAAATATTATATTTTTTCATAATTATTATGATTTTAAGAATAAATTCTAAAGGAACATTTTCTCCATGTATCAAATATTAAACAAAAATGAAAAGAAAAAGCGAGATATATAAACGTTTTGCTGCTCACGAGTTAGTGTTAAAAAAATTCGCAAATTACCAACAAACTAAATTACTGCGTCTGTGGGACGGAAATTATTTTATATTATAAAAAAGATTTAAAAGAATTTTACTATAATATTAATAAAATTTAGTAAAATTTCAATAAAATTTAACTAAATTATTTTATAATATAGAACAGCTTAGTTAAAATCTTTACTAAAATTTTATTAAATTTTAAATTATAGTAAAATTTTTTAACTGTTATCCTATGACTACCATAATTTTGAAAAATAAGTTATACGAAAAAGTTCTTTCTGTGTATCTCAAATATTAGACAAAAAAAAGAGATATACATATATGGTCTCTACTCACATCGCGAGTTAGTCATTACAAAAATTCATAAAGTGCCGAGAAACTAAATTACTGCCTCTGTGAGACAATTTCTCGTAGACTATTTTATATTACAAAGAATAAAAGAATTAAAAGACAAATTTACTATAATTTTAATAAAATTTGATAAAATTTCAATAAAATTTAATTAAAATATTTTATAATATAAAACAGCTTATTAATTGAAAGTTTTACTAAAATTTTATTACACTTTGTTAAAGTTATAGTAAAATTTTTTAAGTATTATCCTAACGACTACCATAATTTCGAAAAATAAATTATACGAAAAAGTTCTTTCCGTGTATCTCAAATATTAGACAAAAAGAAAAAAAGCAAGATATATACGGTTGCTGTTCATCACAAGTTAGTCATTAAAAAAATTTGTACAGTGCCAAGAAACTAAATTATTGCCTCTGTGTGACAATTTCTCGTAAACTATTTTATATTATAAAGAATAAAAGAATTAAAAGAAAATTTGACTATAATTTTAATAAAATTTCAGTAAAATTTAGCCAAATTATTTTATATTATAGTATAGCCGACAATTAGTTTTTTTTTGTTCAATTAAAAATTTTTTTCTAAACTGCGTCATGATGATTCCTTTACGTCGCAACGCTTATTAAAGTAACTGCTAAGACGTAAGGTCGTTCGTTTCTCATTCGAAGCTCTCGCCGCGAGAGTCATAATGAAACACTTCGCGGCTCGGAGATGTATAAAGAGATGCGACGATCAGCGAACGACGTTTCGACGGGTAATCCATATTCTACGAGGATGCTCTAATGCACCGGTCACGTGCGCCGGTGTCTCATTAATCCGCGGAGAACGGCGCGCATCGCGGAACGCCGAATGCAATTTCGCAAGCATCCATCTCGCGGCCGCCGTTAGTTGAAACCGCGTCGTGTCGCTGACTGATCCTGGAAGTCTTTCTCCACCGACATGTGCAGGAGTCGTGAGACTAATCGAAGAATAAAGTTCTCTTTCAGCTCTGTTTCCCTTTTCTGTTTCTCCTCAAGCACCATCCGTCCTCTTTCTCCTCTAATCGATCACGTTTATATTCGCATTTAAAATCTACATAAAATTATTTACTCGATATTAAACATCCTTTTTTTCCCCCTCGATGGGGTAACATCGCGAGCGTCTTTCAGCTCCTACGTTACTAAACGCCGTGTATTAAATTCACGCGCTCCATTATGCAGAACATATCAATCTAGTCTCGTACTTGGGATCTTTAATTAGAAAACGTGAGCGTTAGAGTGCTCACAAAGTAACAACCGCAATTACTTAAGCATCTGGTAATTGTTCGCGTGATTGCAAGGGATTGCGGACGGACGGACGGACAGACACCGCCGACGACTCTACTTTCACAGATCTCCGAGACGTGTGAGAACGATTGCTATCGTCCGAACGCAGCGACTTCATCACGTCAATGGGATACTTGCCACCCCGTGCGTGTCCTCGCAGGAGCACCAATTACGCGTGCGTGCGTGCGTGACGCAAGACGTTAATAAAGCCGCGAGCCGCGACGAGTGTGTCTTTTTGAAACACGCAGCTGCAGGTGCAACGAGATAATTAAGTTAAGCAGCGCGCGGTTGTTACATACGAGTCAACTAATGCGTATTATTTGCGCGCGATTTGGACGCTCGTTAAATCAAGCGCAGGAGAGTTGACGGTAGCCGTTCAATCCCGAGACCGGAATTATTATATATTCCTGCACAATTTAATACTTAATAACAAAAACTGGGTTTGACAGTTCGCGTCGCTCCTCGCGTGCATGTATACGTGTTGCGCAGCGCGTTGCACGTGCGCATCCGCATCCGTGGCGCAACGCGTTGTCGAAACATATTCGTTCGTGCCCGAAGGAGCCGTTCAGCATCGTTGTCGGCAGTCAAAGAGACCGGCGACAGCCAGTTGAATAAGTCTTGTCCGCGTGCCGAGTGCGACGAGCTCCCGTTCGATCCCTCGGCGCGATGAACCGATCTGTGTCTCCCGCAAACGCGTTGCGCACGATCTGCATTTCGTTTTGTCTTTTTCGAGTAATCCGGATTTACAACGTACATCCAATCCAAAGAACATTCGACGATCAGGAGTAGACAGAGTGAATCGGAATAAACAAAAGAGATTTTATTTAAACTTTCATGGTCACACGGAGTCAATTTGACTCTCAAAAAAGATGCTGTGTATCTCTTCCAATTTTTATCAAAACAATTTTTAATTATCTCTTTCAGGACTGATCTTTTTTTTTAATTTTTTATTCGAAATCATAATTTTAGTAAATAATAATGCATTAAAAGTTTGTTTTTGATAAATCTAAAAACAATCAGTTGTACAGAGTCAGACGTTACACTCTTTACATTCAAATCTAGATCTTATGTTCGCAATCCTTTTCCTGTAGTACAGTGTTAAAAATCGGCAGTGAATTTCAAGCAGGTACATTAAAAACATTTGATGTACATTTAATGTAAACTTAATGTTATCGAAAGTGCACTAAAGTTCATGCACATGCTTTTCAATTGTAGATACATTAAATGTAACATATGTGTGTAACTTAAGTTACACTGAATTTCATAACAATTTTAACAGTGTAGAGACAACACATCTTTTTTGTCTTGTTATTAATTTTTGTTATTAATTTTATCTTTTTCAATATAAGAAAGAAAGCTATATCTAACTGTTAGACGTAAAGGATTGGATAATCAAAGTCCAATTACAGATTTATAGTTTTGAAGAATGTTTTTTAATAATATTTTTAATTAATTATAACTTAAAACAAAAAAAAATAATAGGTTTAGAAGATTTCTCATTTTGAATAGAACATAATCATTAAAAACAGAAAATTTTTTCGAATTCTGTTAAATTATTTAAATGACTTGTAAGCGAACGCGACTCGAAAAAATGGAACATTACGAGTACGATGAAAATAGATGACAACGTACCTCAAAATGTAAAGTTTAAAATCCCGATTAAAATGGTACTTCATTCATAAAAAAAATATTAATTCTTACTCGAGTTACTGTGTACAGTACACCGGTCCCGAATCGGTCAAAAAAAAGTTATGATTCTTTGATTAAAACTTATTTTTCAAAAATGTTTCCTTTCACGATATTTTTAATATGTTACAATTAAAATCTCTATAAAACCACATAGTTCTATATTCTACAATATTTAAAACGTGTTAAGTGATTTTTATTTACTTTTTTTACTAAAAAACGAAAACTGTGAATACGGCAATCGATTAAATGCACTGGGGTAATTTTAATCCTGATTTAACCACAAATTAAAATAATAAACATATATACAGAAAATAGTTTTGTTCTGTATCTTCTACATTTATTATTTATATTAAATAAAATCTCTTTCGAGAGAAACACGTTCTGCAATAAGAAAAATTTTTTCTCCTAAAGATAACAAAAGATTGTAATTTTTTAATTTAAAATGTGCGCGCTCTCGAATCAGATTTCAATTAAACTTTCAGTTAGAGTTCTGATTAATAAATTAAAGTTTGTGAATTCGGATTCCTAACAAAGGCGCGTATCTGATCTAAAGAACAACGTTTAACGATCAGCACTAGACGGACTGAACCAGAATAAATGAAATGTTTTATAATTTGAGTAATGAATATTATATATTTACAAAAAAAACAGTCTTATTTGTTCTATCAATTATCTATATTAAATAAAATCTTTTTCGAGAAAAACACATTCCATAATATAAGAGAAAATTTTTCTCACAAATATAACGAAAGGTTATCATCAATTGTAATTTTTAATTCACACCGTATCTTCAAATCAGATTTGAATTAAACCAATTATTTTTTAATTAAACCAATATTAAATTTCGAGTTAAAGTTCAAACAAACGATGCCACTTGGCTTCTCCCCAATGCTTGTCATACTTAAATGTCATCAATAAATGTCAATTACGAATCATAATTCCCCCCTCGCGAAATGCAATTCTCTAATAAATAAAAAATGGAAGTTTGCAAGACATTAAAATAAAAAAAAAAAAAATATATATATATCTTTTCTACTCAGCAATTCAAAATGCATGTGTGCTACGTTCATTTAAACGACACATGTTCATTTAAGCGATCTCTGAATCATTCAAAGCCACGATCCTCACTGCAATCTCACTGCAATTTTAATCGCGCGACTCTCGTCGATTTCGGGTCTCTCGCGGACAGAAGATTCGATTGGACCCGTCGTAAAATTTTAGAATGAAAAATATCGTTTCTACATTCAGCTGGGAAAATTTGCATCCGGTCTGGAAGCGGAAAAAAAAAAGAAATAAACCCGACGATCGAGGTTTCGCGCCCGCGCGCGATCCTTTGTTCGTCGTATCGCCGAAACTATATATCCAGCGATCTAAAAAAAGAACACAAGTGCTCCACCGACATCCCCGTTGCGATGTCGAAACGGTGTCATTCCCCGGTCAAATATAGCCCTTTATTCCGCGAATACGCGACGAGCTCGAGCTCGTAAGTTCTATCTATAGGCGATTCGAAAGCGGAGCCGCGCGATACGTTGTATTGACGTGGAGACGGATCTCGTGAAACATGCATGCACGCGAGCTGCGACACGCGGCTCGTCACACTGACCTACAATCGCGTGAGGAGAAAGAGCCCCCTCCCCCCACCATCCCCTTCGTGTTCTCGGGGGGATGATACAATTACGACCGCGCGCGCGGATTATTCGAGATGAGATTAAAGTCGATTCGATCACAGAGCGAACGCATTCTGCTGTCGAATCATCAATTTGGAGCCGATTTTCCATCGACGAAAGTCACCGAAAATCGTCTCCTGTCGCAAGTGTTTCAGCACCGGATATTAAATATCTCAGCAATTGAAAAAAAAAGGAAGGGGAAACATTTTCAGAACTTGTCGTTCGGAAATCAAGTCGGTCGCAAATTGAATCCGCGGATTAAAGGATAGCTCTCTGAAATATCGTGAAACTGTATCGTGACGTTAAATACGATTTATGACGGTGAAACATCGACGCAGGAGTCTGCGAAAAGTTCGGAGATGGAAAGATCAAGTTTCAAAGTATCAAGAATTTAATCACATCTACAAATCTCAAAATAATTTTGTTCGAGCGTCAAAATAATGATGAGCAATTGACATTTCAGCAACCAGTTTGAGGCTCCAGCAAAACTATTCTCAGACCTAGCTGAATTTTTAGGTCTTCGACAAAATCGTTCTTTCCGCGAGTACGTGCGTTTTCTCGCGAATAAACGGAAGATGGGTTTTATTGCGGGTTTCGTAGCGAGAAACATGTACAAGGGAAAATATTTTCTCTGACGCGACAAAACATATTCGTTACGTCTTCTCGACTGTCTCGTTATGTTTGCGAGAAAGTTCGCGATGTTGATGCCTGTGACAAGCAGGCTGTAAAATAAATAGAGGATATCTCAAGTATCATGAAACGAGACACAAATGGCGAAATTCAGTTGTAATGCGCACGAACGATTAAATCGTTGCGCGATAATTATGCGAACAAGTAATATAAGTGTCACGGAAATACGTGACTATTGGCAATAAATATGTGATTGATGATTAAATTAAACGAAGGAATTTTTTGCATTTTTAAAAATGTTATGGGAGTTCCAATAAATTATTCAAGTATTCTTTCCAGTCGCATTCAAGAGAGAGAATAAATAAAAAAAGAAGTTTGAAAAATCTATTTAAAGCGCTTCGAGAGCCTAAATCCTTTTCTATTTAAGGTAATTCTACAAAATTTTAACGTGATCGAAGATTTTTGCTTCGGCATATGAATTAGTTAAATTATTCTCTATTGCGGAATAAAAATTGCCTCGCACGTTGAGATGTTACGTCAATTTAAAAAGATTTTAAAATTATGAATTTTAATGGCAATCCTGTCATTCCCCGTTTCAGCGCGAGCAACTTTATCGCGCGACGCGCGCGTGGAAACGAAGGTTGGCGACGAAACTCGATTGTTTAATCCGCATTTAATGACGGCGCCGGGGCTGAGCCCCCGATTGCCGAGCGCGAAAAATGACGTCGCGACGCTGGAGCGACGTTGAATTACGCAACGAAATTATGCGCGATTAAAAAGGCAAGAAAGTGACGAGCAGAATGACAGTAAAATTAAATCTCGTGCCGGACGACGAATGTAATTTACGACGGGAGAAACGTCTGAAATTGTGAGTGCGTTCACGCAGAGAAAAGAGTAGCCAACGTGCCTTAAAATATAGTCGTCGCAGCTGAGATGTGTCGTTGGTTGTCGAAGATCAATTTATTATATATTAAAATGTAGCAACCACGGCGAAAAATATTCGCTGCTGAAACTGCGCAGTGTCCCATAAACAATCTCGATTCGGACGCGCGGTTTTATGCGCGTAAAATATCGAGGAATAGCTGTCGCTTTCTTATTTGCGTTAAATACATTTGTAATTTTAGCTAATAAAATGATATCTCGCGCAGCAAATGTATTTTATCTTTAATAGCCAATTTTCAACGATGATGGAAAACTTCGAACTATTAAGCTACTGACATTTAGCAGCGATACCCTCTGAGCCTCATGTCTTTTCGCGTTTCGAGATCCGAAACGCGAGTTCCGTCGCGGAACTTTCCTGCCTCCGAGACACGCGGATTATTATTATTATCATCAATTGCTTATCGACTCTAACGAATCGCGAGATTTATTTCCGGAAAGTTTGAAGCACCCCCGGCCACGCATTAGCGTCTTCTCGCGAATCACTGTTACGCGAAATAATCGTTTGCTCGGCCGACTCAGCAGGCGCGTGCTCTCGGTTGCAACTTCCCTCGAGAATCTCTTTTCGCTAATATATTTTATTTTTTCGCGCGACGGCCGGTTGCAACTTCCGGATATACTTTCACGCAAGGCTCCGCGACGGTCATCTCGAGTAATTAGCGTGACTGTTATTGTGCAGTCTCACGCTGATGACGCTTTATCGCGCATTGTGACGTAACGACCGTTCTCCGTCATTGGACCGCGACTGCCGCATAATTTTTAATTGCCCAATCACTTTGCATTTAATTATAATTTGCAATTAACAGTAATCACGCGCTTGACCAGCGATTAATAATTAATAACGACTCGTACGTCTAATTGTACACACGGACGTATATGCTTATTAAATTATCCATTTATTTAACCGTGTACGTTAATTCCGTCATTTGCAGGCGACTGAATGGTGGCTAAATGACATGTACATGTCCGTCCCGCTGGCCCTGCCAATTAACAGCAACCCGGGCTTGGCCGCGAAACCGAAGAGATTTGCGAACCAGCAGGAGGCCGCGGTGTTCCTCGCGCGATTTCTCACCGAGCTACTTAATTATCAGGAATTGCTGGACAGGTGAGGTATAGCGCTTCGCAATTTTCCGCAATATCTTGCCCGTTCATTCTACCGTAATCCGGGATGTGAATGGTCCAATCGTAAGTTGCAAGGTTTCGCTTTGCTCATTGTGGCTCAATGTAGCGGAGGACACATCGGATGCTCGCTTCAATCCCATTAAACTCGGATGTACTGTGGAAGTTTCGCTTTATACCTCGGCTTATACGGTCATTTCTGTACCAGTGTCGCGCGTTTACGACACACAATTCGCTATTCGCTTCAAACGGCGCGCATTTTAGCGCGATCGTTGGATGTTAACCGAGGAGCGCAAATTCGTCTGTGATCGAGACGAGACGCGTCGAACCGACGACGAACGACGTCATCGTCGTCTTCGTTCGGGGACAAAAAGAAGCCGCGGTGAAATCAATTTAGAGAGGGTCTGCGTACGTCTGCGAGGAAATCCGGGCCGTAAGATCCATAGAAAGCGAGCAGAAAGAGGAAAGGGATCCAAGCGAGAGAATATGAGCGGACGTTCCTGCGCGAGCTCAAAGGAGCTCCTCGGAATCCCGCATCCGGACGAGAATAAGCCGGCGCTGTGTGTGAGAGGAGAGTGCTCCTTTCTTTCGAAACTAACGCAAATTCGTCGCGATGGGAGGGCCCGCCCGCGGTTTTCTTAACGGCGAGCGTGGGCTAACGTAGCTCGTCTCGTCTCGCGTTTCCATGAAATGAAACAAAAGAATTCAACGGCGAGAATGCAGTCAACGGGAAGTTGATCCTCTTCCTGTTTTTCATTCGCAAAAAAATTCACGTTTTTCAAAAAAAATTTTGAGTTTTAAACAAATTCAAAAAACGAACGGATTAAATAAGTTTGTACAGGTAAATTCGATCGAGCGGAAATTCGCTGATTTTTTTCAACGTTGCGATGACTCCAAATCAAAATTTGTGCATCTCTATATGCTTCTGTTAAATGTAATATTATACAATTCGTACTGTTCGAGGCTTTAACTCGTTTGTAATCAAACAAATACGTGTGCAAATTATTGAAAGTTCTGGGATTTCCACCAGATCCGGATTGGAGGTGGAACGTGTGAAATCCAAGGACGGCAAGTCCATGCAACCGCTCTGCATGGCGCAACATTACCAAATGTTTCGGATTTATCGTCGGCCCGGTGTAAACAACGATGAGCAGATTGTTCTGGATAGAGCGTCATCCGGCGACCACATTATCGTCGCGCACCATAATCAGGTGGGATTTCAAGGAATAAATCATATCGCAATAATATTGATACACTGAGAGAAAAAATATCTTAAAAAAAGAAAATTTTATTTAGCACAAAAAAATTATTTACTCGATGAGCCTTAATAGCTTATTTACTTGCAGTCAAGTTAAAAATTGCTTAATTGAAATATTTATGTGAATAAAAGAAGTAATTTTTAATCGAGTAATTGTTCCTTACTTTCCAGTTCTAGAAAATCTTTACTATTAAATTATTTTTATACTAGAGATAAACAGATCGTTTAATCTAAGAAAAAATAAATTTAATTAAGTTTAATAAAATTATTAGCTTATTTCATTATTTTTAAAATTCATTATTTAATATAAAAATTTGTAAAAGTACAACATTATATATTTAACATAACATGTCTATTTACTTGAAAATAAATATTTTTATTTAAACATTGTAAAACAAACAAATGCACGCACCAAAATATATTGTTTTAAAAAATATATTTTTTTTATTCAAACAAATTTTTCTCTCAGTGTACAAAATAATCGACGATGATTTCTGTGTACCATTCTTTAGTACTTAACAAGGCTTACTCGTCGATTAAATTAATTGTACGTAGCGATTAATTTTGTTGTTTAATTATCTTAACAACAATGAAATTTTGTTGTTTAATTATCTTAACAATTCAATGAAAATAACTCACCGAATGACGCGGGAGAAGACTCGTCTTGCGCACGCCGTTATTATCCTCGCTCGTCCTGTTGCAGTTTTACAGCGTGCCAGTGAGAGCATCGGACCGAGGCCGGATCACGGAAATCGAATTGGTCCAGCAGTTGCTGAGAATCATGGAGACCAAAGCCGATCCCAGGACTCCACCGGTCGGAATTCTCACGACTGCGAAGCGACCAGCCTGGGCGAAGGCGCGGGAGGAGCTGATAAAAAGTGCGTATTCCACGTTTTAAAGGATCCATTGACAATAAGTATGAGCATCTCGTGAAAAGAACGTACTTTGAGCGCTCGATTGAGATTTCAATACTACAAATTTAAAGAAAAAGCCGACGCAAAGTTAGAAAAAAATTGCCTATACTTTGACGATCAATAAATATAGATCGATAAATATATCGAAATTAATTGAAGAGAAAAAGCTCATCTAATTTTCAAAGATTTTTTTCAAAGAATTACCTGAGATCGCTTTTATCGTGTCGAGCTTCTTCAAGCTGTGTCGCTATTATCATCTTTATAGAGAATCTGGCAGAGGCGATAAAAAAACTTTATTGATCCATAACGTGTGTGTAACGTCCAGTTTCCTGTAAAGATTAAAAACTCAATTAGTTCGGCTTCATGCAGCGTAACGCAGCGCGTTCCAATAGCCGCCCTTTTGAAAATTGCTAAAATAATTACATCGTTATTACATTAGTGTTAATTTTGTTCATTTCCTTTTGAGATCTGGCGTACGTGCCGCGTGCAAAACAAACCCGCTTCGTAATTTTATTTGCGGTGCAGTTAAACGATTTATTCACGAAACTCTGTAATTACGGTTTATTGAAAAAAAGAAAGAGGGAGAAAAAGGAGAAATACGACAATCCGGTTACCCAAAAAAATAGTTTCGCCCGTGTCTTCGAACGAACCCTCGCTGCCACGTGCCGTCGCCATAATTATCCGCTCGCGTTCACCGCTTCGCCAATATTCGCAATATTCCCATTAACTCCCTAACCCGACCTTACTCAACGAGAACCTACGACCCACCTACGCCTGCAAATCGAATGAACGGCCGACACTAACGAGCTAACGGCGACCCGCGTTCGCGTTGATTAATTAAAGGCAAGAGCGTCGCGAAGACAACGGAGAGATTGTAACTTACATTAAAATAGCAAGATCCGGTTCTAATAGATTTTATCTCCCAAATGCGCTCAGGTTTCGTATTTAAGTTTCGTAAGCAAAGCTAATTACGTTACACCAATTTGAGCCTCGTTTTTCCCTTGTTATAAAATGAAAGGAGACGCTCACATTTTCGAATTGCAGGAAAAATCTAATAAAGGTTTTTAAAATTACAAAAGTTAAAGTGGTACGATCGATACAAATCTCAGCAAAAAATGACTTATGTTACACAATTATTGAAATTTTAGCATGTATTTGGATTCCATGAAAAATCCCAGTAAAACACTACAGTTCGTTATAAATTTCCTTCTCAACAATATAACTGTTGTAATATAACGAGTGTGTTATATATATATAATACAATTCCATTGTTGAATGGGAAATTATAACTAACAATTGTATAATTGTAACTTAAAGTTTGCTGGGGTCACTATTGGTCATTGAATTAATATACATACTGTTTATGCATAATATTAATTGTGTCGAACCGTGCAATTAAACTAACTCGCGACATTTCAATGTTTGTTGCATATATCTTCATATTTCAATGCTTGCCTACAGCTTACAACAATTTAATTTTTAATCAATAACTTTGTAACCATTTTTTTAATCACTTTTTCAAGCGTTACCCAATTTTCTGTTATGTTTTTTTTTGTTTATTAAAAGTTATTTTTAATTCGCAAGCATAATTTCATCAACTTCTTACTTATATATAAAAAAAAAACTGTATAATGACTAGAGCTGAATTTCTTGCAAAGGCACATAAAACGGTTTGCCCTGATAATTACTGATATAATTTTTATACATGTCGACATTTTAAGAAGTAACGTAACGTAATATATTAATCGTTCGATGCATCTGTATCACGTATAAAATTCGAAGTTTTATTTATATACAATTACACGATCAATCAATTTTTGAAATTTTTAATATTAGCTTTACTTTAAATAATGTTCCGTATAATTTTTAAACAGATTGAAACATTCTGTTTCTTCGAACACATCTATTGAGGAGCGTTTAGGTATTTCGATTCGAAATTTTATTTAGCGTCCAATATTCAAATCTGAAGTGGAATCAAACTCTCTATTATTTTCCAATAGATTCCCGTTACTGTTGCAGTGTTTTTCTCCTATCGCTCCTCATTTTTGTAATAATTCGAGTGCCGCGCGAATCGCGAAAATCGCTGTATCGCCGAAGCTGATTGCCGTCTGAATTAACGAGACTGCAAAACGGCTTTTAGACGAACGCAATCGTCACAATCTGGAGCTGTTGGAGCGCTGCCTCTGCGTCGTTTGCATCGACGACGACGTGCTGCCGGCCACATTTAACAATCCCATGAAGAAGGAGGACCGATGGATCGGCGACCGAGATTACGCGAACGTGCTTCATCACGCTCTTCACGGCGGAGGGTCCCGGCACTTGGGCGCGAATCGCTGGTTCGACAAGACTTTCCACGCTATCCTCGGCAAGGTATATGTTTAACGAACACTTAAACCGCTGTGTGTCTACAATCGATCCGCGAGAGATCCCGTAAATGCGCACGAATCTGGTATCTATGGCGTAAGTTTTATTGGCACAATGAAGCTAGTTAAACTTATGTTATATAACTTTGATCATCGTCTCTCCCGCCTCCCGAAGCGAAACAGGATGACTTTGACTATTTTCGAATCGCTGCGAGAAGCAATAAAAGTTTTTCAAGGTGCACAAAATTACGAGCGTGTATACGTACAATGGAAAAAAAAAAAAAAAAAAAAATTTATTTTATCAAGTAAATATAATTCAATAAATATATTTATTTTAATAGTCGTTTCCTTGATTAAAGAAAATATTTCCCAAGTTAAAAAATAAATTATTTTGTACTAGCTAATATTTATTGAAATCAAGGAAATGATTTGAATATCAGAAACTTATTTTCAACGGAGATATATCTCAGTTCGATTCGAAACTCGATTCAGCATCCAATATTCAAATCCGAAGTGAAGCAAGCGGATTCGAATATTTTTAACGTTCTGCATTGAAATCCGAGCGCGTTCGGTATTAGAGGCGAAATTCCTTGTCGCGTAAATTGGGAACATGAGAAACGCGCAACGTCAAATGATACGTCTAGCGCAAGTTTCCCGAGAAACCCTCCAATCGGGCAGGCAACAATCCGCGACGGTACGTTTTCCGCGGATGTTGCCGCTCGGCCAAATTGAACTTATCACTTTCACCGTTTCCATGATGACTCTTCGATTTGATTGGTGTCAGGGTTCACGGGCGAAATCGCCGCTCGTGAACCCGCGACGTTGCGGCACACGTTGCGCTTTCATGCGCCGGCGGAATGCCATACGAGTGTTATCTAACTCCTTCCTCTGATGAAAATTTTTCTCACAATTTTTATACAAATTGGTACATCTTTCTCGGAAATGGTGAAAAATACTCATCGTCAGAGAGTCTATCTTTTTTTTTTAGAATTTTTCATACATGTAAATTCTGATATATTCTGAGATTTCTCATCTCTCATAATTTCTAAAAATTACTTTTAACTTTTTTAGATTTTATAACATTTCGTCAGAAATTATAGAACAAAAAATCTTGGAACTATTAAGATATTTCATAATTAATATATACGAAATATTCTCCGAGAAAAGATATAAATGTGAATATTTCTGAAAAGGTTTCCAATTAGTATAAAAAAGCTGAGGAAGTTATACAGAAGATTATACAGAAATTCTGAAAAGTTTTGAGACAAATTTTTACCAGCGTCCTGTTGGAATATTTCCACGAATGATAGAAGCAGTTCCGCGTTTCATTTATGATCGATCAGATAATTAATCATTCATGACGGAAATATCTCTGTTAGCTTAATTTCATTTGTTAATTATATTGCGTAAACGCAGCAGGATTGTTTGATCGATCGTTTTCTCTTTTAGCGTTCGCATAAATTTATTAACGTATCATAAATAATAATAATAATATGTTAATAGACAAAGGGTTACACAATAATTGGCTTTTGCGTAACAAACAGCAAATATTAATGAATCACTTATAAATATTAATTATTTAATATATGTAACATCTCCCGCTCGTATTTTTATATTATCCATATTTATCAGAAGATATTTTTGGTAATATTTTTTTTCAATTTTCTCGGAACTGAATATATAATTAACATTGATAATACAGCTGTGTGATTTAATATCTTCCGCGATTATAATATCAATGAATTTGTTATATGAACTCCGTATTGCATTTCCATTAATTCATCATTTCTGACATTTCAAAAAACGCTTGTCATTTCTGGACATGAATGAAACAGAGAATTCTATTCAATTCGTTTCCATTTATACTTCACTCACAATCAAAGCATTACTCCAAAACTACTTCCTGTGTGAAAAACGCTGTTTTTTCCGATTGATGATCGTTTTAAGAAAGATTGTCATTTCTCGTTATGAATAAAGCAGAATTCTCTCCCGTCCATTTTTCATTTATATCTTACTTAGATTCTTGCTCCGTGTTCCGCTACTTTCCTTTATCAACGATTGTTCCTCAAACATTTATATCGCAGGACGGAATGTGGGGATTGACGTACGAGCATTCCGCCGGCGAGGCACCGGCCGTCTTCGCGGCTTTCGAAGAAATAACGGAGAAGGTGGACTCCATGTCGCCTCCGGACGAGAACTTGGTGCCATCGCACCTGCCGGCACCCGAAAAGCTGGAGTGGTGCCTCACCGAGCAAAGTCTGAACGACATCCGAGAGGCCATGATGAATTTTGACGCGTAAGTAATTTTGGAAGAAAAGAGGAATGGTACAAAAAGTTTGTCGTTCATTTCCACCTGCAAGTAATACTTATAAAAATTGTTTACAAAAAGAAAAAAAAACTAAAGTTGAAAGCATGAAGTCCTGCATGGAAAAAACAGTTTTGCTGGAATACTCTAAAAATTTCCCTGAGTACAGATTTGAAAATAATTTTGTTGAACAAGCAAAATAATTGCGTAGGAAGCTCGGGATGAGCAAGTTTCGACATTCTAGAGACCAATTTAAATGTCAGACACAATTATTTTAATAATAGCTCAAAATTATATTCGTATCTAACGATTTGTATCTAGCTACATTTTTAGACACTCGAGCAAAACCGTTCGGTGCGTTCGTAAGTTTGTATCTGTTACATTTCTTTTCGTCTTTCAGGTTGGTCGAAGACTTGGATCTCTGTATTCTATGGTTCGAAGATTACTCGAAGGAGTTCATCAAGTCCTGCAGAGTCAGCCCGGATGCGTACATACAATTAGCGCTCCAACTTACATATTTCAGGTAAAGTTACGTCGAAAGTAAAGGGGAGAATGCTCATTCAACTCATGCAACTATTTTCTCCCGTTGATTCCTTCGTACAGTTAGCGCATGCATTATTAATTTCTGTTTCTCCCAAATACAATTACGTACAATTTGAAAGAAAAAATTGAAAAAAAAAGGAATTTTATATGAAAGTAAAATTCTATCTTTCATTTGCACCTCTGATTATTACACGAAGATAATTCCACGGCAGCCAAAAGTTGTTAACAAGTTAGATCAAGTCGTCGCCGTTTTACCGCTACGATCTCGCGATGTTCGCAGACTTCACGGGAGACTGGTGGCCACTTACGAGAGCGCGGGCATCCGAAGGTTCGCGTTGGGTCGCGTCGACTGCATCCGAGCAGCCAGTCCGGAGGCGCTCGCGTGGGCGAAGGCCATGTGCCAGGGCGACCCCCACGGCCAGATGAACCAGCCGAGCAACAACACCTTGGACGGGAGCCCCAAAAGAGTTCAGTTCACCATTTACAGTGTAACTGAAACTTGGCATTTTTCCTATGCGATTCTCGTGTCGTGTAATACACACAGCTCGAGTACACTCGACAGAACTGCGACAAGGTCGAGCGGAATGCGTTTTACTTACTTTACTTTCCTTTAATCTCGCCTCAGTGCCTTAATTCTTTAAGCGTCGTTGTTTTTTTTGTAAATACACAAATAAATTTTATTTCGAATCATTTTTTGCGTAAGCTCTATAATTTGTTGTGGTGATTGGTGGATAATTTAAATTAGGACAGTATTCGTTTACCCAAAATAACGAAACCTCAACGATATTCTTGCCGAATACGCTGATCTCGGAAAAAATTAAATGTTGAAAGTCACAACAGATAATGTGATGGTTGGGCACTTGCAAAATTGTCACGACTTGATGGATCGCCGGTTAAAAACGCTATTTTCAAAATTCTTGCCCCTGCGTGCTTTTACTACGCAACCAGCTTCGATCGTAAGCGAATTCGTAGTAAAATACAGTCGCGTGATCAAAGACATTTCCTTTATCACGATACGTCTTTTGCAGTGCTATGAAAAGTTTCTGAGCGGTTGGTCGTATTGCCCTGCATTTGCATTGCCAAATGCAACCACCTATGAGAAGATTTCGGTATATAATATCTACGCTGTTTCCTTTCCGTTTAAAGATACGTGTCTCTTGTCCTACATTATTATCAAAAATGACATATTTTCTTCATTTAGATTAAATCGTATCGTTTCTCGTTATATTTTGTCATTTAATTAGATACTTACGTATGTTTGTGTAATATTTTTACAATTATGATTTTACGTTAACATACATTGCATCTGTGATATTTTTGCAATTACGACTCATATTGACGTTACGTATATGTAAACACTACACTACGCTTCAGCTATCTATATCTGTAAGGTGCACATCGATGTGTAAATACGCTATGTATAAGTTCTTGTGCCAGTAAACGTTCTTTATATGTGATTTTTATTTGCGTTATATATATATACACTGAGAAAAAAAAATGTATTTGATCACTTGTAATGAAATATTTATTTACGGTACATAGATATTTGTTCAATAAAAAAAAATGATAGTTAAATTACATTGGCGATTCTTGTACTAAATATTTATTTACATTTGATAAATATCGTTGCAAGTATTCAAACAGATGTTTATTAAAATTTAGTAATTTTTTCTCTCAGTGTACTGTATATTGAATAATGCTCCTCAAATTATATCTGAATAACACTTTTGTCTCTTTTCACATTTATTTTCTCGAAGCGTAAAAGCTCCGTGAGAGAGAAGAAAGCCGCAGTTACAAAAACCGTTTGTCGTGTAAGATCCGCAAATTTAAGCAGGGAGAAGACCGGACGAAAAGAAAAACAGGGAACCCCCCTGAGAAAAAGGCAATCAATTAGACCGGCTCGGTTCCGTTCGTCCTTCGCGATCGAGTATTTGCACGATCCTCGAGAGGCAACCGGGCAAGTTCCGCGGGGATATTCCGTTTGTTTCCCTTACACGGTTCACCCTCGTTCGGGAAATACTGCGGCAACGAGTTGTTGATTCTCATTTACCGCGCTCGGTTGTTTCCCCTTTAGCGGGGTTGTTGTCTCAGCCGCTCCTTTCTTTCCCTCCCTCATCGTCATTTCCTGTCCGTAGTGAGTTGAACTTTCTACAAGGATATATTCCTTCGAAATTCGCGATTATCCTCATCAAATTTGTCACAATAACGGCCATAATGAATTTGATCGGTTGATTATCGCAAGCTTGTTTTCCTTATTTTACGACAATTATATCAACTATTCTTCTAGCATTGCTCATTTCTTTACTTTGCAATTTCTTTGAATTCTATTCATTTTAATATATGATGTTTTACGAACTGAAAGTTGTTTGTTTTCACGCTCGATGTTGCTTTTCACTGATGTTTCGAAAGCAATTAATTCACGGAGTGTCGTATAAAATATTAGCCACAAAGAAAGAGAGAAAGAATTCACTGTTCAATAAAATCGGAATATCATGAAAAGGAACTCACGGTACAAATTAGCATAATTAGATGTAGAAAGATTAGTCCATTGAGATGTCCAGAGTACCAAGTCCAGCAGGTTAAAGTCAATAGAGCGTACCGATTCCTTCGTGATTTCTCCGAGCTGTTTGTCAAGCTTCGATACGTGTGTCGGGATAAATCTTCGTCAAAAGAAAACTCGATTGATCGCGTTGGACTCAATTGAATGTTGCTTCCGGCTCACTTGTCCAGGCGGAAAGGATCAAGGAACTGTTCGACCTGGCGGTGCAGAGGCAAACGAAAGAGATGAACGACAACATACACGGCCAAGGTATCGACAATCATCTGATGGGGCTGCGTTACGCGGCGAAGGAAGCCGGTGAACCGATCCCGGACATCTTCACGGATGAGGCTTACGCGATCATTAATCACTTTGCCCTCTCGACGTCACAGGTCAGTCATGGGTCAGTCAGGATCGGTCCATCGTCATCGTTGTCGATTTTGTAAAATTTAATGTTTTTTAATTAACGATGAACATATCTTTCACGAGTTCTTTGTTACAATGAAGAATGTGCATCTACGATTTTTGAGAAATAGAAAGGCACAAAGTTATTAGCTTCTCCGCAAGAGAACAAGTAATAACCCTGATGGTTTCTTCAATTTAATTGTAATTTATATAATATTTAAGTTAAATTAAATTCCTTCAGTTTTCAAGCATTCATATATTTAACTTAAATACATAAATACTTGAATTAAAGAAATTTAATATCAAGTTGAATAATTTAATCAAGTTAACAATGAATTTTGTCAAATTAACAATTTTTTTCTCAGTATACTTGAAAGTTAATTGTAATACAACTGTTGAAGTTTATAACATTTAAAAACTTTTTATATTTTTTAAACTGCATTAAATTGTGTATTTTTGTGTATAATTTTGACTTATTTGGAACACTTTTATTTTCATTTAATCATACATAATATATATATATATAAATTTTAAAAACTTCTGTTAAATTTCATTAAATTCTTTGTGTTTACATTTCATTCTGAACTTTACTGAATTTATTCTTTACAGTCGCAACGTTTTATATAAAATTTTTTTGAAATTTTAATAAGATAAAAATCGGTCAACTGAAAAGGATTTTTATATGCAATTCAGTATTTCATTCAATACTTCTGTTATTCAATTATTCTAATCAATTCAATTATTCATTATAATTACAGTAAAATATTTCCATCAGACAAGTCGCGCTAGTCTCACCTATTTTCGAGTGTTCTGCCTCTTGATTATCTTATTATTACGCCAATGCACGCTATGAAAATTGTTACTTAAAGTGGTCTATCACGACGAAATATAAGTCAAGATCCCGGACATGCCTCAAGCATATTTATAAGGATACTTAATGACTCGGACAGCCCGAGGTCAACGCGATACGATCAGTTTGTTTAAGAAAAGTTACGTAACTGAGAAGATGATTTACGTCTCGAGGATGCGATCTCTTGATTAGCATAGAATAAAAATACATTCGCACGTGCACGTTATTACAACGTTTTCATTTAATAACCACTTACCAATAGGATATTTCCTTTCACGAATACATTCCACGAGGCTCGAGTCTCTCTTCCGATTTCTTATTTCTTTAATTTACGCCAAAAGAAGTGAAGATATATCTTCCTTAGCTCAGTAGTGGCGGCAATCGAGTCTGTCGCGTCATGAAGGATGTATTGGACATACAGTCCCTGCACAGTAAATAAAATTTGGAAAAGTGTTAATATTAACAATTCAAATAAACTATATGTATATATATAAAAGTTGTGTGAATAAGATTATATTTTTATTTAATAAAATGTTTTCATAGTTTATTTCATCTTTCATCTTTAAAAATCAAGTTGTTTTTTCAATATTAAGAAAAATTTCAATTTTTTGTGTACTTTAAGTATTTAAGATGATTTATATAAAGTTTTATTATAATCATCTGTTTAGTTATTTTTAATAAATAACTAATGTTTATTATACAGAATAAATCTCTGCATCATAATGTAAAATAACTAAAATCATCCAGAATATTTAAAGTATTTAATAAAAAAAATTCAGATTAGTTCATTATTTCGTTATTAATTACATTTTCATTAAAGCACACGTCTACTTCTTATCGAAGTAACTTTATCCAGATAGAAAATCGCCGCCAAATTTTGCCTATTACTTTCAAATGCAATATAAAACAACCTGCCATTTTTTCATAATTTTCTTGATGTTTCAAGAAATGTCCTGAACATCCTGAAAAAAAAAAGAGACATATTTTAATGGCGTTGTTAATGTGCTTGAAATAAAGATGAGATTTATCCGGCAGGTGACCACGAAGAACGACGTGATCATCGGATACGGGCCGGTGGTACCAGACGGTTACGGGTGCGCCTACAACGTGAGGAAGAACGGCTTCATCTTCTCGGTCTCGGCCTTCCACAGCGACGGCAGGACCAACGCGATGCAGTTCGCGCAAACGCTCGAGCAGAGTCTGCGGGACATGGCGGCTATGATAAAGAATTCGAAGAAGTGATAGATGCGCGCAGGTAGCGATAGCTTCACATGAAACGAAGAGCCGCAAGACGCGGCGCGGCTTTTCGCCGGTCCCGGCGGCGGGGACGCAGGGATAAGATAAATAAAAAGGGCGATCGCGAGCTTCTTCGCGCATCGCACGAGGGTGGTTCGAAACGCGGTGGATCGGAGACCCGCGAGACGCCACGATCGAACGATCATCGAGGCCGCTCGCTCACGATGCCTTTCGTATTCCAGGAGTCGCAAGTGCAAAGCGTCCATATCAGAAACGGCATTCCTTTCTTTCGCTCGTCATCATCGCATGATTTCTCGCGGTAAATCATTTGACTTTAACCAACTCCGTTCGAACGAAGTGGAGAGCACGACTTTCGAAGCACCCTTGCATGAAGTAACCTTATGAAAGTGTAACTGGTGTACATTTAAGGAGCGCGAGAGAGATTTATCAATTCGCTCCCGCGCAACTCGTTATAGATCATTATAGATATATCGTTGGTTTGATATAATTCCTATGAAGTATATCCATACAGCACAGAAAGCTTGCGCATTGAGAAAAAGAAGTTATTAACTTGACTAAATCTTTCAACGCGATTAAATTTTTTCAGCTCAATTGTTTTTATGCGTTTAATTTGAATACGTAAAATATTTGAACTTTAGTTTAAGCATTTGTATATTCAACTTAAATACGTAAATGTTTGAACTAAAGAAATTCAATCAAGGTGAAAAATTTTGTCAATTTTGTTAACATTAAAAATTTTTTTTTCTCAGTACAAATATTGTTACATTATTACTGCAACGTCGCAGCAATGTTGCTGCAAGCTCCGTGCTGTGTGGGATACAGAAGAGGAAAAGAGAAAAAAATTATTGAAGAGAGGAGAAGCGTCGCGAAAGCGCGCGAGCTTGTAATTCTTAAGGTGTCCTTCGTTATATGGGCTGATAGTAGAAGCGAATCTCTTGTTGTCTGTTTTCTAGAAGAGTACGTACAAAGCGCACACGCACACAACACATACATGCGACACACACACACACACACACACACAACATTCGCGTGCGCGCGCGTTTACATAATCTCGTTCGCGATGATACAGCGAATTAAAAATCCTTCAGCGGTAGCCGCCGTATAGTAGGCGTCGTATGTTATAGATCGATCGGTCGTTTTAAAACTCTAGTCTGCTCCAAGAGAGAGAAGAATTAGGTTTCTTCGAGCGTTACGCCCGGGCGCTGGAAAAATCGCTGAGACGAGAAAAATAACTCGTCGTCGAGAAAACAGCTTGTTACGCGAACACAAAGCGATTCTTGAATTTCCGCAAGAAAGGAAGCTAACATATTTCTTCTCCGATCTCGAAAAAAAGTTCCAAGCCTTTCCGAGCTGTTCAATTCGCTGCTTTCGGAAACGACCAACTTGCTTTCTTCTTCTTCTTCTTCTTCTTTTCAGTCCCAGTTTTTTGCTATCAAGTGTCGTTACAGTCGCGGCTTTCCAGCGCGCGGGACTCGCTCAGAACCGCAGAAACACTCCAAATGTGGCCAATCGTACGTATGTTGGCGCCCGCACAGTAAACTCTTGTCCAATTCTTAGGTAGGTCGGCGGATCGCATCGCTCGTCTCGTCAAGAGTCCGATCGATCGTCGACGGTATAGCTCTATCCGTCTATCGCGCTATTCTTCTACTCCCTACGATTTACCGTAGCTGACCACCCCATACCGTACCAGGGTTTGCGACCGATAAGACTATAACTATACATACGTTTGATTCGACAAAATTGTATGTATAATTAACGTCATAATTATACATGTGTCATTAATACGTAACAAAGTTTATGCAGTTTCTCTCGGAGGATCGTTGAATGTTCCTTCAATCGCAATCCTCCGTTCTCCTCGGCCAATCTGGAGAACGATTTTTCTTCGGCGAAAATATGTTGGAAATTAACGCTTTTTCATAGGCATTATTCCAATAAGGCTATAATTAATATCAATATGATTTTGTCTTTTTTTTATTCTGCAATTTAAATTTCCAGGAACCAAAAATTAATCAATTGAAAAAAATTATAATCCACATATAGCACAGAATAGCAAAAACACGGAATGCAAAATATTGATACGTAATGTTGCAACAACGTTAATATAATATTATATATGTTGCTGAAACATTGCAGCAATATTTTGCAATGCTTTCTTTACGCTGTGGTATATAGAGAAAGTCTTAATATTCTCACGGAAGAAAAATCGATTCTAAATCGACCGGAAATTCGAAAAAAGACATGCAATCATTTTGGGATAATCTTTATATAATGAACATAATGACAGCTGGTGTAGTGTATGTAACGACATGGTTCTGTTGATATTGGATTTCAATGCCTCAAATCGCGAAGGGGATCTCGTCGAAATGATATCGGTCCCAAATCTTGGTACGTACTGCCCTCGCAAATGGGGGAAACAAATTTCTTCAACTCTACACAATTTAGATAAATATATCGCTCGACGCGACTCTCATGCATTGTTACTAGGTCGTGCTCGTACTAGTATTATTTACATATTCTTGTTCATTTAAATGGGATCAAAAGGCATAGACCGCCAAATATATCAAAGACTTTTATATCTTAAGATATTCCACTTTCACAATAATTTTCAACTTGTTTAAAAAGTCTACTTTTCTACGTCAAGTTACTTATAGCTCTTGAATAATTAGCGATTAAAGATGAAAGATACTTCGGACAAAGTTACTTTCAACGAGAAAAAGTAAATAACAAGATCAGTTTAATTTTAAATGAACTTAGCTTTAACAGATGTTTAAGTTGACGGTGTTTTACAGTTGAAAATAGGTAATGTTAAAAGTTTATAGATTGCAGAGTAACGCTTTTTCTCGTTAGAAGAATTAATTTTAAATTGGATGAAGAAAGTATTTAAGAAAGTAATCATTAAGAAAAAGTATTTCAATTAATTGTATTAATAATTAATGAAATATCAGTAATCAATTTATTGAAACACTTTTTCTTAAAGGAACAACGGCGTGGGAACTAGCCTCTCTACAAAAATCTATCGCATATCTGTCTATACATATCGAATGTTATACATATCAAATTTTATACGCATAATTCTCTTATACTGAGATTCCTTCATAATGATCCCACTTTTTTGAACAATAATATAACTGGTTTGTTAGAACAGCGGCGAATCTTCGTATTTCTTCGATTCCGCGATTTAGATAATTTAGGCGATCTATCGCGCTCTCGTATTGAGGTATTGCTGTTACTGCATCATGTGCTTGTTTGTTGTAGTCGTAATAGCAATTGATCGGGAGGAATCGCCTCTACAAGATAAAGTCGCGACTATAAGATAATGTTTTAAGGCGCCGACGTTTAGTTAGTTTCTCGACAGTTCCTGCAGTTAATTAAGATGCGATACAATTACAATGAATTGATAGAGAAAATGAGGGAAAATGGATACCACGGAAGAGGCTTTGGATAAATTTTTCTTAACTGTCTTTATGGAAAAAATAATGCATTATTTTGCACAAAAAAAGACAAATTCAAAGATGTCAATTTTCCAGCGATTTCTTGCGTGACTAAAAGTAAAAAAAAAAAATTATCTTATTGCGACTCCGCTATGCACCGAATCTCCCTCATCTTCTTACTGTTCTTATTACAAGAGAACATTGTTAATGTTAAAAGCGATGGATTTTTATTCACGCTATTCATATTTTATAAAGTCGTGCCAGATTCGCGTTTTCGCGTCACTGCATTATTTACGTTAAGTTAAAGAAAGTTGGATCAATGGATCTTTAATTAAAAATTATTCTAGTTTTCGTATTCCTAGATTTAGCCCCGAAAGAACCGCACGTCGTTCTGGTTCTTCCTCGTTGTTCGCTCCCTTCTCTGAGCTTTATCTACGTTATCATTACATGCAATTGATTCATTGTTACGTTAGCCACGTTCGAATTTTACGGGAGTTAAAAGTTAAACATATCAGGGAAAAGTTAATCGCGGAAAGTACGAGAGAGCACGGTGTCTCCTCGTTGTTGTTGGAGAGAGGAACGGAAGAAAAGATATATTACATATATATTATAACATAACGCGCGCGATACTCGAGAATACGCTCGGTGGCGGAGAGCATCGCAGAGTATTACAGAGTTTATTATATTGTATCGAGAAGCACTTCCTTTTCCGACAAGGGATATATTGCGCGTCCCTTCTCTACACTGGAAACAAGATTTTAGTAATGGCTATCAAATGTTGAGTGAAACAATGGGAATTAAATATTTGATTAATACAACCGAAAATAATTTTACTTTTCTAAATGTTTGTAAATATTACTAAATTCAATTATATTTACGTTTGATTATCTTTGAACTTAATTATATTTACTAAATATATTCCGAAAAGTCAAGTTACTTTTTATTACATCAACCAAATATTCAATTGGCATTATTTCACTCAATATTTGATAGTTATTACCGAACTCTTTTTTTTTAATGTACAATCGAAAGGAGACAAAGAGAAGGAAGAAGTTTCAAAACCTTCCGCCGCCGAGGGTGAAGATACACACGTGTTCTCGCGTATGCAGGGTACAGTCAAAATGTACGATCGTTAAAGGCGTTTTTCTCGGGTCCACGCGAATGCTGGATGGTTTTTGGGCTTTTAATAATTGCAGAGTTTATTAAATTGTATATTTTCGACGGTGACTCGCATTGCCCGTCGTCCGTTAAAACAGTATCCTGCACACGACGTACGTGCGTGCCCGGTGTTCTATATTAGATTCTAAGAGAGCAGCACAGAAATAGCGCTATTATTATCGTAGTTTAAAGTCAGGAAAGTACTAGAGATACTTTAGTTATACATATCGCGAAGCCAATTGTGATCGCACTTTTGCGGCCAAGAATATCATACGCATATCAGGCGAAAGCCAACGTAGCGACGATCTTATTCCAGGATAGTACACATGTCCTGATAAATCGTTAGGAGAGCACTTACGAATGTAATTACGATATAACTTGAGAGAGTTCTAAGTAGCAGATAGAAATATATGGGCGCGTTAAATTATTCGTTGTTTCCGGGGTGTTTCGCATCGCGTGAATCGCGACTGACTCTAATTTAACTTTCTTCAATAATTATAAATAATTATTGATTGGCGAAACATCAAATAGTTTCCACGTAAATTGATAATTAAGCATTGATTCTCTTGATGGGGACGAGATTAAATATCGATTTGTGACAAACTTGTTGATTTAAATATATTTTAAATATGAAAATCATGTATTTAATGTTGAATATACGGAGATGTGATGCAGATGTGAAGGATATATCTCTAGAGTAAGCAGATGACCAAAGCAATAAAGATATACATATAATGAACAGAAAATGGCACGTGTTGGGAACTGCATTTAGATCGGCGATAATCTGGATTAGTGTTTAAGGATCAATTCTCCTGTAGCTCCGAAGAGCTATGAGTACAATCGGTGTCTAGTTTGTGAATTAGGAAAGTATTGATTCCACAAAAATCGTGTTACTAGAATTTTGAATTATACAGATTGTTAATGTTAGCGTTGCAGAGTGATAAAAAGAAAAAGCATAACAAGAATGAAAGTATAAATATATAAATGTAGCGAAGTCATGTGAAAATAGTGCTGTAGTGTTAATAGATGTAGGACTAATCTCGTGACAATTGAACAAAATAAATTCGTAGCGAAATTGGGTTCTTAAATCTTGTCTCTACGAGATGCCAGAAATCGTTCTGAGATCGGGGACAGAGAGAGAATGAAGCAGTCGCATTAGTTGATCGAATTGTTCAAATGCGATTGGTCAATTCTGTCTCTGTCCGAAATCTCGGACCATTTTTAGCATCGTGGACACAAAGACTTTAGACATCAAGAGAAACAATACTTTTCTTTTTAACGTCGCGATTCATGCATACGATTTGTAATCGTTATAAACGAAGATAGCTTTCATCGTTGTTAAAATGTTTATTGAAAACTTCGTGGATATATATATATTGTATATTATTAAGCTTTCAGTTCTACGGACAGTGCTTGAATCTCGCAAGCCTAGTATAGATGCGAAGTATAGATGCTACTTGAAACGAGAGAATTATCAGGGCACACATAAAAATAATAATAATGTTATACTTTAGTATCTGACTAGTCGAATATACGACAGCCCAGTTCACTTTATCTTCACCTTCAGTTCCCCATGTAGTAGAAATTATTCCGGCTCTTGGTAATAATAAATTCACAATCCTCCTTTCAATTCTTTATACAATATAAATATTAATATTAATGTTAATTCTGCTATCTCATTTCACATATTTATGTATATAAAATTTATATTTTCTTTTGTCTTCGATTCCTCTCATATAATAAATCTAGACAAAAAAAAATTAAATTTCTGTCGTAAAAACTAAATAATAATAATAATAAAAGTAATAATAATAATAATAAAGAAAAAATATATATAATAAAAACGTGGTCCGATAGACCATAAACTGGAAAGTCAAGACAAACTATAAGTTCTAATTATATATTTAATGCCACGTGTAAAATAATTCATATATAACTCAATAGCCTATAGTTTATATAACAAAGACTCTGACGCAAATATGTTTGACACTTAACATGTATTATATAATTTGAAGTCTAATGCTTTAAAAACAATGTTTTCATTGTTTGCACAGAGTTTACTTGGGTCATGTATAATTAATTTTAATCCTTATACGAGCAACTTGGTTCTTCATTTAATTTGAAAGATTGTCTTCATTTTCGTAAATAAAAGATTATTCGATTTTCTTTTGCTCATGTTTACTATCTCTAGCAGATCTGTTTAAATTATTTTTCTCTTAAATGCATATTCAATCGAAATTTCATCTTTCTAAAGAGATAAAGCGATTGCTCGGATAAGAATTAAAAATCGTGGCATAAGTTAAATATACCTTCGTGCGTAAAACGTTCGATAGATAAACGAATAAAATACACTCGGCTTACCGTTCGCGCGGAAAGCATACACAGCATACCTCCGCTAAGTAACTGACCCATGTCAAAGTATGTTGTATCACATGTGTACGTTTCCTCGTGCAGAAATAAAACTCCATCGGAATACCAGGTTGTTCGTTGTCTCTCTTTATTCGTCATTTTATTTAAAATAAAATATCGATTTTATATAATAGTAACAAGTCAGTTTCGTTTACGAAACAATTATAATATAGGCATTAACATATGCATGCTCGAAGCTGTCATTATTGTACCTTAAAAGGTGCCTTGGAGCAGCACTTATAATTTATCACACCTTTTATTAAACCGCAACTGGCACTAAACACAAGCGTCTAAACATCCAAAATGAAAATGTGAAGTTTGACATAATGTGAGTGTCAGACAGCAGTATTTAATTTTAAATTGTGAGGAGTGAATACATAATCATCGGAATGTAAAGTATCTTGCCTTTTTTGTTTGTACCATTCGTATTCATATTTACAAGGAATATACAACAAGTACTATTAAAGCTCATATAAACGATAAATGCAAGTATTATAAAACTATATTTGTATATATGTATTTAAATATATTTAGATAAAAATAAAAAGAGATTTGTATCTCTTATTTGCATCTTCTTAAACACTATATATTCCTCATAACTATATATCATTCAATTAAGTAAAAAATTATACACACGATTATCTAGGATAATCGAATTCATTACATTTCATTAAAACATTTTCGGGATCCTTCGATTCTTTCAGCTCTGGTTAATAAATTTGTTCTAGAGCATAGCTAAATCTTAAATTACGTATAATAAATGTACAAAGAATAGCCCAAAGTTGCACTTTCTTTCCATCAGACAACCCTGATGTGAAATCACACAGTGGAATTTATTATTATACAATCATTCACCACCATTAACAATGATATTTTAATCTTTATCATTAAATTTACGAATATACTGTTAGAACGATTTTGTAAAACTTATTACAAATTAATTCGTAAATTTTGCTATTTACACTTTGCATACTTACGTACACCAAAATCTAATTTATAACTTTTAATGCTAAAAGCTTTGTTAATAATAAGTCACATCATTTAACAATTGTAATAGAAAAAAAGTGTACTTTGGAACAAATCATGTATATAGTTATGCTTAAGTAACATAATCACAACATTAGTTATATATTACACTGATTTTGGTCAGTGAATAAAATAATTTCAGACTGCCTTATTTCTTTGTATAAATCTGCTGCAAATATTAAACTATCACATTAACAGAACATTACGTATAAACAGTGCCGTTGAAGCTGGATTAAACACGTTGAATTCATGGTTGCACTGTTCAAAAAACGAAAACATGATCAAACAATATAACACAGAAAAGTAAAATGAGCGAAACAGTTCTACCGATTAAGTGTGAATGCAAATGCCAGCACCCTTCTGATGGAGATCGCGCACTGTAAGAAAAATAGATATAAATATTATCTGTAAAGATTAAACATTACATGAATTTCATTTGAAATCTTTTCTTCTCAGTGATCTCGCTGCAAGATACAGCTTTGCAAGGATCACAAATGAATTTATTTCATTTTAAATTTTTCTTATATTTTGCTCTAAGATTGCTAAGAAAAAGATGCAAAAAAATATATATGATAAAAATTGTTTAAAAATTAAAATGAGACGAATGGTACTCACATCCTTCCGACAACTCTTAATCTCGCGGCATCGTTAAATCGGCATTGATGTCTTCGAATTCTCCATGCGCGAAAGAGTGCGTGAAGAGATTATTTGCAGTTGCTCTTTTTCTCGGATCATGTTGAAGGCACTTCTTTACGAGGTCTATACCCTCCACGGAAAGATTCTTTGGTAGTGCCGGTGCCTCTCCCATTCCAACCTTGCACAAGAAGTCAAACAATTTCAAATTAAATAAGTAACGAACATCACACATGAAGGCTGTGTTCCGATATTAACTGCCAGTACTGAAAATGTATAGTATATGTGACGTGAACTATAAATTTTCAGTACTGCCAGTAAAAACGGAACACAGCCGAAATGTACAACACCACATAAGCACAAGATCAATAGACCAATGAGAATCTTGTGTAAATCAATATGGCGACTTTATGCTGGATGCCCATTGGTCCATCGGTCTTACGTTATGTTGTGCATTTCATATGCGATGTTTTAAATTAAATTTAAAATATACATATAGAATATGTGTGCTTTAAGGTTTATATAATAATTTTAAATTTGATTTAAAAATTAAGATATGATAAAAGATTAATTCTAAATCCTAATTTAAACCTTCATTTATCTCTCAAACCGTTAAAATAATTACTTTCCAACTTTAAAATAATAAATTAATTGCAAGTATGTACCTTAAACATAATTTGATAATTTGAATCGTAATCTGACCAAGGCCGTCGTCCACTCGCCATCTCGATGATGCAGCAACCCACCGACCAGATATCGGCGGCTCTACCGTGTCCCCCACTTTCGGACTTCATAAATACTTCTGGTGCCATATAAGCTATAAAAAATTAAAAAGATAATTAAAAACACAATTGTTAAATTTTTAACTGCAATTATACAATCAATTGCAATAAATTTATGAAATTTTACTTCATAATAATTGAAAAACTAACCTTGAGTACCAACAAAACCCTGAAGTTCCCCAGGCATAGTTGTGTGTGCTTTAATTTGCACTGCGCTACCAAAATCACCGAGTTTCAGGCAATTGCCTTCATCCGTTAGAAAAATATTTGCAGCTGCGGAAAAAAGAATGCAATTGTAGAAATATAGCATAAATTTTACAAGAGATTATTTTAAAATGTAATATATTTCAAATATAACTACTTTTTATATCTCGATGAACTATTCCATGAGAGTGCAGCGCTACCACAGCCGAAAGGAGCTGATGAGTGTATTTTCTGACTAAAGGTTCCGGCAGTCCATTGCAATTACCTGCTACCAAGCTCTCAAGAGTTCCCTCCGCGCAAAATTCCATGAAGATCAGCATCTCCTCCTGAAAGCAAAATTTAAATTTATATATAATAATATAAATTTATCGTAATAATTTAAATTTATCGTAATAACGCGGTAACTGCAAATTAAGCTGTGTCATAACAGCAAGAATTATGATTATCTTACACGATGAATTTCTAGTCCGTGATAGCGCACTAAATGCCGATGCTTGGTTCCCTCGAATATCTGTAACTCTTCCGCGACACGCCTGATCGCTCTGTGATCGCCGGGTTGTATCTGTACCTCTTTCATGGCCAGTAATTCACCAGTCTGATTGTTTACTACGGTATACACTTTGCCAAACCTTCCTTGGCCTGCATAATAAAATTCGAAATAATGCTACTACGAATTATGATTACTATAGTCAATTATCTAATAATATGACGAATATAATGTTTAACGTGTCTCAGGTAATTGTAAACATACCTATTTTAATACCTCGCTGCCACGTAAACGTAACTCGTTTCGCCTTAATATGAACCCTGTCCACTGTTTTTCTGTCGACAATCTGTCCGATGAGTTCCCTACTTCGCAATCTTTCGTCAATCTCATTCTCCACTTTCCTGACAGCACGGATGACCCTCTCATGCCGTTGCGTACCTCGTTCGGGCGTGTTTATTATCACCGCGAGATTTCCATCAACCACGGTCGGCGAATAATTTTTTCTCGCATTAACCGATAGCTCAGGTGATTTCAAAGTGTCTTGGTTTTCTGAGCTTTTCCGTGGCTTCTGAGAGATACTGATGCTCGTGGTTCTAGTGCGACCGACATGGCTCGGCGATGAAGCTCTTGATCGCGATTGTCTTCTTATGTCTGAAAACAAATGTCAATGATCATAACTAAATTCATTTATTCAATTTCAAGATCAAATTATTCGTCTAGAAAGTTCCGAAAACTTTGGTAAATTTAAGTAACAAGACAGATATTTAAAGTTAAAATCTATAATTTCTATTCAGATTTATAACCAGAAGATGGTATTTAGAAATTAATTACATATGAAAAAATTAAAATTAATAATTAAAAAATCATAGATTACTTTCTGTCTCTGTTAAGCCTGTAACTGACACGCTTCCCACTACATGAGATATGCAACGATCCATGCACATCTTTAACTCCTCGAACTCTTGATCAGTGAGATGCTTCGTGTTTTGTGGTTCACACACCGTTATTAAAAATTCTAGGCCTTGATTCGCCCATCTAGGCCTCAAGCCACGGCCACGCTCGCATCGTGTTCTTACAAACTCCATCCATAGTAACGCGAATGATACTAGACCCCGCGCCAGAATGGCTTTCTCTTCCAGTGAAAATAGTTTGCACATCTCCTTGTGAAAATCAAAGCCCATCTTATAAGCTTGATGAAGAATCTCGCGGATCCTTGATCTTAAAGGCACCTGATCGGTCTCAGTATAAAATTGTTCAACTTCGATGGCTTCGTTTTGGAAATGCTCGATCACCATCGTTATGCGATGCCTCAAATCCAGAATTATATCCTGTACAAACGTAGGAAAGAAATTTAGCTTTTCAAGAGTTATATAATCATTTATGTACTCTTACCTTCAACAGTTTCAGCGATTCTTCCAATTCCTGATCGGAGACGGGCCATTTTTCAATGTCACGTTTTAAGCATTTACCGAGATTGATGCTCTTCACAATCTTCTCCCGAGTTTCTACGAACATTCCCTGCCACTCGCGGCCCACAAACATCATATGTAATCTAAATATTAATTCACTATAGAAAAAACACTTCACAAAAGTATCAAAACAGAGACAAATGAAAATTTTCTCTTACTTGTTTGCTAATTCGTCGTCCTCTTTCTCTTCCATAGAATACGCGTTCTCCCGTATCTCGCGAGACCGTTCAACAAGAAATTCATTTACTTGCTTGATCATCGTGCACGCAATTTTACTGTAAGAAGCATTTTTACATCAAACATTAAAATAAAAATTAATAAAAAATCATTTAATAATAATTCAAAATAGGAATAACGTAATTTTTTAATCATTTAATAATAATTTAACTTTTATCTTTCCTACGTTATATTAATTCCATTTAATTCTATTTTAGTTCATTCTACTGATATTATTTTATCAATGTGATATATACAAGAAATACTTAATCATTTTAATACTTCACTCACTAGAATTTCACGCCAGCAATCTTGTATCCGTCACTTATGTTGCCAGCGATGGATTTAACAAACAACCACTCGTCCATAATCAGATTTTTGTGGAAACTATCGTGCTGTACCATGTCTACCCACTGTTGAATATAATCCAGATATAGCTCAAACACAGCTCTTAGACTCTCATCAAAGTACTTGACGTCCTGTTCGAACAGACTCTCACAGCCGACTTTGTCGCTGGCGACGGCAGCACGAGAGTGCGCGGCGAATCGGTCGCGATGGATGCAAGCAATCCTAAGACCCTCGCGAAGCTCTCGCATGAGCTGTCGGACCGACAACGGACTCGGCTGCTCCGGCTTTTGTTCCAATCTCATCCTTAAAAATTCATGGACCACATCCAAAGGCACGCGAGAAAGAAACACAAAAGCTGCCCTGAAAAAAGAAATATCATGCAAACCGTTTATTTTAACGAATATCATAACAGCTTAACATTCTCCACACTAATTTTGAATTTTATTCGAACAAAGAAAATTGTTTATACTGTCTCAAACAATACTTAAAAATTTCTTAAAAACAGCAGAAAGCACATCACTTAACAATTTTCTATACATTTTTTTCTTTGAGTGTATCTTACAAAAGATATAAACCTTTATATTTCTTTTTTACTTAATAAGTTATTTAATTCATCTAGTAGTTATTTAATTTATTTAGTAAGCGTACAAATATAATATAATCAAATTCGAGCCAAATTAGAATTTTAAGACAAACTTATTTCTCAATATCTGAACTAAAAATATTACAAATCAAGAAATCTTTTTATAATTAAAAATTACGAACCTATATGATGGTAGATTTAACCCCTTTGCTTCAGAGCTCCAAAAACCGTATCGTCGTAATTCTTTGTCGCCTTCGTATTCTTCAGTCGCACTACTATCGCTTCCGTCACAATCATTTGTCTCCAAAGTTAATCTTGCTTTTCTCAATATAGATGTATGTAATCGGTCCAAGAAATTTAAACTCTTCCTGAGACCTCTCGTTTTCAATTCACCCTCAATGTACTTTCTAAGCGTTCAAACAAAAATTTTCGTTATATAATTCACAAGTATCTTTATAACCTTATAACTAAATTTAAAATTTTATTCAATTGCTTGAAAATTTTATAATAAATTTTATAATATAAATACATATTAAACTATTAAAAATAATTTAACAAAACATTTTAATTTAATGCAAATTAATACATTAAATATACATTTATAAAAACTTACCTGTACGTGTGTCGATCAAATTCCACCAAGTAAAAATCGAGTCGGTCAACTCTTTCGTCCTCAAAACATGAAAACGAAGTTTCCGGAGTAGGTGGCAGTGATTGCGATATAAATGATAAACCGCCGATCGAAGAATTGTTACTATTATTGCTATCGGAGGGGCTGGAAATTTCGTCTTGTTGAGGTAGTTCAAATCGCACCATAGATTGTCGCTCCCCAGAATCGACGGTATCTGAAGATCGCGAACTAAGAATAGAAACAGTCGATTACGTAACTCTGAAGCTTCTGTACACATACATTAAAAGAAATTTTAAAAGTATCCTCTTTTTCAAACATTGCGAATGGAACAAAATACGAATATAAATATGATAATTCCAATACAATTCTAAAATATTGCCAGAATAATGTAGTTTCAAAATCAAGGTACCTAATACCAGAGTCGGTAAAGTCATCCTGTTTCTTTTTGCTATGCAACATCATGAGCAATCTGCCCAGTATCTGCAATTTGAATCGATGATGTTTCGTCATGTTGTACCAGAGACACATAGCTTTCACTCTGTCCGTAAACTCCGGGCTCTTGTACAACGGATAACTGGCGCCAAACGCATGGGAGGATGGATAGAGAGACTCCGCGACTTCCAAGCGAGCCAGCAGACTTTCCACTTGTTGCAACGCTTCCCCCTGTGCACGGGCGCACGCACGGCAGTACATGGAGAGACAACCTGGGCATACACCCAGTTCGATATTTGGGCTTAAACCGGAATTTGTGGATCGATCGCTTGCAATGTCACCGGGGCTGATGCAACTTGAGCCTCCCTCTTGCACGTCCGCAATGGGATCGTATCTAATGCAACAGTTGCGTTTACTTAGCGTTATCAATGTATAACTGTCCTTATTCCTTTCTTTATACTTAAAATTATTGCAAATTGATTTTTCTTAAGTATGCTTTCTCTTTCTCTCTCTTTCTCTGCTCTCACCTGTATTCCATTATTTCTGAAAGTAAACCATCCACCGCTTCTCGTTGACGACATAGATATTCATCTTGCGCCTCTAGACTACGGTCCGCATGATGCGCCTGCAATTCCAGCCATATTAAATCCTTTAATTCGTTTTGATATCTAGTTTCTTCATGGCTTATCTGGCGACGACAATTTCGTTCTGTACTTCCCTGAGCAACAAAAAAAAGAATTATTTAATTAATGATAAAAAATTTAAAAAAAGTATTTTACAGACAGTAAAGTACATTTATTTATTAAGAGAGAGATTAGAGTTTGCAATAAGACATTTACCAATTTAATTAAGAAAGAGAATGTATCGTGAAAAACTTCTCTCTCCCTCAAAGTCTGAGTTCTCGGCGATTGCGAGCATAGATTTTCCTCATTTATTATAACGCCACGCTCGTTCATTTCGGGCTCCGCCTTCTTCTCCTCCACGTCAACGGGTTTGGATCGCAGGCAACGGAATCTATTTCTAGTCTCGACCTGCGGAAAAGAGTATTGTGCTTATTTTGGCACACATGTCAAATACATTCGCTTAAAGATGAGAATGGCTGTGTTTGATAAACATAACATTCGACAGATAAAAAAAAAGTGTCTGATCGATTCAGAAACATACGTTAATCACAAACACAACAATACCGTCAAGTTTTCCAAACATGGCCACTCAAAATTATGTCTCTGCTCTCTCGAACCTTGATTTGATTCGGCGTTGACACTGCCATTTCGCCGGCGTATCTTTCGGCATAGTTGTGGGCAGCCTCCACGTCGAGCTTCAGGTCCCTCTCGTTGCCACGCAATAGTTTCAAACTTCTCTTACTCTTTCTGCCTTCCTTCACGTCCTCCTTCGCCTCATCCTCGTAATCCTTGTCCGCTTTATCGCACATCTCGTTGAAGATGATGGTATCCAGGGTGTTGCGCCGGTGGATACTTGTCCTTGGCCTACCTTCTTTCTCTACTGACTTAAGATCGCTAGAAATGACAGAAGACTAAGGATAGTTCGCACACTTTGTAGTCACAACAGTGACAATTGAATTAGCGAGTTGATTCATATCGCGAAAACTGTCTTCCGCGAAGCATAAAAGCGATTTCTGCACATTGAAAAGGTTTCTTATGTAATTTCCAATTTCCGAAATTGCTCTACATTTTCTATCTTATCTAAATCACAAAATATGTAATTACCGTTCTAAAATACTTGCCCACTTCAATTTTTGTACGTATTTCTCTTAAAAGTACGCTTAAAATTCGTCCTAACTCTGCTATATTCTCTTTATGTGCGTAGAATCCAAAATCTTAAATCATAAAGATTATTATTAAACCTAAAACATCTAAATTAGAAAGAAAGTTTGAACATTCACTCTTCTTCAAAATTCTCATTATTAAATTAAGAAAGATAAAATGGACAAATATATTTGAACGATAGTGTACAAAGAACTTTGTGTTTTCCAATTATTTGTTAAACTCATTTACGTTTAATCTCGAAATAGGGGAGTGTATTGCCAAAATGTTGTGCCAAATGAAATCCGTACGTAATAATTACGTATTCCTGGCGCAATTCTTTGCGCGGATTTATTTGCAACTTTGCTACACGCACCTGCCTGACAAGAGCTTCTGCTTCATGTGCCTCTTCTTACGACTGAGACGAGTCCTGGGCGGCGTTTGTCCGTAAATATCCGACATCGCATGCAGTGACTCTTCAAACTCGTTTGGCGGACTGATTGAATCGTCCTTACTGCAAATAAGATATTTAATCGAATGTACCCTTCAGCCAGGTTTATCGACAATTATCATCAGGGAAATTTACAGGGATGGGATGTTACTTCAGAAATAAAGTGTTATCCTGAAAGTTGCATATATTCTTAGATTGCATTTAGATCTATTTGCATTATTTTGGGAAAAATGTTATAATATAATATAAAATTAACATAACAATTAAATAAAATGAACAATCAAAGTATTTAACTCATCAACTAGTTTGCTTACAGTAAATTCAAATAGTTTGCCTATAGTAAATTCTAGCAAAATATTGCAGAGGATGACATAAGCTATCATTCTTTGCCAATTATCATTGGAAAAATTTGTGGAGATGAGATATTTTCTTAGAAATAAAGATTTATTGCATACATTCTTAGATTGCATCTAGACCTATTCGCATTATTTTGAGGAAAATATTATAATATAATAAAAAATTAACATAGCAATTAAATAAAATAAACAATTAAAGTATTCAACTCATCAAGCAGTTTTCCTATAGTAAATCCTAGCAGAATATTGCAGCAAATTAACATAAACTACATTCTTGTCAATTATCAATGGGGAAATTTGTGATGGCAGAATATTATTTCCAAAAATAAAGCATTATCATGAAAGTTGTGTACATTCTTATACATTAAGGCCATATTATGATCACACTCCACCAACAGAGACTGTCGATATAATTGATAACAGCTTACCAGGGGAAAACCCAAGCAGAATTACCATTTCCTAATCATTTAAACAAAATTATCATTAAAATGATTACTAATTAGCGAATGCTGTTCTCTGTAATCAATCTGTTCTATTAATAGATTTCGTTACATTTCTCTGAACTCTGCCAAGAGAATTTATAGCAGACACTTTGCAGAACTTGTTCCTGACACATCTATCTATTTAGCTGGCCAAGCACCTATCTCACTAATATGTTGCAAAATGTTAGCAGTACACTAGCAGTTTGTCAGCAAATTCGAACAGGATATTATGTCAGATTGACATAAACTATGCAAAACTTGAATTCCATCAACAAAGTCTGCTGAATGTAATTTACAAATTTCCAGCAAAAATCAAGCAGAATCGGTTATTTCGTGAAATAAATTTAATAAGAGATGGATAATTTAAAGTGGAATTAATTTAAATAGAAAGCATTATTCAAATGATTACAAAGTGGCAAATTCTGCTTGGATTCCGCAGTAAATCTGCCATCGAATTTTGTTAGTAGATATTGTTACATTCTGTTGACAGAATTTATAACAAACTCTTTGCTGAATTCATTTCCGACAAATTACAGAAGCTACGGAAAATAATAGTAAATTACTAATACCAGAAGTTAAAAGTGAAAAGCAAAGTAATTACATAAGCATGCTCCGACCAAGAGTAAACAATTATTGCAACATATTCAATATCTGAAAAAATGATTAAAATTTGTCTACAGTATGAAAAATTTTGCATAAAACAATTGCCTGATGCGAATAATTAATGTCCCTTTTGGTGCGAGCATTATTGCTATAGACAAATAAGCAAAAATAAGCTTTCCTAATTTACAATTTTTGCGCGAAGTTCTCTTCACAAAAATCAAACGGCGACAAGCAATTGCGCACCGACGGGCGAGAGAGAAGCGACGATAAATGTCTTGCGCGAATCGCTTGGAATTCACAATTAAGAATCTTCGTCGGCGCTTCGGAGACGAGGGGATCCATCACGATTAACGTCGCAGGGTCGACGACAACGCGACGGTCGCAAGGATCGCGAGCAACGGTGAATTGCTCTGTCACATGCCCTGGTCGAGTCGCCGGAATCTAATCCGGTGGTCGACCGCAGTACGATATGTAAACAAAGGGCATATCGCCGATAGCAGCGCGGATCCTCCGTGACACCGGTCATTCCTCGTCGACCCGGAGCCCACCGGCGAATCGCATAGGGCCACGTTGTCCGCCGGCCGGACACCCACCTGGCGTGATCGACGTCCTCGTCGTCGGTGGACTCGCGACCAGGAATTTTTGACGCACGAGTCGTTCTGGGGCGGCGCAGCATTGTCACTGTCTCACTGCGTGAAGCGCGCACAACGTCGTCGTCGCCGCCACTCAAGTTAACAGAGTGCAACGGAGTGTCATCATTCGCTCCAGTCCGTACTCTGTTCTGCAGCTCCGTAAAATCGCGTAAAGCGCATGCGCAACGCCGCCGGCGAGTATCGATATATCGATAATCAGTATATCGATAGCCGTAGAGGCGGCAATTTTCAAACGGTACGTTAATTCGGAAGACACTTTTTTTAACCCTTTCGCACCTGACGTTAACCTCTAAAGCAAAACAATCTTCAGCTCTATCCAGATATCAACTAATCATCATTTAAACAATACAACGATCACATTTTGATGTCCAAAATCGTAAAGTAGGAAAAAAATCAGGTACGATCTCTATACTATTAGGAACAATTTTATTTCGAATAAAATTAATTCGGGATTGAAAGGATTAAGCATGTTTTGGGGCACTACGAGTGCGGTTAATTTGATATTACAAATGCTTCAAAACTCGACTTCATAAATGATTTTGAACAGTTAGTATTATTAAATGATCGCTGTTTTCATGCGATTTACGTTGTACGAGTCACGCTGTGACTCATCATATGACATAAATCACACCAATCACGTACAGTGTTCATGAACAATTATTCGTACGTGCTCAAGATAACAGCCTCAGGTGCAAACATTGAAATATTTTTCGCCAATTCTATAATTTTATAAGAGGTCATATATATTAGCACTAATAATATTAAATTATCAATTTAAAATATGCATTATATTTCCGACTTTGACAAAAACTCGCAATTGAACAGAGCGCGTGTTAACGAAAAAACAATAAAAGGCGAAATGTATAAAATTTATAATAAAAATTATTATAAACGTGAGATACCCGCTTGACGACCGAAAATGTCAAGAAGGAAAGCGTTGAATCGTAGAAGACATTAAAACTTTATAGAACGTCTGATCAAAAAGAAATAATTGTTACACATTAATAAAATAAAATTGTTGACTGAATAACTAGTTTCCTTTTCGGCATCTCGTTCCGGAATTTTTGCCATTGAAACTTAAAGACATAAATATTTTGGTTAAATTGTCGTTCGCATTTTAATTCATTACGAGATACGAAAATATCGATAAACTACTTAACGGATTGACAGGATCGGCAGCTCTCTTGGCTGGGGTTTTTTTTATATGAATTTTTTTTATTTAAACAATCTCTAGCTTCCTCTGGAAAGTACAAGTAATTTTCGTTATATCCTCGCACCAACAAATAATATTGTTCTTGTTAAAATACAATGTCTACGCGTCCCCACATCGTGTATGTATCTCGTGTCTTCGCCGGTTTATATTCAACAGCTCGACAGTATTGCTACGAGGATCCTCTCACGGGTGCAGAAACGGGAAAAGGACGCGCATTTGAATTCTATTGTTACAACGCCGCCGAGCTTTGCGTCTCAGCTTGGAAAGGAGGAAGACAAAAAAAAGGAACGAAACGCATGCTCAATGCCAAATACACATTTCGATATGTTTCAATAAGGAAAATATGCTATAGCACCATGCGTATACATATATGTGTGGTATCTTCATGAGAGATATACAGTACATGTTTCGCTATTTTAAGATCTGATTTCGTGTCTGCAGCGAAGTGCGAAGAATTGAATAACGCTATTTAATTCTAGGATGCGCTTCGAAGATCCTTCGGAAAAAAAAAGATTACTTTCAACGCAACATTCTCCGTCGAAATTTTCCAAGAATCGGATTACCGGGATCTTAAATCTTTCTATCCTTTTTAAGATCTTTTGATTTAAAAATATTACTGCACATTGATCAGGCAAATGCAGTTTTAGCCGTACACATTAGGTATAAATTTCAAAGACAGTGGAAGTATGACAAACAAACTTGTTTCTACCTTGAATTTACATTATGTAAATGAAGTAGAAATCGAAACGTATCCCAAAGTTAAGCTTATAAGAGAAAATGTTATGAAATTTGATGAAGAGAGGAAGAAGGTCAATGCGCGATCTCCAAATCGATAGTTCGAATCGAATATCTTATTAGTTGAAGAAATCCAAAGTAAATCAGGCAGAAAAAGTACTTTACAGGGAATTCTTCTGGAATGTCTCAATAAAAATTCATCAGTTTCGCCAAAGCGGTTTAATCGCCAAAAAGTATCGAGACGAACTTTCAAGTTTGTTCTCGCCCATCTCATCAATTATCAGAATGTTATCGTGCGATCTCTTTAATTAGTAATAATTTTTTTTTCACACGTATATCTGGTCGCAAGTCTGTACATTCTCAAAGATAAAAAGAAGTTTAAAAAAGATTGGAAATAAACGCTTGTCAAATCACAATACTCAAATACAACTACATTCGCGTACAGAAAAATTCCGCTGTAAACTGCAGGTAGAATTTTCAAAAAAAGCAATAAAGAATAATTTGAATAAAAAGAATTTTTCAAATATCCTCTTTTTCATAATAAACTACGACCAAATCTAAGTGCTAGATTATTCTTAAGAGTATAAATTGACGACTATAAAATGCTTTCCTTTAGTTTCTCATTCAATATTATCTGCATAATAATAATAATAACGCTACTAAATTGTAAACATTAATATTAATAATATAACACTACTAATTTGTAAATTTGTATAATATTAAATATAATCAAAAAATATCTATCGCGTTATTACTCCTGTACTTTTTTCCTCCTTTCTGCTTCGCATATCATTGTTACGCGCGGCTGATGATAATGTAGCAAAGTACAAACTTCCGTGATACGGCGTGATCGTTTACACATTACTTCGCGATTTTTCCTCCTACATAAAACTCACACACGCGTATCTCGTCCGTAGCAGACTGCTATTGCTCTTCGGTTTGCATTCCATCGTATGAAAAATTGGCAGCGTCTCGAGGTTCGTTAGTTTTATAATCCCATTGCGTACGGAACGTTCTCTTAAGAGGGCGAAAAATTTTTAAAAATTACAATGGCATATGACTGCCATAAATGTGTTTTCTTTATCACTCGGCCTCTCTCTCTTCTCTTTCACACACACAAACATACACGCATATACACGCGGTTAATTATCTCCTTTTATCACACTCTCTCCCTCTCTCACATTCGTTTCTCTCATTCTTTCGGAATCTTGGTAGCTAAAGCCATTCGGCGAGTACCGCGCGATTCGACCTTGTATTGAAGGCATGCAAGACAAATTCTCTATGGCGCGATATCCTTACACAACATCTCTATCTCTCGGCTAGTCATTATATTAGTACTATCTATAGTACTTTGAAATATATATATATATATTTATATATTTATATGTATATCAAGTAAAGGCCACGAGTGTATTCAATATAAAATCGCTAACGTGTTATCGAAACTCGCTCATACGAAAATAGTTCGGTACGGTTTTATCGGTAGTAAATAGGCCATGCTATCGTTGAATCGCTTACACTTATTATTCCGGAGTGACGGATTGCGCCGCAATAGTGATTCGTGTGTGATGTATAAGGAGACAACCCCGCGACATTGCGACTTATAAACGCGACAAATAAGACGTTTATTAAAAAAAAAAATTAAAATTTTGGAAAACGCAATAAACTGAAGATTTGCATGTAATCACCAAGATGTTTTCTAAGCATGCATGCATACATATACACGAGATAACTACTTATTCGACAAGTAATATTAGTCAAGACTTGAGATTAATCTGAAAAACGATATAGAATCAGATGTCGTGAAATGTCCCCTTGATCGAAACGGTCGCTGCCCAATACGAACTTCAAGATGGATTACGCCTAATTTCTATCTAATTCGCTACAATATAAGCCACGTGTCCTATTATTTCTCTACAGTCGATGTAGTGATAAATCGCTGATCAACTAGTGAGCGCTTCCTCGATATCCTCCTGTCTATAAATATGGCTCGCATTAAGTGTACAAATAGAAGAAAATTGTAAATTCGATTGGGTAACGACCGCGATCGCCGTCGCGACGCATCGACCGAGGTGCAAATGGTGGTAGTAGACATTAATGGCTTCTCAAAAACGAATCCTTATCATCAAGGACGGACGACACGCGACGGCGCGATAAGAATCGCGAGCAGGACACTGATAGATAATCAGCGGTTAAGGGTCGGCATCTCGCGCGACGCGAATAAATGACCGGCAGTAATACTTAGTGAGGCGAGACAATACTATCACTTCGGTGATCAAGATGTTGGATCCGTCGATACGCAGAGAAAGGTTTAAGTAACGGTTTAAGTAACAGACTGTAATTTAATGCCGAAATTTTCTTGGTACTTGGGCGCAAAGTGTCTTTAGCCTACTAAAACAAGAGTAATAATATCGTTATAGAGTAATAATTTAGCGTAATAATCACGCTAAATTATTAATAATGTTTAAAACTGTTTTGCTAATAAGAAACAGTTAAGATAAGAACTATTAGTTTCATAAGCAAGACACTTTTGCGCGAAGTAGCAAGAAAATTTATTAGTGCTCCTAATTCCGCGATAAAGCCAATGACGATTCTACGATAGTGAATCGTGTAGCGTTAATTAATGTGGAAGTATGTGGAAGACGGCGCAAATCGCTCGCTCTCGTCGCGTTTCTCACCAAAACGGTGAAAGCTTTGATTATCAGTTTCCAGGTATAGAATCATCATCGATCATGGACACAAATATTGCTCATAATTCTCAATATACGATAGTCATGGTTGACATTCGCGTAAATTTTTAGAAAGGTTTGAAGTTTAATAAATCGAAAATATATATGTCTGTTATTCAAGTTATACTATTTATACATCGAATGTAAAATCTATACCTCTCTCTATATTTCTCTCCCTATCTTCTATTAATCGCTTTCTCTTTTTCTCTCCTTCTCATTATCGTTATCTCGTTATCGTTTTACTGCATGCTCCCTTCTCACGAAGTCAGGTGAGAAATTGAAAGTAGGAAAAAACATGTATAAGGAAAGTGATTAGATGCACGCACATTAATTTACATGTTCTCGAACTGATCGACACGGCGTTTGGTGTTGCCCTTACGAATCTCACGAAGAGTTTTGTATTTGTCGCGGCCCTGGCGCACATTTTCCCTGTGAATCTTGTCCATCACCGTCTCCTTGGACTCATCGCGTGACTGGGCAAGATCTTGCTTCAATGCCTGTAAATAAGAAAGCATTCCATTATAGCAATATATACAGAATGGTCTCGTGAGGTTTGCATCAAATCTCAAGAATGTATTTTCAGATTTTAAATAAAGTGATTAAAAGCATAAGTTTCATTTTATAAAATTATCAAAATAATAAATAAAAAATTGAAAAAAATAAATATTGAAATCAAATGTCAATGTACCTTTAATTGATCATGGAGACGTTCGTTTCTCTCTGCTAAAGTGCGTCGCTCTTCGACAGGATCGATTATTGATTCGTCGGTCGCGAGGTCCTTAGTCACATCTCCTTGAGGAACCTCGTCTTCACCTTCCTCCTCGCCTTCTTCGTTCTCCTCAACATGATGATGATGCGGGGTTTGATTGGCCTGATATTGCCTGTCAGCTTCTTCTTGTCTATACCTTGCATAATAAGTAATAAACATGTAATTATTCCCCCGAGCGTGTTAATTTTAAGAAACAAAGGATGAGAAAAAGAAGAAAATTGCTCGTACTTGGCGGCTTCGAACTCAGCCTGTAATCTCCTGGCTTCCAAGTCCTTAGCCTCCACCTCCGATTGTATGCGTTGTACCTCTTCCTGCTTGGCTTTTATCTCCTGTTCGAGTTTAGCACGTTCTGCAGCCTCCATTTCATGCGAGAGTTCCAACTTTTCCATCATCACTGTCAATTCCTACGTCATATAGAACATAGGTTACAGAACAAAATCGTGCGTAAACACATGCATATGTAACAGAATTATGTAAAAATTGCATGAAAAGATAAAAATGAAATAAATCATTTATTCATAGTATAATGAGTTTTTCTTTAAATGATTGTTAAATACAGACTCACTCACCTTCTGACGATTCTCTAGTTCTTCCTTGGCAGCCTGCAATTGCTTCAACTGCTCCTCCAAGCGCCGAATCATTTCCTGAGCTTCATTCAACTCAGCCTGCCGCCTATCCATTTCCTCTGCCATGTTTCTTAGCCTCTCTTCATATTCCTGCTGTTTCTTCTCCGCGCGTTCTCGGGCGGCTATCTCCAGTTGCAGTTTCTCTCTCTGTTGCTGTTTCGCCATCTTTTCGTCTCTGGCTTGAGCCTGAAGATTTTATCACATTTTATCACAATCTCATTACAATTTTAGAAGTAAAATATATTTAATTAAAACAAATCCTAATAATTGGATGATTGCAATAGTTTTTAGAGCTAGTATCTTTTTTACCGTTAATTGTGTTATTTTAATTCTTGAATAAATTCCATATGTTATAGTGATTACGTAAATCATCATGTCAAATATATATTGTTAATGATAACATTATATAATCAGCTTCAAATAAGTATATGTATTAGAACTGTTTTATTAATTTTGCGACTCAATATGTTCGTAATGTTCTTACCTTCATCTGCTGCACGTCGATCGTGTCCGGCTTACGTCTGCGCATGTAAAGCTCGTGATTGCCCATGCATAGCGCAAGAATTCGCTTGTTAATCTTAACTCTGGCGGCGAAAAATACAAAGTCCGGTGCCTTCTTGTCGATTGGCTTGATTATGAATTTCTTATCGTTGAACGAGATATTCCGTATCTCGGACCAGGGGAAGCCGATTTTCGGCGTGAGCTTATCGTCCTTCTCGTAGATGTTCAAACCTAAAGCATCCACACCCAACCAAAGGTCTGTGCCCTTCTTGTTGCGAATTTCAAAGTAATTCACACCATACATCTCTAAGTCCTACGGAAAACAAAAATAAAGGAAAACGCTAAAACAATACCAATGATACCGGGAGTAGCAGTATTTCATAAGTTTTCGCATGGTAATAATTTCGAGTAAACTGGAGTCCGCGTAATGTTTTTGTAGAAAAATTAGTTAAAAAAACACTATCTCGTAAACAAACGTCGAGTTGAAAATACTATGCAATATTATGCGAGTAATTAAAAAGTATAATTGAAACGCGTCATTGTTATACAAATGCGCAAGCCTTCAGGAACGGATTGCAGCACAAACTGACAAGAACACTTTACAAGAATAAAATTTCCGAAGACAAATAGAGATTTCTAACATAGCTCACGTAACATGCGAAAATAAAATAATTGTACAGTATGAATAACGACGACGTATGTCAGCGTTGTCACACTTTCCTGAAGTCTTTGCCATAATTTTTGGACTTATATCCTGCACATGCTATTTAACAGATACCTGAGCAATTTTCAGATACTCCATCATGGCGTCCTCTCGCAACATACCACGATGTTCCTGCCACCAGTTTGTAATCGAACTGTCCCATTCCTCTTTGCTCATTTTATGTTGGTCCACAACACGCTGTGGTAACAGCCGATCGTTTGCCAGGAAGCCAGCTGGATGGTTACCCTTTTGATAATCTCCATGTCTCGCTTGAACGGCATACGAAGCCAATAGAACGGATGTTTCCGGTGGGCAGTATATTTCATCCGTAAGAATAGCGTTCTTCACCTGCAATCAATTAAAACAATCACATCAATTATTTAAAATAGATTATATAATTATTTAAACAATAATTAACGTGAATATTATAATAAAATTCAATAAGATTGCAATATTATAAGCAATTAAAAAAATATTTATGAATTAATGTAAGAAAAATAATCTTCAAATCTCATTTTATGTTTGCTCGAAATAAATATTATTCTAAACTGCGAATAAAATTCCACTAATTTCACTAGGCATCTTAGATAAATATAATCAATTATTCTTAAACACTAATGCATTTGCCTGGTTCAACTGAGCAAAAAATTAAAGAACATTCCTCGTGTTCAAGTATCCGCCGCGCCACGAAGAACGAGATAGTGAGCGACGAGAAGAAACAGATCAGATAAACGAACGATAGTCTCGATGCACGTGGCTCAATCCGACGAATAAATGAGATCCATTGTTTTTACATCAAGTCAATTTGCTCTAAACATCATAAATTTCAAAATCACTTTGACACTCGAAGCGGCAAATTAAAAATTATTATTGAAATCGCAAATGGAGAAAGAGAGAGAGAGAGAGAGAGAGAGAGAGAGAGAGAAAGAAACGTATGTATAGACAAGAAACTATATAAATGAATAACGTACAATGCTTGAATAATAATTTTTTACCTGGAGGTAAAAAAGTCGCAGTGTAATGTCTTGTATCAGTTCCTCGGCGACGTCTTCGGGATAGAATTTTGCACGGAACTTGAACTGGAGTGGAGTCTCCTTCTTGACTTCCTGGTTCATCACCTGCAAAACGTTTGAGAAAATAAAAATGGGTGACTCGGTCGAGATTCAACTGATCTCTCGCTTCACCACACTTGACGCTCAAACGTGTAAAAGCGTGCAAAGTGTTTGCGAATCGCGTCATAAGATAATAATCGAACATGTGTGAACAAATAGCTCTCGTGACATAAACAATATTATGGATGACATATGTGAGATCGTGAGTTGCACGAAAAATAATAGGAACTTTTGTCATTAAAAAAGATGTGGTTTTGCATTAAGAAAATTAATATGTTAATCCTACTTAGATTATTATTTCATACATTACTGTAACTTAATACGCTACATTATATCGCAATAGAAATAAATAGAGCAGGGATATCTACGGAATGTTTTAAAAGTTTCGTTTTTCCTCATAAAAAATGTTCTTTGCACTATAAATTCTTCTTTATATTATGATACAGTATCTTATATTCGCGCTATATTGTCAATACTATTATCAAAGAGTTCATTATAATTACGTAATGCGGTGTTGCAGATACCGATCGAAGTTGAGTATCTGTCGGCGCGTTTCTTAAATACAGGTAGTTGAAAAATGTTCATCATTCGTGAAAACGTGTGATTACGGTAAAACTACCGTGATGAATAAACATGTTTGGCAGTTGTGCAGAAAAAAAAACTGTTCAATTCTCACATGATTCTTAGCCAATTTTTAAAAAAATTGCTGCTTTGTTAACATAATTACATGAATGTGTTAATATAAAAATAGAAAAGATAAGATAAAGTTCTCGCCAGATATCTCCCAATAGAAATAAAATCTCTGAGTAACTATTCCTATTTTTTGATAATAAAATTTCTAACATATCAACGGAACTTCCCGTTGTAACTTCGATAAATGAAACCGACGATCTTTCCGAGAGAGAATGGAGATGATAGGTTTTCGCGAACGAGCCGTCGCGGTACGTAATTGTTGCGTTAAAGTGATGAGAATCGCGAAAGTTACTGGAGTGCCAAGTGCAAAAGTGTTTTGAGCAGAGAGAAATGCATTTGCCTTAGTCACTCATTATCTATTCCTGCGAAATCTTATCCAGATGTACCGCGAAATGAACGACTACGTCACGCAGATAGAGTCGACTCGTTTGTGCTCCTCGCATTTTGCCGAGTACTTATCTGTGTATTAACGAGGAATAAAAAAAAAATGTTGCGCGAGGCAGCAGATAAGGAACCCGACGGCGTTCCTGGTAGCTAATTAACGCATTTTCTCGTGATATCTTGAGAACAATATTCGAAAATAGCACTGAGATGCGTAATTATGTAACGTATGCGACGTATGCTATTTTGAAATTAAACAGGATTTGGTGACGCGATATTCCTTATTTCTCCTATGTCATCAGTCCTTTTTATAGCAACTGCCAAACACATGATGAAAAATTGTAATTGCGATTCATAATATTTCAAAAAGATCTAAAGCAAGAATACATTGTAAACAAATTCAGTAAGTTTTCACAAACAGATGTAAAAATTACATCTGTAGTCTTGTAAATACAAAACATCCTATAATTTTACAGAAAATATGTAATTCCACAAAAAATATGTAGATTTGCTCTTATTGAATAAACATATCTTATCTCATGCGGAAAATTATATGCCAGGCTATTTTAAATATTTTATGCAAATTTTTGTAATCTTATATAATACAAGAATAATAATTTCATATAACATCGTTGTGAAATAGTGCGATCAGCATTCACCGTACATGTGCGAAAATTCTGATTCTCCGTCTATAGTATCATTGTATGCAGGCACAATAACCATTATATTGTTTATAATATGTAGAGAGACAATATTTGAATGTATAATACAGATGCAAAAAATATTGCATTATCATTTCTGTAATTTTCTAAATACGTTGTTAATTTATCTCTGCAATCTGCTTAATTACGTATTAAGAAATTAATTTTGCTCTTACATATTGCAAAAAAATTTATAACCATTGTCAAAATTACTCATAACAGGTTTAATTTTACACAAAATTTTTTACAGTGTAGTTGCGCGTATGTCACGACTAGTGATATTGTTTCAAAACACATTATTGTACGATTATTATATTATCTTGTGCCAAGACTTGTGTGGCATAAGAAAATAACAAAGAAAAAAAAGTTGTGATATATAATAGAGATAACAAAATAATAATTCAAACAACTATACCAATAGTGTCAATCTACGGTAAGAAAAATGTAAAAACACATCTCTCTCGGCTTGTAATAGCAAAACGTAAGAAAAGAAAAAGCAAATTTTGCTACAAAATGGCGAAAAATTTTCGATCGAATATGTTTAAGCGATGTCTTGTAGAATTTTATGTTATTGCGTCAGGAATAAAAAAAGATTTTTTTATTATCACTTAAACTGTGTAAAATAAATTTCGTCAATTAACAACACTATTTTCTTTCTACTGCATACGTTGTGTTTTGCAAATAAACAAATAAATCAGAAAAGCTTAAGTGTATGCATTTCATAGGAATAATAAAAGCTAAACGAGGCGCGCTTATCGCTCTGAATAATATAGATGCGTGAATAATGTAAACTTTTCTGAGCAAGTATTAATGGGAACTATGAATTTGTCATCTCGTGATTAATTCGGCAAATATCAAACATACAACCAAGGGCAAAAGGAAAAGATTACCGATGACGTTATTTCTATTCAATTCGGGAATTCAAATCTGGGTGCTGAGAACACATCAAAAATAATATGTACAGTTCAGAAAATTCTTTGTGATCTTACGTGGCAGATTTTTCGAAGACCGCATGGAACCACCTGCAATTATTTGCCAATATCACATATTGTCCTTACAGCTACAGCGTGTTATTGATGCATCGCATGCATTCGATCGAAAATATCGGTTTTCATGTCATTGCAAATAAATTTAACGAGATTATAACGAGTCGTATTTTGTACAAAACTGATCCCGCATTTAATCAATCACATTTGTAACTACGTAATTTACGACAATTAAAATTTCAAATAATTTTATATCAGCGCGTAATCCCAAAGTTGTGACAACTAAATCGTTTTCGCGCACGCAACAAGCGTGGCTTTATTTATCGTACAACGTTACTCGCCACCGAACAAAAGTAACAAGGAATAATTAGATTACGAAAACCCGGCGTGTATATACTTTTAACGGGAGAGAGAGATACAGTTTCTCACGAACAAACAGAGATCGTCAAGTTCCATCCGTGCGTTAGATACATTCCAAGGACGGTATTTAAAAAAAAATTCACCAGTCACGATCATGATCATGACGTAACGGCATGGAATCGCCTTCTTATTTATCAAACAACATATGATTTGTTATCGCTATTCTTTTCAAAACAGAAGGTACGACAAATAGTTGAGGCGACGTCTCGTTTGACGGCAAGTACAACAATCTCGCGCTTGTGTCATCTCGTAGCAAGACTGCACAATTTGTAAACGAGTTACGTAAGTCGCGGGGCAGTATTTAATAAAATTGTTGTTGTTATATTTACTCGTATAAGAAATTTTTTTCTCAAACTTTCTTTGAGCTCGATATCAAGTACATAATTCAGAAAAGACAGTGCCGTGTCGTCAAACGTGCACATCGATCCTCGTCGGCATGCAGCACAACTTAGGCACAGTACGCAGTGATCAAACTTGTTCGCAAGAACTTACCCTAGACAAGAACGAAAGTCCACTCTTCCAGTTGTTAGTATTGCGGTTGGCATGCGTTCAAAGAATAAAAATACGGTGATGTTAAAGTATTGCCGGTATTAAAACCATCCTGCGTATCTCGGCCACGAGCGCATCCTTGAAATTATCGTGTCGACATTCGAGGCACGTTAGATTTATGGTGAACCAGGTAACTTGAGGATACCACCGTGTGCCGTCTTATAATGACAATAATTTTAAGAACCGTCGTGGACACGAGAAGGGATTTGACTCGCGTCAGCGGAAGAAAGTGTCATCTTGCAGTCATAAATGTTAATTCTATATAATGTGACGTCTCATAACGCTCAAACTCAGTGTTACCGTTCTTTCTTTCACGCGAAAATATAAAAACATCGACGAATTGGGAAAAGATCCAACTGACAAGTTGGGAAATATAATTTTTGTTGGTTTTGTAGTGACAAAATTTGTAACCCTTTATTCAGCTTTGCTGTTAAAAATTGTTCATGTGAATAAATCGCGAATAAAAACGTTCATCACAAATTCGTGTAAATCGCTGGTTATCTGAACCATCGGTCTCGAAAATAATATTCGTTTTTGATGGGATAACGTCTTCTAAATCTGCCAAAAATAACTACGAGCTAATAGTCTTTAAATCTCTTGTGCTCATCGATAAATAAAGTATCAACAGATCAGATTACCGAGACGAATAACATGCGATAAATTTTTCACATTATATCATGTTTCCAACGTTGAAATTTAATTATTCGCTTTTATCTAAAATCTTAGTCAAATTTCTATAAATATATTTGAAATTAAAGAAAATTGCTGTTATTTTATTTATTTACATTCTTAAATTTTGATTTAAAAAATCGTGTTCATTATTGAAAAAACCTATCGTTAAATAAAAAATTTTTTTTTTAATTTTAATCCCCAATTTTTACAACTAAAACATTGAAGAAATTCTACGTATGTGATTACACAGTAAGAGAAAAAAATTATTAATTTTAATAAATATTTGTTTGAATAATCGCAATAAAATATTTACTTACAGTACCTAACATTTTACTCAATAAAGAAATAATAATTAAATTAAATTAGTGATCCTTATACTAAATAAATATTCATTTACATTTAGTAAATATTTTATTGCTACTATTCAAACAATATTTATTAAAATTGAGTAATTTTTCCTTTCACTGCATATATTTTTCTGCGAGATATTAATATCATGAATGTTAACTTTCATAAAGATTGAAATTGCAGCGCGATTAGAGCTTGAAAAAACGGATTGATCATCAGATTCGACTTCCTAGTCTCTCAATCTTCGCCTGGTTTCATTCGACGCGATGCAATCCGGGTTTGCATGCGTGGCCCCAACGTGGCCTTTTACAGCATTCGCGCGATAACGGAAATATACGGCAGGAGAGACGAGAGGCGAACGGGTCGGCGTGACACGAGGAAAACGAGAATGCGCCGACCGCTAGAGAGATCCTGCCGCGTTACGTAACAGTCCACAGTCCACACCTGCAGTGAACCCGTGGTATTTTTCGACTTGCAACCAGTTGTGAAAGATCAAGCACGATGATCAAGCATCCCCGCAGGATGTAGCCCAGTTACAAGGGAGTCCTTGAAACGACGCCGTCCATCGCCTACTTCGAGGCGAGCTTGGCGCGGCGCCTTTATCGCACGGCATTACGACTGTTCTCTCTGACAGTGACACGCTCTGGCGCGAGCATAAAATGAACTGCATCACTGCAGCACGGTTTGACAAAAAAAAAAGCGAATAGAAATGAAGGATCCCGTGCTCTTCCAGTAAATTTATCATTCTTCTTTTACCGCAGCTTTGTATTTAATTTATTACAAAAATAAAAGCGAGGTGTGAGCGATGAATTTTTACGCGATTTGTACAAAATAATAAAGATACTAAATTCTTCAGTTCTGCATAAAAAAAAGGACATTCTTGTTTTGAAAACATCTTTATTAAATATTAAAATTATATAGCATAATAAATTTGATATAACATCTAAAAAATATATTCTCATTATTTAACAATATTTTTTCATTTATCATCAATTAAGAAAAAAAAATTGGATAAAAATTAACAGTATCTTCAAACCAAGAACTCTAATTTACACTATTATTATTATCAAAACAATTATACTTTGCTCTTTAGATAATTATAATATTAAAATAAAAGTATAAAAAAATATTTTATTGAAATTTAAAATTATCAAAATATAGTAAGATTGAATGTTATTTTTTGCTTATACATAAAACAATGATTGTTAAACGAAATATATTGGTTTTAATTTGATACTAATGTTAAATACTGTTTTTTCTATACGAGAGCATTTAAGGAGTGACGTTAATTTACTTCAGGTGCAAATATATTTTGCCATTTCAATTTTTATCAACGAAGAAGAGAAATCGGCTTATCAATGCTTTAGTTCTTTACGCTCCATGGAATATTGCGGCGTTAAATCCGTACCTATGAAAAATATCATGCCGTGCTTCGCGGTCACTACGACAAATTATGATTCAATTAGCGATAAATTCATCGCGCCCATTAATCGCGAAATGCGCGCTCCCAAGCGTGATTGGAAATATTAGCTGTTACCTCATAAGTTACTCATTATCGCGGAATTCCAACCGCGTTAACCATTCCAACTTTATCGGCGCCCATGACACGGGAGACATCGATAAAATTGCCATTTCGTATTAATAATGTTATGTAAGTGTACGGCCAGTGTATACCGTTAATTGAAATTTTTTTAATGAATTGCAAACTAAGGTAGGCCGCTTATTCATGCAATGTTCAAAAGTTTATTTCCCGAAGAAACCAAGAATTATGATTTATCGTGTAAACATTCAAGGATTACTGAAGTGAAACAGCGCCTTGTTATCTCTCATTCCCGACAGTGAGCAGTTTGGAAATATTTCTTTTATTCATTTCTGCAATTTTTAGTCTTGATAATTTTCTTTCTTGCAGTACAGCACATGTATTTTTCTTTCTTTAGTGCTTAATTCGAGACGGGAGGCTTTAGCGCAGAAAAAAAAATTGAATTGAGCCTCGACGAAAAAAAGAATGCGCGCAACGTAATCTCAACAAACATATCGCACTCGACAAACGCTCGCAATTCACGCGACAGTCGACCTCTGTTAAAGGGTTAATATGAATCCTAATTGGGAGAAAGTGACGCACCACTAGTATGCTCAGGAGAAAAGTCTTATGCGGAATAGCCAACGATTCTGCGTATGATAAATTAGAATAAAGCACATAAAATTTGTCTTCCTGAAAGAAAGATATGTTTAAAACGAGAAAGCCGAGATGAAGCAACGAGATAACGAGACGATGTTTCGCTTAAGGACATATAAAATATTTGTCAACGTTAAGAAAACTATGAAGAAATTATTTATTGCTCTATATTGCATTTGAAAGTAGTAGAAAAAAATTGACGGCAATTTTCTATTTGGATAAAAAGTTATTTCAATAAGCAAACGTATGCTCTAACAAAAATATAATTAATAATGAAATAAGAAATGAAAAAAATCTGAATTTTTTTTCATTTAAGTATTTTAAATATTCAAAAGGATTTATATAAAGTTTTATTTCGCATCTGCGATGCAGAAATCGGTTCTGTAAAATAAACGAAATTTATTTCTTTACAAAATAACTAAATAATCACAATAAAACTTTATCTAAATCATCTTGAATATTTAAAGTACTTACACAAAAGTCGAGATTTTTCTTAATGTTGTAAAAAATCATTTAGTTTTTAATAATAAAGTGAACTATAAAAATGTTATTAAATATAAATATCTTACACAACTTTTATATGTACATAATTTATTTGAAGTGTTAGTACTAAACACATTTCCAAATTTTATTTACTTTGCAGGGACTGTACGTCCGATACATCCTTAAGTAATCATCGAGAACCTTGATATAAAAAAATATATTTTCGAAGATATATGTCATCAGTGCAAGAAAAACGGAAGATTATCAATGCCTTGACATTTTTATTCGATGCCTCTTTATTCCTTCGATTATAAACGACCAACAACGAAGCACCTCGCGCTTTCCCGGAGAAATTCCTCAGGCGGCTTCTCATCGCGTGACTCATCAGAGACGATATTTTCATACTTACAACTGACGTAATGTGCTCGATTGAATCGTTTAATAAGCGACACGCGTATCAGACAATGAAACGCGGGGGTGGTGGATGGCCGGTCGCGCTTCTCTTTCCCGTTTCTCTCTTTTATCGCAACCGCGACGCGATAAGTTTCTATGAAGACCGCGGCACAACGTCCCCGTTTCCTCTTTTTTTTTTCCTCTCTTGAATCTCTGCACGCCTAACAAGTCTTGCGAAACGGTTGACTCGTCTGCGGATGTTATCTCCCTCCTCTACCCCTCCCTCCGAGATGAGAATACCACGACGAAGTACCGGAGAATTCATTTTACGCGTCCCAGATCTATCAGCTCAAAGATTCTCCGAATTCTCAATAAATCTTCCTTAAGATGGGAAGATTACAGTTAACAAATTTTTCGAGAACTGAATTCCAAAGGTGGAAACAGACAAATAAAAATTTAACTTCAATTGACTTTCGAGCAGACTTATTTGTTTGAGAATTAGTTATGATGACATTATTCAATGTCGAAAGTTGGAAGAGATCGCGACGAATCTCGTGACCCATCTCGGTATTTTCACCGAGGAAAATTGCCGATTCCAAATTGCTCGAAGCAGCCACAGGTGAAAGGTAGCTTCGCCAGGCTCGGAACACCTTATATGTCCCTGTACAAAGATAATTTTCACACCTCCGCGTACATACAGGCCTTTCTTCTGTGATTGATTCGTCAATCTCCGATTCGTTTTTGCAAAATCTGTTTGCTAACATTAAATAAATAAATAATTTTAATAATTTGAATTATTTGAATTACTTTAATATTTTAATTTTATTTAATTAAATAAATAATTTTAATAATTTGAATTATTTGAATTACTTTAATATTTTAATTTGATTTAATTAAATAAATAAATGTGGATATATTTTTTAAAACCTTATTTCAATTTTTCCGTATACGATCTTTCTTCTATGGTAAAAGATAAAAAATCGAATAAAAGAAAAAACTTTTTTTTAAATATATATACAAATAATAAATAATATATACAAATAAGAATTAATTGAGTTTGTTTATTTTTGAACATTTCGAATATCTTTCACTATTGTCCTAATCACACACGAGTGTCACTCCCATATATGGGCTGACCATTATCCATCCACAATCATCACTCAATCATGCTCTCCCGCAATTTCTCTCGTTAGGGCAGGTCTTGGAACGTGCGAAAGGAAGGACCGTGTCCTTTCGGGATCTTACCAGGCCATCGTCGAACTCGTCGTCGTCCGTGTCCGAGTCAGAGTAGCCTCGCAGCTTTCGAACTTTCTTTTTCACCTCCTTCTTCACCACCCTCGTTATCGCGCTTTCCGGCTGCGTGCAATCGTCTCGTCGTTACGGGAAAATTCAACGAACGTACGCTTGATTTACGTCAACTGATTCATTGCGGGGGATGCGAGTGGGATAAACGAGCCAACTATCACTACGCCGATCTATATGCAACGATACACATAAATAAACTACAGTTGGAAAAATGAGTCACGAATTAATTAACGTACCATTACACAATATCCGTGGCTATCTATAATAACAGATAACATAATTGTATTATCTAATCTGCGGTGATGCTAAATTGATGTCTTCCGAAAATCAGATTATCTAGAATCATCAAAAAAGAATCGCGGCCAAGCCTTTATAAATAAGAAACGCCTTGATCCCAATAAACGCTGCTTTTTTCCCCCCTTACGATTTATATGGTCCACTAGTATTTTCAAAATTTGGAAACCATTCTCGAATGGATAAAGAAAATCATGAAAGTAAACTTTTTAATAACTATAGAATTTGAGCACAGAGAAAAAAAAATTCCTAAATTTTAATAAATATTTATTCGCACATAGTACTAATGAAATATTTATTTACGGTACATAAATAAATAAGAAAAAAAAATACTTAAATTAGTGGTTCTTGTTCTACATAAATATATATTTGCATTTAGTAAAGATTTCAGTAGTACTATCTGAATAAATATTTATTAAAATTCTTCTCTCAGCAAAAATACGAGTTCTTTAAAATTCTATTTAAATGTAAATCTTTTAATATCGACGAGAGATGTTTTGCATATTCAAAATATCAATTCTGATTCCTTATTTTTAAATACAAGTCGCGGTAAACGTTCGTAGATAATATCTCTCTCCTTCGTTAATACATTAACCTATATTTTCTTTCCCATCTTTGTTACCTAGGAGCTATTCACCTACGTTGGAATCTAGCTCTAATGTTTTATTTATCGCATGGAAGTGTGCTACCAGCGACGCATATCTAAGTACACTTTAAAGTTCAACGTACGAGCGACGATGTTGCGTAAATAGCTGTCGTGATTCACAAACGCGACAAATTCCGTGGAGGAACGGCCCAAGGTGACTTCGTTTTTCCATGCTCATTTCAGAGGCAAGCTTTGACAGCTTCATTCATTTCCGCGTAATTTATCGTAATAAATATGTTCAGAAATCTCTGGCCTCCATCGTGTTTTAAGCAGGGACGAAACTGCTGCATATTTATTGAAAACAGAAATTAAATTAAAATTATTAAAATGTATTCTGAAAATAATCGTCGCTTACAGGACCCACGGGGATAATTTTACCGTGCATTTAATCGTGAAGTCAATTTTATTTAAATGTCGTGCTATATAACATGACATTAAGTGAAATTGAAGACGAAGCGAATAGAAGAATTCTGAGAAACAGACGCGGACTGCTAAAACGAGATCCCACGTGGGAACGGACGTTACCGCCACGCCAGCTGCTTTTCAATGGGGACTGGCACTACAAGCACGTGTCTGTGTCCCAGCCATCGCAATTTTCACCTGCAGGTGAGGACACCTGTCGCGTCGGTTTTTCCACGTTTTTCCTGTCGGAAGCGGGTTCGAAAGTCTACGCGCGGGGATCGCGCTCGACCGAGGCAGAACGAGAAATCTGAAGACAGGTTCTTGTCGACGAGCAGAAAAAAGAAAAAGAGATGACCGACGAGACGAGCAGCGACAAGTGGCGACTGTGTCAAGGTGAAGGAGCGTCGTCTCCGGCACCAACCGGCCGGTGAAAGCCGATGGAGTGTCTGCCTTGATCTACGAGTAACTGTACACGAACTCGAAAATTGGAGTCGACCAATCGCGAACAGGTAGCAAAACCGGACGATGCACAGTTGCTCGTCGGATATTAATCCTCAAGGCGATTATGCTAGCCGAATTCGTACGAATATAGTCGGTAAGTGCAAAAGTTCGTGCCCGAATTATTATTAAAACTCCAGTAGTAATTTGGCATGTAACATTTTTTTCATTTATCAACGATGTAAGAGCCGTCGTTTTCTACAATCATTTTCCAACGTTCTAGAAGCGTACGGATGCCTCGATCATAAAACGACCTTGGTTTTGTATTGAAGAAAGAAGAAATATGGCTATTGACAGATTCAAAGGTGCACATTTTTTCTCGCTTAAATCATTTGCAATGATTGAGATAAATGATGATCCAAATGATAATCCGATGGTGCTATATCAAATATCTAGTAAAAATGATATGATATTTCGTTTCCTCTAATTTGCGGAATGTCTTTTGCAATGTGTGGTTATTCTAGAAAAAAAACGATTCTCTTAAGATTGATTAGATTTCTCCTGAATTGTCTTTAAATTGTCTAATTGTTGACAGTACTTATTAGAATTAATCGTATAAAAAAATCTCTAATTATTGTAACCAATAATTGGAGAAATTAATATTTCTTATAAAAAAGTGAAATCGAATAAAAAATGTAACCATCTACCACTGCAGTATTTAAATTTCTTAACTATTTATATACTTGAAAAAATTTCTTAAATATTTAACGAATAAAACTAATTAAAACTAAACAAATAAATATTTTAAGCATTTCAATATTTTGCTCGATTTTAACATAAAATAAAAATTTTTTAAAAATTTGAATAATGTAGGGAAGAGCTATGGATTTGTTCAGATTTTCTAATTAAAATCTAGTTTATAAAACATTTCACTTTTGATTCGAATCTTCACAGAACCTTCAACCGGAATCTATAATTTTTTTAAGAAATTCTAATTTCATCCCAAAAAGTTTTCTATACAGGTTGGCAAATAAAGAACAGCTAAAAATAAATTATTCTTATGCAATTCTATCAAACAAAAAGCATCACCTTCACAGCATGCAAATTGACTTTTGAATTCTGCACGTTCATCTGCTAGTTTTCAAGTGCGTTTACATTAAACATTATTGTAACAAGATCCATTTTTCATCGCCAGTCGCAAGTCAATTCAAAACGACTTTTTATTTAATCGAGCAAAGAAACAGCTGCAGAAACTCGATTCAATTTGTTCGCTTCGGTTAGCAAACGCGGCGCACATATATTGAGCTTCAAAGTACACCCAATCTTTTTTGAAATGCGGTCGATGATAAATCTCTTGGCAATTTCGTCTGTTGAAATTCGTGAATTGTTTTGCACTAAATTGCGCACAATGTCATCATCTACGTCACAAAGTCGATCTTTAGAACGTCAGCACGTGTCTGAGCATGGTGGAGATCAACACATCTAAAAGATCAAAACATCAGATTTCGCAAACCGCTTCTTAATAGTTTAAATTGCTACTACACGATTCTGATAAACATCTTAAATGTTTTTTTTTTACGATAGTTCCAACAGTTACACTCTTCCAAACCTTTAAGCATAACATGTAAATGCAACTTTTCTTCGCTCATTTTCAAAAATTTTGTCACAACTAAATTCAATTAAAACACGTTTCGCTCAATTATCATTGAATATGTCACTTTTCCATAGATGTGAAATACATATAACAATCAGTAGCACTGTCATACAACTCTCCTAATGACATTCCGGCACGAACTCTTGCATTCACCCAATATTTTTCAACAAGATGAGATCTTTGAGAAAGATCGCCTAAGTTCAACATTTTTACAAAATAATATTAACCCATTCTTTCTTGCAGTTCTATTTATAGAATAATATTTTTTCGATTTTTTTCTCCCTGTTCATCTAATATTTTTTCAAAATATTTCTTTAGGGTCTTTGTAAAAATAATCGAAGTAAAAATTGGAAAATAATGTATTAATAATACCTAATTACAGATTGTATTTAATACAGATTCAACATATAAAATTAAAAAAAAAACTCCACGGTAAGACAGAAAATATATCAAGTACAAAACAAAAAGAATAAATCCAATTTATCTTCCGAATCTGCAGAAAGAAAAACGTCTGGAATTTATTTTTCTCCACATATTTAGAGATCTAGAAAAAAATAATGTGAGAGAGACTTTAGTAAATTTTCGCGATAACTTCTGCGATTGTTTAGTCGGCGATTTCTTCCAACAGGAAAACTTTGCGAGTTTCTATGACGTCTTTTAGAAACAAAGATAATCTTCTGACTAAAAGACCAGCTCTCCTGGTCGATCAGAAAAAGAAGCATAAAGACATCGAATACGTGTCTCGCACTTGAAAGACGATGACATCAGCATTTGTCACCGACGAAGATCTACGAAACTCTTTTATCATCGCTATGATGAAGTAAAAAACGATTTTCGCCGAATGTATACGGTGTCACGTCAATTGAACGAAACTTCATCAGAAAAGATACACGGCAGATAGAGTAAATAATGTGAACTCCTGGGAAATACTTATAAATATTAAACTGCTTATTTTATTAATAAAAGATTGGCTCATCATTTGTCTCAATACAGATTTTATCCTTATTTGAAATAGTCATTCTGCGCTTAAATACTCGATCAAATGCAACGTTATACCATCCTTCTCTAAAGAGAGCAGAATTCCTTTTAAGAGATATTGAAAAAGAAAATCTTTGTTACTCTGGACTCCAAATTAGTTATGATAATTCGATGATATTTAAGTCAGTCACGTTGACTAGGAAAAACATTGAAATTTGAAAAAAAAAAACAGAAGGCAATTTTGGAAAACAAGAAGCAAATTTCTTTTTTCAACATCATTTATATAATCAACTAAAAAATTTTCTGCCAAAAGAACAGTGACATTCCACATTGATGACTGTTTATGCTTTGCAAAACCTTATTTCAAACAAGAATAAAATATACATTAAAGATAAATGATAGATTAATGTCTTACTAATTAAAAAAAAAAGTAATTCCTAAATCACAATATTTTGTCCATCCTCTGAATAAATTAGAGAGAAACTGAAAACAAACTAAAAATATAAATGAGAAGTCTAAAAAAAGAGCAATGAATAGAGGATCCAAGGTATTGAATTAAATCGAGTGGATTAACATAAGCATTCACGGTATACCGGAATACATTAACGACCCTCGGAGCAAAGTGCAACACACGACGACATGAGTAATTAAAAGAAATTAAGGGAATATAATCTTAGAAAACCTCTCTCTCTCTCTCTCTCTCTCTCTCTCTCTCTCTCTCTCTCTCTCTCGACTGCAGCGCGTCCCAGGCGGGTCTAAGAACAGGTTTCGTGTGAATAGGCTCAATGTATAATACTTCACGAACGGCCGCTGTTTAGGACCCCTGCGCACAACCTCTACGACGGGCTGTGTGCGTGCAATTTCTTAGGAAGTCGGTAATTACTTGCTACTTCGTGCATTAATTCCATACACTTTACGTGCGCGTAAGCGTAAATCTGACGCACGGTCGACTGCGAAAATACGCAAATTACATGCAATACCGATAACTCAATATATCTAAATCGAAATCCTAATTGCGAGAAAAAAGTTTCAACTTGGTCGGGAATGATTCCTGGCGACGAATCTCAAGATCGATACAATGGGAACCTGGAAAATGCCGTTGTACAAACGTGCGAACGGCATTTATTTCCAAAGTATGCACTTTCTTTCTTGCTTCGCGGAACTTTCAACGAGACACACGCGTTCATTTTTTCCTGTATACTTTTTTTCACAGTTGAACAGTTTCCTCAAACTGGTAGTTATTAAGTAAGTCGGTGAAGAAATATGGGAAATATGGAAAATTACCAGATTAACCCATTAAATTCCAGCAGCGTCTACACCTGTAGACGTCCTTTTAGAATGCTTATGACTTGAGACTTATAATCAAAGATTTCCGGAGCAATTGATATTTAAGAGATAAAAAGAATGGCTTTTCCAAAAATTTAATCGACTATAAGATGGGATATCCGGAAAAAAGATAAAGATTGAAAGTGGAGGTAAAAAAAGCTAAAGATCTCGACCTTTTTCTAACAACTATTCAATAAATAAATAATTTGGCTATTTTTTTAGTAAAACAATTCAATGAAATTATTATTTGAGTTACCTATAAATTATATCAAATTATTCTACTAAAAAAATTGGCAAAATCATTCATTTGTGGAATATTCGTCAATAAAAAGACAGAGACCAACATTTACTTTCACTTTCAATCTTGTTTTTTTCCAGATATCTCATTCCATCGCACTAAATTTGCAGAAAGAATATAAGATTAAATTAACTTAAAAGTTAATTTTGAAAAGCCGTATTTATATTAAATTAAAAATTTTTTAAAGTTAGATTACTCAAAATAATTATAACATGAATTATCAAGAAAGTTTAATATTTCATTTGAAAATTATATTTACGAAATAAAGAAATATTTTTTATGTTAAAACGTATCTTTTCTTTTATAATTATTTTCTTTTTTATAATCATCAATTTTTAACTTAGAGAAAAGTTAAGAAGTTCGTGTGTTTTAAAAAGAACTAGATAAAATAAAAAATTAAATTATTTAAAATTAACTAAGTTAAAAGTTATTGACTTTTTAACTGTTACGACTCAACCCGCCAATTGCGGTCTAAAAATGGATTAGGATCCAAATTATAATACAAGAATTTAAAAGATTCAAAACAGAAAAGCACGCAGATGATTTAATGGGTTAAAAAGCGCAATATGTAAACGAATAATATTCGTTTACGTTTTCCGCTCTGATGATTCCAACTATATCTACTCTTCTATTTTAAAGTTCTATACCTTTCGATATCTCCATAATGCAGGATTACAATTTTACAAAGCGGACACGTTATTCTGCAAATGCAGTTCAGGTGTCGCCTGACTTGGTCAATTCGGGTACATTTCCATTCACTTTCATTCCCAACGTGCGCGTCGATACGCGCGGATGGATCCCGCGTGTCACGCGACTACGATCGTACTGCCGTTACCACGAGGCTCAGTTTTCACTGCCGTCAACACCGAAAATTGATCATGGCGAAATTTTTCGCTTGCAGCGATCCGCGCCATCGAAACTATCCAAAAAGCGCGAGTTTCCCGACCGGTTTTAATCCTCGGTCGCGAATTACTTGGGCCGCTTCGAAAACGATTTGCAACGCGACGCCGAAGGCCGCGAATCCTCGTTACGCAAATCCGCGTCTGAGGCGACGCATGATTCATGAAAATTAACGTGTAATTTGAAAAATATACCTTTTGCTAACACCTTCATAAAAAAAATGTTAACTTTTGTAATGAATAATACAACACTGAAATTTGCCTTAAGGTTTCAGGAGTCATTTCGCATGTATTTTTGACTGTTGAATATGAAATCTCAGCGTGAAATGTCTCCATCACATCAAAATTTTGAGAAAATCTGCTATAACTTTAATAGCAACTTTAGCTAGAAATCGAAATTTTGGCTTTTTTCAAGAATTAATAACTCTGAACTGGAATGTGCTACACTGGAAAAAAATGATTGTTAAAATATCTTAGTCCGATATAATCAACTAAACATTGGGTTGATTCAACAATTGCACAAAAAAAAGACATAATTTATTCACGTCAACCATTCAAATTTTTTAACCGAGAATTAATTAAACCAACTCATTATTTAATTGCACGTATCGAATTAAATATTTTAGTTTTTTAACAAATATTTTTCTCAGTGTATAAACTTCCATGAAGTTTGAAACGAAAGAGCTAAACTACCATAGAATAAAAAATAAATCAAATAAGGCTAGTCTTAAGATTGTACTTCACTGAAACTGACCTTACCTAATCTATGAACCTGCGCCGCGTAGAGGAGCACATTTAATTATAAAGCTCATTCTACAATAACCATAACATAAGGCCGTAAAGTTGTAAGAGGCGTGGTTTTAAGAGCTCATAAGTGATGGAATAATTTTCATTTCTTACATTACAACATTACGGTCTTGTGTTTGCGGCTATAGTAGAATGGGCTTAAAGGACAAACCACAAAATATAACACTTTTATATTCATCATCATTGGATTTTTAGAATTTGAATTTTGTTCAGCGACCTCCAAGATATATAAAGGAGTCATACTTTGTTGAAATTTGTCTTTTAGAATTAAATATGCCCCTCAGTGGAGATTCGTAGATTTAGTAAGATCAGTTTCGGTGAGATTAGGTACAACTTTAAAACTATTTTTATTTGATCACTCGAAGAAATATCTTATTAATGCAAGTAGATTTCTAGGTAATATAACAAAAATTTATCGTTATTTTCTTATCTGCCAAAATACTGTTTGTCACATATAAAATTTATAGCAGCAACATTTAACAATACCTTCTAGAAAATTTAGGTCATGATTGCAAATTATACAGTCAAGTTTTGTAAAAAGTATAATTGACCTTAACATGAGTGAGTGCCATAAAAAAACTTTCTTTTTAAATTTCATAAAGAGTTCAGATATAAATTCTATCTTTATACTTATTATTTATACTCAAGTACCAAATATGCGATATCCCGATATGCTAATCATTTATCTCAGTTAATTTTTTGCAACCAAAAAATTGCGATATTGCAAAATCTTTTTTATCTTTTTTTTTTTGTAATTCGTTTCAATGCCATTTAAAATTCTGATTTGACGAAGACGACATTTCACATTCAAATTCGCATTTAGCAGCTACAAGTACATAAAAAGTAACTGTTAACCTTTAAGGCAAAAAAATTCTTTTTTTTTATTTCTTAGCGTAGTTTAACGCTAATTAAATCTTGAATTTTTTTAACGTTATTAACCTATGAATGGACTTCGATACAAGTTCAAAGAAGCTTGGCTTCCTGGAATCTCCAGTTGGGTGTCGAGTAAACTACGGGAAGATTAAATCCGGCTGGAGGGTAAGCAGGAAGCGCTACGGGACGAATACGTAAGTATATCCTACCTTCTTGTAGAGCTTAATCCAGGTGAGGTCGCCCTTATTGTCGGTGTACTGGAGGCCGAAGAACCACACCTCGCGCAGCCCGATCGTCTTGACGACCTGGTCAAACAGTTGCTTCCCGGTGGTCGTTTGCTGGATCGCGAACTCCAACTCCGCGTCCATCGTCGTCACCCTCACGTTCATCTTCACGACATAACAGCACATGCAAATAAAACGACGCCGTCAGGGCGCTCGAACAAAACGCGTCACCCGGTAGAGTGAAGCTCAACCGTCGTCGGTTAAGCGGCCCCTCATATCTATCTCTTTCTCTCAAGAGAGAGAAAGAGAGGTAGAATAAATTCGTTCCATTTTAATTCCCATTTCAACATTCCTTCGTTAAAACCCGTGTTTCAATATTCAGTACACACGATTCGACAATTTTGTCCTGCAAATTTCTCTTCTTTAAAAAAACTAAACGCACTACAATTCGTTGTAACATTTATATACAATTTTGCTTTAAACAAATCATATAAATGTAATACTTTTTAGGATGTTAAAGTGTATGTGAGTCGTTGAGAAACTTTTTTATACTTGTACAAGTAAATAAATTCAGAAACGTCATGGCCCAAGAGTGTAGAAAAGGTGTCAAAAAATGTGTTAGCGTTAAAAAAAAAAGATTCTACTGTAACTGTACTGTACTGTACACAGTGAGAAAAAGTTGTTAAATTGATTCAATTTTTCAACTTGATTAAATTTCTTCAGTTCAAGTATTTATGTATTTAACTCAAACACATAAAATACTTGAACTTTAAGCATTCATATATCTAACAATTAAATACATAAATATCTGAATTCAAGAAATTTAATCAAGTTAAAAATTTTAGTCGAATTAACGACTTTATCGATATATTTTTATATATTTTTATATATTTTATATATGTTTATATATTTTTATCGATATATAGAAGACTCCATATACAGACGTATAACTGTAGAAATTTAAATGGATCCAGAGATGTATCTTCGAAAGTCTGCGTTCGTAAGTCTGCGTCAATGCAATTTCGAGGTATTCTTATCGCGATATAGAGAACGAAATTCAAACTAGTCGCGCCGGTAACGGCCGGCTTACCATCTTGCCGCCGGCGACCATGTCTGCGAGATTCGTTGAACACCTTCACAGGGGAAAACACACACGATAAAAATCGCGAGACTCGAGGACAGAGCTAAACGAGCACACGAATACGAGATACCGAAACACGACACAACAGCGTTCGATAACGTCGATGGCGCAAAATTGATGGATTGTACCAACAAGCGAGCGAACGAACAAACGTACGCGATCGGCCTTCGAGCCGGTCTCCGGACAATGGGACTCCGAAATACAAGTGCAACCGTCAGACACTCTCCCCTCCAACTCCGCGACGCGACGCGCTCTACGTCGCGTAACGCTTCTCCCGCTTTGAGCGAGTGAGCGCGCGGCAGCGGCGGCGGCGCCCGAATACGCACGAACGCGGTCACGTGGGGCGAGCCGGTCGGCGGCGCGACGACCAATCACCGCGCGCCGCGCGCGCCGCCGATACCGGGTGCCGCCGAAGGAAACGACCCCGCCTGATTCCAACGTTTTTCGGAAACCGGGCGCCGCCCGCCCGGCCAATTTGCGAATGTGTGACCGTTACAATCAGGATTGTGTCGTCAATTCGAAGATTACATCTACATGGAATATTTACATGTTATATATTTTATTTTTACATGAATCTTTTTCGTGTAGGTAATACGAATAATGTAATTATAAATTCTGTATTGTGTGTGTGTGTGCGCGCGCGCGCACACACACAATACAGAGAAAAATGATTAATCCTTCGTGACACGGGGTTAATTTGAAAAAAAGTTTAAAGTTCCAAGTTTAATTTTTTCACCAAAAAAATTAAAATTTTTTTAAATTATGATTTTTGGAGTAAAACTCGTTTTTTAAAAATGTTTACTTTTATGTTTTTTGTTTAATGCTACAATTAACATCTTTATAAAACTACCGTATTTTTATATTAAGGTATGTTCAAAAATTGGGATGCGTCGTGTGATTCCGTGCGAGAGCGATAGACTCGTAAGAAACAGGTCGCAAGTTAGAACCCACCTTCTATATATACGAATATTATATTGACTTGATAAAATACTAATATTACATTGACGTTCCTTCTCTGCTCTACACCTCGAAATTTCCTTGTAGTATTATGTATTTTAACTGATAAAGTAATTATTGTGAATACTGGGAAGAAAAAATATCTCTGTTAATAGGTACTTTCCAGTTAAAAGTTACTTGTGAAGTTGAAACAAACATATATATATATATATATTTTTTTTTAAATTTATGATGAATGGCTCAGCACAAAAGCACCTGCCAGGTTCGACCCCAGGAAGTTTCTAGTTATATGTGCCCATCAAACATTATATGTGTATGTTATGTTCTGGAAGTTATCATTCGCGGTGTTTTTACTACCCAAATCTGCAAATTTTTTTTCAATTTTTACATGCTGCAAAATATTGTAGGCTTAATAAAAATTCAATAAAAATACGTTTAATAATCTTTTTTACTTCAAAGAATGAAAACTGTGAATATAGCAACCGGTTGAATTCGCTGGGGTCATTTTGATAGCCATGTGACCCGAATGTAACAAAATTTTCAAGAGGTGTGACTACGAAGGGTTAAATTATAAGACTGTTATATTTGTGGCTTTAAACATAAAATAAAAATATAGATAAAATATTAAAAATGGAAACTTTGAATATAATTTTCACTATTTCCGATAAAATGTGAATTTTCTACAATCCATTGATTACTATTTATATAGGTGACTAGTAAAACATAATTTACATTACGTACACATAATTATATTTATATTTAGATTATATTTTACGCGTAAACGCTCAACTCTGGTTGCAATCGTACTCTCTTTCCACGCATGCATACTGAATTGATTGCGTAATTTTTTCGCTTCTACCGCGAACTTCCTGAGGATGCGGAAGTTAAACGCGTGCGTGCGCGCGCACGCGCGCGCGCGCGAGCCTGCCAGATGCATTCGATGCCGGTGCAACACGTAGGCAGCGGAACGTGGCGCGGTTTCGCGCTATTCGTATCGAGTTAGCGCAGGATGTCCCAGTGAACGAGCGGAATCCTGTTTCACGAGGCCGACATTGTAATGTTGCCGGCGAGCATTTCAACGACGTTACAAGTTATATACGTAGCGTTGCTTATAAACGTTATTAACTAAAAGTTACGACATCGAAGTCCCAAAGCGCTATTCGTTCGCGACTTTCATCGCCGGTTGATTGATCATCGCGAGTCGCGTGAGAGTTTTTATGAAGAATGACTCGGAAAAAAAGAAAGACTTCCTCCGTCGAAAGAAAAAAAATGAGCAAAGTCCAGGAGTTCACAGCAGCTGTACAAGCCGGGTAAAGTACTCGCTCGTTGCACGGCTGTTCAACCTCTTGGATGCACTAAAGGCCGATGCCTTTCACGTTTGCGACATACGCGATATCGCATTCCTTATGTCGTCGACCTACACGGCGCGAGATGTCCACGATTGGAACGAGCAATGAATAGAAAAAAGAACGAACATTTTCAATTGCCTGTCAACTGCCATTCTGTGACTTTTAATCCAGAAATAGTAAACCTTTTTTCCCTCACAAACAATCACGTGGGATGATTTTTACATCTCGGTTAAAAGTCATTGTTATTAATTTACAATTAGAGTATGTACTATAAATATATGTACTATAAATATATAAGTCCATAATCAGAGTCGTTGTCATAACTTATTTCTCGTGTATATAAATCAGAATCTTCGAAAAAAAGATGGGTATAGATTTTGAATCAGTAAAAAAATTTCCTGTGACGTGAGTTTCATTTTTCTAATGCTCGGACGTAGAAAACACTCTACGTGACTATCCTCGGATTGAAAACGAGTGAAATTGACGAAATGGCTTAGCGTTTGGCCTTTCTTCGACTCGAACTGTAAATCAGTTCCACGTCATGCAACGTGACCGTTTCGGTTTTATGCAAATAAGTATATCGGTCGTCTGGTTTAAATAGACGATGCCATCATTCGTTTCGCATAAACAAACTGAATTTCGTGGAAGAGCAAGAAACCGCGTTCGATACATTGCGCGGAGAATAAAGTGAGAAAGTAACTTCTTGAATCGAGGGAAAAAAGTAGACGCACATACGATTCAGAAGATTCATTGTCTTTCGTACGCGTCGCGAATTACATAATGAAGTTACGTAAAAAAAGAAATTCAATCGTGAATGGCAGACGAGTCACAGGTCTACATAATGGTTTTATTTTTACGCCTGCGAAGTGATCATTTACGCCGATTTTAGTAAAAGATATTACTTTGCATAACGTTAACAAAAAAATGGAAAAGATAATGACAACTTAGAAGCGGTCTTCATGGCCAAGAAATACGGTAGTTTCCGTTCATTATTCATCGCTTTGCTGGATCAAATAGCAAGATGTGTATCGTTCTTCCGTTTTACTCTAACAGCGAGTACAAAGTGTATGTCTATCCGATGACTAAACTCAATTTAATGGTTTAATCATGCAGAGCTGCGACTTGTAACGATGCAGGCATTTATGAAAAAAAGAGACGATGGAGATTATCTCTTCACATGAAAAAACCAGGATTAGGTAATAGCTAATTAAAAAGTTAATCTTTTATCGTAATTTTAAATAATTTAATTTTTATCTTTAACTAGTTTTTTTTTAAACAATTTAATTTATTAATTTTTCTTCAAAGTAAAAAATTTTTCTAAGTAAAAGAAAAAAAATTATAAAAGAAAAATAAATTCTTAAATAAAAATATTTCTTTGTTTATTTTATATAAACTTAGTATTAAATTTGTTTGATGATCCATTAATAAAAATAAGAGAATTTAATATAATATAACAGAAGCAAATTTCAAACAGGTACATCAAAAACATTTAATGTTATTGAAAGTGCACTCATGCACTTTTCAGTTATAGAAACATTAAATTTAACGTATTTCAAATTTAATATTCAACATAAAAATACATTTCATAATATTTTTCATAATATATTTTTTAGTACATATTGTAGTCATTTAGAGTAATCTACATTGTTAAAAATAGGTAGCAAAATGGAATGCAACAAAAGCAAATTTCAAGCAGGTACACTAAAAATATTTAATGTTGTCAGAAGTGCATTAAGTTTCATGCACATGTTTTTCAGTTATGCAATAGATATATTAAATAATTAATGTGTTAACGTAAAAATACATTAAATTTCATAATATTTTTAACATTATAACTTCAAAAACTTACGAATTTTTCGTTTAATAAAAATGCTTTTCAAAATTAAATTTAACTTAATTTAATTTTAACTTTTAACTAACTAGTTATTTGTTCATATAACTTTTAACGTAACTAATTTTGTAAGACATTACCTTTACCTTAATTTAGTTAAAAAAATATATTACCCAATCCTTAAAATACTAACCGAAATTATTAATCGCCTCTCCCGATTTCTCTCCTAATAAACAGAGTCTTTTAAGAGTCAAACTGATTAGCTTCACTTTCTATAAATTCTTTAATTATTGTACCAAAACGCGCGATCTGTTTCTACAAGTTTTACTTAATTTTTTTACTTCATAGAACGGATCAGTTTGGCTTATTCAAATGTCGACAACATTGCAAGATATGTATGACCGCGACAAGTTGCACGAACAAGTCGAATACCTATCTTATCGCACGGAAATTACTGCACAGTGAACGCGAACCATTTTCGATCAGTGTCGTAAAGCTGGATTCGATGGCATTCCGTGTGCGAGTCGCGACTCGGAAATATATTCGGATAATATCTTTTTCCTGATATTTCGCCTCGACGCTAATGTCTTCCGCTCGCTTCGCATCCTTTTTAAATCTTTTCTCACAACAAAGTGTCAGGTTGCTGCCAATTATTAAAGCGAGACCTGCACGTTACAAATTACCTCTACGTCAAAAACTAATTATAAATTACAACACTGCAGTTTATTAAATCATCTTTTAAAGATTATCCCCCAGAATTTTAAAACCAAAATTTACTTTGTAAAAAAATTGAACTTTTAAAAATAAGACGGTTAAAGATTTGAAAGATATTTTGATATTTCAAGGGATACATACCGACTTCGGCATCGTGGCAGCTGTGTTCTCTCGTACTAAACAGCGGAACTATCCCTCTGAAACAGAAATACAGTGCCGATTAAAAAATCTAGTTGTTTACACGAAGATGATTTATACGTCGAAATTTACTTAACAAATTCTTTGTATTCTCACTTCGCGAATACATCCGGATGATTTTCATTTTTAGACGGCATTTGATATCGTGATACCATCATTGAAAATGTCTCTTCATACCTTGCTAATGTCACACAACATTCAGACATGTTGGCAGGTACGTAATTACAGATATTTGATCAGACGCTTGATTATGACAGAGACTCGACTCGTTCTCGAGATGCTAAGTAAGATATAAATGACTCGCGTGTGCTTCCCGAGTATCAAAGATCATTCAGTAGTACAAAACATAGACGTATGCATATGTAATTAATCCAGCGTAATTAAACCAGATTTAAAAAAACTCAAATTTAATATTGACTTTACGTGAGGTGGAACGATTTAATAGATGACATATACCAATCGCGATCGATTGTGATCGTTATCAAGACCGCGATAAACCTCTGAAGACATCATCCTAGTTTAAGTTTTTAGATAAACGTCAGATCTTCTACAACAATAATTAAACTTCTTTTGAAAAACGACGTTTACGTTCTTAACGCGAGATTAACATTAGATAATTCCGTCGTACGTTTTGTCATCGGTTCTAATAATCAATATCGCGATACTTGTTTTGAAAGTGTTGCGGTTTATCGTGCTATTTTAAGTGTAATATAAATCATAATAGTAGAGGCTCCAAAGATTTATAAATAACAACGCTTATGTAAGCAACAGAAAAAGATTGTGTAAAGCTTCCTCCTTCACGCAATCGTTTAAATCACTTAATATACCAGATAATTATTATTGGCATAACATTTTATATACCTGTGCACGATATAAAAGATCGTTTTACAATTTATAGCAATGTATTACATAACACAACGCGTTATGTTAACACAAAATTATAAAAAAAAAAAAAAAAGAATAAAAACCGTTAATAAGATACTGTAAAAAATTAAAAAAAAACCAAATAGTATAAAATTGAGAACATTTTTTTTTTACTAGAGAGAGAACAAGATAAGACTGCAATCTCTGCTAACAACGTAACTAATTTGTGCAACAGTTTCAACGTCACAATAGTTACCGACGTTAATTTTAATTACCAGCGACGCTTAAGTGCCGGATGCAAACTCATTGTTAGACGAGTTACTTTCACCGTAATGAAGATGCAGCCCTTTTCAGTGACAAGTTTCACAATTGCGTTAATTATTTATTATTATCATTACTTTAAAAACGGATATCTCACAAGGACTAACGATTATGCAAAGAACTCGTAATGTCACGTACGTCCGGTGTATGAAATAAGTCCGCGCATGTAAATTTTCCCGATAGGCACACGATAGGTCCTAGAATATTATACAAATATTATTAAAAATTAAAATAATATTATTATCAATATTGTAAAAATATTTAAGTTAATGTTATACGTCCATTTTTACATAATATTTGTAATATATTACTTCAATATACTACGTAAAATATTATGAAAAAGTCCTATTATTGTGATAAAAAATTAATGTAAATTATTTATTTCCATTATTATATATAAAATATTCATAAACTTTATAATTACTACATTTAAAAGTTAGAATATTGCCAATCATTAGAAATATTGAGGCAAATAATATTATTTACTTCTTCATACTACGTATAAAAAATTCATAAACTTTATAATTATTACATTTAAAAATTAGAATATTCTCAATAATTCAAAATATTGAAGTAAATAATATTACGTACTTTTTCACATAACATTTATATAATATTATCAGGAGTGGACACATAACCATTTTTATTAATATTTTAGAAATATTATAAAAATATCCAACGAATATTATTGTGGTAAAAAATTAATATAAATTATTATGCATAAAATATTCATAAACTTTATAATTATTACATTTAAAAGTTACAATATTCCCAATAATTAAAAATATTGAAGTAAATAATATTATTTACTTCTTCATATAATATTCATATAATATTATTAGAAATGGGCACATAATCATTTTTACTAATATTTGAGGAATATTATTTAATATGAAATAATATTACGAGCTTATAGAGTACACTCGATGTATCAAGATTAATGTAGGATTGACCTAGTTTCGCGCGGTTGATACGCGAAGGAGGAAAAAAAATATCATTTCGAAATTAGACTGGCTATATCGCTGGTTGCTTTAAGCAAATGTCAATATTAATGCGCTTGTAGGAATAGCAGGTAGCCATACGAGGTTACATAAGTCGTTGCGTGCACACGCCTCAGAAGACGCGGGATGCAGAGTATACGGGCTGTTCAACTACCTGTCACCGCTCGCTTAGCCTGATCCTCACGAGCTTTTCGCGATATCTCTCGATAAACTTTCGTAATCCCCCTTGATCTCCGGGGTCTGGCTGTATGTACATCCGGCGCCGGATTTGAAGCGTCGTACGGAACAGTTTCTGTACTGCCGCGTACGAAACACGCGGAGGAAAAGGGGGGGACAACGAGTTGCGATGCAAATCCGCGTGACCGACATCCGCCGTGGCCGAGGAGTGCCTAATCGTCGCGTGATCTGCCCCCTCTGCACCGTCTAGCATTCCCCCTTTATCTAGGACCCGACCCAGCGCCCAGACGTTCGTTGAACCGCCGTTATCTCTCGCCTCTCGTCGCGCACTTCGTCGGCGAAAGGCCGAGACGACAACTACAGAGAGAACACGAGATACACGCACCTATCGATAACAGCCGGAAGTGGCGAATAGGCGGATTTCTAACTGTAGTAAAGAAATCCCCCCTGTTAATCTGGATTCCTTGATCTACTCGACGAGAAATATTGAGGAGCGATTATAAAATGATTATTATGCGATGTAGTAACGTAACGTATTGGCTCGCCGCTACTTAGACGACGATTAATGAACCGCCGTTAAGAGATATCTCAATAGCCATAATTGTTGATAGTAAGAAGCAGCTATTTATCCGCGATATGATACTCTGCTCGACCTTGCTGATACAAACGGTACGAGAAGAAAAAGAAAGGTTAAAGAAACCAAGGTAATCCGAGGTGCCTCTTACGATTTACGATCGCTCAAGTCTCAGGTCTGTTCAACGACCATTTATATTGTAATCTCCAGCGTGGCGGCCGGGCATTAGAAATACGTTACGAGCGCTCGCTATCGATTGCCAAATTGCGCTATCGATTTGATCTTAATTAGCCGCTAATGCTTAGCGCTCGTCGTATGAAATTATGAAGCTGTCGCGATAAAAGCGAATTCTGTCTCGCCCGAACAGTATTACTGTGTGGGCACCAACCGCCGACGCTAGATACGAGCCATCTAATTATTATCCCGTGTTTACACTCGATGCGATCTTGACATTGGGCAAATAAAATACGGGAATCACGGCATTTAAACGCTTATCTCCATTTAGCGCCACTTAGCGCTGAGCTGTGACCATTTATACTGTAATCTGTAGTGTAATGGCTCGGCGCGCCGAAGATCTCGTAACGCGAGGATTTGCGTTTCGGAACCGACGACGACGACTAGATAAGATCCGATCGTGTGGGTGTTGTTTCAATCGCTAAATGCGCGACAAAAATAAGAGAGTCGGTGGATAGATCCAACGATAATTCAATTGTTCGTTCCGAAGTTGCGTTTCGACAAGTTCTAATCGCTGATTTTATTGATCGTGGCTAGTCTATCGCATCGATCTTTTAAATCTTTTGAATCTCGTAATTATTTTTTAATTCGCCGTAATGTATAAAGTAGCATATGAATATAAAATAAATATCCTTTATATTAATAGAACGTTGTTCATATTTTTCTCAAGTTAATGTTACTCTGAAAATTCAGCTACATAATTCTTTTAGAAATTCTTGTTATATTTTTAAGAATCTTTTTAGATTTTTTTCTATTTTATAGATTTGCAAGGAGTTAGAATAATTGAACCAATTGCAAATTCAGTTGGAGGCACATTAAAGCCGTCGTACACAAATCGACGTAAAAATATGTGTTTAAATATATAAATGGATTAAACCACGAAATCCTCAATATACTTTATTGTGCGGTTGGATGAAATATATATTTTATTATTCGAAATATTTGCATTTTATTTTTACACTTAGATTAATACATAACGGCTGTAATGTGCACTAGTGCATACCAGTGCAGTCAAATCAAATTTATTATAACACAATTTTGAAATAAAAAAATTTATTAAATAATTTAGACTATTAAAATTTTAATAACAAAAGATGCACTAAACTCGAATTAGCTCTGATCCAGTAGCACTTTAGGGTTAATATAATAATACAATATATATATATATATATATATATATATATATATATGATAATAGAATCCTTGAAAATTCGGAGAACCGAAAAGAATTGCATTAATAAATTAACTTTACACGATTTACATGACAGATTTGCTTATAAACGTTGGCACACTGAACATCGTAATTAAATTGTAAAAAACACCGAATTCAATACACATGTAATTAACAGCTAATTTGTATGACGAACGTCCGGTCTTTTCTTAGAGGAGAGAGAAGAGCGGCAATTTTTGCGGAACAATGCCCGGAAACCGGAGTTTTCTCACAAAAAAAAATGTATCTGATTCTCCTGTCTTTCAAAGGTACGGTTTAGTATGCCAAATCTGAGCTCAAGAAAAACGCAACAATCCTGACAATTAAAAATTGATTTTTAGTCTTAAAAATTGTAGAAGTATTTTTTGCGGACTATGTGTGTATGTATGTGTGTATGTGTATGAAAGTATCTAGAATTTTCTCCAGAAAGAGTGGTTTTATCAATTCTGTTATAGCTCAAATAGCAAATTTTATGTTAATGAATTGCTTCTTTGGATATTTTAGAACTTAGAATTTCCTGATTTTTAATGATAAAAACATTGGGTTTTGTAAATCAAGCAACACTTTTATTCTTTTCTTGAAAAAAGTATAGACAATTATAAAAAGTATAGACAATTATAAAAAACAAAATGTGTTTTAATTGCTGTTATTATTATTATTATTACATACGAAACATTTATGATCATGTTCTACGAAAAAAAATTTAAAAAAAAATTAAAAAAACACTTAAAGTCCTCTTGTATGAGAAACATTATTAAATATTAAAATGTGATATTTAACTAAAGTTAAATAAAAAGAAACGACAGAATAATGAAGAAGCAAAAAAACCATTCAATAAAATTTACAAAATCAAAAAATTATGCGACAATTTTTTTTTGCATAAATAAATATATAAATATGTAATTAAATAATAAATATATTGCATCGCCTTCTTAAGAATGTTTCAGCTCTACAATACCAGGTAAAAGTTATTGAAATTTAAAAACTTGGATTTATACTATTTTATTTCTTAAATATTATAATAAAAAATTTTGATCGTGAATATTCTAATTTAGACTTTGAAACCAGCTGTAAAGAAAAAAATAATAAAAAAACTTATGATGGTTTATACAATAACAATGATGCAGCATCTTATTTTGCTGTAATTTTAAGTAAATTATTATTAAGAGTTAATAAATGTTTAAATAATGTTTAATATTTATATATTCAAAAGTTCATTTGGATCTACATATTTATATGCAAATATTTATTGGAGTTTTATTAGCATATGTAAAAACTTCTATTCGTAATGCTACTTCCTCATTAAACTTGCAATTAAGTATTACAAGTTTTTTTTACATAAAAACCAAAGATAAATAAAAAAATAAATAATTTTTAAAATCCAACAAGAGAATCATGTTCAAATTTTACATAAAGATTCGAACGTAATAATAAAATAATGTATGAAATTTTTGAACTTTTGATAATACTTTGAGATGCGACACATAAATCCTAAAATAATTATACGTCGACAACGAATGTCTGGACTTCCAACGTTTATGTTTTACGACGATGCAAATCATACAAGATTGACAGTGACTGAAGTATCAACAGTTGCGCGGAAGGAAGCCGGTTTACCACGATAATCCCTTGTTGAGCGACTCCGCGTGTTCTTGAGAGCGATAAACTACCCTTTCCAAATGGGTAAGAAAGAGAAGGAAGAAGAATTCAATTCCGGCGCGGAATTGAAAAATAACGAATGACATCACCACGAAAATACATATTATACAACATGTCGAAACGCAGCGCTGACTGACACTCCGGCCAATAAATATAAGCGTGCGTGACGAGCTAAAGACATTAATTCAAAACTGTCGAACTCGACGGTCTCCTTCGGAAGACGTACGGTTCGTAATATTAGCATATTCGGTTCTTTGTATTTTTACAAGTATAATCAGAAAGAAATTAACCGCAATTAGTCAGCGTCCCAAAATTATGTGTGTACCAATTTTACGTCGAGAGAAACGGTGGAAAAATATTACAGATGAATATTATAAATATTTGCATACAGGTTGGCATTATTAAAGTTTTTAATTTACTCCGAATTAATCGAATTAATTTACTCCGGAACGCAAAAAACGTGATTCAACACGTGACTCTTCGATAGAGATGAAAAAACCAGATACTTTTAAATTCGGAGTAAGGAGCTGATTGTGAGTAAAAACCTAGTTTTTCTTTAAGATAAAAAATTGTACTTTTTGTCTATACTAAAATAATTAAAAAAAAAACATAAAATTTATTTTTTTTAATATTTATTATTAAAACGTTTAATATCTTATTTCGATATTATTTAATATTTCTGTGTTGATTAAATAAATACAAAAGAGAAATGTTTATTCAAAAAATAACACGAGCTTTAAATTCATTTCCTGCTTCCTACTGACACGCTAAACTCCGTCATTGAAAGATATTCATCATCATTGTACTATATTTTTATCGTTTACGTTAATTTTCATACGGAATTCTTATCTTCATACTTATCTTCATACAGAAATAAATTTATCAGAGTAAAAAACTTCAAGGCTACAGTAAAAAACATTTTCTTTTACTCAACATTTCTAGTTTTTTTCCAGTCATTTTCATCTCTACTCTTCGACATTGAATCACACTACTACGAATTTGATTGGACAGCACTAGTGCGCACTGATGCACATTAAAGCCATTATACACTGATCTCTAATCTAAATGTAAAAATAAACTGCAAATATCTCGAATGATAAAATATATCTGATATATTATATCAAACAGCACAATAATAAAGTACATTGAAGATTTCGCGATTTAACTAAGCACACATCTTCACATGAATTTGCATACGACGGCTTTAATGTGCACTAGTACGCACTGATGCGTCCAATTAAATATTCGCTATTATTCGCGTGACGATCGCGATTCGGTGTGAACGACGCGTGATGAGCTCGCCGCGGCCACGTTTAAACGCTACACGTGCGACGAGAATGAACGTCCAAGGATTTCTCGACGAGAAAGGCGCCGCGGGGCGACAGCGAGCATGTACGGGCCGCCGAGGTACCGTGTCTTGCAACGTAACCTCCCTGTACGGGTTTCAGTGAGAGGTGAAGAAGCCGTGTCGCGCGGACACCAAGATGGGGCTCCGGACTCCGGGACGGACGGATGGATGTATGGATGGGGCAGAGCCGACAGCCGAGGAACCGAACGCACGAAGCGACGTCGCGCGTCGCTTCCCGGGCCCCCTTCTTCCTTCTTTCGCTCGTGACACGTGTAACGTGATCGGCGATCAGGGACAACGCGAAAGTAGAGAACGCGACGTGTTCGTCGAGTTGTCAACCTGGCGATTCCTTTCTAAAATTCGCGTTTGCTTTAGGTGTTTCATACAGGTTTTCTTATACAGAGTGTCGCTCCCACGAGATAGTCTAGTGGATACCTAGAGGAACCTCCTAGTCCTAGAGAGAGAGAGAGAGAGAGACGTCGTTCGTTCGCCGATGACACAACGTTGTCGAGTTTCTACACTGACTGTGAGAAAAAAATACTGCTGAACCAACCAACAGCATCGGTCTAAACTGGAAATATCTTGTTAATTCAATATTAATGAAACAAAAGATTTAAAAGAAAAAAGTGATGAATATACATGATTGAATAAAATTTTGTCGAATCAACTACTTAGTTTTATGACAGCCCGTGATTCGATGTTTAATGCCTATTTTCAGTAACACGGATCAACTTTGATCTCGGTTTAACTTACACTTCATCTTTCTTTAGTTCTAAGAATTGGAAAAAGATAAAGGGTAAATTAAAGTGAAATCAAAGTTAATCTACATTGGTGGAAGTGGACATAATTGAATAAAACTACGTTTTAATTCATATTATTTCATTTTTTTTTTTAATTCAGTGTAATCGTAAGAATCAAGCTAACAGTTTTGTGGCTTGAAATTTTAAGATGTAACTGAAGAATTAAAATGCTTCGATCTGTTACAAAATTACGTAGCATATTATTTAAAACCGAAATCAATATTTTATTCAAATTTTACAAAACCGATTGACCGTGTGGTTTCTGAGAAAATAACAGTTCAAATTAAAGTTCTATACGTGGCATCTTAAGCCTCGTGCACAATGGAAGAATATTAGATACTAGGAATAGGAATAGGAATTTTAAAAGACTATCTCTATAGACACAATAAACAAATAGTAAATTACATCCTTAAGGTCGTGAAAAGCCGGTGTTCTGTTATTTTGGTTGTTGAATGAGATCGAAGGAGTTTCATTGTAGCTCGCACGCGAGGATTAATTGAGGGACGTTCGTTTATCATTCCAAACCGTATGTATGTGAAAACTCGTCAAAATATTTATACCGAATATATCAATAATATTTGTCTCGAATACAACCGCGTTGGCAACTTCGGGACACCCGATGGACGGAAAAGGAAAAGATGCGGGTGCAATCGGATTAGTCGCTTGATTAATCAATTTGTCGTTCTATATCCCTTTACAAATCACATTCCTTGCTCCCTAAATTTCCAATACGACGGAAAAAAAATACAATTGATATCAACGTTACGAAAAGTCGCTTTGCTCGATCAATTTATAATTTTCTATTTCTTAAACTTCGATATAAAATAAAAAAAGCAGTTACGATTTGTTTGTGGTAATAAAGTAAGTTTCGTCACGCTCAATTTAGTTTTTTTTTTTTAACAAATTCAATTATCAATAAGAATCATTGATCATTGATTGACGTCTATTTCTGTCAATTAATCTCGGTTAACTTACTCTATCTTTTTCTAATTCATACAACTAAACAAAAAAAAGATAAAAAGTTGTAACAGTTGACCCGAGATCAAAGTTGCATTTGCAAACGGGCGCAAAAGTCCAACGCATACGTACGAATATACGAATCGCCGAAATCACGGCGACGTGGAATCGACGACGAGGTCGGTAAACGTGGCACACGCAGAGAGAAAGAAAATTAAGTTACACGCAGTTAGCTCTAACCGACGACGTCGGTACAATCGAACCGGTTTTCCGGCGAGCCGCCGCGCACAACCTCGATTCCTCGTGACTCCTTCCCGAGGGGATATATCACGCGCCGTGTTTTAGCGCTGCACCACGGAGGAATAGGAGGAGGCGGCGGCGGCGGCGGCGACCGGCCCCGATCGCGGCATCGTCGTCGTCATCGTCGTTACGAGGTCGAACCGCAAAGTCGCCTCGGTTGACCGACTCTAGGCTCCCCGTCACGCGTTTCTGAATCACGCGTTTCAGATCGCGACGCGCTAGATCGAAAACGGCATCGAACGCGATCAAAGCGGAGTGGAGCGGGGATGGGGGAGGGAAAAAACCGCCGCATAACCGACGTTACCGGCGACGAACGCCGGTTCCCTCGGGCGCCATCCGGAACCCCCAGGCACCTCGTCGCGACGACGGGGGAGTGGATGGTCGCCGAGCGAACGCTGGCACCCGCGCGCGACGACATCGACTGACGACGGACAGCGGAAACAGCGACGGCGACGTCGGCGACGTCGACGGCACGCGCTTACCTGATTCTCTGCTTGCACGCACCCCGAGGATCCCGTGACACGTGTGTGCCGCACCGCATCCACGACGACGGCCCGCCTGGCGCTCGCGCTACTAACCCCGCGACAGCCGGCGAAACAGGAAATCGCGCGATCCACACCCAAAAATCCCGTCACGTTCAGAAAATACTGACACCTGACACCTCACTGATAATATGGCCGCCGCCGCCTGTCCGTCCGTCCGTACTGTACGATACGCTCGGACGTAGTGGGGGGAGTGGAGCATGGCGGGAGGTAGAACGGCCACGAATCACGTACCTCATGAAGATGCGCCACTCGCGGTTTAAAACGCGTTAGCTCCGCGCGTAGGCGTATATCGCAATTATCGCATCGCGATATGGATTCATATTTCGCACTGTCCACACTTCTCCGTTCTGTCGTTTTCCATTCGCGCGGCTATTTAATTTGCGCTCAGGATTGATATTTATTTTTAAATTAATTTGACATTGATTTCTTATGAATTTGTCCTTAAAAAACGTTTAAAAAAAAAACTTTGACAGTATTATAGGCTTCTTCCTTGGCTGCGTTCACTTTCGCGCTCAGCACTTGTAAACATCATTTGTTTAAACATCTTTGTTTAATATTTACAAACAAGAAGGATGAAATGATGCTTACAACGCGTGAGCGTTCCAAAGTAAACGCACCCTTTGTCGTTGAATTTCTTCATTTTCCTCCGATATCTAATTATCTCATAACAGTCGTAACTATAGACTGTTTCAGTTCATCAATTAATTAATCAATCAATTAAACTTATTAAACAATTCGTTTTAAAATATCAGAGTCGCACTTCAGAGTCTTTAAGTATGTTTGGATTCAAATAAACTCAAATGGATTGAAATATGGTGAAAGAACGCGCAACACTATGCTTTCGACATTCCCGGTACATCCGTCGAAAATTCGAGATACGAGGCAACGGAGAAGATATGAAACATCGATTGAACGCGACACGACTTCGTATCCAATACGACGGATGTTGGCACAAACGCCCGACACACTTCACTTCACACTCCACGGCACTTTCGAAACACTCGCTCGCGTTAAAAACTCGTACGAGATGACAAAGATATGAGTTGAAATGCATCGCGACCTTCCACTTTCCTGCCTAACCGACCGACTGCTGCTACTGCGTAGCGGCGGCGGTAGCGGCGCAGCGACGCGCAGGCGCCAATCACGTGAGTCCGCGTCATGCCGCTACGCCGGCTATGTAGTAGCAGCAGTCGGTCGGTTAGGCAGGATGGAAGAAAGTCACGGCGCATTTCAACTCGCATCCTCGTCGTCCCGTACGAGTTTTTGACGCGAGCTAATGTTTCGAGAGTACGATGGAGTGTCGAAAGTGAGGTGAAGTGTCGGGCATTCGTATCGACATCGTGTCGGATACGAAGTCGTTTCGCGTTCAATCGTGTTTCGTATCTTTTCCGTTGCCTTTATCTCAAGTTTTCATCGGATGTAAGTACCGGAAATGTGGAAAGCGAAATATCGCGCGTTTGTTCCGAATGTGAATCAAGACGAATCGTCGTGAAGAGAATCTTGGAACATTCGAGAGCTGAAGCCGTCTGATTGGAGCTGATCGACCAGCGACGAACGGTGAGTCAATTTGTACTCGTATTGTATTGTTTGCTCCCCCCTACAATTCGGTATTTGCGTTTTGTCCCCACAGCATTTGAATAAATTATCGTCGATACAGGGCCAGTTTCACAACTACCGATTAACTTAACCGATCGATTAAGTGTCAACCATGATTGGTTATTTCTGGCCAATACTACTTAACGACAAATATAATTGGTCAATTCCGATAGAATAATCAGCCGATTAAATTAACCGATGGTTGTGAAACTGGCCCAGCGTGAGACAAATCAGTCGCGCAAAAGCCGTTAAGGGTCTCGCACGAAATACATAACATAACATAAACATAACATAAGACCGATGGACCAATGAGCATCCAGCATAAAGTCGCCATATTGATTTACATAAGATTCCCATTGGTCCAGAGGCCTTATGCTACTCTTACGCTCTGTTATGGATTTCATAGGTGCGAGGCCCTTTAGGACGGAAACGATTTGAAGTTCGTGGTTCGTGTTACGCGCGTTTGGCGCTTCTTTCGCCAAGTTGGCCAACAGTCGGGCGACATGCTTTCCGAGGACTCTCTTATTTCTTACACCATGGATTGAAATACGAAATGCGTTACTCATTATTTTGAATTCAAATGGATTTATGTCCTAATATTATTTTTGGATTCAAATGAATTTGAAAAATCTGAAGCGCGAATTTGAAAATGTCGAAATAAATTCATTTCTATCTATTTCATTTTTGTTTATTGAGATATTTGACTGATCACAGCATCTGATATATTTTATAGTTTTAACATAGATAGATGGAATTATTAACTTTTTATTATAATGAATGCGAGCTGTTTGTAATATTGTTGATCAAGTAAATCGTTGATTATAATTCAGGGTTGGAGGATGCAAGATGAGCATGTGTACAGAGTGTAAGGCACATTACTCGCAAGGATTTACTCGGCTCGTAGTCTAGCTCATATTCCTGAGCCGCGGTCTCGCGATTGTTAACAAGCCCGCCGCGAGCCGGAAGGTTATATACGCATGCCGATGTGCATACACTGCATACGCGCCATCGAGTCACGTCAGTTCGTACATACGTCTAGTTACGTGGTTACGTGTTTGTCATCCTCATTATGTCAGTTGTAGCAACGCGCGACTGTCATTCGGCGTGACGTCGATCCTTGTTGTCTTGGTGACATTAAGCCATCGAAAATATGTAAGTGTCATACGACGCTCGAGGTAGATGTATAATAACAACATTTGGCTGAGCTGACCCGTCACGACGCGAGCTATGCGAATAACACGACGGAGAAGACGCGTAGTCCTCTTCGTAATTCCGTTCTCGTCAATTTTGCTCGCTCGCTCGTCGTCGACGAACCAAGCCGTGTTGTCAGCTCCAATCTGCAACGATATGATAACCTAGACGTTGCTATCTCGGATTTCGAAGGTAATATGACGTCGAAGTTTAACCGCCGAAGTTCTCGCGACAGGTTCATCGAGCTGTCCTGTCAGGATTAGACACGAACCTGAGACGAGCGCGCCTGTCTCTTTCTCACGCGGGGAATCATTTAAGAAAAAAAAAGAGGAGAGAACCTAGGAGGAAGAGAGACGGTAACTCGGCGCCGCGCTCGCGTTTTTGCGCAACGTCATTACGCGTTCTGGAATCATTGTTGACGCTCGACGTACGAAGCGTCATCGAACGATCGCGAACAATCGAACTCTCTCGAAGCCGTTCCGTTTATGTTTCGAAAAGCTCTGGGGACTATTCGTCCCTTCCTATCTCTCGACCTCCCCTCCTCTTCTGTTCTGATTGTCTAATTTATCCCTTTCCTTCCCGTTTTTTTCAGTTCTCTGGCTCCGAAATACGGCGCCCGAGGAGCGTCTCTGACGGAGACTCGAGAATATTTATTCGGGTGTTGTTCGCGGCCAAGGTGACCGGTCTAACCTCTCAGTCGTGTCGCGTCGGCTTCCCCTAGAATCTTCGCCGTTTCGTCTCCGTCTTCCTGCCTCGCTTTCTCGTCAATGCGCAACGTGCCACAGGCCGAGAAGGTGTGCGGTGACCCTTTCGCACCCGGGAATTGTCGAGACACGCGTAACAGACCGGTGTCTGACCCCGTGGCCCCGAAGATCCCGTTTAACGATTCTGGCATCTCCTTGAGTGAATCTTTTTTTTTAAAGGGTCTACGCGCATCTACCGTGTGAGCAACATGTGCCGCTCGCGAGGCTAATGCCACGTTCGCGCACGCGAGCGCGAGAAAGAAGGAGATATAGATAAATATGGTTAGTCAGCCGCGTGTATTCTTACTCAGCCACAGCGCGAGATCGCCAATATCCTCTTTTTAGGCATGCTCCGCTTCACACGTGGTCCTGCAATCGTAGAGTTACGACGCTTGGTCGCTCGATCGAGAGAGAGAGAGAGAGAAAGAGAAAACGCCGCCCGGGTAGAGTTTAATCGTTTTGTCTGTAATCGCTTCGTCCAGAGAAGCTTTTGTTTATCTGTGTCATCCGAGAAGCGATCACCACATGATATTTAGGAAGTGCCCATGCATTGTTGGAACATGCATTGTTGGAAGCTATTTTAAAGCTGAAAAAATTTGAAGCGATAAATGGCAAAAGTTAATTACTAAGTTATTAAGCAAATTAATGGACCAATTGTTACACAAGATTGGTATATGAATCATATTTGTGTGTTAGTAATTAAAATTGTGAGAGCTGAGGGAACTGAGCAAGTTCAGTCCCCTCAGCTCTCACAATTTTAATTACTCCCTTCCCAAGAGAGGGGAAGTGAACTGTTCACCTTGAACCCAAGGGTTTGGGCCAATTTATGTGACATTAATCAATGCACATATATATAATACAGACCTGTGTTTAAAATAGCATATATAAGTTGTATTTTCTCACGTGTAATAGATTCAAATAGTTTTGCTTTGATTGTGTACAGGAAACGGATAAAATAATGTGAACTTCTAAGAAATACAATATATGTTTTGGATTATTAAGAGATTAATCTATCTTTAATACAGATTTTATCTTTATATGGAATATGATCTCTTAATGCTTGAATAGTAACTAATGGATATTGTATTATTTATTTCAACTAAATATCTTTTGATGTGTTTTATGATATTATTTGATATTTTATATTTTAAATGATGTTGGAGGTGAAAATTTGCTTTTTACATTATTTTTTAAAATTGCCTTCTGTTCCTCAAAAATTTTTTTTTTGGTTGATGTAACTTCTTGACCTTTTGCATCAATGTAGATGGACTTGGATCTTGGTTTATTCTTTATTCTTTTTTAATTCTAAAAATTAAAAGAAGATAAACAACAAGTTAAACTGAGATCGAAATTTAATCTATGTTGGTGGAAATGTACATTATATGTATTATTGTATACAGTTTCGAAAAGCAGAGTAAAAAAATAGATTTATATTAAAAGATATTCTGCTAGAAGAATGGTATACCATTTAGCTATTTAAGCATTATATGACCTTACTCCAAACAAGGATAAAATCTATATTAAAGATAAGGGTCCAATCTTTTATTAATAAAATAAATAGTGTATTTCCCAGGTGTTTACATTATTTTGTCAATATATTAAAATATATTTGATATCAATCTAGTATTTTGTTTAATAAATACATATGGTATGGCATTATACATAACTACTTATAAATTTAATATGTACATTAACTTGTCTAAACTCATATTGCATGTGGATTCAGGCAAGCAGAAAGAGAAAGCTTTCTACGGATGAATATGATTTAGCAGTGAAACAGTTCAAATACGGCAGTATGTTTGGTTGGGGTAGTACTATTCATGGTGAGCTGGGTTTGGGTGGTATTGAGGAAGAGAATATCTTCATACCACGAAAAGTGGATTTCTCAGAAGCAAATGATGTTGAGCAAAGTAAGTCTCTTGAAAGATCTCAATGATGCATATTCTACATGAAATTACAAGAATGCTTTGACAAAAAATAAAATTTTAGTTGCTTGTGGGGAAAATTATTCTGTAACTGTGACAAAAAATGGTCAAGTGTACTCCTGTGGTAATAACGACTATGGACAACTTGGCCACGAGAAAGCGAGGAAAAGGTTACGTAAGTATAATAACAATTAATTTTAGATCTCTTCTAAACTGGAAAGTTTATTTATAAACATTTTTAAAATATATTGGTTCCTTTTATATAGAACTAATACCTGGTCTGGATGCATTTGTATTTAAAAAAGTAGCATGTGGCAATTGTCATACTATGGCTGTGAATGAGTGGGGACAACTTTTCAGTTGGGGTTGTAATATGAGTGGTCAACTAGGTAATGTATATATTTTGTTTTTTTTTTACCTATTGAAGGTGCTATCATCTGAATATCACGAGTACAATAATCATGTTTATTTTGTTCTACACAGGATTGGATACAGTCATGTGTATGGAGCGTACTCCACGTATGGTAAAAGTATTGGGTACAAGTGTGATAGTACAGATTGCATGTGGCGTAGAACATTCAATTGCACTGACGAATGATGGAGATCTATACGCATGGGGTAGCAATAGAGATGGACAACTAGGATTAGGATCTGATGTAGAAGCTGAAATCAAACCGAAGAGGATTATTGCATTAGAGGCCGTACCAATTGCATTTATCGCATGTGGCGGTTATCACACTGTAGTCATATCAAAGTCAGGTAAAGATCTATTACATTGACATCGTGAGTATCGTTCGACTTTATGTAAATACACTTGCTATGTGTTTGTTGTTTTCTCACAGGAGCTGTATTCTCGTGGGGGAGAAACACCTTCGGACAATTAGGGCTAAATGATAGGAAGGTGAGAAAATTACCATGCCAGTTACGTACTCTGAGAAATTCGAAAGTATGCTATGCAGCCTGTGGCGAGGAATTTTCTGTGTTCTTGACGATGGTAATTTTTTATTAATCAATAGAATGATACCTTAGAAATTGGAGAATCTTGAGGTAACTTTGGTGATTGTCAGGATGGTGGAGTATTTACATGTGGTGCTGGAATGTATGGCCAATTAGGTCATGGGAATAATACGAATGATATCTTACCGCGACAAGTTATGGAGCTGATGGGCAGCACCGTAACACAAGTAAGTTTTAATTTAAATAAATAAAAATAATATTGTGTCAATTACATAATTAAGATGAAATTTTACAATGATATAAATGTGATTTACATGTGATATAAATGTTACATCACATTAATCTTAATTGCACAGTTTGTATACATATATCTGTATTAATCTATTATATTAAAAATACATTTTATTATTGTATAGAATATACTAATAATAAAATAACATATATATATATATATATATGCACATATTAATATATATCAATAATATTAATACGTTTTACTACAGATATCTTGCGGCAAAAAGCACACGTTGGCTTTGGTGCCGTCTAGAGGAAAAGTTTATGCATGGGGTTTGGGAGGTACCGGACAATTAGGTAATCGTGCTTCGCAAAGTGCTACAACACCACAAGTCGTTCTAGGGCCATGGTCTTCGCCGAGTGGATCGTCAGTGATGCTCGATCAGCACTACAGCAAAATCGACTGTATTGTTAGGCATATTTTCAGTGGAGGCGATCACTGTTTTGCCACAATCAGTTTGAAAAAAGTATGTTTTTCTATATTGGTCACGTTTTTATTATTTTTATTAATTTTCCTTTAAAATAAGAGATTTTGATTTTAAAAAAGTGAAAAAATGTGACGGAATATTTAATTTCACTGTTTTGTGACAAAATACAAAAAATCATTTTTGTTTAAATATATCTACAGGATAATATAGAACCAGATGACTGTAGAATATTAGAGCCGGCTTCCCAAATTCTTACAATAACGGAGGACAAACTAGGTGACTGTCAGAAGATCCTACCAGGTTCACCAATTAATCACGATTTAATGACGTGAGTGAAAAATTTGCTAAAGAAAAATTACACAGTCTAACACAGATATCAAATTAGACGTTTGTGCAACTGTTCACATTTTTTCTTTCGTTTCTCAACTGTTCCTTTATCTGATCTAATTGAATCAGTTTGCCACAGTCTCGGTTATTGAGTAAACATTAAGTATTTATACCATATTTTTCAGGTATCTAGAAACTGTATTCAAAAGTCAAGCGTGTATAAACTCGTCCTTTTTGCTCAGTGGTGACGCACATTATGGTTGTTCGAGCAAACATCACGGGGTTAATTTTGACTATGCGATCAAATTATTCGGAATTATTTCAGAACTGGACAACAACACGATTCAAGAACTGGTACATATACGGTTACACACATAAAATCTTGATCGCGATCTTTAAATGGCAGTGTTACTTTTATTCCAGATTTTCACATGCGTAACTGAGAATTTGATACCATCATTTAGAGATAATCCGCCCGATGTGGAGTCATTAAGAGTGTACTTAACGCTGCCGCTATATCATCGCTTTGCGAATCTATCAAACTACAGTTCTCTGCAAACGCCATTCTGCAAGGCGCTGTTCAATCTGAAGCCTGAGGCGTGCAGAGTCATAGGCCAGTGGTGGAGCGCAGCCCCGTCGTACTACTTTGAGAGACTCGTGAGAATGTACAAATCTGTGGTGTTGCATTTTGTAAAACAGTCAACGCCAGAGAAGGTAAATTGAGTATAGGAATGATCATACGAGCAACAGGCGATTTGGAAGAAACTTTAGAGATATTTTCACTTTTTTCGGAGTTCTATAATGCATTATGAAAGTCTAACAATGAAAATTGAGTTCTAGCTTTTGCTGTAAAAGAATAAATCAAGATATTAAAAAAATATATCTTTACAAATAAGATACTTTATGGAAATTTCATTACTCTTAAAAAAAAAGGTAGAAATTTCTCTTATATGATAATTTTGGGAAACATTTTGCAGCTGGTCACATGGTCTGAAAGCCTAGAGTATGCTCTACGACTGTTAACGCTATTAAATAAGCTAAATGTCACAGGTACACGAGGTGTACGAGTACCTTATGAGACTTTCCATTTGCCGGAATTATCAGAATATGTAGAAATTAGACGCGACTATTTCAAATGGCTGACAGAAAGTGATCAGTCTTATGTAAGTGACCCTAGATTTTCATTAAGCTATTTAATTCACTATGTGTGTGTACACACACACACACACACACACACACACACACACACACACACATATATATATATATATATATAGTAAATTAAAAAACACGTACTTATTAATGCACATGTAGCATTAAAGTCTTTACAATTTTTCAGTATCGTAAAATATACTTTTGTAATTATCCTTTCCTATTTGACGCTGAAGCGAAAACCACGTTGCTCCAAACCGATCAATCTATACAGGTATTAAAAATTTATTTAAAAATAATCGTATTCATTATTTAATGAGTTATATTTTATGTTAGATGCAAACTGCGATGAATGAGGCGATGTCCCGAGTTATAAGAGATGTGATGCTTGGTACAGCTTTGGTAGACTGTAACGCTCAGACTTACAGTCAATTTGTACACTTACATGTATCACGGAATGACATAGTCAACGACACTTTACGACAGTTGTTTTTGTATGATGCTAGAGAGCTAAAGAGACCGCTTAGAGTAAGTATTAAGTTTTAAAATTTCTAATACCTTAAATCCAAATAATTAAAAATGAATTTTTTGAGAGTTAAATTGTAAAAGAGATTTTAACTTAGAAATTCTAAATTTTATATTATGTATATAAAACATAGTATTATTGTTAAAAAAAAACCGCTTTTTTCAAATCGCTGGAAAAAAACCGGAAAAATTCCCGTTTTTTTTTCGAAAAAATTGCTTTTTTGCAAAAATTGCTGTTTTTACTATATAAATGACATGTTACTTAATTTTTAATGTCTTTCATCACATTAATATTAGTCTCGTTTTATAGTTTATTTTTTCCTACATATTTTGTAATAAATGTAATTACTTTAAATTCAAATTATTTTCTCGACCTGCTATTATCTTATGGATATTGAATTTAGACTATATACTTTTAATTTTTATAATACAAGCTTAAAAATTAGTATGAAAGTAATAAGACGGAAAATTGAGCTACCTCACGAAGTATGACAAACTACGGATTCGAAAATAAGTATGGCGAACTAAAGTTAAGAAATCATGTAAAACTTTGATACTTTTTGAATTTTTCCGATAAATTTTTCTACCCTTGGGAAAAAAATCGAAAAAATCCGCGGAAAAATTGAAAAAAAAAACGGTTTTTTTCCCAAGCCTTTAAAACTATACACAGTATAAAATTTCTTATAGTTACATAGCACATATTTAAATTCTTCTAGGTCAAGTTTCGTGATGAAGAGGCTGAAGATGTCGGTGGTGTGAGAAAAGAGTTTTTCATGCTTCTTTTCACAGAAATTCTTGATTTTAAGTATGGTATGTTCAAGGAATATGAAGAGACGAGAACTATCTGGTTCAACTCGGACTCGTTGGAAGAAGAAGTCATGTTTTCGCTGATTGGCGTTCTCTGCGGTTTGGCCATATATAATTTTGTAATTATTAACTTACCATTTCCGTTAGTGTTGTACAAGAAACTCTTGGGAGAATCGGTCGGACTAAATGATATCAAGGCATTGTCACCGACAATAGCTAGGTACTTTGCTCACTCTAGAATTTATACGATGGTAATATCATATGATAAAATATCAACGAGTATACGCATTACAGAAGTTTAGAAAGTATTCTTGAATACAATGAATCGGACTTTGAGGAAGTATTTTGCTTGAATTTTGAAGTAAGCAGGGAAGTGTTTGGCGAGATGAAAAACTTCGAATTGATACCCGGTGGTAATAAAGTTCCTGTAACATTAAGAAATAAGTACGTAAAGCATTGCATGTATATCGTTAGTGATAGAAAGAAGAAAAAAAGTAAAACGCTTTTGTTTGTAGGCAACAATATGTGGATCTTTACGTGGACTATATGTTAAACAAGTCGGTAGAGATGCAGTTCAATGCGTTTCACAAAGGCTTTCATGATGTATGCGGTGGAAGAATGCTAGAGCTGTTTCACAGTCACGAACTGATGTCGCTTCTGATCGGCAATGAGAATTATGATTGGGAAGAATTGGAGAAGAATGCCGATTACAAGGAGGGCTATACCAAAAACGATCCCACTATTATACTCTTCTGGCAAGTCTTTCATGAACTGCCGTTGGATGAAAAGAAGAAATTTCTACTTTTCTTAACGGGTAGCGACAGAATTCCTATACAGGGCATGAAAGCTATAAAAGTGAGTGTAACACATTGGGACTTAATTAAATGCCATGAAATGTGTGCTTTTACGGAAAGTATTAGTCGTACTTTCGTGAAACAAGAGTTAACTTACTGTTTGTTACTCTGTTGCAGTTAACAATACAGCCAATGACTGACGAACGTTATCTACCCGCCGCACATACGTGTTTCAACCTGCTTGATTTGCCGCGTTATCAAACTCGCGAAAGATTAAAATACAAATTGCTGCAAGCTATCCAACAAAATCAAGGATTCTCGCTTGTGTGAAATGATCGCGACGCACCTTTTGTACGACTTGTAATATATGATAGCTTTATTTGCATACGTATCTGACATAAATTTAACAAAGAATAGCAGTAATAATTAAAAGTAACCAGAAAAAAAAACCAGTTTCTCCCAAAGATGTTAACATCGCGCACGCTTTATTTGCGCATGTAAATCATTTCGATTTTTCTAGTTCAAAATCATTGAAAAAAAACAAGAAATAAATTCGAGGTGTCATATTGTTACCTAATACAGACGTATGCCTAAATAAGCTCAATGATTACATGATATAATGTATAAATTAGCAATGAATTCAAAGAAATAAATGAAATATTCTTCTATTGTGATCATATAACTCGTCAACGAATTATGAAACAAATTACAAAAAGTAAATCAAAACCTAAACTTTCAACATTTTGGAAATAAAAATCCTCTTTAATATTGATTTAATTAAACTGATAAACAGTTTATGTAAAATTCAATAATATTAAATCAATAATATAAAATTCATTAATATTAATTGAGATATAAAATAATATTAATTATAATTAATCATATTAATTTTGATTGTAACTATCAATTAATATAATTAATATAAATCAATATATTACTATTAATATTGATAAAAATTTGCAAACGGAATTCGTTGAATTTTTATACAGTGTAAACATTATATATAATAATTATTGAACATATTATATAAAAATTTATCGATATTTGTTACAAGGAAATTCTAACATATAACATATGCTAAAAAATCATCGGTTGATCGCGTGAAGAGAAAAATGCGTACTGTTAATTTATGAATGTACTTGAAAAAGTTAGCTAGTTTACCACCGAACCTGTTTCATGCAACATGATAGATATAATTCTATAATTTTTTAAGAAATGACGTTTTTATATTTTTCACTATCACGTTGTTAATTTAAGAGTATATTTTTGGGCTTGCCATATACCTGAGGATTTAAGACTACAATTTGTACTAAAGTAAAATGAATATATGAATACATATACATGTATATATATATGTATATATGCATATATCAAACTAATACATAATAACTTTACATGACATTAACGATAACATCGTTGAAAGATCATTTTTAATGATAATAATCAATATTTATGGTTTTATTGCAACACGCTTTTTTGATGGGAGTGATTTAGTCGACTCGAACTTGCACTTTCGAGCCACATTTTTGTGTGAATCTGGTAGAGAAAATATTTTGTAAATTGTTATTTAGATACACATGTCTTGTATTATCTGAAGAGCAAATGAAAAAAAAATAAATAAATAAAAATCGTTATCTATCTCTTGTATCCCAAATTTCACTGCAAAATTTAATTATGTGTATATTTTTTTAGTGTAATTTATAATGATAATTACCGGCATGTTGTTTAGCATAAATTTGTAATATTTATTTATTCACATCGATATATTACATTATTAAAAATTATTCGTCGGTTAGTTAATGGGCAGACCATCGCCAAGTCGCAAATGTGTCGCCTTTCAGTATAGATGATTCGATATATCACTTTCTTTCCAAATACATTATTTTGTATTCTACGTTTGAGTATAACTCGATCGTTCATTTCGCGGATTCTTGTGTACAATTGGACAATTTCGTTATTTCTCCATATCGTCTCGCGATAAAAAATACAATCTGTCGTTGTCATTCTCTCGAAATCTCTTAAACAATCGCTTGTGATCCGCCACTCTTGTGATTCGTATGGCAAGCGTTAGTCTTGTAAACATTTTCGCAGCGTTAGTTCTATCACAACGTTGAGTTCACCTAGATCAGAAATTCCCAGACTGAAGATGCCTTCGTATACATGCAAAAATCTCTTTAGAGATTGAAAAAGAAAACGATCTCGCGCGAAGAAATGAAAGAAATTTTTCAAGGAAATAAAATGGATTTTTATATTTTTATCCTATTGTTTTATTACAAAATGTATTCAGAGATCGATCTTCTATGGTTTGCGGACTAAAAAAAGAGAAAAGAGGGAGAAAGCGACGCTCACAAGTGTGGGAATCTCTGAACGATGATGCTCGAATAATAAACCGAATGCTGTAAAATAAACCGGATCTTTGGTAATTGTTATATTAGTTTACACGCTACCCTGCAAAGATGAAAGGTAACCGTTCAGTCTCTGTATACACAGGTTCGTTGAAGCTCGAAATCCAGATTGGAAGTTTTTCTAGAAACCCGAGAAACGCATGACATGATATTTCTCTTTCGCTGTCTAGACCACATTCTGAAAAAGCTACAGCACGACAGTCGTGTGCACAGATTCGTGATCTTACTCGGAAAAAAAACGAAGAAAAGAAATCACGTTGCAAGACGAAATTCCACATCAATACGAATTTTCTTTTACTCGTAATTTTTCAAGATTTTATCTACGACGAAGTTGTTCCTCATGCGTTTCTCTGGCTCCTCGCGGATCCCTGGAGAGAATCCGCGTACAGCGTCCTGAGCATCTCGGTCGATGAAAAACTCAGGGCGATGCCTCGTGCTCGAATGCGCGTTGCTCGGAACGGAATATTCGCTAATGTTGGTAAGCCGGGGTGAAGTACTGGGTACCAGGCGGTGCTCGGTAGCCCGGGTAGCTGCTGTTCAGAGCGTGTTGTGCGAAGAAACCGCTATAGTCCTTGTGCACTCGGCGGGGCCTGAAAGCCGGGCCCTTCGCGAGCTCCATCCTGGCCCGGTTCTCTGCCTCAACCTGGGCCTTCACAGGCGCCGGCGGCCACTTCATGTCTCCTCGCATGTTGCCTGTTGCCGGAGCTTTCGTTGCTGCGGGCTGGGCCTGGTACACTGGTGCTGGTGCCTGCGAATCAAGAGCGAATAGACGATATTACAATTTTGTTCTTATTTTTGTTCTAATTTTTTTAGTTTTTCATTAAATTATATTTACTTACTGGTCTCCCGGGAAAAATTTTTTATATAATTATGTATTAAATATGTTTATATAATATACTATACGTATATTAAAAAATATATAATTGTATATAGTTATATATAAAAAAATTTTGTCCTGGGCTTTTGTAATCAAGAAATTAACTTTTTAAATTTGAATTGTCCTTGTATCTCTTATAGTCTTATCTCTGAATCGTTTTGTTTCTTATAAAAATATTCTGAAAAACATGTTGACACTTAAGCTTGACAATGTCTCGAAAGACGAAAGCACAAGTGCATCCGTTGTTTCTGGAAAAAGCATAAACATTTTGAGCTCTATGTCAACTACGTGTTTACGTGATAATTATGATGATTACATCTTCTCGCGTATTTTCAAGACACAGCTTTGGCGCGAGCATCAGAAGTCGCGGGGATCCGAAAGAACAGAATTCAGTGACGCAGGAAACGTTATTCTTTCGAAGTCGAGAGTCTCGAAGTAGCTAGGTGCGGGATATTCTTAGAAGTAAATTTCGGACAAGGGAGATGTAATCGATGCTGACGAGGACGTATATTTTAATGGCTGATATGCTGCCAAAGGCAGACTCTCGCTAAAGAGCTCGCGCGGATACTCTCGCAAAAATATTGTATCGCACTGCCGTTTCTCCGGTGCTGTCTTGTGCGTACGACCCACGCCCGATATTAAATGCGCGACGCTTCGGAAGCGTAATATTTTACGCGTTATTCTTAGCCGGATCAAAGCCGCGCGGGAGGTGTAACATAATATCGAACGTGTAAACACAATTTATTAACACGTTCGTTACTGAATCCCCCCATGATGTAACGCAATGTTTCGCTCGTGCGTGATTTTGAATCCCATTTCGTTTTCAACGGATCTCACACGGAATTGAATTGATGGTCGGCATATAAAAAATGAGTTACAATCAAAAATCAAAAATGTGCATAAAATAATTTTTGTGAGGCGAGACAAAGAAAATTAACAAATATATAGTCATTAAGAATATTAATTATTTATATATAATTATTTGTTAATATGTAATATGTAAATTTGTTTAAAAAATCTGAATTAGAGGAAAAAAATCTCAATAATCCTGTTGCGTTTTTGATTTATAAATATTGATTTGTTATCTTTTTTATGTTATTCAGCATTTTGATAATCATCCTTATAATCAGTGTCTGATCATGTTTTGTCAAAATTGACATTATCCTATATTTATATTTGATGTATTATTTGATGTATATTCTTAGCACACAAGATGACGTCAAATAACATCATTGAAACTTTCAATGATGTCTCATGATGTTGGAGACATTATTAACTAAAGACATTTGACGTCATCTCATATACTCGATAACTCTTCTATAGTAGCTCAAATGTGGATCCGATTGAAACGATAACTTTTCCATAAAATTAGATAAACAATTTCAATAAAGTTGAAATCTGTTTCTATCATTCTCCACCTGTTAAACCTCGGAATTTATTATTATAAATATTAATAATTATTTTTGCGAGAGTTAAGCTCACGCTAATGAAACTCTCACCTGCGAGATAGGCAGCTCAGGACGAAGGGTGATGGTGGAAGGTGGTGCTTCGAACGCCGCAGGTGCGGTTGTATAATAGCCGGATGTATTCTGCTGCTGCCTCTGCGGTGTCCGGTCGTAAGAATCCTGGGGGTGCTGCTGAAAAAACGCGGAAAACGCGGTGATAAGATTTCGCTCACTCTCGCGAGCGTGTCGCACCCACGCGAAGACATCTCTACGACCGTACCAGTTGCTATCCTGCAAATCTTCCGCTATCCTCGCGAAACTTGGCTAAAAACGTCTCATACGACGCGTCGTGCCGTGCTCCGAGTATGAGAGTGCACACATGCGTGACTAATAATGTATCTCTCGCATAAACAACGACAGCGACGATGCTTTTTACATCCCAGATCGCAAGCGTTTGCCACGCGCTGTCGTTTCTTACCCGGCTCTTCTTCCAAAATTGCGAAGGACGACTGTCATCAGCCACGTTCATGCGAGCACCACTTACCTGCCAAGGCTGAGTCTGCTGTTGCTGTTGCTGTTGCTGCTGCTGCTGCTGCTGCTGTTGCTGCGGTTGCTGCTGTTGGCTGCTCGGGAACGGGGGATGTTGCTGGGAGAGCGGCGAGGTCGCCGGGGGTGTCACGGGCGCCCAGCCCCTGGGGTTCGTCTGCTGTTGGAAGTGCGAGGGCTGTCGCAGGAGCGTGCCGCCAGGACTGACCGGCGACGGGGACGACGGGACGGCGCTCTGTGTCGAAGACCGTGCGACCGTCGAGGGCGGTTGGGGTGACGGACCTGACGAGGGACTGCTCTGGTACGAGCAGAATTCACCGTACCCACGGGTCTTACCGAAGGAAAACAGATAATTTTGTAGGCTCGAGCGAACGCACGGACTGGTGTCTGTCACCCCCGACAGGAGGGGGATGATCGCACGCGATTTGTGTAGCTCTCTCCTAATGTCTATTCTTTATTTTACTTAAATCATCTTTTTCTATACACTGAACATTCCTAATTAATGTTATTATCGCAATTAGATAGATAAAAATTAGAAGCTAGTAATTCTATGGAAGTTGGGACTTGAATAATGAAATTGAAAAGAGATTTAGAATTTAATAAATGGATCTAATGATCTTTAGTAAGTGATTAATCATCAATGAATTAGTTATATATTAACGAATCTTGAATTATCATTAAAATGCTACACTTGTAATGTCTTATCTTTGACATTATAAAATAGAGTGTTTAAGGAAAAATTATTTTTGCAGAAGTAGAACTAACGTATAAATTACTTTGATAATAATAATGAGAAAATACGAGATTAATTCTTCTACTAATTCTTTCTAATGATTACACAATTGGATTGATTCAATTTTCTCGATCATTTAGATTAATAATATCTTCATAATCTGGCCGCGATTCGCTCGAGCCAAGCACCGTCAGTTTTGATGAAAAAGGACGTGCACCAATTTGACAGCAATCTGTCGTTTTTCTTTCGCTTCCTGCAAATAATTCATCGGTAGACCTGCCTCGACGACCGCAATGGTAGGCGGATTCGCGCGTTCAAGGGCGATTGGTTTTGCTCACGATGATATCTGGATGCCATTTCGCGTCGTAAACTTTTCTAACGATATCGATATTCACTGCGTGCACGAATTTCTTACGAGTCAGAGATGGAACGATGTGTCGTATCGACTTGTCGCTAATAAATTAATAAAATAATAATAAAATATGGTCATTATAATTGTTGCAAAATTTTAATCTTCTTATTAAACAAAATGTTTGAAAATAATCGGCTCCGATTTCATCAAAAACTACGTCAGCCAAATTGCTGACTTAATTTAGAGACTTACGCTATGTATAATTACATATATTTTTGTTTTCCATCTCCGCTCCGAATAAAACATAGCTGATATGCATACACAAAGAGAAACGAACGTGAACAATACATAAAAGAAACACGTAACGAACATCGTTGCACTCACTCTACACGCATGGCAAGATGCAGGAGAAGCTATCGCACTAAGTTGGAAGATAAATAATAATACGAAAAAAATGCATACAACAAGTAGACATTCAAAAGTGTCCGTGTCTTTTCGGAGGTTCTTGAAATTATCACGATTTAATCGATCGCTTATTGATCATGTTTGTCTGTATCCTCATCTCTTCCGTATGAAACGATAAATACTGCTATGTTAAGGAAAAAGGTAGCACAGACGTGCATGTATGTCAAAATTTAACTTTTATACTAAGAGAAAAATTTTTTTTAATAAAAAAATACATTTTCTTAAAACTATATAAATACATATATTGATGCAAACATTTATTTGTTTCGTTTAAATAAAAATATTTACTTTTAATAAATAAACACACTTTTAATGTATAATCTTGCACTTTTACATTTTTTACATTTAAATAATAATTTTGCAAATAAGTTGCAATAATATTATTAAACTTAATTAAATTGTTTTCTTAGATTAAAAAATCTGATTATCTTGAATATAAGAATAATATATCAATAAATATTTTCTAGAATTGAAAGAAAAAAAATACTTGATTAAAAATTATGTCTTCAGTTATTTACATAAATATTTCAATTAAAAAGTTTTTAATTTTACCGCAAGTAAATAAGCTATTCAAGACCGAGTAAATAATTTTTATGTGTTGAGTAAAATTTTTGTTTTAAGATATTTTTCTCTTAGTGTACGTTTCTATGCGTAACATTTTTGTAATAAACATTAAGCAATTTCTTTTTATTTATTCTCATTGATATTTTATTGTCACACCATTTCATTTTTCATGCATATTAATTTCCGTTAACCTGTACAAAGAAGAAAAGGATTTGCGAACTTTGTTTAGCTGCCTTTTGCCTTATCGGAGCAGTGTAATGATAGGATAACGAAATCCGATTCTTTAGCGCGAAAATGTGTACACATGTCTAATTGTCCGTTATATTACCTTCGCTTGGATGGGAGCTTGCTCCACGTAGTCGAAGTCTTGATCCTCTGGAGGCGGTGGCCAAGCTACTCGTTTGAGACCTAGGATAATAATAGAGTTTCACAGATACATAAAGGCGCAACTAGATTCCTAATGTAATTTCTTCGTTTATGATCGCGACATGTATATGTTCACCAATTAGAATTAAACCAGTTCTCGTTTAAACTACAAAGTTTAAGAAGTATGACGTTCTTCAAAAATGAGATTTAAATCAAATTTGCAAAAGAGTAAAAGCATTTTTGAGTGGTGACGTCACCTGTAGATTAATGCACATATGAAAAAAACGAATATTGTACTGTGTCAAATCTCTAAAGTTGTAAAGCACAATCGATTCGATAAAAAATATGTCACTCATTTATCTGTCATGTCGCTACACAGCACAGTTGGAAAATTTGTGTTAAATTTAACATGTGTCGCATGCCCATAAAAATGATCAACTGAAATTTTCGTATTAATTTTACACAAGATAAATATAAAAGAAGATAACATAATAACATTATATAAAAAATCAATACAAAAAAATGTAACACTTCTACACAATTTGGAAACAAAGTGTGGAAACATATTTTTTCAGTAAAATTAACATTTATAATATAATTATAAGCACAATTATAGTTATAAATTTTATATAAAATTATTCTTACATTTTATTCCTTCATTATCTTAGAATTTATGTTTTAAAACTATTATTCTTATGTTATTTGTTCATTTACCAATAAATTGTGTTATTTCAACACTAAGAAATATTGAATATCAATTAAACACAAAATATTCAAACAGTATATTCACATAACGTTAACACTTGAAAATGTTGAAAATTCAATACAAAAATTTTTCAGCAAGAACCGGTTTTAACATAAATACTGCATGTTTACTACTGTAATTACTACTGTAATGTCGTCTACCACATTAATGTCGCGTATATTCACTTAATCGCGACTTCTCGTCGTCATCGAGTCATCAATTTTCGTCAACGGCGCACTTGATCCAACTTTAATCACTCGGGACGGCGACGTCGCTCTTTCCGCAACTTTCATCATTCCGCCAAAATAGTACCTGACGTGCAATTTTAATTTAACTGCGTTACGCAGCTCTCATATTGTATATCGATCGCGTGGACACCGCGAGCGTGTCGCAACGGGGCGACCGAGTGTTGCGACACCCCTTTTTATGATGATGCGCGTCGTTAATCGGGAACGCATAATGCCTGGCAACTAATAAACATCCCTGTGCGATACCGATCCACGTACCGATGCGATTCCCGGCGAGCTCGCTGGTTCGATCACGCCGCGGCGGCGAAGAACGCGACTCTGCCAAAACGGACACCCGCCAACTACTAACGCTATGGCGGAGTCACCTGTACCTTTCATTATCGCGAAAACTAGCTGTGCTACCGATTTTAGAGCCTTTCTGGTAACAAGCCAAGGAGTGGGGCTTGACATTGTGCCCGATCAGAGAGGGGCAGCCCGCGACCTTGTGGAGGGTCGTGAAAAATCACCCGGCTGATCTCTACGCATCGCTACAGGTGCACCATATTATGTGTCAACTTCTACCAACGTAGATTAATTTCAGTTTAATTTCAGTTTAATTTCAGTTCAATTCATTTTTTATCTTTAGTCTTTATTTTCAATAATCTAATTGACGAATGAGTTCAATCCCGTGAAATTATTTTAGAATGATTAAGCCTCAACATTTCTTAAAATGGTGTATAAAATTCAATTGCATATAATTACACTTAAATACACATCTCTCATTTATATAATTTAATACGAGCGAACTTCCGTTTTAACGGTAAGAGGCGCAGCATCCAGTGAATTTATCGGGATCAAAAACGCGCGCTTGACATTCGAACACAATGATCCTGTGCTTTAATTAGGAACGACTCTCGAGGAATCAGTGCAACGTGCTTCCACAAAGCCGGCCTTTCTCGAGCACAAGTTCGCTATTAGGCGGACTGAGGGGCTCGTGTGCTTCGTGAAAACGCGTTGCTAATCTGGTAAACTCGCGTCTTTGAGCCGTGGCCAGGGAGTAACGGTTGTGTCATGCTAAATTGAAAATCGTGCTGCCAACGATAGCGGCATTAATTTAGGCAGCTGATGCCGGTCTACATGAGATGATCAGTCATCACCGAGTCGCACACGATGATAATTTGCACCTGTGAATCATCGTCTTACCACTCTTACGCGTCGTAACAGACTTTAGCGCATGAGACTTGTCCGAGCAAATAGAAACCGAAATTCACACCACTGTGTCAGTCTGTTGTTACCAGCTGTGTGTAGACGTTAGATTGTTATGATCTTCCTAATTCTAACCCAAGGTTGCATCTTCTAGGAATATATAATTTTTCAAGAGACATCTCACTTACCTGGTTGACCACCGCGCTGCCTCGCTTCTTCTTCTTCGAGCATACGTAGAACTGCGCTGTTCTGCAAGTTCGCTGGCTTGGCCAACTGGCTGAAGTCGATCCTGAAAACGGAGATTTCCACGTTTAAGCTCAACTCGGATAAATAAAAATGAATTGCTCATTTCGCTTCATTTGAATTTATTTTCGTTTGCCGGGCTACGTTTGAAGTATATATTTTAACATAATAAATATGACGAATAGATAAATGGATGACGAGTTTGAAGTGCCATAGAATCATACGCAGACTTATATGACTGGAAAAACAATATTTTTCTTGACATTTATAAATAAATACTTTAGAAGGTAAACCCGATCTTTTACAATAAAAGCAAATACGGAAAGTTTTCGCTTCATGCTTCTGTCTTCCATGAAGAACATTCGCTTCACTTTTATCCATACTCAAAAGTTGTGTATTAAGCAATGAATAGAACGCGAGTGAAGATTCTCCGTCTGTCGACGCGATTGATCGTGTAGAATCTTGAGCTGAGAAGCGGCTAAGTCGATAAACAAAATCGCGAACTCGCGCAAAGGAAGAAAAAGACTATTCGAGCTCGCAAAAGAAAGGATTCAGCGGATCTTAAGAACCGAAAACCGATGATCGAATCGTCACCTCTTCTCGGTGATCATCTTGACAAGAGGAAACCCTGCAGCGGCAAGGATAGGGAGGACGATGACGATGACGACGACGACGATGGTGAAGAGGGTCGGAACGGCAAGCGAACCGGCGCGCGTTCGTGGTCCATCAAACGCGAAACTAAGTCAAGTACGAAGACGAGACGCGGCGGTGCAAACTCGTCGGCTTCGCGCAGGCCGTTTATTTCCAACCGGCCGGTGATTCGGCTCGCCGAAAATAACTGACATCGCTAAAGGAATCGACGCCGACGGCTGATTCATGCGACCGGCGTCGTCGTCGCGCGACCGACCCGACATCGGCCGATCACACGACACGTGGACAGCGGGCTGACGTTCGATGATTGACGCAAGGTGGTCGCTATCTCGAATTCACCACGCGGTTTTGGCACTCGTGAGTCATCCAAGTCGATCAATGATCCATAGAACAGATCGGAATCTGATTCAGATTGGGTCAAGGAACGTTATTTAGGCTAAAGTAAATAAGACAATGAGCAATTGTTTTAAAATTCTTAAAAATATAAATATTCCATTCAATAGATTGAATGGAATCCTTTCACGCCTGACTTTTGTAAAGGTTACTACTGTAATATACTTTACGTAAATGTTACACAGAAAAAAACTCGTATCAAATCAATAATCATTGTCTCATCTTTAACCACACTGAGAACAAAATTAATGTTGAAAAATTAAAATATTTAGTCCAATATTCAACTAAAATTTGAGTTGGTTTAATTCAAATGGTTGACACACATGAATTATATTCTTTTATGTAATTATATTAAATAACTAAACAATTGTTGAATCAACCCGATATTTAATTGATCGTATTGGACTAAATATTTTAATTTTTTAACCAATTTTTTTTCTCAGTGCAAAAATATAAAATCTAAATTTTTTAAAGAATTGATTAAGAACGGACTGAATTAGATTTTTTTATTATTACTATATCATGCTCTTTAAATGACTATTATAATATTGAAATAAAACAAAAAATTTATTACAAAATTTAAGATTATCAATATAAATCCTAAATTACCAAATTCTTTAAAGATTTTACATACTTATATATAAAACAATGATTGTTCATCTGATACTAATTTTGTCCGTGTAAGTTTTAAGATTATAAAATGATTTAATATTTTACCTGGATGCTCTTTTTTTTTATTCAACATAACTTACCCGACTGCACCGTTGGCTAGAACTTGAGTCTGCCTATCCAGAGTCTCCTGTATCGACTGTGGTGAATACAAATTGATAGGAGAGTTGAACTGTTTGTTCACAAATCTGGCTTTCTGGGTGGCCTGCATGTTTGGTACTGTAATCGATGTATTCTCGAATTACTGTAACATCAGAAAATATTATTGTAGAAAAGAAATATATAAATATTTTAGACAACTTCTTAATCGTCATAACGCGTCAATATTATTAATTAGCATTAAGTTTAATAATAATTTCAGCCTGAAATTGAAGAACATTTTTATCAAACAAAGTTCTTCAAAAAATCCGTTTTATTTATTCTAAATGTGCAAAAATGCGAAAGTATGCTTGATAAAAAATGTAAATTGCACATTATTATAAATTATTACAGGGGGTTTACTAGCACAATTAACACGTTTTGCTTCGTCACTTTTAAATCGTATAAATTCAAATTTTATTTTCTAAATTCTGTAGGTATTAAGTTTTAAAATTCGCAAGTACTGAACTACATAGTACCATAATATTAATATAAATGTTTTATTACAATTTAACGACGCAACGAAGAATGTCCTACGTCCATGCACGTGTTTTCCCTCGTTTGTCGCAAGTTGGAGAAAACGGCATTACTTATTATATAATGTTATTTTCCTAAATGTGCCGCAAATGCCGCGTGCATCATTAATCTGCCACCGTCACACTATTTGCTCGCAAATTCTGCCAGAATTCATCACATACGTCTATATGATTTTATGACGCAAATATCCTATGGGTAACGTGAGTGAAAATAACGAAGGCAATTTTGTTCTACATCGCTACACGGTGTTTCTTTTATACGTAATCCAAGATAATATTTATGTTGCATCAACGATGAGAGAAGTGCAAAAGATACAAGTGAGAGATGCATAATTTATTACATGCTAATAAAAAAGATGTAAAAGTCGTTATACAATTTATCATCATGATTTCTAGCCTGTAATATTAATTTATGTTCTAAAGAATTAAAAAGCATCCTCGTCTTCTCCATTTTCATTCTTCATTTTATTATCATTACGAAAAATGCAGACTTTCAAAGTAATTTGGTACTAAGATACCAGAACTGATGTAATACATGGAAAACACACAGAGAAAATGGAAAAGACATCCGGTTGACGATAGATTTCCTAGGTAAGGGTTGTCAACGTTAAATTGATGCAAATAAAATTATTCGATAAATCGTCATGAGGAATGACGGCCATTAATCCGTCACGAAGCGACGGCGATGAATTGGCGTGACGTGACGAACGGTGCCTCGACACGGATGAGTCAAATGCATAAATTCCAATTCGATCGTAAATTGCGCGAGACCGAAGAGCGAATGCAATTTCGGTAAGTGGGTCACGAGCTATCGTTCCCGAATGATCGTTCGACGATCGTTCGCGACTGTTTGGCTGCTCGCGATTCCGGCGGGGTGCGCTCGGTGGATTCTATGGCTCGCTAGAAAGTGTGGCATTAAATTCCCGGCCTCGTGCCAAGAAATCCGCGCAGGGACGCACGCGTTGAAAGATATCGCGCATTCAGTTCGGGGCAGAGCAGAGAAAATAATCGATGTCTCTTATGTATCTAAACAAAATTACCTTTAAAAAAAAAAAAGGTTTTGACCTCGAAAAAAAAGGAAGTATATTTTAGCTATATTTTTCTGTATTTATTAACAAAAATATTTTTTTTTTTTCATTCTTTAAATATCTCTCAAGACTTTTGTACATTTATTCGTCATAAAAGATCGATAAAAATTTTCAGCAATTTCACCCTCTATCAGCAAGTTCCCCCCTTAACCCTTTCAACCCGAACTAATTCTATTTGAAAAAAATTCTTTCCTAACGGTATAGAGACGGTGCCTAATTTTCTTCATAATTTTTCTATTAATAGTTTTGGAGAAACCAAACTTTGTTGTTCAAATATCGATTAGCTTGACATTTGGTTGGATCTGAAGATTGCTGCCCCGAGCAACGACGGGTGCGAAGGGGTTAAGCCGGGGCGCACGTCTGGTCACTTTAGACTAGACGGTGACGAGACAGTTGCAAGTTCGCTGACGCATACACCCGCGCGTGTCTTCGAAATAGCTGGGCGCTTTCCGTTTATCGTACTTAAAAAAAAAAAATGCATCACGCCTAACCGAACTTAGCAGCTCCATCATCCTCTTGCCAAGGAGTCTTTGAAACGCTTCACATCTCTCTTCGAGCGTGTTTATTTCGAAAACCAGAAATTTCATAGAGTGAAGTCGCGATCTAGGACCCCGCTGCAAGTACTGAATGTCTCCGTGGACTTTTGCGAGGGAAGCTTTCGAGCTTCCGAGAAGAGATGCTTTCGGAGAGATGTTTGAATAGTCTCGGGAAACGATCGTAGCGCGCAAAAATCTCTCTCTCTCTCTCTCTTCAAGGTTTCCCCGTTTCGAATTTATCGAGGTCGCGAACGCTTTTTTTAAGCGGGACTATCTATTCGCCCCCGCCTACCTACTCGAAACACCCCGTATTTTTAACCGGATTCTGCTACGCGAATCTCGTTTTTTCTCCAGAAGAAATATTACAAGATCGAGCGCGCTTTATTAAATGCCTCTTTCCTCGCGGAACTGCAACGATCTATTTCTGATGCATTTTCCTTGCGATCTCGCACGCGTTTTGCATTTTATTCATAACTCGGAACGTATTTATATCGCGTGGTCATAAACATATATACACACATACACGAAAATGCTGCCGTTCTCACGTTTCTTCCTTTCCGCTGAATATCTCATATAATTTAAGACATGTTTGCGCTGCGAGATCACCTGCGGTAATCAATTCTCGGAGCAATTACATGTTATTACGACAATAGCCGTTAATCATTATTGATATAATTCTTTTTCGTATACATCTGACACTTCCAAAGGAAATTGGCAATAAATGTTCGCCCGTATTATCGTTAAATCGTCGAATCTTGTTGAAAAGCTTCTAAAAACGTTTTCTTACTACTCCAACAACATGGACAGTTATGCTATCATATTTTAGTTAAAATAGAAACAAATCTCGAAAGACTGAGTAATTATCGCCTCGCCACTAATCCGCGGCTCTTTGTCCTCTCTCTATAATTCGATTACGCTCCATTGGTATCTGGACGTAACACGCGGACCTGTTTAACACCCGAAAACCTCGGATTCTCGCTGCCGCGTCCCTGCTGGGCGGCCACCGGTGCCCACCGCGGTTATTTTTGTCTACAAAATTCCTCCGAATATATCTACATCGTCCGCAAAATCTCTACTTCTCTCCCCCCCCCTCCCCCTCCTCCCTCCTGCGTCAGCTAGTCTTTGGAGCCCGCTCCTCGCGGGTCGTATTGAATTACATTAAAGCTCGCGCGCGCCGCGATAAAAAGCGGCCGATACCTCGATGTGTCGATCTAACAATAGCGCGTGTCAAAATCGGCATTGTCGTTTCAATGCCGAGGTTGCTCGGCTTGTTGACGAATTCCTCGCAGCGTTAGCGTTTCAACACTAACTTGGAACTTACGTAAAATATCACGTGAGCTCTGAAACAAGGAAAACCGAAATGCAAATTGGCACTGTTAAAAACGTAATGCCAAACGTATGACAAAAATTGGGATGAACTCGATATCCAAATGCTAATTGATTTAGGCTCGTTCGCACCGATGTAGCTTAACTTTAAACTTGGCTTAACTTGCTTTCCATTTTGTTCCAATTCCTAGAACTAGAAACTACTAGAAAGTAAGTTAGCCGAGTTCAAAGTTAAGGCTTTGAGGGTTGTGAGGTTTAACTCTTTCGTGCCTGACTCTTCTCTAAGAATAATTGCATCTAACTCACGTCTTTACTAAAGGATTTAGGGTTCTTGATTATAAATCTGTAATCAAAATTTCAAAATTTTAAATGACGGATTCATTATGGCGGACTAAAATCCAATAAAACTTAACATTTTGCCATGTTAAATTTTTAATTTTAGAATTTTTACCACAGATTTATCATCAGCCTAAAAAATTAATATATACCAATTCACATGTGAATACACAAAATGTAACATATATTTTGTGGCAAATTAAATCGGCCATTTTTTAAGTAGCGATTTTTTAATAATATTATGTTGACTTTCAAAATGAGCTTAGAAAGAACTCGCTATCTTAATTTAGTGGAAGATACATACATTTTTCACTTTTCCCCCATTTTATGAATATTTGAAAAGGTACGCAGATCAGGGGATGAAACTCATAAGGATGTTGATTTTTTTTTTTGTAAAGATTTCTATCCTCCGTCTTTAAAATGAGCGCCAAAAAAGTTGCTAATACTTTTATTTTTATAGAAGATAAATTTTGTAAAGATTGAAACATATATGTCCCACCAGGCACGAAAGAGTTAAACGGAGAGGCTGCCAGGAGATTCGAAATCGAGCTCGACCGCGCGTGTTCAATCGCGGATTTTCAAGGCGAAGCTTCCTTCCAAAAATCCGCGAAAATGCCATCAAATCCGCTTTTCGCGTCTCTCGGAATCCACGGGGACGGGATTTCATTTTACATAACTCGCGTCTATTCCAAGCTGCGACGGCATTTGGATGACGGCGCTTTCTTGCGGCCACGTCGAAACTCTCGTCGACTTCGCGCGTATGTATACCGTGCTAGATCACGCGAAGAAAAAAAAATCGCACGAAACGCGAGCGATTCTTCTCGATTAATTTTTGCGAGCACGGAACCAACAATGTCGCCGATATTCGGCAGCTGCGTCGAACATACGCGACAACGCCACGATTCCTTTTTCAACGATGCAATTAAAAATTATAATTTACATAAAACAATTATAAATAATGGCTTATTATTTCTAATTGTAAATATATTATAATTATAATATTTATAATTATAGATAATTATAAATAACACTGACAATGTATATTTCACATCATTCTAATTATTCTATTGCAACTGATTTAATCAAGAATTTATAAAATAACTCTGAAAAAACTGACTTCGACTTTGTAAAACCAAGCGTGTACAAAAATAACGAAATTCAGTTTGGCACAGTAAAGTCGACAAAAAAACACGCTCGTTAATATAACCGATTTTTTTTCCGCAGAATTTCGCTCGCAAAAATTTCGCGTGACGCAATCGGGAGGGAGGGATGCTGATTTTTCCGCATTGCGGAATAATTCGTCAGCGTGTCGCCTATTTCTGGCCGATTGTTTCAACGATACGATGCAACGTTTGCGTATATAGCGACTTTTGGCCGTCCGGAGTGTTGTGACGGATTCACCCGCGTTGGTTAAAGCGATGCGGAATAGACGGGGCGGCGCGCCGCCGCGCCGTTGAGAGCGTGTCGTGTAAATTTCAATCACCACCTCATCTACATGTCTCGAGAATGAAGGGACGTCATTCGTTTTTTGGCTGGACGAACCCGACGCTAGATAATACATCTCTTCCGCTGACTCACGGACCCGTGACTTCGAGAATGACTACACCGCTTTTTTGCGACGTAAACGATTGCTGTGCTTTATACCTCATTTGCAAATGTCTATTACGTGTTGCTCGATGTATATATTTGTCACACAAAGGAATTTACGACTTGCGAAGTGATGTAGATGCGCGGAAATTGATTTTTTTAAACGTTTTATCTGACTACTTTAACTCTGGTATGTACGCCGCACCTAACTCAATTTATCGAGTTCGATTTGCTATATTTAAGGAAAATGAAATGCACCGATAAAAACTTTATACCGTCTACTACTACTATAAAAAAGATTAAAAATATGGAATATTTGTTTTCTTATATGTGGAAAAAAAACCCTGAATTTTTGCCGTGTACCAAAGTGATGGGACTTATGGCCACTCATGAGTGGAATAATCGAATTGGAAGAACAAGGAATATAAGAGCTAAGCACTTGTATTTTCATCCTTTACTACCTAAACTTATGTATCATGAAATAAACCTTTTACACTTTCTACAGAGCGAGTAATTTTACGTAAATTGTAAAACATTACTGCGCCACTCACTGACAAATCGACAAATTAATTCAACTCACGATTGTTCCATTCGTTAATATTAAGTACAGAAAAATTAAAATTACGATACTAACATAATGGCATATAACAGAGTGGTTGCAAGTAAATTATCTCCACTCCATTTTTTTTCTGACTTTTGGCTGGCTAAATCCGTGCGGCACAGTTACTCTATAATGTAAATCCTAAATGCTTCATCGAAGAGTTGAAGAGAAAAAAGTTTTGGAAGTGTTTTTCTAATTACACAGGAATCCGCAATTAAAGCTATCTAATTGTAGATCATTATTAATAGAGTCGAAAATTTCTACTCCCATTGATTGTAATTACCAACGACAACTTGGTCCAGTTTCTCATGACAATTAGGAGATTAAACGCCAAGATGGTAATTGAGTACGACAACTGTCTTGCCAATTAAGTTGCCAATAATAGAAAGGCAGTGTAATTAATGAAAAAAAGGAGTGGACAATAACTCATCACTTTTGAGCTTCCTCTCCAAATTCTAATTACACGCGTTGCACAATGACTTACTTCAATAAAATAAAGAATATATAAACTTTCATTCTCCGGAAATTTCCTTTGCTTTTCGGTTTTGTATACCATAACATTCAATCACTCCTCCCCCTTTTTTTCTCCCTATGTCTCTCCCACACCCCCTTATCAATTTTTCACGCTCCCCTCCTGCACTATTATCTACGTTCTCAGTCCCCTTCCTCTACGGCTGCGTCTCGTTCTAATATTTCCTCCACGTATTTCCTCGATCTCCTGTCCCATCCGATCTCGCGTATTCTCCTCTCCGCGGAACGCGATCAATGAGGATCGATGTGACGGAACGAGAACGCGGCACCTACCTTCGCGCTGATATACGTGGAGCACGCGGGTTCTCCTCGGGTGGCGAAACACACTGGACCCTCGGAAAAGCGAAAGCTTACCGGAGAGCAGCAGAAGACAACCGCCGTCGGCCCCCTCCCTCACCCGGAACCAACGAAATCGTTCTGCCCCCTCGGCGCCTTCCACCGCCTCGGTTATTTTCGACCCCCGAGATGCTCTCTTTCTCTCCCTCTTCCCGACGCCTCGCGGTATTCGGCGGATTTCCTGGCGATCGCGGGAAAGCCTCACCCGCACCCGTCGTTTCCGAAAATCTCTTCGTCACGCGAGCTACCCATGAGAGAGTCTGTTCGGCAGAAACACGTCGTCGCCGATCGCGCGATCGAGCGCGTTTTAGGTTTCTTTTTGGCAAAAGTATCGCGAAAAAAAAATTAAATATATTTCAAAATAATATATCAAATATAGGTATATCAAACGTTTTCCTAATAATTAATACCTAACTATCTATAATCAGAGTGCGCGCATCTGTATCTAATTGCAATAATAGTGTTTTCTGTACCTTATGAATTGTTGCAATTGCATTATGCAGGCCAAATTATAATATAAACTAAATTTCGCAAATTTTTCTTATTATTATTCATTATTTATATAATTTAAAAAAATTTATTTTACAATAATCAAGTACTGTAATACTAATTTATTTAGTTATTAACATAATTTTTTATCGTATTGTATACATTTAGATTTTTAATTATGTGAAATAATCGTGACTATACTTTCTTAATCCACAAAACTTCAATGTCATCTATGAAATATTGGAAGAATAAACTTGTATAGTTAGGTTAAAGAAATCAAATCAAAGTCGAAAAATTTATTTTTTATTGCATATATATGTTATATTTTTTTAATCAAGCGTAGTTTTTATAGTCGTAATTTTTACATTATTTATTTTCATTTTAATATGTATTTTGTACAGAAAAAAGTATTTACTAAGATTTAAGGTATCTGTGTAACTTGTGCTGATATGGCACAAGGTATTTATGTAAATGTTAGATATTTCTAGCATACAAGGTCTTTAAACCTTTTTCAAGATTCCTTTATTTCAGTCGTCAAAAAAGACAACAAAACTTCTTCTGTACATTTTTTCAAAGTATTTATCGCAAACTCGATATCACTGTCATCCAGACTAGCAGATATACAAAGTCTAAGACTAGGTCTAGGCAAAATTCTTTCCGCCTCTAAATAGGCAGGCAATATAATCGCCAATTTATTTTCTATACATTTATTACAGATTGCAGTTAGTAATTTCTTCTCGGTGGCACGGTCTTTCTGCTCCTTTAAGTATACATGTTTTAAAGGTGATTTTGGAAAACTAGTGCATTCCAATATTGGAATTTTTTTAAGACCATTATCTATCGCTAAGGCGTTGTTGCTCAAAGATTGAAATATTTTTAAATTATTTTCAATTTCATTCAAAGAAGCGATAGCTGGAGTTACTAGGAGGGGTGGCTGGGACGCTGAGAAACTATAGCCAAAACTGAATATACGTTGATGTTCAATGATGAAGGATGAGCCCATGCAAAAGCCTCCGATAGTTCCTATAGCATATTCTAAAGTGCCTAAAGAATACATAAATATATATTAATATAAGCATTTATGTACTAATAAAATAGATTAGACTTTAGCAGCTTTTTTTACCCATTATCATGTCAATTTCGTTTACAGAAATGTTGTAGTATTCGGTAACGCCTCTTCCGTGCAGACCAATGGTACCAAACGATATCGATTCGTCGACGAAGATTCTCAATTTGTACTTTTTGCAAAGATCCACTAGTTCTGGTAGAGGACAGATGTTCCCCGTGTTCATATAAATACCCTCTATAATCAGAAAACGTCTGATATTCGCAGCCTTTCTGGGATTCTTTCTGTCCACTTCGTTCTGTTTCATCAGAAGATTACGTAGATCCTGAACATCGTTGTGTTTAAAGTACGTGATATTTCCTCGTGACGCATCCAGCCCTTTCTGTATGGCGAAATTTACTCGCTCGTCCGCGAATATCAAATCATTACGCTTGCAATAAACCGGAATCGCGGATGCTAAAGTGGCAAACCCGTAGGAATATATTATAGCTTCCTCCATGCCCATAAACTTGGCCAGACGTTCTTCCAGTTCGAGATGTACGTCGACAGTTCCGAATAAGGCTCGTGGTCCGCACGATCCAATGCCGTACTTCTTTATAGTCGCCACCGCGCTTTCCGTCAGCTCCGCGCTGTTGCATAGACCCAGATAGTTATGCGTACCTAAGTTGAGGCAATTCTTGCCGTCGACCGTCACCCATTTTCCAACTTGGGTGGTGATGCGTCTGGGATTTAGCGAGGGATGGTCTTGCGGTGACTCTGGCACGAGAGGCTCCGGCTGCCATTCTGCTAATTTTCTTTCAACCAGTACCTCTTCCGAGAGTACCGGGTCATGACTGCTACTTCGTCTCTTTGAAATAATCCACACTATCCAAATAATCCACACTATCAAGACCGCTTCCAGCAAGATGTGATAATGCAGCCAGGTGTCCCGCAGAACCTCCAGCGATTCGGCAAACAGGAGCTTTATGTTCATTTTTCTTGACTAATCCAAGTGGTACAAGTGGCCAACTGCCTGTTGGCCTCTCTGTTGGAGCCTCTAGATGGCTTATATAAGAACGCATAACAGCAAAAAATAAACGATAATTTGTATGTTAATAAATTATTAATGTCTGAAAAAAGCAATGATGTGTCTAGTGTTTACACTTCTTGAGGATATAAGAACATGGCATTCGACACGTGATTGGTGTATGTATCGCTGCGCATAAATACGTGATTATCTACTGAATAAATCATAATGGATGTTGTAACTTCGTGAGATCAAAAAATTTCACGATAAATTTTGTTCGCAAGACGAATAAAAAGAAACGGTCATATTCATTATAACGATTTAAAAGTCAAAACACGTATACTTTTAATTTACAAAGATTTAATTTTTCGAAAAAATAATGCTTTAATCTTTTTTAGATTTTAAGTTTTCTTTGAAAATTAACGAATCAGAGAATCTTGGAAATTTTAGAATATGAAAAAATTTACGTGTATAAAAAATTCTAGAAAACAGTAGGCTTTCTCAGCACTTAATATTATATATGGTTGTGTTATATTATAATATTATATTAATTATATTAATATTATTCATAATGAATAATTAATATTGCGCACTAATTAATTTAATTCATTACGTAGAAGATATATCGTAACAACTTTTTCCACGCGTTTGAGAGATCTATTAAATAATTGGTTGTAACGATAGATAGATTTTCTTATCTTGCGTGCTTTCAGGAAGAATAAGACAAAGGGATGAATTGATCGCACGTTCCACTAATATCCACATTCGATAACTCCGACAAGTTGCCGAATATCTGGCGTAATACCACCAAGCGTTCTACGCCGCGCGCCGCGAAGAATTGAAGGAGCGCCAGCGCTCGCTGCCGGTAAATCGTACGCTTTGTGTAACATATCTCTCGCGGGCGCAAACGAAAATAAATCAGTTCAAAGTGGTGTCGTACTTCGTCTTGTTTTCATAGTTTCTGTTCCGGTTTTGTTCCGAAACGAAACGCGATACGATTCCCACGACGTTTAGCGCCCGGGCGTTCATTGACGCTACCACTGAAAGGCGCTGATTGTGAGATCGGAATCTCGTCGTTATAATGATCGATGTTATCAATCTGCGATGTTATCTAGCGAACGTATCAGTGCAGTTACGAAATACAATTTTATCTATAATATAATTCGTACGCGAAACACATCACGATGAGGATTTTCCGAAATAAAATAATTTGATAAATATAGATCAAGATATTACGATAAAATAATTAATTGGTTGATTCATTTAAGCTTATTATAACAATAAGATAAGATTAATATGCCTATTAAAAGATCTATTTTTAATCTCACAATTGATTATATAAAAAAATCAAATATTTATTAAAATTAAAAAAGAGAAAGGAAGAGAGAAAGAGAGAGGGTCCTATAAAGAAATACAAAAGATGAATAAAGTTTAATCTGCTCCACATTGCTTATGGAACATCCATTTATATACCCAAAGATATTTTAAAACGAGCTTCATCTCCGGAACAGATGTTCGCAACGAGTTCATCGGTAGTTTCCGTTTGAGAAATGTCAGTCATTGCAGAAGCGACTTCAACCAAACTCTAACCGACCAGCGATTAATTCAAGTAGTAGAATTGCAAAGTTTTTATATTATATAATTTGTTGTATCCAAAATTGATGTAATTTTTGAACTAAATTAAGTTAACAAAATTAATAGTTTAATTTAGTTTTGTCAAAAGTTATATTATAATTGTTAATTACTGTTAGAATTATGTTTTAACACAAAATTTGAATAGAATTGTTTTATTTCAAGGGTGCTTTCGATTAAAGTTCGATGTACGATCAATTTATCAACTATATTATTTCATTAACATAGAATTATTATTTAATATATCAAAAATTAAGTACAACCGTGGTTGGATAGTAATTAGTTAAAAAGTTGAAAGTTAAAACATAAAATTAAAACGTTAAGTTAAAACATAAAATTAATAACTTTTAACTTAACTTGGTTTATTTTAAATGATTTCATTTTTAACTTTAACTAGTTATTTTGAAACACAAACTTTAATTTATTAATTTTTTCTTAAGTTAAAAATTCATTTATGCAAAAGAAAAAAATTATAAAAGAAAAAATACATTCCTACATACAAAAAAACATTTTTTTGTATTTCATATAAGTTTAATTTATAAATAAAATAATAAATTTGGTTGATGATTTGTATTATAATTGTTTTGAATAGTCTAACTTTAGAAAATCACAAATTTCTAATTTTTATATAAATAATGTTTATCAAACCAACTTTTAATTTAAATTAACTTAATCTTAATATAACTTTTGAGTTAATTTTTGTTCAATTTTTAATGTAGTTGAATTAATTTTATAAGTCATTAACTTTAATTTAATAAAAAATATATGTTGACTTATCCAACCCTGGTTAAAATGAGAAAATTAATAATTCTATCTATAAAATCTTCAGTTGTTATCAATTTGCTAAGCGTACCATTTATTTCGATTTCTGCATTACCGTCTTGGGAAAAAAGTCATCTGTGTCTGCAATCAATCGTGTCGCCGTTCGTGCATATTCGGGATCTCACCCTTTTGTAATTTCCTAGCGCGTCTCTACAATTTAATTAGAAAAATCGTACGTTAATTAAAATAACGAGCATTCCAACGATTTTTCGCGAAACAAACGCGTATCGAAGGTAGGACGCTACGTTTTGATTATCGGCGCATCACGCTTCCACCGGCGATAATCTACGCTCTGCAGTTTCAGAGCGTAATTATGGGCGGGGTGTATGTATGTATGGTATATACATATGTATATGTCCTTCAACGTGACGGGAGGACTGAGTAATTGGATATCGGCGGCAACTAATTCTCGTAATTACCCAAGTTAGGGTGATTTTGACCAAGTTCAAATTACCTTAATCGACAATTAACTTAAATTATAATGCAATTTATCTTTATTACCTTGTTAACACAGATAGAATTGTTAAACTTTGTTTAATTATTAAAAAAAATCAGCAATTTCAGACTTATTTTAGTACTTATCAGATCAGCGGAACTTCGATTAATAAATTCCGATTAACTTAATCGATAATTAACTTACCCAGCGGTACCTGCATTACTTCGTTAACTTTGCCAAAATTAATAGATCTTTAAATTTAATATTAAAAAGATTAAATCACAAGGACAACAAATTATCGTTGACTTTTCTGTTAAATTAATCAAAGTTTGATTCAAATGTCTTAGATTAATTATTAAACGCATTTCAATTGTCTTTCATTGCCGGCAGATTGTTGTGTATGTGCACGCACGTAGCAAGAATGAGGAGTTACATATAGTTAAAAATTACAATTAATTTTACCAATAAAATGAATAATTGTCAATTAAGTAAATGAAGGCTTGGCCGAAGTCACTGACTCGGTTCGATAACGAAGGAGAACAGGTTAAATGCATCGAGCTCAACCTATCCGTCGATACGTCTCTCGGCCCGGGCGAGCGAGCGAGGAGACGAAGTAGAGGGAGAGGGAGAGGAAGAGAGAGTAGGAGAGCGCGGCGGGCGACGGCGACGGCGGCGACTCGCAGTGCCGCCTCCATTTTCCACGGCGGTTCCTTTTCGGCGGCCGATTTATCCCGTTCGCTATACGACGCTCCGTTGGCGAGTTGCGATCTCGCTTTTCACGCGTGCAAAAACGTGGGACTGTCGCCGCCGTCGCCGCCGCCGCGTTTACCAAGCCGTAGTAGCAGTCCATTTTCCCGCGCGGCAGGGAGGCCGGGCAGGGCTCGCATTTCCCGCCGTTGGGAAGAATGGAAAATCAATAATCGCAATCGCCCTTACCGACTCTCGCGCGCGTGGCAACACACTGTACGGCGCCCATACTCGAGCGTGCCTCGAGCGCCTCTCCGCGTCCCGTGCCACGTCGCGACGAGACTACCGTTAAATGCGCCGCGCACTGAAAACCTCCTTTCCTCTCGCTCGCGCTCTCGTCCATTCCGATTCTGCGTCTTCCTCGCGCGCACGCGCACACACACACGAAGCCTGCGCGCAGTGCTGCCAGTAGTTCGTCGTACGCGCCCGCCATTGAGGACGACCGCCATTATAGATTCCGTTGTGAGTGACCGAGTCTGTCGGCGAGTGCGACTTCCCAGACGGAAAACTTCGTCATATCGCGTTTTCGACGTTACTTGCCGCAAATTCGAAAGGGAGTCCCGGGAGTCGCGCGAGACAGCGAGACGCGAGATAAAAGGAGGAAGGAAGAAAGAAAGAAAGACGAGTCCTGAACGGACGAACTGCGAAGCGGATAAAGCGTGAGCGATCGAAAAGGGCGCGCGATGAAAACGTACAGCAGGAAAAAGGGCGACAGCCCGAGCAACGTGATCATCCACGTGAACGAGCTGTGCCGGCTGTGCCTGGCGAAGGAAGAGGAGATGGTGCCGATCTACGACGACGAGACCGTGCCGATGCCGCTGCGGATACTCTCCTGCGTCAACATCGAGGTGGGTCGACAAACAGAAAGGTAGAGAGAGAGACACACACATACACATACACACACACACGGAGTGGAGTCGGTCGCCGTCGGACGGAGTCGGTCGCCGTCGGACGTTGAGCTAGCGAATCGTCACCGCGAACGACGTTACGTTGTCGTCACGTCGCGTCACACGCTCGATTCGCAGCGGGCGATAATAATCGGCGGCTTATCGAAAAATAGGAATCTAGTTTATCTCTCCGCGCACGGCGTCCTCTCGCATTATCTCCCCTCCACGTGCCGCGTCGCGTCCTTCGATGTGGTACACGCACACATTTATCTGCGCGTGCGAGAGAATGAGAGATATACAGGAGCTACACATACACACACACATACACGCATGCGTGCGCGCGCGCGTGAATGACGCCGTATGCGGCGATACGACGTTGCACGAGGCAACTACCGCCCTTACCGAGTTATCGACAAGTTGTGGCGATAGGTATTATAGCGGCGCGCCTTTTACGCGCGCCGCCTCATTACAGAGACCTAGAACCGACAAGGCGCGGACTCACGCGCGCACTCCCGTTTACCCTACGGATTTATAGAGATCTGTAATGCAGTATGAGTGGCATCCCTCGATATGATCGCGGCCAAGCTCTTTCGGTGGGGGGAGAGATCATTTCGAGACGCGCCATCGTCGTCTTCCTCGAGCAGTAACTTCTCTCGATGGGACGTGAATCGCGGAGGATGCATGGGCTTTCGATTTGAAAAATTTAACTAGGCAAATTTTTCAATTCATTCATCAATCGCATTGCGTAATTTTTACAGAATAAAGTTGCAATTGTGTATAATGCAATTGATTAATTGATAAATTAGAAAATTTACCTTAGCTTGACTAAAGAGACTAGATGAATTTTTCAATACTCTTGACATTAAAATTTTTAAAGACCTTTGTATTATTAGTTGCATTTACTATACTGCTAGTCCTATACAAGAGATCAATAATTATTACATGTAACATAATTTGCATTATATGTATACAATATAAACTATATTTTACAATGTCATTCATGTAAATAATTCATGAATTATAGAAGATATTTAGATATCAGTAATACTGAAAACTATTTCATTGTAATATTTTTATTTTATCATTACTAAAGTTATATTAACTTCACTTTTTCTGTATTGTATTATACAATTTATAATTTACATTGCTTGTATTGTTTACATGATAAAAAATTTTGTAAAGATGTAATGTAAACAATATATACAACATGAAATAAAAAATTAAGTTATAAGACGTCTACATCTTTAAGATAAGAATTTTTAAAAGTAATCTTAGACTTTTTTTTAGACATCTTAAATCTTGGACTTTGTATTGTTTAAGTAAATAAACCATGTAGATCAGCTTGAAATTTATAGTCCAAGTGAATACAGAGTGTTTAGCTTTAATATGATTATCCTCCAATATCGATGTTTCAGGTTTATGAGCAGGATGGCCTGCCTAACATGATATGTCATCCCTGCAAGTATCAGCTGGAGAAGTCGTATCAGTTCAGGAAAAAATGCCAAGCCGCGGACACCAAGCTCAGAAAACACATGAAGTTGATACAGCAGTTGACTGGAGACGAAGAAGGCGAGAACCAGGATAACAGAGATGAATCCAAGGAATCCAACACAGGAAAGTCTAAGCAAGTTAAACAACTGCTGGCTGATCTAGTTTCAACCAAAGGTGACAGCAGTCAAACGGATGGAGATCCCATCGAGGTGACAGAGGAGGAACTCGTCGGTGGCTACATTCTGGGTGTGTGTTACTGACAGAAATTTATTTCATCACATTATTTCACTGCTCTGGATATGAACCAAAGTTCTAAACATTAATAACACTGCTATTTTTGTTAGAAAGGATTGCTTGATCTTCGTTTTAAAGCCTTGCATTTAATATTCACAAGTTTTTGTTCTTGAGAAAATAACACAGTATTACAATCTATTTGTCTCTAGTTAACCTAGAATTAAATCGTATTTCGTAGAGGCTATATTTCTAATAGAGTAAGATACTTTTCTAATGCTATACACGCAGAATGACAAATTTAAGAATTGAATCCAGCAGACTTATCCTGTAGATGTAATATATGATAAAAAATGTTATAATGATAATGAAACCTTCATTAAGAGCTATAGAATAGGCCTGCAGATCTTTCTTGACAGGCTATTGCTTCATCATTCAGCTGGCCAACATCTCTGGGAAGAAGTAACATTGAGAAATGTTTACAAATATTTAGTTCATATACATGTATCATCATTGTTTAATACACAGGAATGAATTCCGAAAATCCGGAAATAGAGGAGAGTGTCTCAGAAGATCCAGAGAACATCACACTGGTACCTGCTGAGGAACGAACGGCGAAGGCACGATGCACGATAAGGGCAACGCGTATCAAGCAGGAACAGGAATCCGACGATGAGACGGAAGAAGTTCAGAGAGCGATAGTGAACGTCGATCACAAAAACGTTTACATGATGGAAGTCACTAGCAACGACGCCAATCAGCCAGAATCATTGAAGTTACAGCCAATGGGCGACACAATTGGTAAAGAATGCACTGAGAATACATTGTCTGTAACAGAAGAAGAAAATCCTAGAGGTTTCTACAAGTGGCAAATGTGCGTTGCAGTTGATGCTAACCCGGAAATGAAGGTTTTCAAATGCGACAAGTGCCCGAAAGCGTTTACCCGGCGAATAATGCTGAAGAGTCATCAGTCAGTGCATTCCACACAGAGGGGATTTACGTGTCAGGCATGCGAAAAATGGTTCCCGACGAGATCCGCATTGGTGAGACACGAGCGCACACACACAGGTCAATATTTTTTCATACTCAATCTAACAAATATAGACAAATTTAATTTTAAACTAATAATAAAATTATTAAATTTAATTAAGTGTTAAATAATTAAATTTATTCTAAAAATATACAATTAATATTATCTCTCTATACTTACAGGCGAAAAACCGTTTGGTTGCAACATCTGTCATCGTGCTTTTGCGCAGAAAGAGATTTTATTCCGACACTTAATGACACATTCTGGCCAAAAACCGTTCCAGTGTCAACATTGCGATAAGAGCTTCACGCAGCGAGAAGCACTCAAGGTGCACATGCGTCGACATCAAAAATTAAATCCGAACGATATTCAACTGCATCATTGTCAGCTTTGTCCGAAGGCGTTTTGTCACGCGTCGGGTCTCAGCAGACACTTGGTTACGCACACTGGTAGAACGTATAAGTGCGTCGAATGCGAAAAAACCTTTACAGATAAGAGCTCGCTGCTAAGACACAGTCGTATCCATGCGCCCAAGGCAATGATAACAAATTGAGCAATTGGCTTGCTCAGTTTGTTATGATTCTCCTGAGTTGTCAGTGGATACAAAAAAATTCTTTGAAATGACGGAATCTGTGTCGGAATTAGACCTGGAGGTCGATCATGAAACTTTTTCTCTATAGCGGAAACGTGAAAAGTGGAAATCTTTACCATTGAAGTTAATGGAGAAATATTTCTCTTTTCACGTTTCCGCTCTAGGGAAAAAGTTTTATGATTGATCTCCTGCAGCGAAATTGTCGATATTAATGAGAAAGATCTACAATATAGATTTTCAAAGAGTTATATGAGTATTTCATTAAAACGGATTTAGTTGCATAATCCTAATATGTAACTCATATATTTGAGACGCTTATTGCAAAAGTGGCCTAACTACCAAAATTCGATTTTCCTTTTTAAAGCGTTATTTTTGAAATTATTAACTCTTTAAATAAGAAACCGAGTATTTTGGCAGTTAAGTCATTTTTGCGATAAGCGGCCTCATTTAACATTTAAGAAACATAAAGGTACGCCCGAATTATCAAGCTAAATTTCGAGCAACGAGCATTAGTTACACGGTTCGCTAAGACAAAAATGCTCGCAGCTCAATAATCCTAGATATATCTTCAAAGGAGCATAGAACTTTTTCGGTTCCAAAAGTATGCCCTTCTCTTTTTTTCTGGAAAGCACATACAAACTACAAGGACTGAATTTTTTTTGTAAATGGAAGTATAATAGGATCTCCTTAACTTTGGCCCTATGGGGTGATAAGAACGGAATGCCAAAATTATAGAATACCCTCACCACAGCACGAGTCTACTAATTACCATGTACTTACGCGAACAAAGTACACGGTGATTGGTAGACTTGTGCTGTGGTGAGGATGTTCTATAAAAGGAAGGGGTATGATATTAGTATTTGTGAAAGTACGTGTGAAGGAATGCAAATATTATAGAGGGCCAAAGTTAAAAAGGTTCTACTGTACATATTTTTAATTATTAATCAATTCAAGTTTTAGTGAAAAATACTACCCTTCCTCTTCTAGTCCTAGACCCTGTAGCATTTTGCACTAGAAACTTTTTGTTTCGAACCAGATTTGTTTAAACAAACCAGATTGGAGATGTTTTTGGTACATAAAACACTGCAGGACTTAGGACGAGGGAAGGAAGATATTTTTCAGTGAAACTTAAAAAATTGTAATTGATAGTAAAAAATTTGTACTTTTATTTACAAAAAAGACTATTGCAGCTTGTATATTCTTTCCAGAAAAAAATCATGAAAAAGGAAATTAATTTTAAATCTGAAACGGTCCTATGCTTTTTTAAACAAAAGTTTATTTTAGTCATCCTTGTATAAATATTAATATCTTTTATTTGAGATATACGGTTTCTTATAAATAATGTATTTGTACATAACAAACAGAATTTAAAACGCAAAATTATAAGTAAATGTGGAAAATATATGCAAGTTTCGTCGTAAAATTTTGAAAACAAATTTATGTTTAAATGCGATGAAATACAAGTGCAACAAGATGAATATATACATAAGTACAATCTGTAAATACATATATAAACACAAGTTGAATACAAGCAATCAATTATCTCGATTACTGATACAAGAGTGATTAAAATAAACTTAATTTATTAGTTTTCAATTCCAAACATTTTTTTATTCAATTGGTAAGGTTTTTTGCTTTCCGTGATTGATTACAGCATGATTGATATAATTTTTTTTTATATTAAGTGCAATTTGGATGATGCATTAAAAAGTGACGTATTAAAAATGTCACATAACTAATACAGTATCATAACAATATTGAATGTATATAATTTAGCTTTCCTGTCAAGGTAGCGATGATCATATTCTTACATATAATTTTTATATTCAAAACATTTATATATGATTATGCATCATGTACTCTTTGCGATGTAGGTTTATCACTATTCATAATTGATGTATATAGTTCTAAATACAAAGCTATATTAAAAAAATGAAATTATATGCCATTTATGTGCACATAAATGTTTTATTGACTATTACTCTTATAATTCTTTTCTAGTTTCCTAAATTTATATTTTATGCTATATATATATATATATATATATATATATATATATATGTATATAGCCACTCATATTAAAATCTTATTTAAACAGTTACGGGGGGAAATATTTTTAAACAAAAAAATTACTCAACATAGAAAAAAAGAGAAATATTGCAAAATCTTATGTACATGAGAACAAGTATTGACGAATGTGTATTTATATATAAATGTGTGTTTTGTTTAATCTATTTCACTGAATACGCGCGCACTTCTGATATTTTACACCGTAAAAGTATTGCTATAATTAAACGAAATGCGCGGCAAAACGGAATACGCGAAGACTATTCGGCTAGGGGTTATTCTACATGTACATGTTATATCGTCAAATACTGAAGAGTGATCATGCGAATGCATATAAAAATTGCTCGCTGTATTCGTGAACTATATAGCCAGTCGCAGCGTTTTGTGCGACAGAGCTCATGTCGTTTATCAGGGAAATCGTTCATAGAAATGCAACATGTTGGTCCGTTAAGTGCAAATGCGTTGTGTAAAAACGCTAGGAAGATCAAGGATCAAATAAGTTTTGCATGAAATGGTGCGGTAGTACACAAAACGACAGGAAAAGCTTTTATTAAAAAATCCGCTTTATTTTTTATGTGTCTTTTTACGAGCCTGTGCACTATTACATATTGCCGATATGGTTTACAAGTCACAAGTCGCACACATCAATTATGCCAGAGGATGACTAAATCTTTTTACAATTTTATTTGTTTCTCACATTGAATCCCGACAATGTCGGACAATTTTTTTCTGTACCAAAAAACATTGAAAAATTCTACAACAGTTTCGAGCTCCGTCACACGATCTGTGCTGGACCTCTACCGAGATTAGATTTTCAATGGCTTCGCTTTCATTTATGTAATATCTGCAATTGTTCTATTTAGTTAAAACAATAGCAAAGGGGGAAATGACGTACACTTCAGAGAGCGATTAAACATGCTTACGTAGTTACGAATATTCGAATGTATACTATAAAACGATGAAATCTAATTTTACAACAAAGCTGTTTAATTGGATTAATATGATGATTTTTAAATATGTTTAAAATATTTAACAATGATTCAGCTAGTCAATAATACATCTAATTCGGTATCATGTTGCAATTATTTTTTGTGAAATTCATGAACGCGAGCACGTTCACGACACACAAATGTCATTTCCTTCTTTGCTATACATATGCCATGGACACATTGTCAATTTACACTTTTTTTTCCTCAACGATTAATAATTCTAATGAAGATACGTACACGAAAGATCGATCGGTAAATCGATAGCGTCATCAGTAAAAATAAAATTTTAGTAAACCTGCAGCGTGTAGTTTGCACATTTCGATTAAAAATTAGCTCACTTATTAGCTAACCAAGTTGGAGTATCGAACTTTCATGTACGTGCGAGAGACTACTTATACAGCTAAAAATCTATGAGACTGCAGTTATACATTCCCGAATCTGAAAACACGTATAGCGCGCCTGTGTTTATACATTTTTTTCAGATAAAAATTTGATCCACTACACAAGTTTTCTTTACTGCAAGTAAAGACCATCAGCATGTATCAGCGAAAAAAGATCGATTTGCAGTTAACTGATTCGCGCGCATCAATTTGAGAAGCTTTCAAGACCTGAACATGGAGAAACTTACAATGGGTTTCATAATATAGGCTTGTTCTTTTCTTTGCATAATGCATCCATTATATCTACGTGCCGTATTGTTAAAAGATACCACCACGCGAAAAACCGAAAAAAGTGAAGGAAGAAACGACTGTTCATACCAACTATGTGGGATTATGAACGAGATTTGTACTATGCCTGTCGTCACATATATAATGCGGTATTTCATGGCGAAAAGAACTAGAAAGAGAACTGCCGATACCTAGTCCTCTCTAATGCTAAGTATTGGCGTAAGAAATCAGTGACTTCGGTGGTGGCTGCGGCACACGGAGATCGAAGTATCGCGAATGAATTTTTTTATTTTTCATTATTATAGAAATAACACGGTTACTTCTCTGAGAGGAAGAGATAGAGAAGAAGATAGAATTAGAGAAAGAGAAACAGATGTTCTATCGGATACCTAAAATCGAGAAACGCCAAGACCAATTTAAGATTCATCCTCTCATCAATCGAGAATCAGCTTTTTTGGTTGCTCCCATGTGAAACCGTCTCGTCCAAAGTGACCATATGTACTGGTTTGTTGATAAATAGGATTACGAAGATTCAGCTCCCTATAAAAGAAAGATAATTACACATTTTTAATTTATTTATCCCCTTATGTGATTTATGATTTAGAACCGATAAATTATATTATATAGCAATTGTACATTATAAATGAAACAATATTTATTACACAAAAATAAGTTATATTTGATGATTTATTCTCAGTTAAATTAAATATAACATCATGGCATTCAAAAGTAGCAAATACAATACATAATACATCATCGAATAATCATCATATATATGAATCTTTTTTTCTTGTTAAAATCTCTAAATGTGAAAAGTATCGAGAATAATTAGACTAAGAAATTATATTAAATATGAGAAATATTAAAATTATTTAAGTACACGTACTTGACGATTTTTCCGGGTCGCAAATCGAAGTTCTTATTCACTATGTCTAAGAGCTCATTTTGAGAACGCGTGGATGTGCCATAATCGAAAACTGTGATAGACAACGGTTCCGCCACTCCAATTGCATAGGAGACCTAATGTAAATGCACATTTATTACAACTAAAAGATATAGAATTTCAGTAAATATGTCACATCTATCCATCACACTGTTATCATACACAAGTCATCATATAACAAAAATAATGAAATGTCGAAAATGAGTTTTATGTAAATATATCTCAAAAATTATATGAGACTGTCGATTTATTTATGAGAAAAAGTTTATCAGTAGTGTCTTATCCCTGTAACATATATCAAAGTCAATAAAATCGATAAGATGTAACATATTCTATATATTAACCAGAGTTTCAAAATTTCATTATAAAAAAAAAATTACAGAAATGGCTTCGATTATTTTAACAAGAATAATTTGAGTTTTGTAAATTTTACCTGTACAAGACAGCGTCTGCAAAGATTAGCCTTCACTAAGGACTTGGCGACCCATCTTGCGGCATAAGCAGCTGATCTGTCCACCTTGGTAAAATCTTTACCCGAAAATGCACCACCACCATGTGCCCCCCAACCACCGTACGTATCTACGATGATCTTTCGTCCGGTAAGACCAGCATCACTCTGGAATTTTTAATAAGAATTTATCAAAATAAATTACGAAATATCATTCACATTTTATTTAAAGATTACTTATCGCATACATAATCACATAACACACAGTATACATTAATTTTTTAACTTATTAAAATATTAAAAAAATTTGATTGATTATTCTCAGATAGCGTGATTTGTCATCATGGCATTCAAGAGTAGCAAATACAAAATTACATCATCGAATAATCATAATCCAAAATTTTTTTCCTTATTGTCTAAATTTCTAAACGTGAAAAGTATCGAGAATGATTAACATCTGAATTGATTACATTATATAATAGTTCAGAACTTTAGCAATACCTGTGGTCCACCGATAATAAAAAGTCCACAAGGATTCACGTGGAAGACTGTTCTCTCATCTAGATATCTTGCTGGTATTACTTCTTTGATGACCTTCTCCATAACAGCTTTACGCAATTCGTCTAGACCAATTTTTTCACTATGTTGCAGCGATACCACAACAGTATGAACTCTTATAGGTACGCAAGCTCCATGATCCATGATGTATTCGCAGGTTACCTATCGTATACATTACAGACATTTTATATAATACATTTCATTTTTTAAATAATAAAGTATTTTAAATAAATTATATTTGGATTATTCTCAGATAAGCTAGTCATCATGGCATTCAAGAGTAGCAAATACAAGTAATAATCATTGAATAACCATCATACATGAATTTTTTTCTTATCGTCTAGATCTTTAAATGTGAAAACGTCAGAAACGAGATTACGAATTAAGAATCTTTTAATTTACAATTGGTTTTTCTGATTTATGAATTTCTTAAATTTTATATCGACACTTTTGATTTATCTTATCAAATTTAAATCCTGCGTTTTTGCAAATTAAGATAAACGAAACGTATATACAGATATATGGAAATCATACCTGTGTTTTTGAATCTGGACGAGCCCACCATAATTCACCACTTCGTCTTAGCTCGGCAATTTTTTGATTCAATTTGTGCGCCAGTACGACTGTCAGTGGCATACATTCGTCGGTTTCATCGGTAGCGTAACCGAACATTAAACCCTGATAAAAGAATTTTAATTAGTCTAATGATATGAGTTTCAAGCAATATGATAAGTATTTGAAAGAATATAAAAGTAAACATTGTGTTTTTGTACATGAAATAGAAGATTAATTAAGAATAAGAAAGCTGTTTTTAATAAAAAGTAAAGTATATTGCATAATATACATATGGTATATTATATAAAACTGTGAAGAATATATGAAGCAATAATATGTGCAATAAAAGGTGCCACACAGAACAGAATATATAAATATAATAGAAGGGAATATACTCATTAATAATAATATTAATAAACAATTTATAAACTATGCCTCACACCATTATGTAAGCATCCAATTTCTTTTAGTTTCAATTATTTAATGAAGAATTACATTCTTAATTATGTATATACATACACACATACAAACATACGTACGAAATTTATAATACGTGTTAGAATTAGACTCGTCATAGTTATTTTACCGTTACTGATCTACATGACCTACAGGGTAAAACATATAAATATTTTCAAATCTACAGAAACTTTCTTGCACGAACCTTATACACATTCATTCAATTTCGCAATATATGCCAGATCCAACAAGAATTAACACAATAATATCCTTATAGTAATGCATTCAAACTATTGTGATAGTGCAACAGATATGTGAAGAAGCAATATATCACACACCATTTCCTCTTCTACAGCGAAGAAATAAGAATTGATGTTAATACAGCGAAGAAATAAGGACTAGGGTTACAAACAAATAAAATAAAAAAGTGATAAATATTATTCGTGCAGCTACTGTAAAGAAATGTATTTAGTAGCGCAGAGGAGGCAAACAATCAAAGAGAAGAAAAAAAAACAAAAGAAGACAAAGAGAAAAGATAATTCAACGATGACAATGCTAATTGACCTGATCTCCTGCTCCCACTTCCTCGTCGCTACGGTTTTCGTGAACGCCTGCCGCGATATTTGGTGACTGAGCGTCGAGCGCCAACAGAACATTGCACAGCTTGTAGTCAAAACCTGTACAAATCATCAGCATGGTGAGACAAAGATATTCACTACCGTTTTTCACGCAGTAGATGTTCTTGTATGAAATTCTGCCATTTCAGTACATCGGGCTATTATCAGACCATTGTTGATCCTAATAATCCTGGCTAATAATCCTGATTAAAACTAATACGATAGTTGCATGTACGAGTTCGAACACGAAGACTTCTCGAAATATCAGAGATACTAAATTACAAATTCTTTGAAATTCTCCTGTCTGGCACACGTCATATTCTTTATAGATTAAACAACAAATCTGTAACCACATTACAAATAAAATTATCTATGCGCGTATCCGAACGTAGTACATGCACACAGCCTTACTTCCTATAAACATGATAACTAATATCGGCACTTTGTTGGAATCATATTCCAGTGCTTTGTAATTTATTTCCGAGATATTTCTGCCAAATTAGAAATTTTCTGCACGATTGATGCAGCGTCGAAAGAAATTTTTCAAGAATCATTATCTTACAACGATGATGCTTAGATACTCGCACAGGTGTTTACAGTCTCACCTGCGCACACGCAAGCAGACACACGTAGATGTAACACACGCTTATGACACACAGAGTAATAAGATAAATTTGAGAAACGTGTGAATGTCTTTTAAGGAGGGTAGAGGAAAAGGGGAAGAAGCTAGAACATAGGGTAGATCGTTGATATTGAATTATTTTTGACTGTTCTGTGGCACGGGCTGAGAATGGGTTATGTACCTGATCACCTGCACCCACGTCCATTTCTTGCCTGTCCGTATGGACACCATCCGCGATATTTGGGGATTGTTGTTCGATCGCCACCAAAAGGTTCAACGTACGCCAATCGAATCCTGCCACGATACACTTAAGTTACACAGTCTTTACTCATTTCTTTGTGTGATTTCTTTTTATCCGAAAGGTGAATGAGCAGAACTGGTTATCCGATCGATCGATCGAGGCATGTCGGATCCAAGACATGTCAAAGAATTTATATTCACCTCTATGTTATCATTGAAATGTCGTCTGGCTCCTTGTGAGAGCGACAGACTCATAACAAATCGCGGATTCGAACCTACACATTATATATATATATATATATATATATATATATATATATATATATATATGTATATATATATATGGATTTTTGAATTCGTCATCTTTAGCGAGAGTCACAAAGGACCTTTTTAGATCTAAGTGACATACGAACTGATAGTTTCCCACCCACTCTCTTTAACTATTACTACTAGTATTACCATTAATATTCAATATTAAAAAAAGAGAAATCACAAACGATGTCTGATGCTTGGATCTTATGTGCCATAATCCGATCGTGTTGACGTAACTATTAGAGATGAAGGAGAATCGAATGAGACGGATTTTATGACAAAGGAGTTGGCTATCTATTCAGCCACAGAGCATGCATGTGTTACATGAATAATGACTTATTTTGTGGCGAGTATAAAGATTTTAATTTTTCTCCGCGCAAACATACAATTAGTACCATCCAACAAAGTGTCAGAAACAATCGGGGAGAGTGACAAACGTGCATCACTGAAATTAACGATAGATGCAACGCGAATCACGCATTGTCCAGTTACCGTACCTTTTGAGGAATCATCGTAGCCAATGTGTTTCACTGTATCACGAACGATCTTCTGATAATCCACTACAGCCTTTGATGTAATCTCTCCGCACAAGAGTATCATCCCAGTTTTTGTTACGGTTTCTATAAAAAAAGCACAATAATTAAAATTCATGTGTTTTGAACATACAATGTTAACATAAAAAATTATATATTTAATGCAGAACAAAGCTATTGTATTTAAAGAATGTTATATAAAGTAAATGTTAAGGCAGCTATAACACATTTATAAAAATTTCATTTTCAACAATATATTGTGAATGCAATAGATGCAGAAGTTCCGGCCTAAAACTAGTTCACGGCCGAACACAAACTAATTTATAAATAGATGCCATAATACATATTCAAGTGCCTTAAGAAATCGGCACTGTTGGCGAAACTTACCGCATGCTACTTTAGCATCGGGATCTTGTTTCAAATGTGCATCCAAAATGGCGTCGCTTATTTGATCACACATTTTATCTGGAAAAAAAAAAACATAAGTTTATTAATATTATAACAGTGAATTATTAAGCAAAGCAATTAAAGGATTAATATGTCTAAACATAATTAAAATATAATAAAAATCTTATGTTTATTACATAAATGTAATAAACAAAGAATAGAATAATTTGTGTGACATAATAATTTTTACTCTGTATTACAATATAATTTGTAGAAAGTAATGAATCGTTAATCCAAAATTAGTTCACCTAAATTGCTCACGTGACTCGTGAACTTTCTTTCTTTATCTTTGGTATAATTAGAATCGTGATGTAGAGAGGAAAAACAAGTCATTTATCTTGTAGAGATAATTAGCAACACACGAATAAATCGCGAAAAATTCCCTATTTTCTGTTGTTTTCGAAACAATAAAAACAGTAAAAAAATACAAGAATTACGGATGTGTTAAGATCTTAGAAAATTAATTACAACAAAAAGTCATATGTTAAACAAGTTAAATATTTTCAAAAAATTTAAAGTTTGGGCAATAGCACTGTAATTTTTTTAATAGATACCAGCAAAATTTTACAAGCTATTCTTAGATTATATACCAAAAAAGAAAGAATTTGCATGAACAATTGTTACATAAATCCAAATTTTTTTAACAGAAAAAAACTACTCTAGAAATTTTCAATAAAGCAGATATATGGAACATTACAGTTTTGTCATTAGCTTGATAAAATTACTATGTATCATTTTTTAATGCCAATTTGTCTTACGAGATTAGTTAAGATTACAAGTTGAAGCAATTTCGTTGACGATCTTCTTTTTATAATATTGTAAAAGTCATTTGCGAGACTTTTCCGTTTCTGACCCGAGATGACTGACGTAGATATCGTCGAATCGTGGGTATGACACGGTTCAAAGTGATATAAATCATGATCATTGAAAAAGTATTAAAAAGAAAAGAAAAAAAAGAAAAGAAAAGAATGTTGGTCAAAAAGGAAGTGAAAGTAGAAAATGCGATGAGAGAAGAAAAGATAACGTCGATTAGCGCCGGTGGTGAGTCACGAACCAGCCCTATGAAACTCGGCAGTTTTCCTTTGTATGCCTAATGTCTGCCAAGCCACTAGATGGCGCTAACAACGTTCAGAAATAATTAAATAACAATTTATTAATAATTATTCGTAATCATGAAAGATATTAATAAATTAATAAATATAATACTTGAATTACATTTATTGCTAAATTTTTTGTAGTTTACAACACGTTCAATAAACATGTATATGAGGGATACAGTGTATACTCAGATAGCAGAGAGTTAAAAAAGAATTCAGGCTTATGTCATTAATTATTATTCATTTTCGGATACAAAAAAAAACTTTTCAGAAAAACAATTCTCTTTTTGTATCTAAAAATAAATTCTGAATTGACGATATAATAAATTCTGAGTTCTTTTTGAATCTGTGTGCTATTTGGACAACTGTATATACCGTATAAACATACGGCGACAATAGTGGACGCTGGAAGTTTATGAGTTGCATAGGCATAGGTTTAGTCACGAACTCTTTGTGATCAATGGTAATCGTTTTTAGATAATGGTAGTTTCAGAAAATTTGTCAAAAGTAGATAAAAGAGAAAAGCATTAGGTCTCAAAAGGGACAGATATTCGTAACACAGAGCAGCATTTGACAAGTAGCATTTTCAAGACATTAAACAATTTGTTTAATATATATATTTATATAATAAATATATATATTCATTATATATAATTATATTTATTATATATAATATATATGTAATAAAGATATTGTGTGTACAAAATATTTTTGTATATAATTATATATAATATTTTAACTATAATATTTGATATATAAAATAATTTTCATTTATTTCATAAAAATCTTCAAATACATCAAATACTGTTAGCGATTGTTATCTTGGAAATTAGGATATCTAGAAATTATTTTAGATAAAAAATTGATACTTAAACTATTGGGAATCATGAATGTAGTGAATTTTTAAAAGTAGTGTATTTGCTTCTAGAAGAACAAGTGGAAGACTAATGCATAAAGAGAAGGTTTCCAGCTCAGGTATAGAATGCTAAAAAAAAAAGCATAAAGAGACAAAGGAGTTGAAATATACTGGAGTCTGTGTCCATGCTTCTTAATGGTAGTTTTGTCTCTTTCTCTCACACGATGCTTATATTAGGTCCTATATCATGTGGCGATTGTTTCCATTCCTCGAATTTAGTGATCAACATGTTAATTCAATCGATTACAAAAGAAGAAACAACAGTCGAGCGGCATCGATAGAAGACCGGTGCGCCATCTACGTCGTGAATAGAATCATCTAGAAACTCTCGAAGATGGCGAATTTTTTTTTTTTTTGAGCATGACAAACGATTGCTCATGCACTGGCCAAATTCGGCAAATCACGTCTGTTATCGGTAGATTCGTAACAACAAAGTTGTAATGGAGGAAATAATAATGAAGAAAATTCTGGAATTTCTGATCGTATCCGTCCACTCGAACCAGTCCTGACTTAGCAACTAGCTGTTTTTCGCTAATTCATAGCTCCTATCTATAACACAGAATGATTAATCTCAATTAGTCTATACTAATGCTAATGCATACTAATAATGCAAAACAAATGCACACAAAATATAACATATAGCTTAGTAATGATCGATTAAACTGCATGTATATTTCACAATCGACGTTCAAGGAAATTATCTAGAGTGTAAGTGAGGAATGCTTTTTTTTTGGTTGTCGTACAATTTGCTTTAGAAATAGCTCTTTTATCAGGCAACAGAGATCTCGTAGCTGCTCCTTGCCCCCTGTTGCAGCATATTCTACAGATTCTTCTTCTTAAATAGCCTCAGGCTCTTAGCAACATTCCAGAATATATTCTTGAAGTTTAGATGCAGAAAAGGAGAATCTAATCAGTAATAAAATATACTGACAACTAGCAGTGACCCTTCCGATTAGTTCTTACAAATTCTGCTTTTCTGTATGCCTTCTACGTTTTGCTGTCAGACAAACAATCGGATACTAGAAAGAAAACTAATGAAACAAGATCAGAAGTGTGAAAATTACAAAGTGAGCAAGTTTACCATAGATGTTAATAATAAAAAATTATAAATATCCCAGTAAACATATTAACTTTTGTAATTTTCACCAAGTTATGTCGTACATAATCAATTCCCTGTTATCTTTATAGCTGAACTTCTTTCTCTTTGGTACAAAAAAAAAAGAGAGAGAAGAGATGAATCGTATGCCGCTAGTTCAGCTAAAAAGAACAGACCTAACTGAACCTACTTCCAATTGGAAATCGCCTTCCCGCGGCTAAGTTCTTTCGCGTCTCCAGATACGTTGATATATTTCGGAGCAATGTGCAACGATTCATCATCTAAAACGAGAGATGCGGAAATCGCGCGAGCAGGCGCCGTCAAGACGGAAAATTCGTTCGGGCGTGCCGAATTCGGACGCGAACCGGCCGTGCAGGCGTTTCGCGCCGATCGCGCGCTGCGATCGGTGCGAGCACATGGCGGCGGCCGCGCCAACGGCAATGTGCACACGGTCAGGTCGTCCGCCCGCCCGCCGTATTGGCGAGAAACGAGGATGAGCGGAAGCCTCGCGAAAAAACGAAGCGAGGTCTTGCCGCGAGATCTATTCGACCGTAGAGAGAGAAAGAGAGAGAGAGAGAGAACCGATGATACTTTATTTTTCCTCGTCCCAGTGTGAGAGAATTGGAGGAGCGTTGCCGGGGGAGGCAGGAGGGAAGATTCGACAATTCGGCATCAATTTGCTCGAGGGGAGAAAACGTAGGGGTAGGAAAAAGCGCGGCATGGATCGCGGGAGGTGATCCTTTTCCATCGGCGTACGCCGATGGAGGTGGAGGTGGTGGTGGTGGGAAAGCCGCAAGGTACAGGGGAACGTAGAGCAAGAGGGAGAAAGAGACGGAGAGAAGAAAGAGAGACGAAAGCTTTTCCGACCGATAATGCAGGGTCGCGGAACCTCGATAGGGCCCGGTCTTGGGAGGGAGAGGAAGGGGTAGGTCGTCTCACGCGGGTGATCCCTGGGTCACTAAGGGCTTCTCACCTGGGTGTCCCTCGCCGACCGACTCGGAGGTGAACAGGAACGTGGTGTCCTGCTGAAGCTCGGGCGGCGCGTGGCCGTTCGCATAGCCGTTCATATGGTGCGCGGTCTCCGGCATCTTCCTGCGTTTCGGGGTCGTCGCCGCCGTTGTCGCCGTGTCGTCTCGCAGCAGGTGCTCGCCACTCAGGTCCGTTTCGGGTGTACCGCCGCACAGTTCAGTCTCACTATTGTAAATGGCCGCGAGTGAACTCTCCACGTGCCTGCTCCTCCTCCTCCTCGTCGTTGTCGTCGTCGTCGTCGTGGTTTTCTCTTGCTCGTTTACGCGCGCTCCACTCAGAGGTTATCGCCTCGGCGTGCAGTATGAACTCGGGCGAATTGCGTCTCTTACAGGAGTTATTACTTGTGGCCCTTCGTCTGTTCGAAAGTAGACACGAGCGAGTGAGCGAGCGAGCGAGCGTGCGAGCGACGGCGTGCACGAGAGGGAGAGCGGATCGGATCGTGAGAGAGCACGAGCTCCACACAGGCACACGGCACACCGCGTAATGATCGGGAATAGTGGGCGAAACGACGCGCCGCGGCGCGTAGCGGAAAGTGAAAGAGACTCTGCGCGGGCCGTCGTCTCCTATTTATAACCTCGGCGCGTTTGCCCGCGCGATCACCCGGCACTGCCGGTCACGTGACACACTTGGACGCACGGCGCGAAATTTGAGTCGGACGGAGCTCCGCGTGTGTCCCGCTCGCCGCCGGCGCTGCTCTCCGTTCTTGTGATTACTTCCCTCGTCGATACTTCGCGTGACTCTGCGTGTCCCTGCGAAAGATGAAATGAGCATTAGAGGCAGAATCCAAGGAGGTTGCTTCGAACGAATACTTGGAACGTTTATTTAAACTGGATAATCGCCTTGGCGTAGTTTACACCGGTCGCATTTGATAGGCGTATCAAGTACTATATTCGTAATAAATAAACTTAGTTCGACGGTATAAACTGGGTAATTTAAAATCCCAAGCAGAAGAAAAAGTTATCACGACTTCAAATTGGATCTATTTTTTTTTAGCTGAACTAGCGTACACTTCTCGTAATTAAAGTGAAATAGGTATATGTTCAAAAATTGATTTATTTAAAATTTAGTATTTTTGAAACTGAAAAGCGAGAAGGGAAATTTTAATGCGCTCTCTAGCGCAGCAATAAAACATAAATCTAATGATGTCAAAGTGACTGAAAAATGATTATTAAAAGTCACTTTTTGATCAATCACAATTCATTTTAATATTATTTTGTTATTTCCTGCCGAAAATAGTATGTTAATAAATATTTATTGATCTGTGTACGAGATTGAAATTTGTTTATGAGATATTTACGATTACTTGATAGACGTTTGAAAAGTGTTGTATATTTTCAGAATGTTGCAAACGTTTAAAGGGTGTTTCGTAAAACGTCTATTAAACAATCGTTAATTATGTCTTATAAATAATTCTGTTTAATTTTCCATCTTATAAACACTTTAATAAATGTTTTAAAGTTCCAATTAAACATATCACTCAACACTTAAGCAAATATCTTATAAACATATTATTTTCGCCAGGGTTGTGACTCATTGCTCTGCTTGAGATTATTCTTCTTGGGAGAGGAGCAAACACGTTAAATAATTTATCTGTTGAAAGAGATGCAATTCTCTGATGAGTTTTGATAAACATAGCCCACGCGACTTCAAGATAAATTTTATGTATAAATTTGTTGTGTAATTTTATATCTATATGTATGTATTTATATCAGTATTCGATACATACAAAAAGATATAAAATTGTAAGAAACGTAAATATACGTAAATATACGTTCATTAAATTATAATAAATTTATTATAATTTCATTATTTATAAATCTACTAAATTACAAAAAATTGATATAATATATTGTCAAATATTTTAATAAATGTGAATATTGAATTATGAATAGTAATATATATTGACATATTTGAAGTATTTAAATATTAATGTTCACTCGTATTACATCCGTATACACTAAAAAAAAGCATTTAATTTTTAAATATTGAAACGTTTTATTTTTATCTCTTCTAACTTTTTAAGTATTTTAAACACTTAAAAATGTTTTAGTTTTAAATGATATTTAAAGTTAAAATGCTAATATGTTTAAAATTGAAATCTTTGAGGTTTAAACATTTTAGTGTTTTAATTCTTTTTAAATCTTTTTAAAGCACAGGTTAAAATTATAACATTTTTAAATGTTTAAAAAACGAAGATAGAAATAAAACATTTAACTATTTAAAATTAAGCACTTTTTATTTAAGTATATGTAAAATACTACAAATAGATGTACGAAATTGTGTTATATATTATACATTGAAATATAATCAATTTGTATTCCCTTGATTGAAAATTTGCTAAATAGCGACTGTAGCTAAAAGAGAATATGGAAATTGTATTAATAAATGCTATTTTAATTTTTTATACATATATTTATTAATCGTTGCAATTATTTATATCAAGATTTCGCATTTTGTGACGAAACAATAATTTGATTTTCAGTCTTGTATATCGATTTTTCATATCGGAAAACAAATTTATCAAGTATTATTAAAAATTTATTTTTTTCATTTTACGTTATTATTTAATACATTTTTAAATTATTTCTGCTTCCAATTAAGAATTGTTATCATTGTATTTATTATTTCAACTCTCTTATTAAATGAAATCGGCTTATCTCTTAAATGTATCTAATGATAACTTACCGAAGGTGATGAGACTACAAGTTTATAATTTATTTTGATACATTGACGTTTCTCTTGATTTATCAATGTGACACTATGATCTCCCTATGACAAATAATCACTTAGGATTTGCTCTGTCATATTATGCGCGCGAAGCATTTAATATTGCATCATGTGCGATCAGTGAGAGTTGTGAAATTAAAAGAAATTATCCGTATTTCCACTTCTCGCATTTAACACTAACAACTAGTAAAAATTTTCCAGGATCCAGGAGTCTTGCATTCGCGCAATTATCGTGAAACTAAGTAAATAAAAACCAACATATTGTGTGTCCAGCCTGAATGCTTACCAATATTAGGTACTTATCAGCACGTGATTCTAAATCGCGTTATCGTCGAGAGTCCCAGCTTCAAAAGTGACGAATTTTGCGTCTAATGTTGCGTTTTCATGACACAGCCAGAAATCAAATTTGTATAAGATACACGGAGCAACGAAGTTAATAAAATTTGAGTACAAGACGTTCGGCGAGACGAACGTTATCGTCACTCGATGGAATTGCACTATGCGAGGTTGTGCTAACCGGCTAGACTTTTATACTATATGTCGCTCGGCGATCTCGAAACTCTTCGAGTGGAGTGGGATCTGCAGACGTATTAGAATGAATGACACATCAGTTTTTACAACGAATTACACAAGTCTCATTTTTTTGGGAATGATGTAAATTTATCACAGTCAAAATCATTCACAGTCTGTGTATCCAGATCCATATGAATAAAAGTACTCTTCCATGTCTTGAGATGTCTTGCATTTTTTTGAAAAGTTTCGATAAAGTACCTTTACATTAACTTATTACAACCGGGAAATATATCAACACTGTTGTATCTTTTAACGATCTAAAAGATATGCAACATTTCAGATATCATTCAAATATATGGAGATTTCTTGAAGATATTTTTTAAAAATCTAAAAGACCTTTTATGATAAATATCTTAAAAGTATCTTTTAAAATATCTTTCAGATGTCTACAGATATTTTTTCAGAAATTCTACAAAGTTATCTTAAACAAAATCTTTTTAAACATCTTTTGGATAATTTCTAGATATTTTCTAGAAAAATATTTTGAAGATATCTTTAGACATGTGATACTTTTTGGATGTCTACGAGACTTCAATGTCTTCTAGAATTTTTTGCTTTTATAAAACAGAACTAAATAATTTAAAAGTTGATCAAATAGAAGCTTGTTTATCTATACTAACTTGTTTATCTATAGTTAAGTATTACTATAATAATAACATAAAATTAATAAAGTAATATAGTAATAACTACAAAAATGGAGGTCCTGAACTATAATCATTTTATCATGCAATTATAGTCACAAATATCAAATCCTTATTTCTTAAGTATAATTATTTTAAAATCGAAGTACGCACTAACGTTTTTTTGCACTTTTTTGACATTGTTGTAAAATAAACAACATCGTAAAGAATTTGTTGAAATCGAACAGTTTTCAATTACGTGATCTTAAAACGTAAAAATTTAGGGAACTACAGTTTTAAAAACAAAATTTAACGGAAATAAACATATCTAAAGAGGATATCTGTAAAGTTGATCTATGGTAATTGTATGATTTAGTATTGTAAAACTGCAATATCTATGAAATTATTAAATTTTGAATTCAAAAATCGTCAATTAGAAATCCAAAATCTTAATCAAAATTTATTAAGCAAAGCATCTAGAGTCAAAACATTTAGGATCAAGAGAATCTGTGGAAATTTAATGATATACAAAATTATAAAAACAAACTCTTTATTGTGAATCTTGTGCATTTGTTTTCTCTTTCTCTTAACAATTTGATTTGTGGAAAACCATAATATATGTAACACACGAATGACATGTTGTAATCATAGTAAAAATTGTCGGTCAACGCCAACCGTTACTCATTAATGACGTTAAAATTGCCAATCATTTCATACGTCATACATTACTCGTAAGTGACGAGTTGCGAATCATATTAATCAATGTGAAACGATTGCGTAACCGACTAGGACTTAAAAACCGTGATAATGATTATCATTTGTTATCTTTATAATATTCGATATAAATAGAAATCATATTGTAATTGTTTATTTTTATAAACAGCGCTCATTAAATATAAATATAATTATTTATATTTGTAAGCAGTCTTTGCTTTAAAAATGAGTTTGTAAGTAATAATATAGATATTTATTTGATGACTTTTTTACAGCTGCTCTTTATATACTGCATTTCACTAAAAAAGTCCGGTAAAAAGAAGATTTGTATTTTATTTGTATTGCACGAACAGTGACAATGAGCTACATTGATAAATAAACTCAACAACTTGCGATAATTTTGGCACAACAGCAGACATTTAAAAGAGAGCAAATAAGGATCTCCTATGTATTTTATCTTTTATCATTAGCGTCAAATGTTATGAAAAAAAAATATATATAGTGTGTTCTCTGTTTGTCGGCTCTGTTTTGTAAACAACTTGTCTTTGTCGTTAATCTCATAAAAGTATAACGTCAAGGTTAATAATAAGCCACGATTTTGTAACAATATTGCACATGCAGTGTGGTAATACTCTCGCTGAAGATTATTTTAATGCAAAACAGTTTCCGAAGGAGGTGGGGCATAATCAGCTAGTGTGACGAAATTCATGATTTTTCTATCGCACGTAACGTAAAATGACGACCAGAGTCTAATTCGTCAATAGCGATTTAGTTAGTCGGTATCACAGTGTCGTATTTTTATACGTTTTCACTTTCAGATAACTATTTTTATCTAAATTGTAAAACTAATAACAGTGAGAGAAAGTCGACATACGACGGTGAACCAGTGCTAATACTTTTAGTGAATTTGCGTTAGTGCGAAAAAGTATTCCTTCTTATTTTTAAACTTCTTAATTTTAAGCTTAACTTCTAATTTGCAAAGAAGCTAGTTCATGAAGAGAAACGATTTAATTCAGTTTTCTCATTTTCCTTTAAAATAAACAATTTCTTAAAATCTTAAGTATAAAGAAAAAGTTCAAAAAAAATTTGTTGGAGACGTAATATACACATGGTTCAAATTTTTTTGCAATATTTTTTCGAGCATGTTCATATTATAGCTCTGTTTATAATATTTAAAATATTTACATATGTAAATAATTTAATTTATATATATATATATATATATATATATATATATATATATATATATATACACATATATACACACACACACACACACACACACAGAATGTTCATTAATGGTTGTACCCATTTTTTACCATAGAAGCATGATTTACCGATGGATATGTATTTTTAACATATTATTATATTAGAAATAACAAATGCGTGCTCCTATGGTAAAACGTGCACCATTAATGAACATCTTGTATATATATATATTTTTTTTTGTCAAATAGCAGGTATAAGGCATATCGAGATATCTAATGGCTCATTACGTAACATTTATTGAATTCCAGGTCTTGTGTCCAGGAAACAAAATATGTCCAAATGTGTATACATTTCGATATACAAATTTCAATATGTATATATAAGTATCCAGGACTGTCGTGGAAATTATTAATACATATACAGATTCTGTTTTTTTCATTCTATTTTGTGCTATTAAGCACCTCGCTTCGATGTTCAAAGAAGAGTGTTACGAAAAGGTCTATTTGACTATTTGCTCTGGGAAAGTAAAACATCATTTCTCATAGCTTTCGAGGAATCCAATAATGCTAGTTAAAATTCATCATATGACAGGAACACATAGAAAATTGCGTTTAAGTCAGAAAAACGCGTGGTATCATTATTCAAACGTGAGACGGATCGATATGCTATACTTACTGATTGTACACGTTATGATAAATCATGATTTGTTATTAAAAATATAGAACATTTTATAAAAATGTTATATTTATTAGCGAAAATATCAAACGCAATGGTAGTGTGCATGCACGAACGTATTCTGTGCCTTAACATCTTAAAAATTTAATCTGTTATTTTAGAAGGAAAATCATTTTTTTTCCCTTTTGGCCTAAACACATGATGTGCCAGTAAGCTAATAAAACTAAACCTTGACCAATTAAACTCTCATCCCTATTGTATGTAAAATATTTTCTGTTATTATAAAAACTTATCATAAAACTCACTTTAACTCATCTCTTTTTTTTAACAATAAAATACAATCCGAACTTTTGGAACTTTTGAAAAGGTCTGATTCATACATCCTTAAATTTAGTTTTTATTCAGATTCTAGTGAACAGCATCTCTGTATAAGTGGTCAGAAATAAAAAATTTTTCACAGAAAAGTTCTGATTCAGTCTTAGCTTATTACTACATTACACTTTTGTATATAACAGATCGCACGTGTCGAGACAAATTTCTCATCACAGAAGATCGCCAAGGCGTGCTATGCAAGCGCAATTTCTTGGTTTTCACCTAGTTATTAAATATAGCATTTTTATAAATATAAAATATTTTAAATAATGTATTATTTTTATATCAAAACATATAATGTATTTTATATATATATATATATATATATATATATATATATATATATTATAGCGTCCTATCTCGCGAGTACTTGCATAGCGTCCTATCTCGCGAGTACTTGCAACGCTACGTGTTTTTTCAATTTACACGCAATTTTTTGTGTCCCATTATACGACATAATTTTAACTAGCACTAACAGATTCCTCGCCACGGAAACTATAAAAAATGATGTTCGTTTTACTTATCTAAAAAAACAGGTCTTTTCGTATACATCTTTTTTTCAGCTATATTCATAAATTTAGAATAAAAATTTATTCGATATTACAACGCACGACGATTAACGGCTACGCAGTTCGGAATGTTACCGATAGAGGACAAGTGCTTCCCCGTAAGAAAGATTCGACGTGATATATTATAAATAACTTATCTGCAGAAAGTCCAGCAGTTTTTACCTACGATTAAAGCGAGCTCGTACTGATCTTTATGATGCAGTAAGCCTAATCTGTAACTCTTTAGCAACAATTCTGTATCGTTAAAGAGTTACAGAATAGGTCTACAGCAAAACAAAACATTTTTTATATAATATCCATGAAGTGAGCGCTTCCTTATGAGCCTTCGTAATATTTTATTAGAAAAAAAAGTTTTCTTCAAATTAATCTATTGTTAAATCAAGAATATTGTGAGATTGCCACAAATTTACTTAATCTAAATCTGTCTGAGAAAATTAATAGAGCAGCATCAAGATTATTTTATTATAGATAAAGAATTTTTTTATTAAAAAATAAAATATCCTGTACACCCAATATTAATTATGATTGTTTTTATCTTATTTTATGATACATAGAAAAATAATAGCCTTAGATCCCAGATCTTTTCTGTGGGTGTAATGTTAAAAACAGATTTCCTCACGCAAAGTTGTATCAGCAGTTTAACATTTAGTACTAAGAGTACGACATTATCTGTATGAGTAACTGAATAGTGATAGCTAAATACGCTGACTACTTCGAAAATTTAATCTACACGTGCGCCGGACGTAATAAGATAGTGAGTTCATTAATTCTTTAGTTCAACGTTAAAAGATTCAAAGTTTTTAATAAAATTTTCAGACAGAGCAAAGTGTAATATACGGTACAATTGTAAAGAGAAATTGATCCTTAACATAAAAATAAACTGCATTCGTTTGTATGAGAGAAAAAAAGAGAGAGAAATCTTTGTTTTTAAAAAAAATTAAATTGGAAAATTTCATATTTCATTATCTATATATGTGTAGATTAAAAATGATTTGAACAGTGCATCTATATATTTATTAACAGGACGGGGAAATAATGTGTTATTACACCGTTACCGTTACTTTTTTTCTTGGTACTTTTTTTATATGTAGAATGGTAACAACAACGTCGTTATATTTTTACAGTAACGATAATAGATATCGTTTATTTATATTAATCATTCCAATTTTTTAACTAAGAATTAATTAAATCAACTCAATATTTAGTCGTGTATCGGACTAAATATTTCATATTTCATTATCTATATATGTGTAGATTAAAAATGATTTGAACAGTGCATCTATATATTTATTAACAGGACGGGGAAATAATGTGTTATTACACCGTTACCGTTACTTTTTTTCTTGGTACTTTTTTTATATGTAGAATGGTAACAACAACGTCGTTATATTTTTACAGTAACGATAATGAATTTTATCGTTGCATTTAAATCGTAACATTTTGTCGTGACATTTAAATATACAAATGTCACATATAAACTATATTGCGATTATCCAAAACGGTTATAGATATGCCACGAGCAAAAAGTGTATGCCTTCTATATTTTATTGCAGCCGATTTCCCTGAGCAACGCAATAGTTTAGAGAAAAAAATTTTTTCCTTTTTTTCAATGCCTGTCTTCAATGTCCGCCATTTTATGAAAATTGTTTGTAATTAAATTTTGATTTTCTTAGCAAGGGAAATGCTTACTCTTTAATTTGAGTCCTATTTCATCTTAATATTTTTCATCCGATATTTTTTCGTTGAATTACCGCTATTTAAAAATATTAAAAAATTGTGATAAAATTTGGTGACCCGTTTTTTTTTGCAGGTGAGTGTATTTCATGAGAATTTTATGTCCTATAAAACAGATTTAAAATCAAAATAAAACACAAAAGCTTGGCGCTCATGGATCACAAAGAAATATGAATAATAATATCGCATAAATTATTATTATTAATATCACATTAATGCTCTGATAAAATCATAATTAAAGATAGCAAATTATTATTTAGATATAAAAAAAAATAAATGTAGAAATACATGTACATATATTTAAATGCGATACGGGCACGCGTCAAGTTTTTATACTTTATAAAATATTTTATACATGGCTGTTTGGTATGCATTTTAAAATAAGATATTTTTCTGCGATAATAATTTTTATTAGATCGCATGTAATGTTAATTTCTCCATATTTCTCTTATAAAGTTACGCTAGAATCTATTGATAACACGTACAAACATTTCAATGACTTCAATAATATCAATGATGATGCAGACATTGTTGCAACACGTAATCCAGAAACTCGTTTGTCGGGATTATTTGTAAAATTGCATGAAAGATTAATGGTAAGTTTGATTGAAGCAAACTTCCTGTTTCTCATTCGAATATCGCACTTCACTGTGCAAACTCGTGATCCGTTGAAATAAGAGCACATGATTTCTATTGTATGTAAGACGCTTGACACATATACGAGTACGTGTTTTGATAATTCCATTATCGTTACCATTTTACATTCGTTACTCTATTATATAGCATTATTGTCACTACTTTTTATTCGTTATTTTATTATATTATACTCATAATCAGTGGCGGATTTGAACTATTCTATAACCTAGGCCCGATATTTCTTGGCGCCCTTTTTGGACATACTTTGTACTTATTGAGTCTTATAAATTACAACAACAATCAATTATTAGTTAAAACTTTATTAGTACAATAATTACTAGTTCAATCATTAGAAATACGCTTGTTTTCCCTTTTTTTCTATTTTTATTTTAAAATTTGATTTTATTTGTTCATAGTTTACGGCGTCCATAAAAAGAGTGCGGCCAGAGTCTCGTGTGCCTATACGTAAATCCGCCATTGATTATACTATCTAAAAGTTATTTTTGTTCATAAAAATTTCAAAGTATTAATACATATGTATAATTATCAAGTACTAAGTTAAAAAAATTTTAATTTAAAATATTATTATTCCCAAAAATATACAAAGCAAAAAAATTCGTAATAATAAGTATCGATGGTTGCAGTAACAATCTTTTTTAACATTAAGAAAAAATTAAAATTAAATTGTTTAAAAGCTTTCATTAAAATTAATTTAAAATATAATATTTGTATATATAATTTAATAAAAAATTTTATTTATTTTATTAAAATCGTTAATTTAATTTTATAAAATATCATTAATTGTTAATATATGCAATACTTGATAAGTATAAAACCTTGTAGTATAAAATCTATGCTTAGTAACGAATTTCAATAATTACGAAAAAAAATTTCAAAATTTGTATTTAGAAGTTGCGAGTTATATTTTAAATTTGAATAATTATTGAAAAAGTTGCATTTATACTGCAGTATTATTTCAAAACAAAAATTTTGAAACAGATAAAATTTAATTTATTAACAAGGGATTAAGATAAAAATTATTTTTTGTGAAATCTATGATTAAAATAAAACAATGAGATAAGTGCATAATTTTACAATAACAAATAAATTCATTTTGAAAATTTTGTCAATTTTTAATCATTAAATGGCTAAACTTTTTATCTCTCACGAAATTTCCGTTTATGAGAGATAATGTATATAATCAAATCTACAAGCAGCATTTTTGTTTATTGAATAAATGAATGCTGGGAAATACATTTACGAAGCTAACTAATCAAATATTTGACATTTTGAGGTATTTTAAAAACTTGATTAATATCTTTATAAATGTTATACGTATTTATTCAGTAAATAAAAACTCTCGTTGTTCTTATATGACACAGGTAAACCCATGTGAGATAATAAATATAACTATTTTATGTTGAAATTAATATTGCGAAAAAATATTTTTTTAAATTTAAATTGCATGTTAATGAACCAAGTAAAAAATTTCATTATCAATAGACTAAAAAGAATAAATACATTAGCATAAATAATTAAAAATGTTTAGTATTTATTTTTGAAATATTAAGAATTTAATAAAAAATTTACAGATTGTGTTCTCGCATACGTTCGAAAGTTTATAAAAAAATCCGAACTCGATTCACTAAAGCAATTAAAAATTTATTATTTTAGTTTGTAGCAAGTTTGCCCGTAACTTTATGAAAAACATGTGATCACATTGATTCAATTAACTAACATAGAAAGAAAAAAATGATAGGAATTAAAATTTGAAAAAGTATAGTCCAGATACAGAAGAAATATTTTAATTTAATTAAATTTAATTAAATTAAATAATTTGATCAAATACTAAATAATAATATTCTAAAAATATTAAGGATAAAGATGTACTCCAATAAAATAGGATCATTATCGTTGTAAAAATTATTACAAATTAAATTTTTTGTTGTTTTTTTTTTGTAGCTGATTTCAGAATCAAAATTCGAGCATTTGTGACAAAAATTTTGTATCGTTTCTCAAAAAAAAAATTTTTTGGAAGACTTTGGATTTTAAATTTCGATTACGACTTTTATCTCGTATTATGCAACGAGAACATTTTTAAGAGCCAAGATCACTTACTGGAATTAAACTTCTTTATTATGTAACAGCATTATTCATTTATCCCGTTATCTGAAAATTCGAGTAGTTTTTCGCTCGATCATCATTCATAATTTTTAGCTGTACAACGCGACGGAGGTTTCATTTAGGTATTTTTTGATTGCAAATTATAGATCAATGTCATTTTTGGGTTTGTTGAACCAACGCGTTCATAGATATCTAATTAACGTGACTTGTTATGGCATTTATTTCGAGAAGATACGTACATCAAAGTCGAACAACTGATAAAGCGATCCTTTGTGCTCATATCGTTATTACATGTGACCAATGTAAATACACATATCGCTAATGTTTATATCTCGGAGGTTTCAGCTGATGTTTCTCTGTTACAGATATAACAAACAATTCACGTTTAGATTGCTCGCTTTTGCATATCGCGATATAAAAATTAGAATATCTTGTACTTTAGGCGTTCCATTTAACGTTCGCAACGTTCGCTAGTATTATTTATCCTTGTAATATTCAATAAACAACAAAGATGAAACGATTCCAAGAGTGTTGCAAGCGTTAAATGGAATATGTTCTAAGATACACAAGATATATACAAGAAAGTATATTCAATTTATGAAGTTTAAGATTTCATCATTTTATATTATATTCATGTATGTATAATTACATAATATTTGCAACATAATATTTTATATTTTTACAATAAGTATTTTATTTTATATAATATAATTAGTATAATGTAATCATATAATTAAAAATATAAATAATTACATGAAACATTATTATTATCTCTTATGAAAAAGAATTGTTGCGGAAAAAATTACACATAAAAATCACACATAGAATCTGCCATTTTCTGTAATTTTCTTCAATTATCAATAATATAATTATTTTCGTATTACTGCCAAGCACAAAGAAATCACAGGAAAATAGCAGATTCTGTGTGTAATTTTTTCGGCAGTAATACTTTTTCATAAAAGATTTCATAAACAGAGTTATAAAAGATAAATTTTGTTAATTTGTTTTTTGTCAAGAATTACTCAGCATTTCACATATCGTGCTCTCTCTAATAAATAAAATAAAAAAAAAACTTACCATCGACATTCATATTCTTTAAATGGTTAATATTTGTTAATATTTCTTTAAATGGTTAACTTTTACCGTAAATGCGTATATACATTTAATGATTTTTATTTATGTGGGTTTAAACGATAAAAGTTTCAAGGTAAAGATATCGTTTTATGATTTAAAGCCGCAGCACACTTTTGCATAACGCTTAATGCATAAAGCATAGTATCGTGCGTCATTGCACATACTTGTGCAGACAAGTTTCACATTTTAACATCAATTTTATTTCTTATTACATCGGACCACTAATTTATTAAAAATATGTACATACAATGCGATGTCGATAGCTAGCTTGGAATTCTGAGCACGTGCATTAACGAAAAGGTGGGGTGAAAATAAAGGGCCCTGATTGGCGTTGATTTCCTTATGCATTATGCGTTATGCGTTACGTAAGAGTCGGTGCTGCGGCCTTTAAGATTTTGCAAATCTTCCTCTAATAAAAAAAAAAGAAAGTGAGTTACTGCAATATTATTTCGCACAGTGCGTTCGATGAATACATTTACATAAAACACAATTACATAAAACTTGTAATTGGACTACAAATTTTGGCATTAAAAAAATATTTATTCGTGTATTTACCTAAAACTGTAGATTTTCAACAATATTTATTAGTGAATATTTTGTAATTATTTGATAAATATTTATATTAATTTATATAAAACATTAATTTAAAAAAAGTCCAAAGTTCAATAAGCAATCACATTATGTAATGTATTATTCAATATATTATTAGAATATATTTTAATTTTATTAATCAAGAGCGTGTGGAAAAGCAATATTACTTAATATATTATCTATATTAATTGGGCAAAAGTATCGACAATAGCTTTCACTTTCTCCTTAGCATAATCGTTTTTTTATGAACTTCGACCAAGCTCGAAGGCAGAATATTTTATGAAGTTAAGCGATTACAGCATTTGCTTATAAGTAAGTCAATGGTCAAGATCTTAAGAAAATACTCGTTCTCTAGGTACGTTGCACTAGAACTTGATAGATAATCTCTGGCGACCTTGCTAAGAGTAGGATAAGCACAGTATGGAATGGGAGTGAACGTAAAATTGAAAATATTCGATAAATAATATATGTGAATAATTACAAATATAATTATTCAAATAATAAAAAAAATATTTATTCATTTTCTATGAATAACAAAAAACTTGTATTTATATTCAAACTCGTATTTATATTCAATACTTATTCATTTATTTAATATTAAATATATTTATTGGGCACACTAATTCCGCGTGACCAGTTTTAAAGATTTAGTAATCGCACGACCGATAGCACGCCCGATTCTGCGAATCTAACATTCTTCACGGAAGATTTCTTTGATCCCGAGTGAACTCAGTGTCCACGTGGTGGGCTTTCGATAAGTGCCATTTTCGTCGTCTCGATAACGAAAAATCATTAGAGATCATCGCTTCTATGACTTATTATGATATTGATTACAATACTGTTATCTTTTTCAAAGAAGAATCACGTGTTTTACCGTCATAAATAATCGATATAACTATTTGCAATAATTATATCTATAGTCAATTTTATGGGCCAGTTACGTTCCTGTTATCTCTTATAATGTTTCTCTTATAATGTAATGTGATACATGTTCTCTCGTACAATCTTCATCATGTGGTGCGTGTGCAATGAGTCACATTTCGTTTGACTGCACAATTTGACCGAGGTGAATGCAAGCATTCCCGTGTGGAAAGGAACTATTAAAAAGTGTCATGGGACATTACTATTCATTATTTTGGAAACATGAATAGTTTGTTGTTCAATTACTATTCAGAACTATTCGCCAATAAGTCATAGTCATGTAGTAATGTTGTATTATAGGACATTACTATTGACGCGTGTAGTTGTTAATAGTTACTATTCAAGTTACTATAGAAATGAAATAGTAACTATTGAATATATGAATATTTCTCAATAGTCTTTTCCAAACGGGTTACATAACAATCGACACGTGGCTTCCACATAATTCTTTTTCATGTATTCTGCATAATTCAAAATTTTCTTCCTTTACATCTCAATAGAACGAAACGCATGAAGAGAGTGTCACTAGAGTTGTGACTCTTGAAGAATAGGAGATTCTATTGTATTTCCTATTTTTGTTCAAACTACAAATATCTTTTGTTATTGTGATTGACTTCTTTAACGGAAAAATGAATTGAAAGTAAGAAGATTGTAAACTTACTATGTCAATGCTTTACTGATACATCCAAGTTTTCATTATTCAAATTACAATTTTTCGAGAAACGCGGAATGCGCAACGAGAAGAGACCACATCTTTTTACGCGTGTCAGCAAACTTCATAGAATAAAATATTATCGTTCATGGCTAACGAGAAATCTATTCAAATGTAACGAATAATGATACTAATATTTGTAATATAACATTATAATATATTATTGAAAGTTATAAGATTTTGTAAAATTTGCCCAGAATTTTAGAAAATTTCTTCATGATTTTGAATTTTAAAGATACATACACACACACACATAACTTGGATATTTCACCATTATGTTATAATTTCTTTGTAAAATCAGCACGAAGTGATTCTTCGTATGAATTTCAAATTACTATAAATGCAGTGCTCCAAATTCGAAACAAAGTTTATAATTAGTCTAGAATTTAAGATGTTTATTAATTCAAACCGTAAGAGTTTGGCTCTACCATTATACTCTTAATGTCGATAGCGTACGTTCTTATCTTCGGAATACAATTTCAAAGATATGACACGAATAGACTCAGCGTTTCCGGTAGTTATCGTTTACAATCGTCATCGATTATAATTGTTTATTTATTAAGCTGCATTGGTCACTATTTGATGATCGACAAAGATACAAGGCAAAATACGATTCCTAACAAAATTTGTAATTGCAAATTGTTCGATTTCTGTAACTCTACAGTGTCAACCAGGTCAGTTCGGATATTCGCGTCCGCGGTTTTCTTCCATATATATACATACACTAAAGACGCAGAATAATGCGCGATTCACTTCCCATTTAAAGCGGACTCTACGAATTATAAATTCAATATCGAGCTTTAAATAGCATGGACACGCCACGCCGTATATATAGAACACGAAATAATTGCGACTTCTCTCTTCACCTACAGACGCCCCGGAGTGAGATTACAACATTAATCGACTTCACTCAATCGTTTCGCACTCTGTCGTCATGTAAAATATCATGTTGGTCTCTATCGAACCGATATTAACTTCATTGGAGCAGAAGTTCGGCGACCCTTGACACCGGTTTAGAAGACAACATTCGACAATCGGCGACTTTTGGGGGCAATCCAGAGAGAGGAGAGGAGAGGTGAGAGAAAGATGAAGGGAGAGAGAAGAAGAGAGAATAACGTCGAGAGGAGGATGAAGAGAGGGAAGAGCTCACTCGCCTCAACCTTGACCTCTGGTCAAATCTCCTTTTTCCACCAACCCTCTCCGAGAGAGAGAGAGAGAGAGAGAGAGAGAGAGAGATTCTCGCCATCTCTCTTTCTTTCTGTCTCCCCTAACTCACATCCTCCGGTTCCGACTCCTTATATTATATATGTCTATCTACGTGGAAAAAAACCGGCGATCGATGCTCAACAAGAGGCACACCGCTTCTAAAAATAGAAGCCTCCTAAATATTGAAGACCCCTCTTGTTCGCTTTCTCGTCTTTAAATTGTACTCGGTTGCAGAATTCGAATACTGCGCAGGAAAAAGAATTGCGATGTGGAGTCCTTGAGAAATTTATTGTATTAATTCTTCAACGTGATACCTTGCGTTATACAATACGTTTCAACTAATTCCAGTTTAGCTGCGTGCCTTTATTTATGTGTGTGTAACACTTAAATTTCGATAGTATTAAATAATAGTGTTCCAGTTGCTACAAATTAAGCTTCAAAGATGAGTAAATAAGTCGGATATTATTTGTAACTTTGCAAGTAAAAGTGTCCGAAATCTTAAAGCTAATTTCTGCTTTTCTACACTTCTGCATAAGAAATTAATCTCAGAAATTAGAATACGTCAAGACAAGATAGTAGCTATAGAAATTATGCAACAGTGGTGTAAGTAAAGAAATTCCTTACGAAATAAAAACCTTGTAAAATATAGATTTTCACTTTTACACACAGTTTTGATTACAATCTTTGACATGGACAAATCAAATTTGCATGTAAGAGCGTTATGTAAAGACTACAACAATCTTTGCAGAACAATTTTATCTGTAAATTTGTGACTGAACGTGCAAGCAAGAGTGTGATCTTCTATATGATCAACATATTTGAATGACACTCTAAACTAATGGTTTTGCATCTCTTACACTCTAGCTTAAGTCATCTCAAAAACTGCTTGAAATAAAAATTTACTGTAAATAAATATTTTATTTAATTTTTTAAGAACTGTGTTATAATGTCATAATTCGCGAATTTTGAAAAATTTTATATTTTGGCTTTGATGTTATTTAGAGATAGCTGTCAGTCGTTAAATTATTTTACATGTCTTCACTTTGCTATTTCGAAAAATAATAGTAAAATGGATAAATCATGCTGCTAGTAACAGTAATAGAGATCTATCTATGATCAATCACAATTTATTCGGGTGATAATATAAAATTGATGTAATAATACAAAACTGATATGAAAATACATCCGACAAAATAATTCTATTTTATATTCTCGTTAATAATTTCCTTTCTTAAGATAAATAAAAAAGAATTTCCACTATGCTCCTACTCCATTTATTGAGCACATATATCTTATATGTTCTTATTATTTGTATTCTTCTTGAAACAGATATTATTTTGCTCTCACTCTCTCTTTTCATCAAATATTTATAAAAAAAGCTATTATCTTTAAAACTGTGTGATATAGATGCATTTATTGCATATAAATGTATGTGTCTATAATTTTGAGTTTGGGTCCTTAGGTTCGCTAAACCTAAATAACTGTGCGAATTAATCATCCCTGCGGGAGGTGTTTAAGAAATTGACAACTTCTTAAAAAAAATTATGCAAAATCTATAAAGAAAACATCTATATTTTTAATTATGTTGTATTTAAATAATTCTTTCCGACATTTTTACATTTTGTTCTTTTCAATCTAATCTAAAAACGTTCGTTTCTTGCAAGTTTTTTTAGCATACTGCCATTCAACTGCGTCTAACTTTCAAACTTTAGAGATTAAATTGAAACAGATAAATATAAAAATAATAATTAAACAGAGAAGGAATATTATTGAGATATTATCAACTTGTTGTCAAAGATTAATTGTAAAATAGTAATTATATATTAAATGACGATTGCTTTACCAGCTTTGGGACTGTCGCAATCTCGCGGCAATTCTTGTGAACGATGTACACACGACAGAAAAATGCAACAGAAGATAAGTGATACGTCGCATGGTACGATATTAACGATTCATGAATGTTCGATGAATTGTGATAACATTGAAGATTAGTTTGATTCTATAAGCTGGTTCTATAAATACGGTTAAGAGATAAAAACATTGATTAGTTATAGAACGTACGTGCGATATTTTTAATTCGGTTCGCAAACATTTGAAGACAGTATGATATTTTCAAACATCAGCATTATACATCATTAAAAATATCAGTCTTATCGGAATCTTTTGTCAGATCTCGGTCTTTAATTATAACTTCACTAGAAACATTTCTTTCATACATGTTTTAGATTATACAACAATCATTTTCTTTCAAGATCGTTCAAGGAAGATTTAATTGTTTATAGATTTATGTAACATAAATTTATGTAATATATTAATTTAAAGAAAAATAATAAAACATTAAATTAAATAGAAACAAAATTAATTAATAATGATGCACATTAATTAATAATGATGCAAATTTTTATATCTCAATGTTTGTAATTTTTTCATAATTTGTTGAACAATTATTTCGGTTTATTTTTTATTTTATTCGTTTTAAGTTAACCCAAAGAATTTTATTTTAGTTGCTTATATTTTGTAATTCAGGGCCACTTTAACTCGAATTAACTTCGACAATTATCTCAATCAGCGGAGTTATCACTATAGAAAATAAAACAGTATATTGTTAGAGCAAAATTCATTTTTTTTTAAATAATTTGATCGACTATAGTTTTATAGATTTAATATATTGTATTACAGATTTAATGTAACGCATTGTTTTATCATAAATAAAATTATTAAATTTTTAAAAGTATCAACTGTCAGCAACATTGCTGACAGTAACATTAATTATCGATTAAATTTAATCGAAATGACCTTTTCTGGCGTGTTGAACGTTTTTCGTCTTCGTACAATTTTCTTATCTCGTCATTTCTTAATTTTTTCTGACGTACACGTAATACAATTGTATGATGATGTCTAGTTTAGGTATGCGGGAAATATGTAAAATAGATTACACAAACTAATGACACGAAATTGCAAAAAAGAAACGAATAACTATGCAAATGTAAGATGCTCGTTATACATCTTTCAAATATTTTTTTTTATCATCAGAGCACTACTGCGTGTTGTCTGTCTTGCAATACCTTGAGCATTGCCATAAACAGATGTATTCGAGACTGTGTATATCAACGCTTAATGTATCCTTTTCTTCTTGAAGTGAATAAACAATCTGAAATTTTCCAAGATTTTGAGATACTTGTTCAAACAGTAAAATACGCACAAATGTAAAATTTTACAATATATTATTAACATACGTATTATTCAGTCAAAAAGTATGTTAACGTTGACATTTTGTAATTTATTATTTTAATTGGAGCTTGTAAAATGAAAACATATTCTGACAGATTGTTATCAACAGATTCTGCTGACATTGAAAAACAAATGTAAAAAAACTGCAATCAATACTAAATACTTTCTCTCTGATTTTGCTGACATGTGTCCTTGCAAGATACATTTTTGATGCATTTTTTGCTATCCCCAAGTTAACAGAGTAAAAATCTTATTTATTAATTTTTAATTAATTTTTGTTGAACTTTAAACATATTTCTATTTTTAACGGCTTAGGAAACAACTCAGATAACTTTAATGGAAACCTAATTTTTCTTATATAAATCACCTAGGAGATATCATGTTCGGAATGGATAATTTCCAAAATACAATTATATGTACGTGTGTACGTGTGCATGCGTATGTATACGTCTATCGAAAAAAAGAATTATTTTTGCAATTCACTCGACGTATTTATGCACTGTGCACGTGGCACATTAAAGTAAATCGAAATGTGATTTATAGTGAGTTGTAAACGGAGACAAAACAGGTAATTTTATTGTATGTATGTAAAAAATAATGTTTAATAATCTTTAATCACCATGACATAGTGAACACGCCTTATCACGTACACATTTTGATCATCGTTAGATATCAAAAGTATACAGATAATCATTAAAATTTTGATAATTAATCTAAACTTGCTATAATTTGATGTAAAATGCACTTTGGAAGCAAAAAGACTTATTGCAAATCCCGATAAATGAGATGAATTAACGTTTTTCTTTTTCTCTGTGAAACTCATGCACACACGCTGAATTGAAACTAAAGATTGGTTTATGTTTGCTAACAAACCGCTTTAATTTCTTTTGTTTGCGTTTCGCATAAAGAAAACATTCATCAGTTATTACAGAATCAACTTGATTGCCTTGTTACATGATAACTTTCTAGCGTAATTGCCAAATTATTACTGAACAGGTCCGGCGAATTAAGTTTAGAGTAATCCACGTCTATTTAGCTTGATGTGGAAATCTCTACCCACGAAATCTAAGGATTGAATTTAAAAACAAACATAAATTTTTTAGAACTCATCGGGAACATGTTACACGCGGTTACCGATCAATACTCGCGATAACAGTAGAATTGAGCCCATGGCCACAAACCGTGATAATTTATCACTAGCTTTTTCGTCATCTCAAAGTATAAAAAAAGTAGTCTTTAAGTTCGTGAAAGAAGTAAATGAGTTTTTTGCGAAGTAACGAAAGTGAGCGAGACCTCATTCTTGTATTTACGAAATTAATTCGGCTAATATACTGACGATCCTCGTCATGTACAGCAGAGTGCTTCTTCTACCGCGCTGAGAAAATTAAAAATGGTTATGGGTATGACGCGATTAAATAACTTAAACGTATTTCCATACCCATAGAGATTTAGCGAAGAAAAACTTAGTTATTGATAATAACTTAAATGCGTTTATAAATAGGAATCAATGAAAAGCTTTCGTGTTTGTAATTATTAAAGTTACAGATAATTAAACTGGAAAAACATTTGTGCTTCATAATTTCTTCCTCCCCATTATTGGAAAAAGTGTCCACAGTCTGTTATTGAAAGAATTTAAGAATCATATTCATTATAATCAAAATGTTATCTATACTGAAAATATTTTTTATAATTAAATAAATATTTATTTTAGTATTATTTCTTTGTAATTAAGAAAAATATTTTGTAAGCTTATAAAGAAATTATTTTAGTAATGGATTAAATTTATGTACAAATATCTAAAAATTATCTTTGAATTTCATTTAAATAACGCTAAAAACTTTCGTTCGAGTATTTATTTAAATATAGGAAATAAACTAAAATTTATATATTTAAGTATTTCACAATAAAAACATTTGTTTAATGCATGATTAATATCGAAAAATATTTTTTAATTTTTAGTGCTTTCAACTTATAGTTCATTGTTTCTACAGTAACGCAAAACAGGATGAACTTGTCTTCGATTGACCAACCACGCGATGAAAGTCTCCAGACATTCTATTGCACCCCGAACCGTCTTTATAAGTGCCGCTCTGTGATAGAGCTGCATTGGATACCTCGATCTCCGACGGTGCAACACGTCTTTGATACAAAATACCAAGTTCCGATCGTGAACGTGGCACTGTTGGGGTGATTTCAAATTGTGGTTCATCATCGGTTTCGCGACTCGAGAACAATGTGGAAGTGGTGGCAGCTCTACTACATCTTGCAAATATTCGTATTGGCATCGGAAAGGAAATCCGCCCTCGATACGCCTTCTAATATAATGTTACTTCGTGCCTTCCGAGAATGGACTTTCGATACTTTTGGTATGTTTAATCAGTGATATGAGTGATATCAAGAAAGGATTTGTAATTTTAAATTTTTCTTGGAAATTACATTAGAGAAGTATGCACGACTGTTACTATTACAGTGTTGAAACCTTTTTCCACAAAGCACAGTTTGCAAATCCTCTTTTCATATAAAATTAAAACCACAGACATAATTCACGACTTGGTATTCTTTTCACATAAGAATGCAAGAAACTTAACATATAAGTTTTTTTTTCTTTTCTTTTTAGAAATTCCATTTCATACTTCCATGTCATACATAAGAACATATACAGACATTTGACAACTTATCATAATAAAAAAATGTTAAAAAATTACTTATATGTGCTATCTGTACATATAAACATATAATTAAACAAAATTTTATTGTTATTATCAATTTTGAAAAACAGAAAATTTCGTTAAAAACTCCTTATGTATATATACTAATATTTATATTTTAGTAAGTCGCAATTTAACAGTGATATGTGTTAAGATCTTGTGTAAATAACGTAATAATTAATTAGATATAACACATTATTGCCATTCAGAAAAACATTTTTTTTCCGAGATATAATCGCTAAAAATGTTTCCCTACACGGAAAGAATGTTTACACTAAAGTATCTAAAAATTAAGCTGGATAAAAATCTAAAAATAATTTTCTTTACCATCAAAGTAATGTTCATGCCTAATGAGCAAAGCTGTAAAGAGTTTTGGTACTCTACTAACCAATTTGAGTGGACCAACATAATTATTTTAATCTCTTCAAATTACTTTTAAATTTACATTCAACGAAATTTTTAGATGCTTCAGTAAAACCGTTCTTTCCGTATACGTTGAGCACATTGCAGTAATATACATTTTTTTGTCTGCTACCACGAGCTGATGTATTTAAATTTATGTTAATTAATTTAATGATAAATGTTAATCTACATTGGGCTCTTTGCTTCTTGTTTTTTACTATTGTCTTTTTGGATAAGGTTTTATTGAACTTGGTGAGTTAAAAGTTGATTAATTCCGAAAGAGACAAAAAACATGTGACAAAAGACATAATTATCGATAAAATAATGCAGAGACAAAAAAATAATAAACAAAATAAAGGAACAGAAAACAAAAAGCATGTTTAGAGTACATTAGCCTTAACAGTTAAATGAAACGAAAACTGGTCTTTTAAACCCGCATAATAAATACTTATGAATATTCATCAATAAAGCCTTGAAAAATTTTCGAGCAGATACTAATAGCTGGTACCATTTTGCACTTGTCCTGGATTTTAAAAATATCGTGACGTTTTCAACGAAGAATAATAAACATAATGAATGATAAATGTAAAAGGAAACCTATACACATACTAGATTCTATATAAAATATTTTATTTCTCTTATTGTTAGATAATATTTGTTAACTAATTTGATTAATTTAGATTTGATCTTTCCGAAAGCGAAAACCAGTCAAAGATCCAAAAATTTTCGACTCATAAACATGATTAAAGAAAAAAATCTTCGACATAGTGTAATGAGTTATAAAATTATTTCACCTTAACTAAAACTTTTTAAGTAGAGACTTTAATATAATTTTATAATGTAAAGAAAATTGATATATTATAAATTAATTTCTAAGGAAGAAAGATTTCAAAATTAATGAGAAAATATTTATCGTCTAATAAAAGTGAAGCACGAGAAGTAAGTTATTCAATATACTGTTATTGAGTTTTATAATTCTCATTTTTTCTGCTGTTTTACTTTTTGGCATGTTTCCTACGTAGATACATATATTACGATGCTATTTGCTTAATAATGCATAATATTATGCAATTTAATTCTTGATTACCAATAATTGTTATTGACTCATATCGAAAAAATACATTTTTTAATGTAAATGCATGATCTTTGATAACCAGAATCAGCTCAGACACCTACGTAAGAAAGTATGTCACCGCAAGGTATCATTTCTGTATAGATATACGATCTTCGAGGAAAAACACGCGAAATAATACGAATAATATAATGACTTATGCTTTACGTAAACAGAAAAAAAATTTGTATCAAATCAACAATTCATTGTTTCATATATAAGCAAGAATATAAATTCTTCCAAGAAGATTTTATATTCTTGTTTATATATGAAATAGTAAATTGTTAATTTGACACCAATTTTTTTTCTGTGTATGTATGAATACAACACGTACATAATTATTTTAATTTTTACGAATAAGTAAAAGTGTTTTGAACAATCAAATTCTATCATCTTACTTAAACTATAAATATTCACAATTAAATAAGATCAATTTCGGAAGTTTATTTAGCTTTCTGCGAAACTGCAAAGATATGTTGTGATACAATTTTTCAAAAAAACATTATTTGCGCGTTGTAATAAATAAGATCCCTGTAATAAATTCCGATTCTACTTCAGATATTACGATGTTTTTACGCAAATTACATCTATTGTTAGAGTAGACAATAAGAATAATAAAATACGAGAGTTTATTAATCAATTTAGTCTTCTTTTTTTCGATTATCAACTGTAATAATAATAATACACGTGTTTCTGTCTACACGTAGTCAGAAATCTAAAAAAATCAGTTTTTTCATTAAACGAATGTAACTTGCGTTTCCGCACTACTTCTTCCTACTTCATTTAGTTGCTCTTCTGAATAATTCATCATTCTCCGGTATAATTCGATGCACGTATTGCATTACATTTAAGATCGTATTATTCTGTACTGTATCATTATTTAACAATGGTATTCCATTTGTCTTAATAAATATTTCTTATTAAAAATTAAATTAATATTAAAAAGGCTAAAAACAAGTAAATAGATGTTATTAATAAATAATAATTAATGTATTAACAAATTAGATTCCGTAACACTCATTTTATATCTGCTTGTCTTTCGTTTCTTATATTAATTTAATTTTTAATTAAACGCTATCCAGCTGAAGCTTAGATGGTGTGTCATTATATGCTCAGCTCAAAATACGTTACAAAAATTTACTTTTTAATTTTAATTTTAATAAAGTTTGTGTTATTAAATTATAATTTAATAATAAAAAGTGTTTTTAATTAAAGATATAGATTACTATGAATTATAGAGTCAAAAAAGCACATTTATATAATATCTGTTTTTATCATTTGACTCTTGTCATTTTGTTGATTTATAATAGTGCTTTTTATTCAATGTCACTTTGCAATAAAACAGTTTGTAATCTACAGTTTTACGTAAAACATTTTAATTGTATATCATTATTTATATTATTTATATTTACATTACTTTAATTTTATGTTAATGTGTCTGTATTAAGTTTAAATTAATTTGGCGGCTGATAAAAGTTTTAGTAAAAATAAAATAAAATATCTTTTTTTGTTTTCCAAACCGAGTTTTAAAAATAGAGTTTAATTGAATAAAATACTAAATTAATATTATTTAATATAAAATATATTTTATTATGTATATACAAAATTAAACCACATTTTACACGTAGCGCCATAAGAATCCAACAAACGGTTAGCTAAATAATGTTTCTCATGACTCTCAACGTAATAAACACTTGGAATGGAAGAACGTCACTAAAATTCAAACTCTGCTTATAAAATTTCTTTCATAATGTAAATTTTATTTTATTAATTTGGTACACTTAAAAATTGCACATATGACTTGTCAACCAAACACCGGACAAAACTATTTATAATAAATTAATATTTTAATATTTAATCTAATATTTTAATTTAAAAAAATATTTTTTCATCTAAAATAATGTTCTATAAAGTCTCACTGGAATGTCAAAGATCTGAAAACTAATAAAAATTGCAACGTTGCAGTTCCGTACACTGAGAGTTTGAAGTTAGATTGTTTGAAAAAATGTATAAGGGCAAACATACATTTTTAATAATTATATTTATTTTTTATTGTAATTAATTAAATAAAGTATAGCAAGGATACTTTTTATACTACTTTTTATTTTAGTTATAAAATAAAGCTATTTTTCTAGAGACAAAATTCATAACATAACTATGTACGCTATTTCCTTTGTAAATTGTAACTTATTTATTATTTTTGCAGGTTGGACAGGAACGGAAGAAAAGTATCTGCAAATAGCTCGAAAAGCAAATAAAACGCAAAAAATCGTTCCCGATGATGTTCCATTCCCTTGCAATGTGACAGGTATGATTTTAACAGATACCTATTATTATTTAGTATTTTTTCATTAATAATTATTTACGACTTATGATTAAAATTATTTTGTCTCTCTATAATTAATACAAATATATATCTGTATGAAACGTACATGCATTAAAAATTATAAAATTATAAAAGTTAGCCATCAGTTACTTTTTTCAATAATAAACAAGCAAATTATTTTATTTTTAATATAATATTTTTAAACGTTTATGTATGTTTCATTTAGTTAATTTGCAGCTTTCTCTTAGTAAAATCAATTGTGATTGTAATCGCATGTTTTATTGTAATTTTTCATTTTCCATTATATATACGTATATATATTAAAAATAATCTTATATATTGTGTACATACATACATATTGTCACGTCCTTCGGTCTTGTTCTTGCGTTTCGCTTGAATCGATCCGGTCGATATGAAGTGATCGACGGAAAAAGAAGATCGTCTCTAGGACGATGATGTAAATAAATAGTTTGACGATAGAGTCCGATTTGGGCGCTTGAACGGAATTGACGTTTGTGCAAACGATTCCGTTTCCTGTGCGAGATACCGTATATCATGTTCTGTTAAACTGTGTTCTTAGTTTTTTTGCATTAAAGCTCTTTCTTAAAAATCCGTGTTTTTATTACGCGAGTGTCAAGTGAGACGGACATAACAATATACTTGTATGGTTCTAATATAAATTAAATTTTTATTATAGAGCAATATTTATTTTTAATTAAAAAGTACGGTTTTATTTCAGACAGTAATTACAGTTATTAACATATAAGAACTACAGATATGTCTATGTTTTCATGAAGAAGAGTCAATTAATTAAATTGTTATTTAAAGAATAATAAAACTAACAAATATCGTATGCTTGAGAAATGCTATTAAATTTCAGGTGGTCGATCGCCAAAAGTGCCAACGTCAGTACACAAATTAAGACCAGGTGATATCGATGTCATTGCCGCGATGGGTGATTCTCTTACAGCCGGAAATGGCGTTTTTGCAGGCAATGTGTTTCAGGTCCTTGTAGAGAACAGAGGAGTTACCGCGGCCGGCGGAGGCCAAGGAACGTGGAGAGAATATCTAACTCTTCCCAACATCCTCAAGGTAAACCAAACAAATCGTGCGATATAATGTTGATTATTGAATAGATCGCAATGTGCATGATGTAATACGAGAAATCTAGCTTTAAGATACTAACGGTAGTCCATCGTGATAATTAAAACTTAAATAAATTTAAATAAAACATTTGAAACAGCAAAGTCAAATACTTATATAATTATTACAAAATATTACAATTTTTCAAATTGCATTAATGTACGGCAATAATGAAAAATTAAAAACGCTATTGACAAATTAATTTTTTTTATTTATAAAGATGTATACATATAACATGAGTTTTTTAATTCATCGATTGATTAATCGCATTATACGCAAATGCAGCTCTTACAAAACAAAGTTGCATTTGCGACTGATAAATCGATGAATTAAAAAACTTGTCCTACATATTTATAACATACATATTTATAAAAATATATTTATAAATAAAGATTACAAAACTCGACTATATATATTTTTTTTGTAACTTTTTTTATATATATTTAGCAAATTCAGTTTTCGACTACCTAAAATTTAGTATCGATTATATAACATTCCATAAATACATAATATTGCATATTTTTATTATATTATTTTTTTAATAGAAATTTTTTTTATCAAAAAGAAGTTCACTTCTAGTCGATTATTCATCAGTTCAACATGCAGAATATAGATGAGTAACTTGAAAAATCGCCGATAGTTTATCTTTTCGCGAAATTTTTACGAAAATTGCATGCGACGTATTACAAATTATCATTATTAATCATGAAATGTCATAATTTTAGGTCTCAATAAAACAACGATAAGGCAATTAACATTTTTTAATACATAATTTTTTGATTTTGCAATTTTAAGGAGAAATACTTGCAATAGAATTTTAGTATACATTAACATAACATGACATCTTCGGTCAGAGCTGGATAGCTTTTTTTATGAACTTTCGTTCATGATTGCGTATTTTTATGTCCGCGCGTCTCATAAGTTAGATATTCTTTGTTATGTATTTAAATTGTAATTTGCTGCTTCTTGATTTTTGAACAGCGCACTGTCAGCACAAAAATCATCGAACTTCAATAGTGAAATATCATACACATATACACATATCATACACATACACTTAGAGCAATTTTTCGTTATGTACATTATATGAGATATGTACATTACATCTTCCATGAAATACATTCTTTTTGTAAAACTCGTATTATACTGTTATGTAATGATTATATAATAGAAAGAAAAAATGCATTTTTTATCTCTACATTAAGCAATCCGCCAAGCGAAAATTAATATAATTCAAGGTGTGATATCGATTAATGAGTTTATTATTATAATCATCATCAAGCAACACTTAAAATGACGACCATTTTATTCGCTCTGTTTCAAATTATTTCCCTTATTTTTTTAAATGTTTTACCAAATGTTATTTCTTATTTGTTTAATTTTTTAAAAGTTACATTACATTTTGAAAGAAGTAATGTAAAACTAAAAATTGATTTAACAATGCATATGTGTACGTGCGAATTAATCATCTATAAATTTTTAATAGGAATTCAACCCCAATCTGATGGGATATGCTTTGGGAGACTCTTTGACGACTCACAAAGCGGCACAATTGAATATTGCCGAATCCGGTGCTGAGTCCGCAGATATGACGTACATGGCGGAGCTACTGGTCAGGAAGATTAAAAAAGACCCGAGGATAAATCTGCAGAAACATTGGAAGGTTTGCTGCGCCAGACAAGCTCAATTTGCAAACAACGAGAGAAACGTCAGGCAGCAATAGCAATAAAATACTTCGTTAAAGTTTTACCGCAGAAAAAATCGAATTACAAGGCGTGATAATTAACAGACTAATAACATAGACACGTTTCGTCGTTTTTTTTAAAGTCAGTTTAAAATTTTAATTAACTTAATTATAATTCTAAATCGACTTTATCTACAGTAAAATTCAACAGAGTGCTTTACCCGTCACAATTTTTTTATTTTTTTCTCGGCTTTCCTGTATTTACAAAATATCTCGTTTTGCTATCAAAAATTCTATTTCATTATTTATTAAAAATACATATCGACGATAATAAATCTGATTTGTAGTTCATCTCGTTGATGATCGGAGGCAATGACTTTTGCACTGAAATATGTTGGACTGCCTCACCTTGGTCAACTCTTGAAACACACAAAGCCGACATACTTCGAGTTCTACGAATACTAAGAGATAATTTGCCGCGGACTTTTGTTGCACTGGTTCCGCCAATTAATTTAAAGACTTTAGTCGATTCTCTTGAAGGAAGGCCATCATTAACTTGTTTTGTTACAACGGATTTCGAGTGTTCATGCTTGTTTGGTTCTTCATTTCGGCGCTTTAGGGATATATATTACAACATAATGTCACAGTAAGTATATCGAAACAAAAAATGGTCATACGGTATATTATTATGCTTGTTAAATATCAATTATGAATGTTAATAATCATTTTTAATAATGCACGACGTAATGTGTTTTTAAATTATCAGATACAACATTAAATTACAATAGAAGCACATATTTGTGCGACATTATAAATTAATTTCAGCTTGTTTTGATAAATGTGATATTGTTATTATCACTGACAGCGAAATATAATTTTTAATTATAATTAAAAATTTTGAAATATATTTTAGGTGGCAGAAGCTAGACATGGAAATCGCTTCTTATCCAGAATTCCAAAGAGATGATTTCACAGTCGTAGCACAGCCTACCCTAATAAATGCAACTATACCACTTGCTCCAGATGGATACGCCGACATGACATATTTGAGCAGTGATTGTTTTCACGTTAGTCAAAAAACCAATGCTCTTTGTGAGTTTATCAAGAATTTTCTAAGAAGAAAATACTAATAATTAAACTGACTAATTCAGAAAAAAACATTAAATACTAATAATTAAAGTTATAATAAAAAAACATTTTTTAAAATATTTGATATGTATTGTAAAATGTATTAGAATGCCCTCCATTTTGCAATCCGGCATTTCTAAACATTATAATGTGAGAAAGTACAATAACTGCCAGAATATTCAAATATTTACCAGTTTGACTAGTCCATGCAGTTACCAAATTGTAACGATTGTATCAGCATCTGTTTCGGTCGCATTAAATAGTGTTAATTACAAAAGTAGTCTAAATTTGATAAATATGTTCACATACACACGTTTCATTCAAATGGAACTAATTCCCAACCATCTTTAAATGTATATTAAGAAAAATTTTCATTATTCAAAAATGATTTAAAAAATAATTAAAAAACTCATTCATATTTGCAGATGCAAACGGTTTATGGAACAATTTGTTAGAGCCAGTAGGTGCCAAAACGATGACTTGGGAAATTCCTTTCCACAAATTTTACTGCCCAACGCCGAAGAGACCCTATCTGACAACAATGTTAAACTCACAGCAACAAAGGGTTAATACTAAAACTGCCGCTGCAATTCGAACAAGAAATATTGGCACTTGATAAAAGAGAAAGTATCGATAATGTTCGATAGTTCATCGATCATAGTTGCGTTGCCGCAATGTTTGAACGGAGTCTGCGACTAAGAATGTTATGTAAAGACTACAACAATATTTGCAGAACGCAGATTTGCAGATTTTATTTGTAAATTTGTGACTAAACGCGTAAGCAATAGTGTGATCTTCTATATAATCAACTTATTTAAATGACACTCTAAATTAATGGTTTTGCATCTCTTATACTCTGTTAGCATGCAAATAAGTGTGTATGTGTCAAAATCGTCTTTCGTTAGTAGAATCAATATTAAACATCCATATACATTTACATGCTGTAACATACAATTATATAAATAATTCTAAAGTTATACATTCATTTTTTTAAACATCTTAAAATATAATCGTGTACAAAATTTTATTTATATACGTAAGTAATATGAATTTTTCAGATAAATTGTGACTTAACAATACATTTAAAAAGTTGTTTTGCAAATTATATAAACAATACAGGGTATCCCAAAATTAGCGAATCAAAGTACTGAGGCAAGAATATATTAAAAAAATTAAGCAATATAGTCATGTGTAAAAAGTGTTATTTCAAACAATAGTTTTTTTTGAAATGTAAAGCTTCAAAAGTAAGCAATCATAAACAACGTTTAGATGTCGCACCGTGAGACGCACTTGCTTGGTAGATTAATCGCATAACAGGTGACCGCCTAAACGTATAACCACTGATTGATTAGCTTTAAGTCGTCTCAAAAACTGCTTGAAATAAAAATTTACTGTAAATAAATATTTTATTTAATTTTTTAAGAACTTTGCTATAATGTCATAATTCGCGAATTTTGAAACATTTTACATTTTTTCTTTGTTGTTATTTCGAGATAGCTGTCAGTCGTCAAATTATTTTACATGTCTTCACTTTGCTATTTCGAAAAAGAATAGTAAAATGGATAAATCATGCTGCTAGTAACAGTAGTCGAGATCTATCTATGATCAGTCACAATTTATTCGGGTGATAATATAAAATTGATGTAATAATACAAAACTAATAGGAAAATACATCCGACAAAATAATTCTATTTTATATTCTCATTAATAATTTCCTTTTTTAAGATAAATAAAGACGAATTTCCTCTATGCTCCTACTCCATTTATTGAGCACATATGTCTTATATGTTCTTATATTATTTGTATTCTTCTTGAAACAGATTATTTTGCTCTCACTCTCTCTTTTCATCAAATATTTATAAAAAAAGCTATTAACTTTAAAACAGTGTGATATAGAGGCATTTGTTGCATATAAATGTATGTGTTTATAGTTTATCAAGTTCGAGGCCCTGGATGCGCTACACCTAAATAACTGTGCGGATTAATGATCTCTGTGGGAAGTGTTTAAGAAATTCACAACTTCTTAAAAAGAATTGTGCAAAATCTATAAAGAAAAGATCTATATTTTTAATTATGTTGTATTTAAATAATTCTTTCCGATATTTTTACATTTTATTCATTTTAATTTAATCTAAAAACGTCCGTATCTTGCAAGTTTTTTTAGCATACTGCCATTCAACCGCGTCTAACTTTCAAATTTTGAAGATTAAATTGAAACAAATAAGTATAAAAATAATAATTAAATAAAGAAGGAATATTATTGAGATATTATCAACTTGTTGTCAAAGGTTAATTGTAAAATCCTAATTATATGTTACAATGACGATAGCTTTATCAGCTTTGTGACTGTCGCAATCTCGCGGCATGTCTTGTAAGCGATGTATACTCGACAGAAAAATGCAACAGAAGATAAGTGATACGTACGGTATTAACGATTCATGAATTGTGACAACATTGTAGATTAGTTTCATTCTATAAGCTGATTCTATAAATACGGTCATGAGATAAAAACATTGATTAGTTATAGAACGTACGTGCAATCTTTTTAATTCGGTTCGCAAACATTTGAAGAGAGTATGATATTTTCAAACATCAGCGTTATACATCATTAAAAATATCAGTCTTATCGGAATCTTTTGTCAGATCTCGGTCTTTAATTATATTTTCACTAGAGACATTTCTTTCAAACATATTTTAGATTATACAACAATCATTTTCTTTCGAGGTCGTTCAAAGAAGATTTAATTGTTTATAGATTTATGTAACACAAATTTATGTAATATTTTAATTTAAAGAAAAATAAGAAAACATTAAATTAAATAGCAACAAAAATAATTAATAATGATGCAAATTTTGGATATCTCAATGTTTGTAATTTTTTCATAATTTGTTGAACAATTATTTCTGTTTGTTTTTTATTTTATTCGTTTTAATTTGACCCAAAAAATTTTATTTTAATTTATTGCTTATATTTTGTAATTCAGGGCCACTTTAACTCTGATTAACTTCGACAATTATCTCAATCAGCAAAGTTACCAGCATAAAAAATAAAACAGTTTATTGTTAGAACAAAATTCATTTTTTTTTTTAATAATTTGATTATAGTTTTATAGATTTAATATATTGTATTATAGATTTAATGTATCGCATTGTTTTATCATAGATGAAATTATTAATTTTTTAAAAGTTTTTTAAAATCAACTGTCAGCAACATTGTTGACAGTAACATTAATTGTCGATTAAATTTAATCGGAATGACTTTTACTGGCGTGTTGAACGTTTTTCGTCTTCGTACAATTTTCTTATCTCGTCATTTCTTAATTTTTTTCTGACGTACACGTAATGCAATTGTATGATGATGTCTAGTTTAGATATGCGGGAAATATGTAAAATAGATTACATAAACTAATGATACGAAATTGCAAAACATATTTGAGAAACGCATAACTATGCAAATGTAAGATGCTCGTTATACATCTTTCAAATATTTTTTTTTTATCATCAGAACACTACTGCGTGTTGTCTGTCTTGCATCGCGGCAATCAAGAGGCTGAATACCTTGAGCATTGCCATAAACAGATGTATTCGAGGCTGTGTGTATCAACGCTTAATGCATCCTTTTTTTCTTGAAGTGAATAAGCAATCTGAAATTTTCCAAGATTTTGAGATCTTGTTCAAACAATAAAATACGCACAATTGTAAAATTTTGAAATATTTTATTAACATACGTATTATTCAATCAAAGAGTATTTTAACGTTGACATTTTGTAATTTATTATTTTAATTGGAGCTTGTAGAATGAAAACATATTGTGAAACAGATTGTTATCAACAGATTCTGCTGACATTGAAAAACAAATGTAAAAAAACTGCCGTCAATACTAAATACTTTCTCTCTGATTTTGCTGACATGTGTCCTTGCAAGATACATTTTTGATGCATTTTTTGCTATCCCCAAGTTAAAAGAATAAAAATCTTATTTATTAACTTGTAGTTAATTTTTGTTGAACTTTAACATGTTTCTATCTTTGACAACTTAGGAAACAACTCAGACAACTTTAATGGAAACCTAATTTTTCTTATATGAATCATCTAAGAGATATCATGTTCGGGATGGATAATTTCCAAAATACAATTATATGTGTGTACGTGTGCATATGTATACGTCTATCGAAAAAAGAATCATTTTTGCAATTCACTCGACGTATTTATGCACTGTACACGTGGCACATTAAAGTAAATCGCAATGTGATTTATAGTTGAGTTGTAAACGGAGACAAAAAAAGCAATTTTTTTGTATGTATGTAAAAAATAATGTTTAATAATCTTTAATCACCATGACGTAGTGAACACGCCTTATGACATACACATTTTGATCTTCGTTAGATATCAAAAGTATACAGATAATCATTAAAATCTTGATAATTAATCTAAACTTGCTATAATTTGATGTAAAATGCACTTTGGAAGCGGAAAGACTTATTGCAAATCCCGATAAATGAGGTGAATTAACGTTTTTCTTTTTCTCTGTGTAAACTCATGCACACACGCTGAATTTAAACTAAAGATTAGTTTATGTTTGCTAACAAACCGCTTTAATATTTTTTGTTCGCGATTCGCATAAAGAAAACATTCATCAGTTATTTCATCATCAACTTGATTGCCTTGTAACATGATAACCTTGTAACGTAATAGTCAAATTATTACTGAACAGGTCCGGCGAGTTAGGTTTAGAGTAATCAACATCTATTTAGCTTGATGTGGAAATCTCTACCCACGAAATTCAAAGATTGAATTTAAAAACAAACATCAATTTTTTAAAACTTATCGGAACCATGTTGCACGCGGTTACCGATCAATACTCGCGATGACAGTAGAATTAAGCCCTTGGCCACAAACCGTGGTATTTTATCACTAGCTTTTTCCGTCAACTCAAAGTATAAAAGAATTAGTCTTTAAGTTTATAAAAGAGATAATTGAGTTTTTTGAGAAGTAACGAAAGTGAGCCGGACCTCAATCTTGTATTTACGAAATTAATTCGGCTAATATACTGACGATCCTCGTCATGTATGTACAGCAGAATGTTTCTTCTCCGCGTTGAGAAAATTAAAAATCGTTATGGGTATGATACAATTAAATAACTTAATCGTATTTCCAGCTATGGAGATTTAGCAAAGAATAACTTAGTTATTGATAATAACTTAGATGCGTTTATAAACAGGATCAATGAAGAGCCTTCGTGTTTGTAATTATTAAAGTTACAGAAATTTAATATAACTAAAAAAAAATTTGTGCTTCCTTCCTATTATTAGAAAAAGTGTCCACAATCTGTCATTGAAAGAATCTAAGAATCATCTCCATTATAATCAAAAGGCTATTTATATTGAAAGTATTTTTTAAATTAAATAAATATTTATTTTAGTATTATTTTTTTGTGATTAAGACAAATATTTTGTAAGCTTATGAAGAAATTATTTTAGTAATTGACTAAATTTATGTACAAATATCTAAAAATTATCTTTGAATTTCATTTAAATAACGGTAAAAACTTTTGTTCCAGTATTTAATTGAATATAGAAAATATACTAAAATAAATATATTTAAGTATTTCACAATAAAAACATTTTTTTAATGCATGATTAATATTAAAAGATATTTTTTAACTTTTACTGCTTTCAACTTATAGTTCATAGTTACTACAGTAACGCGAAACAGGATGACCTTGTCTCCGATTGACCGACGACGCGATGAAGGTCTCCAGATTCTATACTGCATCCCGAGCCTTCTTTGTAAATTCGGCTCCGTGATAGAGCATTGAATATCTCGCTCTCCGACGGTGCAACACGTCTTTGATACAAAATACCAAGTTCCGATCGTGAACGTGGCACTGTTGGGGTGATTTCAAATTGTGGTTCATCATCGATTTTGCGACTCGAGAACAATGTGGAAGTGGTGGCAGCTCTACTACATCTTGCAAATATTCGTATTTGCATCGGAAAGGAAATCCGCCCTCGATTCGCCTTCTAATATAATGTTACTTCGTGCCTTCCGAGAATGGACTTTCGATACTTTCGGTATGTTTAATCAGTGATATGAGTGATATCAAGAAAGGATTCATAGTTTTAAATTTTTCTTGGGAATTACATTAGAGAAGAATGCACGACTGTTACTATTACAGTGCTGAAATTTTTTTCCACAAAGCACAATTTGCAAATCCTCTTATATATAAATTTAAAACTAGAGAAAAAATTCACGACTTGATATTCTTTTCACATAAGAATGCAAGAAACTTAACATATAAATTTTTTTTTTTTTTTAAATTCCATTTCATATTTCCATTTCATATATAAGAACATATACAGACATTTGACAAATTATAATAATAAAAAATGTTAAGAAATTACTTATATGTGCAATCTGTACATATAAGCATATAATTAAACAAAATTTTATTATTATTATAAATTTTGAAAAACAGAAAATCTCGTTAAAAACTCCTTATGTATGTATACTAATATTTATATTTTAGTAGGTCGCAATTTAACAGTGATATGTGTTAAGATCTTGTGTAAATAACGTAATAATTAATTAGATATAACACATTATTGCCATTCAGAAAAACATTTTTTCTCCGAGATCTAATCGCTAAAAATGTTTTCCTACACTGAAAGAATGTTTATACTAAAGTATCTAAAAATTTATCTAGATAAAAATTTAAAAATAATTTTGTTTACAATCAAAGTAATGTTTATGCCTAATGAGCAAAGCTGTAAAGAGTTTTGGTACTCTACTAACCAATTTGAGTGGTCCAACATAATTATTTTAATGGTTACGAATTACTTTTAAATTTACATTCAACGAAATTTTTAGATGCTTCAGTAAAACCGTTCTGTTTTCGTATACGTTGAGCACATTGCAGTAATATACATTTTTTTGTCTGCTACCACGAGCTGATGTATTTAAATTTATGTTAATTAATTTAATGATAAATCTTAATCTACATTGGGCTCTTTGCTTCTTGTTTTTTACTATTGTCTCTTTGGATAAGGTTTTATTGAACATGATGAGTTAAAAGTTGATTAATTCCGAAAGAGACAAAAAACATGTGACAAAAACCATAATTATCGATAAAATAATGCAGAGACAAAAAGATAATATACAAAATAAAGGAACAGAAAACAAAAAGCATATTTAAAGTACATTAGCCTAAACAGTTAAATGAAACGAAAACCTGTCTTTTAAACCCGCATAATAAATACTTATGAATGTTCATCAATAAAACCTTGAAAAATTTTCGAGCAGATACTAATAGCTGATACCATTTTTCACTTGTTCTGGATTTTAAAAATATCGGGTCGTTTTCAACGAAGAATAATTAACATAATAAATGATAAATGTAAAAGGAAATTTATACACATATTAGATTCTATATAAAATATTTTATTTCTCTTATTGTTAGATAATATTTTTTGACTAATTTGATTAATTTCGATTCTATCTTTCCGATAGCAAAAACCAGTCAAAAATCCAAAAATTTTCAATTCATAAACGTGATTAAGGAAAAAAATCTTTGACATAGTGTAATGAGTTATAAAATTATTTTATCTTAACTAAAACTTTTTCAGTGGAAACTTTAATATAATTTTATAATGTAAAGAAGATTGATATATTATAAATTAATTTCTAAAGAAGAAAGACTTCAAAATTAATGAGAAAATATTTGTCGTAAAAATAAGGCACGAGATGTAAGATATCAAATATACTGTCATTGAGTTTGGTAATTCCTATTTTTTCTACTGTTTCATTTTTTCGCACATTTCCTACCTAGATACATATATGATGATGCTATTTGCTTAATAATGCATAATATTATGCAATTTAATTCTTGATTACCAATAATTGTTATTGACTCATATCGAAGGAATACATTTTTCTGTAATGTAAATGCATGATCTTTGATAACCAGCATCAGCTCAGATCCCTACGTAAGAAAGTATGTCACTGCAAGGTATCACTTCTGTATAGATATACGATCTTCGAGGAGACACACGCAAAATAATACAAATAATATAATGACTTATGCTTTACGTACACAGAAAAAAAATTTGTATCAAATCAACAATTCATTGTTTTATATATAAGTAAGAATATAAATTTTTTCAAGAAGATTTTATATTCTTGTTTATATATGAAATAGTGAATTGTTAATCTATCACTAATTTTTTTTCTGTGTATATATGGATACAACACGTACGTAATTATTTTAATTTTTACAAATAAGTAAAAGTGTTTTCAACAATTAAATTCTATCATCTTACTTAAATTATAAATATTCACAATTAAATAAGATAAATTTCGGAAATTTATTTAACTTTTTGCGAAGCTGCAAAGATATGTTGTGATACGATTTTTCAAAAAAATGTTATTTGCGCGTTGTAATAAATAAGATCCCAGTAATAAATTCAGATTCTACTTCAGATATTACAATGTTTTTTTTATAATAATTATTTACAATAATTATTTATATTATTCATCTTTATATTATTTTAATTTTCTAATAATGTGTCTGTATTACGTTTAAATTACCAATTAATTTGGCGGCTAAAAAAAGTTGTAGTACAAACAAAATACAATATCTTTTTTTTGTTTTCCAAACCAGTTTTAAAAACAGAATTTAATTGAATAAAATACTAAATTAATATTATTTAATAAAATACATTTTATTATTTATATAAAGTAAAACTACATTTTACACATAGCGCCATAATCAAATAAACGGTTTGCTAAATAATGTTTCTCATGACGCTCAACATAATAAACGGTTGAAATGGAAGAATGTCACTAAAATTCAAACTCTGCTTATAAAATTTCTTTCATAATGTAAATTTTATTTTATTAATTTGGTATACTTAAAAATTGGACATATGACTTATCAACCAAACACCGCACAAAACTATTTATAATAACTTAATATTTTAATAATTAATCTAATATTTTAATTTAAACAAAAGTTCATTCATCTAAAATAATGTTCTATAAAGTCTCAGTGGAATGTGAAAGATCTTAAAACTAATAAAAATAGCAACGTTGCAGTTCCGTGCACCGAGAGTTCGAAGTTAGATTGTTTAAAAAAATTTATATGGGCAAACATACATTTTTTAAAATTATATTTATTTTTATATTGTAATTAATTAAATAAAGTATAGCAAGTATACATTTTATACTACCTTTATTTCAGTTATAAAGTAAAGCTATTTTTTTAGGGACAAAACTCATAACATAACTATATACGTTATTTTCTTTGTAAATTGTAACTTATTTATTATTTTTGCAGGTTGGACAGGAACGGAAGAAAAGTATCTGCAAATAGCTCGAAAAGCAAATAAAACGCAAAAAATCGTTCCCGATGATGTTCCATTCCCTTGCAATGTGACAGGTATGATTTTAATAGATACCTGTTATTATTTAGTATTTTTTCATTAATAATAATTTACGACTTGTGATCAAAATTATTTTGTCTCTTTATAATTAAATACAAGTATATATTTGCATAAAAAGTACATTCATTAAAAATTATTAAATTATTAAAGTTAGCCATGAGTAACTTTTTCAATAACAAACAAGTAAACTATTTTATTTTAGTATAATATTTTTAAACGTTTATGTATGTTTCATTCAGTTAATTTGCAGCTTTCTCTTAGTAAAGTCAATTGTAATTGCAATCGCATGTTTTATTGTAATTTTTCATTTTTTAATATATATACATATATATGTATATATATATATATATATATATATATATATATATATATATTAAAAATAATCTTATATATTGTGTACATACACACACTTGTATGGTTCTAATATAAATTTAATTTTTATTATAGAGTAATATTGATTTTTAACTGAAGAGTGCGGTTTTATATCAGTCAGTTATTACAATTATTAATATATAAAAACTACGAATATGTCTATGTTTTTATGAAAAAGAGTTGTTTAATTAATTAAATTGTATTTAAAGAATAATAAAAACAACAAATATCGTATGCTTGAGAAATGCTATTAAATTTCAGGTGGTCGATCGCCGAAAGTGCCAACGTCAGTACACAAATTAAGACCAGGTGATATCGATGTCATTGCCGCGATGGGTGATTCTCTTACAGCCGGAACTGGCGCTTTTGCTGGCAATGTATTTCAGGTCATTGTAGAGAACAGAGGAGTTACCGCGGCCGGTGGAGGCCAAGGAACGTGGAGAGAATATTTAACTCTTCCCAACATTCTCAAGGTAAACCACCCAAATCGTGCGACATAATGTTGATTATTGAATAAATCGCAATGTGCATGATGTAATACGAGAAATCTAGGTTCAAGATACTAACGGCAGTCCATCGTGATAATTAAAATTTAAATAAATTTAATTAAAACATTTGAAACAGCAAAGTCAAATACTTATATAATTATTACAAAATATTATAATTTTTCAAATTGCATTAATGTACGGCAATAATGTAAAATTAAAAAAACTATTGACAAATTAATTTTTTTCATTTATAAAGATGTATACATATAGGGTGAGTTTTTTAATTCATTGATTGATTAATTGCATTACACGCAAATGCAGCTTTTACAAACCAAAGTTGCAATTGCGACTGATCAATTGATGAATTAAAAAACTCGTTTTATATACATGTTTATAAATATATGTTTATAAATAAAAAAATTGAAAACTTGACTATATACATATTTTTTAACTTTCTTTATATAAATGTAGCAAGTTCAGTTTTCGACTATCTAAAATTTAATATCGATTATATAACATTCCATAAAAACACGATATTGCACATTATTATTATATTATTTTTTTAATAGCAATTTGTTTGATCGAAAAGAAGTTCACTTCTAGTCGATTATTCATCAGTTCGACATGCACAATATAAATGAGTAACTTGAAAAATCGCCGATAGTTTATCTTTTCACAAAATTTTTACGAAAGTTGCGTGCGACGTATTACAAATTATCATTATTAATCATGAAATGTCATAATTCTCGGTCTTAATAAAACAACGATAAGGCAATTAATATTTTTTTCGTAACACATAATTTTTTGATTTTGCAATTTTAAGGAGAAATACTTGCAATAGGATCTTAGTTTACATTAACATAACATGACATCTTCGGTCAGAGCTGAATAGTCTTTTTTATGAACTTTTGTTCACGATTGCGTGTTTTTATGTCCGCGCGTCTCATAATTTAGATATTCTTTGTTATGTGTTTAAACTGTAATTTGCTACTTCTTGATTTTTGAACAGCGCAAAATCAGCACAAAATCATCGAACATCAATAGAGAAATACCATACATATCATACATATATCATACACATACACTTAGAGCAATCTTTCGTTGGGATATGTACATTACATCTTCCATGAAATACATTCTTTTTGTAAAACTCGTATTACACTGTTATGTAATGGTTATAAAATAGAAAGAAAAAATGCATTTTTTATCTCTACATTAAGCAATCCGCCAAGCAAAAGATAATATAATTCAAGGTGTGATATCGATTAATGAGTTTATTATTATAATCATCATCAAGCAACACTTAAAATGACGACCATTTTATTCGCTCTGTTTCAAATTATTTCCCTTAATTTTTAAATGTTTTACCAAACGTTATTTCTTATTTGTTTAATTTTTTAAAAGTTACATTACATTTTGAAAGAAGTAATGTAAAACTAAAAATTGATTTAACAATGCATATGTGTACGTGCGAATTAATCATCTATAAATTTTTAATAGGAATTCAACCCCAATCTGATGGGATATGCTTTGGGAGACTCTTTGACGACTCACAAAGCGGCACAATTGAATATTGCCGAATCCGGTGCTGAGTCCGCGGATATGACGTACATGGCGGAGCTACTGGTCAGGAAGATTAAAAAAGACCCGAGGATAAATCTGCAGAAACATTGGAAGGTTTGCTGCGCCAGACAAGCTCAATTTGCAAACAACGAGAGAAACGTCAGGCAGCAATAGCAATAAAATACTTCGTTAAAGTTTTACCGCAGAAAAAATCGAATTACAAGGCGTGATAATTAACTGGCTAATAACATGGACATGTTTTGTCGTTTTTTTTTAAAAGTCAGTTCAAAATTATAATTAACTTAATTATAATTTTAAACCGACTTTATCTACAGTAAAATTCAACAGAGTGCTTTACGCGTCACAAATTTTTTTTTTCTCAGCTTTCTTGTATTTACAAAATATCTCGTTTTGCTGTCAAAAATTCGATTTCATTATTTATTAAAAGTACATCTCGACGATAATAAATCTGATTTGTAGTTCATCTCGCTGATGATCGGAGGCAATGACTTTTGCACTGAAATATGTTGGACTGCCTCACCTTGGTCGATTCTTGAAACACACAAAGCCGACATACTTCAAGTTCTACGGATACTAAGAGATAATTTGCCGCGGACTTTTGTTGCACTGGTTCCGCCACCTAGTTTAAAGACTTTAGCTGATTCTCGTCAAGGAAGGCCTTCATTAACTTGTTTTGTTACAACGGATTTCGAGTGTTCATGCTTGTTTGGTTCTTCATTTCGGCGCTTTAGGGATATATATTACAACATAATGTCACAGTAAGTATAACGAAACAAAAAATGGTCATATGGTATATTATTATGTTTGTTAAATATCAATTATGAATGTTAATAACTATTTTTAATAATGCACGACGTAATGTGTTTTTAAATTATCAGATTCAACATTAAATTACAATAGAAGCATATATTTGTGCGACATTATAAATTAATTTTAGCTTGTTTTGATAAATGTGATATTGTTATTATCACTGACAGCAAAATATAATTTTCAATTATAATTAAAAATTTTGAAATATATTTTAGGTGGCAGAAGCTAGACATGGAAATCGCTTCTTATCCAGAATTCCAAAGAGATGATTTCACAGTCGTAGCACAGCCTACCCTAATAAATGCAACTATACCACTTGCTCCAGATGGATACGCCGACATGACATATTTAAGCAGCGATTGCTTCCACGTTAGTCAAAAAACCAATGCTCTCTGTGAGTTTAACAAAAATTTTCTAAGAAAATACTAATACTTAAACTGACTAATTCATAAAAAAAAACATTAAATACTAATAATTAAAGCTATAATAAAAAAACATTTTTTAAAATATTTGATATGTATTGTAAAATGTATTAGAAACCCCTCCATTTCGCAATCTGGCATTTCTAAACATTATAATGTGAGAAAGTGAGAATATTCAAATATTTACCAGTTTGACTAGCCCACGCAGTTACCAAATTGTAACGATTGTATCAGCATATGTTTCTGTCGCATTAATTAGTGTTAATTACAAAAGTAGTCTAAATTTGATAAATATGTTCACATATACACGTTTCATTCAAATGGAACTAATTCCTAACCATCATAAAATGTATATTAAAAAAAGTTTTTATTATGCAAAAATGATTTAGAAAATAATTAAAAAAACTTTCATTCATATTTGCAGATGCAAACGGTTTATGGAACAATTTGTTAGAGCCAGTAGGTGCCAAAACGATGACTTGGGAAATTCCTTTCCACAAATTTTACTGCCCAACGCCGAAGAGACCCTATCTGACAACAATGTTAAACTCACAGCAACAAAGGGTTAATACTAAAACTGCCGCTGCAATTCGAACAAGAAATATTGGCACTTGATAAAAGAGAAAGTATCGATAATGTTCGATAATTCATCGATCACAGTTGCGTTGCCGCAATCTTTGAACGGAGTCTGCGACTAAGAATGTTATATAAAGACTACAACAATATTTGCAGAACGCAGATTTGCAGATTTTATTTGTAAATTTGTGACTAAACGCGTAAGCAATAGTGTGATCTTCTATATAATCAACGTATTTAAATGACACTCTAAATTAATGGTTTTGCATCTCTTATACTCTGTTAGCATGCAAATAAGTGTGTATGTGTCAAAATCGTCATTCGTTAGTAGAATCAATATTAAACATCCATATACATTTACATGCTGTAACATACAATTATATAAATAATTCTAAGGTTATACATTCATTTTTTTAAACATCTTAAAATATAATCGTGTACAAAATTTTATTTATATACGTAAGTAATATGAATTTTTCAGATAAATTGTGACTTAACAATACATTTAAAAAGTTGTTTTGCAAATTATATAAACAATACAGGGTATCTCAAAATTAGCGAATCAAAGTACTGAGGCAAGAATATATTCAAAAAATTAAGCAAAATAGTCACGTGTAAAAATTGTTGTTTCAAACAATAGATTTTTTTGGAATGTAAAGCTTCAAAAGTAAGCAATCATAAACAACGTTTAGATGTCGCACCGTGACACGCACGTGCTCGGTAGATTAATCGCATAACAGGTGACCGCCTAAACGTATAACCACTGATTGATTAGCTTTAAGTCGTCTCAAAAACTGCTTGAAATAAAAATTTACTGTAAATAAATATTTTATTTAATTTTTCAAGAACTTTGTTATAATGTCATAATTCGTAAATTTTGAAACATTTTACATATTTGCTTTGTTGTTATTTCGAGATAGCTGTCAGTCGTTAAATTATTTTACATGTCTTCACTTTGCTATTTTAAAAAATAATAGTAAAATGGATAAATCATGCTGCTAGTAACAGTAGTCGAGATCTATCTATGATCAGTCACAATTTATTCGGGTGATAATATAAAATTGAAGTAATAATACAAAACTGATACGAAAATACATCCGACAAAATAATTCTATTTTATATTCTCGTTAATAATTTCCTCGTTTAAGATAAATAAAGAAGAATTTCCACTATGCTTCTACTCCATTTATTGAGCACATATATCTTATATGTTCTTATTATTTGTATTCTTCTTGAAACAGATATTATTTTGCTCTCACTCTCTCTTTTCATCAAATATTTATAAAAAAAGCTATTAACTTTAAAACAGTGTGATATAGAGGCATTTGTTGCATATAAATGTATGTGTTTATAATTTATTAAGTTCGAGTCCCTGGATTCGCTAAACCTAAATAACTGTGCAGATTAATAATCCCTGCGGGAGGTGTTTAAAAATTGACAACATCTTAAAGAGAATTATGCAAAATCTATAAAGAAAGGAGCTATAGATTTAATTATGTTGCATTTCAATAATTCTTTCCGATATTCTTACATTTTATTTGTTTTAATCTAATCTAAAACCGTTCGTTTCTTGCAATTTTTTTAGCATACTGCCATTCAACCGCGTCTGACTTTCAAATTTTGGAGATTAAATTAAAACAGATAAATATAAAAGTAATAATTAAACAGAGAAGGAATATTATTGAAATATTATCAACTTGTTGTCAAAAGTTAATTGTAAAATCGTAATTATATATTACAGTGACAATAGCTTTACCAGCTTTGTGACTGTCGCAATCTCGCAACATGTCTTGTAAGCGATGTATACACGACAGAAAAATGCAACAAAAGATAAGTGATACCTACGATATTAACGATTCATGAATTTTTGATAAATTGTGATAACATTAAAGTTTGATTCTATAAGCTGATTCTATAAATACGGTCAAGAGATAAAAACATTGATTAGTTATAGAACGTACGTGCAATCTTTTTAATTCGGTTCGCAAACTTTTGAAAACAGTATGATATTTTCAAACATCAACATTATACATCATTAAAAATATCAGTTTTATTGGAATCTTTTGTCAGATCTCGGTCTTTAATTATATCTTCACTACAGGCATTCCTTTCATACATATTTTAGATTATACAACGATCTTTTTCTTTCAAGATTGTTCAAAGAAGATTTAACTGTTTATAAATTTATGCAACACAAATTTATGTAATATATTAACTTAAAGAAAATAATAAAACATAAAATTAAGTATAAAGAAAATTAATTAATAATGCAAATTAATTACTAATGATGCAAATTTTTTATATCTCAATGTTTGTAATTTTTTCATAATTTGTTGAACAATTATTTCGGCTTATTTTTTATTTTATTTGTTTCAATTTAACCCCAAAAAACTTTATTTTAATTTATTGTTTATATTTGTAATTCAAGGCCACTTTAATTCTGATCAACTTCGACAATTATCTCAATCAGCGGAGTTACCAGCATAGAAAATAAAACAGTTTATTGTTAGAGCAAAATTCATTTTTTTTTAAATAATTTGATCGATTATAGTTTTATAGATTTATGATATTGTATTATAGATTTAATGTATCGCATTGTTTTATCATAAATAAAATTATTAATTTTTTAAAAGTATCAACTGTCAGCAACATTGCTGACAGTAACATTAATTGTCGATTAAATTTAATCGGAATGACTTTTACTGGCGTGTTGAACGTTTTTCGTCTTCGTACAATTTTCTTATCTCGTCATTTCTTAATTTTTTCTGACGTACACGTAATACAATTGTATGATGATGTCTAGTTTAGGTATGCGGGAAATATGTAAAATAGATTACACAAACTAATGACACGAAATTGCAAAAAAGAAACGAATAACTATGCAAATGTAAGATGCTCGTTATACATCTTTCAAATATTTTTTTTTTATCATCAGAGCACTACTGCGTGTTGTCTGTCTTGCATCGCGGCAATCAAGAGACTCAATACCTTGAGCATTGCCATAAATAGATGTATTCGAGACTGTGTGTATCAACGCTTAATGCATCCTTTTCTTCTTGAAGTGAATAAACAATCTGAAATTTTCCAAGATTTTGAAATACTTGTTCAAACAATAAAATACGCACAATTGTAAAATTTTACAATATATTATTAACATACATATTAGTCAGTCAAAGAGTATTTTAACATTGACATTTTGTAATTTATTATTTTAATTGGAGCTTGTAAAATGAAAACATATTCTGACAGATTGTTATCAACAGATTCTGCTGACATTGAAAAACAAATGTAAAAAAACTGCAATCAATACTAAATACTTTCTCTCTGATTTTGCTGACATGTGTCCTTGCAAGATACATTTTTGATGCATTTTTTTGCTATCCCCAAGTTAACAGAGTAAAAATCTTATTTATTAATTTTTAATTAATTTTTGTTGAACTTTAAACATATTTCTATCTTTAATGGCTTAGGAAACAACTCAGATAACTTTAATGGAAACCTAATTTTTCTTATATAAATCACCTAAGAGATATCATGTTTGGAATGGATAATTTAAAAAATACAATTATATGTACGTGTGTACGTGTGCATGCGTATGTATACGTCTATCGAAAAAAAGAATTATTTTTGCAATTCACTCGACGTATTTATGCACTGTGCACGTGGCACATTAAAGTAAATCGCAATGTGATTTATAGTGAGTTGTAAACGGAGACAAAACAGGTAATTTTATTGTATGTATGTAAAAAATAATGTTTAATAATAATGTTTAATCACCATGACGTAGTGAACACGCCTTATCACGTACACATTTTGATCATCGTTAGATATCAAAAGTATACAGATAATCATTAAAATCTTGATAATTAATCTAAACTTGCTATAATTTGATGTAAAATGCACTTTGGAAGCAAAAAGACTTATTGCAAATCCCGATAAATGAGATGAATTAACGTTTTTCTTTTTCTCTGTGAAACTCATACACACGCTGAATTGAAACTTAAGATTAGTTTATGTTTGCTAATAAACCGCTTTAATTTCTTTTGTTTGCGTTTCGCATAAAGAAAACATTCATCAGTTATTTCAGCATCAACTTGATTACATGATAACTTTCCTTGTTACATGATAACTTTCTAGCGTAATTGCCAAATTATTACTGAACAGGTCCGGCGAATTACGTTTAGAGTAATCCACGTCTATATAGCTTGATGTGGAAATCTCTACCCACGAAATCCAATGATTGAATTTAAAAACAAACATAAATTTTTTAGAACTCATCGGGAACATGTTACACGCGGTTACCGATCAATACTCGCGATAACAGTAGAATTGAGCCCATAGCCACAAACCGTGATAATTTATCACTAGCTTTTTCGTCATCTCAAAGTATAAAAAGTAGTCTTTAAGTGTGTGAAAGAATTAATAGAGTTTTTTGCGAAGTAACGAAAGTGAGCGGGACATCAATCTTGTATTTACGTAATTAAATCGGCTAATATACTGACGATCCTCGTCATGTAGAGTCGTGAGCTAAAAGGTTGCAACACATTTTCTTCGATGGTTTTTGGAATGTAGACTTGCTCATCGATCGGCGAACGTAATTGATTGGATCCACAGGTAAGAACCAATTACTCCGTTCGATGAGCAAGTCTACATTCCAAAAACCATCGAAGAAAATGTGTTGCAATCTTTTAGTTCACGACTATACAGCAGAGTGTTTCTTCTCCGCGCTGAGAAAATTAAAAATCGTTATAGGTATGACGCGATTAAATAACTTAACCGTATTTCCATACCCAGGAGATTTGGCGAAAAATGACTTAGTTATTGATAATAACTTAGATACATTTATAAACAGGATCAATGAAGAGGCTTCGTGTTTGTAATTATTAAAGTTATTTAATATAACTAAAAAAAAGATTTGTGCTTCCTTCCTATTATTGGAAAAAGTGTCCACAGTGTGGATGTCTGTTATTGAGAGAATCTAAGAATCATCTCCATCATAATCAAAATGTTATCTATACTAAAAATATTTTTTATAATTAAATAAATATTTATTTTAGTATTATTTCTTTCTGATTAAGACAAATATTTTGTAAGCTTATGAAGAAATTATTTTAGTAATTGACTAAATTTATGTACAAATATCTAAAAATTATCTTTGAATTTCATTTAAATAACGCTAAAAACTTTCGTTCCAGTATTTATTTAAATATAGGAAATATACTAAAATAAATATATTTAAGTATTTCACAATAAAAACATTTTTTTAATGCATGATTAATATCGAGAGATATTTTTTAATCTTTAGTACTTTCAACTAGTTTGTTTCTACAGTAACGCAAAACAGGATGAACTTGTCTTCGATTGACCAACCACGCGATGAAAGTCTCCACTCCAGACATTCTATTGTACCCCGAACCTTCTTTATAAGTGCCGCTCTGTGATAGAGCTGCATTGGATACCTCGATCTCCGACGGTGCAACACGTCTTTGATACAAAATACCAAGTTCCGATCGTGAACGTTGCACCGTCGTGGAGTGATTTCAAATTGTGGCTAATCATCGGTTTTGCGACACGAGAACAGTGGAGGCAGCTGGAAGTGGTGGCAGCTCTACTACATCTTGCAGATATTTGTGTTAGCATCGGAAAAAAAACCGCCCTCGAAAGAAAATACATCGTTTAATATACTGTTACTTCGTGCCTTCAGAGAATGGACTTTCGATACTTTCGGTATGTTTAATCAGTGATATGAGTGATATCAAGAAAGGATTCATAGTCTTAAATTTTTCTTGAAAATTACATTAAAGAGGTATACATGACAGTTACAATTACAGTGCTGAAATTTGTTTCCACAAAGCACAGGTTGCAAATCCTCTTTTGATATAAAATTAAAACCACAGACATAATTCGAGACTTGGTATTCTTTTCACATAAAAAGGCAAGAAACTTAACATATAAATTTTTTTTTTTTTTAGATATTCCATTTCATATTTCTATTTCGTATATAAGAACATATACAGACATTTGACAACTTATAATAATAAAAAATATTAAGAAATTACTTATATGTGCAAATCTGTACATATAAGAACATAATTAAACAAAATCTTATTATTATTATGAATTTTGAAAAACAGAAAATCTGATTAAAAACTCCTTATGTATATATACTAATATTTATATTTTAGTAGGTCGCAATTTAACAGTGATATGTGTTAAAATCTTGTGTAAATAACGTAATAATTAATTAAATATAACACATTATTGCCATTCAGAAAAACATTTTTTCTCCGAGATATAATCGCTAAAAATGTTTCCCTACACGGAAAAAATGTTTACACTAAAGTATCTAAAAATTTAGCTGGATAAAAATCTAAAAATAATTTTCTTTACCATCAAAGTAAGGTTTAAGATACTAACGGTAGTCCATTGTGATAATTAAAATTTAAATAAATTTAAATAAAACATTTGAAACAGCAAAGTCAAATACTTATATAGTTATTACAAAATATTACAATTTTTCAAATTGCATTAATGTACGGCAATAATGTAAAATTAAAAACGCTATTGACAAATTAATTTTTTTCATTTATAAAGGTGTATACGAGGTGTGTTCAAAAAGTATCGCGAATTTTGAATTTTCGCGGGTTACGTATATTCGAATTTCGATCTTTTTGTGGCGTTATGTTGGTACTCATGTCTCTCACTTATGCCGACAAGCTCGGCCATTTTGAATGTTCACTTAATTGTTGACAGCTGCTTTGCTTGCACGTGTTTTGGATCGTCTTCGATTTTTACCTATTCAAAAAAATGGATCAAAGAACCTGTATCAAATTTTGTGTGAAAAACGAAATTAAGTGCGCGGATGCATTCCGAATGTTGACTGTGGCATACGGAGAAGCTACCTTGGACCGAAGCAACGTTTATCGGTGGTACAAAATGTTCTCAGAAGGCCGAGAAGATGTGAACGACGAAGAGCGTGCCGGACGCCCGAGCACTTCAACAACAGACGAAAAAATTAATGAAGTGGAGAAAATGGTATTGGCCAATCGTCGAATCACCGTTAGAGAAGTTGCTGAGGACCTAAACATATCGATTGGCTCGTGCCATTCGATTTTTATCAATGATTTGGGCATGAGACGGGTCGCCGCGAAATTCGTACCAAAATTGCTCAATTGCGACCAAAAACAGCATCGCATGAACATTGCTAATGAGATGTTGGACTCTGTCCGCGACGACCCAAATTTGCTCCAGAGGGTCATAACTGGTGACGAATCGTGGGTTTATGGTTATGACGTGGAAACCAAAGCTCAATCATCTCAATGGAAGCTGCCGCACGAACCAAGACCGAAAAAAGCGCGCCAAGTTCGGTCGAATGTGAAAGTTTTGCTGACAGTTTTCTTCGATTGCAGGGGCGTGGTGCATCATGAGTTCTTGCCACAGGGTAGAACGGTCAATAAGGAATATTACCTGCAAGTTATGCGCAATTTGCGCGAAGCAATCCGCCAGAAACGCCCGGATTTGTGGAAGAACAAAAATTGGCTTTTGCACCACGATAACGCCCCTGCTCACACATCGTTGCTTGTGCGCGACTTTTTGGCCAAAAACAACACACTAATGATGCCGCAGCCACCGTATTCCCCAGATCTGGCCCCCTGTGACTTTTTCTTGTTCCCTAAACTGAAGAGGCCCATGAAAGGACGACGTTACGCTACGCTTGACGAGATAAAGACGGCATCGAAGGAGGAGCTGAACAAGATAAAAAAAAATGATTTTTTGAAGTGCTTCGAAGATTGGAAAAACCGTTGGCACAAGTGTATAATATCTCATGGGGATTACTTTGAAGGGGACAAAATAGATATTCATGAATAAATAAATAATTTTTGAAAAAACACAAAATTCGCGATACTTTTTGAACACACCTCGTACATATAGGGTGAGTTTTTTAATTCATTGATTGATCAATCGCATTGTACGCAAATGCAGCTCTTACAAAACAAAGTTGCATTTGCGACTGATCAATCGATAAATTAAAAAACTTGTCCTATATACATGTTTATAAAAATACAGTTAGAAATAAAAAATTACAAAACTCGACTATATATATATATATATATATATATATATATATATATATATATTTTGTAACTTTTTATATTTTATTTAGCAAATTCAATTTTCGACTACCTAAAATCTAATATCGATTATATAACATTCCATAAATACATGATATTGCATATTTTTATTGAATTATATTTTTAATAGCAATTTGTTTGATCAAAAAGAAGTTCACTTCTAGTCGATTATTCATCAATTCGACATGCAGAATATAAATGAGTAACTTGAAAAATCGCCGATAGTTTATCTTTTTGCGAAATTTTTACGAAAATTGTGTGCAACGTATTACAAATTATCATTATTAATCATGAAATGTCATAATTTTCGGTGTCAATAAAACAACAATAAGGCAATTAACATTTTTTAATACATAATTTTTTGATTTTGCAATTTAAAGGAGAAATACTTGCAATAGAATCTTAGCATACATTAACATAACATGACATCTTCGGTCAGAGCTGGATAGCTTTTTTTATGAACTTTCGTTCATGATTGCGTATTTTTATGTCCGCGCGTCTCATAAGTTAGATATTCTTTGTTATGTATTTAAATTGTAATTTGCTGCTTCTTGATTTTTGAACAGCGCACTGTCAGCACAAAAATCATCGAACTTCAATAGTGAAATATCGTACACATATCATACATATATCATACACATACACTTAGAGCAATTTTTCGTTGGGATATGTACATTACATCTTCCATGAAATACATTCTTTTTGTGAAACTTGTATTATACTGTTATGTAATGATTATATAATAGAAAGAAAAAATGCATTTTTTATCTCAATATTAAGCAATCCGCCAAGTGAAAGTTAATATAATTCAAGGTGTGATATCGATTAATGAGTTTATTATTATAATCATCATCAAGCAACACTTAAAATGGCGACCATTTTATTCGCTTTGTTTTAAAATTTTTCTCTTATTTTAATAAATGTTTTACCAAACGTTATTTTTTATTAGTTTAAATTGTTAAAAGTTACATTACATTTTGAGTGAAGTAACGTAAAGCTAAAAATTAATTTAACAATGCATTTGTGTATGTGCGAAATAATCATCTATAAATTTTTAATAGGAATTCAACCCCAATCTGATGGGATATGCATTGGGAGACTCTTTGACGATTCACAAAGCGGCACAATTGAATTTGCCGAATCCGGTGCTGAGTCCGCGGATATGACGTACATGGCGGAGCTACTGGTCAGGAAGATTAAAAAAGACCCGAGGATAAATCTGCAGAAACATTGGAAGGTTTGTTGCGCCAGTCATGCTCAATTTGCAAACAACGAGAGAAACGTCAGGCAGCAATAGCAATAAAATACTTCGTTAAAGTTTTACCGCAGAAAAAATCGAATTACAAGGCGTGATAATTAACAGACTAATAACATAGACACGTTTCGTCGTTTTTTTTAAAGTCAGTTTAAAATTATAATTAACTTAATTATAATTCTAAACCGACTTTATCTATAGTAAAATTCAACAGAGTGCTTTACCCGTCACAATTTTTTTATTTTTTTCTCGGCTTTCCTGTATTTACAAAATATCTCGTTTTGCTATCAAAAATTCTATTTCATTATTTATTAAAAATACATATCGACGATAATAAATCTGATTTGTAGTTCATCTCGTTGATGATCGGAGGCAATGACTTTTGCACTGAAATATGTTGGACTGCCTCACCTTGGTCAACTCTTGAAACACACAAAGCCGACATACTTTGAGTTCTACGAATACTAAGAGATAATTTGTCGCGGACTTTTGTTGCACTGGTTCCGCCACCTGGTTTAAAGACTTTAGTCGATTCTCGTGAAAGAAGACCATCATTTACTTGTTTTGTTACAACGGATTTTGAGTGTTCATGTTTGTGTGGCTTTTCATTTCGGCGCTTTAGGGATATATACTACAACATAATGTCACAGTAAGTATAACGAAACAAAAAATGATCATACAGTATATTATTATGCTTGTTAAATATCAATTATGAATGTTAATAATTATTTTTAATAATGCACAAAGTAATGTGTATTTAATTTATCAGATACAACATTAAATTACAATAAAAGCACATATTTGTGCGACATTATAAATTAATTTTAGCTTGTTTTGATAAATGTGATATTGTTATTATCACTGACAGCAAAATATAATTTTCAATTATAATTAAAAATTTTGAAATATATTTTAGGTGGCAGAAGCTAGACATGGAAATCGATTCTTATCCAGAATTCGAAAGAGATGATTTCACAGTCGTAGCACAGCCTACCCTAATAAATACAACTATACCACTTGCTCCAGATGGATACGCCGCCATGACATATTTAAGCAGCGATTGTTTTCACGTTAGTCAAAAAGCAATGCTCTCTGTGAGTTTATTAAGAATTTTTTAAGAAGAAAATACTAATATTTAAACTGACTAATTCAGAAAAGAGACATTAAATACTAATAATTAAAGTTATAATAAAAAAACATTTTTTTTTATATTTGCTATGTATTATAAAATAGAATGCCCTCCATTTTGCAATCCGGCATTTCTAAACATTATAATGTGAGAAAGTGTAATAACTGCCAGAATATTCAAATATTAACCAGTTTTACCAGTTTGACTATTCCACGCAGTTACCATTGTAACGATTGTATTAGCATCTGTTTCTGTTGCATTAATTAGTGTTAATTACAAAAGCAGTTTAAATTTGATAAAAATGTTCACATACACACGTTTTATTCAAATGGAACTATTTCCAAACCATCTTTAAAATGTATATTAAGAAAAGTTTTCATTATTCAAAAATGATTTAGAAAATAATTAAAAAAACTTTCATTTATATTTGCAGATGCAAACGGTTTATGGAACAATTTGTTGGAACCAGTAGGTGCCTAAACGATGACTTGGGAAACTCCTTTCCACAAATTTTACTGCCCAACGCCGGAAAGGCCTTATCTGACAACAATGTTAAACTCACAGCAACAAAGGGTTAATACTAAAACTGCCGCTGCAATTCGAACGAGAAATATTGGCACTTGATAAAAGAAAGTATCGGTAGTATTCGATAGGTCAACAATCATAGTTGCGATTTGCGTTGCCGCGGTCTTTGAACGGAGTCGTTCAAAGACCGCGGCAACGCAAATCGCAACTATAATCGTTGACCTATCGAACACTATCGATACTTTCTTTTATCAAGTGTCAATATTTCTCGTTCGAACCGCAGCAGCAGTTTTAGTATTAACACTTTGTTGCTGTGAGTTTAACATTGTTGTCAGATAAGGGTTCTTCGGCGTTGGGCAGTGAAATTTGTGGAAAGGATTTTCCCAAGTCATAGTTTTTTCACCTACTGGCTCCAACAAATTGTTCCATAAACCGTTTGCATCTGCAAATGAAAGTTTTTTAAATTATTTTCTAAATCATTTTTTAATAATAAAAGCTTTTCTTAATATACATTTTAAGTCGCAGTGACAATTATTTAAGCGTAGGAAAATTACCACGATGTATTTATATAAATCTTTTATGGAACACAAATTTATGGAATACAAATAAAAGATTATTTCAGACAAAATGTATCGATTATTTTACGATAAAGAGTTAAACAATGTAATAATGTCAAATACTTTATCTGTTATCCATTTCTGATAGATTTAATATATTTAGTATTATATTGTGAACTGCAAGGAGATGTATGAATGATTTGATAAGAGATATTTCCGAAAAATAATTCAATATTACAGAAAAAGAACATATTAAAAATATTTAAATAAGTTTCTTTAACTTTTTCTACATATGCAACACAAAATTGTAAACGGGTTTGACAAGAAAAGTTTTATTGTAACATCGGCTGTAGTCTCTTACTCACTATTACTCACGTACATACCTAGTCTACCACATAGGAATACGAAAGAATGCAGGGGAACCGTAAATATGTTCATCGCAAAGTGGGGATTTCATCGATGGGCACAGAAGCGAGTCTTTCTTCGGCACGCTTCATTCATGTTTAGTAGTGTCATCCGGTAATACCGGTCGAAGAGAATTAGCTTTTTTCCCGCGATTTATATGCGTAAACCTTGGAATTTTTCCATTTCGAAAACAGTATAATTTATTAACAATAATTCAACGCGTTTAGTGTTCAGATAATACCTAATCTGTTTGCAATTTTCTGTGTAAAAAACGACATGGACAGTTCCTATGTAAAAGGAGGGAAATGTCAGTTATTGAACTGAAAGCCTCATGCTTTGAAAGTGTCAATTTTACACACCAGAGAATTACATTTAGTGAAGAAAAGTACAATTAAGATGGAAGATAACGAGAGTTATATAGCGTTTTATTGATCTTTTGACTGTGTAACGATGCGGAACAAGAAACCATCGGAAAGCAAGGTATTACATTTATGTGCGAATAAATACTGAGAAAAAAATTTTTTTTTTAAACTAAAATATTGAGTCCAATACGATCAACTAAACATTGAATTAATTCAGTAATTATTTAGTTGTACAAAAGAATACAGTTTATTTATGTTAACCATTTAAAATTTTTTAATCAATTTATTTTTTAATTGCACGTATCAGACTAAATATTATACTTTTTCAACAAATTTTTTTTTTTAGTGTATATTTATATGTATGTATGTATGTATGTATGTATGTATGTACATAATGCATCATGTAAATTACAATAATATTCGTATACACAATAATATTCGTAAATTGAATTTATAAATATATTTGTTGAAAAACTATTAGTAAATTTAAATTTTTATTTATATTTCATCAGCGAAAAAAGATTTTTTAAATATGTGTGCGTGTTGTTTACTGACAGTGTAAAAAATTTCCCGGGCATTCACATATGAATATATAATTCGATATTCTTGGGACGTTGTCTCTACTCTTTTTCGTACAAATGACAAATTACATTTTCTAAAGGTGTGAAGAATGATTTATGAAAATGTGCCCAGGGGGGCTAAGACGCGAACTTAGACACCAGCGAAAGTATGCCTTATGTTTTTTTTTAAAGGTGATTCTGTAAAGCAATACTTTCAAAGTCTTTGTTGACTCTTTCGGGTTTTATACCTTTGTAAAATTCCACGTAAACATTGTTGTTTATTCCTATGTAATCCCGAATGGGTTTCTTGGTTTTTGTTCGAGAGAAGTCATTACATATTACTATTGTATAAACTTAATAATGTGAGCTAGAACATGATATAACTTAAAAAGAAATTAATACGTTTTTTTACTCGAACGACTTACACTGGGCCAAACTAAATTTAACCAAGGCACCGGAAGGCATTCACTTTCTCCGAATCATAGATAACGAAGTTAACGAGGCTGAGAACTAAAAATCACGATTGATGAAATTACGCTTTTATTTCTTACAGTTTTAAGACTACTTACAGATTTAAAATTACTCTGATACTAAATTTGCATTTAAATATTTACGAAACTCATATAAATTTAAATATTATGCCATAATTTTCACTCTAATCCAATTATATTATCAATATAAATAACATATACAAAAGAAGTGAAAATAAAAAATTTACAAAATTTAAAAGTTAACGAAAAAAAATTTCTTTTAATTTGAATATTTTATTAGCATTTTTCACATTTTAAAAATATAATTAGAAACATTAAACACATTTTTGCTTGGAAAAAGTTTAAAACAAGACCTGTACTCTACCTTAAATAAAAAAAAAATCTGTAGAATGTATAAATTTTTTGCTTTTATACCTACAGTGAAGACTGGTCAGGAAACTATCCCCACTTGAAGAATTATGCGAGATTATATCTAAACAACTCTCTATGTCGCGATGGGCGATCGCCGTTAAATAAACGAGAATCTGGCCGTGGCTTTATCGATATGATTCCCGCTGTATGCATGCGTAAGTAACGGTCAGTATGTGTACGTCAAAGTTTGCAGTTCTCTTCAGTCGAAGACGCGGAAGATCTATTAGAGACGCTCGCGTTGTAGAATTAGAGGAGGAAACGCGCCGATGGCGAGCGGACATCTCGTTCGACCAAGTCAAAGGCTGAACAAAATCTTACAACATGGAATGATTATCATATGAAATACAGGAGAGTCTGAAGAAAATTTAAAGGAGACTTTCTTTAGTAGACGAGACAATTTTTGAAACAAAAATTATGAAAGTCGAAATAATTTGCTTGCTTCTGGTCATCGCCGACATCCGTCCGGGCAAATGCGATGTCTTTACGGATTTTTTGCGCAGCCTATTGCAAGAGGGAAGGGTAAGTTGTATTAAAATCGCAAAATTAGAATTTCGTATTGATCATTAACACTTTTCTTATAAAGTCATTCTTCGTATTGTCTCGTATAATATCGTACTTTTGTATTAATATATAATTTTATATATAATAACATTTTTCACGTATCAATAAAAAAACATCGAAGTCATACGTATGGAAATATATAGAAGTATGTGGATATAAATTCAATTTATTGCCCGTAGTTACATAAGGAAGAAGCTTTCGATAATGTTAATTTCCCGCTTAAACGGAAGTAAGAGTTATCAATCCGGCAATTGCTCACAGATTTGGCAGTCTGGACGAAGGAAGAATATTGCAAAAAGATTACTAAGAATGTTGTTAGCATGCAGCAGACCACCATACGATCGTACTACTCGAGAAATCGCACGTGATTTGCGAGTTAAAGTCGGACCTTGTTTTACGCTTTTTAATTTCACGCCAAATTCGTTGATATACTCGCAGATACGAGTACAATATAAGTACAATATTACTCCGTTAGAACGCGCCAATTTTTTCACACGCCAATTTCGTGTGAACTCGTGTTCGCAAAAGTAATACGAAATATGCTATATTTTCCATAGCACATTTCAGCTCGATTACCAGGACAATAAACTTTTAACCTAATTATTAATATATCGCTCATTGGAATAAATTACAACGTTCAATGTTACGTGAAACTCGAAGGTGCGGACGCAAATTGTAAAGAAAAAAATGCTTTGCATTCCGAGCAATCGGAGAAAGGCCGGAACGTTTCTTTCCGTTGGCCTTGTGACCCGTGGAAAGACCTCCTATCGTTATAGGAGATCTTTCCATGTTGCGAGACGTTTTTTAACACATTTGAGCACCCATAGACCTCACGTTGCACTCTCTTTACTACTTTCCAAACTTCCAATCGTTATTTCGAAATATCGAAATGTGGATCGAAAGTAAATGCCGCTTTTTCCTTCATAAAAATTTAACACGAAACGGGCTTTAGGAATTTATAAACCAAAGTGAAGCTAAATACTTAATTTTTAATGCTAAAAATACTTTTAATTAATAAATTATTCTTGAAAAAAAGAGACAAAAAATTGATTACTATGATATCGTAACAAAATATCTAGCAAACTGGTATAGACTAGTGTTGTAAAAGTTTGACAAACAAGCCATATTCGGCTGCATAATTAAAAGAACTCTAAATGTGTCGTGCCTTTTTCAGTTGGTAGAATGACCGCAAAAATTTATATATATATATATGTGTGTGTGTGTGTGTGTGTGTGTGTGTGTGTGTGTGTGTGTGTGTGTGTGTGTGTGTGTGTGTGTGTGTGTGTGTGTGTGTGTGTGTGTGTGTGTGTACGTACACCAGTGTTTTAGACGCGACGCGACGCGGTGGAATGCAAATCGAAGAAAGCAAGAGTGTAAACGCGTGTCGAATGCTAAATGCGCTAATCGACACCGGTTTAAATGTCCTGACAGAAAAAAATCGCAGGTGAAAAGACTTGTGCTGCCTCAAAGCAATTCTTGCGACTGAAATAATGTATTACATGTTATATTTGCACAAAGTATTTGTAGAATCAGACTTGTTTAATTTGCTCGTGTCAATCGTACTTTATAATTCTGTAACAATTTTAATTCCACGATAATTTAACACAATTTTAAATTATCACTTGCTGTTATTGATTATAAAAAAAAATGAAGTTCATCAAGAGTTTTTACTGCCTATATATCTATTCGAATTACGCCCTCATTAATTTTTACTTTGTTATATCTTCTTCGAGATAGCGTTCAATGAGATTAATGTTATCTTAATAATTAGTTAATTAATGAAAAAGTGTTTCAGTATCCAAAAAAATATATTGTTATCAAGAATTAAAGTTATCGTGACAGTTACGATAATCAAACTGCAAATCGTTCTTCCAAGTTGTGCAAATACAGGTTACAGAAGCGAGTATCTGATGATGAGTATCACTTTAATGAAGATACGAATCTTGTGTAATTAGATATTGTGGTTGGAGTGGCATTAAAGCGCATTGTGCCCCCATAAAAAGAGAAACTACAATTTATGAGCTATGATCGCTCGGTCGCACAAATTTTATAAGAATGCACGAATATAAAATCATACATCTCTCAATTTTTATATTCTGTCCCGAAACAATTTCACATCCTACAGTTATTATATCCACGTGCAAATATTAGCTACATCTGAATACGATAAAGTTTATACGGACACTTGCATGTGCGTAAAACATAAACTCGGATATGTGAATCATTCAAATCGCATAATTTTTAGGACAAGATTGACCAAATGGGAATTTCATATCCCGCACGGTACGGCGGCGTGAGAAAACAACCGATAATTCCCGACAACGTCTCGTTTCCTTGCGACGTGCATTTTGGCAGGTAAAATTCTGCGTAATAAAAATTAATAACTTTTTAAAGCGCAATGCTTAAAAATTAAACGATGAGTCGTTATGTTGGACTGACGAAATTAAAACACAAAACTAGAAGGTCTGTGTCAGCCATAGCGGTTCTTGGTGTCAAATAATGATTTTTAAGTTTTACAAATTTTTAACTCAAACTGCGCGCTGCCTATTCGGACTTAAAACACAGTTATCAAGCTGGAATATTAATACTATAAGAAGCATAATATCCCCCCCTTTCCGAGGAGGTTAAAAATTAAAAATTATTATTTGGCACTAAAAATCGCCATGATTGATACAAGCCTTCTACTTTCGTGACTTAAAAATTAATTAAAATTTTATGTTCATTTCTCTTTCTCTGTTTACGCGTATCTATATTTTCAGCGCTAAAAAATATTGTAATTTAAATTTTATTTAATGTTGATAATAAATGTGATTTAACAAATTGTCGCATTTAATGATAAATATGCGAATCAAATGTTGTTACAAATAAATTACAAATAAATTTGGGTAACTTCGTCAAGAGAAATTAATTTCTATGGACAAAACTTATCTAAGGCTTCATTAGTCGTCATTAGCCCGAATGGAGATTCATAAGTAAATACAGTCTCAATTAAAATAACTTTTCGACATCTAAAATAATTATTTGACAATTATATAGTAAAGTGTCATTTCTTGCGACACGGCCACGAGAAAATATAGTCTCTAGTAAAATAATTTTTCGACATCCGAAATAATTATACGATACAGTTATATAGCGAAGTGTCATCTCTTGCGACACTATCACGGTTAAAGATGTCACTACGGATTTATCAAACCGTTGGCAACTTGAATGCTTCCCGTTTTCGATGACTGATGACGGCTTCTATTTTTATTACTTTTACTATTTTTTGTTACGCTGAAGATGACTTCAAAACGAGTCAAAACGTTCGTTTTGTAATTTTGAATTGAATAAATAATTTAATATCGATACATGTGATTGCGCACTTTTACCCGCCGCTGACTCTCATTATCCTATTTTCCAATCATTAATTGTATTTAAATTTAGGTAACTCAAGCTTTGTTTCGCGAGTTACAGATCTTCATCGATACCAAATAATGTCCATCGATTGAGACCGGGTGACATCGATGTGATCGGTGGTCTCGGCGATTCCTTAGTCGCCGGAAGTGGCGCGATGGAGGAATTCGCAGTAGGGACCTTCATCGAGGCGCGCGGAGTCAGTTGGTGCGCCGGAGGACAAGGGGATTGGAGGCAATTCTTCACGCTTCCCAACATTTTAAAGGTACACCGTATAATGTAAAAAAAATATCTCAAGGTTGTATGTGTGTTTTATTCACGTTGCATCGATCTTTCATCGCGTATCACATGTATATGCAGTGCGAGCGAAAACATTCTGCAAGAATTAACGGTCATTTTTTTATTTTAATACAACGTTCTAAGTTTTGCGCGTAACAAAAAGTTCTATCCTTCGTTATCGCAATGTATTATTGCAGGTATTTAATCCGAAATTGACTGGTTATTCTACCGGAACGGGGGAATTCATTTCAACGGCGGCGAGACTGAACGTCGCCTTTCCGGTCGCTGCTACGGAGGATGCGTTGCAGCAAGCGAGGATCTTGGTGCAGAGAATTAAAAGTGACCCGAAGATAAATGTGAAGAAACATTGGAAGGTAATAATCTCCGATAATTCTCTTTACCACGTACGCCTGTCCAAGGAGAAAAAAATTCTCTCTTGATTTTAATTAATTGTATTTCTTTTGTCAGCTCATTACGATCCTATTTGGAGCTAACGACATATGTTCGGCGCAATGTTACGATCCACAATTTTTCTCGCCGTCGCGTTACATCCTGCATTTACAAAGGACGCTCGATTTCTTAAGGATCGCACTACCTCGCACGCTAGTCAATCTGGTTCCGGCCATAGGTGACAAATTGATATTTTATTAGAAATTTTATACAGGCGTAATCAAAGAAAAACGTATATTATCATTACAATATTGCCAGGTTTTTAAATAGAAAGATTAATGTCCTGTCTAAATTATAAATCTTGAAATTTTATGATATACTACAACAGGGTTTCCTAAATACGATCCATTTTTTAAGGGGTAAACATCCGAAATTCATCTAGCTTTAAGGGATGAAAAAGCAAGGAGATAGAGATTATACTTATATTATTTTACTATTTTAGCTAATCTACTTTAAAATTTTTTATTGAATATAATTTTAGAAATCTATCTCTCAAATACATATAAGGTATAAAGATATGAAGAATGTACTGTTTCCTATTTCTGTTGATGACAACGTTTGATGTCGACGTTAATGCGAATCATTTTATGTACAAGAAGTTTGATAATTGTAGTCTATTCCAAAAAATTTAATTTCGATTCCTATCATTGCTCACGCCTCACGAAATTTGGTTTGCTGCTTATTAGTAGATCGTGATCATTACTTTGGGAATCCCTGCACTATACAGTATATGTATATATTAATCAATAATATATATGTATACTGTATATATACAAACATTTATAATCTACATGAATTTTTCATGTACTTGTATTTTTTTTTTTTTTTTTGAAAGATGTCACAGTCTCGGTTAGAGTAACGCGAAGTACTATGTGCAATATATTGCATCCCCTTTATTGCTCCTGTATGCACAAGGGTAGTCAACCGGATATCGCAGCGTCGAAAATGTCCCAACTCTATCAGCAGGCCGCGGAAACTTTAGTGTACTCAGGAAGGTACAGTCGATGTTCAACACATGCTTTATTTAATCGAAAAGATTAATTTTTAATTTTTAATTCGTCAGAGTCTATTGTATTGAAAGACGTTTCTCGTTAGTTTTCAAATGATATGTTATATTTATATCTATTCGTGTTGCTAGAATATATATACAAGCTTAATAAAGTTATCATTTTACATTATAGATACGATAACTCCGCGGACTTCACCGTGGTGCTGCAGCCATTTATTAAATTATTTAATGCACCCAATGCAGATCCTAATCGTGCTCCACCGATCGACTCCAATCTGGTCACGTATGACTGTTTCCATTTCAGTCAGAAAGGACACGCACTCGGTAGGCATTAACTTTTATACGTTATATATTTAAAAGCAAATTGATCAAAATAATAACTAAAAACTAGATGACATTGCGAAGAATGTATATTAATTGTAAAACATTAACTGCTATTATGGTATTTATCGACTGAATGGCGCCTGTTGATGTCGGAAAAAAATGTCGTAATGTTAAAATGGTTGCATTTTGCTAGGCGAGAGAATTTTTCTGTATGCGTAAATCCATAGCGCATGCGCGCGCAAAGACAGAGACGGAGAGAGAAAGAGAGCAACATTTGCATAAATAAAATTGATAATTAAAGTTGGTAAAAAATTCTTCTTTTTGCTAAAACTAATTTATTCAAGATGTATTATTATTTTAATAAACTGTAACTTGTGTGATTTATTATTACGCAATTTACGTAATTTTTTATTGAAATTCTATTAATAATAAAATTTTAATAATGTATAATATAATATAAATTACAATTAAAAAATAATAATTATTAATAGACAATTAAAATATCTTATTATTAAAATTAATAGTATACATTAAAAAAAATTTCTAATTTTATATATTACTTTGAATTTTTTTTTATTTAAATATAAATTTAAAAAAGATATCAAAGTTGATAACTACACATACAACGCATCATATTTAATTATTATTTCTTTATATTATTCATTAAGGTTCTAAAAGGATGTACAGATTATAATTACAGTAAAAAAATGCTTTAATTCCGAAGTAATTATCTATATCATTTACGTTTTCGAAGAATAAATACGAGATAATTTAAATAAATGCAACATATAAAGAGTGCAATTTTTTGTAACTTGAGAGAATTAAATATGTAATATATTTCAAAGAGTAAATACTAGATTATATATATATATATATATATATATATATATATATATATTTGATCTCATATTAATTCTTCGAAATATATTAAATATTTAATTCTAGTTACATTGTATATAAAGTATGAATATAATATACACAGTTAGCTACGTCAAAAACACATTAAATATTCGTATATCAATATTCATATTCATGCATCACAATAATAAAGATTATACTTTAGAATTTATTGCCATTGCGTATAAAAATTCTGTATTATACATATTCAAACAAGGGTTAATTCGTTAGTCGTCAATTTAGATAATTAAAAATAAATGAATTATCTGACTAACGTCGCAAGCAATAAAATAATCATTAATTCCTTGCAGCTGGCTTGTTGTAAACGCGTGCGCGAATTTATTAACGGACGTGGATGGTTAAGAGATATCATTAAATGCCTCTTAGACGGTGTCAACAAGAGTCATGGTGAAAGAGAACATGCCAGTCACCGCTGGCTGATATTGTCGTTTTATAATAAAATGACAGAATAAATAACGAGCAAAGTTTTCTCGTTTCCGTCATATGCATAGGAAAATTAACTTCAATTTTATTTTTCAGGCGCTAATCTTTTGTGGAACAATATGCTGGAACCGGTCGGAAATAAGACAGAAAAGGGATTGCCCAAAATATTGGAGAAGGTACTCTGCCCCACGGAGAACGCGCCCTACATTTTCACGAACGTTAACTCGAAATTTTTCCGGATGACCGGCAGGCAAGATGGAATTGTGCCTAGACAGCATAATAGCATACTCAGTAGTGATTGATCCTATCTTACGAGAGAAGTGATTAGAAGAAACTCATTAAATGACAAACGTGAAACGTCGATTATTTGAAAGATTATTTTATAATCCGTGATCGATTATAAAATAATTATTCATGTGAAACTTTCAGGTGAAAAATAAAATATTTTAAAAAATAATATAGATAATATAACGATAATAATAATATAGTTTTACTATAAATTAATATCTTCTATTTGTGTATCTTTGCATAATATTGGTATTCGAATAATTGATGTTCTGTTATATTGGGCCTGTGCAAAAGTCTTAACTCTTTTAAGCATTGCTCAATGTATCAACACTAGCAGATATTAGGGAAAATTATATTATACATTAAAAAGGTGTTGCCAAAAGTTGTCTATAACAAAAGTTGGTTCCATTTACAGTTATTTATAGTGCTATGCTTGTATCAATAAAAATCAAATTAAAAGAAAAAGAATATTTATGTGTGATTACAATGCACGAATTTCGAAAAAAAGAAAAATGGTAGCTGCTATAAAAACATTTGTGATGAATTTGGAAAATATTATTTACTACTTTTGTGTGTGTCCCTTTCAATACACGTGTCCCTTTCAAATCACATATAAATTTTGGTGTGTTTTGAGACTCATCTTTGCTTAATAAAGTAGCACTTAAATAGTATCAATCTTTTTTTATAGACAACTCTTAAAATTATCCATTTAGCAATATATGATTTGCCATATTATCTAACAATGTTGATACATCGCAACGAGACAAATATCTTTTCAAAAAGGATCGAGACTTCTACACTCATTTAATACTATAATATTCTATTGTATATTCTACTGTTATAGATAATGATTAACGGAATATATATACGTTATTTTTTTTGCTCGTTATTTTTCAGAAAGAACTTGCATAGGATTTGATGAAATTAGTCTTAAAAAATATTTATAAGCAAATGAAAGTTGATGCGCGAAAGTTATTAGCTAATCTAAAATAAGAAGTAAATCTGAGAAAAATTTTAATAAACTAATATAGTCTAGATAAATTTGTAAATCATTATATAATACATTTATTAATGCAATTCATGCTTTTATTATTAGTGTTTTTTGTATACCGGCGTCGCGGCGTTTTAAACAAAATCTTTAAAAAGGAAAAGATCTTTATAGAAAAATATATATTAAGCAAGAATGATAAGAAATTTATTTTCGACGTTGTCCAAAGAATCACATTCTTGATCGCTCAGGTAATCTGCATTTTTTTTAATACGTTTTTTGGATAGAATTCTTAGGGCATGGACGAAGTCCACGTGATAGACATTGAACAGGACGCCTATTACAGTAGAGTTCAAAGTCCAACATATATCTCGTGAAATATCCGGTTAATATTATTGTAAATTGCTAGTGGAATTTCGAGCTATATGTAGATATGCGTCACATCAGGAAGTGCATGATTTGCATACACACCTATAGGATTTTCCCGTAACTATCTGAAATCCGAACGTTCCTCTGACTGTGACAAATCTATCACTAAAAACTAGACAAACAATAAATTTAGAATTTTCGTCAACGTAATTTGCTGTTAGCACACACGAGTCTATTTTATTATATTGATTAGAATTTTTGGTGTTCAACTATTTTAACTATTTTCGCCATTTCAAAGATTATCCAGTAAACGAAAATGAATTCAAATAAATTGAAAATTGTAATTTATTTCAATTTATCCGACTTCGCATTTTAGAATAGAGATATAAATAAGTTAAAGTAAATTGATGATATGTCTGAGTATATGAATCTATTTCTGTTCATAAATATGAATAAGATATTGTATACTTATAATAAATTAAAAAGAATTCAAATGTAAATTTTCTTAATTAACTGCGTGCGTCGATATGGATTAATATAATATTCAACAATGAATATTATAATTTAAACTGGGATATTTAGCAATTTCCTATGTTATTCATAACAAAAATTTATAAGACAATGACTTGAAATAAAAATTTCTGTAAATATTCTTTTTATTTTACAATAACATTTATGATTATTTTTTTATAAATAGAATATAAATTTTCTTCATTCATTTTAAAATAGAAATATTCACTACTGTGTGCATTTAGAGCTAATATATTTCTATGATAACTTTTTATTTCTATGATAACTTTTTTATTTACAAAAAAGTGCACATTTTTAATTCTTAATTTAAATGCATTCATGGCATATTTACATTTTTTTTAATTTATTTGAATGTAAGTAGAATTGAAGTAAGTAGAAATTTGTCTATTTATAATTTAAAATTGTTATTGAATATTTATAACTTACAAATTTAAAACAAGATTATCTTTAATTTAAATAAATTGAAACAAAATTATTCTTATGCATAATTTTGGACTTGGATGTATTCATGTCCACATTATATTATGTTTGGATTCAAATAGATTCGAAAATTTGAAGCGTCAATTTTAAAATATCAGAATAAATTCATTTTTAATCATTTCAAATCATTTTTCCAGCAAACGCAAATGAATAGAAATTGATTCATATATTGTCAAATCTAAATTCTTTATTCTTTTAATCCATTTCAATACAATTAAAGTTTAAGAATTTTTTTATTTCTACTATAATACATGAAACAGGAAATTAAAACAACGAAAATCATATTCTTTCCAAAAAAAGTTCAAAAGCTTTAAATTCATTTCTATTCATAATACGGGATTGAAAGAAAGTAAGTCTGATTCTTTTCAATCGAAAAAAATTTCATAGATTATAAATTTATTTTTTTATTCGTAACTCAAGATTGAAACAAAGTTATTCTTATTTCAAAGCAGATTTTCTTGTAAATTATAAAATAGTAAATATAAAATGATGGTTTTTTAAAACAATATTTTCAATCATGAATTAATTTACATACATTTATTTCTTTAAGAATAATTTATACGGCAGTATTCATCCAATGACATAAGTAATTTTATATTTTGTAAATAAAAGCATTTTGTTTCAAATTCTTTCACAAAAGTGATGCTTAAAGATGCTTCTTAACATAAAAATTATTCAATTACTCGTCAATTTAATTTATGTAGTTGTGTATTATGTATTTCGACTTCATACAACGGCTGTGTTTCAAGTTTGACAAATGTGACACGCAGTTCGCATAACTGGAAATTAAAAAGTTATTATTCGGCACTAAGATCCACTGCAAATCGACATAGACTATTTCATTTTTACGTTTAAAAATAATTATGTTAAGTGTAACAATTTAATAATAATAAAATTTAATTATATAATAAGTTAATACTTCGTATCAATTTTAATTCTAATAAAAAATTATGTATGCTTCTTATAGCATTAACATTACTATTCCGGCTTTACTACTATTCCGACTGTGTTTCAAGTCCGACGAATATGTGGCGCACAGTTTGAGTTAAAAATAGTAAAAATTAAAAATAAAAAAAATGAAAAAAAAATTATTATTTGACACCAAGAACCATTACGACTGACACAGGCCTTCTAGTCTCGTATTTTTAATTTCGTCAGTCGGATATAATAAATTATTGTCTAAAAAAAATTATTTAACTTTTATTTAGAGCGCACTTTTGTCTTGTGAATGATGTACCACGTCAAGATCCGACGAATTCTCGATTTCTTACAGAACGATCAATCTTTTTAAAAGATTGATGAAGACTTTCAATTGCGTAAAAGTTTTATGGTTATGGCCGTTACTGGCATTTTACGGAAGTTGTCGTTCTTCACTTCCTCACGACTATTCGATCCTTCAAGCCAAGGATCTAAAGTTGGCGGATTACTCAATCTCTGTCGCGTGGAAATTTTTCAAGTACCATCGAGAATTCATTAAACTTTCGGCGCCACTTTATTTACGTTGCCTTATCCCGCGTCAAGAGTGTCGACTTTGCTGATATAGACATGATAAAGTTTACGCCGCCAGCCAATCAACACGTCCTCCAGTTTGTTTGACTTGACCCTAATCGGCTTGGAGCATTCATATGACCGAAAGTCATTTATAAATTGCGCGTATATTTTGACGCACGCCATAATCGAACTGAGAAATTTCTCACGCACAACTTTGCGTACGTGTGCAAAAGAAATAAAATTCCATATAATAGAAATTAAATTTCAGAAATAGAATTCCATGAAATAGAATATTAGATTCCAGAAATAGAATTTCATAAAATTTTGTTTAAGAAAAAGTTTCTTAAAAATGCGAGTTATCGAAGGTTTACGAGTAATTTTGCCTATATGCATAATGCAACGTACCGCTCGAGTAAGGAAAACCAGATACATCAAGGCTTTAGCTGTTGCATGGTGCTCGAAGAACTTGACCTTCGCTGCGAGATACTGCCGATAATTAAGCGAATTTAATCGTCTGGTGCGCGGTTTTGTTGCGAAATCATCGGCCATTCACCTGCCCGTTTGAGTCAGGTGTTGAGTCGCGTTACTGTTCCCTTTCTCGATTCGATTAATTTATTATTACCGCCTGAATCATCAAGGAAACGTGTTTCCCCGCGCGCATTTTTTCCGTTGCGCAATTTGTTGTTTTAATTTTGTTACACGAATGGTATCGATAGTACATTATCTTATAGACTAAATACTCGATCGCGTGAGAACGTGATTATCTTTCTTACGAAGTGGTAGCGAAGATAACGATAAACCGTAAACAAGAGCATGTAGAGCGATAGCGCGTAGAAAAAGCAGGACCTGTCATATTTTATGTTATATAAGCACTTGCGAGTTCTGAAAGAGTTCACAGAATTATCGTCACCGCGCATAAAAAGAAATATGGAATAATAATAATTATTTTTATTCCGTAATAAGAGTCGACAGCTTTCAATTCGTTATCTAATTTCTTTGCATATGATGCAATTTCAAGATCAGCAAATATGGATCGTAAAAGATTTTAAAACGTACTAGACCTTGCATATCTTTTGAGCAATATAAAATTTATAAAATTATTCTTTTCTCACAAATCGTTGAGATGTTTCAAAGTTTTTTTAGTCACTGCCAGTTCGAAAGTAAAAGGCTTCTCGCAGTAGTTTCTTTCACACACTGAATGAAATCAGTTGCAATTAGGTCAAGCAATAAAATTTACGTCCTATTTCAGAATTTTCTCGTAGCGTAGTGTCACATAAAAGAAATGTATGAAACAGTATGTAAATCTCGGGAGCCGTGCTCTTCACACCATTGCGCGCGGGAATTGTTACACTGGCGAAAAACTATATATACCGGGAATACGTTTGTGCTAGATTACACCATAAATCGCGTGCATTGCGGCAAGGCGTTAATATAAGCGGATGTAATTTCGGTCGCATCTTCGTAATCGTCCGGAAGAATTGCGGTGATCAGTGGGAGAAATCTCTTTGCGCCCGCAAGAGGAAACAAGAGAAACCGATTAACGCGACGATCGAGAGAAGAAAGCGTCGTCGAGTCCTTTCTCCATAATCTTCGTTTGCATTTGTAAAAGTTATCGATCCTATCTCACTTTATAAGTACATGAGAAAAATCTGGTTATTCTCCCCGCAATAGATGCTTCTTCGTTAAAACGATCAATAACTGATTTTAAGCGGATTTACTAAGCCAATTATCTGAACTGCCTAAAGCTTTCATCTCAGATGCTACAACGTTCGTCTTTATCGCGCGTGATATAATTTTGAGAACACTTACATGTGTCGTTAACTTTCGATACTGCGGTATTAAAATATTGATTGCAGAACAAAGTGGCATAATTTGCATTGTTTGCTCTTTAATATGTGTTAAATAAAGTGAAAATTAAATAGAAATCACCGTTATACTCACAGATACGCTCATCTGATCCTTTGGGAACGACCAAAAACAAAAACTAATAAATAAATTTAAAGATTTTGCAGAATATTTATGAATAAGTGCGCGGATGTTCAGAAAAATATCATTAAATGTTTAATTGTAACATGTGACATTAAGAAAAAACAAATTACAATCTGATTTTTTTACATTCTGAAAGTGCATTTATATACAATGTTAAATATTAAAGTGTCAAAAAACTATGTTTTTTAAGTTAAATAATATTTTGTTATTTTTAACTTCTTTGTGCATCAAAATTTATTATTTTAATACGCAACATGTACCAAAAAGAACAACCTTATTTAATCAATTCATTTCCGTAGCTGAATTATTTAGTTTTAAAATAAACAGCGTATTAACGTATACATGTACTAAATAATTAATTAAATTTGGGTTAAAGTTAACATGTTTTAAATTCAATTGTTAAATTCTACATTGTTTTAGTTAAATTAATAACGTATTGAGCAGGAGCATTGGTAATTTACTGAAATAATTAAAAGTAATCAAAATTGAAAATAATTCGATACTACAAATTTAACAAAATATAGGAATTGTTTTGGAGTATCTTTCACAGACACCGTGTGAATAGTTTTCAAAAACAGAGACGTTTTTTATGAATGAAAGAACCTTCAGAAAAAACGTCGTCATGTTACAACGTTACAAGATTTGCGTAGATTTATGTAGATTATGGTTGTGTAATGCGTACTTTTAGTAGTAAAAACAATGAGTCTCACATATCGGAAATATACTACTATTCAAAATTATGTTTCATTACATACAAACTCATCCACGTCACATCGTTATAGGAATTTTTACAATTAGGATTTCAAGACCAGAATTATCGAGATTTCTTGATAATATTCTTCGGAAAATTTCCAAAACAATCAATCATTTTTTAATGATAACGTAATTGATAGTTCCAACTGCTTCTTACCTTGTAATTTATAAATTACAATTAACAAAATTACTTTAAAATACGTAATATTTAATATTCCATATGTTATTTTTTAATTTAATATTCTTGTTATAATTTACATAATTTTTGTTATTCAATCATTATTTTACATTTATTATAAACTAAATCGTAAAATATTTAAATTGGCCTGTGCTGATTACATTGTAATATCTTAATTTCAAATTAGAAATATATAACTTTATATATGTAAAATTAGAGATTTAAAAAATCAGAAGAAAATTCTAGAAGCTGTTGTTAAACATTAATCAATTGTTCTGGAAAAATACAGATTACATAAAAGAAATTTTAATGGCAAGGCTAATGTTACACGTATAAGAACATAATAGCAGCATTAATGATTGCATTGATTGATTACCAATACTTCTCACCCGATGACCATGAAACATAATGGAAAGTTTTAGAAGATTATTTACAGATAATCGATTGCCACAAGTTATATAATTAATTGATTTAGATTGGTTTCTATTGTTATTTTTTGTTAAGCGGAATCCAAATCAAATGATCGAGCGTGAACAAGTACGAATAAACAGCTTATTTCAATGTGTGCGAAATACGGTATCCACGAAAGGTTATTTGCTTAAATCTATTCATTTACTTGGTTTGGATCTGATTTTAAAAATATTGTATACGACACTACTCGTATACTATTTTACTGCGATAAGAAATTTCATAGATTCGCGTGCGTCATATAAAATATTATTGCAGACGCCACATGGCTTTTAATTGCCTGATTAGTGGTGTACAATCAAATATATAATCTCGTTGGACCGGTTTCATTAATTCCGATTAACTTAAAAAAACATCCAATTAATTTTATATGATTTGCCAACTCCAAACTTTAAAACTGATTATTCTTTATATACTCTCTATATACTAATTTTTTAATTTTTTTAATTAAAAAATTTACATAAATTATAATTTGCAAAAAATAGATAAGGAAAACAAAATAATACGGTATCAGGTTTAAGTTTTGCAATTAATCATTCATAAATTTAATCGACCAACCTTTTAAGTTAATTAGACATTGATGGGAACGTAAATCATATTTGCTGGTATAAAAAAATTGTGAAATTTCGACAAGATAAAATAAACAGGATTATTAAATCCATTAAAGTAGAACGCATTTATTGAAAGATAATAATTAATGCGCTTGTCGACTTTTTCTATCAAATGTTTTTAAAACGTGTAATGCTATAGCTGATTATAATATTTCTTCTGTTTCTATCAATATAGTGTTTTATCGATAAAGAGAAAATTCAGCGAAAGCTTTCGAATTCCACAATAGATCTCGATTTCAATAAATCGTGGGTTGTGGAATCGTGGGTTGTGGAACGAGAAACGCCGGCAAAATTTGATTAGCATTTGTAGCCTTTAAGGAGCAAATGCGGAAGTAAGGGCACTATGAGGTGAATATTAATTGATTTTTGCTACGCTCATGGCGTGTTCATGGCGTGAAATTATTTACTGCAAAAATTATGCGCCTAAGATCATGAATAATTTATCTCGATATCGTGTCATCTAAAAATATCTACTGGCTGCACGTGCAGCTTAATTTTGATTAACCTCTTCATCGGTGCTACCAGATTAAATTATCTTATTCATGAGAACAGATATCATTGCCAGTATATTATCGTAAACAATGACTCGTGTATTATATTGTATTAAGAATTAAATTTAGTAGAAATTATAAAAATATTTTTAATAATTGTTTCCCTAATATGTATTTTTTGCACTTTTTGTTAATAGTCATATATATATATATATATATGTATATGTATATATATATATATATATATGTATATGTATATATATTTTTTTTTACGAGTATTTGTATTACTTTTAATAAAGAATTTAATAAAGAATACTAACAATTCTTTTATTGCGCAATAAAATATTTATTTCTTCTTATAGTAATTTATTATATATACATACTGAATTTATTATTCAGTCTGTCTTTACCTCGGATATTTCGAAAACAATTCAAAATTATGTAAAACCGCGAAATACGTGTTCAATCACTTTGAAGGACTATTTTACCTTCTGTCACCTTCGAAATGATCAAACATTCATGTACTTCATAGTTTTTCATAACTTGAACCATTTTTTCGAAATATACGGTGGGGACAGACTTTATAAACATTCTGTAGATATTTAATAGTTTTAACAATTGGAGGAAGTAACTGTACTTGACATGTTTAAACATTGGTCGCGTTCGTATTTTGTATGATAATACAATAAAAATATACGTGATTATCCACCGGCTCGAGAATTAAGATATGAACGATAACATGATGAACTTGCATAAATACAATGCACTATATACATAATAACAAAAGCCGAACGTGCCAATCACTACAAAGTATTTTTGAAAAATGTGTTTGCTGAATTTTATATATCTTTGGATACCAAATAAATTATTAACATATAAACGATTAATATTAGAAAACTTTCGATATCAGAGTTACTCAATTTGTATTATTACATATTCTCTTTTCATAAAAGATTTATCTGTATAATGTAAACATAAATATATTTAATATTATCAATTCAGTGAAATTAATCGCTATGTAAATTCTGAGCATAATCTATGCCTAATCTTATATTTAATCACGTGCGAACAGTTCTGTCATGATATTATATTAAGTATACTCGTATATTAAGTATATATTAAATAACGAATAAGCTCATGAAAAATTCATGAATAATTCGTAAGTAATTAATATTTTTGTGATAAAATTAAGGATACATTTATTGTTGCGTAAAATAAATGACTGTTGTGCAAAATTTGTACATCGTAAAAATCTTTAAAAAAAAAAAATATGATTTCAGAAATTATTTTTATCTAGATGTAAAATTAAGTCATTGTTATTTTTAATAAAATGCCTGGAAATACTTTCAATTAAATGTCTACATATATAAAAATACGCAATTCTTAAGATAATTTAAAGGGGAAAAATGCTCAGGTTAACTTGGGTTAGCAAATTATCATATAAGAAATAAATAAGATAAGAAATGAATGCATTTTGACATTTATAACGTTTTCGCTCAAAACTAACAATTCACAACAATGATTAATTTTTCTTCTTCACATAATCTATCTTAAAGTTTAAAAGTATTATATAAATTAAATAAATTAGTTAATTAATTTATTAATAAATTAATTAACCGTTCTCTCTCTCTCTCTGCCTTCCTTTCTCTCCTTCTCCTCCTCCTTATAACAATCGAATATATAAATATACAATAAAAATATTACTATAATTCCCTTCTCGTTAATATATTTCTAATTTTTTTTCTCATTTTAATGACATTGTAAAATATTTTTGACTGTTAAATTATATAAGGAATCAAAGTAGGAATTCTATTTTTATATGCATTACGAGACGGAGTAAACTAATTAAAATAACATTATATAAAAATTAATTTAATAAAGGTTATCGCGACTGACAGACATCGATCATTAACCGTCGAGCTATTGAGTAATCGTCTCGTTCGCATCGTCTTTTATCTGTCTAGAGAAAGATAAGAACTGTATGTGGACATGTTCATTAGCCTGTTAATTGCACCGATGAATTGTATCGCTTTGAATAATAAATTATTGTCACATCGCACCCGGCTTATAATTATATTTACAATCCAGACGCATATGCATGTTGCATCTTTATTTGTATTAACCTTCAAATTACAACGTAATAACCGATAGGTCATACAATGAAGGCAATCGCAACTCTTCCTCCTTTTACCTTATCTGTCCATTGTGTTTTTTTTCGATCGCAAGGCCGATCGAAATGTTTTCACGCAGCATCCGATGAGCCTACGTAACACCTACGATTGTCTGATACGAGACATCAGACTTTGAACTCATGAATTGCGGCGCGATCACTTCCGATCGAGGTGATCAAGCTGTTATATAGGACTAAATATGCACAATGCCTTTATCTCTAGTCATAAATAATCAAGTTGATTGTATACATGAATAAGAATGTAAGAAATAATACGAAGTATCGTAAAAAAATGTTAAAAATGCTATAATAATAAAAAAATATAGTAATACGATTAATTAAAAAATCAAGGTAATCAAACCTTTATAGATGTAGTTTTGTAAATACAAAAATAAAATTCGTTAATTAAATTAGAAAATTGCAATTTTCTTTGAATTAGATGTAGCGAAAAGATATGGTAAAGTGCAATTACGATATAACATTTCATCAAAACGTTTTCCTTTTTAAATCGTGTTTTGGCAAATTAAATCGTCATCATATCGTAGCATGTGACATGTGAAAAATAATGCAACTGATAGCTTTACACATAAATTTTTACGATATAAATTCTTATGCACATTTATGTTCAAAATCATTAAAATAACTCAATAATATTGCACGTCGCGCTGTCACAATGTTTACTTATTTAAAAACTAGAAAAACGGAAAATTCTGATGTACGAAATGAGAAAATTAGAATGGGAAAACCAGTACGAAACATCTATGCAAAAAGTGGAACGGGAAAATTTGTGCGATAGTCGCGCTTGTGTTCGAAATCATTCAAATAATCCAATGATAGAGCACGACGTTTATTTGAACACTGAAATGGAAAATTCTGATGTGTGAAATAGGAAAACTGGAACGAGAAAACCTATACGATATCAGCGAGAGGTTTATCTAAGAATTAGCAGGAAACTTACGTCAATACAACTTAGAACGGAGTTTTATGAAATTTAATTCTTGTATATATTAACTAGAAAAAGCGCTTATATTGCGGTTTATTGGACGCATATACTGTGTTATTAAATATTGTATGCAATAAGCCGACGTACATGTATGCACTAGCATATACGCAAAGAAGCATTACAACGCAAAAAACAAATCTAATTTCAGAATAAAAAATCTAATTATTTCAAATTTTAAACTGATATAATTTAGCACAGCGACAAGCCGAATAAGTTTAATCAATAGCAAAAAGTTGCAGATTCAATGTTTGCTAAATTTATGTAATCTGTATGTCTGTAACAATTGGAACGTTTTAATTTTTTTTACGAGCTTAAATTTTTTAATATTTTTTAAAATATTTATTATGATAAATTAGTAAAGAATATCTCACGCATTTGTATGTTAATAGGTGATTTATATTCATAGAAATCATATGCAAGAATGTCAAATACGAGGATGGTTTTTTAACAAAGACGTTCTTAACATAGAAATGTCTCATATTTCGAAACGGTAATAAACATAAAAGTAAAAATAATAAAATTTGAATAATCAAGATCGGAAACTCCGATTATGGGTTGCTACTGTAAAAAAAAATGAATATTTCAACACCTTTTGATAATTAAGCGTCCTCGATTACAGAATAAGACATCAACTGAACTTCGTGATGACGATAATCACTGATTGCATCTAAGAGTGCTGTAATGCTTTTTTTATATTACATCGAGATATTTACGCGGTGTACACTATAATTAATCGCAATTATTTAATGAAGCAATAAAAACATTAAAAAGTCTGACGTAAAATAAAATGACGACTAAATAGCAAGTTGGAGACGGAAAGGATAAGGATACGTGCGATGGGATCAAATCATTTCCTAACGAAGATATTTTACAAAATATTTGGCGTTTATTAGAGCTATCATATAAAACGATCAAAATAAATTATATGAAAAGGCACATCGACGTGTGATATTGTGTGAACATCAATCCCATGAATCGATTATACAGCTAATACTGGCTTTGACTAGTAGCCTAAAATTAACGATTGTCCGGCGGGGGAAAATCCTGTCGAATCCTTTTCGCTTGTCCTTCAAAACCGTGGACATTCTAACGAATCTTAGGGCTCTAACTAATTATGGCACTGCGGGAAGTTGATGAGTTGTCCGAGTTGAAGTTGATGGCGAATGATAAGACAATCGTTCAGCAGATCCAGTAGACAATAGGAAGAGAAAACCATTCGTTTCATTTAACAGCAAAAAAGAATGTGTCATTTTCAATGATTCACAAAAACATTCCTCTTCGCGGTCAGTCCGTTCGCGGTCAGTCCGACCGCATGACGATTAAACGGCCACCTCCGAATTCCTGTGGTTTTTCCAAAGAATTCCGACCTAATGATCTTCGAGTTTCTCACCGATTCTTCGCAAGCGACGCAACTCTTATGTCGTTTCATACTTAATTAATCTTCCGATTTATTTTTCTCGAATGGCCGTATTGCTGGTGCAAGTCGCAAAGCGAGTTGTCGCCGGAAATTCAGTTTTGTAAGCGAGATCAGACTGTTGCTTCTTCTCTCCCCCGAAAGGACTTCAGTTACCGGTACTTAATCTGCATGGCGGAAAAGTGCAACACGACCGTGGATAAATTAAGTTAAACGTAGTATAACTTGATTATCGATGGCACGGACGATCGTCAGCCGTGCAAAATCAGTTCGAGGATCCTCCTCGCGGCCGTGAAGAGATTATTTCCTGCCCCATGGGAGATTACCTCGATGGCTATGCGTCAATATATAGTATCGTCCGAAAGATCCGTGATTGCCCTTCGAGCTGTCGTTGCTGCTGGAGCTGCAGACACTCTCGGATCTCCGGATGGGCTTCTTCGTAGGGTCCAGCAAGCGATCCAGCATCTGGCGGATCGTGCTGTGTTTGCGGTTGAAGGGATTGGTGTACATGGTCGATCTTCCCTCTCGAGTTCTTCGAATGCGCGGAATCTGGCTTTCCGCGATTTCGCGTTGCTCCTTCTTTTCTCAGAAAGGGCTCGTTCAAACTGCAGCTGGTGAACTCCAGCAAATGTCGTTTATTCGCACTTGGCACAATCTGCACACTTTTCACGTGACGAATCGCGCCGAGATTGTCGCGGGACCAATGGATTAACGATGGTCGCGCCGACTGAAACTTGAATTCAGAGCTGAAACGAATTGACTGTCGTAGGCTCTGCGAGTGAATGCATGAATCGGCCGGTCGGCTTTATATAGTCGTGGTGCGTGCTCGGCGGCCTTCGTACGAGCTCGACTGACCAACGACGTCGATTCTCGAATGCTAGTCGTTTGAATGCGCAGGTATTTGTGCGGGGCTGTCCCGCTGCAGTTGCGTTTCTGTCGCAGCATGCACGCACGGAAAGGACGATTTTGCAAAAGCATCTACAAATTTTACTACAGATCTGAAAATGACTTTATTGGGCTATCAAGATAATTGCGCATATCACTTAAATTGCCTGTTAACAGTGTCAACATTTTCTGCGTTATTGCTCATCACGCTTAATGTCCTAGATAATTAATTATTTTGATGGCCTCAACAAAATTAATTTCAGATATTTATCCACACACACACAACTAAACTTTTCTAATTATTTCAGCAAAACTACTCTTTTCGTACGTGGAAAAAAATGATTTTGTTGAAGTATCTAAACATTTAGCTTGATACAGATCTGAATATAATTTTATTGGTCCATCAAAATAATTATGACGGATGTTCAAGCACGACGAGCAATGCTGCAAAAAAATTTTGACATTCCAGCAATCAATTTGAGAACAGTATTTATTTTGATGACTTAACAAAATTCTTTTAGATTTGCATCCAGATAAATTTGTAGTTATTTCAGCAAAAAAATTATTCTTTCCGTATGAGTGTATTCGGGCAGGGGGATAACTCACGTGCTAATCTGTTTGTGTCCTTGCCGCGTCGTACAGTTAAAAAGTTACGGGACTTTACTACAGAATCGAGAAGAGGCAACGCACTGATGATGTATAAGAAATTACAGTTATTTTCATTAATAATTAATTAAGGATAATTCATCGATCTCACTTGTTAAAGAATGATTACGTAAAAAACTATAATAATAAACTTCTTTAAAATTTATTCGTGCTGATTTCAACCTGATCTTTTTCTCAAAAAATTAGATTAGCTTAGAAAAATTGCCTTAATTATTCACACAAAAAGATAGGTAACCCTGGTCATTCTCATGATTATATTGCGTTGAAGGCAATGCGCCTTCAGCATAGTGCGATCTCGACAAGGAAATTAAATAATTGAATCATAATATGACATAGATATTATAATAAGTCTAATAAATAACAATGCTTTATTCAACAGAATATTTAATAAAAAGGAACGTTGATCTCCTAGACACTTCAATCTGTACTCCGAAGAGTAAAATTTTTTTATTCCCTCACGCGGCAAAAGCAAATGAATAATTAATTAATTAATTGAACAGATACTTGTATTTAAGATTTGCATGAAGACGTAAATGCTTCAGAGTTTGACATCTCATCTTATAAATATCCGGTTACATACCGACAGAAAAAATCGCATTTTTATTAAGCCGAGTCATTTAATTACATTTGCGGCGACTCGACTATTTGCTTTACGTTTTTACGTGCATTTGTAAATGATACATATCAAGGTGCAAAAGACGAAAAAAAGTGTATGGAAGCGAAAACGTGCCTTGAAGACAGTATGGATTTTTATTTTATCACCTATAGTTCTATACGAATACGTTAAAACTAATAATCGATGCAGTTGATTTTAATATTCTGGAGAAATATTAAATAAATATTATATAAATATTTTAGAAATTTGCAATTCAGTTTACACAAATATATTAAAACTGACAATTAATGTAGTTAATTTTAATATTCTGCGGGAATATTAAATAAATATCATGTAAATATTTCAGGAACTTGCAATTAATTAAAAATAAGCTTCTAATTCTGTTCGTTTATCTACTGTTTATATTTATGTGCTTGCATGTTTCAACCGCTCCTTTAATTAAATAATAATGTCAATGTCTTAGTAATTAAGAAGATAGATTAAACTAGGCCGAATTAGACCGAACAAAAACACGCATGTAGCGTTTTAGTTCAGTCTATTCTTATTCTAATTGCACAAACAGAATGTATAGACATATGTAGATTTGCCCTCGGTGTTCTGAATATCTACTATAAAAGAAAACCGATATGAAGTAACTCCATGTCACCTAGCCACCTATTCTTATCGTGTAGTCGATAAACTAAAGAAGAATCGAATAAAAAGACATACATTGCATAAAGAGATATTTCAAAAGTTCGCAGACCTAATCAAATTCCCGATCAAATCTTTAAAAAAAATATATATATATAGTACAAACGCGATACTGCATCTTCGGTGCATCTTACGAAAGTCAATTCGACGGGAAGTACAATACTTATGAATATTGCTAGATAAACCTTAATGAGATATTGCTAAATCTTATTAGCGAAGCCGCATATTAATCTTTAACAATTCGATTTGTATAATACTGATTTAGGAAGGAAAGAGTTCCGAATAACTCCGCAAACTGCGCAAAAAATTTTCGCGGGTTACGTATATTCGAATTTCGATCTTTTTGTGGCGTTATGTTAGTACTCATGTCTCTCACTTATGCCGACAAGCTCGGCCATTTTGAATGTTCACTTAATTGTTGACAGCTGCTTTGCTTGCACGTGTTTTGGATCGTCTTCGATTTTTACCTATTCAAAAAAATGGATCAAAGAACCTGTATCAAATTTTGTGTGAAAAACGAAATTAAGTGCGCGGATGCATTCCGAATGTTGACTGTGGCATACGGAGAAGCTACCTTGGACCGAAGCAACGTTTATCGGTGGTACAAAATGTTCTCAGAAGGCCGAGAAGATGTGAACGACGAAGAGCGTGCCGGACGCCCGAGCACTTCAACAACAGACGAAAAAATTAATGAAGTGGAGAAAATGGTATTGGCCAATCGTCGAATCACCGTTAGAGAAGTTGCTGAGGACCTAAACATATCGATTGGCTCGTGCCATTCGATTTTTATCAATGATTTGGGCATGAGACGGGTCGCCGCGAAATTCGTACCAAACGCCCCTGCTCACACATCGTTGCTTGTGCGCGACTTTTTGGCCAAAAACAACACACTAATGATGCCGCAGCCACCGTATTCCCCAGATCTGGCCCCCTGTGACTTTTTCTTGTTCCCTAAACTGAAGAGGCCCATGAAAGGACGACGTTACGCTACGCTTGACGAGATAAAGACGGCATCGAAGGAGGAGCTGAACAAGATAAAAAAAAATGATTTTTTGAAGTGCTTCGAAGATTGGAAAAACCGTTGGCACAAGTGTATAATATCTCATGGGGATTACTTTGAAGGGGACAAAATAGAATATTGCTAGATAAACCTTAATGAGATATTGCTAAATCTTATTAGCGAAGCCGCATATTAATCTTTAACAATTCGATTTGTATAATACTGATTTAGGAAGGAAAGAGTTCCGAATAACTCCGCAAACTGCGCAAAAAATTATGCACATAATTAATTAATTATCATTTACAGAGATAATCAATCGGAAGAAAACATGTAAAAAATATATAAACGTGTTACATAAACATAAAATAATTAACAAATGCGTAATAATTAAACTTCTATACGTATTTTAAAATAGATCGAGACAGTTATCTTTATTGCCTACGAATTCATTTAAATTCATATGAATTATTTCATATTGCAACTTAATGATAAATGCGCGACATGAAATGCGATCAATACTTTTTCATTTACGATAAAACGCGATCTCCGAACTTTCTAGATAAGAAATGAAATTGGAAAATCTTATTCCCGTGTTATTCCCGTCGGCAAATTTCCGAGGTCAAGGGCAGTAGTCCCTGGAAGGATCGATGAGAGAAGAGAAAGGATTGATTACTGCGTAGAAAAATGATACGCACAAAAATATTCCACACGGGATGTGAGATTTTTGTGCTAAATGTTTATTATGATAATGAAGCTTGACTAAACCGATTAGCGTAAACGTTTTCGTGAATTAGCATAGCAACGTCATTAATAAATATCGTGAACAGACGCAATTTAATTTGTTATTCGAGCGCGATTACAAATGTGTAATATGCGTGTATATTTATTTACGTGATGTAAAATGTTTATAAGCTTTTTGTAAGATTTCCCAAGAAAATTATTACGGTTGGAATTTTAATGAGTACTGAGTATGATCAATTACACACGATCGATGTGTCTATTTGCGTTACGCGCCTTTTTTGCGGGAAAATCTCGTTACAAAGAAAAAAAAACTTACTAACCAACTTCGAAGGTATAAGGATTGTACGTTCAGTAATTTGCGTGAAGGTCCTCCAAATTTTCAAAGGTAAATGAGGTAAATGAGGTCTGTTTTGCAAAACCACAGATCTACGCGCAATTTTGTGAGTTACGCGTGGTCTGCTGCGTATGTTTTCTACGACTTGTTCGTTGTCTTGACATCGTTGTTAATAGTATCCTTATCTACATATAACTACGTCATGTACGTACATCGCGTGAGGCGTGACGTCTGGTTCCATTAATAATGAATCCAGACGCAAATCAGAATGTTTGTTCACAGAATGGCCCGCTTGTCTTCGGACGTAAAAGCGATCGTACGATATCTCGATGAGCTTCAAGTTAACGCTTGAGTGTTTACTGCCTATGATTGTCTGTCATTGCGCACAGCGACATGTATATTCTCGCGGAGATCTTTCTTCAAGGAATCGTACGTGGCAATAATTGCTATGTGTTGACACTGTCAATCGGTCTCGTTGAAGCTGGTTTTGAGCACACAAATGTTTTATGTGCTCAAACACACATACGCACGTATACACATACATTGTGCTTCTGAATCTCGATTATCATATTACTTCGAATAAGCTATTGTAGAAACCACGTGATAGAATCATCTCATTTCTTGAGTATTTGCCCAGACAGTAGCACACAATATTTATGATAGTTATTAATGTGCATTACTAATTATTATTTTATTATTATATGTATAAGTATTCTTTACATTATGTACATATTTTATAATATATACACAAAGGAAAAAAATTATAAATTTTTTATTTAATAAGTTATTAAAGATGTAAACTACTTTTTTATGGTAAGTAAAGAATAAATATTTATAAACTATTCAAATAATTATTGTAAATATTTTAGAGATTTCTAATAAATATAACAAATTTGAATTCGTTAGTTTTATATCAAGTTTTATTCAAGATCGACCTTCTATTAAATAAAGTAGAGATCAAAGTGGAGTCAAAAGAGTGGCGAAGAAACGAGCCCGAATTAAGTTCATCAAGTTCGTCAGGCTCGCGAGGCTCGATATACTGACTCGATATTTCGTCAATACAATTGATGATGTATGTGTAAGCCATTCATGATGCTCTATTGTCTCTAATTACAATTTTCAGAAACATCGAATGTATTGACTGAAGAAGTCTCATATCAAGCCTCGAGCCAGGCTCGATTGCAAGCTCGAAAAGCTCAAGATTAAGAGAACTCGAGCTTCTAATGTCACAGTCGAGTTCAAGCCTGAGATGAAGACGTTTCGCACGCCTCTATTTGACGAATCAGGAAATTCAATTCTTTTTTTCAATTAGTTTTTTTGTCTTTATATTATGAAGAATAAGCTTGTTTATATAAAACAATTTAATGAAATTCGAGCAGTAACGTTCGTCAATGTTTTCACGTTTTAAAGATTTAAGACAATGATTTCACGCAGCGTAATTAATAAGGCATTCATTTGTTTGTAATAAAAGTTGATCATTTTCCTCCTCAAATAATATATAAAAAAAAAGAGAAAGATGTATTACTATACCTTGTATAGCAGAATAAGATAATTCATTCTTTGTATATATAAAAAAGAGAAAGATGTATTACTATACCTTGTATAGCAGAATAAGATAATTCATTCTTTGTATATATATATATAAACCACTTAATACTTTAAAATGCGTTTTTTCTGAAATCCAAGTTATCCTTGCCCTAGGCTTTTCTCAGAAACAACTGAACCGATTGACTTCTGTCTTGAAGCAAAATATTCGTAATGTTATGAAACTAGGACAGTTTTAATGTTTGAAAAGTTTTTTCACAGCTTGCAATGTTTGCAAAATTCCCGTTTTTCATTTTTAGTTGATCGTTGTTTCGTTCAACATTGTGATAAATGATTTATTTTAGTTTCAACAATAACTACGTTTGTGTAGATTAAAATGAATCTTGGATCGTTGATTTAAGACTAGCACAAAGATTCAATTCTTGAGACAGTATAAAAAGAATTTTTTAAATCATGCTGTATTTATAAATAATACCTTTATTTTATGTTAATAACAAAAATTAAAAATTTTCTAAAGTTAAAGAAGTAATAAACACGTTTCTAAAATAACAATCCTCTAGACGTTTGAAATTTAGAACAAAAAATTAGTAAAAATATCCTTTAAAGTGGTCTTACCAACTGGAATATCCACTTAAGGAAAAAGAGGAAAATACTCATAACTTCGACTACAAGGCTACGCCTAATTTGATTTCCCAGTCATTGCCGGCTTTAAATTGCCATTATTTCTTAACGCGCCGGCTTTATTGGTCGTCGAATCACGCGTGGACATTAGAAACACGCCCACGGTCACATGGCACGCGAGTAAATGTGGAATACCACGTGGCGATAGAATTTATCGTTTGAACTTTAGCCCGGTGGTTAGCGCCGGAAGTCGACACATTTAAAGAAGGGGCGAGACAGCAATTGAAAATGTTGCAATCGATGTGTTGAAAAATGTACGCGATTCAAGCCGGTTATCGAAAAATAGATACGAGCGGTGTTAGAGCTTCAGCTGTATCGCGAGTCTAGTTAGGGTCGCGAGTTATCGTTCTTATAAGCTTAAAAGAAACATGAATGCAATCGAGCTGCCTGTTTAGATAATTTAAGATATTATATACTACAATTATAGCTTTAACTATCCTTGCGTTATTTTCTTTTGTTAGCGCAAAATGCACACTGATGCTTATCCAACACGTTTAATTTTTTTTGAACAGGATATTCAAAAGTAATATCCTTTTCTAGAATCTGACAATCTAAATGTAGAAATGATAATGAAATCGAAGTAACGGTAGGAGTTACAATAAATTTTCAACATGCGTCTTTGCACGCGACTTTAAGGAGGAGCCGGAAGCAACTGTCTTTTATTTTTAAAGTCACTATTGAATATTAATGCATTCTTACGAATTAGCCTCGATGTTATACGCTATACGCAATTATGGCGGATTAGCTTTACACGCACGCCTCATATCTAAAATCGCCAAGAGCGATTGCGGTCTTATTTCGCTGACCTCATTATTCGCGATGCAATCACCATTAATGAACAGTGTGCTATCGTTAGATAAAAATTAGATTTCTTTTTTTCAATCAAACATGGGATCTCTATATAATTCCAGCGAGAAGAGAATCAGCCGATTTTCAATCGTTATTCAAAAATGTAATTTATACACAGCATTTTTGATTTTGTCCTAACGTGGATCTTATTTTCAACTAGCTCTAAAAAAAATTTACATAAAATAAAAGTAAATTGTAGATAAATTGTATGTACATTTGCGTTAGTTTAAACTAGTGTTAACTTTTATTTTATTCTTCTAACGCAATAATTCGTATAATTTGAAAAAACATGCAAACCAAGGTTCGTTAAACTTTAAAAAAATATTTGCGATAAGAGAGAAAAGTATCATACTTGTGAAAAAAAAATTATTTAAATAATAGTTTTAAATGTCTGATTATGCATCCTCTTACTTCGCTCGTGCACGTGCTACTTTTAAGATGAAAATTTTGTATATCTTTGCATATGTTATTATCTTTGCGTATGATTTGCCTTTTATATTATAAAATGCATAAATAATTCATAAAAATGACGAAGGCACTACAGCTTGTTCATAACTGTTCCTTTTTTTTTTGGTTTTTAAAAACGCGGATTACAGCAGACGAAAAGCAGCTTTGCGAATCGCTAAGAGGTCGGCCGACGCATTAAATACCTATTGACCCTCGTAAGCTCGTTTATTGGTTTAATAGGTAGCATAGACAAGAATAAGTTTGAGCGTGTCTTTGTGCTCGAAAACTTTGACAGACTGCTAAAGAAATATTTCGCAAGTTGTGCTTTCAATAAAAAGAAAAATTTATTAATCCATCTAGTAGTAAAAAAGATATGTTATAACATAGAGAGATTTTACAATTTTTGTAAATAATACAAAAATTTTTAAGCAAAATTACGAGGTGTTTTTCGCGCTACGATACTTCTCGATCAAGTTATCATGTCTTCATTATCACGTCTCACGTGATTGCGTTTGTTCCAAAAGCTTTCGTACTGTTTTTGTTTTGAAGCCAAGAAGCTATCGTGCTGTACAGGTCGACATGCCAGTTTCATTTCTTTCAAACCGCATCTTTTCGCTGATTGCGCTAATGATGCAATTACAAGTTACAAGTAACGAGCCGGATTAATTAAATAAAATTTTTTTCAGAAATAACATGAAAAATTTTAATGATTTGGATAACAGGAATTTGTTTCTTGCATAAAAAAAAGTGAAAACATCTCGGTAAACTTGAAATCGATTACTTTGTAACTTTTAAACACACTCGAGACATAATACGTTTATATACTGAGTTATAAACGGAATTTGCACTTCGTCCGATTAAGTGTTCTCGCCCTTGAACAGGTAAGACTCCTATTTCAAGATAAAGTATAATTATAAAAATTATCTTATGAAAAAAGGTTTAACAGTGTAATTAAGACAATAAAGTATTTTTTTAATATTGCCTTGTAAAAAATTAATCTTTTCTAATAAAATTGATTGCAGTCTGAAGTAATTTAATTCTTTTTTTTCCCTAATAAAACGTAGAAATATGCAAAACTTAGAGAGCTCTGTAAAATCCCACATTCCATCCATTCTCGAGAATTCACGAGAATTCCTGAAAATACATGAGAAGGAGTTTCCGTCCTCGCCGGAAAGATTATCTGTTCAAAAACAGGAAAAAAGCTGTCTGTGAATATGTCTCGCAAGGCAGAGAATCCGGTTTCTACGCGGCATCAGACATTGGGATACGCAAAATTACCGATGAATAGAAAACAGGTCTTCGAACCAGTTTTCTGATCTTTAGCACACGGTGAACCAAAAAAAAGAAAAAACTAAAAGTAGGCTGAACTGCTATAATAAAACTACAATCTTAGATTTCGCAATTCGTGCGGGATGTATGAAAAAAAAACCTGTGCAATTTTTTTATTTAATCAAAATTATAAATATATTCTTTTCTGTTTCACCAATAAAAAAACCGAAAAGCATAAGTAAGACTTATTAGAATCCGTATCATTGTGAACACGAAAGGAAGTTTCATGAACGATAAAATAATGTTGCATCGCGCGAGGCACTATCAATAATTATTCGCGAGAGAAATATTTTCGCAGAACATATTTGCGACGTATTCTTTTTTTTGCAAATTGCACTATTAATACCTTGCAAATTAAACGCTAAGTGAATTCGTCTTGTTTGCATCAGCGCACTCAAGTAATGTGCACGAGTTAACGTCACTGTAATTATGATTAATTAACCTGTTGCGTTGTTGAAACGAGACATAGGTACTTATGACGCTTTTGCAAATAATAACAAGTCATGTTGTCGCAGCTTTTTAATCGATCTAAGATGACTCGATTATCAAAGTCGAACTCAAACGCAGACGAGATTAACATCCTCTTAATGATCAATTGTTTTCTTGCCGACAGTCTGTTTCTCACAAATCATTAACAATGTTATCTTTGACCAAGCTAAATCCGTATCAGACATATTGGAACTTGAAAATTGCGAATTGAAGATTTTTCTACTAAAAAATTTTAATTTTAATCAGTTTTGTTCTAATTGATTAAATTTTAATTATTTCTTCAATTCGTCGTCGTTCTCTAATGCGCAGTTTGACATGAGCTTCATAAAAAACATTTTTTATACGCTTTTAAATTTAAATATAAAATATCTTTGAATCGCGTATTGCGTCAAATAAAAATTTTATTGAACAGAAATTACTGCCTGTGAAATTGAATTGGGAATGAAATTTGGTATATATAAAAGTTTATGAAGGTAAATTATCAGTTAGAAATCAATCACTTTTAGTTATTTATAAATGAAAACCTTATTAACCTTTTTTTTATGAAAAAATTTTTTATTTTAAACTTTTCACTTTGAGAATTCAACAAACGTTTTGTATATTTAAATCAAAATCAACTCTTTAATAATTTTAACTAAATATCATTAAAATTGCGGAAATCAATTAATCGGTCAAAAATGGATCTTAGTGCTCAATAATAATTTCCTAGGTGAATTTATATGCATTTATAAATTTTCCGAACTGCGCACTGCACGTTTGCCGGACTTTAAAACGCAGCTGTTAAGTAGAACATGAAATATAATATCGCAAATTAAACTGCTAGTCAATTTAACAATTGTGAGATGTCCACAAGCATCTTTACAATCCTCCCTATCTCGGAAACTGTAAAGAATTTATTACGAAAAATATTACTTCGGGCAGAATTTGAACCTGGATCTTCCTACATTCAGTAAATATAAATAATTTTAAATAAATATTATGATTTATTTTTTCTTTGTTCCGCGAATCCAGAAACGCAAATAATCGTTCTATGTGATATCCATCCACCGAGTGCAAAACAATCGACAGGTGTATATCGCTAGAAAGTCATTAAATTGAAATTCAAGGCCAATCGTGATGTGGACATACGCTAGATAGGTTTCTGACCTACCAGGGTGTACGCGCTGAGAGAAGGAGAGAGAGGAAAGATGTTCCAGGTCAAACACGTGCGTCAGCAATCGTAGAAACGTAGGTGTATACATATGCCTAGTTTGCGCTCGCGCGGTTCACGAAGCTGTAAGGTGCAGTTAGACTCTACTTCGCGAAACATTAGATTCTCAGAGTGAAACATAAGCAGCACACCTTCGATGCATTTAAGATAACGTTAACACAAAAAAGTGTTTTACTTCGTAATCCGCGTAATAGTCGTACTACGTGATTACCTGCGCAAAGAAAAAGAAAAAAAGAATAGAATAAATGAAATGACGTCAGAAAAAAAGTAGCTATTTTCTGAACGACTAAAAAAAATAGAAAAATGCGTTTTTGTTGAAGCTACTGACGCAGAATGAATGCTCAATATATGAGCGATAATGACGCAGTGTGATACTGTAATCTCTATACTAGAGATACAGTTCGCATGGCGTAAAACATGCAATAAAATTGTCGCATTATAGCGATATTTATAATATTTAAGGCCGCAATGATGTGATCGTCGTCAAAACGTAATTCTAATATTTGCCATAAAATCGACTGGCAGAATATTTATGTAACTAACAAGTAAGCACATAAAATGTATAAGGAATGTCTCTTAAATCACGCCTATCTGTGTCACGTTAAAAAAATTAATTATTTAAATTGGGATATTAAATAACAAGAAAATGCGCAATAATCCTTTGGCGATAAAGATATGTCGAATCGAATCTTAAAAGCAACAAATGTCTGCAAAATGTCCTTCGCACAAATGTTCTTCCTCCGCAAAAAATGTATTGAAGATCAATTATCGATAAATGTTTTTTACGTGCAAAGTAAAAAATAATAGTATATTTTAAAGTTTTATAAATTTTATCAATGTTGCATCAAACTTTCAGAAATTTAAGAAATATATAGAAAAATGTGTTTGGCGAGAATATTTTAATTCTTATAAAATTTTGGAAGAATGTCGTAAAAATGTGTTAACGTTTTTCGTTAACTCTCGCAAAAATATTGACAAAAAATACTTCATATAACATTTTCAGTATTTTATAGTGTATCTCATAATTTATTTATCTTACTTAAATCGTTTTTTAATTCATAAACGTTTCAATACGCTATTTTATCATACTTCCTCTGTTGGATCGTCGACTGTCGGATAAAATTCGAAAACTGACATTTATCGTTTGCTCGTTAATCATTCGAGACGACGAGACTGGACAAAAAAACAGGAAAGTCGAGACGAAAAGATAACATATTCGATTTTCTTTCTTACAGCTGATGTATTTATTTAATTGCAAATACGCATTACGGAAAATATTTGACAATTTAATATTTAATCAATATATTATTACAATTGCGGATTATAGAAATCTTTTTGCATACGCTGTATGCGATATCAGTGATCCTCTTATCAATCTCATCCCATTCGAGTGCTCTCGCCAAAGTGTGGAATTAAAGCAATTTTAGATTCCGCAATCTCCACAAGGGGCTAATGATATTGTTGAACCGAATGCCGCGATAGGGTCGCAAGTGCAAGTGCACCGCAAGTACATACATGCAACCTTCAGGCTAATCTAATGTTGCAATAATCGGACTCGCCTGTCATAAACCGCTCGTCGGAACATCGCTCTTATTTTTATTAAAGAGGAGAGACATAACATGGAATTTTTCGCAGCTGTACGGTGTATCGGATAGCAATTTTCTTTTTTTCATCAAGTCTCTTAAGCGCGATATACTTGCTATTATCATTGTGCATAATAAAAATAGTGTTAATAAAACGCAACTTTTATTACGGTATGATTTTATTCACGACTATACTGTACTATACTTAATGTCGAGATAAAATTTTATTAGAGTCCATTTCAACATTGATAAATAATTTTATATTTATTCGACGAGTATTTGACAGGTCATGTTTTGAGATGCGATCGAAAAAAGAGAAAAAAATGCATTATTGGAAATATCATTAGGGCCGAGGTCCGATTCGTGCTCAAAGAGTTATTGTATCATTCTACTTTTATTTTACGTTTAATGAATAATGATAAAGACAGAATGATATCAAGCATTTAGAGCGTGAATCGAATCACGGCCTAAATATCATCAGGATTCATTTTCCCGCCCAAATAAATATAAAAATGTTAATTAATTCAAGATAATTGCAAAAGATCATTGTTAATCGTAAAATTATAATTAATTGAGATGCAATAATTTTCGAATGTTTATCGGATGTAATTGTAAATTATCACACCGACGAGATCGGCAGAAAGATCGGTGAATATTTCAAATAGAGCCGTGAAGATCCGCGACGACGCGCGCTGACGTGAGTAAATAATTTTATTGACAATATGATCGCATGAACGATCGCAATTACATGACGTAAGAAACGGCACTTGCGGCTTTTGTTGGGAAGTCGGTAATAATTCTCTTCCTTCCGACTAACGGCTTTTTTTGCGAATAGGAAGCGTTCATAATGAAAAAAAATAATCGTAAAAATCTCTGTTACGAGTGAGCGGACAAAATATCCACACGCATCGATAATATTTTTTTTATGATTGATATAACAGTGCTATATTGTCATATGCACGATAATAACAAGTTTCTTGTTGGACTTGTTTTTATTCATTCAACGCAACCTAATGTAAAAAAAAATAAAAGTTACTTGGATTCTTTCTTTAAAGTTTTTCTTGAAATAAATAGCGTTTTCTTTTTCACCTGGTTTTTTTTCGTTTAATAAAAGAATTTGAAGAATTAAAAATAATTAATTCTTGCGACGTAAGCAAAGTTAATGCTTTTCTATATAAAAACAATTGACGTAATTGCCTCTACAGATTAAACTAATTGAGGTTTTGACGAAATAATTTTAAGAACAACTTTGATCAAATTTCTATTAATTTACCATATAATTAATTTATCAAATAATATCTATATCATTTTGTTTACATAAATAAAATTAATTTTATGTTGTTTTACAAATAAAATAAAAATTACAATGAATAAGAACAATGAATTATAGAGTTAGAAGTATTGTGGTGTGCAATTCTAATTGAATTAATCATTGTTTTCTAAGTTAATCAAAGTTCGAAATAATTTTCTAAAGACGACTTCGATCAAATTCCTATTAACTTAGTTAATAATTAATTCATAACTAATACTGTCATTCCGTTTACATGAATAGAATTATTGACTTTATATTGTTTAACAAATAAAAAAAATTATATTATGCGTAACAAATCAAATTAAGTTAGGGAAATTTTGCGGTGAACAATTCTGCTGATTAAATTGATTAAGGAGATAAAAGGTTAAAAAAAATCTATTTTTAAAAAAGATTCTTAATAAAATTCACAATGTTTAAAACACAATTTTCAGCGTTTTGTTTTGTTTTCCAGCAGAAGCGCTCTGAAGAATCGGAAAAAAGTTCTTATATAATTTGATATAATTATATATCAAAATATGTCTATATATATATCATTCAACACGCATTCATAAATTTATAAATAAATACATAATTACATATAATTACATATATTCATCTATATATTTAATATATATTTAAATATGTAGATAAGTATATTTAATATATTAAATATGTAGATAAATATATTTAATATATAATTATATATGAAAAAAATTTTTTACTGGAGCGACAAAGCAGATCAGAACAAATTTGAAAAACAAGAATTAATCGAGAAAGCAGATGATTATGACCTGAAATTGCTAATTAAACCGCAGGAATAAAAATTATATTCTGTATACAAAAAAAGTGTACTTATTTTTCTCGAAAACGTGTTACTTAATACTGTGAGATAAATTTCTTGAAAACTAATAGCAACATAAATTTTTGTTGCAAATACATCATTGGAATTAGAATTATTATGTATTTCTTATTTCTGTTTATAAATAAAAAAAAATAATTACAAGATTTTCAAGATGTAAAAGAATTTCTTACAAAGGTTACTATTTAGTCAAGTTTGGGTATTTTTATTTAGTTTTATTTATAGTTCGACATTTTTCTTGAATAAATAAGTGTCGGTTTTTTGTTTTAGAATTTAGATGTTTAGAAGGTTACCATTTATTATATCGCCTCTGTACTTTTTTCTTGCAAGCTGTTAGTTATTACGTGTATAACACACGAGAAAATAGCATTTTTTTAATTTATAAAAAAATGTATTAAAATATTATTAAAATAATAGTAAAAAATTATGCAAAGTTTGATATTAATTAGTTTCTACTTTTGCCATTAAAAAAAATTCCCTAAAAAGCTTCTTTCAAAGTAGAATATCCTTTAATGTCCGTTTTCATTAATACAAATTAACTTTGATTTCAGTTTAAAACTTACTCTTTATTTTTTCTAATTCTTAAAAAAATAAAGAGTAAGTTAAATTAAAAAATAGGCATGGGGTGGTAATGGACGTAAAGTTAAACAAGATTTGTCATCCTGAGTTGCTTTCGATGTTTCTCGTGTTTCGCGATCTTTGCGACGAAGATGGAAAAATTATTCAAAAAATTGACTCACCATATCCAGTATCGCCTCCATCCGAAATTAACGCCAGAATCGTCGGAAAAATTCTCCGGCAACCACCATCTTGCGCCATCTCGCGGATGTCGCGAGCACTAAATACCCTTTCGTCGCGATTTCCAAGACATTTCATGGTTCGCTTTTGCTGTTTCCCTGAGATGCCGAAATGCTTTCTTTCCCTCAGACGAGTCGTTCTGTTATCTGGAAAAGATCGAATCTCATTATATTCGGTTATTCAAACCGAAAAATCAAAATCATGCAAGTGCGTCTTCCCGGATCGAGGAGACACGAATTAAGAGCGCATTCAGCAGAATGTTTTATTTTGTAACTGCATGTTGGAACTTTTCTCCGCGCCGATTAAATTAATAGTTTTAAATGTCAAGGAACAATCCTATCTGAGCGAAGAAAACTTCCAACAGTCGCAAAATAAACATTCTGTTGAACGAGAAGTTTCGAGACAGTCCCTGGTCGGCATGGCAAACCGACGCGCAACACAACTCGACGTTTCTACTGAATGACAAATGACAAACAACAATAATTACTCAACAACTTCATTGCGACATTCTGCTTCGAATGGAAAAGTCACCGTTCGGTCGAATCGAAAGGAAAAACAGGAACAAGCTCGAAATTATCTCACCTAGCGATCATGCGTCTTCTCGCTCGTTCTCACTGCGGATTTCGAAGCGACCTGAAGTGCGCCGAGTACGCACGCACACGCGCGCACTCAAGGTTGACAGCAGTGCGCGGCAAAATTCGAACAACATTAGAACATATACTACATATAGGCTGCGTTCCGAAATTCACTGTCAGTACTGCAAATCTGTAATTTGCGTAAACTATATATTTTCAATAGTGATAGTGAATTTCGAAACGTAGCCATAGTATATGTAGAGATTTTACGATTATCGCTTAAAACATTACGATAGATGTAAATGGACCTTTATATAGTTTGTAATATCTGATCTAAAATGCGGAATGTAGAGACATCTATATTGCTGAAAAAAAAGCGAGACTTGCTATATAGGCTATGATATGTGATATATAAGAAGTAAGATTAAACTATTCTTTTACTTAAAATTGTTGATATTATTACAATTTAACATATATTTTAATGATATTAGAATTCATTTTATCCCATTTAATGAATTTATTATAACACAATATTGTTGTAAACAATTTTTTAAGATATTAAATATTTTTTAAATACAGTTATTTCCTGGAAATCATACCTCAAAAATATATAAAATATATAAACATGCTTTTCTAATTTTAATACGATTGAATCCATATATGCCTACTGCACTTTGAAGGTAAGTGCGTCCATTTACTTGTGTCTGTGTATTATATTTTGTCACACAAACGTAGAATCTTGGGAAGTAATCTAGAATTATTGAATCGATTATCTTATTCTAAAATTATTTTTATAATTTTCTTTTCTCTTGTCTTATGTATTTCTGAATGTTTGATATTTTTATCTTTTTTTTATTTTTATTATATATGTATAAAATTGACAGTTATAATTACGGTGACCATATGTTAAATCTGTTTTTAATAATAAACCTAAATACAAGACCGTGTAAAATGTTTAACACAGTGAAAATTGAAAAAAGACCAATATTAGTCACAGATGTTTTAATTTCTTAATATTTTAAATTTGAACTAAAGGTTTGTCCCTACTACAATCAAATTAACTTTAAACTATTGGAAACTTGTTCAATACTTCAAAAAAAATTCGTAATACGCAATTCCTGACAAACAGTAGCCATGCTCACAATTTTGCTGACACAATTTTCCAAAATTTCATTCCTACAACGTGGACTACTAATTGTAAGATGCCAATATACAGATTAGACCTTGGAAAGCACGTCACTCGCGACTGTTGGCATACCTGGCGAAAGAAGCACGAACTTTAAATCGTGTCTGTTCTAACCGCTTTCGCGAAACTGACTGATTCGTCGTACCAACAATAATTTACGCCAACGCAATGAGAACGAAGTGTGAGTACCGAATTATAAGAATGAATAAACAGTAGATACGAGTACAAATTGACTCACCGTTTGCCGCTGGCGAATCATTCGCTCCGTCTCGGCAGCACTTCTTGAACATTCGACATCCAAGATTCTCCTCACGATAATTCTCCTCCTCTTGATTCACACTTGGCACAAACGCGCGACACTTCACTTTTCGACACTCCTAGTACTTATAATACGCCCGTCAAAAACTCGAGATACGGAATACAGAGCAACGCGGAGAAGATGCGATTGAACGCGCGACGCGACGTCCCCGATTGACTGTTCGTTACAGTCTGAAAATCATGGAGGATCTAAGATCCTCCTTACAACGATTCTGGACGATTCGTCTTGTTTCACACTTTGCACAAACGCGCACTTCTTCGTTTTTGCTATTTTCAAAACACCCCTGATACTCACATGCGTCTGAAACTTGAGATACGAGGCAACGGAGAAGATGCAAAACACAATTGAACGCGACATAACTTCGCACCATGCATCGTATCCGACGTGACAAATGTTGGCACGAATGCTCGACAATTCACGACACTTTCGACTTTCCACGACATTCTCGAAACGTTCACTCGTGTCAAAAACTCGTAGGGGACGACGAAGATGCGAGTTGAAATGCGCCGCGACCATTCGTCCTACCTAACCGACCGACTGCTGCTACTGCGTAGCCGGCGTGACTGGCGCGTGGCCGCGCCTGCGCGCCACTACGCCGCTACCGTCGCCGCTACGCAGTAGCCGCAGTCGGTCGGTTAGGGAGCACGGCGGAAGGTCACAACGCGTCGTAGCGCGTTTCCACTCGCATCTCCGTCGTCTCGTTCGAATTTTTGATGCGAGCGAGTATTGATGACTGTTTTGAGAATGTCGAAAGTGAAGTGAGAAGTATCGGGTGTTCGTACCAACGTGTGTGATACGATGCATGATGCGAAGTCGTGTCGCGTTTCAATCGTGTTTCGCATCCTCTCCATTGCCTCGTATCTCGAGTTTTCGACGGGCGTGAGTACGGGGAGTGTCGAAAGCGAAGTGTCTCGCGTTCGTGCCAAGTGTGAATCAAGAGGAGGATCTTGGATCTCGGATGTTCGAGAGGTGCGGCCGAGACGGAGCTGGACGGAGCCACCAGCGGCAAGCGGTGAGTCAATTTGTACTCGTATCTATTATTTATTCGTCCCTACAATTCAGTATTCGCGCCTCGTCCTCATTGCGTTCGCCTAAATTAATCATCGGTATATTGCGACGAATCAGTCAGTCGCGCGAAAGTCGTTAGGAAAAATTTTGAATTACATACATACACGCGCTCGGCGCTCCCTTCGCCAGGTGTGCCAATAGTCGCGAGTAACGTGCTTTTCAAAGGTTTAACCTGTAACCGAAGAAGTAAGAAGCTCCTGCGTTGTTTAACTACAATAGCTGTTCGGCTAGGCTCAATACGCGTGTCTTGGGATACACAAAACAAAAAAAAAAGGGTAAGAAGCTTTTCACGATTTGGTCCTCGCGATAGCACTACGCTGCACCTTCTACACTTTAAATGAAACAGATATATAACTACGCGTTAGAGTGAGAGAGAAAAAAGAGGTGTGAGTGTGTGACGTAAAAAGTTGGCGCCGTTGGCGGTTATTGTCACGTTTGGAGTTTGGACTGTTTGGACGTTGTGTCAATTGTCGATTGTCGCTTTTCGGCAAAAGATGGAGAAGACTTCGTTCGCGTCGTGCCAGAATTACTTTGACAGGCTGCGGCGTAAAACGCGCGAGATAGACGAGGGCATCGAGAGGCTCACCGAAACCTGGAGAACGACCTGGAGAACGCCGCACCTTCTCGTTGGCGGCTACGCCGAGCGCACGGCCGAGACCAATGCCTGCTTGGAGGAGATGTGGGAGATCATCCGAAGTACCGGAGTAAGTACCTCCTGGGAGATCGCGTTTCCTGATGCTACGAAGCGTCGACCGCTTCTTTACGCGAAAAATAAAAATCATTTAAACCAGTACAAAGCAATGTATATAAATAATTATTTAACTTTGACGGAGGGTCTGCATCTTGTTTACACGTACTTCAATTATTTTGCCCTGTGAGTTTCTTTTCTTTGAGAAACCAAGAGCACTGTAATTAATTGAACATTTAATGATCTGAACATTTATATATATAAATATATGTAAATAAACATTTACTGATATGAACATTTATATATTTATGAACATTTTAAATTTATAAGTATGAACATTTATATATCTATAAATATATTATTTAATTTTTTTGTATATTATATAAATATTTTATATTTTATATACACGAAAAAATGAAATTTTTGCTCAAAATATGGTTTAAAATATGGACTATGCATTTTATATAACATTTGTGGTAAGTAAAAAAATTAATATTTATAGCATTTTATACAAGTTTTGTAAATATTTTTAAATCTTTTGTAAATATTGTATGCCATCTAGGCAACCATACACATTCTTTCTACAGAAGTGTATGTGAAAGTTACTGCAGAATTTTTTATACTTGTAAAAGCAGGAAAAAAGTTAACTTGGAAGTGTCGTAAACATGTGTGGGGAAGGTACTGAAAACAATGTGTTCAGAGTAATAATTATAACTCTTGAATTATCTTTATTAAAATAAACTCAGTGTTCATTCCTTTTTACATAAGTTATGTAATTTTAATTTCTTAAGAAATTAATTAATCCTTTTTAGTTTAAATTAAATAAATCCCACTTCAGTAACTGTGTTACAATTTTGACAATTTTAAAATTTTTTAACTTCAAAGGATTAATTATGATTTTCTAATTTACTATGAGATATTTCTAATTTACCATGAGATCTTAAAAATTATCATTTATTTATAATTTTGTTTGAAAGCATTATGAATTGGCATGCTTCTATTATGAAACATTAATACTGTTGTATTATGATGTATAATTATTGATCATAAATGTACAGTATTATAATTAATATATAAAAAAATATCATGAGTAATATATTTTGCTATAAAGAAATTCTAAAATAATTAATTAGTTATGCAGAGTGTGTAATTAATTACGACAGGATGCAGTGGAGAAATTTAATTCTGAATTGGAATCATCTTTGGACGAGACAGATCGATTCCTTCAGGAATCACAGGCGATGTATGAAGATTTGAAGGAGCAGTGCAACAATTTAGACATCGTTTTAGCAGAATTTGGTTATCATTATGAAGAGGATAGCAGTGAGCAGGAAAACCATTCACAGTACTTTATCATTGCTTATGCCTTACACTTTAATTCATGTTTTAGATTTCCTAATAGAGAAATCATTTCTACATACCCATTTTACGCTTTTCTCTTTTTTAGAAACAATAGTCAAACTTCCATAAGCGACAGTGTTTTTATTACTGAAGAGTTGCCTGATGTAGAAGTCGAGTTCACACCGAACTTGACGTGGAAGTGCAAGGCTAAGTCCAGAGATTCAGATAATTGTAATGGTAATTCCGTCAATCCGGTTATCAAAGGTATCGCGACACCTGTGATCAAAAGTCTAAAATCAGTTCTACAATCAGAGATTCTTAATGCAAGAGGATCATATGTAAGTGAAGCATCTGTTCAAGAATCAAATCATTCGAAACAAATTACAAAAGTATTGAGGAGATAATTTCTATATTTTTTACAACATGAAAAAGAAACGAAATATCTATACAATATGATTGATAATATGATTAATAATAAAAATATCAATTAAAATTCTGATGAAAATTTTTTCTGATTTTCTTTACAAATTAAATTTTTTAGAAAGTTACATTTTTTTCTCAAAATGTGTCATATATGCGAAGTTTAAAGAAAATTTAGAAATTTTCTAAAATATGAAATTGTACAGAAATTCTAAAAAAAATGCTAAAAAAAGATGTTCTTAGTATTTTTGAAAAATGTTATAATTTGTATGAAAATCTGAGAATATTTTCACCAGGGAAAACAAATATAAATTTAGAGTTCATTTACATTTTTATTCTTAAAATTTAAATACATAATGTTTATTCATTGTTAATATATGAAGCGATTTAAGTTATCAAGTTACTCTTTTCTCTTTTTTAGAAACAATAGTAAAAATTCCATGAACAGTGTTTTTATTACTGAAGAGTTGCCTGACGATTTGCAGTTATAATATAACAAAGGTGTTAGAACTGAAAAAACTAGTCTTTGCGAATTTTTATACATATTTTTGTAATAGAGAATTGTGTAATAAAGCATTGAAAAAAAATGAAATCAATCTTTGCTTTAAACAATCTCACATGGATGCGATCTAACTTAACCAAACTGATCCAGCCTAACCTTAAAACTGTTGGCTGTAGCATCGAAAACTTGTCACGATTGACGCGCTTTGTATAGTTCAACAATATAAATTTTTGAGTTGCTAATTACTGATCCAAGTTGGAACAATAAATAACAGATTTTATAATGAGTGAGTTTAATATTACTAAAATATTTTTCTATATTTATCGTTTCAAACATTTATATATACATGTGTTTACAGAAAACAAGAACCAACTTTGTCCTCAGAAAGACACTTTACATAGAGTAAATTATTTATATCAGGTATGAATAATTATGAAATTTATCCTCCTTTCTTCAATTAGAGATATTCACTTACCTTCAATTAGAGATATTCACTTATTATAACAGTTTCTTTTTACCTTGTAAAATAACCTAAAACTACAGGACACATATATTGTTATTTAACATTTCATCACAGGCTAGTCGTTTGATGGCGTTAAAAAATCGAGTTGCGGCGTCTTATTTCGGTAAGAATATACAGGCTTGTTGTAACAAAGCACAAATACGCATGTAAGTTTCTAAATGACCCATCAATTGTCTTGAAAAGAACAAGAAAGAATTATTTATGGGAGTTGTATTAATGATTCCTGTTGTCTTAGGGAACCAAATTTGAAGAGAACTATATGCAAATATTGTCGAGGTCCACTTATTCCTGGAGAGACAGCCAGAGTCAGATTGGTGTCGAAGCCTATAAAGGGTATCAAATGGACATGCTTAACTTGTATGATGTACACTAAGAGGTATCCTACAAAAAAAGGATACAAATTGTGGCTCGATCAGCCAGAATCAGTTGTTGAAACATTATATTTTAAACCAAAATCAAAAGAAACCCTTCAAAAACCTGACTCTGGAGACACTCCTGAGAAACTAAAAGAACAAACTGAATTAAAACAACAAACTGAGTTAAAAGAACAAACTAAATTAAAACAACAAACTGAACATTCTCTTAGAAATCCTATAAGTTGATTAGATTTGAAAACATCAATTAAAATGCAAACAGAAAAAACTAGTTGATCTTGAACACAGGTCCATTTTACAGACTAGCCTAAGGTCTGGTGTACGAATATTTTTTATTAATGACTTACATAAAATATGTTACAATATTACAATAAATTTGTAATTAATAAAACAGATATTTTGCTAACTGGAATATTCATAACCATCTAGTAATATCATGATACCGATAATAGTTTTACATTAAATGTTCTTAGAAATAACTCGGTCGTAAGTTAAGTTACTGCTGTTATCGAGTAGTTGCGATACGTTTTTTTTTTTTACGGAAAGTGGCATCCGCAGGGAATTCTCGAAGGTCACGATTTCTGTGTTCTCAGCCGAGGACGGTTTGTGGAGTCGCGCTATTAAAGTGTAAAGTCGACAATGATTTCTCGAAGGCAAGATCATTTCGCCGCAGTGACACTGGAATTCGCTGCGAGCGTCATTACTTCATCTAACTATGATATGACTATGTCCGCCCACCGCCAGCGACTCGTGTGCAAAATCATTACGAGTTAAATCATCGCACTCATACTCGGGCGCAATCAAATCACAGTTTAATCGGAAAGAAAAAGTTATCAGTCGTTTTAAAAATATGCTATCTTAAATAAATACGCTAGAACGAAACTAACACGATACTTAGAAATTATATACGCGCTATATCTTGATTACAAACGTTCCATTGGGCGTGCTGCAACAATGGCGCGATTATTTCTTTACTGGATACAACAACCGCATCGCGTGGATGCCCAGAAATGTGGCAGTGATCGTTGTAAAACGGCCGTACATGATGCGTTCGCGATTCGAACGCGTATGTACGTACCTCGGAAACGCATAAATATTAAACTAACGAGGAAATAATACGAAAACTGGGCTGGACGGAATCTACACATTCACTTATATACATATATCTGTCGTGCCAAGCTTCGGTCGTGTCGAGTTATCTCACAGTATCTATTTTATCTAGCTTATATTTTTCTCTCCTTTTCTTCTTGCTTTTTTTGATTCTTCTAAAAAGTAGTTCTAACGATAAAATCAGACGGGACCCCAGGTTGGCAACGCACACATATATACATGCACACACCAGCTACAGGGATTAATTACTCCAGTAATATTGACTGTGTCGTTCGTCGTCACTCTTCATCATGAGTCCTTTCGCAAGCTCTCGCTCGGAAGAGTCTGAACTGAAAATGGCAAAAGTCACGCTAGTGAGAGAGGGCGGATCTCGCGAATGTCGTGTCTCGTGTTTGGTATCATGTCGTGTCGCTCTTCTCGTACACGCGTCTACTCGCAGGACAAACCCGACCAATATTTAACTCGGTTATTGTCAAAGAGGTGTGTGCATGCGAGTCGCCCGAAGTACGCTCCGAAGAGGCGCGTGCAATGAAAAAGAGCCGCGGACAAAGAGGTACAACGTACGGCGACGGAGCTTATTTAGAGATAGAAAGGGGGAGGGAGGAGAGGATGGGCTGAGCATGTGCCCGTGTATCAGAGCTGATTTATATTAGCCCCGAAACGAACTGGGGCTGACCGTCGCGATCGACTGTCAATTGCGGCATCACGTTAGGGGAAGGCTGGAATGTTGATCCTTGAAAACCCATTGCCGATTCGTATAACTAAAATATAATTGAATGAATTAAATTGTGTATTTAGAAATTATGTTTCATAACCCGGAGATTAATCACACTGACATCGTCTAAACATGACGAATGACTTTTTATGATTATCGTAATTTCCAGAACTCATATTATGGCTAAAACTATGATCTCAGAGAGAGAGAATCACTAATCAGAGTTAAGTCTGTCAGTGTAACGAGGTCTCGTGATTTATAATGCTCATTAGCTCTTTACTCGGCTTACATTGTGATTTCCTGGAAGCGTCGTGTAATCTGGCGTGGTCGGACGATGCCTGTTCGTAGGCAATGGATGCTGGATGGTTGCGTAAGTGTTATCTTGGGACGTGTCACCCATGCCGACGCTTACGCCACTGCCGCGTCTTTCGCCGCCGAGGCCGCCCTCGGGCTCGCTGAACACTTGCATCGTTAACTCCTGCTCCTCATAGAGCTTCAATTTTCTACAATCAAGAAAAATGTGCTTCGTTATATATCATGCATAAGGTCGCACGTGCGCGAGAAACGTGACTTACTGCTCGATCCATAAAGGATTCTCCGTCGTATTTAATTCGTCGATGATCTGTTTCTTAATTAGGCCGTCCTTCTTACGTATATCATTTGGCACAGTTATTACCCTGAAACATCATTGACGTAAATAAATTGGATGTGTGTGTGTGAGAATATATCTGGAGCCATTGATTCTTACCAATGGCGTAAACAGCAACAAACTACTGTAACAGTGACCGCGCCTACTAGTAAGACAACTAAGAGAGCTATTAAAGCAGCGAGTGCAGGATCAAACGGTTCCTCTTGAACTCCAGCGTATGCGGGCTGAAATAATCATAAATTAGATATATTTTAGTAATTTTAACAATGTTACGTTTTTTTATTTCAAAAAGACTTATTTTACGTAGTTTACTATTATATTTTGAATTTTACAATCTTAAATCTCAATACTCACCACAACATTTTCTATGGCAAACCCGGCGTAGTAGTGCTTCAAGAAATCGTATTTCGCATCTATAACTTTAAGTACGTGAGGTATCGGCGCGATGGTTTGAGTTTTCGGTTCAACGACGTGCAAATACATATCACACCTAAAAAAATAAATAATTTCATACAGATTGTATACGATATACATACATACATACATACATATATATATAATGATAGAAAAATTTATGACAATTAAATTCGCGTGCAATTACCATTCTCTGCGGATATGTCCAGAAGCGTCAACGTGATATCTGATATCGTCTACTACAACTCTGCTTTGCGTGGCGTTAGATAGTTCCGAAACAATCTCATCGCGCTCGCTATTCACTTCCTCCGGGGGCCGGGACAATATAACTCGTATTAGTTGGGATGGCTCGAATACCCAGACCTTGAGAAAAAATAAAACTTCCATTAAAATCGCGAAATAAAGACAGATATTTAATTTAACAATTGTATCATACGAGAAATCAATGTACTAATAGTAACGTTAATAATACTAGTATTATATATTAAATTATGATAGAAATTGTAGAAAGCTTACATGAACTCGGGTCATCGCGTATCTTTCCGGAATGGCCGTCTCTTTGGCAATGACTTCGACAATAAATCTATCTTGATTGTATTCCGCCATGTATCCGCTCGTAACAAGTTTGCCGTCCTGCGTAACGTTGAACGGGCTCGGCACTATCGAACCGCTCGGCTTTTCCGAACCATATTTGTAAAGATTTGCGCTGGCGACGTAGTAATGGAGAGTCCCGTTGTCGCCAACGTCCAAGTCGGACGCAGTGACTTTAGTTACGAAGTCATTTATATTCGCCATGGAATTCACGCCGGCGTAATAATCGTTGCGCTCGAAGATTGGCGGATTATCATTCTCATCCAGCACAGTTATCGTCACATTCACGTGTCCATGCTCTGGATTGTGAGTTAACGGTCGACCAGATTGCGTGGGATTGATGTAAAGATCGGGATCATTGGACGCGAGAATAGAGAGAACATATTTATCTCTCGTCTCGCGATCAAACGATTTATTCGCGTAGATACTGCCGTCAGATTTGTCCATGTAAAAGGCGTATCCTTCGTTTCCTAAAATAATAAGCAATACATTCGTAAAATATCCGAATCTTTAATTATGAAAACATATTATTGAAAATTGAAATATTGCAAAAAGATAAATAATTTTACATATTTGTAATATAAATAATTTTTCTATTAAACTTTTATGGAAAAATAGTTTTATTCGTTAAAAAATTATAAAAAAGATATACCTATAGTATATAAATATTATTTCAGGTATATCATTTGTATATTTACCTGCTTCTATATAATAGTAAACTTTGGCGTGTCTGCCTTCGTCTTTATCCTCCGCTGTAACTTTGCCAATGAAGTAATCCTTCGGTCGATTCTCGGACACATGGAAATTATACCCCTCGTAAAATTGCGGTACGTTATCGTTCGTATCGACTAATTGAACTGTTAACAGACGCAATGTCTCGTATGCCGTAGGACTGCCATGATCGGCCGCCACGAGAACGAGCTAAAAGAAAATGTACATAGAACTCGAGTTATTTCATTAGATAATGATTTAATGTGTTACTCACTTCAAATTTGCTCTTGATCTCGCGGTCAAGGATGATCTTCGATCGAAGTTCGCCAGTCTCTTGGTCTATAGAAAATTCTTCAGTTTCCTGAACGTTTCTATTGCCGACTTTCAAGTGATAGCTAACACGGCCGTTTTCGCCAGGATCTCGATCAATCGCTTTTACAGTTAATATTAGATAATTTGGCACACCTGCATTCTGAAAATTGACTGTCTATTAATATCATTGATATTTCATATATTTTACAATTAGTTTGACTTGACAAAAATCTTTATAAGCTCTCTTTTATTATTTCGACAAACAGGAAATATTATTTTTCTTCGTATGTACGTACTTCCGGCACTTCCACGGTCGCATTTGTCAATTCCGGCATGACAAACTGCGGTTTATGCTGATTCACAGGCGTGACTCTTATGTCGACGTAACATCTGTCCGAATGTGGACCACTTCCGGCGCCATCGCGTGCCTCAACCTCAATCCTGTAAGAACCTGCTCTGCCGAGGAGGGCGGCCGCAGGGTACAGGATGCCCGTTTCGCGATTTAGCGAAAATGATTCGTTCTCGTTCCCGTTGATGATTGTGTACCAGACCTCGCCGTTTGTCCCTTCGTCTTGATCTACCGCTCGTACCTTAAAGAATATTATAAATAGGTCAATGTTACCATAATAAATTTTGTTAATTTAAAATACTAAAATTTTGACAAGGAATGTTGTAAATTAAACATCGAAAATATAACTTCTATCGAAATTTTTTCTCTGAAAAAATTGACTTCAAGTTTTATATAATTTTTTTGAACATTTTTTATATTCAGCAAACTTAATTAATTGAAAAAATTCTATTTTTCTATTTATGACATTAGTTATTATTTTGAAATTATTCAATTTTAGATAATACCTGCAAGATAGGTGCCGGTGGATTAACGGATAAATTCTCTGCGACGGAAGCTCTGTAGCTGTGTTGCGAGAATATCGGTCTGTTATCATTTTCGTCAATTAACTTGACAACCACTGGCACGGTGGTGCTTCGTCGAGAATTTATATGGGCGCCGTCGCTGGCCATCACCGTTATGGTGATTTCTGGTGTCACTTCTCTGTCGAGAACTGTAGCACCACCCACGGTGATTTCTCCGGTTTCATGCCCTAAAAATTGCGCGAGATCGTGTGAATATTGAAAAATTTTAAAAAATATTCAATTTATTTAGTTCTATTTGTTTTACAACCTGTACGATGCGTTTGCTAGCTTACCGATATTAAAGTCAGCTGCATGTTCGCCAATCAAACTATAGCTGACATCGCCGAAAGGTCCTTCATCACCGTCTGTAGCTTTCACGACAGTAACGCGAGTGCCAGGTGGAGAGTTCTCCTTCACCGACGCGTTATACAGCTCCTTTTCAAACTTCGGATCCTGATCGTTTACGTTGATCACGGTAACGGTAACTTTTGCAGTCGCAGAAAGTTGAGGCACTCCGGAGTCGTAACCAACCACTGTGAATTCCAATTGCTTTGTTTCTTCGTAATCAATTACCTGACTGGTTCTTACAATTCCTGTGAACAAAGGTACCACATTCGAAACACTCTTCCTGATATAAAAAAAATGATTTGGTGTCTTGCATGAAATTATTAGGGATTATCCGATTTATTATCAATTATTTCTATTACTTTGATTGTTCATTGCTTGTTGCAAGGAATAAGTATTAATATGGATTAATAAATTAAAAGATTTATATTTAAACATTTTCTATTTACACATAAATTATTTCAAGATTTCCTTGAAACGTCACGTATAGTAAAGTGCTGCTTTAGTAAGCAAATTGATTTTCGACAGTGACTTTCGGTACATGCTTGCATGAAACTGACATGGGATTCGAGCAACTTACCGGTAATATTATCAATATTGAAGTAAGGACTCGGCGGATCGATGGCGTATCCCGCTATGTTACTATCAGCGTCCGTTGCCGTGAAAGCACCCACGACAGCGCCTGTGGGTTGCTCCTCTTGCATCTCTATCAGATACCGCGGGTTTTCTCGAGTCCACGGTTTCAGAAATTCCGGCGCCATGTGGTTCACGTCGATGATAGTAACTACCAGTTTGCCTGTTGAAATTTATATGATGCCACAAATGACAAAGAATATTTTGTATCATTTTTTTTTTTAAATGTATTATCTACCTCGTCCCTGTTGCAATGTGGGTGCCGTGGTATCGCTTACGACGATGGTAACGCTTACCGTCGCCGCGATATCACGATCCAAGGCCCGAACGACGGAAACTTGTCCGGTAGTGCGATCGACTGCAAAGAAGTCCTACAAAAAAAAAACGAATAAATGTGATAAAAAATAAAAAAATAACTCAGTAAACAAGATGACATCAAATGACATTTAAATAATGTCTTATTGACGTTAGAGACATCATTAGACGTCATCTTGTTTGCTGCAAAGCTAGATACGAAAATAAAATACTAAAAATAATAATACAGTATATCAGGTATAAATTATATGCTTTATAAAATACACATTTGATCAAACATATTAATTATAGATTTACGTACAAAATTTGAAAGTATAGATTTGTTACAAAAAAATATATAAATAGTATACGTTTACTGCACATATAAAAGTAATTTCTCTGTATGTAACGAAATGCGAACTTATGTGAACCAAAAGATTTTCGAAACGGGAGTTGAAAACTTTTCTCGTACCTTAAAAGACTTGCTGTCGTTGACACGTTGGCCATTTCTGTCAATAGCGGTGATTGGCTCGGAAATGGCAAAGTTCAAAGCATCAAGATTCGTGCTATCCGGATCGGTGGCTTTCAATGTTGTGAAAACGGTGCCGATTGGCGTGTCCTCCGTAACTTCGGCTCGCTGCGTTTCGGGCGTAAAATACGGGGCCTTGTCATTGCTGTTCTCCACCTCGATCATTAGCGTTGTCGTTCCAGTCAAACTCGGCGTTCCTAAAATAAAACACGACAGTCGTAGAAATGAATGAGGATTCGAGTCAATTGCAACAATTTTAACGGCACCTTAAACTTCTTTCTGCAAAGTAAAAAATTTGGTTCAGCCTTTATACAGAGCGAGTATCCTAGGCGCAACAACAAGTCATCATGACATCAAAATGGTTTCAAAATAATTGTTAAAAATCACTTTTTTATCAATTATGTTTCATTTTTTATGTCATTTTGACGTTATTGTGACTTGTTACTCTAATTGGACATTAATGCGAATGTTGCGAATATTTCATTACTTAATATTTTTTAAATAATTTGTGATAATAATGTTACCTTTGTCGAATGCTATGACTTCTACGTGATACGTGTTCTTCTCGTCGTAGTCCAATTTTCGGGACACCGTGACGACGCCGGTGGTTTCGTTTATGGCGAAGTCGTCGAAAGCTCCTTTCTGTATTCTATACACCAACTCCGAATTGACTCCGCTATCGGCATCCGTCGCGGTCACTTCCTCTACCACAGTTCCTAGAAAGTTAAATGCAATTAATACAAATTAGTATTAGTATTACTAATACTAATTACTTTTTTATAACTTAAATAATTTGATGAATAATAATCAGATGCCTCTCAGAGTGAGAACGCAAGTTCTTCTTTCGGTATCGTTCAAAGCAGATATGTCCCATATCCGGCGACCCTGATTACATCCGCGAGATTGCTCGTAATTGCGCGATCATCATCTAAGCGTGATTCAGATACATACCAATCGGCGATATCTCCGCGATGCTGGCCGTGTATATGTCGTGCGGGAACATGGGCGCATTGTTGTTAACGTCGCGTACGGTGATGTTGACGAGCGCGGAGTCGACGAATATACCATCGCTCGCCTGTATCGTCAGGGCGATCCAGTCGTGAGTGGCGTTGGTCATGTCGACCGGGCTCTTAACGGTGATCTCGCCGGTGTCCGGATCGACAGCGAACAAGCCGAGCTCATTACCGCCCACCAGAGCATACGTGATCTTGGACGTCTTGTCCTTGTCGCGCGCCTGCACTTTTAGCTCGGGCTCGAATTTCTCGGCTCCCTCGTCCACCACCGCGCGATACTTGTCTTGTAAGAAGCGCGGAGGACTATCGTTTGCGTCTACTAGACTGATGCGCAACGAAACGCTCGTTGTCTGTCCTTCCCCGTTGTCATCCGTTGCCTAAAAAAAAATAAGATGTTTATAAAATTTTTGCTCATCTTTTGCACCATTAAAAATACTAGATGTTGAAAAATAAAAATGTGTGCCTGAGAATGAAACTTTCCGTAATACAAATTTAACCGGATCACAAAATCGGATTATTAATTATTTTCGTTTTTTAGTTTAATAATATTATCAATTAATGATGATATTATCAGGCTTTGGTTAGTATCGTGATGATGAAGGTACCTTGTAAGTGAGGAAATACTCCGTCTGTTGCTCGTAATCCAGGCAGGGCGACGTGCCGGGTGTCGGGCAGGGCGCGACGGTGATGGTGCCGGTTTTCTTGTCGATCGCAAAGTGCTCCGCACCCTGGCCAAGTAATTGGTAGACTATGCCGGCGGTGCCGAAGCTGCAGGCACAGAGAATCGCAACGTAAATGAAGGGTGAACGCGCTTTGATGTCTCGTAGCACAAAGCGCGTGCTTAACGAGCCCTTACCGTCCGCTGTCGCGATCCTTCGCCGTAATCGTTATAATTGGGCTCCCCGGGGCCGCCGTCTCGGACACCGTAGCCGTATACGTGGGGCTCCCGAAGGAAGGAGCGTTGTCGTTTGCATCCGTGATGGAGATCGTTACCGTCGCCGTGGACGAGAGCTTCGGATTTGTATGAACCTCCTCGGCGATGACCTGGTAACGATAATCGCCACGTTTATTTTTCGCGCAATTCTCGCGTGCCGTTATCGGCTCGTGCAATTCAGGATGTATATGTACATTTCTCAAAACATTAAGACAATTATGAAAAAAATTATAGGTTGTTTTGTATTGCATTTAAAAGTAGTAGAAAAAATTTGGCGGCCATTTTCTATCTCTATAAAAAATTATTTCAATAAAGAGTACACGTGTGCTCTAATGAAAATATAATTAACAATAAAATAATGAAAAAATCTTATAATTTAAGTACTTTAAATAATCCAGATGATTTATGTAGTTTTACTGCAATGTGGAGTAAAATAAACAAAATTTATTTATTTATTTACAAAATAATTAAACAGACAATCACAATAAAACTTTGTATAAATCATCTTCAATACTTAAAGTACTGTACAAAAAAATTGAGATATTTTTCTTAATATTTTGAAAAATAATTTAATTTTTTGTAACAAATAGAGTAAGCAAATAAAAAAAATGTTATTAAATAAAACTATAAATTTACACAATTTTCATATATATATATATATATATAGTTTATTTGAAGTGTTAATATTAAACACATTTCCAAATTTTATTTATTATATTGTGCAGAAATTATATGTACGATACATTCTTAAATTGCCTTGGAGAGAAAAACAGAGGACGCTTTTATATCTTGATGAACTTTTTACTAAATTGTAAATGAGAATAATTATTAATGTAATTAATAGACGTATACATTTTATTTTGTTAGAATCACATGACGTTTTACATCTCATATTAATTCTTATTTATTTTAAATCACTTCTGGATAAAGAAAAACTTTTTCGAAGAGGCGAGATAATTATTAACGGACAAATGAATTTTATCTTGTCAGAATCACGTTACGTTTTACATCTCATATTAATTCTTATTTATTAAAATACTTCTGGACAGAGAAAAATTTTTCTAAAGAGGCGAATCGGTTTAATTTATTCAACGGCGTCCGTAAAAACTAATTGAGAGAGGTAAATTCTTCCAGCTGACTTACCAGGATAATGAATTTCCGCTGATTAGGGTTCTCGTAATCGAGTGAGCCGTTCGTAACGCGGATGTTCACGGATGTGCTGCCGGTCGCCAGGACAGGCTCCACGGTGAACGCGCCCGTTATATCCTCCAGTCGCAAGGAGAACACGGAGTTTAAGCCCTTAAAAAGGAAAAAAAATCGTCCATGGTCTTAGTCTCATCCGCGATACGTGCGCGGGATCGATTTCTCTCGCGGCCGAAAGAGCGAGACGACGAGACTAGTGTTGCGCGCGGAACAACGCGTAAACATTGCACGTTTAACAAGTACGATCAATACGACTGCGACAAAATACTAATTAATAATTATATTTGATCGGAGCTTTACAGTGCGTCATGAATTATTTATCCTCCGCCGTTCCATTTTGCACTACCATTAATGCGCGAACATTTAATAACCGAATCGCCGCGCGCCGCCACTGCCTTTTCGATCGCTCGCTATTGTTGCCCCGGAGCATACAGCCGCGGGAGCTTAACAAAAAAAAAACCGAATACATTAATGTAAAATTAATAAATGCTAAATATACATTAACAGGCGTTTATCGCGTGTGCCGAATTAATCCTTGATTTTTCGGCGATGGCGGTGGACGTTTATCGGATTATTGACTGCGCGCGCGGACGCGGATGCTGCGGGTGCCAGTATTACCATCATTCTCGTCTCCGCGTTCGAGTGATCGAGCGCGCGGCGTCAGCTAGGTAATATCTACGGTAATGAATCGGTCCTGTTTGCACTCACCACGTCCGGATCTTTCACCGTCATGTCCAAATGCGGCAACGGCGTGCCGTCCGGCACGTTCTCCGGGATCTCGATGTTGTACTCGCGCCGATTGAACGTGGGCGGCTCGTCGTTGACGTCCTTAATCGTCACGGTCGCCTCGGCCGTCGACACGGTCAATTTGTCGTTGCCAGGTATGCCGTCGATTAGCTCGCGGGCCTTCACGATTAGCGTGAGCACGCCCGTCGAGTTCTCCAGCGCCTCTCTGTCCAGCGGCTTCGCCGTCCTCAGCTCGCCCGTGTCGTCGTCCAGCAGGAAATAATCGAACGGGTCTGCGAGGAAGACGGACACATTCGACATTCGTGATGTGAAAGCCTTTTAGTGTCGCGCGAGAAGAAGCTCGTATCCGCGCAATTAACTTTGTAATCTCATCGAGTCCGATTTTACCAGAATTCATGAATCTTCAACTCCAAATTTTGCGTTTTACATGTTAAAGCTTTCTACATTGGAATCAATGTGTCACGTACTGAAAGACAGTGAATAGCCTGATTTCAGTGCTCTATTTATAACTAGTGATATATATACATACGTACATATGGGTTTCAATGATACACTGATTTCGATCAGTGAGAGTATTCCTCTTTTAATTATCGACAGACAAGAATAATTACTGATGATTACAGTTATAACTATAGCGCTGCAAATTAATAGGTTTGTACTGATTCAAATTTAGAGAGCAATGAGAACTACATGGAACGGTTTTCCTAAAATATCTACAAACTCAGATCTCTGTGGCAATTTTATTAGTCCGTCAAATAATTGTGTGGAACGCTCAAGCATAATAAACAATGCTGTAAAATGTTTAGGCATTCTAACAATCAGTTTGCTGCGTTCTACATAATTATTTTGGTAGACTACTAATAAAATTATTCTCATTTCTGTATTTAGCTAAACGTTTAGATATTTCAGCAAAATCTGCTCTCTCTAAAAGAATCGGTGTATTTATTGAAAGACAGCAAATAGTCTGATTTCGACATATTTACAATTATATTAATCAGCATATGATATTACTTCCGGTTAAAGAGAGTATCTTCTTAGTCGGAATCATTAAGACAGTGAATAATCATTGCATTGAGAGATAACAAAATAATTTCTAAGTAGTACTAAATAGTACTAAGTAGTACTAAATAAAGTAGTACTAAACGCTAAAAAAAATATTATTACTGCAACAATTTCCCTCTGTTCGAAAATAAGTTTGGTTATTGCCAGTAAAAGTAATGCAGTTGGCAGAAGTTAAAATTACTGGTACTGCGTTTCGTTTCTTCCCTCAGTAAAACCATAGACGATCGAAGTGATCCCAAATGGTCCAGAACGTCAGAAAAATTAATTTCAATTTTAAAATTGCGGACATTTCAACGTTACTGCAAATTTGTAACATTGCAGAAATCTTTCGCAGCTTCCATGCAATTTTACAACAATGTTTTAATGTAAAGTTCGTGCAATACGTTTCTGCAATTTTTCAGTACTATATGGATTGGTATCATTCTAACCTTCACTTTTTAAAACAAACGTATTGATGATTAATATTATATTTGTTATAAAAAGTGAAAGCTAGAATAACTTATAACTCAGCACTAAAAGATTAAAGAAACATTGCATAAACCTTCCATTGAAACATTGTAGCATTGTATGGAAGTTGCGAAAGATTTCTGCAATTCTACTACAAGCTTACGATAACATTAAAATGTCCACAATTTTAAACTTGAAAATTATTATGACGTTTTGGACTATTTGGAATCATCTACTGGTTTTACTGGTGGAAGAAATGAAACGCAACACCAGTAATTTTTATTTCTGTCAACTGCATTACTTTTACTGACAAGAACTAAACTCATTTTCAAACAGACTATATAACTGAAAAGCACGTAAATTGATGATTCAAGCCTAGTATCTATGATGCTAGAAATAGAGGCTGAGCACTGAATGCGATGTTATTGGTTATATTTGATCGATTATAATTAAAAAACTATTGCAGCCTTGACATTTTGGTGTTAGGATTCTCTACTTCATTTTCCAAATACGCTATTAAAATATTGTATGATGAATAAAGCACCTTGATAGATATTATCATTCGATAATTTGTTAAAATGTTATCACATATATATATTATAAAGTATGTACGTGTATGTATGTATTATATTTTTCATTGTATAATCGCAAGAAAATTTCTGTGATAGATAAAACGTGGAAAAGTAATATAACAGATATTCCATAAAGTAAAATATAGAAAGTTGATGACAAAGTAAGCCTATATATAATATAAATATATTTCTTTTTCAGATGACGTTTGTGAGGCAATGTCGACTGCTGCTACTACTACTGGTGAGTGAAATAATGAAATTTTGTACAATAATCAATTATCATGTAACTTGTCTACATAATTTATATGCATTTTTCATCATTTTCAAGAATTTTATTTTACTAATAAGTAAATGTCTTACTAAAACGACATTAACAAACATTCAAATCTCAACAGACTCGATTTTTTCGTTACCTATATTTGTGTTACTATTAAATTTTTCTGTAGTTATATCTGACGAATGTTGTATTTTCTTATCTAACAAGTTCATATAACTTATTTATTGTTTTTATTATAACTTCATAATACATAGTTGAGGCGCTATTTGTCCTCAAATTTCTAGTTGCGGATATGACTTTTTTCTCTGATAATGAGTGTGATGATTTAATTGATCACAATTATAAGCATAGCACTGCAAATCAGAAAGATTTCAACGGTTTAACTTTAGAGAGTTCTTTCCGTAAAGATAGCATTATACTGATTGTAAGTACAAACCAAATTGTACGTCTAACGTTACTATTATCTTTGTTTAAATGAGAAATGAGGAAGAACACTCACTGGTGACCAATTCGTAAATCATCTTCCGCGGCATGCCTCTATCGCCGTCTCGGGCCTTCACGGTCATTACGAGGGTCCCGATGGGATCGTCCTCGCGCACTACGCCTGTTAGAGAGTCCAAGAATTCCGGCGGGCTGTTCTGAATGTCCGCCACCTTGATCTCGACGCCAGTAGTTCCATTGTTCAGGCCGTCCTGCAGATAAAATTCGCACGTTCGAGTCGTCGGCTTTTGTCTGGTTGAAAGGTTCGGACACATACGACTCTCTCGCAATCGTGAATCTCCTCATTCTTAATTTTATTCCTCTTCCCATTTCTCTCGCGTTGCTTCACATTTCTTGAAAACGTAGATTCATCGATCACAGAAATTAATATAGGATAACGGGATTACGGAGGAAAATTATCTCCTAAAATTTATCCCCGTCTAATCGTGCTTCAGTAACATCGAGAACGGAGGAGAAATTCGAGAATTAGATATTTTAAATTTATTGCAACTTGCTCTGATTTTATTTATTTTCCACCGCAACATATTCTGATAAATTTCAAGACGTATTTTTCGAGATTACGTTCGGTTTGTGAATGCGGGATTTGGGCTCATCCGTTCCAAGAACGAAACGCATTCAAACGCGTAAAATCGTCGGTTTGTAGATACATTTGTATTGACGGTTGAGATTTGCGAGCGCGTTCTATTATTTAAAAAAAAAAAAAAATTTCTTTGAAATAAAAAAAGCATAAAATTTTAAAACGAGCTCTCGTTGCGTCGATTCATTTCACGATGAGTCCACGAGATTTCAGTTGTAATTTACGCGTCCGTTCGTTTCGCCGCTTGTAATTATGCGCGCTATCGCGAACGAGACCATCTTCTTGCATAGTAAAGGGAACGGCACTTCGGTCGCTTCCGGAGAGAACGCGTAATTAAAATCAATCTCCACCGCTCTCACACAGAAAGCGCTCGTTCGCTCTCCTCGTTCGCGAGCACACCAAGTGTCGCAAGTAACCGCAATTATCTCTTTATCTCGCATACGTGAGGATGATGTCCCATGTTGGTGCGCGCGCGACGTTGATTAATTAATCCTCGTCGCCCCTGGGGAATCCCCGATTATCGAGAGAAAAATCCGTCAATTCCGCGTGTTTGACTGTAAGAACATTTTGACGATTTTTTTCGGATCGACCAGTTTTAAATTCCGAACTGCGAATTCATGACGAACTGAACGGCTAGGATAATCTTCTCTTCTCGAGATCGGAATATAATACTTAGAGTACAAAAATTCGATTTCGGTTTCGATTACAGCCAGTTTCTAAAAATTGAATTTCTGAAACTGAATGATAAAAATTGAAGCTTCGGTTTGATTTCGGTTTCGGTCGAAATTGAAAAGAAATTTCGATGACGTAGCCGAAATAACAGAAGTAACTCGGAACAATACTGGGAGTGCAATAAAAGCTATGGTACAAAGCATTTATTAAAATTTATTTAATGTGAAGTGTTTATTTTCTACTTTTCAAAGGCTTATTTGAAAATATTTTTATTTTATTTATTTGTTTTCTTATAATACTTTATATCAGTTACTGATGCAGCCAATTTGAAACGCTTTTTCTTAACGGAGTATTATACAAATAAATCATTTATATTTACATCCAAATGCTCGTTTATTGGCCTATATTTTACTACATTGTTCTTACAAATACGAGCCGGTTGATTTATTGCTTTTATTTTGTGTTTTGAAATTTTGTTATTATTGAGAGATGATATGATCGTAAAACCGATAGTGCGTAACAGACTACTAATTGTGATAATAAAATTGTAATATTAGAATGATAATTAAATATGATATTGTTTCATTAATTACATATATTTGTTTATTGTGCCAATAATTAAATATATATTGATAAAATTTACGAAGAAAGAAGTGTCCGATATTATATATATATGCGCGCGTCTGTACACGACCTCTTTAGCATTTCCACGAAGGTTTCGGTTTTCGTTTCCGATTTCGGGCAAAATTAAAAAAAAATTTTTTCGATCGGGCTCTAATAATACTTTTCATATTTTGGATTATAAAGCGTATATAGTCTTAGCGTATATAGTCTTGCGCAAAAAATATTTAATTCAAAGAGATAAGAAGAGACTCATTCGTTCAGTCGCTACAACCGCCAACGTCCCCCCCTCTTTTTTTTTCTTTTATCATTTCCCCAGGCGCGTCTGATGCAAGGATTGCGGCGCAACGTCGACGAGAGACGAGGATCAGATCGTGTTTAACGCTAAATGCGCGATGAGAAAACGCTCCATTACATTGCTCGTACGCGCCCGTACGGCGAGCAAATATTTACTGTTTTTCTTCAATTTCGCGCTATATTCCTCAGATATTGCGGCGAAAGGAAAATACCGCGGTATCGATGTACGGGCGGGGAAAATCGCATCGATCACACGAGCACGTACATACCATACATACGTGCGCGGTGCAAGACCTAAATGAGCTCAATGTTTGCCGCTTTACGGTGGGTACGGTTTCGCGCACGAAAACGCATAGTAAATCACGCGGTGGCCCTTTTTTCGCTGGTACGGGGTGCCGGCGGGCTCAGACCTTTCCCACGTGTGTTTACAGTGTATTTTAACGTATCGGAGAACGACGTCGACGTTGAATCAAAGGGTAACCGAGGTTTCCGATTTCCGGGCACCGGGCCCGCCGCTGCCGCGTCTGCCTTTTATCTGTAAACCCTTTGAAGTCACGTAAACTCGATAGTGTTCTTCACGCTCGTCGGAGCTCGCGGAGTTCATTTTAAATAATACGAAGCCTTTCTCTCTTCTCGGAGGAAAGCGCTTCGATCCAATCGGCGCCTGATGCTGTATACGTGAAAAAGGAATTAAAAGAAAATCATATTTGATATGTAACAGATATATTTGTTAAAGGAACGGTAGAATAACATGCGCTCACAAGAGGAGACAAAGGGAGAGAGAGAGAGAGAGATTGAGAGAGAGAAAGGGTTGTTGTTTAAACGTCGTCATAGGCGTAATTATCGAGAAACGTTCGACTGTTAATTAACGTTGCCGCGAGAATCGCTCGTTTCGCCACTGAACGGTCGGCTGGTGTTTAAACCAACCTGGTCGACACAGACATGCATGCAGGTCCGCCTGACGCACGTCATTCCCGCGTTCTCGTTAGTTCGCAAATTTCGCCCGTATTCCGAATTCGCCCGCAATCTCGGTTGTTATGGTTGCGCATCCCGTTACGGACGGGTTTAGTCGGCGCGTTTGCGAGAAACGGGCCGGTGCTTGGTTCTCCTTCGCGGTGCGCATAATTAGAATCAATCCTCGAATTGAGGGAGAACTGAGGAAAGGAGAAAGACGGGGGAAAGGGAAGAGTTACACCCATAGAGAACATTTCTGGATTTAATGCTATCATAAGATATGATTGTTATAGGAACAATCATAATTATTATTGAGAGCAGAATGTTTGATGAAGAAACGAAAACATTTTTATATATCTAGAATAAAGCGATCTTTGCTGTACCACTAAATTTGCTCGGACAGATTTAAATTAGACGACGGAAATTTCGCGAATCTCTTGATTTGACAATACATTGCTCCGAGGAATATTTCAAGAATTTTTGTTTTACAAAATATCACGAAGGGCTACAATGAGCTACTCGCTTCGCAAGTACCAAAAATACTTCGTCCCGCAGCCAAAAGGTCCATGAGGACTGTACACACGTAAGCAAAGGCTGCTGAGTTTCCGCGGATTCGTTAGTCGCGTAATGCACGAGAAAGCGCTCGTTCGCGATCTCCTACCAATTAATCATCGTGAAATATGACAGCAATAAATTTTTATTCTAAATGTAGAATATATAAGTTGAAATTTACGTGTGTTACTCTGGTCTCAAAATAATAAGTCAGTCTTATTTAATTCGATGAATGGAAATTACAGATCACATCTTAAAATTACTTTGTTTCTATATTACATAAGGTTGCAATATGATTAAGCGCGTCAAAACTATTCTTACAATTAGTCTTGCTATTAGAAATCTTTCCCGAGAGGATAGGTACTCACGCTTGCTCGTAGCAGCAGCTGATAGAAAGGTCTCTCCCGGTAGTCGAGGGCTTGCCGCAGCACCAGGGCGCCCACATACGTGTTCTGGCTCCTCTCGACGTTGACGATGCCGAACTTCTCGCAAGCATCCAGGAACTGCAACAAAAGTTGGCCGTCACATCGTTCGCGTGAAATTATCGCGATAAGTACGGTCGATCGCCTGGCATATTCGCGATTTCGAGCGACGCGACGCACGGAGCCGGAATTTACCTCCGGCAAGTATCTACTCACGGGATTTGAGCGAGCGTCCAACGTTAATTAATCGATTTGTCATCATATTGAGCATCCATCTAAAAGTTATGGCGTCTTGTCGCTACGTTGGAGCTCCTGTGAAACGCCCGCATGAACGTTTCGTCGAAGCCGCGTAGAGAGTTGCAAAATTATAAAATCGCATTGGTTTTAAAGCGCGCAGGAAATTTGAAAATTGTTGAACATAATTTTCACGTGTCACTCTTTCAGCCAAATGAAAAATATTAATATGGGGAAAATCCGGAAATTAAAAAAATTACAAAATAAAAATTCATGTCATTTCATGTGCAATACATGAAGAGGAAAAAGAAAAGAGAAAGAGAGAGAGAAAGAGATAAAAGGAGATGATACGGTGAATTCCAAATAAATCACGTTAAACGAAAATCGACGAAAATCGCGTCGAAAATAATAAACGCGAATGAGCGCGCGGGCCTCCAATTTATAATAAATTTCTGGCAAATCTCTCGTATTTGCTCCGAGCGGTTCAGTTATCGCATCAGCGCTATCGGTGCCGCGAATCGTTAATGGAAAATTTCGCCGTTGATTCCGGTTTCGCGGATGATTCGCGCGCCGCCGCGGTATCCTGAGCGCTGCAAACATTAGTTACGCTTAATGACTGGACGCAATCGCGTTGTCCGGCCAGCGGCGTCGCGTTTCGCGCGTATAAACGAAAACGGGGGAGGCATTAAAGTTTGCCGCCGTAAAGCCGGCGGGCCATTAGTTAAAAGGTTTTACGGTTTTATTGGTCGCGCCTAACGGCTCCGACCGGGAATTTATCGAGCGGATATGACGTAGGGTGCGGTGCGTTATACGTACTAATATCCCGCGGCGCGTCTTTCCCGGGAGGGAGGGTGTGGAAGAGCCGGAAAGAGAGAAAGGGGGGTGAGAAGCCAGGAGAGGCTGCAGGCAGATAATTTTAACGGGTCGCGAGATGATATACGAATTGGATCTCTCGGGAAAAAAGGAAAAATCGCGAGAGCTCGCGCAAAAAGCGATACGCGTTGCGCCGTTTTTCCCGTCGACCGAATTTTCGGGGCGTGTTCCCCCTACGTGTGCCCCCTTTTACGAAACGAACGGCGCGTATCGCGTAACCGATTGCACGTTATATCGATTGGATTCTTAAGCAGAAAGCGGTTTTCAACAGCAATTTTCCACGGTAACATGTTACAACTTTCCGTAAATACGATCCTCGCACGTGACTTGAATTTTATAGACTTGTGCGAGGTGTACGATGGAACAAAAACTTATTACAAGACGTTCTACCGGTCGCCCTATCCGAATTGGATTTGTATGTGTGTATGTATGTGTTAAAAAAATGTATAGACAATTACGTCTTTGTATATCCGTATCTGAAATAGTTTAACGATATTTGCTTTCCTATTTCGGATCGGTATTATTAGATTCAATGCTATTGTTCTTCTATGTAACATAATATAAAATTGATATAGAGACAATAATTATCATTGGGAAGGAAAATTTATATTCTTAATTTATATTCTTAAATAAAATTCTTAAATCTCTGGAATAAAACAATCTCGTTGCCATCTCATTTTCTCAGACAGATTTAAATTAGACGATGAAAATTTGTGGCGAATTTTATCATATTTTTTATTTAACGATAGATTAATCTGAGGAAACTTTGAAGGCTGTTCTTTCCGATAAAATATCGCGAAAGCTCACAAGGGAGCTGCTTAATTCATAAGCATACAAAATATCTCGATTCAGTACATCTCTAATTGTTTTATTTTTATATTGCACAAAGTTGCAATAAGATTGAGTGCATCAAGAATATTTTTAGCCTTGTTATTAGAAATCTTTAATGAGAGGGAATATTGAGTTGCAGTTTTATTTTAAGAGCAACATATCTTTGCATCTTACATGCTTAATTAACTTAATTCCACATGGAGAAAAAAAGATTGTCAACTTGATTACATTTTTCAACTTGATTGAATTTATTGGAGTTTAAACATTTACGCATTTAAGTCAAACACATAAATAGATGAACTAAAAAAATTTAATTAATTTGAATTTACTCAATTTAATAACTTTTTTTCTCAGTATACGTGTGCTGTGTACACCTTATATTTTTTACAAGGCAACTGTCTCAATTATTGTCACTTTTTTTAATTGTAGTATCAGAATAAAAAAAAATATATATAAGCGTTATGTATTAAAAATATTTCAATATTAAGCTAAGACTATCATATAAACGTAAGTAAATACGTGAAAATAAATGAAAAAGCAATATTAGACATATGTGCGCTATTTAGGACATTGATTGGCAGAATTGTCAATATAGATTCAAATCTTATATTTTTTATGTCTTTTATAATATTTTTTCGTTACATAAAGAACCAATCAATTTTCGAATTCGTTGCTTTTATTTTGTGTATATTACAGTTTTTACTTGAATAATGATGAATAAGAATGTTTATCATACAATTAAAAAAATAAAATCACAAAATGAGCGCAGCAACCGCCACTGTGTGCTTAAAGAAATTGGGACAGTTGTCCTATAATAGAAATCGTGGAGAGATAAGGTCCTATCTAAACGCTCGTCTGCATTTCTAATCGCGAGAGCCTGGGATAAGTATCTCGCTCGCGCATAGTGAAAATAAATCCAATTACGTCGCCGGTTGAGCTGCCGAAGAAACAGCTGAATTCAAATTCTACGCAGCGGCGGTAATAAAATTTCCGCTTACGCATCGGAACGATTATTAAATTTGCGAACGCTCCGCTATGCGAGCGCTCGTGTGAAATAGGCCACGCGTTTTCCGCAGGGGTTAACGTTGGGGCTCCACAACGATGATTGCAAAAGTCCGACTATACGAGAAACTGGCTGCTGCTGCTGCTGCTACTGTTGCTACAGCAGCCGCCGCCACCGCCACCGCCGGCGTCGTCGTCGTCGTCTGCTACAGCAGCCGCCGCCACCGCCACCGCCGGCGTCGTCGTCGTCGTCGTCGTCGTCGTCGTCGTCGTCGTCATCGAGTCCTCAGCTCCCTCGGGCGTGCTGCTCGGCGCTGCGAGACGAAGCGAGGCGAGGCGAGCCCCGGCGTTTCCTCATTCCCTTTCTCTCTCTCCCTCTGAGTTTATTACAGGATACGAGAGTGGATAACTTAATGGAAAACTGCGAATTACAAAGCGCCCCGGCAACGGCGCCGATATTCCGCCTCGCCTCGCCTCACCTCGCCTCACCTCGCCTCACCTCGCGGACAAGGAGAACACTTCATCCGAGCGCTCTTCATTTACGTGAAACACTGGCACTTGTACATCTTTTATCCGTTGCGCAGCCAACTCGCGATCTCGACGTAGCGCGCGCGCGTCGCGCGTCGCGCGTCCGCGTCTCGCGTCTCGCGTCTCGCGTCTCGCGTCTCGCGTCTCGCGTCGTAAAAGGAGACCAAGACGACGCGGATGACGACTTCTTAATAAATCCTTTGAGCGGAAAACAACTCCCTTCCTCGCAGTCTGTTTATTATCCATTTTCTTTCGCGCGGATGCGGCCGTTAGACGCGACAGCAGGAACGAATTTCGAAGAGACCCTTTTCATTTTCTCTTTTTTTCATTCTTCTACCTTTCTCTTCTTTTTCGTACCGTTTTCTCCCGAACATTTGCATTTATTTTACGACAGCATGCATAATTGTATGTGTGTGTGTGTGTGTAAGAATCAGTATCGTTTGAAAATAATTGATAGAACCTTTGAGAAAAAGGTAAGTGTTTCAATAAACTGTTTATTATATCAGAAGATGATGATAATTCATCAGATAACTAAATAGTAATCATCAGTTACTGATATAATAATCAGTTTATTGAAATACTTTATCAGTTCTTTTTTTTTTTAAGGAAAGAGGCAGAATATCTTCGAATAAATAAATAAATAAATTAGAAACAGATCTCATGAAGAATTATGGAATAAACTGTAGCTCGCGGCTTATGATATTCGAAGTAAAAAGTGAAATGTACATTAGCAGGGAGATTGTTGTGTGAATCCATGTGGGACTTGTCAGGCTCCATTACGCTCTTACTCGATCACCAGTTCGGGAGAAGAGAAGGAAAAAAAAACTCGCGCGTTTCTTGTCGGAAAGCGCGCGCTTCGTAAAGATATTAAGTCAGGGGAGATAGAGAGAAAGAAAGAAAACATGTTGTTCTCCACGTAATTCTATCAACGACGGATTTTCCGAGACGATAGATCAGAAGGGCACGGCTCGTCGGTTGAAATTTTCCTCCACGGGAAATCCTCACGTGGAGGCAGGGCGGCAAGAAATTCGATCGCCGGGAGAGCGACCAGATAAAAATATCTTTCACGGGACATTACCGCGCGCGCTAACGCGTATTAATGACTCACCTGTGGCTGCGGGACGCACGTTAGATCTATGATGTCGCCCAGCAGGTCAGGGTCCACGACCCTGATGCCCGGCAGTATGGTGGAGCCGACCGGGGTGTCCTCCTCGGCGACCGCCTCGTACGGCACACCCAGGAAATGCGGCGGATTATCGTTCTCGTCCAGCACGATCACGTAAGCGTCCACGCCGACGATGTTCGGCTGCTGTCCCGCGGGCACCTCGTCCTCCAGAGTCACGCGGAAGCGTATCGTGTCGTTCTCCTGGAAACAGAAAGGCCGCGGGAGCTCGTAAAACGTCGCAAAATCCAGCTCGAAGCTCTGACTTCGCGAGAATTATTCTTTAAACTTTAAACAAAGTTTAGACTTACTTTATAAGAGGGTTGGCGCTTAGTGCGTTCTTAATTCTAAGTTCGAAAGCGTTTAATATTTTTTATCCCTTAGTCCGAAAGCGTCGTCAAATTTATGTGTTTAAATTAAAGATTCAGCGCAAGAGCGGGCTAATTTTATAATTCAGGTGTAAAATCGTACTTAAGGCGGACCTTACAAATTACGGATTTAATTCACTTTTCGCCTAAACTCCTGAACACTTGAACTGCCAAGTTAATTTCGAGCTTTGGAAGGACCAAACTCGAGGTACGAGATCATATGTAAAGTATGCAGAGTCGACCCTAAAATCGATCTATCCCTTTTGTCGCAAAAAGATTAAAAAAAAAATAGCAAAAACATATTACTCCACAAGATCGTAATTAAACTTTGTTTCCCAGAATATTATTCGAAATTAATTTTTGATTTTATTTTGATTTGAATTTATAAAGATATTGATTGGAAACAATAAAAAAATATTACTTGTACAATGTAATTATTTTAGTTTCACTAAATTAATTGCCTTATACAAGTAATATTTTTTTATTGTTTCCAATCGATATCTTGATAAATTTTTAATAAATTAATTTCCGATTGTGCAAATAAAACTGTTATCCATCTTTGGGTGACTGAGATCTTGCGGAAATTCATTGAAATGTGAATCAAGAGCAGTCAGAGTGTTAAATTGCAGTTATTTAACGATCTTAATACACGGCACGTATTTTGTATTTAATGCCTTTGACATCGCGCATCCGCGTATGAGTGTCGGGACACGTGCGATTTCAGACGTGTGCTGGGATCAGGAACTCCCTTCTCGGCATGGAGGAATTTTATTGTATCCCTTACGAAACCTTAAAGGAAGGCACACGGGTCTCGAACGTGCCTCGATTCGTACGTGAGAGAGCGTATTTCCTAACATCGCCGTTTTACGAGATCGATCATTTGCGAACGGGTCTTCGCAAGTCCCATCCCTTGGACCATCCCGACGAGTTTTCTTCTCTCGACGAAGGGAAGTCGAGAGTTGTCGCAGCAAGTGTGGTAAACGCCCGGCTTTATTGGCGGATTTGTGCGACGGAAGCTCCACTGTATGGCAAGAAAGGGACAAATCCACCTCCGGATCTCGCGACGCGCTCGTTCTTTCTCTTCGCAGTTGCGAGCAATTCGACCGTTTTTGATGAATGCATTTTTCATTACGCGTATTGTTGCGTACTTCACCGTAGAGACGTGCCGCGCGTACGCTCCTCGATGGATAAATACGTTATACGTGTTGGAATATTCCCAAGTTTACGAATATACAGTCGAGTCTCGAGACTCTCATTTGAGAAGAGGCGAAAAGAGCGAAGTCCTAATATTGAAAAAGCAGTTCCAAGTCTGCATCTTTAAGCAACTTTTCAAAAGTTTCGTAGACAGTTTCAGATCTCCGGCGAAGTTTGTCGAAAAATAACGAGAAGAAAGGCAACTCCGAAAACAAGATAATATCTCCCCGTAAGATAATAGAAGCGTTTTCATTCTGTTATAATTAATTCTAGTGCTAGCATGAGCTAACATGACTCAAGGGACAAAGAGTTATTTATTGTAATTTTGCCTTTTAAATGAGAAACAGTGGAAGTACCATAAAATCAGGAACTACAGCAATTTGCTGAAAATATCGAAACGCTCGAAAGGAGTTCAACGAAAAAAAAAAAGAAAAGAAAAGAAATACAAAAGGCTGCGAAGTGTCGTTTCGAATAGGTGCCGTTCGCGCGGAAGTTTTGGAAAAGACGGAAAAGTGGGTAGCACCGAGGGTTTAGTAGTAGCTAACGAGGTCGAGGGTGGAAAGGTGGCACTCAAAGTTCTTGTCAAGTGTGTACGTGTACCCAATTGCGCATGCATTAGAATATATACATATTTACGCGGTAGATAGTCTCCCAAAGGCGTCATGGCAACGGAGAACAATAATAATGGCGATACACCTGACGGCAAAGTTGAATTTGCTTGTAACATATTAACGGTGCAAGTGCAGACACGAATTTCCTCATAAGAAATCGATTACTCACGCGGTCTTCAACGCGTTACGCGATGATTTGCAGATATTCGGATTATATTTCAAGACATCAACAATATAAAAATTTCGTAGAATATTCTAGTATTACGTTTAAATATTTGTAAAAATTTCAGCACAATTCACTTTTTGGTTTGAGAGTTATTTGATTTTTTGTTTACTCTTGATTCATGTGTAAAATTGCGTTTTACAATACTTATTTGCAAATTTGATGAGCAAGTAACATTATCAATTAAAATTTGTACATATACTAATAAGACTCTAATAAATATTCATGCAAAAATTTATTTAGGTCCATTTACTCGTTTTATAGTTATTTATTTAAAACTGCGGCAAAATATAGTGATTTACGCTGCAAAAACCATTACAAATCAAATTTTTCATTGTTTTTATTACGCAGCGTGAAAAACGTTCAATGTATAAAAAAAAAATAATATATATATATATAACGCACATATATAAAATATATATTTAAAAATTTACACGCCGTAAAAATTATGTAAAATTATAAATAGATTCCGTGACGTCGAACGCGAATTACAGATACTACAGGTCGTTTCGGAGGAAGGCTTAAGACGCAATCAGACAACAATAGCTTCAGCACTTAATTATGAGAAGCGGTATGATGAATAAACATCGCTAAGTGACTGCAATAATGCCGCGGGAGTAATTAACAACGGCATGCGAGTTATAATCCGCTTGATAATACACTGTAACACAGCATTGACGTTATCATACCTACTGTGTCCCAGAAATTACAACGCCAAACGTCGAAAATTTCCAGTCAGGCGGATAATAGCGCGTGTCGAATAATCACATAAACATAATAATGTCAATAATGCTCGCAAAACTGTCTATGGCACGAACCAGAGCTCGATCCAGAAGGAAAACGGAGGGTCAGAGGGAGAGAAAACGACATGCAACGCGCTGACTTATTTTTTTGTTTTGCCATCGCATCGGTTTTGCGGAAACTCGACGCATAATGCGTGACGCGTGGGGTGCTCACGCACACGCGTGTAACATTGTAATTTCAACTTTCCAACTAACCGCGCTTCCTCTGCGCGAGTTTCAAGCTGAATCACGGTATTCCATCTCGCTGGAGATTACGTCGAACAGTAATTCGACATCCCGTTTGAGAGCGAGGATGATAAAAACACTGTCACGTTCCGATGCGTCTTGCGAATTTAACTTGTATTAGCTTTACACTTAGAATGTGATGTATATAGAATAAAAAAATGTGTCGCGATCCAATATTCAATATTAAATACAGAAGTAGAAATAACGAGATATAAGATCAGATCTGTCAGGGCAAAATTAGCGGTGTTCCATTTCTGTAACGTTATTTTTCAACGGCGAACTTTCTCAATTATTTCGCAAATACGATCACTTTTGTAAAGTCATGTTGGATGTCTCATTACTCTCATTTCAGTACTGCAATAAATACTCAACGTCTCAATAATAGATTTATCAGAAATAGCCAAGAGTGCATATACGTTTTCGAGAGCTTAATATCCCTATATTCCTTTTCGGAGCAGCCCAAATAACATTTTCTTAGTATAAAAATATAAAATCGGGCTAGCACATCTAATTTTGCCCCCCGATACGATCCACCATGTCCTAAAACTTTATGAAAGACAATAAATTAAACCTCTCGATTTTACAATCCGGATCCGGGCGAAGACTATGGGTGGGAATTCGAGATTGCGGACGAAGCTTTTACAAAAAATACAGTCGTTCCTTCCGGTTCGAAGGAACTTGCACGTAAAACGCCTTATCGTAAACTCTTCGCAAACACGCTGGACCTTTCTCGTAAATGCGGACAGCGAAATGCGGTGCTCGCGAAATAACGCGGTCAGTGATATCAGCGACGGGTCAAGCACGGATAAGCGCGGGTCGCGGCAAAGGATGAATTCCTCTAGAAATGGAACTGCGGGTTTCATCTCGCGTCTCCACGAGCGCATCGGGCGGGAAGATTTCTGGCTGCGAGTCCGGTTGACCGAACGTAAAGAGTGACGGCGTTATTATCACGCGCGATGCACGCTGCACGGCCGCGGGCTGGGCCGTTGAAATTACTTAAAAACGAATCTGCCACCTGGTCGACGGAGCTTCCGATGGAATTTCTGAAAAGTGTTTTCTTGAACCGCTACGGACGGTGCTGACAATCGCACGCTACGACGGTTCGATTCGTTTCATCGTTTGAACTATCGACACTTGCGCGGGCGAACGTGTCACGAACACAACTGGGTCGCCGCCGCATTCGATTCGCTGCATTCTGCTGGATTCTGTCTTCTGCTGATAATTGCGCGAAACTAAACAAATAGTTTTCAATAATACCTTTCTTGACTCCGAGAGAAGTCGTTTGGTAAGATCAACTAACGTTTGGTTGAATGAATTTTGTAGTTACTGATTTCGAAAACTTAGTTACATTTAACAAAACGTTGAGTAATTTGTTGTATGGAAATAATTATTTGGTTAAGGGTACAAATTGTTTGGTCAAAGCAACTCTAAAACTCATTTGATCACTATTCAATCAAATGTTAGTTGAGTTTTACTCGAGATTTTACCAAATTTTTCTCAGTGTACAGTGATTTTTTTTTTACAAAACTGTACGTATTTAGATGAATTCATCATTTTTGAAAAGGATATTACTCCAAAAATTTCAGAAAATATAAAAGATATTCAGTAACATTAATGTGATCGCACAAAAGCGTTCCTTTATCTCATTTTATGTTACGTTATTTTCGTATCAATGGCGAGTTGCGAAAAAGTCTTTTTTAACGAAGCATGCAATGAAATTTCAGCTTCAAAAATTTTATTTTATCATCTATTTAAAATATTAATAATATTTTAATAATTTAAAATTTGATTTTAAATCCACGAGCAATTATGTTACTTTATTTTTTATGTAACAACAAAAAAAAATATGAATATATCTATTTCGATTAGTTTACATAAATAATTTGCATTTTATTTGTTACTATTTTTAAAATTTGATCTGTATTTTATATTATATCTTTCTCATTTTTACACTCTTTTTACTTTTTCGTTAATACTGAAGTTGGGTTTAAATTTTGGAAACTTTTGTTAATTGGACACATGTTTTTTAAAAGTCCTGCATAAATTAAAAGTCTTAATATACATTCATATCGAAGTAATTAAAAATGGATATTCAATATTATCCTTTATTACCCTATCAATCTCATCTTTGTTTTTCATCGAATGGTTAAACAAGAATAAAATATGGGAGTGTGTGCTGACGTTGTTTCTGAACGTAGACTTAACAGATGAAAATAGATTATTCTTTTTTAAAATATTTTGTGAAACTAAAAATGTATTCTTTCTAAACGAGTTTTGCACAGCGATATTTTATGCCGACCATGTTTCATTTGGTGTTTGCAACATTATATTACGTTATAATTTAATGTAGGCAGTGCAGTGTAATGTTTGGTACTCAACTGCAAACCTATACATTATGATATTTAAATAATGTGAATGAAAACGGTAATAAAAAGTGACGATGTGCATCTCTCAATGATCAGTATTTATAATTTGTAATAGTGTGCTCTTGTATTAAATCATGATTGGCGGAAAATTGTTCCAATTAATTCAATAATTTTAAAATTACATTTCCGTTCACACTTGTGGAAAATCAATTCTAAAGTAATCCTATAATTTCATCTCGCTTATGTATTTTTATTAAAAAAATGAAGAATATCCGTTACTAATTTATCCTTTAGAAAAAAATTTCCTCTGAAGGTAGGAAATAAATTGAAAATACAATCCTTTTTTTTTCGAATGTAATAAATGATATCCAAGAAACGGATCTCTTCGCATATCCAATATTTGTCGTACATCAAGCATCGCGATGATGCATTAAGGGAAGAGATGCGATACAATGGCGCGCGCTGCAGAAAGTAACCGCATCGACGAGATATACACGGGCGTGGAAAGGGAGGCGGGTAATTGAAATGGCTGGACGTCGGCTGGAAGTTGCCTGTTTCCATTTCGTTTGCCATCCTCTCGTATCCTCGCGTGCCTTTGAGCAACTTCCGAAGCTTTGGCGAAAGACAGACGAACGGACGGACGTACGAACGTACGTTTCCGCTTTGCAAGGAAAAAAAGAAAAAAGAGAGAGAGAGAGAGAGACGAATAAGAAACGGACCAATTTTTGCGATCGCGATCTTCCTTTACGCTGTGTTACGATCGAGAATACGCGGCAGAGAGCCACGTTCGATAGTATCCCGATTAATTATAGCTTATTCTTAGAGAGATTACTGCTGTGGCGATTCCCGCGAAACGAGCAATCCCGTCGGAAACGAGGGATTTAATCGCATCGACGACGGTGGTCGTGTATGCATCTCTATCAAATGGAAATAAATACTTTGATCGTTCCACGTCGTTCCGCTCGCGCGTTCGCGATCGTTCCTCATTTGCGATATTAAAACTATAATTCACGCGCATTCGTGTGTGCCGCGCGCTTCGGCGGAATCGCGCACGGACGGACACCGCGGCGCGGCGTCCGTCGGCGACGAACGTCGGTCGCGGGATTCAGCCGTGCGACTAAATGACCGACGAAAAATCGAACAACTCGACGGCATTTCGTACGGCTTGCGTGCGACATGACAAACGCCCGGCGGTGAGGTCTTCGCTCAGTGGGTGCTTATCTGGGGGCGAGGGGAAAAAAAAGAGAAAAACGCGGTCCGCCGTCGCACCCGATGAATTACTACGCGGCCGGCTGATACGCGATCTTATTATTTGTTGCGAAAAAAAGGGGGCGAACGAGCGTGCGCTGCGAGTTTCGAAACTCGAAGATAAGTTTACGGCCGCAGCGCGTTACTCTTTTTCGCGCGCTAACGTTGGGATCGTTCGTTTTAGAAAGAGCTTTTATTGCAAAAATATTAAAAGTAAATTTTCTTTGTACATGTTGCTCTTTTTATTGTGCATATAAATGTAGATTTGTAAAGAGAGGGATCTAATACAACCATCGATACTAACGTAGCAATAAAAGGATTTGATGGTAAGGTAAATATACCAGTAATTGGACGTGTAACTGATGTAGAGTCAAGATTGTTTAATTTCGTTTAAGATTTATAATGTAAAATGATTCACTCATATAATTAACAGAAAGATGAAATATAAAACATCATTACTGATAAGCAAAAATATGTAAAATTTTTAAACTGTTATAAAAATAATGAAAATTCGTAAAGCACTGAATGAATATCCGGACAATCTAAGATCTTAAATACTTATTCTTATTTATAAATGTAAGAAATATTATTTTGACAAACGTACAAAGTTTCTTAACAAATTTTAAGAACATCAGAGTAAAGATTCTAAGACCTGGCCGTTTAACAAATTAATTTTTTTTATAATATTAAATTTTATAGCATTTAAAATAATCTTGACATTTAAAAATTACAATTAAATTTTAATATCACAAAAATAAATTTTAACGATAAAAAGTTTCCGTGTAAATCTGTGGGCGTAGCATACATATGTTCACTCACTGGAACATTTATCTTGCAAGTTATTTTTATATAATTTCGTATAATTTTATAATTGTTCTATATGCATACGATCATCTTTATAAAACACCTGTTTTTTTTTCTTGTTTTAAAAAATTCTAACATACGATCAATAACTATATTATGCACAAATATATTTTACGAAGATATATCCATGATCCAATGATGACCTACAAATACGAGTGAGATTGTTGAGAGAGGCTAATCGGTACTCAACGTCAACGACGTGAGCTCCCGAGAATGACCCGCTTATAACGTAACACGCTCGTCGATTATTCGGAATTAATGGTATTATCCTCCCTCCCCTCACCCCCGCAATGCCTCCGCGTATGAATTGATCTGGATCGACGGCAATATCTACGAATGTGGCATACATCCACTGCAACGAGATGTGTGTCGAAATGCGTGCACATAATCGGATCTACGGTTCTTATAAAGTCTCATTACAGCAATTGCATCATTATCGTTATCGGTTTCATTATTGAAATTTCATAAACTCTAGTTTCGATGCGGAAAAATCTCGAGCCGTGTATTAGAGGAGAGGGCAGATAATGACACTCATTTTCACTTTATTAAACAACTTTGTTAATAATTAATATTTTGTATTGAAATTCGAACGATTATATTCGCCAAAGTGGTATTTAATAGTGTCTAGATTCAAAGTATATGAAATATTTATTACTTAGGGTGTGATTTATAAAAATATGACGCATTGCATAATCGGTTAAAAAAAAAGAGAAAAAGTTGTGATAATATGATTTGTCCGAAAATAAATTAAAAAAAATTAGTTCAGTTTAAGAAACGCACATTATTTTGTTAGAAAATTATATGTTTTTAATTTACCATTGTTTAGAATTTTTCTGCGTTCAGAAACATTAGAGATATAAATATATACCATTTTATCCTTGTTTCACATTAAACAACGAGCATAAAATGATATCTCTAACGGTTCTGTGCACAGCTCTCTAGAATGACAATTGATTTATCGAAAGAATGTTTCAATATGAAAATTTCGCTTAAAAAGCCACATTGACAATATCCCATGTTATTGTTCAATTTTGCATAACTCGAAATGTGTACGCAGCCAAATAACAATTTTAAATAACAAAGAAAAATACATTCGAGTGTTCATACATTCGTGTGATAATATGCAAGTTTAAAAACAATAAAGAAGTGTGTGCAATCAAGTGCTAAATGTAACTTGAAAAGTTTCAAAGTGTTCAATAATAAAGATGTCTTATAACAATTATCAACTATTGTATATTGACGTATTAGCGCAATTAAAGAATGGCGGGCTCCTATACAAATAATTTCATAACCAATTATTAAAATTCGTCGCCTAATAACGGAGATAATAATCGTAATATCCATAGTAGCCACAGTATCTCCTTCTCCTCTATTTATTTTTAATTGTTTTATTGTATTTTATAGGACAGATATTTTGTATTTTAGGTGTATGAGTACTTCTGGTTCCCTGCCTCACTAAGTTTTCTAGCAATTCCTTATGAGCCCCTTGCGACTGCAAAATGTAAGTGAAGAAGTTTTTCAATCGTGTCGCTTACGCGATTCGTCAAAAAATTCAATTCGATGAAAGCCGGCTCGGTCGGCACGCGCGTTGTTTAACGCAGGCGTTGTTTAATGCAAGCGACTTTCTATTTTGCCTACGGCCCCGGCGCGACACGGTGTGCACCCTGTCGCGTTTCGCTATCGGAATTTTAATCTGCACGAGCATGCAGGGCGCGGTGGACGCGCGTCGCCGAATGCGAAGTGAAACGAGCGCGAGGTACTCGTGACAGAGCGTTTGACATGACGACAATTCCGTCATTACGCCATCGACGGAATGCAGCTCGCCTGTGTGAAAAGCGCGTCCTAACTTTTCGTCCTCTTCACCCCCACACTTATTTTCCCGCGTGAATTCCGCGCCGCCATCGATTATTTATTCGGATTAAATGGAAAGGAATTTTACGTTCAAATGCAATCGCGTTTGTGCCCGAGAGGCTGCATTCTTTCGCGAATTTTCCACTCGCGATTACGTGATTCAGAAAATCATTATTGCGAAATTACAAAAAAAAAAGAAAAAACCGGTTGCAATGCAATGGTTTAGCATTGCACATGCATTTAGAATCAATACACTCGGTATTGTTTGAATATTTCATTGAATTCAACGTCCTACTTTTTGACACGTTTTAGTCGAAAAACAAAAATACGAGTACGATGATTGTTGAAAACAAAGTTTCAGTCGGATTTGACAAATGACAGTGGGCTATTTGAAATCGTAAATACGATACCGTAGATACGATTTACAATATTTGTCGTATTAAAATTATTCCCCCATATAGCACCGATATAAAAGATGAATTTATGCAAAATTAACGATCTCCTGTCCGCGATCTTTTTTATTTAATGATTTATTTAATAATTTATTTAGAGCTCTAAAAATAGTGATGCCACGTTAGTCGGACGATATTCTTGCAATGCAATCATCAAATATCACGAGTATCAGAAATATGGAAAATTGGAGAAGCTTATAAAGGAATCTGATGTCACGCGTAAAAAAGTTGTCTGTCCTGAAAATTCAGAATTTAATATCAAATAAAAAACGGGAGGTAGAGATGATTTATTGATAATTTATTTCCGGCGATAAAATATTCTCTAAATAAAAAAAAAATATATATTTATATGAGAGTTCAGCAAAGGCTAATGTAATATTGATCTTTTTAAAAATTTCATTCGCATTATTGCTCGAAACCTGATCCGCGTTACAAAGCACGATTTTCATGGTGGCTCTCGCTGATGTAATAAAATTACGCTCCTCAAAAAGTTCCTCTCATAAAATTATGAAGACAATTACGGTTAATTGCTTGTCTGCAACAACGTCGTCATACGAGAATCCCTGATGATTTTGCATAAAAATTGTCTAAAAAAAAGAACGAGCATTTAATGAAATGAAGATCGAATAATGTACATATTACGTAACATGAATTTATTTTCGACAGTGCACAGTGGACGTTTCTTCTCAAAAGGAAGCTAACTGGATTCGCTGACGCCTAATACGCCCAAATTGCGCCTTTGAAAAATTCCTTTCGCCCAATTACTCGCGCAATTATCGCCAATTATTCGTCGTGTATATCGCGACGTCACAATGCAGAAGCTCCGAGCGCGCTTGTGCCTCACGCAAAATCGAACGTCCGTGTATGCACTTTCCTGCGCGCATCGATAAGAGCGTGAATTCACGCGATAATTGGGGCTGACGGCACGCACACGTTACAACGCGATCCACGATGCGAGGTGCACACGAACCGGCAGACGCAGACTTCGTCCCTCCGTTCGGTCCTCGTCGCTAAACTCGAGTTTAATTCCGCGCGAATTAAAAGTTTCCTTCCCACGTGCGTTCTAATCGTAATTAGCTCGCGTCTGCAAGCAAGCTACGATTCGTTTCACTCCGTCGCGGATGTACGGACGTCGAATCCCGTAATATCCCGGGGATACGATCGTTACACTCTAATAGGTCGCGTACGTTCGCGAACCTGAAATCGCTGAGCTGCGATTTTTATTTCGCACTGCGTTTCCGACGATGTAACTGTCGACTAACGAGCGCGTATCACGTTTTCTGCGTCGCCCATTCGCGATAGTGATTTCGGTCTGCAAGCTTCGTGACACACCGATGATTGCCTCAACGTTCATCGCGAGAAAGCACGAATTTCGCGCGAAAAATCAAGACGCGACAAAATTGCACATCCAGCGTGAGGGAGCACGCTTCAACTTATAATTAGCTGAATAATTGCTTTACATCCATCAAGCTTCTTTATTGAATAGACTTGATTTTGTCGTAGGGATAACGGAAGATTGATACTGCGAGAATAAAATTGCAATGGACCACGAAACACATGGTGCACGTTAAAATCAAAGGACTTAATTGAATATATTACTCGATGCTAAAACGCTGCAGTTGAGCAGTTTTGAGGATGTCCGGACGATCTCTGCAAAGTAAATAAAATTTAGAAATGTGTTTAACTTTAATACTTTAAATGAACTGTAAACATATGAAAGTTGTATGAATAAGATATTTTTATTTAATAATTATTTTATATATAAATATTAATTATTATATAAAATAATATTAATTATTTAAAAAATATATAAAATATAATGATATATATTTCAACATACATATTTTATAATGATATATAATTATACATAAATATGTATGAAAATTATATGATAATTATGAATAATTATATATATTTTAATACATATGGACATATTCGATATAATAATTATATATAAAAAATTTCTTCTCGGATAATGTTTTGAGAAATATCCTATACATCCTTAAAACAAACAAATTGCATAAAAAAATTGAAAATAGAGTAACAAATTACAATACATAATAATAGATAACAAAAGCTCTATGGTCTTGTATACGTTTCATTCGATTACGCTAAAGCTGCCGTACGGCTTGCGAGAACAAAGGAGAGAAATAGTGTACGTGTATATGTCTTTCCGATTGAAACCCTGCAAAGAGTGTCGGTAGATCAGAATTTTGAGCAAAATACCGCGATGTGGTTCGAGTGTTGTCGACCATCTGAGCGGCAATTCGTATCGCGGGCATGTCGGCTGCACCGAAATAAAACCGGCAAAAGGGAGCACCGCGACGGCCCACGCGCACCCTTTTGTCCGAGGGTTCGCGATTCCGTGCACGTAGTCGCGATACACGACGCCCGCGAGGATGAGGTGGCTCTCCCGCCCCGTGGGTGGGGGGTGGTAAAGGCATTGTGTGTCCTCCGAAAGTAGCTCCCGGTCTGCAGTCGACAGGAAGCCCAAGAATACCGGGAGAATTATCTGGCGCGGGCGTAAAAGGGGAGAGAATCGTGACGAGAAGGGAGGTACGGTCGCGTGACCGCGCCACTTCCGGGAGGGAAGAAAAGCCGCGAAGGTTGCGACGATACTTTTGGCAGGGACCGCCCGAGGGTCGCGCGATAAAGCTACACGCGGAGGAAAGAGCGTCTGCGAAGATATTTTTTGGGACGGGCTATATATATATCACATACTTGGGAGGGTATAACAACGCGAGATGCCGGGGGTGTGAGATAAGTCGAAAGCTTAACACGTGACCGGTCGCATTAGGAATAACGACGCCCGTGATCGCGTGTGGCACTGCCGTTGCTACGGAAGCGTGATATTGCGAATTTTTCGGGTGAGCAGAAAAATCGTGGATACTCGCGCATGTAATTTGTAGTACAACGATAACGCTAAACGGTGTTACGATTGGCAGATACGGAAGCTAAGAAGAGAGAAAAAAATAAAAGAGAGAGAGAGAGAGAGAGAAAGAAATGTGAAACGATAGTAAAGTGATAGGATACACGAGAAAGCTGACTCGGTTATCTTTATCTCTCAGGGATAAGAGAAATCGAAGGAAATTTTTGTTCGCGGATTTGGGTCACACCGAACAGGTGTGAAGTAAAAGATAGACGACAGCGATAGTCGCCGGTCGCCACTCGCAGCGGTATCGCGCGACGCGCATCTCTAACAAGGGTGCATTTGCAAGGTATGTAGGTGGCGAGAGAAACACACATCTGTATGTAACGTATGCAGCCCGGTCGCCAACCGACTGCCATTGCGCGCTGTAAATGCTTTCATAAAGTTACACGTGCTCTCCACTGCCGTAAGCAGCCTTCGCGCTGCTGTAAATAATGACGAGGATATCAACGCCGCCGCCGCTGCCGCCACCGGGTCGAAAAGGTGAGGAGCCGGGTCGTAGGGAGAATTGAGGTAAATGCGCTTGTATTCGTTCCGTTACAGCGAAGAAATTGCACGGAGAAGGGAAACTAGTTTCGCGCAGATGGCAGAATTTTGATCGCTCTTAGTGCTCCGTGAGTTTTTGTTCTACGCTCATGATTCATCATTACCTTATTCCGCCGAGTAAACGATCGGGAAGGTACAAACTGCTGCAGATAAAATATAAATTTTTAATCGCGTTGCTGAAAAGGCGAAAATATATATTATATTTTTGGCTCAAGTACGAAGATTAATATTCTTTAGGAGTGACGTGAGCTTGCGAATTCTCTCGGAATTTCGTTCTATTTTTTAAAAACTTGCAATTTCGTAGGTTAATCGAGAAACGCGCGGTAACTAAGCCGAGGTGCAATTAATTACTCGTTTGTCGATATTACGCTGGACGCAATTTTTCTGGCGGAGACATTTGATCGACATGCCCGCGCTGCGCCATAATAATTCACTTTTAAGACAGTCTTCGATCAACCAACTCCAATTAACGCGTCTTTTTCTTCACATTCTGTTCTCCGTAACACACACACACACACACACACACACACACAGAGAAGAAAATCAATTTTTTATATCGCATTCTTGCGTACTGTTACATCAACTAGAGCTAATCTGGCTGAGACGTTTTCCCAAGTTTGGAGGCATGGCTTCCAAATTTTATAAGTAACAAACGCTCCAAGATAATCTGACTAAATAAGTAGTAAAAAAATCATTTATAATGTAGGAGTTGGAGATTCGTCAGACACAAATATAATAAATAACAAGAGCAAAAAGTTAAATGACGAAGTTAAATTGAACAAAATAGAAGTCAAGGAAAATGCGAAACTACACTTCCTGATATATACGGTATTAAAAGTTGTAATGAAAGTGGAACTTGTACATTTTTCCACGCGCAATCTTACAAGGTTCAGTTTCAGAATCGTCTCTCTCGAAAATAATGGAATTGCCACGAGCGTCACGAAATGTTGATGTACAGAGCGAGCAAGTGTTAAATATTTTAGGGGGGGGGGGATTAGTTTATACAACCAATTAGTTTATACGACCAAATACATTAAGAAAGGTTCATATAAATATGGATCTATACACGTTTAATTTTTGAAGCAAGAGGAATTGTATTAAAACAGTGGAAGACTTTAAAACCGAAGCAATTGACGAAAAACGCAATTGACAAAAATGATATGCTTTGAAGATTAATAAACAGCAACAATATGTATTTTGAAAAGAATCGATTTTTCAGTTAGATTAAGATTCCATTTTTTCTAAATTGAATTATACAATTTCTTTATATGATACAATTTGTCCAGTTATTCCGTATATAAAAGCACTAAAGTCAAAGAATCAATAGTTTACGCGACATTTTAGACTTTATTCTGAATTCTGACGTATTTCGACATAAAATCAATTGCTTCGTTTTCGAAATATCACACTGTTTCACAACAAAATTCAATCTCAGAAACTAAACGTTTCTCGACTGGTGAACTTTTTATAACGTTTGATCGATAGGGAAATGCATCCCTGGAATATTTGACATTTATTCGTTTACGTACACGTGCCAGAAGTAACTCTGGAAGCGTATTTTCTCACACTTTTCCAGTGACGCGCCCGCTTCCATTTACACGAAGTCATTCGGCTGCGTAGCGTAACAACGGATACTATCGCAATGAAATTATTTAACGGCCGGGTAGCAGCGCGCTGTAAACAATACTCGGAAATTCGCATTGCAATCTGCCGGACAAAGGGCCGTCCGGCTGCATCTGGGCCTGGACGGTGTGCTTTTATTGCCCGGCGCCGGGGTAGCCAGTCGACCATCGACCATGAACGAACCGCCTCTTTCTGATCGTCCCTCGCGGTGCTTTCGTCAGCAAGCCGCTGGTGTGTCGCTGCAATTGTATATCAGGTGTGCGGCACTTTTTCGATAAATCCGTCGTCGTTTGAACGATCGGGCGGCCGCTAAAAGGACGATTATACGACACACAGGCGCGATTTCGCGTTCGAATTCGTCGTCCCGGCACAACGACGTGGGAGCGTTCCATCGGCTATCCATTGTTCTCCGGCCGAGTACACACTTCGTTACGAATAATCCTGATTTTATTACGAGACTCGGGTAAAGAAAGACGAGATTGCGTGTACCGAGAACGCGATTTTATTGCCGTACTTGTAAATAGCACGGTGAACAGATAGAATTTATTTTGAATCTCTGAGACAAGAGTCTCTTTCTCTCTCTTTCTCTCTCTTTCTCTACAAGTAGATAAGTAATTTTCAACAATATCTGCCGTAATTAAGTTGAATGTAACAATGTAAAGCTCGAAACTTTGATATTTATTCACGGAGACGCAGGCAGATAATGTCTCTGAAACGATTGTAAACAAATGATATTATATCATTTTGTATCCTACATTCCATTTTATTTTTATTTTTAATTAACATCTTTGTGAAAAATTTCATACTGTTTCGTCGTTGCCTTTGAATTTGGTTTCCCCGAAACATTTAATTTTCGATTAGCTCGCCGTGTTATTGCACGGCCAGCCTTTCAATTGCCGATTGTAATAACAACCTGAATTTAGAGCGTTTTTAACGTGACGATAAAATTGGGACAAAGTCGCGGGACAAAACCTAGAGAGGGTCATTAAAAAGTTTCGATTACTCTCTCCTTTAACTTTGGACTTTTCATTTGTAGGCAGGTGCGGAATATAAAACCGCCAATGTACAAAGTGCAACGCGGAAAAGCGGAAAAGCGGAAAAGCGGAAAAATATTATGAAATGGGGGCGTTCGTAATTAATATTACGCAATTTCGCGTGAAATTACAAATACAGCACGCAACAGTATCGGAATTACATTCGAGAATAATCCTTCCGCGATATTGCGGGGCGAGCTGTGATTCATATCTATCGGAAAATGATTTTCTTAACGGGAGAGACGCTCGATGGTTTTTAAAAAGTTCTAGTGGCACAATAGAACGCGCTGTATCCATTAATCGGTGGCATAATGCACCGATAACGAAGGGAAATAAGAAACCGGGCTATTACTAGGCGTAATCTACGGCTGGAACTTACTTTGCGAGACTCGAGGATCGAAACGACTTCGGGGATAAGGAGCCATTCTTCCACTTTGGAGCCAGAAAAGTTCGTAATGGGAATACGATTAAATTGCAGTTGGATTGCTAGAAAAATATTGCCATGCGATGCACGGGAAGGTCGTTAATCTCTTACGGAATTCAAACAACGCTCGAACATTACGCTCGAACATTACCCCCGAACACTTTTATGCCTATCCAAGAATGCTTGCTCCTATATTAGTAGAACATTCATTTATCTTAATAATGCATTTTACAGCTATATGATTGTTTTATATAAATATGGAAGGCTGGTATTCGCAGTCGTAAATAACTTTCAATCTTCGATTGAAAGAAAGAAAAATGAATGAATGAAATCTAATTAATTACACTTTTAATCAAAGATTGAAAATTATTTACGATTATGAATACCAATTTAATTCTGGATGCGCGTGCTCGAGGGCCTTCGGATTTTTCTATAGCGCCAGCAAATCTATAGCGTTTTTTTCCTTTGTCCGAATCCCTGTAGAAATATAATTAAATAAGAATAATGAGTATTTCATATCGAATATAAATCAATTCGCACAGCTATAGAACATTATGTTTCGACAACGAGTGTGTCCGTAAAATCCACGTTAGAACTAATTACTTCGCTTTTTTACCTAGATCATACACTTAATAGTGCGCGCGGACGGTAATAAAATTATACGCTACCGGAATAGCTGACCGCATATCAAACCAATTATAGGATATCGATTTTCCTTTTTCCTTTCCTTTAATACACAGTGCTCGATAGTACCTCTCTCAAACGAATTATTGGCAGGCCGCTTCCTTTGGACAAAGGACAAATTGTACGGTATCCTTATAGCTCTGTAATGACCACTTTGCGTTCTTTTCTTTCAGAGCCAACTCGTAAGAGTACGAGCATTTGAATTTAATATATCGATTCATCAGTGACATTATTCACGTTTGATTTCTCCGCTGTTTATGTTTATTCTCTAAATCTCTACGTGAAAATTAGTCACCCCAAAAAATCACTCCTATAGGAGTGAATTCTAACTCTTATTAGAGTGATAAATTACGCGAGCTCAGTTTTCACTATTTTTAGAGTGACGTTTCACTCCACGATATTTAGAGACTACGAGTATGGACGGAGTAGTTAATTTCACCTTCTACTCTCTAAATTCTTTGGAGTGGAATACCACTCTAAAAGTGTGACAATCCTGCCTTGACAAAGAGTGGCAGAGTTTTCACATTTTTAGAGTGGAATTCCACTCTTTTAAATGAAATTTCACTCCAAAAAATTTAGAGAGTAAATTTCATTAAATTTCTACCTCGGTTTCGCGATATACAATTAATAAAACGTAAAATAAAGACAACACACAAAATGCCAATATTTCAAAGCTACGTTTTTCGATATTCTTCGCACGTTTTTTTGTTTTTTTTTTTTTTTTTGAGGTTTTATGAGTGTTGCACGCGAATCTCTTTGGTAAGCCAATTCGACCCCGCTTTACGGCTTTACGGTCTCTTTCATACACACGCTGATTCAAGTTTAGGTACCCGATCGCTGAAAGTCAAAGACAGGCGCGACACGCGGCGCCACGCCATTCGTATGCTACTTTTCACTTCGGCAACGAATATGAAGCCGATACCACCGGCTGACACCGGGCCCGAAAATCTCTAGTTCGCGATTCCCGATTCCCACTCCTCCACGGCCCCTCGTATATCCGCGCTCTCTTTCGCTTCAGGATTAGTTGGAAAGTCAAGAGCTACGATCACTACGTGCTTGAAATAGGAAAGTCCATCCATATTCTTTTCGCGCTCGCCTTTTTCATTTATACGAGAGGAGAACGTCTCTGCATAAACGCGCCGAAATTTATGACCGAGGAGAGCCTCGTTTCATCTCCTTTCTTTGCCCACGAAAGTAAGCAACAATCCCCCTTGTCCACCTTTCCGTCGTTCTTCAAAACAATAATTAATTACACACGATTCGAATTTTTCGAGCCATAATGAAGAGACTTGAGACTGAAATCCGTGAAAAGATCCGAGATTTATTTTGCGCTTCCATCGAACGAATATCTCATGCGCAGTGTAACCCTTCTATTCAGAGTTAAATTATTATAATTTCGTCCGCGTATATATAGGTCGCGACCTTAATTTTAATGGCAGAGTTACCCTCTCTGAGTTTGAAATTTATTTTTTCATTAGCGAAAACACCGAGGAAAATGATCGTGCACTGTGCAATTTTTTAATATTTGATGCAATACAGCTGTAATTTTTAACTTTTTTAGATTAAAGTTAAATGTGAAATTAAATATGAATTTTATTGAAATAAAGTTCATTTAAAATTTCAATATTTCGAGGCTGTAATTTTATTATCACTTATTTATTTACATAAATGCATATATATTATATTAGAATAAAGCAACAGCACACGCGGTAATATCTTCCCTCGCTAATGGACGGGAATAATATTTAATAGAATCAATAAGTTTAAATACGTTTACCTTTGGAGCGTGCAGAAATATGAAATTCCAGCAAATACGAATTTCGAAATTAATTTATGATGTCATTTTCGTCGTAGGACGAACGACCGATGCACGTGTCGCGAGTTAAGACTTAGTACTTAATTAGTCAACTCTGTTATATCACGACCGCTATAACCTACATATTTATTCGTCGTGCCATTTCTCAATTTAGTCGCTGTAGTTTGTAAAGCTCTCGGTCTCAATGTAGGATAACTCCGGTTACTATATGCCGCACCCATCAGAAACTTTTATTTGCCATCATTTAAGACAAATTAACTGTACCAATAAATATTTTACGCTGTATATTACTATCAAAAAAACGAAATATTTATTTTCTTATATATGAAAAAAAAGACTTTTAGAAACTCTTACGTTTTTGTATTTACGTTGTATTACGAAATATATGACCGCTCACGGCTAGGATCAATCAAGCTCAACAAAGAATATAAGAGTTAAGCACTTGTATTTAGGTATACTTCATCCTTTATTATCCTTCTACACATATCCTTGTACACGCTACTCACATTGATAAATTGATTCAGCTCACGGTGGTTTCACCCAGAGACAGATTTCTTCAAGTAAAAAGAATATTTGAATCAAGAAGGTTTGTGCATTGCTAAATGGTTAAAGAAAAATGTCTTTGATTTGAAGAAATTTGTTTGTTGTTCCTCTTATTAGAATTAAATAAAGAGTTCGGCTGTGTAACGCTTTTTTCCAATGAAAGAAATATACTTTTAAAATCAGAACAACTAAATTATTTCTTACATTTCTGTTGGTTTTCTTTGAATTAAAAAAAAATACTTGTTTAAATTAAACAAATAATTTGAAAAAATAATTTATTTACTTCGAAAAATGTTAATAACGTCATTTCTCAAATAAGTTTTTATCTTTATCAAAGGTATATGTTCACTTCACCTCAAAAAAACCAAGTTAAAAGAACTATGTCATCGATGTAAACATAATTTTCTCTCTGGGTGTTCATTTAATATTAACAGCAAAAAAACTGAGATATTACAACACAATATTAATGAGAAAAATAACAAAGGCATATAACAAAGTGCTCGCGAGTCAATCTATCATCACTCTTATTTTTTCCGAGTACTGCGACGTAGATCCTCGACATAAATACTAGAGTTACTCTATTACATATGACCAGAGTCGATCTTACGCTTTGACGCCAACAGCGCAAATAAATACGCCGAATAATAATCGGTGTGCCATTACAGATAATGCATCAGGTCCGATTTTAATTTGAGATGCTCCGGAATAATTTGTAGACTTTGAAAAACACCGCTTCTCATTCATTTTAGATAAATATCTTGCGGCCGATATTCATGCGCGCGTTTACGTTTCTTCGATATTCGATTCCGCTGATGCGACGGGGTCGATCTCGATCGGAGAATATCGATCGGAGAATATCACGCTGTCCACGACGTAATCGGGTTGCGATCCGATCGCACTCGATCAGCAACTGGCGAGCCCGGACGAGCGGCGAATTAGCAGTTATCTTTATTGCTCTGTACAGGCCCGTTCATTTCGAGCGCTTGACAAACGCGCTCGGGGAGGAAGAGGAATGGTGGTTGCGAGTGGCCATAATAACATGTGACGTTGCGATAAAACTTTGTTAAACAACCGACAGGCCTGGATCTGTCATCGTCGCGAGCACGGCCGCGATGCGTATTTGCATACGGTTGACATCGTTGGCCACAGCCACGCTTTATCCGTGGCTATCAACGTTATTTACGTTAGCCTTCGTTTAATTGGTCGACCAGACCTCATAGAGAGGATAATTAACACAATCAAATTGATTATTGCTTATCAACGTGTACTAATTATTAATTAACGGCTTCTTTCCGCGTTATAGCATATAATGCAGTGTTAAATATTAAGGAATCAAAGCTCAATAAATTTCTTCAGTTAAATAACACTTTGTTATTTTCAACTTCTACGTGTGCCGAAATTTATTATTTTAACACAAAATATGTAATTAAAAGGACAACCGCGTTTAATCGACCCATTTCTATGGTTAAATTGCTTTTAAAGTAAATTATGTCGATAAATTAAATTTAAGTAAAATTTATCATTTTGACAGTTAATTTGTTTAACTTTGTTGTTTTAGTTTAAATAGGAACAATGGCAGCCTATAAGAATGATCAGAAATAACTCAAATTGGGTAGAATTCGACGCTACAATTTAATAGTGTAGTCTTCCCCGTTCGTATTTAATTTACGTAAAAAAAAAAAAAGATTTACGCCTATGCAGAATATTATAATCATTTGCGTATTTCCACTTTTTTTTAACATCGTGTAATTTTTCATGCACATCTCGTCTTGTACGCATTAAAACGAAATTAAATTAAAAACTTAATTTAATTTAAAATGTCTCATCTTAACTTTAATGGTGTTTCGGGAGACTCCGTATAATCTCGTTTAAATTCGATAGCGATCTATGATGAAATTCGCAAAAGGGAATGCGAGCGCCGTTCACCCATTTACCTGCGGCGTGTTACAATTACGTTACTTCAGCCTTCCTCGGCAAGAAGATAGTATAACTCGCAGCTAACGATCTCACGAGCGGGATTCCTGAGAAGGGAATATCCACCTCGTATTGTGATGTGTCTCCGCGTTATGGAGAGTTGCTAAGCTAATGTAGCGCAATTCCGCGACACTTGGCGCGGCTAGGTATAACAATGGCGCAAGTACATTTTGTGCAATTTTGTATATCGCGAATTTTCGTGTAAAAATTATCGCCACGCCATACGGGACGCGAAACGCCATCGCTTCCATTCCGCGCGGAGATGATATTTTTGCAATTAAGTCCGCCGTGAAAACCCTCAGAGGGATTCGCCGGCGGCGGCGTGCGGTAATCGCTTTCAGTTCGTGTTTGCGCGACGTTACAGACACCGCGTTACGGACACCGCGTTACTTTCTTCTCGCGAAAAGCGAGAATCCCGTAATTCGCATGATCGGATGTCGGTCCATTGCGGCCTGCACGAGCGGGAGGGAGCGCTACCCTTCGAGCGATAGGTGCGTTCCAGTAGCGTCGCGATTTTCCGCCTCGATTGTTTCCGCGAAACAACGTTAACGAAACGTTTGTTTTCGTATGCGCTGCTGTCCATCAGAAACTAAAGGGGAATCAAAATAACCGGCGATTTCTCTGCGGCCTTTGTACTCGGCGTACAGTTTCGATTAATCCCAACGAATGCCGAGATTTTTACGCCCGTTATTTCGATGCCGCAATCAAAAGACTCGCGTCCCGATACACTACTAAAAAAAATAAATAAAAAAAAAAATACGAAAATACGATACTAGGAACGAAATGTAAAAAAAAGGGTTACCGATGTTGGTATCAAACGAGCGAGCTTTAGATAATCGATTTACCCGCGCTATCTCGATACCTCTTTTCCACCCCCTGAAAATAATTATTTTTTTATGAGTAGTCATCACGTAGCGTGAGCGGTATACACATATATTACACATATTCTCATTTTTTTTGTTAACGCATATTATTCTATGTTAATGCATATATAGTTAACGTATTCCTTCAATTTCATCGATGTTTTTTGTGACACAGCTCGAAACGTAAACACGTTAATATCGATTTGTGTGCGGTGCAATGCCACGACAAGTAATCATCTACTATTGTCAAAAACAACAATAAATGCAGTTGCACGTGCATAATGATGGCGAATATTTCGGCGACAGTCGAGTACAATGCTCGTAATTTTCGAATTGTAAAGCGCGACGATAATTAGATTCGGTCAATATGCCAATGAACTGTTCCACTGAAACGCGGAACGCGAGTTTTTCGACGCTAGATGAGAAATTGTTGAGCAGGTTTCCGCAAAACACTTTCCATTCCTCCACCTTCTTTTTTCTCCGAGATAATTAGACGTATTCAAATGAACTCGGAAATCCCTTCACGTTGTAACTTCAAGTGAATTTTGCACGTGCTTCGGCTAATTTTTCCTTCGCGAAGCGCGAACGTCATGTATCTTGAGCCACTGCAATTTGCGAATTCTCCCCTTGCTTCGCCGAGAGGCGGATTCAAAGGCGCGTAAAACGCTTTGTTATTAAAACGAAAATCCAAATTGCTTGCACTGTACGTAAGAAAAGAAACGAACATTGATAAAACAAAATGTATAAGGGAGCACGAAAATAGAAACACAATATTTTGTTGTTATTACACCGAGAAGAACAATTGTTAAATTGACTAAATCTTTTAACTTGATTAAATTTTTTCAGTTCTAGTATTTGTGTGTTCAACTCGAAGTTTATAAAATACTTGAACTTTAATTTAAGCATTTATATACTTAATTTAAATATTAATACTTGAATTGAAGAAATTTAATCAAGTTGAAAATTTTAATTAACAATTTTTTTTCAATGGAGTATAATTAATATTAATGAATTAATTTTATATATATATATATATATAAGTAGTGAAATTAATAAAAGAAATTGTCACTGATAATGTTACGTAAAAAATCGAATTTAATGTAAAATAAAAATAATAATTGGACAAACAAAATAATAGTGTCAGTAACAAAAAGAGTTAAAAATTAAATAAATATGTCATATTTTATAACGTATTTTTTTTTAGACGTAGCGATAAAAAAAGTATCTACCCTATATAGCTCAGAGATTCATGCGTTTACGCGTGTCAAAATCAATCTGACTTAACCCAAGAAAGTCTAATGGAGTGATATGTTGTTCGCAAAATTGCGGGTGAAACGTGGCGCGAGCGAACGGGGGACTCCGAACTTCCAAATGTGTGTCTACGATCGGCCACCGGTTACTGTATCGTCGGCTTGCGGTCCGGGGACTCGGAAACTTTCCTCGCGAACGAACTTTATCGCCGCCGATTTTTCACGACTTCCACCCGTCAGTGGCGTGACGCGCCCCAGGGAGACGAGAAAGTCGCCGGTTTGCCGAATCTTTAACGATGGCGGTAGATACAGTACGCGACAAGTGGTTGGCACGAACAAAAAAGATTCTACCATCATGAGGAATCGCCTTCTTTACTCGTATGGAAGGATATATCGCCTGCTATTTAGGAGATTGTATTTTCATCTCACATACACCGTTAAGTCCATACAGCGATAGAAAAGATTCATGCTCGATTCAAATAAAAATGTTATTAATATTATTCAAATAATTTATTTACGTCAAACAAGTAAATGTTACTGGTTTAATATAAAATTTTGTTTTTCATACTCTGTGCACTGAGAAAGAGATATTTAAAAATGTATTTGCAAGATATGAATTTATTTCATTCAAATATATAATATAAAAATAATAGTTAGACAAACAAAATAATTGCGTCAGTAAGAGAAAGAGTTGCAAATTAAATAAATATATGATATCAACGTATTTTAAAATAAATATTAAGGAATACGGCGAAATAAAATTTTAATTCTAGCAAATAAATCATTTGACAAGAAAAATAACATATGGTTTACATAAATGAGATGTATTTCATAGAAATGTATATATTCTGTTATCACAAATAAATTTTCTGATAACTAATAAATATCGATGAAAATGTCACAAGTAACATTTGCTTCTGAATATTTCGATTTTTTTTTCTCAGTGTAGTGTCGAATATATCTAATTTGAGTTATTTTAAATCATTCTTATAAGTTGCCACTGCTCCTACTCGACGTGTCAGTGATAAATTCAACTCAAATTTTGTTTATTACTTAATAAGTGCGCACACACACGTTAATATAGACGCTGCTTGCTTTAAAACTGAGTAATTCAACCAGAAAGTTGAATTGATTAAGGAGTTGTTCTTGCAACTATATTGTGATAATATCACTACGCTTTGTGATAAAATAATAAAATTTCGACAGAACGCATAGAAGTCAAAAATAACAAAATGTCGTTTAACTGAAGGATTCAGTTTAAATTTGATTCTTTACTAATAATAAGAACGTTGCTCGTATTTGCAAAATAAAATGTCTAATCCAGACCAAATAAACGAGCTGTTTTTATAGCGGATGTCGATTTACTAAAACTTTAAAATTGTATTTCACTATTTAGACGGAACGCTTTGACCTACTTGGTTGGCCCTCATTAGCCGTCGGTTAAAATGAATTATGTAATTATCCCTGATTAACGATATTAAAAGATACGAACGTTTAATAAAGCAGTTTCGTCTATGTAGTGAAATACAATTGTAAAATTTTAATAAATTGACATCCGGTATAAAAATATTTTTAATCAGATGTCAATTTATTTGGGTTAGAATTTATATCTGGAATCTTCAATATTTAATGATGCAAGGTAGAAAAATATATTTGTAATCAGCAAAGCTCTGGCTTTTTGTAGATTTCGAACCAACACACTCGTCGCAAACAAAAGTTGCGCGGATTAATTATTCCCGTTGATAATTTCATCGGAGCAGATTTCGTCATGCGTTTGTACATGAACAGCTTTGTCGCAAGAGAGAGAGAGATTAGATTCGCGTGTGCGTGTAACCGGTTATTAATTTCGATCGTGAAAGGGACGTGGGGCGCATCTCGCCTAATGCGCATTACACACGCATTCGGAAATCAGCGCGGGCACGTGCGAATACGTCCCGAACCTATTTAGCTAGATTAAATCAATGGAGGATCGGCGCCGAGATAGGTCAATGTACGAAAATCCACGTATACGCGCGCAGCAGTCGCATTATGTTCCCGGGACATCGTAATCGCATTAATTGCATTGACCGTCAGCGAGTGCACCGGTGCACAAACGCAGCCGATTGCGACGCGACCGGACGCGGCTGGGAATTCGCCGCGGACAAGTTCGGCGACGGAAAATTTCCGATATTTGTTTCGCGCTCGAGGTTGACAGGCCCCTATTCCGAATTGATGGCGACCGTATCGAGTGCTACTGCTGCTGCTGTTGCTGCTGCAGCGGAGATGAATCCGGCCGCGCGGAGCAGATGGCTCGCGCGAAATATCCAAAATCGTTTGTAGTCCGCGGCGTTATTTTTAGCGAACGCGGTCAGGCGAATCCGATATAAAAATATAACTTCCTAAAATATCTAAAGATCCTATCTTCAATACAGCGTTTCGTTCGATCGCTAAAGATACAGGTGCAAAATTGTGAACAAATGTATCTTGGAAAAATTATTCACGACGATCAGACGTCAACCAATTTTTTGCTCTCCTCGCGCGACAAATATGCAGTCACAATGATAATAATAATACGCTTATTTCAGAAGCGCAGGAATGCATGAAGATCGAATTATCGTGAAATCACATGAATAAAAAAGTTGTCGCACATCCGATCTATATTCGATTCCATTGATGCTCAAACAGCATATTCGAATTGATTAGGCTCGCGTTAATATTTATGATTCGAAAATGTGATCAATGGTAATTGAACCTAAATTCCTGTAAATCAATGATGCACCGTTTCCGAAACGTAATCGGATACGAGTGTGTGTGTGTCACGGAAACACTGTTATCGATCGCGTGGGCGGTTTTACAAAAGAACCGTATATGTAATGATCATTATAACATGCCGAATAATCCAACAAATAAATATTTTGCAAGCATTACGAAAAAATTATTAACAAAATATTTATATATCTGTGCTGGTGGGGAGAAAAGAAGAGAATTTGTGGAAATGAGATTTGGAACCCCGGCTTTGTGAAAGGGAAGATGCGCGAAAAATCGGTTTGTTTATCGGATTAATGATTAAATAATTCTTCGGTCATCTCTGGTAAACATAAGATTATGAAAAGCGAGCAGAATTAGTATTCGCTCGAGTAATTTTATTTCGAAATCACGGGCGGGGATTAAAATACATCGCAAATTTTAATATATGATTTTTATTCTTAAATTATTAAACTCATGCTATTTCGCACAACGGCAGGTATTTAATATTCTCGCTGTTAAGTATGTTTGATAATAACTAATTACTTGTTCCCTGCCCTTCTCAGGTGTACCGGGACGTGCCGGGAGATAAGACGACACTGTCTACGAACTCAAGCGTGTCCTCTTAGCGCCTAAGTAGTTGCATGAACCTTATAAGCAGTATTCATGACGCTGTTTACTTTACAGTGGTATAAGTAGTATAAGTGACGTAAATATAGCATGTACTACAAGGAACTCTGCTAAACAGGATGAATTTAACAAGAGCAGAAAGGAATGTTCGGATGAATAAATTTGTAATCAGTTTTCCCGAAATAACTCTGGTTGGTTAATTTTAATTTTCTCTCAATCGGCTTCTAATTCCAACCCGAATTTAAACAAAAAATTTCGTGACAATCACATCAACCTAAATTACTTTCATTACGCAAATTATCTAAATTATTTGCATTTACCGATACAAAAGCTAAACTTTTAACTAAACATTTTTTTGTTTGATTTTTTTTTTGTGATACTACCAAATGTGATTGACAATACGTATTGATGATGTATACATGAAGAATAAAGTTGAAAAGATTCTGTTCTATAAATAAGACGACGGGGAGGAATGGGACGAGTTATTTCCATCAATTGCTTTTGAGATTCGAGATTTGTAAGAAAATGGCTATTACATTTATATATTATGCATCAATAATCTTTTTCTTCTTTTTCTAACAGAGAAAGAGAGAGAGAGAGAGAGAGAGAGAGAGAGAAGAAACAAAAGGGAAGAAAGAGGTTTGAGATCTAGCAGGAGACAAGTACAAAAAGCAAACTGCCAGAGACAAATGATGTCGGTGAAGTCGCGCGTAAGATATTGCAATATGAGCTTAGAGTACCGCGAGCGAGATAGGACGAGCATCCGTCGCTCAAATAAGGGCAGCGTGCAATTTGCGTAGAAGCACTCCGTCCGATAAGGACGCCAGTCGTCTGAATCGAACGATGTTTTACCTCGCGATTGAGCGGCTTCGCCAGAGTGATGACACCGGTGCGCGGGTTGACGACGAAATGGTCCGTGAGTTGTATGCCATATTTCACCGGCGATCCTTCGGGATCGTGGCCCTTCAGGACGAACACTTCCGTCCCGACCTTGGTCGACTCCGAGAGCGGCAAGCCCGTGGGGTATCCCCCGGCCTCCAAGATAGGTGGCTCGTTCACGTTGTTACCCGCTGGAACAACAAAAAAAGAAACGTTTGTTTTCGAGTTTCCATTGTTGGCTCTACATACATATATTGATCACTCACACGCCCGCGAAATCCCTTCCTATGTTACCTCAGCAGGTTTATTTATTCCTCTCGTTAACTTCCCCTTACATGTTGCAAGCTGCGTTCGCTCGAAACGAAATGTTTAGGGTGTCCCAAAAGTTACCCTCGCGAATATACCGAAGTGTGTTTCTAAGTTGTTAAACTCGGGAAAAAAAATGTAAGAGAATTGATAAAGTCTTGGAAATGCAAAATACAAGAAGCCTTATTTATTCATCACTAATTCATTTTTATAAAATTTTAACTTGTAGATTAAAATACATCTTCGTCGTAAAAAAAAAGTAAAGTCAAAGAATAAGAGAACTGTCGCAACTCGCATCGTTATTGCTTCCCGCGTCCAGAGATGCCAATTATTTTACTTGGCACCTCAAACATATTCCTTTTTTTTCCATCTGCGACGCATCGGTATGTTTAAAACTTCTGCTTTCCGTGTTTAACGTGAAGAGATGATACAGTAATCACAGGACCTGGGTACTGGTCACCGGATGTTAGTCGGTAAATTCAATCGCTATGTACGTACATCGAGCCGTTGGTCGCACATCTATTGTGCATAAATGCTGTTGGATCGATTTAGATGATTAAGGCTACACGAGCTAAGTAGATTATGATTGATGTATCCGTTGCGCGGAAATCGATTTTTGCCCACCCATATCGCCTGCCGGACCTGTCGATAATCAATTTCGCTCCAAGATCCGGAGCTTAGTGTTTTCATGCTCCTTTTGCGACAGACGCAATCAATACGGAAATCCCAATTCAGTGCGTTGAACAAGAAAATATATCGCGTCGTCAGAGGGGCTTTCCAAGTTCTTATATCACATTATATCATTATATCGTTTAAAGACGAGAACAAAAGAGGCGGATGCTTTGTCACAAAAGACAAATGCTTCGGGAAACGGATTCTCGAGCTTAAAACCTAATAACTCTTGTATTTCTCTGCGAAAGAAGAAACTATCGAATTATTCATATCTAAGAAAAGCATTTATATTACATGCTTTTTCCAAAGAGAGAAAGAGAAAGAGAAACAAATTTAAATGTCGATACTTTGCGTTGCGCATTATAAATGAAATGTCATTATTTCTCACGTAAACAGTATTTCTCTTATGATTTCTTTTTTTCTTCCAATATTCGCGTTAAATGCTTAAGCAGATAATATTGTTGAAACAGAGCGAATCGAAATGGTTGAACCAACTTTTTAATCTAAGAGACAAATTATCGACTGAATGTCAAATCGACTTGCAAAGGATCTGTCACAACTCTGTCCGGGAACCAATTCGAGTTTCCTTTCGAGTCGGCCGACATTCAGTCAATTCTTACTTCAAGATCGTCTCAAGTTGCTAATACAACTTTGTAATTGGTTCATGACATCTTAAAGTAGTGCTTGAGACGATCTTAAATATAAAGACCAACTATGAATGCCAACCTTTGAAATATGTTATTAAACACAAATATAGAGACACGTATTTTTTTTATACGTATCCAATTTGAGATTTAAAGATAAAATAACTCATCGCTTATATTTGATTACAAGCAATTATCAACGAAACGTCGAGAAAAATGTTTTAGGTAAAACTTTTATAGTTTTAATATAGTTTATAACGGTCTACTTAAGTGTTTAAAATATTTAATAATTTTTAAAGTACCTCCTAATTTTTTTAAATGAAATTATATTTTTACTGTGTTTATAAATTGAACTTTTCATGCCAAGTTCAAGCATATATTTTTCATTTTCGTTTTCTTTTTTCAATAATATTTGCCTTTTTATCTCGCTTTCATTATGTTTTCGTAGCGTAAAAGCTAATATAAAAGGAAATACCGTAATCAAAGTATCAGCGAATGAAAAGAACGGAATCAGTGATGGGACACCCGGTGCAATCGCCTCTTTCCCGGGAAACGTTGGATGAGCTTTGTTCGCGGTGGGTCACGGCACCTCGGGACTCAAAAGAGCCCGGAGGTTCCAGGCCGCTAATTCGACGCGAGCACCGGGGCTCGACCCCGTAAGCCCGAAAAGTCGTAAAACTATTACCAAGTTGGGTCGTACGAAGTGGCCCCCGCAGCCACGGAAACTTCTTTCCGAACTTCCGCAGCTTCTAGCCGGAAATTGTGGCGGACGTAATAGATACATCGCGGGTTTTAAGACCGGCCAACGGGGCTCGCTATACTTTTTTACGGGCCCCATTCGACGGGAGGATACTGCTGCAGCGGGACTGCAGCTGCGACTTTCCGCGCCTCACTCTTCCTCTCTCTTCTTTTCTTCCGCCCCTTCCTCCCCCCCCCTCTCTCTCTCTCGTAACAACGCCCAAAATGACGACAACGACGAAAAGGACTCTCTTCAAGGAACAACGATAATCGTTAAAGGGATAACGTCATATGCAATCGCGATCTCTTTCCTTTCTTCGAGGTTATCATTGCCGTCACCGTCGCAGATTCACGACAGTCGCTTAGAATTTTTGCCATTATGCGACGGGTCGTACGACGCCGTCGTAACGAGTCCAGACTTTTATGCGAATTGCACGCGCGGCTTATAAATAGGAAAATCGTGCGGCAAAGCACTCGCTGCAATACAATATCGTTGACCCAAAACGAAAGACCTCATCCGAAAGATGCACATTTGCAAATCAATTAGGATAGATCGTGCCGCGAATAAAAAGTGCAAAATTATCGCCAAGCTAACGACTTTTAAAGAATTACAAATTAAATTGTTAGAGCAGAGTCGTCATATTCGAACGATATTATTTCTATCAAAAGTACAGCAATAGTAAAGTAATAGTTTTACGATTCCTTTTATAGATTGGAGTAGATGGGAGAGTTTTGCGCAATGAAAGAGATAAAAAAAATGAAGGAACTTATTATATTGGTGCATGCCAAAAGTTGCGCAGACGCGATATTTGGCTTTTTATTCTTTGCTTTTTGAAAGTAAATTGCATTAAGAACTTTTTTATTAAAGCACATTTCTACAAATTGGCAACGTAACAGCAAAAAAGGCACGGCACGTAAAGGTGATAATCGTGTTTCTGGAAGTTTGAATAAACTTCTTCAAAATCTATTTAAACTTCAAGAAATATCTGTCATAACTTTACATGCCTTTTCCAGAAAGCGATATGCTTTGTTTCTTTGTATTAAACAATTATACAATTAATTAATTTAAGAATTATAATAATTAACCACTTATTCAAGCATTATATTTATGTCAACTAAACAATTGAGTAATTATTGAATTAACAAAATTAAAACCAATCGGAAACGCAGGCTTCAAATTAGAGGCTTCAAATTCGAGGTTTCCAATCGGAGGCTTTAAATTAGAGGCCTCGACACGCCAAATTTAAAACAGAAAAGAAGATGTTCCACAGAATTGATTGGTTGTAATGCCCTCATGCTATGTAATTAATATTAATCTTAAATATTAATCTTGAAAAATTACATTAATTATACACTGAGAAAAATGTCTTGAGAATAACGATCGGATTATCCCATTAAAAGGTAACAAACGGATATTTCCGATTATTTAGATCGAAATATGCAGAAATAAACGGATAATCCGTTTAAAAAATAACTATCCGTCACTTTTTAAACGGATTATCCATTTATTTCTGCATATTCCGATCTAAATAATCGAAAATATCCGTTTGTTACTTATCCGTTTGTTAATGGGATAATCCGATCGTTATTCTTCGGATATTTTTCTCAGTGTAAGATTAGAGATTGATACAAAAAAAAAAAAACAAAAAAAAATACGAATGTTCTTGCGCGAGAGTCGTTTTGATTTCTTACGACGCTGCAAGTACAGAATAACGGAAAGAAGATTCATGATTCAGTGTGATTCCAAGAAGTTCGTCAGGGGAGGTAAAGCGAAGTCTAATGCTGAAAGTCCCGCCGGCGCGACGCGGCGCATCGAAGAAGTAAGACTGCCGGAAACCGCGACGGTTGTACGCACAAATTTTCCCTGATCCATCAAAAGAGAAGCGGCGGCAGTAACTTTTTCCCGTGGAAGTTTTCTCTCAAACGCATTTTGTAAATTCAAATAAGGGATTCGAGAATGACGCGGACCGAACTTTCTCTGAGCGCGGGCGCACGCGAGTGACGGTCGGTATCGAGCATCGCGAATGACGCAAATAACCGAATTACCATAAATTTCAGTAGCTAACTACCGTTTCGCGACACCCCGCGTGTCTCGGCCGCCTCCGAATTAATCGTTGAACTTTCGACCGACATTTTTCCGGATCGTCGCTACATCTTGCCCCTATTTCGCGCCAAGATCAAAAGACCGCCACTGAAGGAATATTTTTATGCTCTGTATGAAAAAGAAAATTGTTTTCTACGTCGACTACGTTTGAAAACGTTAATTAATTCACTGCAAATGACGTGGATCTGAGCGCCGGGGAGTAAAAATTTTAGATTGTCTGTAACGATTTTCTACGTCACTCTCTTGAACCAGCCCGATTACTGATGAAACCAATAAAAGGATTTTATTGGAAATCATAATTAATATAATTCATGGATTTTCAGTAAAAATATCATTTTACATCTCATTGATATTACTAATTATTTCATCTTATTGATTTATAGTACTACATTTTTATTAGTGACTCTTTCAGTGATAATACACATTGAAAAAAAAGAGTTTGATAATAGTTACCAAACGTTGAGTGAAATAATGCCAATTAAATATTTGCTTAATATAGCTAAAAATAATTTTACTTTTCTAAATGTTTAATAAATATTACTAATTTTGATCATGCTTGCTAGATATTCAGAAAAATCAAATTATTTTAATCAAATATAATTATATTAATCAAATACTGACGTTTTTTCACTCAACGTTTCATAATTATTACCAAATTCTTTTTTCAGGGTGTCTTTACGCCTTTACAATTATGCGTCTCGCGAGTCGTCAAAATTTGCTGAGAGAGTCCGCTTCGCGCGATCGCGGCCGTAATTCCGGGTGTAATTGTCATCTTAATTGCGCGAAAACTCGCGGAATAATCGGCGCCGCGAGGATTTCCTCGAGGGGTCGCAAAAAAAACCACTTATTATAGGGGATTGACGGAAATCGAAAAACTAGATAACTACCGCTCTTTCGCCGTGCGCCGTTCTCCTCTTCGAGGTTGAACTCGACGCAATCGCGAAGAGCTCGGGGCTGCGATCTCACCTCGGCAGACTCTGTCTTGGCCCGCCTCTTTCCAGCCGCCCCGCTCGCTAATCTTCTCCATTTCCGAATCGTCTTTCCAGCGACAACCCTTCGCGCGCGAGCGATAAGGAACAATTTTCGCGTTGTGAGCCCCTTTTTATTGCGCCTCCTAGGCGCACTTACGATTCGCTCTCTTCACATAAACCACGTTATTGTCGGTCGTTCTGTCCCTCGTCGCGCCATTAACTTTAAAGTCGGCAATGTATCCTCAAATAAACGCATCTGTACTTCTCATCGCCTGGAACCGGAGCTTTACCGAGAGACCACCACCGCGCCGTGTACCAAATCCACTTTGGGAATAAAATTTTATTAAATATCCGCGTTTATTAAAATTCATAAGTTAATATTAGGAATACGTGTGGATGTAAAATTATAAATTTAATAATTTTACAAAATTTAATTACGGAAATTATAATTTAGCGTAGTAAAATTATAGCTTTAATCTTAATAATGGTACAGCATAATTCATGAGACTAATAATAAATATATTCACGTTAAAATTCGGTGTAATTCAACGATGTTATATTACCTATAAATATTATATTACCTATTTTCATTGCAATAAATTATTAGCTGTCCATCGTAAGTTGAAAATGAGCATCGTGAAGATGTGAGTAACTATAATGTGGAAGATTAATGTGATATCGTAAAATGGAAACCAGCGAAATCTAACGCAGGTCGTTGTCCGGAAATTGAACTGCGCGAAAATAAATCTTCGCTAACACAGAAACCTGGTGCACGCATATAATATTGATAAATATCGATCCCAATCGGTCGGGGGGACCGTTTTTATCGTAATGTATCGTATCCTTCCACGAGGAATCGATTTTACTCCTATCACAGTAAATTATCGATTTTTCTTGGACACTGTTAATTTATTATTGGTTTCTTTTTCCTATTGTAGCGCATTCTAAGTATGGAAGAGCCGCGTGACATTTCGTAAATTAAATCCGATTCGGAAATATGCAGGTAATGCAATAATGACACATTAATAAAAAAATTTCGTCTACCTCGAGTTTAATATAATTTAACCCGCTCGGCGAAAATCGAGCTCCGTCGAAATACGAAGATAAATCTTAAATATACGAATGGACTGTTATCTCGCCCATCTCGTGCAGAGGTACGCGCGTTAAAAGATAGAAGATGAAAAGAACTATTAGAAATTGGTTCCGTCTACCACTTTGAGGATTCGTGTGATCCTAAAGGAAGGGCAAACCGCATGGCATAAAGGCAAGGGCCATTAGCTTCATTTCATCTGAGTCAAACATGCCAGACTGTCTATATGACAAGATAGATCCACCTCTGGTGGATTCTATCTGAGAAACGTGTGGATCCGCGCTTCTACAAGCTTGGAGAATCCACAGCGGACGGAATCGCGGATATTCAATTAATTTCCTCGATGGATACATTCCGAGTAATATACGTGGTAATCTAAATAGAAGCAATCTCTCTTGCGTTCGTGCTCTCGATGTGAACTGTCATGAACGGTGACAGCTTTTAACGTTTCCTAGGAAAAAAAAAAACCAAGTGACGTAAAATGATGTTTTAAAAACTCTACGTACTACATCGATAAAAAAAAAACAACACATTTATCTGTAGCACAACTTTTCAGCTTTCCAAAAATTAATATCGCCAACGAAAACTTTTCTTTATCTACGCTCATGTTTTACAAAATGATAAGTTAATATTGTAACTGATATATAATTAACATCAATGAATATAGATACTGTGGAATCAATTAATTTATAGCTTTATAGTAATGTTCGCCGAAATATATTGCGCGTCGAGACGATGCATAATTAAGATATAAAAACCCTGTAACATCGCTCGAGATTAATTACCATAAAATAGCCGTATTTTCAGCGACGGCAGGAAATTAACAGGTTCCTCCGGTGTTATCGCACCGCTAAGATGTCCAACAATTAATTCATCGCGCGCGATATCCCCCTTCTGTTTCGTTACTTCTGGTTTTCACAAATTCCTGCGAAACCGTGGAAAGTCGGAATTTAAAGCCTGGAATAAATTAGCTGGCATTAAACGGCGGCGCCCGCCGTACCGATAGCTCGCGGTGCTCTACCGCTAATAAACAGATCGCGCGATAAATCCGTTACTTCGCGAACAATATTTGACGTTTCTTCATTACAATACACAATTTCAAATTAAACAGAACTGAATTCAAATTTAAAAAAATAAAGGACGCGCTTTTTGTTTCCGCGCTCCTTTGTGTGAATTTATATTGTTGTACTTTCTTCGTAAAGTATCGCGAACTGACGATGTGCCGACTCCTTCGGCCTTTCGCTCTTTCGATATTTAACGTTTCCGCCTGTGTGGCGCAAGGGTCTTTATCCTTGAAACACGAGAAGACCCGTTTGGTATTCGATGAAGCTACCGCCACGCGATCCTGCCGCGCCATTAGCCAAAGAACGTCCGGCGCATTAGAAGAGGGAATTGGATAAACAGCGCGCGCGCGCTTCCGACGTCTATCTCGAAAAATGACCATTCCGGCACGGAAGCCGAGAGTAATCTTTCGGCTGTAGCACTCCGCAGTTACACAAGTAATCCCGCGATATCGACCGATCGCCTTAAGCTCGCTCGTGACAGAAATCGGATTTTCGGAGGACGCGCGGCCGTCCTCTGCCGCGTCTCGCCATCGAGCAAAGTGCTCCGCCGAAACTGGCTGCGAGGAGCGCAAATAAAAAAGGCGGAGAGAGCAAAGAAAAAGATAAATGGATACTGAGGGTATAGATAGGGGGAAAACGTAAGGCAAGACAGTGCCCAAACTTTTGCGCTGGATGATGAATATACATGAAGAACGAAAATGGAATAACAATAGCGTTGGTATTTCGTGTTCTGACGTAACAAATAATCGTAACACAATATAGAGGCTAAAGCTGTCTTTTTCGACGTTAAATATCTTGTGACGGAAACGGTAGGCGAATAAATAAATGCTATAAACGTCGAGTGTACAGGAGACAAAATAACATCTGAGGGAAATACGATACTTATTAATAAAAGAACTCATTCGTCGCATTTGTCTTCTCATTACAGAATTTATTCTTGTCCGGAATAAAGTCATACGATGTTTAAATAGTCATCTATGTTACATCATTCTCCCAGCAGACTACCTTTTAAGAAATATTGAAAGATACTTAAGAGATACTGGAGAAGAAAATATCTCTTTTTAATGTGCCTTTTTCAAAACCACTCACAATGCCTTGATAATACTTAAGTCAAGCAGTTACGTTGCTTGGGAAGAACGTTGAGGTTTTAAAGAACCGAGGGCAATTTTGGAAAATAGTGAGAATTTCTTTCTCCAATCATTTACATAATTAACTGAGAGATGCTTTGCTAAAAGACGAATACAATATCCCGTTGATGCTATGCCAATATTGTATATATAGTATACAATACTTGGCTATAGCCTTATTCCAAACAAGAATAAAATCTGTGTCAAAGATGATAGATAAATTTCTAATTAATAGAAAAAATAGTTCATTTCCCAGACGTTCACATTATTTCGTCCATCCCCTGTATTTGATATCTTTAGTCATTAATATTTTTTTATTTTGCTAACACGAACATAATTGCACTATCGTTTTTCGCAATCAAGAGAGTCATCTTGTCGTTTCAACGAAATAGAAAAGGGAAAGAGAGAAACGGCAGAGCTACGAGAAAAGAAATGAGGTGGAGACGGGATTCTTATTGGGATCTCGGTAAGGCTGCCGGAGAATTATTTTAGACTTGTTAATGCAATTCCCTTGAAAGCTCGCGCCCCGCGCCACGTCGCCGCGTGGATCCGAAGTTCGAGGATAAATGTGGTAGGTTGGCGTTTTACGCGGTATCTGCAGCCCCTTATATGCGCCGGCATGGCGGAGGCACTCCGAGAGATTTTGCTGCAGCCGTATGAGCGATGCCGTGGGAATGCAGCCACTTCGAGATGCAGCCCTTCCGCCTTTTCCTCGTGAGAAAGCGAGCGAGGGCTTGGTCGTGCCGCGATATTGCGTCGGTTTCCCCGCGAGATCTCCAGACGCTTTACATCCGGGGAAACGTAGTTCTCTTTTGTTGCGCGATATCATTTTTGGATTACGATTTCAATAAGAATCGAATTACTGTAAAAAAAAAAAAAAATATACATATATATTCTCGTAATTCGTAATTCATCATTCGTTGCGATATTACTATATTACTTTCCAACGTCGCGGGCGCATGTATGTTCTGCGGAGCATCTCCCATCGTTGGCGTACGTACGTACGTGCAGCGGCTTGATGCATAAGTCAGAACGCTCTGGCGGGTACGCCAAGAAGGGTTCAGCGCCGGCATCGCGGCCGACTCGTACTACTTACATGGATTCTATTGCGAGTATAGGAAAATAAATTGTCGATGCAATCGCGCTCTCGTTCTCCCCGTCTCTCGAAGCCGCCATGAATTTCGCTTATCTGACAGCCCGGGAATCAAATCTATTCGCTTCTACGAGCTTCATATACAATTTATCGTCGGGAATCGACGGGACCCGGCTATAGACAAAAGGGCCGGGGATATACGTATTCGCGATACAGGTATTCCGATACATTTCCGATATCAGTGAATGGAACTCGGAATCAATGGCGGCGTTACGAAATCATACACGTGGATTGCCATTGTGAAAGCCTGAAAGGCGCGAGATAAATGCCGTAGAAGAATAATTGACACGATTACCTTCACATACCGTTACAAGCTATATCCTGTGCACGTCAGAACAAGTTTTACAACACATTGTTATCCCGCGTTATAGCGCCGCTCAGACGGCGGTGTCATTAATCTCGCTCGTTAGAGAACTCGCGCGACAAGTTGTCGAAGCAAAATTCTCAACGATAAATTTCATCGGTGTTACTTCATCGTGCCGTTCCGCCGTTTAGAATTGCGAGCCACCTCGCGATCGACGTTATTGTCGTTGATGCGGTGTAAGAACAAAGTTGTCCAATAATGCAACAATATCACCGCGAACCGTTCAAAATGCATGTCCGGAGATGCTTGAAAAGCATTGAGCGAAAAGAACAGTTTTGCTCTGAAAGTATCTAAAAATTTAATTACACGCTGAAAACCTTGTCAGACCAGCAAAATATTGTAATTATGTAGGACGTTCAAATACGTTTTAAATGTTAAAAAAAAAATGCCAGTCTGACAGCTTTGAACATCCTGCATAATTATTTTGAGGATCCAACAAAATTATTTTCTGCTTTATATTCAGTAGAATTTTTAGGTTTTCATTTCAGCAAAACAGCTCTCTCTCCGTGTACAAATTATTTGTATTACAAATGATACTACGAATCGAGTGCAGATTTATTTTATGTAGAAAATGGTTGTATACAGAGTAAACGTTATTTATAAATAAATATTACTGTAAAAATATTTAACGGTTGGATTGCATTCTAATGATTTTCTACATTCACATTTTATCTATCTAAAACTTTATTTAAAAAAAAAAATGGATTTCGCTAATGAGAAAAAGAATAAAAGAAACGAATGCAAAAGGATGCGTATTGAAAAAAGGGACGGATTTTTTAAAAACTTCCCTGATGATAACAGACAAAAACGACTATTTCATTAGTTTACCGAGGAAACGAAATAATCGTAGGAGAGAGGCAAATGTAGTTCGGAGTTTATCGACAATGCGAATTTATGCCGGCTGTTTGTAGCGAGAAGAAAGCAAGTAGTATCCATAAATCGAGCTAGAAAATCATTATATGCAAGACAGCGGGTGAGTTATCGACTGTGATATCCAGAGCGAGCGCGCGAGCATTGATGCGACATGCGGCTAACAAATGATATTTATCGATACTATAAAAAAAAATATTGGCAAGCGAGCGTAGTCTTGATTTTATCTCGTCTTCCGCTCGATACATTCACGTGGAAATTCAGCACCGCGGAGTTTTATACGTGCATTTTATTTCGTACATTGATGACAAAGATGACTACGTTATACTGGAGAAAATACAATTTTTTATAGGTATGTATTCGCTCGATGCATGGCCCTTACTATAATTCACCGTTATATTTACATTAAATTAAGCATTTGAAATAAAGCTTGCCTCGCCATTGTGTGTGTTACACAAGAAATTTGATATGAAAGCTAACGCACATATCACGCATTTATTGACGTTCTTGATCATGAAAATTTAAATTTACAAAGAGATTTCTTATGATATTTGATACATTGATATTTTAATTGAACATCGTGCTTTCAATATATCATTCGAAATTTATCTCGACACCGCTCTTTCGATGCTCATTACCATTATTATTCTTTAGAATTCTATGATGACTACATACTGTCTCGCCGGCTATTTTCCCTTAGTCACCTGTCCGGCCGACGCGACGGAGCCGCGAGATAAATGCGCGTCCGGAATCGTCCTTGCATCAGACAGAAAAGGAGCAGGACGTGACCCGAAGAAGCTGTCCGGGCGGTCGTTCAGACCGAAAAGGTCCGAGACCCTTAATGGGAATCCCTGGCGGCAGTGCGCGGATTTGCATGGTGAACGGTCTTTTCGGTCGTCGGGGAATCCTATAGAGGGTACGAACGAAGGGGCGGCGGACGAGGGGGAGAGAGGGGGAGAGGAGAGGGTTTGGACTGAGACGAGCGGTCTCCGGGGTAACGTTCCGCTGCGCGCGGAATTAATCGCACCCGGTTACAAAAGAAACCCCGTCGGCCATTGTGTGTCCGGGTCCGAGGTCCCGTCCGGGATCAAAAATAATTAGTTCGGGAGAAACGCCCGGCGTTCTCCATCCATCCCTCCGTTGGCTCCGCGTGCCACCAAGAACCCTTATCACGTACGAATCCTCACCCGTTCCTGTCACATCGGCGAGGGCTACGTGCGCGGATTGCAATTCCCTGACAACAGGTGAGGAAATAGCAATACTTTGTTGGGGGACCATTTTTCAATTTAACCGAAGCGCTCCGTTTTCGATTTTGGGAGCGCAAGGAAGTTATTAGTTAACTGCCACGTAGCTAGCGTCTTCCTCTTCTCTCTATATACTTAAACATTTTTCACATCAATATCTTTCAATATAACATTTTTATATAAAAATTTAAACTGTCCTCATTACAAAAAAAAAATTGTATTTGTTTATTATACCTAGAAAAGTTATGTTTAAATTGAAGAAAATAAAAATTTATTTTATTTCATGAAGCGCTCTTAGCATCTTTTAGAAGTAAATAAAATATTTGTTTGATTTAAACAAATAAATTTTAATTCAAAGAAAGCACTGACAGAAATTTAGTTGTTCTGGTTATTTTAATTTTTTTTCTTTCATTTACAAAAATTTATTAAAATTAAAGAAATAGTTTTGCACAGCCAAACTATTTCTTTAATTCTCATGAAAAGAACAACCAAGAAATTTCTTCAAATCAAAGAAACTTTCTATTAACTGTATAGCAACGCACACGTTTCTTTCATTAAAAAAATAAAAAATTTTGAATCGCAGAAACTTTTCTCTAGACGTATGTTTTTCTTATTAAATTCATTTTTTAAATTATTTATTATAATTCTACATATTCATTATTTATTAAATCATATGCGAAATGTACTAGAACTTGCGAGGAGAAACGTTGCGACGAAAAAAAAAAAAAAAAACGAAGATATCGTCTTGTAAGCTCAGGGGCAAAAGTGTCTCTAAACATTACGCCACCTACGTCAACACTACGTCAAAGTCTGAAGCGGACAAACAATGAACAATTTACGAAGTTTTGCCCCTCGACAAGTCCAACGCAGCCGCGCAACTTTCCCGATTTATCTTGCGGTCATGCGGTCTTGCATATTTTCGACAGCGATACCGGGCGATATCGATTTCTCAGCTGGCTGCTGGCTGACTGGCTGTCGCGGGATGAATTTCGGTTAGACGGACGCGCAATATTACACGCGCGCTGAACTTCGTCGTCGGTTCCTTCCATCATCATCGACGAGAATCGCGGGCGAAGTTTCTGTACGAGCGCGAGAGCCGCTGTCGACGTGATAGCGAAAACTTTTCTGAGCTGCCGAGCTTGGCGGTAAATTGCGGTGAGGCGTAAAAATTTTCGCGAGCCGAGGAAGAATGATTAGAATCGGCCCGAGCAATACGCAGCTCTCAGCTCGAAACGAAATACCTTCGGTCTTCGTGAGCGCGTGCCCGAAATACGGCCGGAACGATATCGCGTGGGTTCGCGATTACACTGGCGAGGCCGAAATTGCGGACGCGTTTCGAAGGATCCGACTGTAAAAGGACCGAATGTGAAAGAGAGAAGGAAAGAGTGGAGAAGAGGAAAAAAAGAGGTTGCGCCGCGGTCTCGCTCCGGAAACTTTCTTACGGCTGACCGCGTTTTACCAAGACGCTGCGCCTTAGAAGCGCGCGGGGCCTGTTCTCTTACTTTTAAAAAATTACCAAAGTTTCCTCGCGCGGTCGTAATTCTAGGATAGTATTAAAACTCTAGTATCTGGCCGCGTCTCCTGCAAGTTTAATTTAGCGATCGGGATTGATCGCTTTTTCAACTTGACAGTGTCATCGCTTTTAATGACGCTCTCGCGTTTTTTTTTTCTTTTAATGCGATGTGACGCCCGCGCTTTTTTTTCGCCGTGAAAAATGCACTCTGATTTTCAACTCGCGCTGCAAAGGCAATTTGTCACATTTAGCGTTAAACGAAAAGCAGGGAGAATATGAAACCCGCTGCCCCATGAAGTTCTTTGGAATCAGTGGAAAACACGATAGATCGCATTGATCAACGTACGTTCATTAATCCCAATTAGAGATACGAATTAAAGGTGAAACAATTAGAAGGCTCGGGGCATTAAATTGTTACGAACGCATTATCTCGGACGTACGGTGAGATATTCAGAAGTCGCGCTTTCGTTTTCAGAGAACTGCGTTTTGCGCTGTGTGGTAGACGAACGTACAATTTCGCATATAAAAGTTTGTAATAAAATTGAAATGAAAAACAAAGTTGAGCAAATTTTTTTTTTTTCCAAATTGTTCAACAACCACACGTAAAAAAAAATTATTATGCGATATCGAGACTACCAACATTTCTTTTTAATTCGACCGGCACAATCTGGAGCTCGATTCAGAAAAAAGTTTACGACTTTTGGAGCGTTCTACATCTTGCCACATCTTGCATTTTGCGCAAGTTGGGACATGAGTCACACTCGAACAACTTCAGTAACGAATGGCGCATTCCCCAGTCCTGGATGAGCAACGCAATCCCTGGGGAAATTAATACCTGAAAAATCTCGGAAGCAACATCTTCCGGAAAGTAAATTCTCGAAAAAAAAAATCGGGGTGACTTGTACGCAGCAGCGAGAGAGCGAAGATCGCGCGCGTTCGTGAATTACAAATGAAACGAGATCGATGCTTTGCTCGGCGCAATATCGACTTGACGCAGCTCGAATTTCATCGACAGTGTCCCATAAGAACGACATCACGCTACAGTAATAGATAATATAAATACGCTGTATACGCTCCCTCGATTGACTTTGCCTATCTTCGCGAGTGGAATCGAGGAAAAAAATATCCTGGTAAAATGCTGCAAAATGGATTTGCTTTTATAGAGAAACTGTAACATTATTAATTACAGTGAAAATGAAGTAAAGAGACAGAGCTATATTAATTGCGCGTATACATTTAGGATAAACCGAGGCAAATCGGATCATTATAAATTTTCAGACAGTTACCTTTAGTTTTTTAATTTCGTACTAGAGGAAACAATAGACGACAGTTCTCTATTGCATGCGATTCGATGTTAGTCGATGATACCAAGCGCAAAGAAATTTTGTTTCTCACATAAAATCACGATTCCAATTTTGCGAGTCGATAAAAGGCTTAACAGGCTCTTTCCAAAAGTTTATTCATTAATTTTTATTTTCTTCAGATTTTATTTCTTTTAAACTGATTTCCCCAACGTTGAGGCGAATCGGAGGCGAATACAATTTCCTCTTCCTGATTTCGTTTGTTGTGCAATAAGAAATACCACGTTTGCGTATTATTTTATTATATAGAACTCGAGCCAAAGATATAAAAAATAAGAATCAATAATTTTAATGAGAAAATTTTTTAATATAGAAAAAAAATGATCCGTTTCGCCTCGGTCTACAGTACACCCGGAAAGAAGGAGAGACGTAAAATGCGAGGGCGATATCGGCACCATCTTTCAACTCGTAATACACCTCAAACTTTCATTCGGCAAAATTTACTACACTCGCATTTATTGTTCGCTACTTCACACGGCGGCGCATTATTAATGGCATCGTCCCGCTTTCGCTCTCGCGTTCCGCGCAGAAGTAACACCGGGAGGTTGCCGCGGGCCTCGTAATGGCGAATACAAACTGCGGCGAAATTAGCCCCCCGAGAAAACGCTCGCCCGGGTGGTGCGCTCGTTCCGGTGCCAGCAGATAAATTCTCGCGAAAAAACTTTGATGCCGCAAAGAACTGAAAATCGGGGTCGTACACCCCCGCGCACGGCCCGTGGGGCGCGGCGGGGTGGAGAAATGGCGCGAACGCGCGAGGCAAACACACGTACGTAACACACGTGCACCCGTAGCACCCGAAAGAAAACAATACCCATCGTTCTTTTTGTTCGTGAGTTTATTTTTCAGAAGATTTTTCTTCCGCGGATTGTTGCCAGAGGATTATTCCCAAAGACCGTTTTTTTTCCTCCCCCTGTTCAGACAGCACGATATCTAGAGGCGGGGATATGCCGGCGCGCTATCTTAAACGGTAGCACGCCGTCGATGGACATGCATAACCATGCTTCAGCCTTTCCCCTTGTGTAGCGATTTATACACATCGGAATATTTTATTTCGCTCTAGATAATCTAGTTTAGTTGCGATGCGAAGCGCAATGTAGAATATTTTAATTCGCCCCGGGCGATGGATGGAGGGAAAAAGGTCTGGCTCTGTTATCGCTCGAAATAGAAATTTAGAAACTGCGGGGGCATACGAGCTAACGTAAACTCGCGAAATAAAATAGAATTTGCTCGAACGCGAACGGAAGTAAAGCTGAATTATTCCCTTGATTTCGAAGAGCTCTCTTCTTAATTAACAACGTCAATCTTTCCAATTTTTTTTTAATGGAGGAAAAAGCATGTTTGTGACGGAATATTTTACCTCACTTTAAACAGCCGTGCGCTCGGCTTGTCGGACATTTTCGAGTGGAACTTTATTTGTCGATACGTCGCACGCTCGAACTTACATATACTCGTAATGCTGAATTCGATACTTTGGTTCAGATTTGCGGCGAGCAAACCCTTTAATCAGCGAGAAACTTGAGCGGGTGAACCTTTTTTTTTGCGTATTCTGCTACGCAAGACGAGTTCATTCCGATGACTGATAAATGAAGGCCGAAGCCGCGCAGTGGACTTACGAACGCGCGAAGCGAATGGAAAATTGAGCTAATATCCTCGTTCGAATAAAACCACGTTAATCCGCCGACTTATGCGAGCCAAGTAATTGAAAGATAACAGCGAACCAATTTTTTTCAAGAATAACCATAATATTCGGGACGTACCGAGACCATTGAAATACGTTCTTTATCGCGTGGCCTTTAATTGATTTGAAATCGATTTCCCCCCCGAGCGAAAAGATACATCAGAATTGTTCCTCTACTAACAACAAGCCGTGCGATCTATATTAACGGGACGGTGGAATTATAATTAAAATTATGAAAGAGTGATCATTTAAAAATTATTGATTATCTGCCATCGTTTACCTAATTTCGTATAACGTGACGGTTTTTCGCGTTTTAGCGCGGCGGACCGAGCGCCGGACTACATTCTTCCCCGAAATTAATGCACGCCATAATATCGGGTATACACTTTTTTATTTCTTCGCATTTCGCAATTATTCCGTCGCGGCCAATGTACTCTGTGACGCGAAAAAACCGGCGCCATAAATTAACGTCAGCGTCATAGCCTTTTCCGGTAAATAATTCACGAATACGACGTACGACCAATCTCGCGAACGGTCCAACTGTTTCGAATATGTTGAGGGGCGGGGGGAAGGGACAGCCAGAATCTGTTTTGGAGTTTTCCAATCAGGATGCGATGCAAATATTTACGAATTTACGGTACGTCGCCGCGAAATTGGTGCCGAGGCGCTGACGGCGAATTAAGATAATTTGCATCTAAAGCACTAGCCGCGCGCATCTCAAATTTAATCCGTCGGAAGCGCAGTTTCGCTCCCCGCAAAAGGATGTATAGACCAGACCAGATTTATGTGCGCAGTTAGAAAACAAGTTTAGAATGCTTACTAAATGATAGAACTAGAATATCATGTTCTAAGATTTTCATAATGGTAGCAATAATATTAAATAGTATGAAATAAATAACGATTTAACGAGCTCTCAACATACTCTCTAAATCTGAATCAGTGGATTACCAGCTCTACACTTGGGACTAATAAAAATCAATGAAAAGTTACTGATAATCATTGAAAAGTTCTTATTGATCAGTGTATGAATAAAAACACTTATAAATATTAATAAATACGTAATAATTAATAAATTCATTGTTTTCTCAGTTCAGATGATCATTGATTATCAGCTGCATACTTGGGACTAATAAAAATCAATGAAAAGTTACTGATAATCATTGAAAAGTTCTTATTGATCAGTGTATTAATAAATACACTCGTAAATATTAATAGATACATAATAATTGATAAATTAATTGATTTCTCAGTTCAGATAATCACTGATTACCAGCTGCATACTTGGGACTGAATACTAAATCAGTGATTATCTTGATCTAAAAACCAATGAAAAGTTTTTATTGATCAGTGTAATAATAAATTAAATACACTCATAAATACTAATAAATACACAATAAATCAATTAATTTTTCAATTCAAATAATCATTGATTACCAGTAGCATACTTAGGACCGATCATCAAAATTATTCACTGATAATCAGTGATTGTGCAGTGATTCACAGATTTAGAAAATAGAATTTACAGTTCATCGATAATTTGTTCTCGTTACTTCTACGTTTCCGGTTGGAAATTTCTCAACCGCGTAGCCGCGGTTTGAGAACCAATGATGGGAATTGGAGAAAAGATATGCAGAAAAGATGAAAAGGTCGAGACAGATACAAGATGTCGCGCCGTTGTTCGCGCACCCCTCCCGACAAGGAGAAAGTGGCGGGCGGCGGCGCGTGACGGACGTCGCGCGATCGCGGGCGGGCGCGAAAATGCGCGTTGGCAAGTTTGTGCATTTTTCAGGAAACGCGAGTCCGCCGTGCGGCGGTAAAGTGACACGAGACAGACAGGATACCTGGGTCGCGCGCGGCAGACAGCTCTGCCGTCTCCCGTGCGATCGCGTGTTCCTTTCGTGCCTCCCTCGTGCCGTCCCGAAATACCGACAACCCGATTCATAGAAGGAGGAGGAGGGAAAGAGGCCCCCGGACTCTTTCCCGCCGCTTTTATACCCCCGACCGCTTTATTACTTTCGCAATTTTCCGCCGCGGAGGCCGGCCGAAAGTTGCTAATGCCGGCATTATCCGGAGGAAGCCGCAACTTCGACGTTTCGAAAGACTAACGGCCATGCGGGCGATATCCGACCGTGGATGGCTATTCGCAGGTCGTTTTGAAAGATGAACGCCCCGTGAAAATACCAGAGATTCCCCGAGATCTTCGCCGAAAATCGCTCGTGACTCTTTAATAACAGAAATTCAAATTCTTGATTGTTCTCTTCCGGTTGCGTTAAAATACTTGTAGTTCGTGAAACAACAATTTTCCAGCGTCTAATATTAGACGCCTCGATAATAGAATTTGGAAGCTGAGAAATGAGATTTAAAGTTTAACTTGGAGCATTGGCTTGTCGATAAGAATATAGAATGCAGAAACGTTAATAAAATATTTTCGTAGCTAAATCGATCAACCGAGGTTTCTCAAAGTTAGGTAGCTGGAGAACATTGTTGAAGTTCCTCGCAGCCTCGGTTTTTTGGAACGTCGTGAAAAGTGGATTCCTATCTTGATATTCCAAAATTCTGTTTGACCGCATTTCAAAAAGGAAAGTTTACGAAAGCGGTGATTAATTTGCGAACGTTTTACACGCTGCCTCACGTATTACGTCAATAACGCGTACGCAGGCATTCGGAAATGACGCAGAGCAAAATTCGTGCTAATACCCCAGAGCGTCAAATATATTTGGCTTACCGATTAAATGCCGATCAGCATTTATTATTAAATTTATGTGTGGTATTAATATAGAGCTGTGGTTTTAGTGCGGTCTCGTCGCTTATTGGCGGCTTATATAAGCAGAGCATAAAAGTTTAATTAATAGGACGAACGGAAATTATAAATCTCCTACATATCTATCATTTCAATTTTCACTAACAAATTTGTGCGCTAATTTATACAGAAAAATAAGAAAATTAAATTGTGAATAATATTATAACGATGTGCTTACCGTTTAATATCACAAAGTAAATAATGAAAACATTGCCACCGGTAAACTTAGCCAGCGTCCGACCGCATGCATCTTTTACTACTGACGCTTTAGTTTCATAGTCAAAAGCTATTACCGTATTATCCTTTTCCCAGTTGTTAAATCTTTTCTATTTATGTGAACAATCCAAATTACATATTAATGTAATATAGGGTGCTTTCCTAGCTACGACACAACCGTACACAACTAAAACGCTGTGTAGCTAGTCTTGTGTCGTTCATAGATACTAGATTTTTACATTTCGTATCACTGGAACGAACGCCGTTTTTCCTAGCGAATCTTGGTTTTTGCGAGATTTTAAAAATGATGTCAAATGATCGATATTTATCCATGGGAGGTCAAATATATCTAGCTTCGACAGAAGCAGTGTTCCAATTACAAATTAACACTGTGGTAACACTGTATAATACAGTGTATGACTGTGTTTCGTTACTGAACTCATAATTTAGTGTCTGACCGCATGCATCTTTTACTACTGACGCTTTAGCTTCACATCAAAAGCTATTACAATATAATCTTTTTATAATTATTAAATATTTTGTATTTGTGTGAACAATCCAAACCACATATTAGTATAACATAATTTAGCCAGCGTCTGGCCACACGAATCTTTTACTACTGACGCTTTAGTTTCGCAATCAAAAGCTATTACAAGGTAATCTTTTTTTTTAATTATTACATATTTTGTATTTGTGTGAATAATTCAAATTACATATTAATGTAATATCTTACACGACAAGAACGATTTTGTTAAAGTATCTAAATATTTTGCTGGATGCAGATCTGAAAATATTTGTATTGGACCACAAAAATAATTTAATAATTGTGACGGTTGTTCAAGCATGACGAGCAATGCAGCAAGAAACTTTGACATTCCAGCAATTCAGTTTGAGAGTCCAACAAAATTATTTTCAGATCTTATCCGGTTAAATTTTTAGATACTTTAGCAAAACCGTTTCTCTCTTGAGCATTAAATTAAAATATCATTTAAATAAAGCGAATTGGAAATTGAATGAAGAACAAGAATTCGTCATAGGTAACATAAAGAGGAAATCTTTTCACATTGATGTTCGAAACTTTCTGGCATTTTCGTATTGTTGAAACAATCTTGAAAATTAATTAACAATTTTCGAGCATTTTCTATGTAAATTCACATTTATACATCTCGCACACATGTAATTACGTTTTAAGTCAATCCCGGGCTAATAGCGACAGCGCTGTAACGTAATTCGGCCCACTGAATAAAAATGCAATCCCCGTCCGCTCGAACAACCCTCGTTGCGTCCTTGTTTCGCTGCGCACACGTCACCGCGGCAACTCGCATTAAATCCGCGCCGTTTCGTCGTAAAAAGTCGCCGCGTCGCGGTACACCGGGATAAGTGGCAAAAAGGATCTCGCAACGGCCGCGGAATTAACAGCGCGACGCGGATAACGCGGGGGAACAAGGGGGCGTCGTAAGTCGGCGATAATTCAAGAGTCCGCCCGCACGCGGTTCGCGGTCGGACGCTGAAAAGAAAAGAGGGACGAGATCCGGCGTATAGGACGAGACCAGCGAGTCGACGCCCTTCGCTTACACACGCCGCGGCTTTTTCCGCCGCCACCGTGGCGTCGTTCCGAGACCCGATCGCGTCTCCGACCAGCGAGGAGTTTTAATTGCCTTCGGAGAAGTGCTTTCGTCCCTCCGCAAACAGAGGAAACAGAGACTTCCCCCCCCCCCCGCTCTATTTTCGGACCGATCGAACAGCTTGTCGGCGTCGCGGGAGAAAAAACGAGCCTTCACGATCAAATGGCGTCAGCTACGTGCGTGCGTGCGTGAAGTAGCAGTGGAATTATTAGAAAAATATTTTAACAGCGCGTTACAGAAATGCGTATTTCCGGTGATATCCACTTCCTGCTCTAAGACAAACGTGGAGTCGAATGAATATTTAACGGATGGACAACTTACCACGGCTCTTCGATGTAAAATATTCAACAACCGAGTTCCGAGATATTTCGCTACCTAAGGATAAAGTTTATGCAGGGGCATTGACATTTCTCAAAATACCAACGAAGGAGAATTAATCTTGAATGTCCAACGTCCGCCGCATTGAGCGCCGTTCAACGACCGCCGCTGTTGCATCGCGCGCGCTGCAACGACGTTTCCACTCGCGGGGGACGTACCCTCCCCCTCGTCTCGGCTAAATGGATGCCGAACGGAGAAACAATTAAACCAGTCGCCGTCCGTTCGCCAACGAAAACCGATGTGGCTTCGCCAACTACGTTTCGCGAACTCTCGCGTCGTCCCATTGTCGTTCCCATTTTAACACCCTCTCACGCTCTTCCGCTCCATCGTCGTCGTCGTCGTCGTCGTCGTCGTCGTCGTCGTCGTCGTCGTCGTCGTCGTCGTCGTCGTCGTCGTCGTCATCGTCGCCGTCGTCGTCGCCGTCACGGTGCTCCATCGTTCTCCGTAAAAGTCTCCAGAATCCCGAAAAGTGCTTTCGCCCGAACGCGCTACTCCACCGAACCTTTAGCACCGAAGCGCAAAACTTTTACCATCCTGCCTGGCCCCCTGTCGGCATTTCCTTCTCTTCCGGCTCTTCTTTTCGTCGTCGTCGTTGCGGTCCTCTCGCAACAGGACAAAGCGGCATTCAGATTCACTCGGTGAAATTAAAGCGCGCTATTCCGAAACCTCTCAGCCGGGAAATTAAAAGGAGATGCGCTCTCTCTCTCTCTCTCTCTCCCTCTCTCTCACCATGGACGACGACGATGATGATGACGTTAACGATGATGATCCGATAGCCACGAGCAATTAGCAATTGATCGTGTTTAAATAATCTATGGAACCAATTGTGGTTGTTTCTCGAAACGATCGAAGACACGGGAACGAGACGGAGCGCCAGATCACGCGAAACTGTCGTAGCTCACCGCTTGATTCTCGCGGGAAAACTGTCGGGCATTATCGATGAGCTTGTATCACCGCGTGACGCGGATTACAGTTATGAGATATATAAGGAATATTTTCGAATTTATTCAGCGTTGCGTGCATTTTTATTGATGTCTCATTTTGAATATTCATTCGTACATTAATTAGATTATTAAATATTCGATGATACGATTAATTGCAGCCGCTGCTCATCCCGCTTCAAAATACGCATTTTGAAATCAACTACCGTGATGCATCAAATTAATATCCAAAACATAGAAGCGCCCGCAATAAACGGTCTTGCACGAGCTAACAGTTTATTTACGCGGGCTGTAACCGAACCTCATACTTCCCGAAATGAATGGCATCTGTTTAATTAAAAGTCCGTGCGGTGCGCGCAATTGGCCTGTTATTATAAACACGATCTACTTCCTGGGATACATTAAACTAATAATTTTGACGCTCCGGCCAACGGTTTACGGGCGAGCGTTCGTATTGCGAACTATTACTAAATTCGGGAATTACTACAACGGAGTTTCCAACAAATGGTCTGCGCGATAAAGTCCGTACTTTTGTACAAGAATGTCATGCATAAAAATAATTCAATTTCCACGAAGCACGCGAAATTAAATTGTTTTTGTACATTCTTGTCCATAAAAGTACGCAGCTTTTACGTCCTATGACAAATTTAATTGAAATGCGCAAATTAAAAGGCTACAGTAAATTTTCATATATACACTTGATTATTAAAAAACAAAATATTAAAATGCATGTACCAATATAATACTTTAATTAAGAATTCTCATCGTGTCTTTCAATTGAACGCTGATTAACAACTAATCGATTAGTATTTATTTTCTATTTATTTCTCGTCCAGCTTTCATTGGGACCGGCAAACTTTAATTGTCAAGATATCCGCTGCAACATTAAGTTGAAGAAAAAAAAAGGATATCCGACGTACTCGTAGGAAGAATGCGGAAAGAATGGCACCCAATGAGATTCCCGCCGAACAATAATCGTCTGCGTAGCGACCGAAAATTTCGCCGATAAAGTTCGCCAAAACTATTCGCTAATATCCCCCGCCGCCGTCGGATTAATTTCTAAATGAGAAACACGCACGCGGCGCGGCGACGGCGGCACAACAGTTTACTCTACGCAAACTATTTCGCTGAAGCCGTCTAGCCGGAAGCTGCGGCGGAAGCGCGTTTGCGAGCTCGCCTCGAGTTACGATAAAACTTAACGAAGCGAGGAGGCTGCGTGCCCCTCTCGTGCCGCAGACGACGCGAGATGCTACCGCGCTGTTGAAACAGCGTTTCACATCCGAAGATCCGAGAATACCGCAATTGCAGCGCGGCGCTACACACGACTCGGTATGATAGACCCTATTGGCCGATAATTCACGGGAATTCATTGCAATTTCGTAACCGGAAGCCGTTACGACCCGCGTCCAGGGAGCGTTTTAACAAAGAAGCTCGATATCGTTCGCTGTACGCGAAGGTATAGCAACCGTATAGCATCGTAATGCCAACGAACTCGCGCCGTGCACGCGCGATACGAGATGCGCCTCTCCGGTGTCGTATCGTCTCCTGGTACGCGCATAACACACAGTTACGCTAAAGTGCAATTCGCTCGCTGTCGTTTAAAGGATACTCCTTGCGCTGGACCGCTCGCGGAATACGGCGACATTTAAATTCATGCGATACGTTGTGCACCGAGAGGTCATGTGTCGGTATCTGGAGCTTTCGAAAATCAATAAACAACGCTCATGCGAAATTGGAAGTTATTGTTAAGCGCCGGCACGTACAAAATTACATTAGTTTTAAAACGGATTCGTCGTAAACATCTCGGAATGTCGCGAAACGTGGTATCGCGTATCCTCACGCGGCTTAATAAATTCTGTTACCAAGTGCATCCAGCATCCGCAGCAGCTGTAACGTTATTGTCAAGAGAGACGCGAATATTACTCGCAACTCAAAAGTTTTCCCGTCAAACTTTGAAATAAAATTATAAGTCAACGTGAAGATAAGAATTTCTTTTTTAATTAATAGATATAAATAAAAAATAAACATTGAACCTTATCATGTCGCGTTTACAATAAATACGTGTAGAAAATCCAATTGTTTTTCTTATTATTCTTAAATTAAGTTATAAGGGAGAATTACCAAATGCGTTTCACTTAAGCTATTGTTTATTACATTGTGCATTTGGTTTGTATGCAAATCAAAGTTCGAAATTGTAAGTTGATGTTTCAGTCGTCTAGTATTTCATGGTAAACCTTTCAGTAATTACAGTAATTACTAAAGCGTACCTATGATTTGTTATATTATCTTAAAATAATATTGTCATATTATCTTCGAAAATAGAATTTATGAATTAAAGTAATTAAAAATATAATAAACAATTGACTAATATTTTTATTTTATTAATAATTTATTGAAAAAGTGATCAAATATTCAATAATTAATAAATAATAAATGAAAATGTAAAAAACAAAAACAGAATTGAATTTATTTTTGTAATTGACAAATTTTTATTCATAACAATTACTTATTTTACTAATATCATTTATCAATGTTACATTAGTATCATTTCTTTACAGTAAAATTGGTAGTGGCACGAATTAGGAAACTTGATAGAGCTTATAAAAGTATCAATTTAATTCTTACACTTATTATAAATTTCTATATAAGATGAATGTAAAATATTCTACAAGTCTTTTTTTATAAATAATATAATAATTTCAAATAAAATTGCATAATTACGTTAGTCTAAGCTATAAAAGGTAATGAAAAATTTACATCATGTACCTGATTTTCTAAAATGCTGAGAGCATGTACTCTCTAAAATTTTTGGAGTGGAATTTCATCTAAAAGAGTGGAATTCCACTCTAAAAGTGTGAAAATCCTGCCACTCTTTATCAAGACTGACAGGATTTTCACACTTTTAGAGTGGGATTCCACTCCACAGAATTTAGAGAGCACAAAACAAAATAAAACTTGTTAAACTTTTGTCCACATTACTTATTTACTTTCAATTTTTGTCATTAAATATTGTTTGTATGAAGTGAAAAATGCAAAATATCAAATAGGTATGCTTTAGAAGACCGGTACGCATTCAGCAGTTTTCTCCTATCTTGTCTCCTCAAACGTGTATCACTATCACTTGCAAAGACGAAAGTGTACGACGTGTAAATGTGTGTGTGCGCGCAATATATTGAGGATCTGTGGGCTCACTAAGTCCAAGTGACTGTGTGGATCAGTCATCCCTGCGGGAAGGTAAAAACTGCGGAAACGATGCAGCGGGCGCCTCGCTCTTGCATATTCTACGCGAAAGTCGTTCTCTCACGACAACAAGAGTGCTCGTCTGTTTACTCCGTTCCCGCTCGCGCAATAGACGATACGGCTTCCGGTCGGTCCCTTATTTTTATTTGAGAACTGAGATTTCGTAGCTTTCAACGAAGACACTTTTCTCCTCGCGCAGTGGAAACAATGTTAAAACATAAATAATGGGTAATATTATTCCGAGTGCCAAGTAAGTGCCGTAAGAAAGTGCCGTAAGAAAGAACTTACGTAGCTTTAAAAACTTAAAGTAACGAAGTTTAGAAGTTTATACATACACTATGTAAATAGTGTGTATACTTTATTATTCTATCTAAAAAGACACTTTTTCTGGTGTGCTTAATGGTACCCAAGAATGACAAATTGATAGTATGATTAATATCGTTGCGTAACATAAAAATTTCATTTTTCAAAGCTGTAAGCAAAATAACACAGAATATATATTTATAACAATTTTGAAAATTGTAAAATATGAAAAAAATTGAAAATAATAAAACACGGTCTAGATCTGATATCTTCATCGCCTTTAGCCGTGCTGAAACTTGTTTTCTTGGATGGAAAGATATGGGGATGAATATTACTACAATTTTTATGTTCCAATTATTATGAAAAAAAACATTTGTTACGTTCAAGTAGATATATTTATTTTAACATTACTTTCTGAATTAAAAAAAATATTTCTCAAGTTTAAAAATAACTTATTTTAATAACTTATTAGCTAATATTAATTCAAATCAAGAAAATAAATATATTTATTTGAACATAAAAAACTTTTTTCAATATAGAGTCTTGTAATTATCCGAGACATTTTCATTCAAGTGTTATTTTAAGATGAAATTTTTTCATTGTTACATCCGCGAAAGAAGGACCGATCCTTTGCATAAAATTCGATTAGAAAGACCCGCGAGTTGAAGATTCACGAGAGAGAAAGTAAAATATCTGTCTCTCTCTCGTTCGGTTACCGACGTTGAACTCGGGCTGACGTTCGGGAATCGATCGTAAAATTTATCGGAGTTTATCGGGTAATAACCGGCGAAAGAGATGACGGGAAGTTCTCGCGGATCCGATGCCGCGTCGCATCGCGTCGATCGTTTATGCGATCTCGTAAACCCCTTCACTTTATAACGCCTCCAGCGGATTTTCGTTTTGTACGTGTAAAACGATCGGGGCCGGCCAGTAACCGAAATTTACCGAAAAACCAACAAAAATTTCGAACGCAAAGTGGCCACTAAGCATCCCATTTTATTCGCTTTTGCTCGAAAGTATTTTGGTGCTTTCAAATTTCTACGTGCAGCGTGATTGTACAAGACCCACCACAAAACATCCTTACGTATTAATATCCTTTTTTTAACCGCAAAGGTTGAATAAATTTCAACCTTTCTGAAAAATAAAAAAAAAATTCACCAAGCGTGAATTTTTTTTTTATTTTTCAGCAAAGGTTGAAATTTATTTCAACTGCAATGTTTGGTATCGAATATCTAAGCGCGTCACGCTTTTTCGAGGGCGATCAAACGCGGGAACAAAAGATCCGTATCGCCCAATGTAAATAGTTCCCGAATGACCGATTCGACATTTGAAACTATGAACGCCGGCGACACGCGGCATGGCATCGCGTCGAATTTCGGATAAACATTTCGAGCGCTCTTTCAACTGCATCAACTGCACGGATCACAACGGTCTCACCGGTAATTACACGCTCTCAGATCGATTCGTTGTCAAAATAATAAATGACATTATAAAAATGATAGCCAGGAACGACGCTACTTCATTTATGTACCAAAGGCAAAATGCACCCTTATCTCTTTTCTCACCAGCTTGCGCCGATAATTCGTTCCCGACGTTTCGTTTCGCATAAACATGAAATCGCATTCGATAACAACGTGTCGTCGTTCGCGAACAGAAGGAAATTACATAAGCTGGAGATGGGAGAAGGGCGAGGATAGATAAAATTTCGTTCCAGAACCGTTGAATAATTCACAAGATGGAGTAGACACGAGGCCATCATCTTTCGGAATCGCGGCTGAACGGCAGCAAATCTCCCGATAATCGTTCAATTGTTCAGAGAGGATTCGCGAAACCCCCTCCCTCTCTCTCTCTTCCCTCAATCCTCTCTTTGGCTGCCTCTTCAACCCATTCGAAGGTAGAGCCTCGTGAGGCAGCGAGTAAGCCGAGCCGCATTGGATTTCAACGACGACGGGGGCTATTCGCGAGTGAGGATTGAGGATACTTTGAGCGAAGGAAAAACGGTACGAAGGGAATATTTTATCGAAAACTCCAAAAAAAAAAAAAAAACGTTAAAATGAGTGTGAACATATCGTTAAGCGCAGCTGCCAGAAATTTCGTCCTCTCTCGTCTTTTATTCTCCAAAGAGGATCTCGTTAGATTATCAGGCTCCTTTTTTTCAATTTAAGATTCTCAAACATTCGTTGCGCTCCAGTTTCGCGCGTGTTTTTCTTTGAAAGTCAACGGTTACCCGGTGGTTTGGAATATAAACAGTCTGACGGACGGGTTTTGCGAACCCCTGCTTTAATGGGCTTAGAGAAACAAGCGAAATCCGTGGATCTACTATCCCCGTGCCGTGCCCCCGATGCCATCGCGCCGATGCATCTCGACTGCGCGAAAACAACGCTATCGAGACGCGATCGGTGCTGCGGGGGATTAATCGAGTTAATCGCGGAGAATTTACATTTTACAAGGGGCTCGCGTCCACGTCCGCGTTCCCGCGGCCCAGATACGATTTTCTATCTGTCTATCGGCCGATGCGCGCGGATTCGACATGCGCAATCACGTCACCGTCGCGGCGCGACTAATTAATGCGGCATCGAGTAATGCAATTCGCCGCGGTCAGATGAAAAATGTCCGCTTCCGTCCGACCGACGGACGACTGGTTAATTATTCCCCTCGCTACCTTGCTAGTTTAATCTTTTTGCCTCTACAACGTCCACAACTATGGACACAATTTTTTCCAATTTGTAATCCTCGTACGTAGGGACGACTCATGAAAAATTCAGTCTCTTGGCGTACTATATATATATTTTTTTCCCCCGTTTGCGCATCTCTCAATAAAAATAGTTAAATCAAGCGATCCGAAAACTTGGATAATTGCACGTGCTGCTGAGGATGTCTTAGGGAAGAACGATATTTGCCTTTGCAACGAGAAAAATGCGTATATAAATTATGTAACGCGCGAAATATACGTTTTCAGAAGAGTCATGAGAGCAAAAAGGGACCATAATATCTGTAGTGACGCGAAAAATAGGAAAGATAAAATTGTGTAAAAGTAACGTGTCGGCGTTAATAACGACAAGCAATTTTTTATCAAATTACTATTTATATACAGAAAATAAATTTGTAACTTTTATTTTTTTAATTAAATGATGAGATGTGCGCAATATAATTTTGCGGCAAATGGATTATCGGATATGTAAAGTTTAATCGCTATAAATATATTTTTGCAAATGTAATTTTATTCTGCCCTCTGGATTATGAAAAAAAAATAATTTCGCAAGCGGAAAGAGATAATTAATGTAGGTAATTAATTATTCTTCATTCTGATAATTTCACGCCACCATCGTCACGAATAAATATAGATCTTCGTTTAGGTGATAGCGTTGTTTTAACTTTAATACACGTGCGTATGTAATGTAATTACTGCACTAATTAACTGTATGGAATGAATGAGTGTCGGGTGAATATTATTGGGTCGCAATAATTACTTTAATGGTCCCCTGGAAATTAATGAAGCAGACCAATAGATAATTGAACCCACCATCGGAAAAACGTCGCAAGCACGTAGTTCGGTAAAAACCATTACTCTGTATGTTGAATATAATACATTTTTTGACTCTCTTTCTCTCTCTCTCTCTCTCTCTCTCTCTCTCTCTCTCTCTCTCTGTATCTCATCTTTCCAACTGGCATGTTTGTGCAATTATTACGCAACATTTACTCTTAAGAAAATACTTATTAACATTCAAATGGTTTTATGTACATATGATACACACCCAAAAAATTTATGAAAGTCTCCGCATTCAGGGACAGATGTAATACGAAATAATATATTGTTCGCCAGTAATGAAGATAAATTTCATTTACGACAATATCGTGAATAGGATACATTAATGTAGAAAATTATCACGTGGCGATACCGCAGTGGAATTCCTGATGATATCGGTTAACGTGAACGTGCGAAAATTAGTAGATATTACCTTTATCGGCAATAAATCTGTTATTGTTTACAGTTGATTATGAGCTCGACAGCGCTTAAATAGCGCCAAGATATGTAAAGCTCCGAGCGTAACGGAATTCTAATATTTCTCTTTGGATCTGAAATAAATTCACGGCGTTTTCGCTTATCAGCACTTAATTAAAGTTAGCACTCCACGGGAGTGCGGGAGAAACTGCATTTCCAGGGGTCGATAGACGACGAAGCGGGAAACTGGGACGTTTACATTACAATGTATCTTCCATTTGAAACACAAGTGCGGCAACGTAGATATTTTACAAAAGATTTAATTCAAAATACCGCAAATTACGGTTACGTGGCGTTGTTAATATCTTCCGCTGAATTTATACCCATTACAATCAGAAACAATTAGTTCCGACGAGTGAAAGAAAGATTAGAAAAATATTTATGAAGTAGAGAAAAGTTGCTGAATGCGTCTTCTAAAGCGCATTTATTCAATATTTTACATTTTTACTTCATATAAACAACATTTAGGAAAATAGAAAATAAATAAAAAATAAGTAGTACAGAAAAAAGTTTAACAAGTTTTCTTTTGTTTTATGCATCAGAATTTTCTAAAATCGAATACCCTTGATGTAAATTTTTTCATTAACTTTTTACAGCTCTGATAATAATTTATAACGTAATTATGCAATTTTATTTTAAATTGTTACATTTTCATAAAAGAGAGAAGGCTTGTCAAATATTTTACATACATATACATATTTACGATTATTGTAAAAATTAAATCGAAATTTTTATAAACTCTATCAAGTTTTCTAATTTGTACCTCTACAAATTTTGATGTAAAGAAATAACATTAATATAAAATTGATATGTGATAATAGTAAAACTATTAATCGCTATGAATAAGAATATGTTAGTTACAAAAATAAATTCAAGTAGGTTTTATTTCGGTGTTTTTGCCTTTTCATTATTGCTATTTATTAATTATTAAATATTTGATTTTTTCGATAAATTATTAAAATAAATATTAGTTACCGGGTCCCATTAAGAGATCATAGGTACGCTTTAGGCGACCAGTTTTTTAAATCACACCTCTGACAGCACATTACAGAAAAACTTATAACAAATTAATTTGTTGTTACTGAAAGATTTAACATGTAACGGATGACTGAAACATTGAACTACAACTTCGAACTTTGATTTGCATTCGAAACAATACCAAACGCGAAGTAAAAATAAAAAACAGCTCAAGTGGCACGCATTTAGCAACTCGTCCCTAATATCTGCTCACAGCGTTCGGTCCAGCGACGGCAGCAACAATTCTAATTGCGTTCTAATAACGCGCGTCGACTCGCTTCTCCGAGTCAGACGTGCAATCAGCGTTTCTGCCGAATATAGCCGTTCGTCGTATATCATTTTTTTCCTCCTCGGGACCGCGGTCTCGCCCGCGACGTCGATTCAGCGCGATCGCTTCCTTCAGATTATTAAACCGCGATACTTCATCGGGCGTTATCGCCGACGCGGCGATAAGCGTTCGCCGCGCGCTATCTCCGTTGTTGCTGCCGCGCGCTCGGTCGTTCCTCCTCTCGTCCTTAGTTCTACTTCATCGCGCCCACCCCTCCTGCTCCTCCCCATAAATCTCTCGCTCTTCGTCATTGATTTCTGCGCGAGTGCTCGCCGCACAAATAATTCCCCGACGTTTTCTCCGACCGCTTTGTTCCGTGCGCGACCGTGCGAATATTCGCATTCGTCATTCCGAATCCGCCCGAGCATTCGCGGCGACAGGATTTTTCCTTCCACGGGGGGAGCCCCTCTCTCTCTCTCTCTTTCTCTCTCTCTGCGTGACCCTTGGCAGGACCATTTCTCAGAAAACTACTGGGGTTCGCCGCGCTATCGCATCGTGTAACTGTTCAACGGTGTTTGATAGCGGGTAATAAATTCATAGCGCCTGCTTTTCCGATCGCACACACCCACACACACACGCAAGAACGATTGTTCCAGGGTAATAATGCAAAAAAAAAAAAAAACATTGATTCGCTTGATCGCGAGTAATAAAAGCGCGAGGCCAAAGTTCAGACGGAAGATCGCTGTCTCGCGTATTAAACGATCGCGAATACTTTTCTTCACCATGGCGCAAAGTTACTCGTTGCCGGTGCAATTTCAGCCCATCATACCGCACGTAGGGAAGATCGAGTGCACCACTCTTGCAGTCCATTGAACGCGCAGGATGCTGGCGCTCGCAGTCTTTTGAATTTCCATCCGCGCTGTAACAGGGGGCGGGCGCGCGCGCGCGAGAGAAGAAGGTGTGGAGGGTAAATAATCATGGGTCGTTACGTGGGGCAAGATAAAGGACCGCGCCGCTCGTCGTTAGGCTCTATCTTCGGGCTCCGAGATAGATCGACGCAACGTCGCGTCGGGTTTACGCGCTCCCTCCCTCGCTCCTCCCTCTCGAGTGAAAAATAACACGCCACCCGCCCCCGAGAGATGAGCGCGCGAGAGCGTTGTGCGCTCGCTCGCGCTGAATTGAAGATCTTGATGGAATGAACGGGAGTAGAAATTCCATTATTCGAACGCTCGACTGTCCGAATAGCGTTACGTAATGGAAGAAAGCGCGGACGTTTTATGCGAGATAACAGCCGAAGCGCGTAAAAATTGGCGGGCGTATGCGGGATGACAGTTGACAGAGTTGAGAGATGAGCGGAGCTCGTAAGTCACCGTCTCGTCGCTCGCGCACATTATACGTACGAGAATGCACTTGCACACAACCGCCGCGCGGTTAGGCGCCCGATGATAGCAGCTGCGCCGCAATGATATTCGGTGGAATTGTCGGATTCTTGCACGAGGATCTCCAATTACGAATGCAACAGGGAGAGACAGGGGAGGAGGGGGGGGGGAGGAGGAGGAGGAAACGCTGAAAGGAACGTTACCCTCTCGCTCGCTCTCCACATGCGAACCGGATATCTCCCTCGCGACACGCACGTATGCCCCGCGACCGAAATCGATTACCGTTTCCCCGCGAGTCACGTATAAACATCGTTGCTTTCAAGGAGAATCGGCTTTCGTTATTCGAATTCTCCTGTCATTTCTGGCCTTTGATGCGCTTCCGTGAAGGACCGTAAAGCTATATATGGCCCGTAAAAGCATGGTACTCGTATATTTACGTTAGCTCGTTCGTTCCACGATGCGAGTGCACATGCTACTACTGAATTTTTCAGATTTTAAGCAGAAACGAGAAATTCGTGAGAGAGGGGGAGGGGGAGGCGGGGAGGGGAGCAGTAGAAGCATAAACTTTTAACGAGATAGGTATTGTGAATCTGAAGCTTTTTATGTTCGTGCATATTCATTGAACGGAATCATAAAAAAATGTTATTTATTAAACTTTTCTCTCTCTCTCGCTAATGTTTGCGCGCGATTATTTATTATTTCGCGAGCGCAGAGAGATACGTTGAAAGGAATAAAAGTAAATGGAAAGAAATATTTTTCATCGTCGATAGATTATTTGCCAATGAAATGTGAAAGCATATAACGTCATCTGATATTTAAGATTAAACTTATTCCACGTTCTTTCACCTTATTTTTGCAACGGTAAACGGGGAACGAGAGACGGTAATCGCGGGAGGAAAGAATAGCTCTGCCGAGGGCGATATAAATATCGAGGTAGCAGAATATTCCGAACGACCATTGTTCTAACGAGTGCATTGTTCGACGGGAATCGAAACGGCGCAATTGCGAGGCGTAATAACTTAGCGCAGGCGGTGCACCGAAAGTTTTTGCTTAAAAGCCGGCAAGAATCGGCGGCGGCGGCGGGAGAGGAGAGCTCACTCTCAAGCTCAAAGCGGTCGGGCCGCGACGACGAGACGCGGGCGAAAGTTTGACTGGCGCCAGCGGAGGATCCTCCCTCTACGGCAGATGGCGGCGAATCTCTGCACGTTAGTATTGAAAGAATCGCGAGAGGCTGGGGCGAGACGGCTGGGAAATACCAGCCCTCGGCCGGATCGTCCCGCGGAATTGCATTGTCGTTAGCGACAGATTCTCGGGCTGCCTCACTGGTGGAGTACGGGAGATATCCTAGCCCGAACCCTTTTCTACTCCGTTATACCGTCCGACTTTACCGTAAGCGCGCGCTGTCCACGCAGATGGCCCTCCACATTTCCTTTCTTTCACACTCGCGTAACATTTTCCCCCGTCTTTTGCACTCCGTGCGTTCCAGATAAGAAAAACCTGACAACTATTCTCGTCGGCGAATCATCCTCGTTCAGTGCTGAGTTCTCTATTCCTAGTTAATTTTCTTTGCATCCCGGCAGAAAATGATATTAGGAGCGTTATTTTTACATAGGGTGGCAATTAATATCGAGGGGGGGGGGCGAAGTCTAAACTTGATCCGCTCATGCGTGACAATATTGCTAGAACTAATGCGCTTGAACTAACATCGTTTCCTAAGCTGACTAGTGAGAAGGATCATAACCGTACAACCCCGACCGTAAACGACCCTTCAGAACGTGGTCATCTTACAGGGTGTAACGGCGGAGCTGCCGGAGAGCTCCGAAATTAGTGCACACCACGTCAAATGCAGTTTACAGTGTAAATGGACTTTAGGACAGGGAGTGCACGATCGATCGATATGGCCAGTGGTCGGTACAGGTAAATAGTCGAATTTCCATCAGAACACTGTAGGCCAGGACTGCGCATTACGCGTCGCAGTAATTAGAGAAATTAAATTGGATGAGGTGATCGAAGAAAAAATGGAAGTAAGATTACCGTTAAATCGGAATGTTGTTCAACTTCAGTAATTAATATCACTCATATTTGCGCTAGACATGTTTATAAGAAAAAAATCGATGAATGTATCTACGTGTTATTTTAACGTGTTATTCATTTGTACACGCGCGAGGAAAGGTGGTATTGTGTCTTGTTTTAATGCGAGTGCGTAGCAGCGACAGCGGCGGTTCCGGGAAAAAAATGTTCAAAGGTATTCGGTATAATTCGAAATATCAATATTTTTCATTATATCCGAAATATATCAAAGATATCTGGCTGTAAAAAAATAACTTTCCAGATCTAAATATCATACAAAACCGTACACACGTTAATGGATAAATAAAAAGTACAGACTGTTTCGAGTGTTTTTATGCAGCGACTGCAACGAAAGATCGTCCACTGCTAAATTCGTACGACAGAAACATGATGGATAGTTAGTAGCTAATTAAATTTAGCAAATTTTACATTAATTCATACCGCGAAAATATGAAGTACAAATTCATTATTCGGCAACAAGAAGCGAAATGATAATTGCGACGTTGAATCGAAAGATAAAAGTCTGAAGAAATTTTCATTTCCCATGCGACAGCACATACGAGCATCTTAGGTCGCATTACTATGCATTTAAACTGAATTCACTTTTGTATAAAATTGCGAAGTGAGTTAGGTAAATTCTGACGAAAGCGCAGAATTTCCGCGGAATATTTATAATCAATTAAATTTCTCTCAATCAGAAGCGACGTGGCTTTATACATCGTGATCTCTTTGCGTTTAATATTTCGAAACAGACAGATGATAAGCGAAAAATATGTTTCCCAGTAAAGAGAGAGAAATCTCGATTTACAAAAGACCTAGCACGGCCCGTCAAAAAATATTCGGCGCAAAATGCTTCATCGTGGAGAAGACAGAATCCAAAACCATCACGAACTACGTTCTGAAAATTTTACGCGCTGATGGCTGTTGGACAGCGATGGAACACTCGGTACACGCTCTCGCGATATAACAAACAATCAACTGTGTGCTTAGGATGCCTTCTACCACCTCGATAGGCGGATCCGGTGGATTTGTATTTGCATGCTTATCACCGAGTCCGGAGTAGATTGTTCCTGCATGCGCATTTACCGCACTTCGTGCGATAACGTATAGCGCCTTCCTGCTCAAATTTCGTTGGACCAGTAAATACAGCGGTGGTAAACGTCGTAGGAAAAATTGAACGACTCCTTGCACTTGTTATCGTCATCGTGTTCTCGCGATCTCGTCAAATGTCAACTTAAAAGTCGCACTCTAATCGTTACGTCGTTAATTCTTCGTTTCTGTTTTAAATGTTAATGGAGATAGTCAAGAATGTTAAATAAGGTAATTGTAAATTACTGTATCTATTCTTCTGACACTTTTCGTAAAAAAAAAAATATAATATAATTAGACCATATTGAACAATGGATATATGTACCCAATACCTAAATGACGTTTTTTCTAAAAATTGTCTGCACCTATGTAAATATTTGAAATGAAATATCGTTTCATATTTTAAATGAATATTTAGAAATGTTTTCTATGAATCTCTCTTCTTGAATCTAGCTATTAGTTTTTAATTTTGGATTCGGCAAAAAATTAGAAAAATGCTTAGACAAGCTATGCAGGATACACTTATTTCATATAAAAATCTTGAAATAATATCGGGTTTCTATTTTGAAGAATTCATGAATTATATTATCTCAAATGATTAAATACAGATAAAGTTTCTTGTATGTTAAATTATTCGTTCATGTTGCGTCCTAACACTCCCTAAACTTCTCTCACATCGACGAAGAAATTACATATGCAATCGCGAAAGCTGACTTTGATTTTCTAAACGCGTCAAAAGGTTAACGAATAAATCTCGTTAGTTTCCAATTCATCGCGAATGTGATGATTCATCAACGCTCGACCAATTTCCGATCCATCTTCGTTGCCTCGTACGGCACTCGTGCCGTAACAAGGGCCATTAGGTCGACGCATGGCTGGGATTTCGAGGACCGGACGGAGTTTTGTACGGTCGTCGGAAAATAGCGCGTGCATTCCGCCGTTGATGGAGTGCACTTACGTAAACGCACGCAGGTGCGCCTAATGGCCTCGTATTTACCGGCATAGCTGCGGCAATTATGTCGTCTACGCATTAATCGGGAAGCGATTTACGAGGAAAACCTTGACATATTTTTTACCATCGCGCCTTCCAAGCGTAATACAATAAATAAACGCGAAGAAAATAGCGCGATCAATCATCAATCGTCCCGATGAGGTGCAGTGGGACCTCTCATTTTTCTTTCTTTTTTTTTTTCACGACGACACGACATGTGATTACGCGTCGCGTGGCTGGCATCCCGGATGATATTTGTTGGCGAGATCGAAACTCGCGCAATCAAGTTCCGCAATATCGACGGGCGGCCGGCGAGGAAACGAGACAATTGACCCGGGCGGCCGCAAAGTTTGCTCGCCCGCCTCGCGAACGGGCACCACGTTCCACCGCCTATTGTATCAGGGGGGAGTCCCCCGCGACAATCGCCGTACCGGGAGCGTATTTGAGTTTCGAGCGTGCGCCCGTGATAAATTGCCGCGGTAAGAACGGCTCCGCGTTCGCGTTCTTCGAATTCCGTCCTAATTTCCGAGCGAACGGCGACAAACGGCGACGAAATCTGTGGCCGCCAACGAGAAAAGTTCCGCGCGCGCGCGGCGGCAACGGCGGCGTTTTCGTGATTGATGAAGCACCGACGAATACGACGAGGCGGGCGCTAACGGCGATTCAATCTCGCCCGAACGATAATAAGGACCACTCTCGACGATCTGATTTGTATCGCGCGACCATCGATTATCCGCCCGCGGTATTTGTCTCTCGCCCGTGGAGAATAATTATCCGTTATCGAGACCGCGTTAAATAATGGCTCGGAAACCAAATTTGATATAGCCGAGAGCCGTCGAAGCTTCAAAGATGATATCTGTATTCGATATCCGTTGAGGAATAATTAGAATTCCGTAATATTCGACCTTAACTATTTTACTAAAAAAAAAAAAAAAAAACCAAATCGATCGTTTAATTTAAAAACTAATACTACTGCACTGTTAGATATTAAAGAATTACATTCTTTGTATTAAATAACATTTTGTTATTTTTAACTTCTATGTGTGCCGAAATTTATTGTTTTAACAGCAAATATGTAGTTAAAAAGAGCAATCTCGTTTAATCAACTTATTTCTGTGATTAAATTACTTGGTTTCAAAATAAGTAGTTTGCATTGACGTAAACACCTAATAAGTAATAAAATAAAGAGTCCAATTTAACATTTTTGTAGCTAACTTGATTAACCTCATTGTTTTAGTTTAAATTGACGACATAATTAAGTGAGAGCCATGGCAACCTATAAAAATGATAAAAAATAACTCAAATTGATTGGATTTCCTACTTAGAATCTATATAGATTTTCTCTGGTTAGAACCGTACTTTTGAAACATTACACTTCTAATTCGATTTTTCACAGAGTTCCCGATCAGAATCCATCATTTTTTGGGGGAGGGGGAAATCGAAATAGATTTCAATCAGATCCCAGAAAATTTTTTATACGGGAATTTGACAGTGTAGTAATCTCTACATATAAAAAAAAATCGACATCCGTTGTAGATAATGCAACGTATGCCTCCCGATATACTTTCTTGATTGACATTTGAATTATCTGATCTTCCAACCATTTGTTATATTTATGAAAGAAAAAAATTTATTAACGAGCACAATCCGTGGTTTTAAAAATTTTCTTGAAATCTGATAACTGTTATTCCGACGGCCTCATGTTATAAGATATCCCCGGCAGCATCGAATATCATAACAGCGAACATGTAATGGTGTCCATTATCGTGGCATTCGACCGTGCACGCGTCCTCCACTTTTCTACGGGGGAGAGGGGGGAGGGGAAAAGTGGAAGATGGGACGTACATTTTCAGCGAGATAATAAAATTCTCTCTGATTGCGAGATGAAATAATTTTCGCGAAAGGACTGGCAATCTCTGAAATTCAGCTTCCCACGTATACGAAATGACGTCGAAAGAAAACATGTTGGAAGTACATCAGGGAAATGCAAATCGAGAAAACATAAATATTTATAAGCGAAAGAAAACCTACGGTTGCGTAACAGCGCAGTTACATTTATTAAACGCGAGGCGGCCCTCGCGAAGAGTGCTTCAACTATCGCAATTAGTTTCCCGCTCGTGCCGTCTGGGTAATTAACTCTTGTAAATGAAAGTTTTATTAACAGCCGCTTCTCCCGGATTGCTCCGGTACGAATAACTCATCCGGTATAATAAATGCTCTCCAAACGCGTAAGTACGTTTAAATGTCGAGTCGTTTGAACGTGCCGCGTAACGCGCGGCAATGGGAGGTAATGCGGCAAATTTAACTCGGACCTACCCCGGTCGCGAGAATATCGACAAACATCGCTTCCGTTCCGCTAGAAGTAACGATTAATTCTTTCGAAGCGAGAAAGGTTGAAACGACGGGAGGAAGACTGGCGTGTCGTTAATTATCATCTGTTTGCGTCGTAAAAGTTCACTCCCAGCTATCGAAACACCATCCCAAGTACAGCGCGCAACCTGTTTTTTTTTTTTTTTTTTTTAAATCCTTTTGCTGTTATGATTTCACCATAAATTCGTATGTGAGGTCGCAATTTTGCATACTCATTACGCAGATAAATGATAAAAGATAAAGTCGCAGCGGTTTGCCAACTCATTAACATAAGATTAACATTCATCGTTGGGGTCAGAGTAACTCCGCCATGACGGTCACGTTAACTTCCAACAAGCGATGGTCGAGAATTAAATACGAGCGTGCAGAAATATGACATCTTCATAGCTTCAAACGGAATGTTATGCTAAATTCAATTTTATAAATGTTACGTGCGCTTTTCTACGAATAGACAAACTTTTACATATATCGGGCAATGGTGGGAAAGCGGCGTATTTGAATAACTTAAATACCCCTGCACCCTCGTGTAGGAAGCGAATAGAATAAGATACAAAAAACAAGAGAATAGAAAGTTCTCGATACTCTCTCTGAAACTGTATCTTCAAGAACCCAGAGTAGTATCGTTTCTTACAAAGACAAAACCTCTAAAAAAAAGTCCTATTGTGTGATATCTAAATTATTCAGATATTCAGATTCAATTTATTTACACTTGACACCGAAGGAGGAAAAATAGCGGTAACCCCGTTAAATTTAAACGGCCCTGTGTTTTCACAGATTGAAAGTCTGCGAACCACCGCGACACGACCGGAAGGAGCGGAACGTGGACGACGGGAGGGATAAGCACGATCGTAGGTATCGCGAATGTCTGGCACAAACGGCTCGTGAAAACGAATTGAGAAACTCAACCCTGCGCTTTCGAACCCCCGGGGGCGGGCGTCAACGGCCCGAGGGGGAAGAGAGGGGAGGGGGGTGCGAGAGACGAAGGTAACGAGGCCCGTAACCGAATTTCCAGATCGTCCGCTTCTCGACGATCCTCCTTCCGGAGACGCGCGTCGCCCGGGATCCCATTCTCGCGAAGTGGAGCGAGAGATTATGCATTGAACCGCTCCCCTCGTCCGCGGAACGGAGAAGTGCCGCTGATTGCCTGAGTTTCGCGTCGACGGGGCGGCGACGACACGCTCAACCGATGCGGGGGAGAGTACCGTCGCTCGTGTTCGCGGATCACCCGCCGGCGATAAAGGGAACGCACAGCGGTCGGAAATCGCGGACGGCGCGCGCGAGAGACCAGCTTTACAAACTAATAAAGATTAAATCATTAATTTGAGCGACGCTCCTCTAGCTTGTGATATTTCTCCCATAATTTGTAGGAAATATCGCCAATATTGACACCCCATTTTGTTTCTGAATAATATTGCTTAAACAAAAGCTAAAAATAAAAGTTTAACAATATAAACACGTACTGAAAAGTGCCTTCTATCAGATGGTATAGCAGTTTTATAATACCCCAGAAAAAAAAGTTTATATGCAACCATATATAATTATGTAAAAATATATATAATTATATATGGAATTTGGCCATTTATGTATGATCATATATAATTATACATGACATCATATATAATTATATATAATCATATGCACTCATATATGGATACATATAACATACATGATATATATATTCATATATGATTACAGATACTTTATATATGCTTGTATATGATTCTATATAATCCTATATGATTATATAAACATATATGTATATAAATATATATGTACTCACATATAATTATATATAATTACTTATATATAAGTACTCACATATTATTATATAAAAACTTTTTTCCCCGGGACTCTTTCGTATTTTGTAATAATGAATGCAACATAATCTAAAAAATTATGCCCCGAAACTGGCACCATAAACAGTAATACCAAAACTCAGACACGGCCCCGTAGGGAATTAAGTATAAAATAAATCGAGAAACTTTTTTATCAGTGCATAATTGCAAGTTGAAAACGTATGAAGATCGCTTTCAATTTTCTTGACGCACGATTCATACTTATCCGGAATTTTGGCGTGACGACGGCAGCAAGTCCGTCGCAAGCCGCTCCAACGGAAGTTCTCGACGTCGCGCGTCCTCGCTCGACCGTTGTTACAAGATTTTTGGCGTCAGATGGTCGACGCGCTCGACACTTTTTCAACGTAGTTTTCCCAGCAGCGGGTCCGGCAGTTTTTCGATATTTTTCAACGCCGTCAACACCATCCCCCTTCCCGTTCCCCGGCTCATCCACATCGACGAAGATGAAGTGGCGTTCGATCCCCGAGAACCGAGTTATACCGGAAATTCGATGCTCTCAGCACTTTCGTCACGCAGAGCCCTTCGGGGGAGGGAAAAGGAGGAGAGGGAAGGGTAGCTGGGGCGGGAGGAACGGGGGGAGAGGAACGAAACCCCGAAAGTTCGCTGCCGGCAATTAAGGACCGCTACTCGAACGCCGAGAGTCACCCGATCGGACACCGCGGAAGCCGCAGGCATCCTTAATAAGGATGTTACACGGACAGGCGAACGCTAGCGACGGCGACGCCCCGGAATTCCGTCTGCCATTTAACTCTCTTGCCGCGCGTTTTACTTTTACCTCAACCGGGTTCGTATGCACACGAGAACACGAGAGGATAATGGTTCTATCTGCTACAGTAAATTGCGATTTATCATATAACAGGCTGCGCTCCGAAAAGCACATAGGGCGTAATTATGCATAATGCGGTCGTGCGAAACATACATTCAGGAAGATATTATCCGATACCGCGCAGCCGGAGGGTTAAACGAATTCGAATTATAAAATAAAAATACAAAACGGTGTCGGGGAAACGGCTAGTTTTCCACATGGCTGCGAGAATAAAAACGGCGACGTCGTCGTCGTCGTCGTCGTCGTCGTCGTCGGTATGGCACAGCGGGCGGGCGAGACGGTCGATGAAAGAACGAGCGATTTAGGTTCGATTGTTTCCTCTCGACGCGGCGCGACGGCCGTCGCTCTTGTACGGGAAAGCTACGAAAATGCTCTTATCGCAAAGAGGATTTTCCTAACACCGTCCGCCAAATCTTCCGTGTCGGACGTACACGAAGGGTGAGCATCTCCCTCTAATCTTCGCTCCTCTCACCCTCTCCCCCTCCCCTCCATCCCCCCGCGTCCTCGCTTGCACATGCATATCCTCGCATACGCTATCGTGGCATCCGATCTATCCCTCCCGCGAGGGAATACTTTACAGTTATTCTTTCGTCGATAGAATTCGAAATGAACGGTCGGTGGTTTCGTCGGATAGGGTGTCTCCGAAGCCTTGCGAAATAACTGATTGTGAGTAACGATGACAAATCGGGCGGAGGGGTGAGGCTTTATTCCAAATCTCAGTGGGGACCGCGTCTGACTTCGAAGTGATATGATTTTCCACACTTGAGCAGTGTACTAATCTTTGCAACAGCAATTCAAGCTAATAACACGATTTTTTTTTAAAGCAAAATATTATTGTAACAATTGGATACAGATTTAATCATTTTACATATTACAACATATTAGTGTATAATTTTGGACGCACTTAGGACGTTTTGGTTCCATAGTACCAGATAAAAATTGTAGAAATTTAAAAACTGCAGGCTTCTCAGATTTATATTTTTCTGTTAATTAATGACAAATTTAAATCAGCTGCAGGAAATAAAACAATGTTAAATGTGCTTATAAATGGGTTATAATATTTTATGCAGCGAAAATAACCATATCCGTATTTGCAGATTTAAATAAATAATTTTTAAACGAGTAAATGGATCTAAATGAATTTTTGTACGAATATTTATTAAAGTTTCATTAGTATATGTACAAATTTTAAGTTAATTCGTAATGCTACTTTTTATTTTTGCAAATAAATACTGCAAAACGTGATTTTGCATAAAAATTAAGGGTAAACAAAAAATTAAATAACTTATAAATCAACGGAAAAATTATGCTCTTTACACAGATACTCAAACATAATAATAAAACAATAAATTTTTTATATTTTTAGCGATATTTCGTAATGTGATATACACATCCTTGAAATATACGAGTCGTAAAATGAAAGATTATCGTAGACATTTTAATATTTTAGATATTCAGTCGATACTTGCAATTGAAATACAACAAATGTAAAGCAGTGCAGATAAATGATACACGAAGCCTTTTTAAATATATTTGACGCATTCTTATTTTAAATTTTCTCGTACAAAATATAATAATATTTACGTAATCACAATAAATAATGAAATTGTAATGATTGAAATTTCAAATGATTTGTTACATCATTAAATATGCATACATTTATTATAGATGTTGCAACTAAATGAACAACAAAACGTAAGCAAATAATACCCGCGTGGGGGGTTTAGCGAATCCCAGCATTACCATCCCTGAGTAATCAGGGAAAACGAGATATCGAAGTGGAATTTAAAATTAAACTATATTTGTTTATTAATGATAATATTTATTCAAAGATTTCTCTCTGAATATTTTCCTCGTATGAAGCACAAATATTCAGCAAAAATGTGCAAATTATCGCCATTTTTGTTCTGCCTGCAATTTAATAACACAAGAACTAAAACAACATGTATAATCCAGAAAGTCCGGGTAGCTTATAAAATATGAATGTAACCGTGAATAAAACTGACGAAACCTCGCCTTGTGTGTGGTCACTCGTCGCTTGTACCAAATCGATATCATTTTCATGCAAAACTTTTTTAGCCACGGAAATTGAAAATCGGTCGTAAGTTCATATTGCATTCTATATATATTTCTCTCAAATATTCGGAAAAGTGTCTCATCAAAATGCAGCGTAGTGCTCTTAATTTCATTTGTTGATATAATTACAAAGCTTCAATCATATTCGAGGGGAGAAAAGTTTGTTATTGTATGTCATCAGTTTATTTAAGTATTATTTAAATTACGTTTTCACTACTAAGTTTTCTTTTTGTAAGGGGAAACAGCAAACTTCTTCTTGACGAACGTTCGTCTCACTGATACATCTTTTTATGAAGATAGAACCGATATAACTTTAGGAAAAGGAAGGGAGAAGAACTCGAAGTTTTAAATTTAAATTGAGATAGAAGTCGTATGGATCGGGATACATAGAAATAACTTGTAAGAAGCCTGTGACGTTGGAAGCGAACGAAAGTTATTATCAGTCGCAAACGCACATCAGTCGTAAAACCACATTCGAGTATCTCCATAAAATATCCGATGAAAATGAGCTAATTGCAAAGAAAAAAAAAGAGAAAATAAATATGAGGGAAAGCAATGAAAATCTGAACATGGAGAACATCGAGCTTATCATTAACGTATCGTTCATCATTCATTTATAAGTTTAAGATATCATCGATTACATGTTACTTGGCAAAAATACCGACTTGTCTTTTGTTAACTTTTCTTGGATGTTATATTTTTCATAATTTTAGCAAATATATTTCACATTTGAAACCTATTAAAAATTAACTTTATTTCGATCATATTTATATATAGTTGATTGTGTAAATAAAAAATTGAAATAGAACGTCAGTTTTACCGCAATACTATTACAAAATGTTTACTCAAATTAAATTTGCAACATTTTTTAATGTATCTTTAAAATAAATTCATTTTATTCCATACGCTTTTTAATGATCTTTAATCACAAAAAAAAGTCACTTACATTTTTAATATTAAATCAGAGAAAGTACCAAGAAGAAATAATGTGAAATAAATGTAATGATCTATCCGCAATAAGCGAATCTAGAGAACACAGAATTTAAAAGAAAAATAAATAAAATTTAGATGTACTATCACTAACTTTTTTTATAAAAATTCAAACTCGCCAGAGTCACACGAGAATGTATGTGAATGCGTATGTTATATTTTGCTATTTAGTTTTACATTATCAAGACAAAGTAATAAAACAAATTGTCGGAATAATTGAATTTCAAATTAAAAGTAAAATTTCCAAAATTTATCCGTTGTATCAATAAAATCACATGAAAATCTCTCCCGTGAATTTCAAGGATAAAAAATTAATTCTCTGAAAATTTCAGGTTTTCCCGCTAGTAAATACTCTGTAATAATTAATAGAAAACAAAATAGGCGGAGTATATCACAGAATATATCGATATTATCGCAATAGCGAATACATTTTTTGATGGCCTCTTTCCGCAACGTGCGATGAGTGCACCTGCAATGGAAGTGCATTTTATCACTAAACTCACTTTTTTTTTATACGTTCTAATGGTTTGCTCGGATCAATGATCTTTACAACCAAACCAACATTGCGAAGCACTCTCTCTCTCTCTCCCTCTCTCTCTCTCTCTCTATGGCATGCGTCGACAATTGATAGTTTTACGTTTGCCAATAAAACCACGTGCAAAATTTGTGGCGTTCTCTTCTTTCGTTGTTGCAAATTCACGTCGATACGTTGCGCAAATATAAACTACAGGATTATCTTTCCATGCAAATGCAACAAGCGCACCTCTGGAACGATAAATAATATAACAAGTGTCTTGGAATTGTTTCGTTATGTTAATAAATTTAAACTACTCGATTAATATTTCGCAGGAAGCTGCATTTCTCATTATCGCTTTGATGTTATCGTAAACGAATGGGCAGAGACAATAATATCAAAATCTAATATCATCGAAATTATTTTGCTCTCAATCTCTATTGAAAATTCACGTACGCCAAAGATAAAATGAACGACAAACATTGCAGCTTAGTGCAATTCAATCAATAATTTAATTTCTCAAACTGTTCCCGAAATAGAGCACTTCAACTCGTTTCCTCGAGATAGATGCATTTTTGCGCAGATTTCTTCCAGCAACATCTCGCATTCTCTTTTCCTGACCCGCGACCGCAGCAAACGACCCCGCAACTCGGGGGTGAGACGTTCCCGAAGCTAAAAACCAGGGAAAAATTATCCCTCGACGTCCAACGTGTAGCCGCGAGGTACACGTCGGGTTGCACCGTTCCCCCTTCGACGCGACGACGAGTGTTTTCCGTCGGAAAATCTTTTTCCGCTCGCGTCCGCGCGTTTTCGGCGCGATGATAAATAAAAGTGCCTGTCCACAGACGTATGGCTTTGAAAACGCGCGCGACATGCGCGCACCGCCGACATTATTAAATTCCTTTCTATATTACGTTTTCTTGGGAAGCGAATGTAATCTTCCGGCAATTCGCCCCTCCCCCTCCCCCTCCTCCCACCCACCTCGGCGAACCGGAAGAAAAGGGTTTTCCTTCCGCGCGCCAGGTAATAAATACACCCCCCCGAACAAATTGCCTCGACCATTTGACATCGCTCGCGTCGCGTCGGCCCGGTGCGACGATCTAATAACAATCACGTACAAGAATGCGCAGCATGCAGATCCATCCCTTTGCTACCCCATGCACCCTCCCTTCTCCTCTGCCCGGCCCTCGTTACTCGTCTGTCGCATCTCTCCCGCCGATGAATGGAAACTTACGTCGCCCGGATATTGGAATTTCTTCGACGAATTATACCCGGAGTTTAATCTCGTCATTTGCAAATTGCTCCCCGAAAGACAAACATTTGGAAATAATTGCTTGGGAATCGAATTCGTGAATTAATAACGTTGCGATGTAATAACAAGAAGTAAAGGTGGCATTAGTACGGCCAGTAAAAGATTACCTACCTTCTCCATCAAATAATAGTCGGTATCAAAACTGTTAGCTAATTGCAATTGCATTTAGAAAAAACGAAATCAGAAAACGAAATTCTTTCTGTTTCCTGTATTCGATCATAGATTCGATCATAATATTGTTTGCGTATATTTCGAAGTTATTTTTTTCCTCAACATTCTTCGCGCGAATATGAACTTTAAAATGAAATATAATGATATACGATATTTTCCTCGTTGTAACAGATGCGATTATCCGAGTTCAACAACAGAGATAATATTCTAACTACACTAACGATCTCGGGATCGATAGTGCATTGGCTTCTGACACGCCCGAAGCACACTGATCCTGATGTGCGTACGGTTGAAACGCGCGCGCGCACACACGCGCGCCCCGTGTGCACACACACGCACGTAATCACGTCGTCAATTGGATCCCCTCGCCAGGGATGGAATCAAGCTCAATATGTACTCATGAATCTGAATCAGTTGTATATAGCCAAGTGTCGTTGCATTGAAATCGCGTGATATTCGGAAAAATTGCTGTTTCATTCACTGTATTATACTTACGAAGTACTTCGCTTCGAGTGCTCGGTACAATCAAGCTCCTATTGAAACTCGGAACTATATCGGCTATATCCGCGCGATTCATAAAAATGTGTTATAAGTACTTGAAATTTTGCGGAGATCAGCGTTCGTGGAAGTAGCACTCGAACTTTTGTGTATCATACGAATGAGAGAATGTTTAATTTACGAAATCATTCGTTCGTAATTATTAGACAATCCAAGCCAGGTACTCTAGTCTACATTCTGGCAAGTAATTGTAATTAATCATCGCATATTCGTACAGATTATTTTTTACGTACTGTCAAGTAATTGGAGTAAATTTTATCAAGATTTTACTAGGATTACTCTTCTCACGAATAACGCGCGATAAAATTTTCGAGGACACTGATGCATATTGAGGTTTATTTCCTTTGAAAGTTTAGTTATTCAGAGCCAAATTCAACTATTTTCGAAATATTCATATGAAAATTCCGATATTATTCACGATATATTTGATTGGATCCCTGTCCATTGTTTGCACACAGACATGCGTTTCCGACAGACGCACACGTGCAAAGTGCCATATTGGCGGTAAACAATTACGTTCAACTGGATGCACTAATTACGTTCGCATTCCGAAGCGCACCGTCATGCGTTTTCAATTGTTCGCGAGCACCAATTATCAAGTCGCTTTTGGTAAAATCGGATTTCATCCCTCGAATTTCGTCACGTGAATGAGAGCCTCTCTCATTTCCGACTTCGCAGCAGTACTTCAAACCGGAAGTCCTTTAACATTCCACGATTAATCTCTGACCTCGTTCCTCGACGTCGAGCTAGAGAGAGGAAAAAAAAGCCCGAAGTAAATTGTTTCTGAGTTATTTCGGAATACGCCCATTCATAGACATTCCGTGAAAGTTTATGAATCTGCAGAAATAGCTCATAAAAGAGTTCGGACAATAAAAGTCAAAGGGGCGATTTAAAAAATGATATCAAATATACACACGCGCGCCTTTCCCCGGCTATCAAGGGTCACTTTCAAAAGTCGGACACGCGTGGAAACGACATGGACGGGGCGGCGGCTTTTTCCGATGAAAAACTGATACTTTTCGGTGGTCCGGGAACACCGTTCGATCTTATTGCCCTCGCCCGTCCCCGGTATAATCTGCCGCGGACGCGGCCCGGTTGCTACGGACTTGATTGATGGCAGCGTTGGTTCATCCGCCGATAGCCTCCTTTCGTCTCTCCCGCAACGAGCGAATATCCTCGATACGTCTCTGGCAGGCACGTACTACAATGGTTGCCTCGGTTTCCCAGGCGCGAGAGCGCGGTGACCATGGCTTCCACGCGGGGGTAGACGCGCGACATAGGATAGGGACACACCGCTTTTACGTACGCGGAACAGAGACGGAGTGGGAATCGCAGTCGTGTCGCGTCGAGAGGGCGAGAGGACGCCGGCCGTGCGCAAATTACTTGAGGTTTCCGGCAACTGGCGCTAATTGAATTCCCCGATGAATCGAACTCTGCATAGGGCGCCCGAGCGGAATATTGGCTCTTTTCAACGACGCTTTCAATGGACACTCGGACCAGCCAGCCGGTCGGTCGACTGGCCCGACTACTGACCGCCCCCGGTGTGGTTCAGCTAGGCCAAAACACTCGACACAGAGAGAATTAGAAAGACAGAGAGATGGTGGTTCATTATATTATGCGCTATCCTTCCGGCAGCTGCGCGAATGCACGCCAGTGGCCGGCTGTGCAAGGAAAATGTAGTTTCACCGTAATGCAGATATTTCATTTTGCTCAAATACCGTCGATAATCAATACAATTTCAATGTATAGACTGATTCGTGTGATGTGAGAATCGCGACAACTCAAAAAATGCGCGTGCTCTACGAAGAAACGTAAATGCTTAGCACGTATGATCTTAGGAAGTAATTTCAAGATCGATTTCTTCTCTTTTCTAAATATAATTGCCAACCGCCACTGCTTTTTTTTTTCTTTATAAATTCGTAAAGATGTCTAGGACATTTCTCAAAATATTAAGAAAATTATAAAAAAAATTTACCGATTGTTTTATATTGCATTTAAAAGTAGAAAAAATTTTGGCGGCGATTTTCTATCTGGATGAAAAATTATTTCAATATATAAGAAGTAGCCATGTGCTCTAACGAAAATATAAATAATAATGAAATAATGAAAAAAATCTCAATTTTTTTATCCAAGTGCTTGAAATATTCAAGATAATTTATGTAAAGTTTTACTTTCCTCATAAAACCACGCACACAACTTTTATTTCAAATATTTTTTTGCGTGAATAGTTTATTTATTTATTTTTCTTTTTTTAGTCATTTACGAATCTCTTTAGATGAATCGCTGTTAACAGTATTTATTAAAAAAAAAAAAAAAAAATCAAGGAGCAGTGGCAAATTCAATTTTCATCGCGAGTCTTAAATGCGACGCGGTGCACGAGAGACCGTCGCCGTTCTCAGAGGAGCAAAGGCGCAAAGGACCTACGAGTTATGTACCGGAGGCGATTAGCCAGGCGACGCGACGTGACGAGAGACGCGGTACGTCACGACGACGACGACGACGACGACGACGACGACGACAACGACGACGACGACGACGACAATGACGTCGCGTACACGCGTCTGCAGCGCGCGCGATAAAGGTTACTGCTCGACGGTAGATAATTACCCTGTCTTTGGCTGGTATCCCGTATGCACTCGTTATCAAGGCGTCGGGATAAGACAGACGGACAGGGGGTTAAGAGAGAGAGAGAGAAAGGGAGACGGGGAATGAGGAGAGGTGAAAATAGAAAGAGAGAGAGAGAGAGAGAGAGAGAGAGAGAGAGAGAGAGAATAGCTGTGTCTGCGACTCTTGCTCTCTTCGTGTCTCTCCTCTTTCCTCGTCGTTTCAGCCCGGCAGCGCAAATTAAATGACCGCGAAGGCGCTTTGAAGTCGGGAGAGCGCCGTGAGAAGCAAGTAATTTATTCTGGAGTCGCGACGCGAACAACGGCGGCCCACGTTCGTTGATTATGGCGCGCCAGACGCGTTAATTCGCGACGGCAAAACGTAGCCGGCGGTTTCGCGGGCGGAGATACAAGCGTGTGCTTTTCTCATTGAGAACGGTTTTCACTTGGCGGTTTTCGCCACGCCAGCCATTTCGCAGGCGCAACGAAAATTCTTGTAACTTAACGTCTTCGCGATATCATGCAACCTTCGTTACCTTCGCTTACCCAACGGGGGAGGGGAGGGGATGCTGCTGCAGCGGAGCAGCGTTCCTGGCTGTCACGCGGTAAAATTTTTTTCAATTCAGCGAAGATTGAACCAATTGCTAAAATAAACGACGGTTGTCCAGCCGCGACAAAAATTAAACTGTGCAAATGTAATAAAATAATATACAAATAACAGAGAGCGTATATATATACATGTGCGCAAGTGATAACACACTTTCAATATATATAAAATAACACATTCGTCAAAAAAAAAAAAAAAATGGGTGCGTGTAGTTTTCGATTTACAACAGTAATACCCAATACTGTTTCGGAGAAGGATTGTTACTGGAATTGGTTGCCGCGAGCTCACCCCCTCCCCCCTCTCCCTCCTCCAACGATATCTCTCCTCCCAATTTTGTTCCAATACGCGGTTGCACCTGCAAAATCCTTCAGCGAAATGCAGGGAACTTGTCTCGACGAGATACAAGCTAGGTCGTCGTCGGGCGGTGGCGCAGCAGCGCGAGGCAGTTTTTCTAATAAAGCCTGAAATGAAGGTGGTAACTTCACACTTGCTTGCGCATGTTTACGTGCGCGCGAGGAGCGGGGCGCCAGGTCCCTTTTAAAAAACGCGTCCGGGATACGCGCGCGGAGAGGAAATGAAGTGAGGTCGCGTCGCGGATTAACTTCCGACCGCGCTGAATAAATAGCCGTTTGTCTAGCCCCAAGTACGACCAACGGCCGCGCGCTCCGCGCCCGGAATCCTCGCGCGTTCGTGTCACCAGAACGGGGTTAGCGCGTAAAATCTCCCGTCCTCGGCCGTCCTGGCCCCGCCGGCTGAAAAAGGCGAGACTGTTAATGTCCCGAAATTGGAGCAACCATGACAAAAGTTCCACCGCGCCTGGCGGTAATCATGATACACGGCGCGCCGTCCCTCCCGGTTCTTTTTCCTATCTGGCTTTTATATCATGCGATCCCTCGCAAATCCGCGTCGTTCGTCTCGCTGCCGTTTCGCGGAACCGCTCCGAACGCGAACGTCTAGCGGCGCGCATCGATCAGGACACTGCGCGCGAAGAACGTTGCGTTACGGCACGGGGATTGCATTACACCGCCGTCGCGCTTCTGATGGAACGGTGGAATTGTTTGCCTCGAAATTCCGACGGTTACAAATAGAGGGAAGGAAGGGGTTGTAAAATACCATTTTGTTTTTTGATGATAATTCAGTAAATATTAATGTGACGCAATTCTAACTAACGCTGGTATTATTAGCCGTTCTATCAATCACCCTAGGTAGAAGTTCATCGAGTATATAGAACGAACGTAGTTTACTGAAGAGGAAAGATAAAGATGTGTTTGTGAAGTAGTAGAGGTGAATCATGGTGTATACTAACAACTAATGTTACGAGCGGCATTTTTATTTATAAAAAAAATGTAAATTAATGATCTTTCGTAGAGTTTACACACAAGTGCCACGAAACAAGGTTTTACGAATATTTCATAAAATATATTTTATTAGAAAGATTTTTTTTTTAATAAAATATATTTTTTAGCTTAATAATATTTTTTAATAAAACTTGAAACTATTTTAAAATAATTTCTTTGCCTCTAACAAACATCGTCTACAATGAGGTTGTAAAGTCGCAAAAAAAATGCACATGGCGGACAACTGTATTCCACAACCACAGCCCATATATAATATGACTTTATTTGCCGAATTCATAAACACGTTACGACGCACATTAAATTCAAACAAACAATACGTAATTAAATCAGGACTTTCGAGGTTTAAATAATAAAGAATGGAAAATAAGGCTAATGAGAATCAGCGCGAGGTGCACGACCCATTATTAATATTATTATAAATATTTATTCACCTTATTCGATTCGCATTTGTCATTTAAGATGAATGAATATTTATAATAATATTAATATATAATTATGATTGCGCACCTATACCCGCGCTGATTCTTATTAGCCTTATTTTCTATTTTTTTTTACATTAAATTCAATAATATTATTTAAAATTCACATTCAGGTCCTTCAAGTTAGACTAAAGTTAAAAAATCAATATGTAATATATTTCTCCAAATTACGTAAATTGTAAACACCCGTAAAAATATCCGCTATTTATAAAACGGAAATTCAGGTTTTATAAAAACACAAACGCTAATGACCAGTAACCATCTTACCATATCGAAATAAACTGTAACAAAATGATTTTAACGGTTGCTTTTAGAATTCAACGCAAATTACACGAGATATTGTGATACTCCACCATCCCAAATATATTTCACGACCGCCGTTCCTTCCTCTATATAGTGTAATGATGATGGAGTTAAATTCATCATTCTTCATCCCAGAATACAGGGACAGAATTAGAATGAACTAGAACTTTGTTTTGCAAAGATGTTACATAAGCAGCCAGTGCTCGTGCAAAGATAAAATTTAGCACGATAAATACATAGAGAAAGCGAACTCGTGTCGATAGAAACGCGTTTCAACCGTCGGGACGGACGTAACGAGGGTGAGACGCCGAGATCTGTATCCGTGTCGCGAGATAAATCGTCGAGTTTTGGCGCTAAACGTGCAATTTTTGTAAGGTAGAGTGCTGTCACGAACTACATTCTGTCTGCGAGTCAGGAGAATCAGGGATGCACGACGCGGCAGTAAGTTTACCGAGAGAGAGAGAGAGAGAGAGAAAAGGAGCGGGAGATACGGATCTCTTAAATAACGCCATGTATCTCGCATTCATCCTGCATCAGCTTGCGCAAGTCCCGGCCATTTTTAAGCGGCGACCTCCTCGCCGAGACGAGAGGATATCCGCCGCGCCGGTGGAGTCCGCCTCATTTTTGTTTAAAAGTAATGCGGCGATTTCCCCGCCGGCTTACCTCGGTTTTTCTTTTAACAAAGAGAAACGTCAAGGAAAACTAATAGCGGGGGGATAACGAGCCGAGGATTACCGAGGCTTAATGCCGGGGAAAACGGTACGTCGGATACATATACCCACCCAAATATGATGGATTACTTCCAGAATTGTATAGCGCGCATTCACGGCGCATATCGCGTGCGCTTTATGCGATTCTTCGATAACTGTTCGCGATAAGCGACAGTTAACACGGCGGATAAGGTGTTTAGCTCTTAATTGAGACAACACGATTATTGATTATCCGAGTTTATAAGTCTCTATCGCGGAGATCGTTTTTGCGTTTTTACTCTAGATTTTCGTTATACGTAACAGCAGATTTTATTATTCAATGTTCAAGAGTAAACGATTGGTAGTGAATTAAGGCTGTAAAATGAGAAAACTCTTTTTCCCTTTGGTATTATCGGATTTCACCCGAATACATTAGGCTCAAGATGTAACCGTTAACATGCCTGGGATTGGAGAAATTTGAAATTATAAATTTTATTTTTATAAAAAGATAATTGATGTCACATTTATCGCGGAACGTGAAATATGATTTTAAACTGTTCTGTATATCAATAAACTATCAATGTACTGTGAAACGATGCACGTACGATAAGCGAAGAAAGTCTGCATTAAATCAGCGACTAATGATCGAAACTTTTCGCGGCTACGAAAACAGTAATACGAGCATCTCAGAGAGGCAGCTTTAATGAGAAACGTATACGCAATGTGCGCACGTATTTCGTATTAACAAACATGGAAGCCCTCCAAGAGTTTCGCACCAATCAAAGGACTTGCGTTCCCTCGTTAGCGGAATTTCCAGTGCGCGCATCGAGATACACCCGTCTCCCAGTCTAGTCGTTCGCTAACTGGCAGACCATGCGCGTACTCGAACTACTGACAATTTGCGGCTGCTTAGGGATAAGAGGGGTCAATGCTCCGAAGACCTCTCGCAAATTTCACCACACGTGAGACGTTTATCATTCTGTAATGTGACACAGTGATAGAATCCAACAATTTTAATCTTGAACTTTTGTAAATTTCAAGACAATTTTTTCTATCTGTTCTGGGACACACGATTCATGAATCAAATACTTAAATTATCTCATTCTGTAACATTCAATATTTAAGAAAATTGGATATCTTAAATAACATATTTAAAAAAAAACAAGTTTAATTTAAGTATAAAAGTCTCGATTATATAAAATCATTGTCTAAGATCTTGAGATAATAATTTTCTTCAACATTCATAGAAAACCGCGTTGCTATTGATATCAAGCTCACTTTTTCAGATATAATGATATTTTCTCTCCTACAGTTTTCACAAATATGTATTCGCAAACTTTATAATTTTAGATAATAAATTTTTTTACAAGCGGACGATCTTGTTAGGTTGCATCGTAAGAAATTCGATAAAAGCGTGAAAAAAGAATCGTAACAAACGTAATTGTAAAATCGTGAATATAATTATCGTAGCGCGTTGCACGAGCGAGCGGACAAAGAGATGGAAAACGGATACAGAGGAGTAGGAGGGAGGGAAAAGTGAGAATGAACGGCAACGTGATAGAGGCGGAGGATCGAGCGTGCGATCGAGCGGAGGCGAATGCCGCGTATTATTGAACGCGGGACGCACTCTCTATCCGGTAATACGCTCCGTCGCATCCGGCGTTATCGGAAACTAGTTGCTCTGCTTCGTCGGAGCCGTATTTAACGCGGCTGGACCGCGAACGATTCGCGACGCGGTTGGAAACGGCGGCACGACGAGTAATGACCAGAGGGGTCGAGAGGGAGGGTTTCTTCGCGAACGCGCTAACGAGTAAAGCCACGTAACTAGCGAGCGCATTGTCGCGTTTGAATGCACAAGGCGCGGTTGAATGCACTTGTCGTCGTCGTCGTCGTCGCCGTCATCGACGTCGTCGACGAACCGATCCTCTCTCGATGGCGAATAACGGAATTGCTGACGTGCTTTTTCAATGCGCTTTCAATGCGTCCCTTTGATCCGCCGCACCTGGTTCTTTCAATTTTGCCCGAAGGATTTGTTCGAATGTGTAACCGCAAACCAAGACAATGGAACGATGTTACGCGTTGTCACTTTTCTCTCATCCCTTTAAATCTATATATACAGTTAATCCCGAATTGTCCCGCCTCTACGAAATTCTATTGCAATCTATTGCAGCGTAAATTCTATAACCGGCTTAAAATAGATCGCATGTAAATCCCGTGTTCATCGCCAACAATATATCGCTGCATTAACCTTTTTTGTCTTGATGAATCGGAAAAATGGAGTTACAGGGAATTAATTCCCATTTATCATCTAACGGATCGTTCGGAAACGACAGTTCTCGTCGGAATCAACGTCGGGCCGATCGGATCGGATCAAAAAGGAGAAAAAAAAGGAATAACACGTCCGAAAATGATCGAACTCGATCGAATGCGCCGAGCAGTCTCGTCCGTGGAGTGCATCGAACAGACGCGCTGAATGATTAATGCACTCGGGCAAATACTTTCAGCGCATGAGGTTTGCCGTGCAGCAGTTACGCCACCGCCGCTGTCTGCCGCTGCCGCCGCCCGCCGTTGCACGCGATGCACTCAGGCGCGCCATTAGGACACGATTGATCACGTGTATTTGTAACTGCTCAAACGTTACCCGCCGAGTGATCAATCGTGCAACCAACCCTTCGACAGGACCGACCGACCGACCGGTCGAATTCCGAAGTACCCTACTACTCGCGACTCTCGCCCCAGCAGTCAATGATCTTCTTGAGCGGCGATGCGGAAACTGCGGAACACCCTGAGAAGAGGGTCGTGCGAGAGAATTTCCAGCCGAGCTCTGAAGAGCCTTATCTCCTCTTTCTGGAGCGGGAGAAGGGAAGAGAGGATAATAAATTTCCCGATATCTACACAAAAATCAATGGAAAGGAGCGCCACGATCGTTAATAATAAATAAGCAATTTCGCCAATGTTCAAAGAAGATGCGATCTGTAGAAAGATTTTTTTTTTTATTTCATACGAGCTTGATATTTACAAGAAAATGTACACACCGTACAAAACAGTTTGATTGTCTAAAATATTTCCGGCATTTTTTATTGAATTTTCGAGTAAAAAACCTTGATAAATAAGATGTCAATCGCAAAGATGTAATTAAAGATGAAATATAAATAATAAAAATTACATTTTCTCTCTATGTCTTTTATATCTATTTTTCTCTCTTTGCTTCGATTAAATTATTTTAATAATTCATCAGGATTGCTTTTAGTAAACAGGCGGCTGCTGCACGGCTTTCGAAATAATTAGAATATTATTGCTTCCCGATAACCACCGGCACGATTCTCTCTCGGGATTTTTTGGGATGCGTACCAACACGCGCGCTCGAAATTTTTAAGGCCTCGTCGTGGACGACGCATTATCGATCGAACGTTTCCTCGCGGGGAAAGAAAGCTTTTTAACACAATGGAGAGTATTTCGGCACACACAACGAGACTCCGTATATGTCTCGCTGGGAACATAATTCTCGGAGAACGACATATCTCGCTTCGGCACGCTCGACCGTTGCCTCCGTGCAAGCGCGCTTAATATAAATTATCGGGTCGATTCATCGCGAGCTCGAAAGGAGCCCGCCGCTGACGAACTTGCCGACTCGCAAAAGTGACAGGGAAACGTAAACGGCGGCGCGAGATTAATAAGGAAAAGCCTTACCTTAAAAATGCAAACGTGATATGTGCGAATAATAAATATCGGGCCGCTGTAACCGAGAGTAAAACACGAGGGACGGGAAGAAAGTAGGTGGCAACAGATTTACGACGAGCAGCTTTAAGTGAAGAGGAAAGAGGTAGGAGGGAAAAAATATATGGAGAGAGGGAAATGTGAAAGCGTGAAAAGGGGTGCATGGAGAAAGGAGAGTGAAGAGGGAAAAAAAGGGAGGAGAAAAGGTTACAAGAAAGGGAATATGAGACGGAGAGACAGAGACGGTAATGAGTAAATGAGTGAAGAAATGAATGAACAAATACTGAGTGAATTATACCCCTGAGAGAAAGAATAAACGAGGATCATTTGTATCATACGATGAAACGTTTCTTGAGAAAACTGCGCCAACACCTGCAAGAGCACCTACAACGGACTGCTACACTAAATAGAAATGATTACTGGATCAACAAACAGAACAGTTTTTAATTAAAAAAAAAGAGAGAGAGAAAAACCAGCGGGGAAATGATAGGGAAAAAGCGCGCAACACGTAATAAAATAAAATTTAATACGTAGAAATTGAGTAAACAAGTTGAAAATGATTGCAAAACACAGAAACGTCAAACTTTCACGAAGCTGGCGAAATAAACGCGCGGTGCTTTGCTGTTTCATCAGCGCAAATCAGTGTTAGTCGCTAAACACACACGCAATCCCAAAATTACAGCATGCCCATATAAAAAAGGATTCTTTGGGCTAATCTAAAACGAAAATTCTAATACGAAAATATCGAAGCTATAACAGCGCGCGCGCGTGTGTGTGTGTGTGTGTGTAACTCGGAGAAAGAGAGGAACGATGTTAGAAGAAGATGAAGACACGTTAGAGGGAAAAGCTTCGGCCGCTTTCTCCAAGAGAAACCATTTCTCGACTTCGCCAAGATACGGAGATGAGGGGAGCTGAGTTGGGAGGGCGGCGCGGAAGGGGAAAAAGACGAAGGCAGATGGAAACGAAAGAAACAGGGAGAGGGAGAGAGAGAGCGAGAGAGAGTGAATGAAAGAAGGGGGCAGACGGAGGCAGAGAGGAGAAGCAGCTCGCTCTAGAAGCTTCCTGTTCCCCGCCGGAAGGAGGAAACGCCTTTCCTCCATTCTTGCACACCCCCGTGCGCCACCTAACCATCCTCTCATACCACCTCGTATCACTAAAGGCACACGGTACTTCGGTCTCGTTCACGACAACGAGATATTTAAACAGTCCCTTGGCTCGAGTGCAATTCCAGCAATGTGATTTAATATAATGTATTTTGCGCATAACACATAACTTTTCCTCGCACAAACTTATATATAGATGTAATACAAACTTTTGGATGAACGTTTTCCTGTGTGTATGTGTTTTACGTTAAAATAAATTCTATTACGGTCGAAAAGAACGAGAGCGCCCGGCTGTGTGTAAGACTGACTACGTACATATATGAGGTCGTCATAAAAAGTACTTATTCATAAAAATAACTCTCTCGCTCGGACATGTTTCTAGAAATATTGCGACATTCTACCGAGCTTCGCGCAAACCTCATTCTACTTTCGGTGGTCACATTTCGCCTTCAGAATTCAAACGTGCGCGAGCAGTAAAGCGACGGGAGGATGCTATAACTCCTCGCGTTCTCGTCGACGAGACTTTTGAAACGGCCTAAGAGGAATCAAATAAAATTCTCCTCAGCGCCGACGAGGAAACGAGCGCCGTCGTCTGGAGAGCGCGCGGTTATGGAGCGTCGTGCACGTGCCTCGTCGAGGAGAACGCGAAACGGAACGTCGCCATCCTCGTAACACGATCTGCACGATCGCGACACCACGAGACGTGCGACTGAATAAATGCGGCTGAGGAAAATGCGTTGGTGTCAGACAAACTTACCCGTGCAAGTGGCCAAAAGACAAATCGCCAGCAGAACCGCTCGCTTCCTGGGCAACCTGCAAGCAGAAGAGGAGAGTGGTGATTATTGATTGAGACCCCCCTAGGCCAATCGAAAGACGAATCGAGAGAAGGGTAACGCTCGACTTCGACTCGGCGGCTATCAGACTTGCGATTAGACGGATTAATCTCGCGTCATGCTCCGCGCGCGCGCTGGAACGCTTAATTAATTGCGCATTTGTGGCTTTCACGCGGCTCTCACGCTCAAAATACCTGTTCGCGGCTGTTATAGAGTCGAGCGTTAATTCCCTAAAACCATCAATTTTCGACTTACTCTCACTTCAGCGATGGCTTACGTTTTTAATTTAAATTACGGAAAGATGAAAAGAAAAACATTATTGTGTTTCAATTTTTACTGCATCAATAAAAAAATATATTATATGAAAAAAAAAATAGATTTTTATATTATTTGCTCGTAGCCATGTAAATTTGATGGGCAAATAATTCAATTTTAGCAATTATTTGGAAAAGCTCCAATTAATGTTAAATCAATATCCAATTCATGATTGCTCGCAATAGAATAGAAAATATAACAATAACGTGTTTCAATTTGCTATACGCAAACTATACGCATATCTGTATTAATGGTTTCAGGAGTGATACGATAAGCGAATCAACCAACGGATAGATGAATAGATAACCGCATTAAGCGGATTATATTCCGTTGGAATATCTCGAGCTGCGCGATCCAATAACAGGTATCGTTTGCAACTGCAAGTTAAAAATAAAATCCCAACAATCCCGACTGACATTACAGAGAGACGAGATACGCCATCGTGTCAGCGTTAAATTTCGTTCCGTAAGTGACGTATTTTTTAAAAACGTGGCATTTACAATTTTTCGTTGGGTTATAAATACCGCCTGCGTGCTTGTTTCTAACTGACAAAACTCGGTTATCCACCGGCGGAATTGCCGTGCTCAAATAAAGTTATTCAACGACACGGACACGATTGTAAATTTGGTTGGAAACTTTAATCAAATTGGGTCAAAACGACGATGGAATAATCTCAGGGTCGAAATTGCTGCCAAAATGATCGCAAATTCGGTAGTATTGTCATGATAAGCACATATGCGTTGCGGTAACTCTATGCTTTGTCGACTTTCATATTCACTCCTGCAATTAAACCCGCTGTATCTGCTCGAAAGGCTACAATGGATGAAGCAATAACGAATATTGTACAAAAGCGTATCCAAATAAAGTGCGAGGAGATTTTCTTGAAATCAAGTCCCGGGGAATTACGGTTCAAGTTTCATATTAAAACCATTCGCCTAGTATTTGATTATTAAACTACTCTATTCTCTCTCTTCTTGCAAAATGTGGATCTACAACAAAGCGATGAATATTCAACGGCATAGCGTAACAATAAAGTAATGAATATTTAGCAAGAAATAAGTACAGACTGAAAGTTGCCGCCTGAGTTCTCAAAACATCGAGTAGGACTGTACTGATGTACGAGATGTTTTTGAGACAAATAAAAAGAGCGAGAGAGAGGCGAATTACGATATCAAAATCTTTTTGACGATAAAGTCTTTTAACTGGGAAAATATTTTGCATTTCGAAATGCAGTTCTTTATATTTATATCGTAATAATCCGGCCGCCCGAGCTGCGCACGTTATTTCATTCGCCTAGCGCCAACGTTTGCGTTGGAGAATCGGTGCGGCGGCGTTCGAGCGGCAGACCAAGTAACATTTACCATTACCTGACGGGCTGACCATTGGTATGTATATGTCTGTTACATACTGCCATGTCGGTTACATAGGACCGCCGATCCGATACGGACCGTCCCATGACATGAACGGTAAACAGTCTTGGGTTAATTGGGGATATCGACTTCGCCGTCGAACGAGGGCGGAAAAATGAGCAACAAGTTCTCGCGGCTCCCATCCACCTCGTCCTCGGGAAAAATTTCAACATAACCGAGGGGGAAAAGTTGGCGCGGAGTGTCCATTTTGCAAAGTACCATTCTGCACGGCAAAAAATTAAAGCTGTTTTTAAAAGAGGAGAGCGAGAGCTTGTTCTTGCACGGGCAAGTTGTTACGATGTAATTTTACAGAAATCTACTAGAAGCGCGGCGTTACTTGGAGGAGGCAAAAATGAGAGACACAGCGCGCCCGGCCCGCGTGCAGCCCATTTTAACCGCAGGTGTCGTTAGCAAGAAGGTAGGAGTACATGAAAATGTATAATCTCGTTTAAAATGACGCGCTGCAACGTGCACACACTGTTTGTAATTAAAATTGGACTCTCCCGCATTCTTAAATATTCTATTTTCGCAACGACGTTTCTGAGAAAACTAAACACAGCATAAGTAAGCAATCGACGAAGGATGTGGGTGCTTGGCAAGAAAAATTATATAATTAAAATCCGTGATAACTCGTCTTTTTCCTACATAAAATGGGTTTTTGTACGAATATGCACATTCCATGTTACACAAATAAAAATGGTTTTACACGGAACACAGGGTAATAAATCATGGTTACTGACCATCGCGCAGTTATACCACTGACCACTTGGTTTCACAAATCTCCGTTCGGAACAATCGCTGTGCAAATTAAGTTGATTTTTCCTCCTATAACGTATTCCCCCTTTTTTTCATCCTTGAACAAAGCGCATGATGGATTATCTCTTGCGGCGGGTTCTCAGGAAAGCGATCTATTTCCCCCGTTATTTAATATCAAACGCAAGTGCAACAATTATTCAGTTTCTCCAACGATAGAATTGAACTCGCGAGACGCTTTGTCGTAAATTAGGTTGTGACATCGTCGGAGAAGGGACAATGATCACAATCAATCTAGCATGCATAGAACCATGATGGCACGGTAGCCAGCGCATTGAAATATATGTGTCACATCGCCATATGCGCCTCGTATCACCTACGGACACTTGTCCCTCCAATTACGATAATAGCGGGTTTGAGTATTGCCCGCGCTAATCATCGCGGGAATTAATTTGAACGTTCGCACGGCTATCTTAGCGTCACTTTGATAGCGGCGCATTAAGTTAGATAGGTATCCCATTAAAGCGGTCGTTTGCGTTTTACGGCGTCACGTGTGTGTGTGTATGCAGGAGACGTGCGCCACGTGAGGATGCACGCGTATATTCGTCTTAATCGTCGTCGCGACGAACGGCGCGACTTCCGCCCGTGTTTTTCACATTAATTGTTTTAATCATTTCCTTTTAATCATTTCGTTGGCCACCGCCGCCGCCAAACGCCATTATCCGCCACGCGGAGTTAGCAGAGATAACATTTGCGCGAGAGATAACAGTGTGGCATTCAGAGTGACGTTTCCATTATCTGCCACATGCACCCTGCGGTGCCGTGTCGGCACTCCAGGACCGACTCGAAATATGAATGACGACGTTTCTCGTCACCGTTCTCGAAACAAGACGCAAGATGGATCACGCGACGTCGTAAAAATCATGTAAGTCAAAAATCACCAAGGAAATAAAAAAAAAAGAAAAACTGCGAAAACTAATCTGGATAAAATTTTCATGTTTTACGATTAGCTGTATTTTAAGAGAAATTCGGCATTCGTGCGTAACGGTTGTAAGTCTGACAGAGTTTGATTCCCGTGGAAAAGGTAAAATACGCAAAAGAAAATATGTTCAGTTTTTAAATATTAAAATATTTTACTTCCGTTTCCGTTTTTTAAATAAAACGTTTCAGTTTTAAACGGTGTTTGGATTTAAAACACTAAAACGTTTAAAACACTAAACCGTTAAAAACTTCAACTTTAAACGTTTTAAATCCAAACACCGTTTGAAACTAAAATGTTTTTAAGTACTTGCAAAACGGACGCAGAAATGGAACATTTTAATGTCTTAAGATTAAACTTTTTTTTTAAATATAAATAATTCCATTATTTTAATTTTCCTTGGATTCTTAGAGAATTTTCTATTTATTGTAACATTTCATTAAAAGTAAAACTTTAATCTTCTATAATAAATAAAAAAAAAGCATTTAAGATTACATTTATTTCCAATAATTGGAATATTATTACTAATTGAATTATTTCTAATTCTAATTCTATTATCTAAACGCGTAATTCAGTGGAAACAGGATGCACCAACGTTAGCACGTGCGAATGTTTAATCACATCATAAAATAACGATAAATAAGCAGTGTGACGGATCACAGATAGTTCATCAGTGTATAAATAGCGATAACGTCTCTCTAATTGTTATGCCCGATCGTTATTAAGTCAAGTATCTATATCGCAAATTCTGGAATAATAACTTAAATTTAATCACGGCTTAACGACGAATCGATAGTGTTTTATGCGCGTAGATACTGCAGTAACGGGGAATTCTCACGAATCTAACGACATTAGTTACATTGTGATGTCATCGAACCATCGTAACAGCGAAATAAAGTAGAAAGATAACCTTTTAACCCAAAATAACATTTTTTGATGACTCTTTATCTTTTTGATGGCCTGTCAAATCGGATATTTTGAGGATGTTTTTGACGTAGATTTAATCCTGAAAACGAGGCCACAAGATCCACCTTTTATTTCACGCTGTAATCGCGCGATCTATCATTTTAACGATCACGACTTGTAATACTCGTATTTTTTTATTACGTTGATAGGAATTATCGCTGCGAGTGTTCGTCGTCTCTCATCTTCACGCAATTAATCTTTTAATGTTAAATCATACAATAAGATCTTATCATTGCACGAGTAGGCGCGCAAACTCATATGGATGCACGCGACAACGCACGTTGCACTTTGGCGAACCGCGTGTGCAGTTTCGCGGTCCTAGCTGCAAGTGGTCACGTGTTAATCGGTTGACGCGGGACATCACCGTTACATCAGCACTATATCGCACGCGAGACAGTGTCGCATGCGTTCGTGCCGTTACAGTGAGCGGTTGCTATCTCAGGGCATTGTCGCGGAATGAGCATGTCTAGCTCTAAAATATATGTAGGGCAACCCCTCGCCTGTATCATCATCTAGAGTAAATTTCATATAACTTGAAAGTCTTGTGTGTGTGTGTGTGTGTGTAAGTAAGACTGGAAAAAGTAGAAAAGATGCGTTACCATAAAATGCATCATCGCTGTCAGAAGAAAGTTTCCGCCTCGAGGTTGCGCGAGACATTCCATATCGTAAACTCACTTTTTAACAGTCATCACAAGTGTCTAACGACAATTTAATCCGACGTCAATCTTTTTGAAAAAGTTCGTAATGATAAAGTTTAGAGCGAGAAGCCGCGACGAGTGAGAGGCGAAGCGGGGTGTAACAAAGTTGGCGAGCCAGCTGGATTGACGTTGTGGCATACTGTCCCATGTATGCGGAATGCGTTCATATACATTCTCGAGTTAACCGAGCCCGAATTAATCGCATCAACTATTAACGTCCTGGCTGTCCGTACAACAAGCAAATTGCATTAATCGAGAGCATCTCGCGTAAGGTGGAAGAGATAAGGCAGCCGCGATACGGTTGCCGCAGCACTCTCAGCCGTTGAGGCCTGATCGGAAATTATGCAAGCCCGTGCTCGAACTAAAGTTAACACGTCAAGCTCGGCTTCATCGCGACCGCGACGTTCCGATGATGCATTACCCCTGACAGACCGGAATTCGATAGTATGAGGTTAATGAGATAACTTACGCCTTGCGCTTACGCTGCGTCTTCATAGAGCCTCGGCGAATGAGCCCAAGTGTAAAGAAAACGCGGTAAATTTGCGTTAACACTGGCTTATCTATCAAATTTCACGAAATTTATCTTTTCTTATTTATGCAAAACTTGTAGCTTTTATAAAAGCTCCATGAAAATTTCATGTACAAAGGTTATCTTTTTCACTGAAAATATATACATTAGTTATACACCGAGAGAAAAAATAATCTTGCAACAAAAAAATTATTTACTCCGTGAGTAGCCTATTTACTTGCAGTCAAGTTAGAAATTTCTTAATTGAAATATTTATGTAAATAAAGTGAAGAAATAATTTTTTTGCAGTTCTAAAAAATATTTACCGTTGGACTATTTTTATATTCAAAATAATCAAATTTTTTTAATGTAAGAAAACAATGTAATTAAGTTTAATAATATTAATAGTTTTTATTTGTAAAATCATTATTTAAATATAAAAAATGTAAAAATACAAAAATATGTATCTAGAGTAATGTGTTTTTACGCGAAAATAAATATTTTTATTTCAATAGAGATGCAAACAAATGGTTGCATCAAAATATATGATTTTAAGAAAATGTCTCTATTTATTTAAACAAAAATTTTTCTCTCAGTGTAAAGCGTTTTAAAATACAATTTTACAAGTGATCGTTCAATATCCGTTCCATTATTATATTTAAATTAAATATCAACAAAAATGAAAAATGAACTTTTATTATGGACCGTTTATATCTCCATCGCGATAAATCAAATTATTCGAATAAAAGTCTATCAAAGCGTTTATCATAAATAATACAATTAAATACTACATTCAATAGTAATAATAGGAGTACGAGTAAAATTAAAACAGAGAATGAACGTTGTCATTAATTTATCATAATCAACGTAAGTGCAGATTATATGTAGCCACTAATAACGTTCAGTAAGTGTAATTAATTAGACCCGACACGAAACGCCATTACGGAAATAATATCATCAACGGCGATGAGAGACATAATGACTCCTCGTTGTCAGGTGTATTATAACGCAACGAATGCAACCGCGTTTTAGTGCACAAGAGTGCAAATATGCCGGCTGGTGTACGAAGACGCTGCGACAGAACCGCTTGTTAATACCGTGTAGTAAACAGCCCGCAGAACGGTGTGTTATGTCGCGCCATAACCCAGTTTTCCTTCCGAGCGTGTACGTTTAATAATGTGCCGAGTTAATTGCATCGATTATTAACATCGTGGCCAGTCGAGCGGCACAAATTACATTAACATTGTCGCCATACGTACGCAAAGCACATCCTAATACCATCGGGAGACATTAGCGAATTATACACTGTCATAATTGCAGCCTGATCCGTAAATTCTTCCGTACGCTTAATCATTATAAATTTTCGATTGTCCGTTGATTGCAAAACGGCAGCGCGGTAACGCGAGAAAGATAATGGCAACCATGTATAATAAATCTTTCGAGCGAGTGGAGAGTGAGGGGGGAACTTTTGACATTGCGAAAATTGATTATGATAATCCCTCGCGTGTCCTCTTTTAAATTTTTAATCAAAAATACTTCGATGAGAAGCAAATTGCGTCTAACGATTAAAACCATAAAAATCAATCTTGGCGTACGACGCAGCAAAAAAACACATCAGAGATGACAGTTTATTCTTTAAATCTAAATGTGTAAATTTACACGTCTAAATGTGTAAAAGGCACAAAAATTACACGCAGAGAAATGTGTAAATAGTGACTACATGTTTTACATACTCATTGTGTAAAAATTACACACTTGGATTTAGAATATAGCTCCGTACGTAAAACTCGTGTATAAAAAGAAAGTAATTGTATTCGTGTACTTTTAAATTATTTAAACGTACACGTTTCCATATTCAATATGTATGTACTATACGCGACAAGACGTGTTTAATTACGCTTAAATGTGCAAAATTACTTTTTTTATGCAGTATAGTGTTATTTACATAGACAGAAAACTGAATTATGCATGTAAATGTGTAATTTCACACAGATAAGAGTGTACTTGTTACATTTTTGGATTTGCATTGTACACTGTTACAAATGTCATGAAATTCGATGTAATTTCAAGTCACGCATTAAATTTAATGTATCTGTAACTAAGTACGTGCATGAAAATTTTTAACACCGTTAAATGCTTGAAATTTGCTTTCGTTACATTAAATTCTGCTGCTGATTTTTAACAGGGTACGCTGTAAAATCGTGTAATGCACTGTTAAAAATTTCGCAAAATAGCAAAATTTAATGTAACGTAACGAAAACGGATTTCAAGCCGGTACATTAAAAATATTTGACGTTGTCAGAAGCACACTGAATTTCATGCACACACCCTAGTTGCAGATACATAAAATTTACTGCACCTGTGTAACTTAGAAGTACAATACATTGAATCTCATGACGTTTTTAAACGGTGCAGCTATTCCTTTCTCAAACCACCGCAGCCCATTTTACGGAGCTATTTTCTTTATCCCCCGTATACGTCGCTCGACGTACCGAAAGCTGTGTACATCGTATATTATTGACCACATCGTAAATTGACAGGCGGTGTATACCCTCGTCGGCGTCACGACGCGCGCGCCGCGGTCTGGAAACGAGCGTACGCGCCAATTAGTCGATGTTAAACACCGCCATCGTCGTGCTTATGCGGAGGCGGATGGCGCAGGCGGAGGCGGAGGTAGCGGAGGTAGCGGCGGCGGCGGCGGCGACGATGAGAGTGCCTGCGGACTACTCCGTTTACTTATCGATGCCGCTTCGCAGCAAACAGAGGCGCCTAAGTTACTTCGCTTACCGGGGAACAGACAGCTTTAATAAAGTTCAACGTGGATTGTGTATACCGAGCGCTGTATTACGGCGCGCGCGGCGTCAGAGCTGCTGCCCAAGTATAACGCGAGCTTTCATTATTCAGGAAGCGCGCGGAATCCACCGTGCGACAACGACGGGTAAATTGCGGTCCCTCTCCCGCCCGAAATTATCCGTCGAAAGCTCCGACGGATCATCTCGGAGTAATCCGGTCCCCGTCGTGAAACGATTCCTTTCTTTTCGCCGCTTATTCCTACGTAATCACGGCTACGTCGCGTCGCGTCGGCGCGGCGCGTCGACGCGGTTTAATCTTCAGGATTTGCAACACAGCACGAGGCACAGCTGAATACCTCTCGTTTTTTTTTTCCCCTCCCCCCGATTATCGCGCTATAAACACACATCTTTTGCGTTGCGAATGTTTCATCGTCTGGAATCTTTTCTCGTCGAAGACATTTCCAATAACGTTTCCATGTTTCAAAGAGTAGATTTCCTATCAGCGCGGCCGGAGGTCCGTTTCAAAACACGTATGAAAAGATGGACCGTCAGTGCCGGTCAGCGCACGATACTTCCCAGCTGCGACAAACTCATAATTTATAAAACTGGAAGAGGAACGTCTTAAGCGACGGAGAGAGAGAGAGAGCGCATCTTCTCGTTAGATGCAACAGGACGGGGGAGGAGGCTCACCTTCGCCCGGCGCCGGATTCTGCGGACGCTCGAAATCCTTTCATCTTGCCGTAGTCTGCGCCCGGGGCTCCTCTTGCATCAAACAGATTAAATTAAGAATACACGGAAGCGCGCGGAAATTCATATATTCCTTTCGCGGACGACGAAAGGGGCGTCCTGTAATTTGCCGCTCCTTAATTAAGTTACACCGGAAACGACGTCGTCGCCATAGCCTTGTCGTCGTACACGGCGACGCGCCGCGCCGTATTGTTATAGCGACTCTCCTCCGTGAAACGGACATGTTTAATAAAGACCCGGCGTTGATTGCATAAATTATTAACGTCTGCCAGAACAGCGCGCTCGTGCGCGCGCCCGTTGCATCGACACGTCCCGCCACGCTCTCTCTCTCTCTCTCTCTTTCTCTCAGAAATTTCAGCGCGCTGCAGCCCCCTTTCTCGGCGGAATGACGTTTCTAACGAGACTTCTTGACACTCGCGAAGTGCGGAAACGTTGGCTAAACGCCAATAAGGACATATCTTAAATTACGAGCGAGAAAGAAATTTCAAAAGTTTCACGTTTGCAGAAACTGCAACGTTTTCCCTCGGAATATCATCTCTCCTCCCCATCTATTGGTATAGAGAAGAGAAAGGTTCCTCTTCAGCAGCATTTTCTGCATGTTCGACATTTTCGATGTTTTTTTTTTCGCCCTCCCTCCCCCGTTTCTCGCAATTTGAGAAATATTTAATACCGACTCGCTGAAGTGCTGCGATTCAAGATATCATTACCGACGTTTAGCTGTTTGTCTAGCTCTTACGCTACGCGTATATGTACAACAATACCCTTCGCGTTTACGAGACACTGCGCGACTATGCGCCTCTCCGTAAATACATCCGAGATGCGCTCGAGCCAACTATATAAACGTGAATCATATCGCGGAACATCTAGATGTAGCTGTGCACCCAACAATATCGTTCGCGAGGGCGGATCCGGCCCGAAAATCAGGGCTGTCGGTTGCGGATAACGATTATGCTCAATTGCGTGGAATGAAGCGTGTCACTTGCGATTAACTCCGAGCCGTACATTTTCCGCTTTTCTCTCTTCGGCTGCCAAATAAAATATTAAAAGCGGTTTCTCGCCGACCGTTCCGTGGATTGGGGAGGGGGAGGGGGCGACTCGGACTTGAATCCTGATTTCCGACCTCTATTCCCTATTTGCACGATTCTATTTTCCACCCAAGTATTTCTCTCGGCGCTTGTCCCGCTTATCTCGCCGCTAGGGCGCGGAATTATCAAACGATTTAGCACTCACTGGAACCGATTTATCGCGCTGCTTATCCGGCGGACGTTGCATTAATCAGGTTAAAGTCTGTTTGCCGTCCCTCCCCCCTCTCCCCTGGCGACCAATGGCGCGACGGGGAAACGACTTTATCAACGACTTTATCAGGATAATCGAACGAAATCGCCTGACCGGGGGTTGTATACTCCGCCGCGCTCGCGTCGTATACCTGACGAAGTGCCGGACGATCCAGCTACGAACCTGACGAAGTGACTATTTCCGGCGCCGTACCTCGGTCCCGTGAATCACAATCGACAGAGCCAACCAATTCGGTATCCGTAAAAATTGCGGCTCCTTTCCGTGCCAGGAAGAGCCCCGAGAACGGCATTATTCGCGTCGCGCGACGACCGCTCGGGAGATAGAATTCAGAGCAGGCCATTGCACGTAATAGTAGTATAGGTCAATAACAGTAAGAGTCCGGCGCGTACACCCGCTCCTCGTCTACCTCCAGTTCCGTAAAGTTCCTCTGAGACCCTTTGTCATTTCAATAGTTATTATTTAGGACATCGAGTGAAATGCGAATTAAAGTGTACAAAAGAGAACACGTAGCGAAAATATATTTCTAAAACTAATTCGTAAACCAATTTGAGAGAACGACAGATAAGAAAGTGGACCATTCTCTTAGCGCTGGTCTGCCATGTAAAGTTAAATTGTAATAAATTTTAGATGCAGCATGACGCACACGTAGCGTCTAGAATTTACTACAATTTCCGTTAAAATATGCGATACCACGTCGAGATACAAGATTGCGATACGGTGTTGAACTTTGAATTTCAAAAATTTACTCCTCGCCGCTTCCGTTCTTCGCAAAAGTATCGAGCGGGAGTAATTTTTGCAAGACCTCGCTAAAATGGCAGGTCTCGGTGCCAAATAGATCCGGATTCGTGAATACATATTGTCGCCCGATCTCTGGACCGCGCACGTTCAGTCACGCCGTAGGAAATTAAACGTCAGATCACGCCGCGATATTATGCGCCGTTCATTTTAAGCCTTTGGCCGCGTTGAATTATGGACACGTTCCCGAGTACACTGTATTAAGCGAAAATTGAGATTGAATTTTCGACATTTCGACAGATTCTCGAGGAGAATAACCGCAAAATCGTCATCAATGTCCTTATGTAATTTTAGATCTCACAGAACGATATTGAAATAATAGCCCGATATAAAAAATGGCATAGTTATAATAGAAAAGAATGTTAATTAAGTTTGAATATGAGTTAATAACTTCTTTCCCCCTTTCACGAGTAATGTCCGGATACATTATAATAATAAAGATAAAAATTTCAAACTTTATATTATATCAGTGTTTTATATTTTTTTTGCACTTTTAATATAACCTTTTATAATTATTATTATAATAAATATTATACATTTATAATAATTACACTAAGAAAAAAAATATCTCAACGAAAAAATTATTTATCGATAGGTCCAAACAACTTATTTATCTGCAATCAAGTTGAACATTTCTCAATTGAAATATTTATGTAAATAAAATGAAGAAATAATTTTTATATTCGAGACAATCAAATTTCTTAATTAAAAAAAAACAATTTAATTAAGTATAATAATATTATTTAGTTTATTTGTAAATTCATTATTTAATTGTAAAAATACAAAATTATATACTTAAGGTAATATACTTAAAAAAATACATTTATTTTTTTATTGAAAAAATTTTTTCTCCGAATATATATATGTTTTACGCATTCTCTCGCATTTACAAAGTTCAGATTTAAATGATTAACAAACGACCAATAAGGGATAAAAAAAAATGCTACAGAAAGTTACGAGATCCTTTTACCAGCTTATAACATTTGTGCTATAACGTATCAGTTCGATATCGAAGAATAGAACATCCTCCCGGGATTCTCACTTGTTACAGCGTCTCCCTTCTCGGAAAGCCATTAAAGCGTTAACGGGAGAAAATCCTTCGCCGCCCACTCTTCGTCTCGTGCATCGCCGTCGATATTATCCGCGCGTCTCAGCGCAGTGCGATGCACCTGCGTATCTCGCAAAGTATTTCAACTAATTAGAGCGCCGTTCTTCCCGCGCGCGCGCTCTTTTTATCCCGCGCCGGTCCGTTTCAGCGGACGGAGCTGTATGATCCACGTTCGTGGAAACCCGCATTAACTTCCGTGCATAAATTGTGACTTGATAACGCGTTCTTTTTCACGATGTCCAGCTGTTCCGTGACCGCGCTAATTGCCGCAAAAAATGCAGAGCTCCGTCCGCGCTCAGAGCCCCGGCGGATGTCCTTTCAGATCTAGCGAATGCTAGAGATCAAAGGGATCTCTAGCATTGAACATGAAGTCTCCGGGCTTTTCCATTAGTTTCAGCGAGCGTTTTATTTTAACGCAATTTCGACCTTAATGCTTAATTGGAAGTATCTTTGTGAAAAAAACTCTCTCAGGATTCTTATTAAAAGAAAATATCATTTTTCCTGTAGCAGTGCAAACTGCTGCTTTCATGGCATCAATAAAATACCAATTTCTACAAACAAAAAAAACAAAAAACAAAAAAATCGACTGCACGTGTAATGTCAAAATTTAAAAGTAAGATAAAAAAGTCCTCTCGCGTTTTATTGTAACGTTACGCGGATGGTTTAACCCGCCCGCCCGCGCTCGTCGTTAAATCCCGGCGTGTGTAAACGTGTGCAAGTTCAAACACGCGCGTTCGATGAAAACAGCCAGGCAGCGCCAGCTTGCTACGTTTTATGAAATTGTTTTATCGCGCTCGCGAAAAATACGAAATATTTCATCCGGTGTTGCGCGCCGATCTTGCGCGTACCGTCCGTCGGATCGGACTGGAAAAGTCGGAAGCCTCGCATCCGGTTCGCTTTTATAAAATCTGCCGAACGCGACACGCCGAAAACTTTCGCGATTGGAAACGAGAAAGTTCTCGCGCGGGAGCTCAAGTGCCGAGATTCAGTTCCGCTATCGGGCAGCGATATATAATGGAGTCTTGCCTCTCGAAAACAAAAGTTGTATGAATCAAGAGTAAGAGAGAGACTTTATTTTTCGACCGTCCCTCTCCTCTCGCCTTCCTTCTCCCCCCGCGAGAAAATCTTCCGGCCGTCGAAAAAAATAACTCACTCGCTAAAAATTATATTTATATAAAAGTATCCGCTGACAATAAGTTTATATTTGATATCCGGGAGTTAAGCAATTGTACAAATGAAACTTCCCTCGCGCGCCGAGAAACAAAAGGACTTGGGGGATAGGAGTTGTTAACGCAAAGCATTAAATTTTAATGAGATTTTACCGTTGTTGTAAAGGTGCTCCGTTGAACTAGACTCAACTTGCACCATTATTTGCGGCAAGTAACATCCAAATTGAATACGCGCGAAAGCTGATACACGTTTGAATAATACATTATTTATAATATGTAGCTCTATGTCGCATCGTTTGGGATTTTAAATGTAAAACGTACGATTAACAGGGGCGCGATACATATTTTTGTACGTTACGCTTTACGTAACAAACGTGGGCGGTATTACATCTGCCGGAGATATTAAGTCAGAGTTGGAATTGATGATCTCATTAGGTGGAAAATCCCCGGGGGGTTCACAGGGGTAATAGAAAAGGGAGAGAAGGTCAGTAGGTATTAGAGAGAAAGGGGAAGATACACACTCGCACACAAACACTGAATAGGGCATCCGGAAACCCGGTCAACCCTTATCACAGCTGGAAGTAAATCCCCGGTCTTAATCCCTTTTAAATAGTAATTAATACGTTCGAGTTATCGCAGCAAGCGATGCAATTTAGAGAGACGCACTGCGTGTAAATCCCCGCCCGACCAATGAAGCATTCAAGAAACTCGGAGAGGATTTTAATCTAAGCTACTCCACGTTTCACACCGCTCGCAAACCAAACGCTTCCCGCCCCGAGACTCCCCTCGCAAAATTTGTCTGCGCGAAGGAAGGCCCGGCTCGTACAACAAACGTGTGCGACGTGCGTTCGCTCGGGAGAGACGCCGACGAGGATCGAGGAGCGAGAGAAACGCCACGACAAATAATCACTATCGATGTGGCGCCAGTGCGGGGGCAGAAAAATGGAAAGCGTGACGTCGCGTTTTGCCAAAGTGCGAAACGCTTGCCAGATATTCCGTGGAAAATTTGTTTTCGCCAAATCGCAGCCGAGATCGGACAAATGTAGCATCGTTTTCACGAGCGCGGCAAAAAGCAACGCGGCAAAAAAAAAACACGACAAATGATACCGCGCGTGCTATCAACGCCAATCGGGGAAAAAGGAGGGGAAATATAAAACGCGACTTTTACAAATGTCATGCAGTTCGAGCGGTTGATTGCGAGTCTCGTCGCAAATATAGCACTCCGAGTCCCACGTCCCGCGTAACCCTTTCGGCCTCGTCGCGCGTGAAACGCTTTAACGCTCCCGGGGAGCTACAAATGGCTTTCGGCGGAAGGTCCGCGAATGCGTTTCCGTTTACACAAAAGGAGTCGTGTATTAAATGCTTTTATTAGCGCGCGGCACTTTCTCAAAATGAAAACTCCGCCCGGCCTTTGCAACGCGGTCAGGTTGCAGCAACGCCCGGGCAGCAGAGAACCGCATTCTACAAGGCCGGTAATTATGCATTGACTACTTAATGGATGCAGCGCAGGCGAGCCACCTTAGCGATCCGCGGGCGCATAAGCTTTTCGCCGACGGGAAACTTTGCCAGCTTGCCAGCCGCGCGTGTTTGCGCCGGAACGACGGAAGTGTGTGCAATCGCGAAAATACGAGAAAACGCTGCGCGAGCTTTATTATTGCTCTTCCATTCTTATTACTCTTGAGCGAAGCTCACGAGCGGCGGACCTTGCGAAAACAGAATTTTCTATTGTTTACGTGCTTAAACGTAATATAAAAAATATATTTCGCAAGAGCTGAAAAGAAATGATCTGTTTATATTAACGAAACTTGTATGATTGAATGTTTCTGGTGAAACCAAGCAGAGTTTCTAGTTATTATAATCGGAACGATATTGCTAAATTTTACTAGAATCTGGTAATTCCTACAAGATTTCTGATTCGTCCGTTTTCGAACAGACGAGACGTATTGGTTGAATCTATCAGATTTCTAAATGATGCGACGAGACTCTTTTTCCAGTGTCATATGCAAACGTAAGTGATATTTCCCTGCGCAGAAAAAAAATTAGTATTAAATCAACAATTCATTGTTTCATCTATAAGAATATAACATTTTTTTGGAAGAATTTGTAATCTTAAACACAGATAATTTGCTTACATGAAGAAAAAATTTTCTTTGTGACATAAAGATAGATCACACGATAGAAGGATTTACAGACGCACACAGAAAGAAAATTAGTATCGAATTAACAATTCATTGTTTCATGTATAAGCAAGAGTATAAAATCTTCTTGAAAGAATTCATAATCTTAAACCGACATAATTTGCTTACATGAAAAAAAAAACAATTTTCTTTATGTAAGTAAATTATGTCTGTTTAAGATTATAAATTCTTCCAAGAAAATTTTATATTTTTGCTTACATATGAAACAATGAATTTTATTAATTCGACACTATTTTTTTTTCTTTGTGCGTCTGTAAATCTTTCAATCGCGTGAAATAAATTTTCCCCCGTAAGATGTAAAGACGGATCTTTTGGATCAACGTAAATCGCGTTATTAAACCAATTCTAACTTCGCGTGTGTCTCGTATGTTTAAAGGCAAGTCGCTGAGAGATTCGACTCACTAGCGCACGCCAAACCGCACAATTTCAATTTCGGCAAACGGTACTCGCTTTACGCCCATAATTCGAAGTCCGGCGTAGCGGATAAAACTTTCATAAATCCCGCACGGAGCTTTTAGTTCGCAGAAAAATCGCGTTGCCATTCCGCAAAATGTTCCATCACGCCGCTCGGCGCGACGCACGAAGAAACGCGAGCGATCCTATTTCAGCAGTCGCAGGTAAATCGTGACGCACGGATTAAGGTATTCCGGATTTACGCGAGGAGCAAAGGAGAGAGTATTCGCGGCGAAATTTAATATCACTCATGATATTGTCACTGGAAAGTCTCATATCTGCGGAGAGCTATCGAAGGTGATACGCAAGAAGTCGATGGAGAAGTCGGGAACGTCTGGCGGGGATACGTCGCGCTTATGAAAATTTCGAGCGTACGCTCGAGAACAACGCGATTTCCCTCCGGTCGTGATTTCATGATCGCGCGTTGCGAAATCGGTAATTGCAACTCGCGTTAGTGCACCGTGCATCTGACGCGCGCGAGCACACGAGTGCTCGCGGGCATTTCCCCGCATTTCCCGTGGGGGACGTGCGGAGAGATTAATTGACGCGCGATTTAACGACCCCGCCCCTCCCCCCCCCAACCTGTTCTTTGCGCGGGAGAGTGACGAGCGGGCTAATTAATCGCCATATACATCCTACATGGAGACCGACGATTCAAATTTTGTGGCCGTCGTGAAGAACGGGACGACAGTACAGCGGTCGACCCGCAGCGCTCTTGTCTCCCTCCTCTCTCGGTCCTTCGTATCACAGGTGTTAATTAGCAGTTTCGTGCCGTCTGACTTAATTGAATAGCTAGCTGCAGCTAGCCACTTTGGCATATTCTTCGAGACTTCCGCCCTTAACTTAATTGTTTCTCCCTCTTCCTGAATCGTAGACGGAATAATATCAAGTTTGCAATCCTCTGCTTATTATTTATTACCCGACGCATGCTTAATATATTCGTTTTGAATATATTTTGCAATTGTCATTTCTTGTAATACGCGCAGGCAGCCAATAGCGGATCCTATCTTAATCAGTGGCATCAAATTTTAAGGATGTATGGGTCAAATCCCAAAACATTACCCAAAAATATAAAAATTTCATAGAATATTCTAGCTAGTTTTACGCTTGAATATCTGTGTAAAATTTAAGCAGAAATCACTTATTGATTTAAAAGTTATTTAATTTTTTGTTTACTCTCGATTCTTATATAAAATCGCGTTTTATTGTATTTATTTGCAAATTGATGGGAAAATACAAATTACAAATTGAATAAAAATGTTTATATGCGCTAATAAAACTCCAATAAACATTCGCCCAAAAATTCATTTAGATCCACTTTTTCTTGTTTAAAAATTATTTATTTAAAATTGCAGCGAATATAGTACTTTTCGCTACAAAAACCATTATAAATCAAATTTTTCGTTGTTTTCTTTGCAGCAAGCCCTTTCCAGGGCTAAAATTCAAACATTTGCGATGAAAATTTTCAGTTGTCAATTAGAAAAAACAATAAACTCTAGAAAAGCCTTCAGTGTTTAAATTCCGCTAACTTTTAGCCAAAACATTCTTAATTTAGGTAATCAATAGTCTCGTGGAAGCGAAAGGAGTAGAGAACAGCGAGCTGCGCTACGCAAAGGTAAATTTTTGAGAAACGGATCCCGTTCGATTTTACTCCCGTTTAGCGAAATTTCTGCTCCGATCTCATTATAAGACAAAATGTGCCGGCTGATGCGGACGAGATGCGCGCGGCTAATGGAATTGCAGTGCCCGTAGTCGAGTAATGAACCGTGCGAGCCGTAGCCATCCGTGCCCACGTAACGCGCGCGCTACATTGGAAACATCAAACGCGCGGCGCGTGTTGGCGGCAGATATCGAAAATGGATATTAAATTTTCAATGTCGGAGGCGGATGTTACCCGACGGAAACGACCGTGAATCGAATTGGACGCGCAATGTCCGGGGCTTTACGGGGATCGCGCGGCGGGCGCAGCCGCGTCCCGTGTAGCGCGCGAGCACGACGATGCGGCCCGTTAATCCGATAAAAACTCATTATGAAAATGTCAATGACAAAACTCCACAGGCCACGGGAGGTCCGCCGGCGCTTTCGCATCATTATCGGGAGAAGGTACGGGCGCGTCGTTTTTCCGACGATGCCGATGCCGAAGCATCGAACGCAACATGATCCAAAGAGGATGCTGAGTCTTGAAATTGAATTACACGAGAAACGCGAATCTTCCGCGATTTCGAAAAAAAAAATCGAAATAACGAAAACATAGAGAAATGAAAGAGATAGCTTTGGTTGCTCGTAGTTGAAAAAAGAAAAAAAAACAAAGAGGAACACACGATTTCGGGGGATTACATCAATTTCAACGTGTTCCGGACTACACGTGCGGAATCTGCTTCGCTGCGGCTTACGAAACATGCCGGAATTTACGGGCGGCACGCGATGCGGAGTACGAAAACGGGTTTATCTATGCGTCCCCTAAGTGCATTCAGCAGTAACGTCCACATATTTGACCAACGTCGAAGCGTCGCTGTTGCGACCGATAATGGGCATCGAAACACGTATCTGGCACGTCACCAGCTCGCGTCTGTCGTTCCAGTTTAATTCGGACGGTTTACGCGGCGAACGTAGATTCGCATTTAACGCGAGATCACCTAAATTAAGATTTGACATGCAAAGTATCGTTGAAGCGATACGCAGTATCGTTGAAGCGATACGCGACGATTTTTTTTAATTACAGCACAGATCTCTGAAATTATTAAAAATTAGCGTAAGCAATCATGTTTCACATTTCTAATTTCAAAAGTCGCGTCTAACGCGAAATTTCGGTGAATAATTCTAAAATTAAACCGGAAATGGAATGACAGTTATTATTCAATTGATTCTGCGCACTTACTGTGGTTTTTAACATAATCATCTTAAATGCGCGACGAGAAACTGATGACTATTCATAGATAATCTTCTTCGTCAATCAAACGACGGAAGCGTCGGGGACGAAATATTCGCGCGATAAATTCGCAACACGGTCAAACTCGTGCAATTTTGATTTTCGAGAATGCGCCTTGTCAGCCGGTTAGGATGGATCGCATTCACGCCTGGGGACGAAATATCCATTTCGAACTAATTCCACATGTACAAATCCAATCTGCGGTCGAATAAAACTGCCGCGCCGTGCGGCATCCGCTGTCGCGTTGACATATCGCCTTACCGTAAGTGCAATTCGTTTCGATCACTTAGAATCGATACCGCTCGCGATAATGGCAGCATCAGTATCGCCGACAAGACATCGATCGGCTATCATTTTTCACGCGAGATGGAGGAGACATAAGTAGATATTGACAGACGCGCGGAAATACGCCGATTAATACGGCGTGTTCAATTTTCCTCATGTCAATCGTTAATGACAGACGATTTGAAGAATGTAGAAACGGTTTTTCCTCGACAAAAACGGACGCACGACAGAACTGTTACGAGGACTAAATCTGGAACTTTAGCTTCTGCCTAATATATTTTTAATTAATTTTATCAAAGATTACTCACGATTTCTCAAGATACTTCCTTTTTTATTTCTATTACGTATATGTGTATATACATGTATGTATGCATGTATGTATGTATGTAAGACTTATTATTCTGTTATATGTATAAGAGAAATAGAAATAATATATATCTTAAGAAACTTAAAATAATACAGGGTAATTCCAATATACATATATATATATATATATATATATATATATATATATATATATATATATATATATATATATATGCCGCACGTAATGAAAATTCAATTTATTCAGTTCTATTAACTATATTTAAGAAAAATGAATTGTACGAATAAAAACTTTTATTATCTACTACTATAAAAAAATAGAAATACAAAATTATTATTTTTTTTATTGGAAAAAAAATTATAATAAAATCCTTGCATTTTTTACGTATATCAAAAGTGATGGAACCGCTCATGAGTGGTTCAATTCTTGTATTTTCGTATTTTGTACTCCTTTACCATCCTTTACTGTCTCTCTACACTTAGATGAAATAAGCAATAAATTTTTTACACTTCCTAAGAAAACAGTAATTCATTTTACGTATATCGTAATAGATCGCTGCGTTACTCGTAACATTAACAAATTGATTCAACTCAATGATTTTGTTAATATTAAGAATAAAAAATTAAAATTACATCACAATACTAATATAACATAACTCCACTCCTTTTATTTTTTCTGATTTTCGCGACGTAAATATCCGAAGTTAAACATTGGCACTAAAAATAAAACAAACAAAATAAATCTCGGGCAAAATATAGGAATTAATTATACATACATGCATATATATGTGTAGTATACATACAATTAATTAATATCCAATTAAACTGCGCCTATAATTTAGAATTTTCCAAGCGTTCAACGTACGTGTTGAAAACTAAAAATATATACAATACCCATCGCGATGCAATGTAACCGTGCACTTTTCGCGATGTTTGAGATTGTTGCAATAATTAAGGATCGCGAATCAAAGATCGTAGGAGGAAGGGAAAGAGGAGAGGATCAGAGCCGTTGCTAATTGCAACGCGTTCGCGCGATCGATCGCGATATTGTTGCGACACGTCTCACGCGCCGGCATTTCCGTATGCGAGACCGTATACTCGCTGCTAGTTATGTAAAGCAGACACCGTCGTGGCACAAAGGGGAAGTAGGAAAGACTGCGACACGTCCGACGCAGCCGCGCGTATTGAATCGCACACCGTGCGATTTGCATACGAATTCGGGTAGAAGTCATTCGGGTAGTCGCCGCCGGGGCTGATGTTGACGATATTGCCGATGACGAGGATAGCGGGAGAGTAGCCGGAAGGGAGCGTCATGTCATTCGCGGATGACATTCCGACCCTAGGATAGATAACCAGTTTCCGTTACGAGTCTACTTCCTGCGGGCCTCGCGACGAATGACAGATAATCCACCACAGGGTGTACGTGTGTGTGTGTGTGTGTGTGTGTGTGTGTGTGTGCACCGGATAGCGCGGTGTCCCTCGGGATAGAGACGTCAAAGTGAATCCTGCCAAGAGACCGGAGGATTTGCATCGACAAAGACGGTCTCGTTGTCCAGTACTCTCGCCGCAGCTACAGGAAGTTAAGCCAAAAAACAGGGAAACCAGGATAACCGCAGGGATACCGGTGCAGGTCCCACACGACCACCGTCGGACTTTCAACGGAATCAACCTCCAAGTCGACGCGATGTTTTCGGGTGTATGTTTGGCGCACGAGCGCATGGATCTCCCCCCTCGTTTAATCTGGGTGATCAGGTCGAGTAAAGTGCGTTACCAACTGTTTAACTAATAGATTTTCGAAATAAATTTAGCGACGGCAGTAATGGATCGCAATAATGGATCAATTTAGATAGCGTCATTATTAAATATCTGTTTATAATAGATGCCGATGATAAATAACACTAAATAATGACTAAATGCAATTTTAATGTTACGTTATTATGCAGCTGATAATTATTAAATTTCATTAAATATTATCAAAATGGCGTGTAATTAAATTTTGATGAATAATAAAACAACGTGTAAGTGACTAATGATTAAGAATATAATTTAACATCGAGCAAAATTTGTTTTCGATCAACAGAGATCTCCTCTAGCGCTGCCCTTTGACGTTTTGGAGAGCCGTTACATGATTTCAGGCGATATGTCATGTCACAAAATTTCATATAGTGACGAAATATCTGAATTCCGAAATAACGCTGGCGCTTTCAGATTCGAACAGCACGAGTTGATATTCGACGGAAGAAGGAAGCGGTCCCTCGTAAAAGTACACGCTTTCGGACAGTTCGGCAGACGGGCAAATCGCGGAGCGAATTTCGATCTTTGCGCAACCGAATCCGTACCGCTGAGTGAGAATATTAAAAGCCGTACTTCGTGTTGACGTATCGACTTGTCGAAAGTGCCGTCACGTTACACTCGAAAAGCGAATATATGGAACACGGCGAAATTTGGAGTTGTTTTCCGTAAATTTGCGCAATGTATACCGTGATTTTGATATGAAATGGAATATCGGTTCGATAAGTAAAATAAACAAGAAAAATTAATTATTAATTGTCAGTCGAAAAAGTTAATTATTAATTATTATTTGATTGCCGGATTATTAAACGAGACAAATGCGAAAAAGTTTAATAAATATAACGTGTTAATTGATATATCTTTTTAACGTTAATTTCTTGCCACTCTTCATACTTGAATTTTATATTTTATAAAACTTTTTTAAAAACATGTTTTTGGGAATGCACATCATTATAAATTAGATATAACTTTTGTCAGACCCCAGAGGTGTGTGAGTGTGTGAGGATCAAGTGGCCATGCTTAACGCTAAGTGCGCGATATAAATGTGAGACGGGCAAATTAAAAAAGCGCCAAAGCGAAACTTGAAGAGAAGCAACGAGGAAAATTCTTGCGCTATATTTTTTTTTGCGCGGTACCGAGTGCAAAAAATACAGCTCCCGGCCGAGTATCTTCCTCGTATTTTTCAAAAGCAAACGAAAAAACGCGACAGTAGCATTAGGACGAGTCACTCGCCTGCGTGCAGCATTTTCCAAAACCGTACATTAAAACCAACTATAAATCCCCGACCTGGATTCAGTTCCGCTCACAAATTACCACGAACAAACGATGCCGTCCACTCTTGCACCTCGATAAAATTTTGTGGTCGACGCGTGATAAAAATAGAAAATCGCGAGAAAAAGAGTGAAAGAGAGAAAACGGATCGTCTAAAATAAAAAGGACATTCTATGGATAGCAACAGATAAAATCTCAAGAAGCATCGCAATTACATAAAGCTAATTGAGAAGCAATAACACGATAAAATAGCCATAGAGGAATATGCCGAAAAATGCTCTCAAAAAAATAGAAAGTCCAATTGAAGCTTAATTATGAAAGAAAATAATGGAAAATCTATCCAATAAAGTCTCAGTCATATACAATTTTTTTTAAGATGAACGTGTGGACGATGCTCGAATGAAGGAAATGGAAAAGCGAAAGAGGGAAAAAAAAAAAAAAGAAAACGCGAGTACTTTTCGTCGCCGCGAATAAAAGCGTCCACCGTTGAGTGATTCAGGGATGGTGTAATTTAATCTAGCATGGAATATTCAGGACCTGCCGGCACGCACGTCCACACGACGTGTGTGTATCTAGCGGGCTGGTCTACGCCGCGTGTGTACCCAGTGTACGTCTGTATGCGCACGTGCACGTATGCACGTGTATGCACGCGTGCAAATACGCGGGACGGGCAGCGGTGGCGGCACACGCTCTCTAGGTAACCAAGCGCGGTGTTTCCGGTTCGAGTGCTCCCTGGAATTTGCGGGACCGGGATGATATTCGGAGGGTGATTCCCCTCTCCCCCCCCCTCCCTCCCTCGTCGGCCGACCTCTCTATCTGTCTCTCCACTCGCGCGATCTCTCCGTTCCGCGCGCATGAATTTAATCCACAGGGAATTTCCAGGGCGAGCCAGACGTCCCGAGCGCAACCTTTGAACTTGGGCCCGTGTCCAACGATTATCGACGCCACGATCGCGAGAGGCCGTCCGGATCCAGTCGATCAAATAGCGCGATAACGTACGTGTTACGCTAGCATACGGGTTGTGTACCGGTATACAAGCGGATGGGGGTTTTAATCCTTCTGTACGATTATAGTGTACACCGACTATCACCAACGATTTCTATTTTGAAGCAGTTAAGAACGTTGAATTTGGAGAAATATTTCCAATTTTCTTCTACACGTTTCTCCGAATAAATAATTTTTTTTTTTAGTAACAGCTCCCTCTTTTTTCGCTCGCTCTTTTTTTTTTGTAACCTTTGTTTATGGCGCCGTCTGACGTAAAATCAATAAAATTAATAGGTCATTCCATAAAGTTTTTGCACGCCTCGCCATTAAACCGCATGAGTAAAAGTACTGTGAAATTTATGGAAGCATCTTATGTATGTGTGCTATGATGTACGGAGCTCGCTCTGGCCATTTAAAAAGTTTCATTTTCAACTCGAACGCGGTTTAATGTTAAACGCACAAAATTGAATGTCATTAAAGATTGCCGTTAAATTTTAAGTATTTTGCATGTTGACAGGCTGGAGCTGCCATCCAGCCGGAATGATTCAAATAGAGGAATGAACATCTTCTCCCGAGTTGGGTAATCGGACATCGGCGCCGACGAGCGTCGCCAGCGAGCCATCCATTTTCAGGGCGAAAGGTTGAGGTACAAAGATTTAATGAAGCGTGGCGATTAATGTAAAAGCTAGCGGGAGCAATCGAACTGCAGAATTTAACGGTCTACTTCGCATTGAATCTATCGACTCGGCTGCTTTATTCCCTTAACGTTAATCTCTGCTTCGTTAACATTTGATTCGAACGAAAAATAAATGAAAAATAATCGAGAGATTTGTCCGTATTATACCGCGTCATTAAACAAAATGATTTCCTCGATTAATGAAGCATTGAATATTTTTGAAATAAAATTTATCGCAAAGTGCGAAGATTGTATAGAGATACAGAAATTCTTTTCATATTAAAAAAAAAGTTATTTAAGAAAAATGAGAAAAAGAGAGAGAGAGAGACTCCATTATTATAATTTAAAAAGATAAAAGACATTCAATAAAAAAAGTAATTTCTAAACGTTTACTTAAGTAACCTTCCGCGCGCTTTAATGCAATTAGCCAACTATAATGTAAGAAGCGATTAACCGAACACGCTTACCGTATCCATCAAAGAAGCAGTCGCGACGTTGCTTTGAGGGGTTCGAAAGGATAACTTCGAGGCTCTCGCCACTGAATTTCGTTATAACGTCTAAAAGTTAGTTGAACACACCCCTTTCTACCCCCACCCCATCTATATTATCAGAGTTTCATATTACTGGACGAAGTTTCTGCTTCGCAGATTATCGAAGCCAGATACAATCCTTGCACACAGACGGAATTTAGCATCACTCGAACAAATTTGTTGCACAATTCAATTCCGCGAGGAAGTCCGCGTTCCACGAGCGTCCGATTAAAAACGGACGGTAAATGGATCAGAAATGGCTCTCCAATAAGTTCACGAGCGTGGATAAATTTAATCGAAGAAGTTACGTGTCCGAGACCCGCCGTATTCACTTTCAACAAACAATAAAGCTGGTAATACAGCTGAATAGATCACACATATACGACTTGTTCCGCTAAAACTTTACGTATAGTCACGCTGGGAACAGTGGCATCTCACACGCGCACACGTACGCTCATGCTCCGAGATCTTGTGTACCTTTCTCACTCACACGCGAAGGACGATCGTATATGTTAGTACTTAACAAACTTACCCCTCTAACGAAAAGAACGTTTGCCTCGCGATGGAAATCGATAAGATAGATGTCATAGAATTAGTTATCGCGCGTGACAGCGTGACTTTTAAGAATACAAATATACGTTCTCGAGCTAATTCGGGAAATCTCTCGTTTAATTTTTAGACATCGATTGTTCCTTCTCGTTCGAGGTCGGCGCAGTAATTCCTCGCAAAAAGATCCTCATCCTCTTCTCTGACAGCCTCCACAGGCCGGGAAACGCCACCGTAATAATCAATGCTGCGAACTCGCATGCGACTGTTGAGAGAATTAACATTCACGCCCACGCCAGGCGCCTTCGACGATGTATATTCGGCGTCTCGTTTTCGCTGTCTGTGCGCTAATTGTGAAGTAATAGATAGACTTACGCGCAGACACACAGCACCGGGTTCTCGTTCGCAAGAAACAAGGAGCATTAAGCGTAAACCGCGCGGTAACATTCCGCCCATCTTGGGGTGCATGTTACTGGAAGTTGCGGAATGAGTTGACGGAGAAACTGCGAGAGAGGAGAGGGGGAGGAGGAAGGATGCCAGATTATGTACAAAACACACGTTGAAACCGAGGCGTACGAATTAAAGCACTGCTGAAGAAAGAGGGCTGCTGTGTTGCCTCGTATACAACGGTACTCCACGACCACCATCGCGCTTTTACTTAATCACGCTATTCGTTACTATAAACCGTGACATAACTGCCGCAAAACGCCATTTCTTTTCAAGTTTATTTACGTGTTCTATAGTGAAGAAACTCTCTCTTGAGCGCAAAACGGCTGTCTTCTTGTTTTCTTTCTTTTTTTTTGCAATGAAAAATCTCTCGACTTTCAGAGTACTAAAATGTAATTTAACGTCTTTCTTTCGTAATTTATGTTTCTAGCGCTCATTAAGAGACTCAATGGTATGATTGAATTGCGAGGCACCCTGTATTATTGCCGCACCATACCTCTCGCATAGAATTCCAATCGAACATTTACAATAACGCTCGTTAATCAAAACTTTGATCACGTCCCAATTAATTTATTTATCGCTGCACCATTATTTTATACGTATATTCGCAGTTGCAAAGCATGAATATTATTTTATGCATTGTCACGTACGTGTCTTTAGTTCGATTAGCTCGTGCCTGCAAATTACATTCGGGCAACGTTCAGCGTACTCTTCCGGCTGTATAATTTTTCGCGCTTAATTACTATAAATACCGAAACGCGCCACGTTTGCTTCCAATTAAAAGCAAATTACGATTACTGCATTGCACTTTTGTGCAGCGCGATGAATCGTTCCTCCCGCTCGAGCTAATCTACATTGTTAATACACGCAGGTCGCATCACAAAATTGCAGTTAACGTTTCACAAAATGCGTTGCAAAGGCAGAAGAAGCGATCGGTGAAAATTGGAGCGAGAAACCTAACCCGATGAGAGAAAAATACGTTTATCGCGGAATGGGATAACGAACGATGACATATTCTCGAACGGTCTGCAACTTTTTCCATCAAAAGTCTGTTTTGTTTAAACTCAGTCGAGTCAGAACGCATCGGTTTTCTTTTTTTAAGAATAAATTCGGCAGTTCTGATTGTAAACTGATAGCGAGCGTGCGAGCGCGTATTCACACGGATCAGCGTGATCGGTCGGCACACATCTGCCTATCGCGAACAGACATTCGCGTTATGCAAAATTTGCCGATATAATGGCTACGTCGATGCCCCGAACATCCGGACGAACAATCGAACGATGATAGTTGAAATCGATTATCAAAATTCATCGAGCGAGAGAAAGCGTCGTTCCACATGCGGATTATGATATCCCAATAAAACGTGATATCGCAGAGAACGAAATAAACATGATGCGCGCGAATTTGATGTGCGCGCGGCGTCTAAAAATGTAATATAACGTTTGACAAAAATTCAGCAGCGTGTTGTTGGGCGACAATATCGCTTCGTTCTACCTTTTGTCAGAAACAAACCTCAACGCAACCGGATGCCAGAGATGTAAATCCGATATTAAACGTATACATTACGCTTATGAGGAGAAATACGGTGACGGCTAACACAATCAATATTTCCCTAGTCAGCGTCAAATTGTCACTCAATACAGCGGGACACCCAGCGGCTACATTGCTCCGCTGAAATTCGGGGGCTTCAATTACAATGGAAACGGGCTGGCGTGACGCCCGCGTTGGCGCTGAAATTTATACGTTCGCGTAATTATGTCGGCTTGTAGCAACACGGGGGCAACGTATTATGGAGCCGCGATAAAATGCCAACCCGCCCGCCAACCAGACGACCAGAACAAAGCGGTTCATCGCCCGCCATAGTTAATAATCAATACCAGCAAGCTGTAATAACGCGTAATAATATGGGCGACGACAATATCCTGAATTCGAGTGCGCTCATCGAACGTTTTAATCAATTTCGCGAATCGAGCTCGCGAAGAGCGCCCGCAAACTCCTACAAGATCCTAGTCATCGCGAGAGCGAGCCTTGGGCTGAGATTGCACCCTTGAGTTTAACTTTGTGCTGTAATGCGCGAGAGCTATCGGCGATGAACAGTGCGCCGCGTACGAATTCAAAATCGATTTTGAATTCCCACCGGAATGGTAAGCGCGAAATTTCAATTCGATTGGACAATGTACGCTCTATTTCGTGCAAAAGTATCAAAAGGCCGCTAAAGTATTATGCGAGTGTATATATTGTAAAATTGTTAGATAATCCATTATCTGTTCAAAATTGAAAATGGAAAGCAGATTTGGAGATATCTGATTTCCGGAAATTATGTGTGTGAAAGAATCATTCGTTTGTCACAAGGTACGTTCCGTCGAAAAAAAGTATTAAAAAAATTCAATTGACATGTTTGCTTTAAGGCCAGTTTTCGTATATGATAACCAAAGATTAGATAAGCTATAATATAATTTGAAAATTAACTAATACACATTCTCTTTAAACTTAAATAAGTAAACTAAATTGATTGAATAAATAAAAAATGATGTGTACCGTAAAGTGACGGAAGAATTAAAGGAGCCGATCGAGATTTCAAGTCCTTCCTGAGAATCCTCCCTTCGTTCTCACGCTTAACTAAGGCTGTTATTCCATAATGCTCCACTGGCTCTCCTAAATTAATTCCGCTCGCTTATTAATACCTCCTCATCAGTCTTACGGCCCTAAATATCTCACAACTAGGCCAGCCTGGCAATACACGTTCCCACTAAGTCCATCTCAACACCTTCAGGTTTCTCTGGCCAGATATTCCTCATCTAAATGTCGGATACATACCACCTCATGCATCCCCCTAAAAATCTTAGTCCTTCTTCTGAGCCTCTCATCATCCAAGGATAAGCAAATCCTATCCTACTTTTGAAGCTGCGATTAAAGTAAGGGAAAAATTGAAAGAGCTGATCGGGATTTGAGAACTTGGCTCTTTCGTTCTCGCACTAACACCTAAGACTGTTATTCTATATGATGCTCCACTGTCCTCGTAAATTATTCTCGCTTATCAATAACTAATTGGCCCTACGGCCTTAAATATCTTATAATACGTACACGCATAATCTTCAATTTATTTAACCATAAAAACTTATAAAAAGTATGTTAATTAATTTTTATTACGTTATAGTTAACTTTTATACCTAACTTTCTTTGATTAATCGTATATCATGACAACGAGCCTGAGGAAAAAAGCGATTTGACCTACAGAGAATTGAAGTCCTTAATCGTTCAATAAACAAGTACGACTTGATAATTATGATAACAATCGTAAATGATTGGTCGAGCGTCGGCATCTCGCATCGATGCAACGTCGCATAATTTTATTATGATCTTTATTGGGCTTTAAAAACATGGAAAATGGCTTGATACAAAACCTCCTTCCGTTATCATCTGATGTGCGACGAATTGCATCGGCATCGTATAACAGACTAATTACTTTTTATTATCGGTTATTACCTCGTTTGCCGCTATTTACTACATTAGGCTTTATTTACGAAGACATTTACATCAGGGAGACAAATACCATTACCAAAATTTCATCTTCATCAATAGCCACTTCAAATATTTCAGTGAATATGTCATAACGTATGATGACGTTATTATTTCGTGTGTAACAAGAGGAGAGTACGTGAATAGTTTAGTTTTTTAAAAACGTTAAAAAAAAATAAAAATAAAAACAGTCTATCTTTAAAGAACTGGAAACACGAATTTAGATTATTACAGCGTGTAATCTCGGTTTATCGCAAGTAAATAAAAATGGAAAAGAAACATTTGTAACAGCATTAAGTAAACGATCATTAATGATCCGTGCTGCACGATTGCTCCGTGGACTCTGCGTCCAACGTTTCCATCATAATATCGTTTCTCGTAAGCGAAGAGGATTTTAATTTCCGCCCTCCATCCTTCTTATCCGGTCTTTCGAGACGCTCACCACTTTCCTTCGGGACGATACGACATAGTCGTCGATCGAGCCGATCGCCGGGAGGAATCTCTCTTATCTCCTACGACAACAACAACGGCGACAAGAGAAGCGGGAGAGGAGCGGACGGAGTAGTTGAAGGAGGAGTAGAAAGGACGAGGAGGACAACGATAACGGGGATCAAGCCCCATGTCGGGCTTGTGAGAAACAGCCATATCGATCGGGCATTGCGCATGGAAGCCGGAGAGCGTTTCGAATCATCGTGGTCGAGTAAGCCTGTACATCGTCCTGTCTGCCTTGCTCTCTCTCTCTCTCTCTCTCTCTTTCGTTATCCCGTCCACGTTTGCTGCAAGTCCTCCCAGCTATCTCATTCCGTTTCCTCGCTCTATGCGTCGGGCCCCGACGAAGTCGGCGGGGTCCGGGTAGACTCGCGACAAGATTATCCAGTTAACAATGCGCCAAACTCACCCCGGGATCTATCCTGCATTATTGCGAAACTTTTCCGTAGCCGTTTCCAGTCGGCGTGCCTCCTCCTTTTCGGCTTTTGCGATTCTCTCTCTTTCCCACCTTCTTTGTCGAGAAAACGGCTCCTTCACGCGCTCCTCGAAGTGAGAGGTATTACCTTGCCTTCGCGTCGCCAGGACGACGACGTACTTCTCCAAGTGTTGCTCTTCCTCTCATTGTACTCAGACCAAAGCGATAGCAAAAGGGGGAGAGAGAGAGAGAGAGAGAGAGAGCTGTTATCCTTTGCAGCATGATAAATTCGTACGTCCATTAAGCCGAACGCGGCTAAATCGATTACGCAGCTGTGTACGGTACTGCGGTGGCGATAGGTCTTCGTAGCCGTAAATCATTAGCCCCATCGATATATAATTCAAAACGGACTGATAGATCCGTACGTCCATAGATTCACAGATTCTCGCTCATAATTGGATACAATGACCTCAGATTTGATGAACGATCTATTCGGCCGCTCTATCTCTATTCTCTGTCCCGGACAAATATAACAGCTCCAAAATTGTACAAGGCACCCGCAACACGATCTCGCAAAACGGTATTCATATACCATTAGGATTCTCGTAATCAATGTATTCAATTTGCATAACTATGTTCCACGCCTTCTCCAAGTGTTTTTAATTTTAACTTTTTAAGAATCCAACTTAATTATTTTTATGACCTAACAAAATTATTTTCAGATCTGTATCCAAGTAAATTTTTAAATACTTTATTTTAAAACCGTTCTTATTTTCTTGTATATAAACGACGTACTTCTCTCAAAACATATACTGTCGTTCTAAATATCTCTTCGTATTTTCTTTTACCTCTTGTAAATCTTATTAAGGTATCGCTCTTATAAAAGTATCGGTTTCAAGAAGAAGATTCTTAAAAAATAAAAACTTCAACTACCAGTTTAACGTCCGGCAGTTTAATAGTTTTAACTTTCCGCAGTTTATCACATCACGTAGAAAATTAAAGAAAAATTTCACGTAAAGATTTCCCACGATCAGCAAAAACTCAGCGTGTGGACTTACATGCATTTTTATATTTTTATTTTCATAGGTGGTAATAAAAAATGCAGGTCTCGCAGAACGAGGAGAACTCGGAAGTCGTGAGCGGCGTACGAGAAACGTCGTGGGGCGAGAAAATCCGAAGAAAATGGACACGTTTCCGATACTTTGGCGTGAGAATCGCGCATCGCTGATCGCGAGCTTCCGATTTGCCGCACGATAGCTTCTTTAGCTCTGACGAGTCCTTTCATTCTCACGCCAGGACGGCTGCTCTCACGCGAGTGAGGATCATTGATCCTCCTCCCGCGGCAAGAGAGAACATACAGGAGGATAGCGTGACTTCAATCCCGGCATACTACGGACGAGAAGATTATCCTTTCCGGGAAATCGAACGGAAACAGAGGCCGCGAGCGCGTTAGGTTTGTACTTCCCTTATTTCTCTTTCAGGAAAATCGCGAGACGTACCTACGCGCCCCTATCGCGATTCCGTACGATCGAACATTCCCAATTAACGTACGCAAATATTACGTTTACGATCAGTCCGCGTAAATATTTATCAATCGAAAATATTTCTCCTATGTATCCACATCTTCGTTCCGAAAATTATGATTCACGTTATTAATTATTAAAATTATTTTCAACATTTATTTGCAGGACAATTTGATTTCGCGACAGCTCGTCGTTTAACATTTAAAATAAGTTTTCCTTAATTACTTTTTGCGCTCGTTGTAAATATTGGGCTACGTAAGAAGAGGAAATTTTCAAAGTTAAATAAAAAAAAAGTAATATGACGAAGGATTATATATCTCTGCGAGACTATTATTTGTATTGGCTGCAATGTTGTTTCGTACACACGCGGCGCGATGTATTTCATATTTACGAAAAGAATTACGTATCGATGGCAATACTCGATATAAGATGAATTCATTTTTCATTGAGTTTTGTCTCGTTCGAAGGGATTACAATGCCGGCGTGTATTGATGTGGGAGAGGCGGCGCGCATATCGCGAATGAAAAGCGCGGCGAGAAAGCTCGTTAAGCTTTCCACATCCGTCAAAATAACGAAAACGGAGCGGTACTGCTCAAACTTTAGATAAGACCGTACGTGTTAATTATAATTTCTCTCTCGTTCCTCCGAGGCAAACGTGTGATTCGATGTAATTGCGATTGCGTCGGCTCACCCGCGGATCAGCGGACGGATGAAATTCCGAGTTGAAATCTTCCCCGACGACACGGTGTCGTCGAATCGAAATGAAGAAAAGAATCAAGATAGAGGAAATGAAAACTGACTTCTAAAATTTCATGGGATGCTTTAGCAGAAATGAGTTGTAAGATTATACCGAGCGTCCCGCGAGTCCACGTCATAACTTCGAAATCTAATTTCCGGAGTTATTCTGAATTAAAAATTCTACATAAATTCTACGTGAATATGGGTGTCCTAGAGTTAGAAACTCTAGGAATTATTCAGGATCGAATCCATGTTCACTCGACGTTCTACAGTTGAAATCACTTCAGGAATCTAATCTCGAAGTTACGACGTGAAGTCCGCGGAACACGTTGTATAATTTCAGAGCTTTCCTTTTCTTTTTTTTAAAATACGTCTCTCCGTTGTAATCTAAAGGCGTGAATTCTGATCACTCTGTAATGTAGCAGACGTAAAGTATTATATTGTACGTTGGCAATCGAGTCCACCTCAGACATGAGACACTAGCTCTGCAAGCCGTGCTACATAAATACAAGAAAGTTCCGTTAAATCATAAGAGTTAAATCACAAGAATTGTACGAACGTACTGTAAAATTCTGGGTTTCGATGTTTAGAAACGTCGCGAAGCGTCAGCGAGACAATCAATATGCGAGAAAATAGTGTCAAAAGCGATTTCTGATTGTTGACCTTTCCCTATATTTCCCGGTCGAAAGCAGCGCGAACTTTCGCCGAGAATGTGGCGTATGTCTCACAGCGCCTTTATCGAGCGCACTCGTATTCTACCGAGACGCGAGAAACAATTCGCGTGTGAGTTCGGACCCTCGAAGAAACAAATTCTACTGTCAGCCAGCTGTATAGGGTTTTCGCTTTTTCCCCGCGACGTGCTCGGTGCGTGAAACACGTTGACGTGTCCCGATGCCGACAGGAAATTATATTTTCGCCCGTTGAATGAGAATGTACAAAAGATCGTTCTCGCAAGATACCGCGTGTCAGATATCAGGACACGTACTAGCAACGAAAGCGGAGAAACGAGACGAGTTTTTCGCGTAGAGAGAAACGTCGAGAGCTCGGCTCAGCTAGACTTTAGCAAGGATCGTGAACGCTGCTTCTCGATTTTGACAAACTTCGAACGCGTCAAAATTGTTGTGTACATAAATGAAAAAAGACGCATATCTACACGGAAAACTTAGCTAAAGGTCTACTCAGAAAGTAGGGCCTTTAATCTTCAGTCTCAAATTACATGGCAATTATATTGATATCTCATAGGCGCGATCGGACGGACATTACATGGCTAAAACATCTCATACGGTACATGGAAAGATCGGTTTTGCTAAAGTATTTAAAAATTTAGTTGGACACAGATCTGAATATAATTTTGTTAGGTCATTGTTTCTTGCAGCAACGCTCGTCATGCTCGGACATCTACCACAATCATTTGATGGTCTAATAAGATTATTTTCAGATCTGTATCCAATTAAATATTTAGACGCTTTAACGAACTCGTTCTTTTTGTGTATAAAACGTTTTAGTCGCCTAATGTTCGCTCGATCACACATATAAGATATCGATATAATTTTCATGTAATCTAAAACTGAAGAAAATGCCCTACTTTCTGAGCAGTTTTTTGGCTAAATTTAACTTGGGGATTCATAATTAAGACATGTAATGTCAAAGAGTTAAAATGGAGATAGAGTTTTGTGCTTAATTCCCCGTGGAATAAAATGCTTTATGTATTATATTTCTATAAACATTACCTTCCAATATAAAAACGGAGTGACACAGAAGTCTGGTCGATCAGCCACTGAGCAAGTGATATGAATCTTTGATGAAAAATTTCACGTTGATACCTGAAGGCAGCTTTACGCTCTCTCTGTCTCTGTCTCTTTCTCTCTCTTTGCCTTGCATCCGACAGTGGATGCGGTATTTCGTCGAAAAATGAGACGATAAAAGCGCGGCCTGAATAAAAGTCAAGATGTTTTCGTTTTACATACAGACGCCCGTCGCAAATGCGAGCGAAATATGCGTGGCGAATTTCAGAGATCGGCTCACTGGAAAATTCTGCGTGCCGTCGGCGTGCACGTGGCGCATTTTTAAATTTTCCAGTCGCGAACCCTCGCCGCCTTGGCGATTCGCTCGCACGATGCGCGCTTGCTTTATTTATCGCTTTATCACGTTAGCGTTGTTTACCCGCGTTCACGTTTTTCGCTCGATAATCATTGGTGCCAACGTTCCTCTTGGCCCTTTTATTTCATATTCCGCCCGTCGCGTCGCGAAATCGCACCAATAACGAGAAAAAAGCGCCGTTTCAACGAGGCGACGGACAAATTTTCGCGAAATTCCGCCAATTACGAAATCCGCGCACGCGTCTGTAAATAAAAAAAATAAAAAAATAAAAAGAATAAAAAATAAAAATAACGCGTGCGTGGCTTGACGGGGCAACAATAACGAGATTTCGGTGCAGCTGAACGTTTCAGCGTGGATTCGCGGACGTAACGTCTCCGGCAAAAATTTTAGCACGATGACGATGGTCTTCGTAACAAAGGGTAGAATCGAAGCAAATCGGAGTAAAAAAATGCTACTTTTCACAACGCGCTCTCTGAAACAATACAATTTTACCGCGAGAACACCCGTGCGTGAAGACATTCGCTATTTTACACATATTTGCGAAATAAAAATGAATGATATAGAAAAAAGCCAATCTTATTTTTTCACTCCCAATAAAACGGAATTTTCAACCCCTGGAGAATGTTCGAATAAAGAAATCCTTCCCCCCTCCCCGAATAGAGAAGAATTTGAAGAATGAAAAGTGCCTTAATATTTTTCTTTTAATAAAGCATTTCTCCGGCTAACACAGCCGTGTTTCATATTCTCAGACACATAGGATGTATTGTTGAAGTTTTGACATTTCTTACTGCGCGCATCCGGCGCGGCAGCGGGAAGATTCACTCGAGTGCCTGTGCCGAAGTGTCTCATCGCAGTGACACGCAAGCGTCATATGCTCGAACGTCGGGGATACGCGTGGAAGAAAGGAACATCCGCTCGAGATAATCGCTCCTTATTGTTACCGGGAGATTTTCGCCACCTAGCCTGCACGACTGGGATGACTCTCAAAAGTTTCGTCGATTGCGAAGAGAGAGAAGATGAGCCGCGGTGGCGGATCATTTCAGACTCGCGACTGCCTCGCCCTTCCTCGACTGTCGCGAAAAGTCTTGGTGGAAACAGCTGTATAGAAAACCAGAGAGAAAGAGAGAGAGAGAGAGAGAGAGAAAGCGAGGTCTGACAGGGAGAAAAAACGAGGAAAAGCGTTCGGAAAAAGAGGGAAAGAAAGAGGAGATGAGGGGGACGAGGGAACGAGAAGCCGAAGAAAACTCTGAAAAGCATTTCCGCGTCTCCGGGAAAAATTCGTTATCGAGAATCGAGGAGTTTACGCGAACGTGCGCGCGTACTTAAATGAGGCGGGTATACGTTAATGCCATATCGACGGGTCTCTCTCTCTCTCTCTCTTTCTCTGCTTGCCTTCTAGGCTTTAAAAGAGCGAGTAAGAGACGAAGGCGGAGACTTTCAATGCGGACAGCAAGAAACGCGTGAATCCCTCGAAAATGAAGGTCTAATGGGTCGTGACTTTTCTCTTCGGAGTTTTTCGTTTAAAGCAGTGCCGGCGATATTGAGAAATTTTTCTCTCTCACCTCGTGCTGAATAATTTCATGGGGAATATTTTATAAACCGTTATTTCAATGACTCTCGAAATAATTGATGAGGAGTCTACTCGCGTAATCTCTTTGTCTTTTCTTAACGTAAATTACATCCCTTTTTTTTAAATAATCGCGCGAGTACATGTATAATTATCGCATTTTCCGCGATCGCGTCGCGATTCAAGTTAGAGGTAAAAATTTATGTTAAAAAAGTAACATCATTTATCGCATTTGGATTGATCGTGATAATTATCGTATCGAGTCTAACCAAACACATTTCGGAAATCGCATTCGATTCGTCGCTGGAAACGCGCGCGCTCTCCAGTTGCGGTTTTTCCAGAAGCCCCGGCTAGTTATTTATTACCTCGGCCCCGCGATCCGATTGGAAGGTCTCGTCGTTTCGATCGACTGCGGCCGAACTTGCCGACGTGGAAGTTTAAACCAGTGTGCGCGTCGACCTGACAGATCCGATTTAAATTAGATCCGGAGTTGGCTTAATGGTCACGTCTGCGCGCACGCCTATGCATGCACCCTTGAGAGTTATTTATTGTCTCGGTTGGCTGGCTTGTCGATGAGCTAAGCAAGCTTGAATAGGAGCATCCTCTCACCATTCGCAAACTCCGCGGATGCGACTCCGGGGAGGGATAAAATTTATTTATGCGCGCCAAGAAGATTTACCGACAAATGTATAAGGGAAAGCGTATACATGTATAACGTTTGCATCGCTCTAAGTCGAAATACTGTTCCCTCATCCGGCATCTCTTTGTTGCTAGAAATAAGATTCGCTATGCACTTCTAAAGTTTCCTTCTTTCCGTATAAAAGAGCTTGCGCAGAACTGTATCCCTTAACCAGTTTGATAAAGTTCAATTAATGCGTAACAAGACAAATGGATCGTTTAAGGAACAAATAATTCGATCCGATCTGCGATTTCTAAAAAACAAAAGGAGCTAATTCTGTACGTTCAACAGTTGCAATTTCTATATATATAAAAAAAAACTAATTCCGTTCAACGGCTGTGATCTTTTTTTCCCGCCTGTAAGTAAATGAAAGCAGAGGGGCGACTTTCGAGAAGATCGATTATCACAGACTTCTTAGAGATTTATCAGGATCGTTGCAGCTATTTGCGTTGATAAACGATGTCCTTTCGATCTGACAGAATCCCCACGGGTTCATCTCCTTTCGCGGAATGTGATCCAATTATTCGTCCAGAGTTATCTCGCACCCATCTCGGTACCCCTCGAGAACGAAGAAAGTTAGCCATGCAGTAGGGTCGATGAGGGCGGTTTTCATCTCGGAGCGACGCTACTCGGGCGAGCTGCGAGTGACTTCCTCTATCAGTGGAAGATCCCGATCGACCGAAGAAACCCGATGGTCGATGAAGAAGAGATGATCGTGGTGGATAAATGCTGTATCCTTCTTAGCTTCCTACCACTTGCCAAGAAGTACGAGCGGAGAAAAACGTCGACGACGCTGTCGAAGTGAGTGAGAAGAGGAAGGGGGGAGGGGGTCGAGATAATAACGACGTTCCCTACTAATAAAAAACGAAACGGCGATATCCGGCGTTCGTTGGAGAGAAGTAGCGTTCCCCCGTCCTTGCTTTCATCCTAACCGTCGTCGTTGTCGTCTTCGTTGCTACTCAAGACCAAACGAGAGGTCCGCCGAGGAAAATTGTGTCTCTTGGAAAACGTCATGGGAAAGAGAGAGAGAGAGAGAGAGAGAAAGAGAAAAGGTAATGGAGAATAAAAAGACGAGGGAACGGGATGGAAATGGTACCGGTCTCGGTGGCGGCGGCGACGAATGTAGTGGTGCTTGGGTGGTCCTGGTAGTAAGCTAGAGAATAAAGTCCTGCGCGCGCGGGGCGGGAGGGAGAGGGGGGGGGAGACCGGGAGAATTTACGATACCCCGTGCCAATAGTCGTTCGAGGCTTTCGCTTGCTTACGATTCGCGCGAGATTGGGCCGAGGCGAGGTCGGCTCGTTTTCTCCTCGTCTCCCGTCGACTCCATCCTTCCGCCCTCCTCTCTGGGCGGAAACGCTTATCGTTGAATTACGGGCGCGGGGCACGGTTAAATTTTGCGGAGCGGACAAAGGGGCGATTCAAATTAAACGCTCGCCTTTTCCTACTCCGCCAGTCCTCCGCCGTCCTTTCACCTGCGCTTACGTTGCCGCCACCCTCGGCGCACAGTCTTCCTCTAGTCCCTCTCTTTCTCTCGGCGTTTCTCGGTGCAACCCTTATCCCTCTTCTCGTCTATTTCTCTACGCCGACGCTTTTAGAAGCGGCTGCTTTTCTCCTTTCTTCGCCGTTCAGCATCACTCCCTCCCCCCTCCCCCTTCCTGGCTCGCCAACCGCCCGGCTGTCTTTCTTACGTCGCATGTACGAGGGTAACGACCGAAGAGTGAAAGATAGAGAAAGCGAGAGATGGAGAGAGAAGAGAGTCGCACGTACTAGTTGCCCCCCTTTCCGCTTTCATCCACTTTCATTAGCGGCACCGCGAATCCTCGGCATCCCCTCTCGGTGTAGATTACGAAATTCCTGCGCGCGGGAATTATCTGCCGCAAATCCTCGCGAGTGAGCCAGAAGGAGCTTCCGTTTCCTTCATACAACGATTATGGATCTAGTGAAGGAAAGTACCAGCGATGTACCAGCTTTGAAGCTCTGCCCTGCGAGCGATAAAAAGCAATTGCACTCGTTTATCCACCATCACGACGAGTACAAACGAATTCGAATTTTGGCGTTTACATACGGCTGCAGATAATTCGAGAATTTTTAATGGATTTTGAAGATTCAAATTGTCGCCCACAGAGGAAATTGGTATTTTCAACAAGATTTCGGTCATTCCTTGTTCATTAAATTTGCCAATTACTTGATAGTCTGTGTATAGTGAACTAATATTAACTCAGCTACCACCTTTGACTGCCTCTCTATTTTGTGTGCTTTGTCTTTGACAAACGTACAGAATCCACAGCATACAAATATGCACCGCAATTCGCTGTTTACCCTCGTATTAAGTTACACTATATATACATCGGATAATTGAAGAAGCATATCAAATACAATTAAATACGCGGAAAAAAGTACCTGTCGTAGCTAAAAGCTGCGAATGGTAATTGAATTACGTCTTAATATATGGACAGCTAATATCTTATCTGCGATTTTAGTTGAAAGAGTTTGGCTACCTGATACACGAGTTTAGAAATTAAGAAAATATTTGCTATACGCAAAATATACTCTGTAGCTAAAATTTATTCTAGATAACTACATTAATTAGCCAAGTGTGTACCTACGTATCACTGACATATCGATTAGTTCCGATAACTACTTTTATGTTATTATACGACGTGATTCCGATAGACATGCGTGTTTTGCTATTTTACTAATTAGAAACAACAGCAAATCGTTTTGCTGTAGTTCATAAATTTATAGTTACAGCAAATGCAGCCCTAGCAAACCATGGTTAGCTATAACAGCGAAAATTTTTCTTTCTGTGTATAATATCTTCTAACATACTCGAAATCGCGTCTTCTTCACGAGAGCTTGATTACATTCTGGGATGTGCAAGATGCTATTCACATATATTCCACGTTATTATAAATATATTTTAATGTATGAAAACTGTATAATAATATTTCAATGCTTCATAAATAAAAGATCACTTAAAAAAAATTATTTAAAATTATCAATCGTGTAGAAACGTCAATATTTGCGATGACTTAATTTTCACATCTTGAACGATATGATTAAAATCATTCTAGAGAATCTTGATGTATCTATTAATTGAAATATCAGCGGGAAATAACGAGGAAGCAAGTTGCTTCAAAGCATTTCCTTGTTTCATGAAGAAATATAGCTACGCGTCGATTCTGCGGTATTTAATATGCAAAATATATCACTTTTCTTCTCAAAGCATCTTAATGGATTATATTTTTTCTATCATACTTATACAGCACGGATTAATAGCAAAACGTGCTTTACGCGAGAATTTTAATTATTAAAAAGATAAAAATATAATTCGCTACCAATTACCAAAAAATGAGTAGAAAACAATATCTTTAGTGTCATTATAATTCACGTGTGGCGTTAAAAAAAATTTTTTTTATTAAATCAAGGTGTGTTGTCTGTAAAATAAACTGGACAAAACTGCAATTCTTTACATACTATTTCGTAGTATTAATGAAGATATTCAACGATAGTTACAAAACTGGCAGAAAAGCTCATATTGCTGAGAATCCGTACGTTGATATGGGCGTAACGTCCAGGGTTGAAACATTAATTTACTGTAATAGCAAGCGTACGAATTACGAGCATATGACAGGAACTGGATTATCCGGATAAAGCTTATTCTAAAATTTTCATTGTTACGAATGTATTATCGAAAGCGTCAATTATTCATGATAAAAGCTCGGTTAATGGATTACGCGAAAGAGGGTCGCACGAAAAGCATTTGCAAGCACTGTCCATGAATCGATGAGCATATCATACAATTCCACTAACAATCCTTTCTTCTCTTCCCGCCACTCTTTTTTATTCAACGTCTTTTAGACATTGGCACAGCTCCAGTAATATTTCTGTACTCTTCACGGGCAATCCGGAAATTATTAATTCGCTGTCTCTACAATCGGAGATAGAATAAATCAGATTTATCGGCTAAAATGGAAGAAATTAAATATCGGTCTGTGACTCCCTTGGTGCTTCTGCATTCGGGTCACCGAGTATTCACGATAACGAGCCACTTCGATATAATGACAAGTACTTCGCGCAGCTTTTATGGAAGTGAATGCATTTCGCTTGGCAGAAGTATATAGACGGCGCTCACCCGGATAAGGTCTAATTGTAACTTTTCACAGTGCTCTTTTAGTACTCATTTTGATACGCGTGACACTCGCGTGACACTTTGATATGACTATCACTCGCGCTTTGTCCCAACATTTCAAATGCAGCATTTAAAATTAATCGGACAATTACTTTTTCCCAGCTACGAAGCGTGAATTACCCATGCACTTTGATTACATTACGTATTAAACAATCACCGGTTATTAAGTTATATAATACTAAATACTAAAAAAAAAACGTTTAAGAGAAGAATCTTGAAGAAGAATGGCATAGTGCGCAATTAATTCGCTTGTAAAAATTCAATTTAAATTTGTCAAGAAATATGTTAGAAGAAAACGTGCGGTTTTAATACATTCCGTATACATGGCTCACTACAAAATATATCTGAGAGCCACTGG